>NC_140582.1:305153331-306434008 GCF_964204655.1 Triturus cristatus | reverse complement strand
TCGCCTCCAGCCCAAGAAGAGCTATCAAGATACAGATGAGCTCTCTGTCACACCCGCCTTTCCTGTGTTTGTGGATGTCTAGAGGGAATGCTCACCGTGTAGCTGTCACCCACCCCAGACATGTATTGGAGACAGACTGCAAGGCACACAGTGCAGTAAGAGCAGAGAAATACTCACTTTCTAAAAGTGGAATTTCTAAAATAGTAATGTTAAATCCAGCTTTAACATAAAAGAGGATGTATCATTACCATTCTAAAGATATAAAACATGATGCAGCTATTCCTTTCTGATCAGGAATTACAGCTTAAAAGCGTATTAAGGAATTCCCAATGCTAGCCTATGAGAGGAGTTATCTTCAATTAATTTGGGTATTTGTCACTACCAGCACATGTAAAAATTGAAATTTCATGTCCTACCTTTTAGTTAATGCAGCTGAAGAGATGGTACTTGCACACCAATAGCGTGAACTGAAGTCCAACAGTTTGAAATATATTCTGAGTGCGACCAGGGTATCGCTGTCTGATCAATCAGCATAGGGGTTTAATGAATGAAAAGCGTTATCTATCTGGATAAAGTCCCTTGAAGGCATAGCCTCACTCCAATAAGGATGCACGCAGCAGCCTTCACTCACAAGACACTTTCTCTATGTCGGAACGGTGACATAATTTCTCCTGACGATAGGTTTCACCCGAAATACATTGGGTCAGATCTACCATTGGGTTTGAACTTTTATCCGTTGGAAGGAACTAATTTGGATTTCTAACAATTGTGGTATAAAACATTACTCCTATGATTACCTGTTGTTTATTTACGGAATAAGAGTGGACTACCTTTTAGTTACACAGCACCCTTCTCTTAGGGTCACCTAGGGCCTACCTTAGGGGGTGACTTATGTTATGTTAATTGGATTTATATAGCGAATGGCTATCCTGGAAGGTTTTCCCAGTGCTATTCCACCATAACAAAGCCGTCCTCACTTTAAAAAGATAGTTTAAATTCCAAGAGGTTTCAAGACAACCAGGTTTTATATGTAATAAAAGGAGAGTTTAAGGCTTGACAAGGAGGGATGTGGCTTGGCCAGGTGCATGCACGACACCTGGGTGGAGCCCAAAAGGAGAACGAGCAAGGTGTAAATAAAGGGGGGTAGTACTTGAGTTGTGAAAGAGGGACACACCGGGCACTGATCATAGTGGGGTGATGATAAGCTCACTGAAAGAGGGAAGAAATTATTATTTCTTTTTCATTCCTTTCTCGTTTCTTTTCCACATTGATATATAGATTATTGGACTCATAGCCAACCTCCAATCCCTTTATTTCATGCACTGTTGTTCTTAATGGTTGATTCCTTCTTTGTATCAGTGGGCCCTATCTTCAAGCACCTCCCCCCACCCCCTTTCTCTCACTAATTACACTAAATTCAATAAAAAGAAAGAAATAGAAAAGAGAGAGCATCATTCTAACGCACCCGGTATTATAAAGGGGCTTTTAAAAACTCAAGGGCATATTATCAAGACAGGCGATAAAATTATCGCCGCTTTGGCGGCAGAAAACTGCCGCTAAAACGGCGATAATGGGTTTGATAATATGTTCTATGGAATTCCAATTGAAGCTCAGGTTAGATGTCCTTCACATCTAACATGGGCTTCAATTGGAATTCCATAGAGCATATTATCAAGCCCATTATCGCCGTTTTAGCGGCAGTTTTCTGCTGCTAAAGCGGCGATAATTTTATCGCCTGTCTTGATAATATGCCCCTTAGTACCTTACCTGGTGTTCTTCTTTCTATTGATGCTACCATCAGACAGGGACTGCAAGGATCCTACAGAAGATTAAAAATAAGATATTGCGTTGGCTTCATACCTTGATATCTTTCAAATTTTGTTTGTTCTGATGATTGTGCCTTAAAGGACAGTGACCTAAACCTATAATAAAGCTGTTTGGTGTCAAACATCCTGGACTGGCTTACAAGTGGTGGAGAATGCAGGGACTTCCCTTCCAATGATAAATAATGGATGCCCTGATCCAACACCTAGTTCAAGGACAGCGTAAATTGGAGTCGGCTTTGGAACGCCAAATGTCCTCAGCAAAGGCTGATCGGTAATTACTCTGTGATGCATTAAAAACGCAAACAGAGCAAATAGCTAAATTGGCCCAGGAACCATTTCAGACGACATCTGGTTAATTTGCCATAGAGGACTCGCAGTTAGCACCCCTATGATGACATTACAAAAACTTCTACTAGGAGAGAATCTTGATGCATTTTTGGTCCATGTTGAACGAACTGCAAGGGAAAGTGTCTGGCCTGTAGAGAGATCGCCCTTTTATCTGGCTCCTTTGTTGACAGGTCACGCTCAAGCTGCGTACCAAACAGATAATCCCTAAGGGGATGCCACTTATGAAGAGATAAAAAGAGTAATACTAGATGGAGCCGGTCTGGATGAAAAAGCATACTGCTTACGATTCTGACAAGCAAAGGGGAAGCCGGGTATTACTCCAAAAGTCCTTTATTTTAAACTAAAAACAGCGGCAGAGAAGTGGTTGAAACCCCATGACAGTACTAAGGAGGAAATATTGGACAAAATATGTTTAGAACAGTTTATAGAGGCTCTACCCCATCAAACGCAACGGTGGCTACGCCAGCATTCAGGGCTTACAGCGAACAAGCTGTTGAGATGGCTACTATTTTTTCGCTGGTCCAACCTCGTCTTTCTTCTCTGGAGTCTGACAAAAATGCCAAGGACCCCTCTAAGCTATTGAATTCTCATTTTGACAGAAAATCTCATAAAGTGTCCAGTGAACTCAAAAAGGCATCTCAAACAAGACAGGAGCCTCAGGTCTCCTCTGGACCCCAATGTTTGGAGTGCAATGAATGGGGTCACATCGCCTGTTTCTGTATGAACAAAAGGACTGTAGAAGAACGGATGAAAGTCAAGTACTCTCCAAGCTCTGTTTATTTTACTCAAGAAATTGGACCTGTCTTTTTTGTGAGTGTACAGATCAATCAAAAATGGACGACCACCTTGCTAGACTGTCAGTCGTACATGCAGAGTTATTTGTACCTTCCAAAATCATACCTAGGAGATATGTGCGGATCAGATGTGTACACGGGGACATTAGAACATATCCCATAGCAAAGCTGCTTGTTTCTACTCATAAACAAAAAGCAGAAGTAGAAGTGGGTGTTCTTCCGAATTTACCGGAAACTGTAATTCTTGGAACTGATAACCCACATTTTTTAGATTTGGTCTATGAGAGGCTTAACTAGGTAAAGGAGTCCAGAGAGCAAATCCGGGGTGTAACTCCAAAGAATGCCTTACTGGCCCCAAAACCTTGGATGATAGATCGTAATTTTCGTTTTACGCAGATTAAAGATACCCTTCTACATTCCACTTGGGATAAGGCCCGACAAAACAACACCCAATCATTTCCCCATTTCCAAATAAAGAATGGGCTTCTATACTGCATGCCAGGTCCCATTGAGCTCCCACAGTTACTAGTGCCTAAAGATTTTCAAGACCAGTTATGTTTTTACTCGCATTCCCACTTACTGGCATGACATTCTGGACCCAAGAAAACCACTAAAGAAATTCTCCAATACTTTTATTGGCCTGGAATTTTTGCACACATAAAATCATAATGTCAAGAATGTGAGGTGCGTCAGAAAAAAATCCGTACCATCCCCCAAAGGTGCCCCTCCAACCTTTGCCCATAATCGGCACAGACTTAATAGGCACCTTGCCAAAGTCTTCAAAAGGGTTTCAATATACTCTTGTCTTAGTGGATTATGCTACCCACTACCCGGAAACGTATTCTCTGCGTAGCCCAGACACTAAACTATTGCTATAAATCTTATTGACTATTTCTCATGGGTAGGGTTCCCAAAAGAAATCCTCACCGATCAAGGTACCCCCTTTGCATCAAGACTCATGGTTATTTCGTATCTTTTGAACTACTGTGTTAATTAACATTGAGAATCAACGTGTGCTAGGGACTTATGTTGCTAATTGTTTGCGGCCTAGGCTGCTGATTAGGAGAGGCTGGTGGTTCTCTCCTCCTTATAGCACTGTACTAAGCAGGATAACACATAAAAATCTTAGTGAATATTTCTGGCAGCGCCTGTCCTATTACTCATACCACCTTTCTCCTAATAAAATTCAGTTCAGCTAAAATAGGCGGCAGCGCAGAAACACCATGAACACTTTCAGTAATGACAGAAATAATAGAGAGAAGGAAGCTGAGGAACTTTTTGGTAACATTACTGGCAACAGAACAGCCGCTACTATGACTTCAGGTACAAATCCTATGAGAAAAGAAGGATTGAGGGATAAATTTATTCGTTTGGAGAGACTACGTAAAAATGAGATGTCAAAATGGTGGGATGGGGCCACTCTGCGCCAGTACATCAAGGTGCAGAGAATCCCCGGAGGCCTACGCTCACAAATAATACCCACATATGACTATCTAGATACAGATTTATTAACTGCATGGGAATTAGAATTAACCAACAACTCCAACAATCTAATGGGGATACTGATTGAAAACTGTGACCGTAAAGCAGGTAAATTCCAAACTGAAATAGAAATCTTAGAAACAGAAATCAAAACCCTGAACTTACCAGAAGCTACGGAAAAGAATTATGTAATTCTGAATGATGTTCTCCAACGTCATCTAGCAGAAATTAAACAAAGAAAATCTAGAAAACTAAAGAGCGATGAAATTGATTATGTGAATGGTAGGATTTTTACGTACGCCAAAAAATATGATGAATTTGTCAATAAGGACATACCAAGTAAACCCAAGGAAGCCAGCTCACTAAGCTCCAGCTCCACCTCCCTAGATACACCAGCAGCTAGTGGTGGGGAATCAGATAGAGGGGAAGAGACAGGTAACAGCGAGAATCGTTTTTTGCGGGAGGTACAACGCATCAAACGGGGCAACAGAGAGCAGAACAGACGTCTGGCTGCAGGCCCAAAACAAGGAGGGGAAAAAGAGGGGGTAATAGGAGAAGACAGGCCGGGCATGAGAACACGCTTGTGGAACCAGAGAAAGTAAATGATGTAAATGTCCTGAACCTGTCGAATAAGAACTTGACTAGTAATGATGTCTCATTATTAACTAAAGGACTAGGGGCCATATGTAGGTAAAACGTGTTTTGCGATTCTCTAATTGCAATTTTTAGGGAATCGCAATTAGAGAATTGCAAAACGGAATGTAGGTAGGATTAGCAAAATATTTTGCGATTCCCACCTATTCCTTATTTGCGAATCCCAAATTGAGATTCGCAAATAAGGAATACCTTGCCATTCATTTATATGGGCTAGAAGGCCCATAGGAATGAATAGGAAGACATTCTCAATTTGCGATTCTCAATTAGAGAATCGCAAATTGAGAATGCAATTTCAAGGTTGCAAGGGTGTCAATAGGACAGCCTTTTGCACCCCTGAAATAAACATGTGTGCACATGTGGCGCACATACATGCGCTAAGGGCATGTATGTGCGCCACATGGCACTTTGATAAATGCAAAAAAGTGCATCTTTCAAAGAAATCGCAAATTACCACCAACCTGAGGTTGGTGGTAATATGCGATTCCTTAAGCCAAAATCGCACAACTTGGGTGCTTCCTACATTGCATTTAAGGAATCGCAATTTGGGATTCCTTAAATGCATTAGCAAAATAAGGAATCGCAAATTTTGTGATTCCTTATTTTGCATGTGTTTTTTTGTGTGCTACAAAGCACACTGCCCAAATTGCGATCGCAAACGCCGAAATTCGGCCAATTTCTGCATTTGCGATCGCAATTTGGCTTCCTACATATGGCCCTTGGTTTTTGTCCTAAGAGTGAAGGGGATGTGACTTTAAAAATTGATTTGTTCAAATTTATCAGACGGATAAAAATTCAGAAACGTTTTGAGATTTGTACAGAGACTAATAAACTACCTCAACGGCAGCAACAACAATCGATAAGTGATATCACTATTCAGGAAATTCTGGATACTAGATTGCTAATGTCATTGACTGAATGTGAGGATGAGGTGGTGAGTGCTGAAATCATTATGCGTGACTTGATTGTGATAAGTGATGTACCTATACCCAGTGGCCTTAGAGAGAAATCCAAATGGACACCCTCTCTACTGATGGGGAACAATATTGATATCTTCCATAGGTTGGTATTAACAGACCTGGATAGATATGAAGAAAAGAATAAACGAGCTGGGAGGGGGCCTGACAATCTCTCTCCAGGGGAAAGGGAATCACTTAAATGCTTAATGAAAGATGAGAACATAACTATCAGGGAGGCCGATAAGGGAGGCAATATTGTGGTGATGAAGAGCACGGACTATGATGCAGAAATCATGTCACAACTAAATGATTCAACCTGCTATGAGTCACTTGTTGGTAATCCAATGTGGAGACTATCTGAACATATCAATTTACACTTGAGAAAATGGCATGGTATGGGATTACTTGATGAGGATGAGATGGGTTATCTTAAAATCGATCGACCCAAATACCCTTGTATTTATACACTACCTAAAGTCCACAAAGAACTACCACTCCCACCTGGGAGACCTATTATTTCGGGCAATGATGGACCTACTGAAAGACTGTCTGAATATGTTGATCTGTTCTTGAAGCCATTGGTGATTAACTTACCTTCCTTTATTAGAGACACCAAACATGTACTAGGCTTATTATCTGATCTTGTGTGGGAGGATAACATGACTTTGGTGACCTTAGATGTCACTGCCTTATACACTAGCATCAAAAGAGAGGATGGACTTAGGGCCATCACAAAAATGCTGAGTGGGAGATCAGCGAGCACTTGGCAACACACAGAGATGATCATTAACATGATTGAACTCATCCTTGATAACAATATCTTTATCTTCAAGGACTCATGGTACAGACAAAAACAAGGCGTTGCCATGGGTCCAGATTTTCACCTTCTTATGTGAACCTGTTCATGGGCTGGCTTGAGGAGGTGTGGATCTGGGGCAGCATGGGCAGCCGATGGAATGACTCCATCTTATACTGGGGGCGTTACATTGACGATTGCCTAATGGTATGGACAGGGGATAACAATAAATTAGAGGAATTTGTTTTACATCTCAATAGTAACAACGTGAATATCAGATTCACTCATAAAAAAAGTAAAGACAGATCTCTTTTCTTGACACAGAAATCTACATCAAAGATGGCAAGCTACAGAGTAGATTATACAGAAAGGCCACTGCATGCAACTCTATTTTACATGCTTCAAGCGCACACCCCCCACATCAAATCAGAGCCATCCCTTATGGTGAACTTATCAGAGCCAGACGCAATTGTAGCCAGGACTCTGAATTTGAAGAATGTGTAGATGATATGGTGAAAAGATTCAAAAGGAGAGGATATGACAA
The DNA here is from genome assembly GCF_964204655.1 of Triturus cristatus. Classification (NCBI taxonomy): domain Eukaryota; kingdom Metazoa; phylum Chordata; class Amphibia; order Caudata; family Salamandridae; genus Triturus; species Triturus cristatus. The sequence continues at coordinate 306,426,605 of NC_140582.1, read as the reverse complement.
TCGAACTCTCGACTCTGCTAGATTATGGATCATCAAAATCAAAAGGTGTGACACATTAACAGAAATTTCTGATCCACAAAAGAAAAATAAGAATGACACCATAAGATTGGTTACTAACCATAATCGGTTGTCTAAGGTACTAGTGAAAAGCCTTAACCGACATTGGCACATACTTAGGGGTGACATTGGTCTCAACAAATACATCAAAAGCAGACCAGATATCTCATACAGAAGGGGCATTTGTCTTAAAAACCTATTGAGCCCCAGCTATCGAAACACAAAAAACATAAAGATTGGTTAACCATAAGAACTATGGGATTCTATGGATGTGGACACTGTGTAGCGTGCAAATGGGCACACAATGGCAAAAAGGATTTTGTAGGACCAGGTGACAAACGTTACAATATTCAGATGAATATAAACTGTAACACTAAATATGTTGTATATATAATTGAGTGCAAATGTGGGAAAAAATATGTAGGGAGTACGATACGTACTCTTAGAGAAAGAATGGGGGAACACATAAGGGCTGTAAAACAGTGCGATGTCCGGTACCCCATAGCTGCACATATCTCCCAATGTGAATTTCAAGGTAGAAACAAGGACTTCAAGTTTTATGGAATTGAGGAAACACCTAGACATCCTCGGGGGGCAACCGGGAACTGACATTAAGGGGAAATGAGGCGACTTGGATCATAAGATTGCGGACCTCTGAGCTGGGTCTGAATATTGACCAGGAGCTACATTACTTTCTAGGATCAAGATGAAAACTTGTTACCATCTTAATAATATACGAGTCACCTGTTGTAACCTATACTCTGTACACACTGTGTCTCTTAGGATTTTTCTGTAAATATGATGTTTATATTCATTATTACCGATGACCCAACTGTTTCTAATCATGAAGATGAATTAGTAAAGATTTACTGACCTATGTAATTGTTATCAAGTGGGGACACTTTACTGACATAATACATATTGTAATAATTCGAGATAAGACATACACATTAGAATTCATTTGTCACCCACCTTCTAGTCTTGTTGATAGATATATTCTAGATACTTGTTGTAACTTTTTATGCTTAGTTATATCAATTTAGGATTCTTTATAATGCTAATTAGGCCTAATGTCCCTATGATTGATTTGAAGAAGATTTTGGTATGCAGGGTTTTGACGTTCTGTCTCTTTATTGATTTCCACACGTCGTTATAGACATTGTATATTTGGAACAGGCGTTTTCGGACGTGAATCACAGATATATAATAATCTTCTGCAATGAATCAGGAGAGGTAAGATTGAATTAATAGTTTAAAACAAAACCGTCAGATAACGTTTGATGCGAGAATTCGGGTTATTCATATAGTTTCTGTGGCGAGATCTAATTTCAATATTCACATGAATTTCACTTAATTGTGGACATTGATATATGTACATTGCACTTAATATAGCCGGATATTTGCACAACAATAGTTAATCTCATTACTACGCTGAGGCCAGTATAGTCTCCATTGCGGGATATATATTTACACATTACTTCGGGTACTTTCATAATATCTGTCTGGATGAGGCAGAAGTGATGTTAATTCGACTTTGTCACACTCACGTTTTCATTCATGCCTCGTATCATTGCAGGACGTACTATTTTCCTGCCATAACCTATTGGGAACAGTAGCGTAGTTGTCTGACCTAAGATGGCGCCCGAAATTACCAGTTTAATGTACCACATACATGGCATAAACGCGGTCACGTGATATTAACTTATGCTTAAAAACACGGAAATGACGTGTCGTCCTCCTCGTACTCGAAGAATACGGCGTGAGGGGGCGATTACCATTAGACATAGCTGACTTTATCGGTGAGTGCACTGGACGCGTTCTGCTTTAAACATAATAGCCCTAGCTAATAATAGCTTACATAGCATTCAAACTTTAATTTCCTACGGTATGATAGACACGAATAATTCTCTGCCCATTCGTCATCGACCCATTTCCGGTCACCACTATGTCCGCTCATTACCAGGCATCTAATTTTCACAATAAATACTTCTATAGCCTTAGATAAACGATACTTTACATAGCACTTTGAATTTTTTTCATCCACTGTATGACAGACGCTGGCTTGTTTCTGCCCATTCGTTTCCGACCAATCTTGTGTCACTACTATGTCAGTTCATTACTCGGCACTTTTTCTATTTTGTAATCACGTCTGTTCCAGAGCGTTTTTTTTTTTTACCTAACTAACTTCCTTAATGATGACGGGACCGCACATACTAAACTCATAGGATACCTATATCGGCTTATGTTTACAGAATTATATTTTTCTATACATTTCATTAGTTTTTATTATAAACCTAAATTTAGTTTGGCCATTGTTGTCTTACAGACTGGGCTCATGATTTTGGATCCTCTGAAAGAATCTTATTATTCTGCCCGCCCGCAATTAACCACGCCAGAGGTCAGTGTGGGTCGGAATTAACACCACACTGAAAGTAGGTACCCTTATTATTCTTTGTTGATAATGAATGGATCTTAATTTACCGAATACCTTAGGGGGCTGAGAATTATTCACAAGTTCTCCTCTCTCTTCTTAATTTACTTACAGCGGCCCCTAATAGAAAATGAAGGTCGGTACTATTCTGCATAACATTAGTTCAATGAATGTTGGTCACAGTGCACGCGTGGCACATTTGGAGTTATTGGTTTTAATAGGAGAAATAGATTTACGGGTGAATTGCCACATAATAAAATGCTAACGGCCACATAAAACACCGGGTCTTATTTTGATTCTTTTCCTTGACAAATGGTTATAAATATCAGAAATCTACCTCTCTCTTTAAAACTCTTGTATCAGTCCATTGAATATGTTGGATTTAATGTTCACAGTATACACAGTCAATTTTGACTGATATGGTGGCGGCATGTAATGTACCATTATCGGCAGTATGTGGCACACCGATGGATGCTTTCACATACCTTGAGCTTTAAGTTCTTATATACACAGAGTCACTGCTATAATTTTGGGTGTAATGTCGTAGAACGTATATAACTATGTACCATTCTGTCCTGAGATAGTGACTGTAGTCTATTCTTTACTTAGCCTTGAAAAAGTTGCATGTTAATTGAACATGAAGCGACGAAACACGTGTTGGCTTTGGGCTTACAAACAGTCACAAGAATATCAACCGAAGGAACTTACATATGAATTCAAGAGTGAAGACTTCAAGATATACAATTTGTGCTGCTGATTTATATGTTGTCTCGTTTATTTCATATCTTTTGAACTACTGTGTTAATTAACATTGAGAATCAACGTGTGCTAGGAACTTATGTTGCTAATGGCCCAGATATGTAAACAATTAAACATTACACATATCAAAACCTCAGTATTTCATCCCCAGACTGATGGGTTAGGGGAGAGATATAACAGGTCTCTCGAAATTATCCTCAAGAAAATGTTATAAGGAGAAGGGAAAAACTGGGATCAAATACCCCTTTTACCCTCTTTGTATTAAGAAGTCAGGGACAGAGTAGCTTGGGATGTTCTTCTTTTGAATTACTTTAGGGACGGAAGCCTCGAACATTACTAGAGATAACCTAGGAAACATTGGAGAAAGACATAAAACCAGGAGCCGATAATCTTTTAGAATATACTCAACAGTTAAAAGCCCATATAGGGAAATTCGAGGAATTGGCAACCAAAAAGCTAGAAAAAGCCAAAGAAAGCAGAAACAGATGTATGATAAGGGGAAGAAGTTACAAGTATATCAACCAGGTGACTAGGTCCTAGTCTCACTACCAAGCTCAACACATAAGATGAAATCTGAGTGGAAGTGTCCTTTTGAAATCATAAAAAAGATTGGGAATCTCTCCTATAAACTGAAGAAGGGGACCCATAGGGAACAGATTTTTCACATAAACCTAATAAAAAAATGTCTGGGGCTCCTACCAAAACAGGTTCATGTAGCACAACCAGAAAACAACATCTCTTTTACCCTAAAACAGTTGCAGGTAAACGATGAAATGTCTAAAAGACAGTGGGAAGAATTGAAGAAAATACTACAACTCTTCCCTTTTATTTTTTTCCGACATACCAAAGGAGGACATACCTTACCAAACAGACTAAACCTGCTCCAGAGGGGAAGGTAATAAAACTGAAACCATATCAAATTCATGCAGCAAGACGTCAGGCCATGTCTAATGAGATAGACTAGATGCTTAGAATGAATGTCATAGAACCTTCACAAAGTAACTGTTCCTCTCTCATAGTGCTGGTTCCAAAACCAGATGGCAGTATAAGATTCTGCATAGATTTCAGAGCAGTCAATAAAATTTCCAAATTAGACGCATACCCCATTCCTAGAGTTGATGAATTGATTGAAAGACTAAGAGATGCTCCGTATATTACTACAATAGATCTTGCGAAGGGGTATTGGCAGGTCCCCTTAAAAGCAGAGGACAAAGAAATGACTGCCTTCTCTACCCCTTTCGGCTTGTTTAATTTCACTGTGCTTCCCTTTGGGCTCCATGGAGCCCCTGTCACTTTTAAACGATTAATTAATTTAATCCTCAAAGACGTGTTGCACACCGCCGGAGGAAAGGGCGGTTGGGAAGACGGACTCGGAAGCCTTCAAACAGCTCGACAGAGGAAACCAGGAAGACTCGAGGCCGGGAGAAGCCGCAAAACTACTGGAGGGAGAGCCTACAACCCCTGTCTGCCCGACGGTTCCTGATCCCTGCCATTTCCCAGGAGGGACGTGGCTTGGGCAGGTGCGTGCACGGCTCCTGGATCGAGCCCAAAAGGGGTATGAGCAAGGTGTAAATAAAGTGGGGGTCTGAGTTGGGAAAGAAGGACAAACCGGGCACTAATCATAGTGAGGTGGTGATAACCTCACTGAAAGAGGGAAGAAGTTATTATTATTTTTTTCATTCCTTTCTCCTTTCTTCTCCACATTGAAATATAGATGATTGGAATCATAGCCGACCTCCAATCCCTTTTCTTTATGTACTGTTGTTCTTAATGGTTGATTTCTTCCTCAGTGGGCCCTATATTCAAACACCTCCCCCTCCCACCCCTCTTTCTCTTACTAATTACACTAAAATCTATCAAAATGAAGAAAGAGAAAAGAGAGAGCACCATTCTAATGCACCCGGTATTATAAAAGGGCTTTTAAGAAAGACAGTACCTTACCTGGTGTTCTTATTTCTATCCAGGGTACCAGCAGACAGGAACTCCAAGGATCCTACAGAATAGAAAAATAAAGATATTGTGTTGGCTTCATACCTTGATATCTTTCAAATTTCGTTTGTTATGATGATTGTGCCTTAAAGGACAGTGGCCTAAACCTATAATAAATCTGTGTGGTGTCAAACATCATGGACTGGCTTACACAGCCGAAACATGTGAGGGAAGACCTCCCTAAGGATGATAGGTCTAACATGTGTCCCCCATCTTAAAGTGGGGAGATCTACTCGGCCTCTAGGGAGTTCTCATCACTAAGGTGGAAAAACCAGGATAAACCATCAGCATTGGTGTGGTATACTCCTGGCCTGTGCTACACCCTAAAGTCCATACTCTGTAGGGAAATGGACCACCTCAACAGTTTTGGATTCTCACCCCTCATTTCCGTGAGCCACCTGAGGGGCCTGTGGTGAGTCTGAATCAGGAAGTGAGTGCTAAACAGGTATGGCATCAAGCTTCTTCAGTGCCTAAATTACATCAAAAGCGTCTCTTTGTGTAGCACCTCTGTTTCCTGGGGAATAACCTCCTTGATATGAAAGCTACAGGTTGGTCTAGGCCCTCTTCATTTAACTGCGATAAAACTCCCCTTATGCCAATGTCTGAGGCATCTGTTTGAACAATAGACACCTGGGAGAATTTAGGGGTCCTGAGCACAGAGGCTGGGCACAGGACCTGTTTCAGGGACTCAAATGCTTTTTGGAAGGTTTCTTTCCAAATCAAATTTCTGTGCTCCTTCTTGGAAATCAGCTGTGTCAAGGGGGCCCGACAAAACAACACCATGATGCCATATCCCTTGACAAACCTCTTGTAGTACTCAGTGAGGCCCAGGAATGCTCTGACCTCAGTCTGGGTTTTGGGGGCTTCCAGTCTTTATCTCGGCCTGGATGGGCTGCACCTTACACCTGCCCACCAGTTGTCCCAAGTACACCATAGACTCCTGCGCTTTCTGGCACTTACTGGCCATGACAGACAGGCTTGCCTGTTGCATAGCCTGAAGCACTTCCTGGAAATGAGTGAGGTGGTCCTTCCAACTGCTACTGTAGACAGGTAGGTCATTCAGGTAGGCAGCTGAAAAGGCCTCCATACCAGCAAAGGACTGATTCACCAACCTCTGGAAGGTGACAGAGGCATTTATGAGTCCAAAGGGCAGCACATTAAGTTGTTAGTGGTCCTCTGGAATGGAGAAGGCTGACCTCTCCTTGACATCCTCTGTTATGGGGGATCTGCCAATACCATGATTTAAGATCAAAGGCACTTAAGTACTGGGCATCCCTTAACCGGTCAATTAGCTCATCAACCTGGGAGATGGGATGGGCATCTGCAATATTGGAAGCTAACCAGAGAGAAATGGAAGTAGAGAAGGCAGTCCATGACCTTAGCCTAGAAAGCAGTGCTAACACAAAGGAGCTCCAAGATTGAAACAGAAGGGGAAGGAGTTCACAGAAAAAATAGAAAGGTTGGAGAATAATGCATGGAGGAATAATATCAGAATCCTGAACATCCCTGAGGGAGCAGAAGGGAGTGAACTGAAACACTTTGTGGGGAAGTAGCTAAAAAAGGCATTCCCGCAGGTCATTGAAGGGGTGGATTTGGATCTAGAAAAACATAGAGTGCAAAAAGATTAACCCAGGGAGGAAGAAACCTCATAGAATTCAGGTTAACTTTCTATTGTACACAGTTAAAGAGAGGGTCTTAGCACTTGCAATAAGGGAGAAAAACCTTAAGGTGCAGGGTGTTTCATTCTCTATCAAGTCAGATCTCTCCCGTTTCACCTTAGATAGGCAATGGGAACTTGGTAAGTAAATGGTGGAATTAAGGACAGTTGGTGTAAGTGCATATCTTTAAATTTACAATACTGCTGAGTATTATGAGCAAGAATTAGATGCCCGATTTTACTGACCCGAAGATGTGGCTCTGGTTTTGCACAGGTTAAAGTCAGGTAAGGAAGCAAGTTAGTGTGTAAAAACGTGATACTGTGACCCCTGGAGGAGGGGAGCCAAGCCTTTAGAGGGGTGGGTTACCATGGACGGGGGTCGGTAGGGGGAGGTACACTGGGCGAGTAGCATAGAGGAAATGTTTTTTTCAAAAATTGAGTTATTATTTTAGAGTTATAGAGCTCTTTAAGCATCCAAAATATCTCTCCGGTCTATCTGGGCACCGGCGAAGGAAAAGGGGATACCCAGGAATTTTTGTTGTTTCAGATGCTGTGTTGGAATGTGAATGGCCTCAGGATTCAAAAGAAACAACGCCATATTTTGAGCTATTTGAGGGATAGTGGAACACATGTTATGCTGTCGCAGGAGACTCATCTGTTGAGAACTGAGTGTAGAGAGCTGATGCAGAGGCATAGCTGGGTAGGGCAAGTCATCGCAGCAGACCATCACATTGTCCAAAAGGGGCCGCAATTGTAATAAGGGCAAATGTAGCTATGGAGATGGTGGGAAGTAGGGTGGATGATGGAGGGCGCTGGGCCATTATTGAGATTATGATACAGAAGGATTGCTTTACTATTGCTATTATTATGAGCCCAATGTAGATGTAGAGACACCTTTAAGACAACGTTTTGCAGCCCTTCTAGATTTTCACTCCCCAAGTTTTGTAGGAGGGGATTTTAATATCATTTTAGATAGCGTCTACACAGGACATCAGTACGATCTATTCCCCCCCCCCCCCACCCAGGCCGTGAGATCTACTCCTCTCTCTATGGAGGATTTCAATCTCTGTGATGCATGGCGAAAGAGGGAGGGGAAGCGCAGGGATTACACCTTTGCTGAGTAAAAAGTGCAGTCACTACTCAAGTTAGAACATTTCCTGGTAGAAAGGGGTGGTTGAACAGGATTTGGAAGTTGGAACAACTCCCCATCCTCCTCTCTGACCACACTGCCTTAACTTTGTACGTTTCTCTGGAGGGTCGAAAGAAAGTAAGTAAGATGGACACTGGACAGGAAACTCCTTCTTGATATGGATAAGGTGCTGGTGATCCAGGGGAAAATAACAGAGTTTTTCAAACTTAATAAGGGAACAGCCAGTCTAGAAGTTGGATGGGATATAGCCTACCTGAGGGGGATATTGCAAAGCTTAGTGGTGTCCAAGAATAAGAAAGAGAAAGGCGAGATGCTTAGAGGTAAAGATTGATAGGATGGAATAGAGGTTGAAATTAGCCGGGATGGATGAAGAAGACAAGAGGAGATTCGAACAAGTGTTACTCCAGTGTCAGGATGAATTTAGAGCAAGATTTGAGAGTAAGGAGAAACAGCAATGGGAAGTCAGTAAAAAAAAGAAAGTTTGAATTCGGAGAATGCTGTGAGAAGATGCTAACATGGATGACTAAAAAAGATAGAAATAGGAATTTTATAACTGGGGTAGGAGAGGAGAGAACACATGTATTGTTAGAAGACCATTCAGGGATTTAAGGGGCTTTTGTGAGTTTGTTTCAGAAGCTGAATGATGAACCCCCAACTCTAGACCTAGACCAAGTACGGAGATGACTGTAGTGTAAAGGGTTATCAGCAACTTCTTTGGACTGCCAGATATTTTTTTACCCAAAAGGTTAGTGGGTTACAGGTTTTGGTAGCAATTACAAAGTTGAAAAAGGGGAAGGCAGCGGGTTCAACAGCATCCCAAACGAGGTCTACATTATACTAGCTGATAAGTTAGTTCCCTTTTGGATAACTCTGTTTAACTCAATCTTCCTGGATGGTGTCACTGCCCCACCCCCATCATGGGACGGGGCAACCATCTCTTTGATTCTTAAGCCTGGCAAGAACCCGAAAGAGTGTCAGTCATAGCGACCCATATCTTAATTAAATAGGGAAAATAAGTTATTTACGAACATCCTTGCTACCATCTGAGTAAAGAAGCCGATAGTGTAATACACTATGATCAAAAGGGTTTTCTGCTGGGACACATTCGAGGGAACTAACACATAGTTTGAATGATACCATTGATATTGCTGCTGAGCAATTCTTGCCCCTAGTCATCCTTACCTTTGATGCAGCTAAAGTCTTTGACCAAGTCAATTGTGAATATTTGATGTTGGTTCTCGGCCATCAGGATATTAGAGGAGCGTTGGGTGAAGTTTTGCAGAAGGTTTACACCTCCCCCACAGCAAAGATTATTGACTCCCTATCCTTACAGTTAAATTTATGAGCAGAACTAGGCAGGGTTGTCCCTTGTACCCTGTCCTATCTGCACTTTATATGGAACCACTGGCAGAGAGCCTAAGACAGAATACAGAGATATTTCCCTTTAGGTGAGGGGGGATGAGCAGGAAGGTAGCACTATATGCAGATGACCCGATGTTATACACCTCGGACATAACTCAATCCTTACCACACATAGAACAGGAACGATCTTGCTTTGGGAGGTTCTCAGGTTATAAAGTCAATGGGCCCGATTCACAGAATGAACTTAAGCCTCCGGCCCGGAAGCCCCGCCTCCGGGCCGTAAGCTCCGCCTCCAGGCCGGAATTTCCGGCCCGAGTGCGGACGTAAAGTTAGTAGTCGTACATCCATTCTGTGAATACCAAAAGTAGTAAGTGCAGTCTGTGAATACCAAAAGTAGTAAGTGCATTCTGTGAATACCACAAAGTAGTAAGTTTAGGATTTAGTCTTAAGTTAATTCTGTGAATCGGGCCCTACGAAACCAAGACCAAGATAATGCTGTGGAATATGGACTGGATGGTGGAGGTATATAACAAACTATTAGGTACTTGGGAATAGGCATAGTTCATAATTTGGACAAGCTAGTGAATAGGAACCTGGAGTGGGTGAGGAAGGAAGTGGACAGGCTAGTGGCTAAATGGCAGTCCCAGCCTTTAATGATGCTGGTTAGCATTGTGAAACTGACAGTCTTGCCTAAGTTTACCTTTTTATTTGATAAGATCCCACTTACCTTTGGAAGGAAAGCTCTAGGTAAGATTCAGGGGAGAATAATATTGTTCATTTGGGCATCCAAAGGTATTCGATTGTCTTGGAGGTAGCTGAGAAGAAAGTTGGGAAAAGGGGGTTTAGCTCTCCATGATATTCAGCTTTATTTTTTTGCATATCAACTTAAGAACTGGAGGATGCAGTTCTCTTATCCTGATGACTCCTCTATGGGGATTCTTTATAAGGCCATGTCGGCAGGGGTTAGGAATAGAGGTTGCCTACACAAATTTGTATCTCCAAAATATAAAAAAAAAAAATAAGGCTGAAGTGTCTAAGATTAACTGCCAGAGTATGGGCAGGTGTCAGAATCCTGCTCGGGATCCCATACTATATTATGTTGGCGCCAATCTGGAATTCACCAGGGACACCAGAATGTTTGAAAGACTGCCTAGCCATCCCTTCGAGAAACGTTGGGTTTATGGGATGAATGGTTGATGCTGGTGAAGTCAGGTATGTCCAGATTTTCATATTATCAGTGGGTCACTTATTTTAAGATGAAGGGCTGGACAAACTGTGAGCCTAGCAGCATTATTGAAATGGAGCTCCAGGAGGTTAAGCACATATAGAAGGAAGTATACAACCTACCCGCTTTTCTGATCGATGCCGGCCGTAATTACACCGTGATGACTGCTGTTCTTTGATTAGGTTGATTTTGACCCCGCCCCATCTCTCCACTTGTGTTACCGCAGACGCGATTCACAGCATCCCTTGCACGTGGAGGTAGACAACGTTTTCCGGTCAAGATTCTCTGGCCATTTTCAATGCCCAATACCTCCTCCTTAGGCCAGGCGTGATTCTGCCCCCGTAGCTCATTTTCAATGCTCTGGCAGGAATACTAAGCAATTGTATTAAGGCATGCTAGTGGAAATGTGCTGATGACGTTCCTAATGTGCTTAGAAGGTATCAAAACTCAGTCGACTTAATGTGCACCATATACACTTCCCTATTAAGTATTGTTTACGTGTAATTGTGTCCTACCACATTTTGTTTGTGATATCAGAATGTGCAACATACAAACAAATCACTCTGCCTGAGACTTTTCTGCTACTCGTTGTTTGTCTCATATGTTAAGTAGGATGCAGGCTTGTGTCCCACTTTAATGTCTTGTGTTCAGATTTTTTGAAAAATTGAGTATAACAAATCACTGTCTGGCTGGACAGCTTCAAATAAAGCACTGATTGAGCCTATATTCATCTTCCTTGTTGTATATTATTTTTGTTTAGGGACCACTGTGCCGCAAACAAAGTCATTACTAAGCAAACAGTCCACAGGCATGGCAGGGCTCACAACAACCTTCAGAAGCCCTTAACCCCCCTCACTCATATGGAACAAGGGCCATAGGATAGTGATCCTCTCTGTTGTCAGCCACCATAACCTGGTGGAATGCATTAGAAATCACCTGCTCTGGGGATACCAGCTGACATCTCGCCATATTTATGCTGTCACCTGTAATGCTTCAGAGCCTCAACACCTTGCCCATTGATGGTTACCCAATGCCTATACTTTATAGTATTTGAAGGCACATGGATCTTAGGAACCATCTCACTGTCACCCAGATATACTAGGGTAACCCCATAAAACATTCCCCATTAACTGGGACAAACTCATGCCCCAGCACTACACTAGCCACCCTTGGAGATTTTCCTCCAGTGGGAGGTGGTGATCTTTTTGGAGACTTGGGATCCCTTTTGTAATGCCCTTATTTAAAGCACTCATAGCACTTAGGAGCTTTGAGCTGCTGACTTTTGTCAGGGTAGCTTTCCAGATTGGGAATGAGAACCAGACCCTTTCCCTCGTGAGATGCTTTTTGAGGGCCTTTTAAGAACTGTGGGGCATATTCTCAAAGAGCTATCGCCGAGTTAATGGCATTTTAGCACAGCCAAAGTCGCGATACATTTATCACCCCATTCGCAAGCTGGTGCTAACAGCCCATAGCACCAGTTTACCTGTGATAGCAGCCACAAAAAACATCGCCACGGATTACCCCGGCAACTATCGCTAATGAGATGCAGAGTAGGTGTTCCCATGCAAAAAGCCGCAACAACACCACTCCACAACATTCTCAATGACCAGCCACATCGTCGATAAGATCACAAAAAATGCGATAAGGCACGTTAGCAGCAGGAAATTAACACCTGCTCTGACCTGGTGCAAAGTCAGACAACAACCGGCAACAGACAAGGGAGCAGAGCCCAGAGCCAAACATGAAGAACAACAGATGCACCCGGGCAATGAACATGCAGCCCGGAGCCCCAATAGGGCAACAACACCCACCGCCACCACCCCCAGGACCCCCCGATCCCCCAAAATCCCACCCAGACCAACACTGCAGCAGCGCAAAGACAGCGACCTGCTGAAAACGCACCAACCTCACAGACCCAACACCTGGTAAAGTCATTGCCCACCACAGGCTCAAAAGGACAACCATCCTATGCATCCTGACCACCACTGCCCACAGGCCGACGGTACCAACATAGCGGACAACCAAAATCCTTCCACAGACAAAGCTGCTGGCTGTGCTGCACCTGTTGGCCTCTGGGACCTGCCAACCAACAACCGCCAGAGTCCGAGGAGTCTCACAGTTAGCCACATCCAAGCCCCCCCAACTGTCTTGGATGCCATCATCAGCTTGGTACCACACTACCTATCCTTCCCCAACACTGCGCAGGAACAGCTAGGGACCAAGCAAGGTGTCAAAACCATAGCTGGATTCCCTCACGTGTCAGGGGGCAATTGAATGCACACATGTCCTACTTATGCCCCCTGGTGACACTGTGAAACAATATCCACAACCGAAAGCACACGCATATCATCACTGTGCAGGGGCAATAGTGGACCACCTGGGAATCTCCACCAACCTCGACGCCAACCACCCATTCCGAGTGCGTGAGTCCTACATCTTCCGACAGCCCATCATCACCCGGCACTTCCTGGCTGGCAGTTACGTAAATGCGCTGCTCGTTGGCAAGTACCAAATGAACACACTACACACCTCAACTCCACAACCATGCAACTCACAACACTGGGAATGCACACATCACAAACTCACATATAACATGCCAAACAACATGTCCACCCACCAGACACGACAGCACAACTCACTCTGGTAACCTGGGCCAGCCATGCACATAAGCCATCAACTGCATGGCACCTCAGCCACACGATATCAGATTGTGGGAAGAGGTGGGAACCAGGCATGTGCAAAGGAGGCAACTGACCGATGAATGACAATGTATACAATGCCAAGTGTGGCATTGAAGAGATGGCCAGACTGCAGTATGCAGACCACACACATATCCATGTCGACACACACCGCTGGTGTATGGAGTGCAGTGGAAAGTGGACACAACCATGTCACCCCAGCCAGTGGGGAAGATCCCAGAAATGTAGCTTGTTACTTCCCCCCTGTATGCGTGAGCAGAGTGGGCTGGCCCGGCGTATGCTGGGCACGCGTAGGAGTGTGTATAAAAAGCACGTAGCTCTGGGCGTGGTCCTCTTCCGGAATGCCCAAAGACTCTGCTAGGGCGGGCCCCTCACCCCACCATGAGGCCGACGCCATCGGCGTGAGTGGTGTTGCCTGCGTTCCTGTGCGCCTGCTGCACCCCCAGTCGCAGAGCACCGTACCAGTCCTGCCAGGCCCGATGCACCCAGGCCTCAATGCACACCTGCCGACACCGGCGTGCATCGATGAGGCCCTACCAGGTACCGGTGCAAGCTCCAAGCCAGAGTGCCACGAACCTGGCAGCCTCCTCAGACCATTAAGGCCTCCGCGGCACCAGCCCGCTGTACTCCCTTCTCTTTGAGGTACTCCACCTGCATGCACAGCGGAAAAGTAGGTCACACACTTTGAACTAAGTTTTGATCACACTATGGCCGAGAACATCAAGTAGGGCAGATTTAACTCACTATACTTCCTTCGATGTGGTGACACCAATGCTATGCCTGGCATCCCAACCACACATGTCTGTGGGCCCTTCATGACTACGCCGTCAGCTACACCCGCTCGGCTCTGGCACTTGTGCCTCCGTCAACCACAAGTCACCCCAAATGTCATGTCAACGTCGTGTGTTAGAGTTCCAGGAGCAGCTAGCTGGCGCACGCTGACCGCTTCCTCAAGCCTTCACTGCGGTCGAGTAGGTCACACTATTCAAATTCGGTCTTGATTTATTTATGGCTGACTTGATGTCATTGTACAGGCCTCAACGCAGACTGCATCCCCTTTCAGCCCCGATGCCACTAAGTCGGTTCCCCGAGACCCATGGACTCTTTTTTGGTTAGGCTTTGGTGGCGGCTGAGTTCATGTCGTCGCCATCATGTCGGTGATACTGACTTTGTGGCTAAAACTATGCCGTGGCATTCCACTCCTCAATTTGCTGCTTCCGGACAGATTGCACCCTCTGCATCATGCCCTGGAGGACACCTTCCACTGTCCCCTGCAACCCTCTGCCACATACACCTCGAACATTGATGAGGACCCGCTCAGCTTGCGTGGCCCATCTGACCACACCGCAAGTCACCGTCCTGTGGCAGGGTGCCACTAACTCTGTGCTGGTCAGGTCCGGGACCCCTTCTTCTGAGATGTTGGATGGCCTCTGAGGTTATGGCCTTGGGGTCATCAACACCATGTGTCTGTGGCCCTGCGCTGTCCACTGCCTCCGGCCTCAAATGCAGCCCACCAGGGCTCACACATCAAATCGAGTCTTGACTGGCCCGGGCGTCGCATCACCGCAGGAGGCACACGCCACCACCACCAGGACCAACTCCAACCACCAACTGCTAGTGTCGAAACGGTTGTACTGGCAGACTGACCGAGTTGCCCGCACCTGTCGTGGATGCCATCTTCTGCCTGATCCCCTGCTTGATATACTTGAAAAAATGGGAAACTCAATCTGCCCTTGAGGGCCTGGGCAAAATCAAATGAAAGGGTAAAGGTGCCTTCAAGGGATTTGTTTACAATACTAAGTTATATCATTTCAATCTGTCATTCTATACAAGCTTTTTGAATTACTTGTTGATTAATTTCTTTTCATGTAAAAATGTATAGATTTCATTTGATGAATAATATTCAGTTATAAATGAAATAATAATAATGATAATTAGTATCTCGCAGGAAGAATTTGGCAATCTCTCATCGGATCATGCAGGTCCGATGGGATATTGCCAAATTCTTCCTGCGAGATACTAATTATCAGATTAATTCACAATCGAAGTCTAACTTTGAAGAATTAAATCAAGGGACTCCAGATAAAGATACGAGTCTCACGAGAGTTACACTTACCCTGTGGCGATTATTCGTACATATAAAACAACAGGTACCCAATAAAGACTGATTCCATCTATACACACCGATACTGACCATTACAACCGTGCAGCTGCGAGGATCAGTCAAAATCGATTTCAGGGATCATCCATATTGTACTCAATAGTCCTGAAGATGGTCTTATGGACGATTGCATGAGAGACCGGTTTGTCGACTTAAACACTTTTTTCTGGAGTTAACTTATATAAGGAAAAGTGTATATAATTGTGACATTGTAGGACCATTGAATTGTTTATGATAGCCTCTTGTTACATTGTATGTGTAAACCTCCAGTACCCTCTATGAACTTTTTGAAAGATAAAATTCCTTTTTATATACACCTGTGTTTGTATATGCTTTGGTCATATTTATTATGATTTAATCGAAGTTCTTATTTCATTTATAACTGAATATTATTTATCAAACGAAATCTCAACAATTAATTGAAAAAGCTTGTATAGAATGACAGATTGAAATGATATAACTAGGTATTGTAAACAAATCCCTTGATCCCCTGCTCAGCACTCCAGGTGCCACTAGCTCTGTGCACCATAAATCATCGTCCATTACAGTTTTGGTTATGTGTTGTGGAGAGCTCACGCAGCAATGTCACCTCAGGCAGTGTGGGAGACCTGGGACGGCGGTGAGGAAGATGATGCAGGTGTGACACCCCCCCTTCCCCCACTGAAGCTGCACCAGAAATGTCCAGAAGGGACACAATCCTAGACATATTCTTCACATGAGCACGCTCAGCTCTGGGGACCCAACTGCAGTGCACTGAAACTCACGGACACTTCTGTTTGTATGTTGGGTGACCTCTGTATTTGCTCTGGCTCCCTCCATGTTACTCAGCAGTTGACTCTGTTATGCAGGTGTTTTCTGTTTCCATTGCACTGGTGTCCACTGTTCAAGTTGTTGCCAGCACCAAACACTCTGTGCAGGCTGCCTTATACTCACCCCACACATGTCCAGCACAGGCGTCACTATACATGTGGCCCTGCCAATAAAGGGGCCGGGCGCACGTGACAGTAGCCAGTTCAACATGATATCTGTGTGTGTCCCTGTCGTCTTGATGTATGCATGAGGGCCCTGGGCCCTAGGACATTACATTGTGCTGTCTACAGCGGATGCAGACATGTCACCGCAGGCAGCGGGTTAGAGCTTGGACATGTAGCTTTGTCGTCACCCACACAATTAGTAAGGGCAGTGGACTGTGCCGTCGTACGCAGAGCCAACGTGGGTGTGTGACTGATATGTGCGTGCCCCTGGGCGTGGTTCTGTACTGGGAATGTACATCTGCATGTGTCTCTATGGGAGTGTGGGTCTCCTTTGTGGGGTGTAGATGGTCCCTGAACGGTAATAGTCACCCACGTATGTGATCTAGTTCACCTTTCATGGGTTCGGAACACACCCGCACCTATTGGGCCACCTGCTTTTGGCGTTCTGACACCTGGCATTGGGGTGCCATGTGAGGGTCGGTGAAGTGTTGAGAGCCTGCCGTGCTTGCGGGTGTTTCATGCTGTGTGGTCTGTTGCAGGGGCTGGGTTCTTAGTAGCTTGGCTGCCCTGGTTCTGGTGGTGGGTTGCATGGGATGTCCATGGGCTGTTGTAGGGCGTTGGTGTCGAAGGTGTGGTGGTCCTCTCCGGCATCACTGATGTGTGGTCTTCTGTGCTCTGCTGGAGGTTTTGTGTGTCCCTCTGCAATGTGGAGGGGAGATGCATGTTGACATTGTGTTGACATGTGTGTTGGTGCATTGTTCTTGTTTACATGCAGACTGTATGACAATGTACATTGTGACTGTTTTGGAGGTGCAGGATTTTATTTATTTATTTATTTATAAAGTTTTATATAGCGCGAACAAGATCCCAGGGGATATCAGAGTGCTTTACAGTCAAACTAGAACAGGAAACAACCACAGGAAGAAAAAAAGACAAATGAACCATAAAGTGCACAAAAGTTCACATTGAAGTTCAGTTAAACAAAGTACAGTGTAAGGACAGCAGAACAAAGAATGTCAAAAAAAAAAAAAGTATAGTAATAAATGTTGACACAATGGAGGAAGGAACAATGTCAATGGGCCAAGGTGAGTAGTCCAATTACTGAAAGAGGTTGTTCATCAGGAATCTTTTGACTTCCAGTTTGAACACCGTTGTTCTGGTGATTTTGCGTATTTCTGGAGGAAGAGGGTTCCATATCCTTGGTGCCGCACCAGAGAAAGCTCCGTGAGAGGTTCTCTTTTTGTTAAAGATAGGTGGTTTCAAGAGTAAGGAAGTAGCGCTTCTAGAGACTCTTGCACCACCAGATAGCTCAAGTTTTTGGCGAGATACCTGGGCGTCTTGAGGTGGATTGCTTTGTGCGTCATCGTGGCAGTTTTTAGCTGGATTCGTGCTTTATAGGGGAGCCAATTTAGAGTTTTTAGGACTGGCGATATGCGCTCATTGCGTTTGGAGCCTGTAACCAATCTAGCAGCAGCATTCAGTGAAGCCCTTAGCGGAGCCAGGGTGTATTTGGGCAGGCCACAGAGGGTAGCACTGCCGTAATCTATCCTCTGTAGGACCAGCGCTTGGACCACCTGCTTGAAATCCTTCAGTGGAAGGAAAGGTTTGATGTTTCTGAGTGTCCTAATCAAGTATTTTGCTCCTTTACATGTATTGCTGATATGATTTTTCATATTCAGGTTATTATCCATAGTGACTCCCAGAGATTTGGCTGAGTTTACGATGAGCGGAGTGCGGTTGAAAGCAGTGAGGTGGCTCATCCAGAGGTCAAGATTGGGGGTGTAATTCTGAGGGGAGACAAGCAAGAATTCTGTTTTTGAGGTGTTGAGCAGGAGATGGTTCTCAGTTAACCAGTTTTGAGTATAAGTTAGGATGGTGTTGAGTGATATGAGGTTTTCCGGGGATGAGATTTTCAAGTAGAGTTGCGTGTCATCGGCATACATGTGGAAATGAATATCCATGGAGTTAAGAGCGTTAGCTAATGGTTCCAAGCAGAGGTTGAAGAGGATAGGAGATAAAGCAGATCCTTGGGGGACTCGCATGAGAACGGGCGAAGGCTTGGAGAGAGAGTGATTTGCCTTGACTCTTTGCGATCTGTGATGGAGGAAGGACGAGAACCACTGTAACACCTGATCACCAAAACCCATCCTGTTTTGCAGAATGGATAGGAGGTTGTCATGATTGACCGTATCAAAGGCAGAGGAAAGGTCAAGGAGGATCAGGAGGCAGGATTCATTTTGATCGAGAATCTTTAGAATGTCATCCATTACATGAATGAGGGCCGATTCAGTGCTGTGCCCCGACCAAAAGCCGGATTGATGTTGGTCCAAGAGCTGGTAGTTCTCGATGTGGGCACAGAGTTGGGCCTGAACGCATTTTTCAAGGAGTTTCGCAAGGGTGGGTATGTTGGAGATAGGTTGGAAATTATTGAGGTCTGTCCTATCAGCGTAAGGTTTTTTTAGAATAGGGGATACTTGAGCTGCTTTTAAGCAATCAGGGATTGTGCCTTGTGACAGAGACGCATTTACAATCCTTGTCCAGGTAGGGATGAGTGCATTCTTGATTTCCTTGAAAATAGATGGTGGTAACGGGTCACTGAAGTGGTTGGACGGGTTGATATTCCGGAGAATCTTTTTGATGTCTTGTTCACTGAGCGGGGTAAAGGTGTCCCAGGCCGCATTGTTCTTAGGGGTCAGGGGGGTAGAGTTGAGCTTTTCAAAGAGGACAGGTGGAGATGCTGCTCTGGAGGAGAGGAGTTCAGCGTTCTTAGCAGCGAGGTCAGATGATATGAGTTTAGATTTCTCAATGATCGTCACATGAGGGTGGACTGCTTCCAGGTTCCGATAGGTTTGGACCTACAATTGATTGCTGTTTGACCAATTCAAAAAGTTTCTTGGGGCGGTTTGCCGCTTGATCTAATTGGTGTCTGAAACAGTTAGACTTGGCGTTCCTGATTTGTTTGTAGTACAGGCTCCTAGCATCTCTTAGGAGTTTAAGTTGGTGCGAAGAGGGATTCGATCTCCAGGAGCGTTTAACTGCCCTAAGGTTGCGACGTTCCGTGTTTAGGTTTTCATTATACCACGGTTTGGAAATTTTAGTTGAGGTATTTTTATGTTTGAGTGGAGCAATGTCATTCATGATGTTGGAGATGGTCGCATAGTAGGAGTCAGTGAGTAACTGCACCTCAGTCAGGTCCGCTTGAGAGGAGAGGGCAGATGTACAGTGGACGGATAGCTCACCAGGATTTACTAGTCTGAGGTCCCTTTTCCATATCTTTGATTTCGTTGGATGGGCCTTCCACAGCTATACCTCCTTGTTGATAAAAAAAAAGGATGCAGTGGTGGTCTGACCAATCACACGGGGTAATAGACTCCTAGGTGACGGTCTGCCCGTTCGAAATAATGAGGTCAATAATTTTTCCTTTATTATGGGTTGGTTGGTCACAATGCTGGGTCAGATCATGATCACTTAGAAAGGTTTTGAGGCTTGAAACTGCCGGATCTATGAAGTTAGCCCAGCGCAGATTAAAGTCACCAAGGAAGATTTGGGACACGGCTGAGTCACCATTGCTAGAAATGATTTCAAATAATTCCTCAATGAAGGGGAGATTGTCTCCTGGGGGGTGGTAGAAAGTGTGAAGTTTACAGACCGGTAGGTTCTTACTTGAGATGTTGAGACAGAGATATTCACAGGAGGGGTCGCAGAGGACTCAACGGGAGAGATCGAGAGTGTGTTCCTATGAATACAGGCAAAGCCCCCGCCAAGTTTCCCAGCTCTGTCTAACCTAATAATATCATGAGAGGAAGGTACTAGGATGTCGAGAATCGGAGTGGAAGCGGGATTTAACCAGGTTTCAGTGAGGATGATAATGTCTAAGTCCAGGTGTTGTATGAGATAGAAGATATCAGTGGCGTGTTTACTGGCTGGTCTGCAATTTAGCAGTACACATTTAATTCGTAGTGTCTTTGTGGAGGGAGGAGACTGGGTGATATTCACGTGAGTGAGGTTGATCTTATTGCTGCCTCTGTTATTGATAGGCAGTCCTCTAGAAAGGATGGACTGTATTTGTCTCGGCGGGCTCCTGTTAGGGTTGGACCAAGTAGGGTAAGAGTTGAGCAGGTCCTGTAGCTCTGAGGACGCAAGGTAGGTCTCAAATCTTCTAGGGCGGGAGGTGTCATTAGGTAGGGGAATGGATTTCATGGTGGAGGAAGGTAAAGGCTTGACCAGTGAGTAACTATCGCAAGATGGAGCATTAGACAGGTTAGCAGCGGTGAGGAAAGATCTTAGCATGGGGAAAAGGTCAATTGAGAGGGCTTTCAGGCCATGTAGCTCGGATGTTAGAAGGTGCAACTGAAGATAAATCTTCTCTAGGTGCGCCGCCCAGTCAGTGTGTTGAGCGAGAGGAGGAGAGTGAGGAAGGGAGTCTATCAGAAAGGGGAGGTCTCGGAGACTACCTATAAGGTCAGAGGAGGTGGGCGGGAGATGCTGAGGAGGAAGATGGTCATATGAGTCTGACTTAAATCCAGGAGCGATTGAAAGTGAGGTAGGAGTCTTAGTAAGGGGGGAGTGATCGTTAGGCTGAGGGTTAGGACAAGGACATAACAGATTGCTTGATGATGACCGATCATGTTCGGAAGAGGGCATTTGCTTGGATTCTAGTCTCTTAGGAGACACCGGGGGAGGGCTGGGGGAAGATGACTCAGTAATAGGAGGCAAGGCAAGATGAATATCATGGGTAGTCTCAAGTCGGGGGACAGATCGGCTCGGACTGGCAAGATGTGCGTCGGGACTCGATAGGTGGGGCGTAGCAACCTGGGATGGGACCCCTCTATGGTGAACAGGTGGTGAGGCGTGATTTAGATGGAGAAGGGGAGATGAGCTTCCTCGCGTAGCGGGGAGAGGACTCATCGGGTCCTGAGAGATGTGAGAGTGAGTCTGGGGGACATTGGGTTTAGAGGAAGCCGCGATTTTGAGTAACGGGAAGATGTTGGTTATCTTAAGTAGATTGACTTTTTACGCTTGGAATAGGATGATACCATTGTTATAGAGGGTGATAGTGGTATTAGCATTGAGTGAGGACGAAGGGGCTGTTGTGAGCTTGATACCATGAGGTGTTTTCTTAGAGCTTGTTATTCTGAGCATAGAGTAGAAGACTTTTCGCCAGCAAGCTCTTTTCCTGGTATAGAAAATAAGGTCATTTATCTTGGGACCATTGATAGTAGAAAAATATACATCAGAGATTAGAATTTCGGGCCAGGCCCTGAGAAGGTGATGCTTATATTTCTTGGCTGCAGTTTTTCGATAGGTTGGGTGGGTAGTTGATGATGGAAGCGTTGGCACCAGAGGGATCCGGAATCAGAACCATTGTGAGCAATGTGACTATTGATCAGTGGATATGAATTGATGGTGGGTGGAGGATGGTGTTAGCGTGAATGAAAGTAGGCACCATAGGATATGAAGACGCTAACCAAAAGGCAACAAGGGATGGTTACCTGTGGAGAAGATATCAGCTTGCTAATCTAGTATTTCTACAGACCACCAGCTAAATGTTGATAAGCTATCACAGATGAAGACATGAAAGCACATAGGAAGATCCAGACAGAGGGATAAAGGAAATAAGTTCCATAAATTTCTTTTTTTTTAAAAGTGTGGGTCGATGTTCATAATTAGGCCACAAGGTGGAGCTCCAGGCTAAAGCAAGATCAGAGGATTCTATTAGTTTGCAGTGAGATACAGATCTAGTCTGGTGTAGATAGATTCCTGAAAAGTAGGGAATTGAAGAGATAAACGGGAAAGATGGCAGCAATAGGAAGATAGTAATGAGGAGTAACAAATCAAAATGGGGATGAGCGACTTAAAATTCAGTTAGACTCCAACAAAAGCACGCAGAGGTCAGCAATGTGGAGCGATCATCCTCAACATTTGAATGCATTAACTCCATCATCGGCCCACGAGTGCGAAAAGGCTGCAGAGGTCCCGCTCTCCAGACAGGGGTTAGAAAGGGACAAATGACAACCCTGTACCAGCTCCCAGGCAAAGAAATCAGGAAACCGGGAGAATGATTACAGCTGAGTTTACAACATTTGTGCAGCGCTGGGAGCTGATGGCATAAGTCACATCTCAGACAAGGGAATCCATACTGAGGTAGCGTCTGTTCAGGAAGCAGGGATATCGCGAGATGGCAGGCTGAGGAGGTGAGCAAGTGATCATATGAAGAGATCCCAAAATGGCCACTGTGATGACCAGGACGATGGGAGCCACCAATCAGCCCCAGACAAGAGCTCCGGCTTATGAAGTTAAGGAGAATGGGGACTGGAGAGAACAGGCGAGCCCTCAGCAAATACCGGGAGATGGACTACATTGTGCGGGACAGTGTACATTTGGACTGCATGATGGGTGTGAGGTTTTATGCGTACATTACCATTTCACAGTTTCCAGCTCTGTCAGATGTAGTGGGCCTGTTTCTTCGCGTGTGCAGAGCCAGTTCTGTCCTCTGTTCTGCAGTGTCGGGGTTGCACATTTTTACACATTGTCGTCAATATGGATGTGCTGTTATTGCTATGTGTATGTGCTGCAGTGTGCCACGGGGATGAGGGACATGATCCAGGGTCATTGTGGGTGTACAGTGTTCTCTGCTTATTTGTGCATGTGTGCCATTGTGCCCATCTCCCCCCGTCCCCCCAGTCCTTGGTCTTTACTCACCCTGTTGATGTTGTGTCAGGTCCTCCCGAGCTGTATCCGCTCTCCCGACTCCTTGCACCATCTCCGCACTGTTGACTGTGGCCTCCGTTTCCTCCAGCTCCTCCTGTGGCGCAGGACTCCCACCTTCTGTCGCCATTGCTGCCTTTCTGTTTGCGGCGTCTTTGTGCCTGGTTTAGTTTTTCACGTAATGCCAGCGCCTCTTGGCCTCCTCCATTGGCCTCCTTGACACTCCGGCTGCATTCAAGGTAGTCTGATTGTGGGTCAGTAGCTGGTTGTGTTCTGTCACCTCCGGAACGCTGGTCTTGTTTTCCTGCAGACTAAATCCCGTCTTCCTCTCCCTCTTCTCCTTGGCCTTCCCCGAACCAGTTGTTCCTTGCTGGTGGTCCGTGGGGCTTGTGGGGTTCGCGTTGGCCTTTGTGCTCGGTTGGGGTGCACCCATGTTGCTACGCACTTTGGTTTCTTTCTGATGTGTTGTTTTTGTTGCTTTTACAGTGCATTTTTTTGCGAGACGCGTGGGATTTGCAGACCTGCCGCTGGGTTTCGCTGCTTTTTGTATTGCGATTGGCCTCATTGCAGCTTTTTTTGCGTTCGTGTTTTGTATTTTGGATGTGTGGCGTTGATTTTAACGCGGTCAGTTGACGTGTTATCTGGTGACTATCTCATGGTACCGCCGTGTTGTGAATACCTGGTTAACACGGCTTAAATTTCGCGCGGTGGACTGCGATGTTGAGGGTTGCGTTAAGTAACTTTTGCGAGGGTTATCACACGTTCTTGAGAATATTCCCCTCTGTCTTTTTATCACCCCTTCTTCCAGTAGGAACCCTGACCACCCTTTTGAGAGTCCCCCGAGATGACTTCTTGGACACACTGTTGCTGACCCAGATGTCTACCTCCTCAGCAAGCTTCCTGGAGTCAGTAAGCTTGCTATCAACCAGGTATTGACACAGCTATGGAGAACAAATATCAAGCATTTGTTACTTTAAAATTATGTTGTGCAGCCCCGAATAATCATCAGTCTTGCTGCCCTTCATCTTATCCCTTTAGTGCCTTGCTGACATAATCCAAGAAATCCACCCATGTTTATGATGAAATCTTGTGGCTGCCCCTGAATCTGAGCCTATGCCTTTCAGGAGTCTGTCCAAACTTACTGACTAGGATGGCCTTCATAGCAGTGTAGCATGCCTGGCCCTCTACCTCTTTTAAAAGGTGTGTGTGTCCTTTCCCACTGTGGGCATATACCTCCATAAACTATCACCCCATAACTCCTCTGGGACCTTGTGCAATCTTAGAGCCACTTCATAGGCTGCAAACTATTTATCTATGTCATCCCCCATCACATAACTAGGCACCACATCCTTGGATACCCTGATTCTGGACTCACCAGTGGACACTGCAGGTATGCTGCCACCATTGCTGTCACTGGACCCCACTTACAGGGCTTATGTCCAGCTCTCTCATGCTGATCCCAGGGCCCATTTTTAAGGTTATGCTGGACTGTGGTAAATACAAAGTTCAGGCTGTCCACGATGCAGGGCAGGCTGGCTCCCAGACTCATGCAGGCTCTGCTGAAAAAATACCTTGGATGGAGCAAGCTTTTACGAACACTCTATGCGTTGGTTCCAATTCACGCAGACGATGATCATCTACGAACCCCTTTACCATGCAGGCGATACATCGTTATCAAGCCGCGCTGTCCGCCGTCATCGAGCCACGCAATCTTTTGAAGTGATTTCGACAATCATCACCTGCATTGAAGGGCAATGCATCTGTTCTGATCGTCACTCCTTCGATTTTGATGGTTCTGGGCAGCAGAAGTCACCTTTCAGGGCCCAGGACTAGACTGGCATCACTTGTCAGTGCAGAGCTCACAGATGGTAGAGTCCAGGTGTTGTTGCAGGGTTGAAGTAGTTCTTTGATGGCCCTGATATTTTGGAACTGGGGGCAAGACAGCAAGCCCTTGGAGTCACTATGGGTTCAAGGGAATTGGGACAAGTCCTTGACCTCAGCAGGGCAGAGATCAGGAGGCAGCAGGGCAGCACAACAAAGCAGAAAAGCAGTTCTTCCAGATCAACAAATATGCAGAGTGACAATCCTTGTAGCACATCAGTCTTTACTCCTGGTAGAGTTCTTCTCAGGTCCAGTAGTGTACTGTCTTGGTGGGGTCAGAGCCCCAGACCTTTTACCCAGTTGTGCCTTTGAAGTGGGGATGACATAAACAGGCCCTTGAAGTGCACAGGTTCCCCTTCCATCGCAGCCCTGGCTCTATATTATAAGTAGGGAGTAACCAGCCCATTTGTGCAAGAAATAGGACATTGCCTAGTCAGATGTAAGGGCCAGCTCCCCCTCTCTCTTCCTGCCGAGAAAGAGCTATCAGGATGCAGATTTTTAATGATGAGTTCTCTCTCACTCACACCCTTACTGTGTTTGTGGCTGTCCAGGGGCAATACACAAAGTGTAGCTGTCACCCAACTCAGACGTGTACTAGAAACAGGCTGCAAGGAAAACAGAGCAGTAAGATAAGAGAAATGCCCACTTTTTAAAAACGTGATCTCTAAAATAGTAATGTCAAATCCATCTTTACCATAAAAGAGGATTTATCATTACCATTCCAAAGATATAAAACATGATGCAGCCACTCTTTTCTGATCAGGAATTACATATTAAAAGTATATTAAGGAATTCCTAATGCTAGCCTATGAGAGAAGTAGGCCTCACAGTAGTGAAAAACAAATTGAGGTATTTGTCACTACTAGGATATGTCAAACTTAAAAGTACACGTCCTATCTTTTAGTTACATGGCAATCTGCTCTTAGGGCTACTTAGGGCCTACCTTAAGGGTGACATGTGTGTCATAGAAGGGGAGTTTAAGGCTTTGTAAGTTGTTTTATATGTATTACACAAAAAGGAGTATTAAAGGGAACAAAGTCAAGGGCACCCTTCACTCAAAACATCACTGAAATACAAAATCCCTTGTTACTTTTCACAGATTCATTGAATACTACATTGGGTCCCGTCTTTTATATTTGGGGTGGAAATAGCTCTAGTAACTATCTAGGAACCACCCCAGTGTGTGCTTAATTAAAAAAAAAAAAAAGACTAGGTCCCATGCGCCAGGGTTAGTAATGACTGTTAATGAAAAATGTATGACTATATATATAAGCAATGTGATGATGATAAGTGGACATTACTTTGCTGAAATACGGATATCGGCGGCTATTTTATCATTATGAGTTTATCTTTTCAAGATGGCCGCCGTATTTCGTTTGTGGTTCCTTTCTATAGTAATACGCCATTATTAGGTGGGACTACAATGTTTTCATATGTATTCTTTAATTAGGTGACATATTCAAAGGCAATAATTGTATATACATTATGTCGTAATAATTTAAATATTGTAAATATGTATAATTGCAATGAAATAGAAACAACTTGCATGTACAGCTTCATTTCGAAATGGCAGCCTCAGCGGAACAAGATACCCTTGTCCTATGTTTATGTTTATGTCACTACTCTGCAGACCTAATAATAACTTTATTAATGTCTGTTACACCACACGTTTCTACACGTGAACAAGGCGGTTGCCGAAACGCGTTGTGTAGATTAAAAGATTTTGAAGATTTTCCCTGTTTCTCTGGGTCTCTGGTTGGCTCTTTTTGATAAAAAAGGTAAGTTAAACCAGCAGAGTTCCCGCCGGTGATAAAACAGTTTAGATCCGTGAGTAGAAGGATAATGTGTGATAATTAGAAGTCACGTATCGCCTCTTCTACACATAGATTTTATTACCGATATCATCATAAAGTAGGTAGGCGCTCACATTGGAGGCGTCTCATTGCATCTATGCAATAGAGGAAAATTGGCCCAGCGCCGTCTTTGACTCGTAGTATATTCTCAGCTCGGCTGATCATTATCAAGAAAATATCAATAACAATGAAGGGTTGGTCACTGCTATTTAATTAGCGATTGTTATGCCTAAAAATCACCACAAAACAGGTATCTTTTGAACTAGGATTAGTGCCTTTGTTAGAAACCCGTCCCGCACGATTAATTTGAACTCTACATTCATTTTACTTTTAGCCGTACCCAGGACCCCGGGCGGATCAGGAAACTACCTTCTTGCCCTAATAGGACGGTTCACATAGATGATGTATTGGCACTCTAACAAATGATTTACTAGTGCCTCCACATAAAGGGTAAGTGCCTCGGATAAAAGACTAAGTATGTATCTATTTTTCTATCGATATTCATAAGGTAAACGGGACACATTGGATATTTATTGTCCATCCCTACAGATCGTGCCATCCCTGAAGCGCAATGAAATATATGTGGGGTTCTCTCTTTTAAATACACATCTTGAAATGTCGAAGCAACTAATATGACCTCTTATATGAAGTGAGGCCCTATCTGATTGGCCCAAGGTGAGAGAGTATAGTATTTAAAATCACTACTGATAAAAATTACTGCTGTTAATACTTGGTGGTAGTAATAATAATGTGATCAACTCAGTCTCCACAAAAAGAACTGTGTGATATATTCCTTCTCCATTCTTTCTAGATACAGTTACACGTCGTATGTAGGCTGTTCCTTATTCTAAAAGCCATTCGTCAGCGATTTTTATTGCGACATAAATGTAGGTATTTTTACCACTCTTTATATAATTAGGTTATGATTGATGATGGAGAACCCACGCAATAATAATATTGTGGGGACCCGAATTAGAAACAAACGAATTAGATATTGGTTACATCATCGCAAAATTGTCTTTGTCATCAATTTTGCTAAATTTGACAATGTTGTGAGTGAGGAATGAGTTTTTCCCCTTTTTTTTTTAATTGTGGTGTTCCCAGTGGGATGTTGGAAACTTTTAGATCACATTACATATAATTATGCTGATTTTCCTTATGGTAATGTTTGTTATCTAGTGTAAAAAAGTATTCTTTCTTGTGTAATCAAAAGATATGCATATGTATGCTATTTTTGTACTTTTTCCTTCTCTAATGCTCACATTATGTTTTATGTTTAGGAATGATTATTAAAGGTATTCCGTGGAGGATTAAATTTGTCCATCCTGAGGAAGATGGTTTTTATCATTGTATACCACCGAAAGGCGTCGACGCATAGGTTGTTGGGTGGAATTTGTTTTGGAACAGAACTCCAAGTAACTAGGGTGCATTGCCACCAGTTTGTCTCTGTTTACCGAAATCACAAATTCACACATCCAAGACATAATTTTGGTGTCTGTCATTGTTCCTCCTACTACACAATTGTTTATATGTCTTATTGTCTTTTTAATTTGTACCAAAAGTTATATTTTACAACTGTGTGTGTCTTTAGATATAACATATATTTTTACTTTATCGTCATGGTTGAGGTTTGTTCCTTAGTCATTTGTCCGTGACTATTTTATCTGATGTAATTTGACAATGAGATTTTTTTAATATGTTAATAAACTTCAACTGATGTTTTTTTAATAAAGAAAGGCTTTCTCTTTTGATAATTTTCCAACATTTCACGCGGGGTGTTCACAATTGAGTTTGTAAGTGTGCAAGTTGGTGAATGAAATTAGGGCTGTTTAGGTGACATTATCTTCTATATCAGTTCAAAGAGAAAAATCTTTTTAACTACATAGTTATTGGTGCTCTATCCCTTTGGACTTTATTGAGCCCCTCTCCTTGTTTTGCAAGGTCAAAACTATATCTACTAAACTTTAAAGTGTATATGAGAGCAAGCGATAATTACAAATATTTTGAACAGTTATATATTACTTACTCTAATAAACTTATATTATAATAAATATATTTTCTCAAAATCACATTGGGCGTAGTCTCATTGCGCACTGGCTGTGCGATTGCCATGTAACCATAAAAAAAAGCATTTCATTAGTTCATAACATTTCCCATTGTAGCAGTTCAAAAACGCCACCCATTTTAGTCAATATCTGTACTGCATTTCATGAGACACACCTCTTCTGCTTAGAGAGCTTTGTTCAAAACTTTTTGCAATATACACATATCTTACACTACACACAACATGCAACCATTATTTTCATCAATATTCATGCTCTGTAAAGTAGCCTTCCACCTATGATACCCATACACCTAAAAGTTATATTACCGAAATGTTCTCCAATATCACAGGTAACATGGTTCAATACGCTGTCCACAACACAACGTAATATAGCACGGCCCAGAGACAGTATCATGCATAGATAATGACTACACAGACACAGATAGATAGTGGAAGTGGATACGGGCACGTAAGCTCGACTCATTTTTATTACCATGGTGACATATCCAGTGACGTCTGTGCTGGATGTGTGTGCAGTAAGTCTAAACCAACCTTCAGACAATGGTTGCTGCTAGCATCAACTACAACAGTAATCATAGGATCACACACAGCGATTCAATATTAAACAAATCAATAATTTATGCTGCAGTAAGGTAGGGACAGTAGATGTGAAATAATACAGAAATAATTCCATCGTAAATGAACAACAACTTGTGGTATACTGACACACAATCAATAGATCTGAAATAATACACAAAAAGATTATATCATAAACGCTCCATCAGTTCTAGTGTACTCACATAACCACATTAAAAGCATTCAGCATGTGCACAGCCACAGATAATGTGTGCTGTAGAAAGGCTGTACTAGGAGCAATATCTGTTGCCATCAACACTGCATCATCTGCAATACCGACTCAATCTGAATTATGAACACTGCTGTCTGCAGTGTAGGCCATAGAGAGCAGTCACAAAGGACCCACAGATACGTAAAGTGACTTCACCTACCCAGTTTGTCATCAGCGAAGCAACAAAAAAGAGTCTGTAAAGCCTGCAATGATACATATGCATGGTGCAGACAGTACACACTGGAGTAATGTCTTTTCCTACAGGACTACCTCATCTACAATAGTGATTCAATCTCAATTGTGAACACTGCTGCCTGCAGTGTAGGCCAGAGTGAGCTGTCACAAGGGCCCACAGCCACATGGCATTCACTTGAGCTTTACAGTTTGCAATACACAAACTAAAATAAAACGTGTGCAGAGCCTGCAATGATGCATATGAGTGGTGCAGACAGAGCGCACTGGAGCAATATCTTTTCCTACAGGACTGCATCATCTACAATACCGACTCAATGTCAAATGTGGACACAGAAGTCTGCAGTATAGGCCAGAGAGAGCGTTCAGCAAGGGCCCACAGCCACGTGGCATTGACTTGACCTCTACAGTTTGCAATACACGAAGCAAAACAAACGTGTACAGAGCCTACAATGATGCGTATGAGTGCTGCAGACAGAGCACACTGGAGCGATGTCTTTTCCTACAGAACTACCTAATCTACAATAGCGACTCCATCTGAATTCTGAACATTGCTGTCTGCAATGTAGGCCAGAGAGAGCAGTCAGCAAGAGCCCACAGGCACCTGGCATTCACTTGAGCTCTACAGTGTACAATACATGAATAAAAAAAACAAGTGCAGATCCTGCAATGATGCATATCAGTGGTACAGACAGAGCGCACTGGAGCAATGTCTTTTCCTACAGGACTGCATCATCTATAATACAGACTCAATGTCAAATGTGGACACTGAAGTCTGCAGTATAGGCCAGAGAGAGCGTTCAGCAAGGGCCCACAGCCACGTGGCATTGACTTGACCTCTACAGTTTACAATACACGAAGCAAAAAAAACATGTGCGGAGCCTGCAATGATGCATATCAGTGGTGCAGACAGAGCGCCCTGGAGAAATGTCTTTTCCTACAGGACTGTATCATCTATAATACCGACTCAATGTCAAATGTGGACACTGAAGTCTTCAGTATAGGCCAGAGAGAGCGGTCAGCAAGGGCCCACAGCCACGTGGCATTGACTTGAGCTATACGGTTTTCAATACACGAAGCAAAAAAAACGTGTGCAGAGCCCACAATGATGCGTATGAGTAGTGCAGACAGAGCACACTGGAGCAATGTCTTTTCCTACAGGACTGCATCATCTACAATACCGACTCAATGTCAAATGTGAACACTAAAGTCTGCAGTATAGGCCAGAGAGAGCGTTCAGCAAGGGCCCACAATCACATAGCATTGACTTGAGCTCTACAGTTTGCAATACATAAAGCAAAGAAAAAGTGTGCAGAGCCTGCAATGATGTATATGAGTGGTGCAGACAGAGCACACTACAGCAACCTCTTCTCTTACAGGACTGCATCATCTACAATAGCAACTCGATCTGAATTGTGAACACTACTGTCTGCATTGTTAATTAAAAGCAGTACTCACACACACAACCATCAATACTTTTTCTCACTCCCTCTTTACAAAATAAAACAACATAAATTACAGAGAACTCTACAATGAATACATCAAAACAATTCGAATTGGGATTTCATCTCTCCACAGTCTACACTATTCACTGTTCCTTTGGACTTCCAAGATAAATTTGGTCATTTCACTAAACCCATAACTGATATAAAAAAACTTCTTGAAGCAAGAATACTAAAACAATATTGTGTATGTTTCAATAGACATTCTAATTACTTAACTACTGGATTCTGTAATTAAACAATCACCACGCACTCTAAATTGTGAACCCTGCGAACTGCAGTCTACACCAAATCCAGTGGTCATTCACAACTCACAGCCACATACTGTTGGATTCGGAAGCACGGAGTTGGTTGTACCTGATCAGAGGGGGTACACAAAAATCATCACAGACTTTAACTTATGACACCCTCAATCATAGAATCAAGACCCCATTTCACTGTTTGGACCTTCTCTACGGCGGTGTATTCCAGCAATACCAGTCAACTAAGCTCAATAACCATGTGCAGCACTTAACTACAGAAGCATAGAATCTGATGCACCTCAACAGACGGAGTTGTGTGAAAAACCAGCAACAGGTAATATCGGACGTCGTCCATTGTGTGATCAAGACACCATTCCACTGTTGGTACCTAGAGTTGGTTGCGCCTCATCAGAAGCTATACACAAAAATCATCACACACTTTAACTTCTGACATCCTCAACCATGGAATTAAGACCACGTTTCACTGTTTGAACATGCTGTACCGCTGTGTACTGCAGCAACTGCAATAAACCATGCCTAATAATCATGTGCAGCAGTTAACTACAGAAGCACAGAGTCTAATCCACCTCAACGGAAGGAGTTCTGTAAAAATTAAGCAGAATGTAATTTCGGACATCTTCCATTGTGGAATCAAGACAACGTTCCACTGTTGCAACCTAGAGTTGGTTCCACCTGGTCAAAGGGAGTACCTTCATCTCCACTCTCAGAAGCAGTTCTAACATAATCCATTATGGCATCAAGACACCGTTCCACTGTTGGGACCCAGGGTTGGTTGCAGCTGGTCAAAGGGAGTACCTCCACCTCCACTCGCAGATGCAGTTCTAACATCGTCCATTGTGGGATCAAGACACCGTTCCACTGTTCGGACCTAGAGTTGGTTGCACCTGATCGGAGGGGGTACCTTCATCTCCACTCTCAGATGCAGTTCTAACATCATCCATTGTGATATCAAGACACTGTTCCACTGTTCGGACCTGCTGTACCACGGTGTACTCCACCGACTGCAGTCAGCCAACCCCTATAATCATGTGCAGCAGTTAGCTACGGAAGCACAGAGTCTGATGCACCTCAACGGAGGGGGTTCCCTGGAAACTCAGTAGCAGGTAATATCGGACATCGTCCATTCTGGGATCAAGACACCATTCCACTGTTGGGACCCAGAGTTGATTGCATCTGATCGGAGGGGGTACACCGAAATCATCACAGACTTTAACTTCTCACATCCTCAATAATAGAATCAAGACCCCGTTTCATTGTTCGGACCTGCTGTACCGCGGTGTACTCCACCGACTGCAGTCAACAGAGCCCAATAATCCTGTACAGGAGTTAACTACGGAAGCACAGAGTGTGATCCACCTCAATGGAGGGAGTTCTCTGAAAACTCAGCAGCAGGTAATATCGGACATCATCCATTATGGGATCAAGACACCGTTCCACTGTTGGGACCCAGAGCTGGTTGCAGCTGGTCGAAGGGAGTACCTTCATCTCCACTCTCAGATACAGTTCTAACATCGTCCACTATAGTATCAAAACACTGATCCACTGTCGGTACCTGTCGGACTACTGTGTTACTATTATACAGACCACTCCACACTCCTGGGCCTCGGCTGGGCTCTGTGTGCCTGTGTCGTGGTAGCCAGCGTTAATCTCAGGAGCCTTCCGAGCTCGCAGACCTCGGCCCAGGACCTTCCGCCGGCACGTGGTCGACCCTCTTTCACATACAGCGGTGTCAAAAGGTGAACTGTGGGCCATATATGCGTCACAGCGGCCATGACGGTTTCTGAGTACCAGCAGGCTGAGAGCATCATTCACGCACCCACCTTCGCTCACAGCGTCAGCCTCGTGGTGGTGTAAGCTGCGCAGACCTGGCAGACACGTTCGCCAATCCGGAAGAGAACCACACCCGAAGAAACGTGTCTTTTATTCATACCCCTACGCTAGCCTTGCGTACGGCGAGCCAGCCCACTTCCCTAAACATTTGGGGGGGGGGAGGCACGTACGCGCTACCATTCTGTAATCTTCCCTACTGACTGTACTATCATGGTTGCGTCCACTGTCCACTTCACTCAATAGACCATCAGTGTATGTTGACATGTACATGTCTGTGCTCTGCATACTCAAGTCTGTGTCTGTCCGGCACATCCCCTCAAGACTTTGCATTGTATACTTTTACAATCGAGAATTACTTGCCACCTTCGCACATACTTTGCTCCCATCTCTCCCCGCATTCTGCATTGTGTGGCAGAGGTGCCATGCCATGTTTGGTTTGTGTACATGGCTAGCCACGGTTCCCACAGTACGTAGTGTCAGTGTGTCTGCTAGGTGTACATGTTGTTTGTCATGTTGTATGTGATTATATGAAGTAGCGCGTTTATTCACAAACAGTGGTTTCTCCCATTTACATATCGCTGTTTTAAAGAGCACACAGAAGTTTTTCTCACAGGTGAAAAGTGCGACCACAATGGCAGTCATTCATTACTATCCAAGAATGTCCAACTACACGGCGCTTCTAAGCTTACAGCCCCCAATCTTGCGTCCTTTCTTAAAAGGACGCCAACTCCCACAATCAGACCAACATTCACACAGCTTTCTAATGGCAGTTATCTGCTTCTCAATAACATGCACTCCTACGGAATGTGAGCTGGCATACCGTATGTCTTTACTGTTTCAATCTGAATAACTTCCTGTGGCAATGTATATTCCCACCCACACAAACTAACTCCCAAACTTCAACTTGGCCTTCAATCCCTACTTTAAAAACAGATTTCATTAAACAAACCCAACTGAAAGCGCTTTTGTTCACAACAGAAGTGTCCCTCACTTCTGCAAAAGAAATTTATCGACTGCAGATACCACGAACTTCAAGTAAAATACACTCCCTTTTAAATACGAACCTCCAATTACACTTTGTGAATTGTTACACAATTTTCAACACATGTCACACTCAAGTTCTGGCACACTTTTTTAACACGGTCTCCTACACCCTTCTAACAAGGCTTCAAACTGTTCTTCTTTTAATACCAGACTACATTCAGACATTCTTACGATCATCTCTGGAATAACAGGAACAGTGCCCATAATTTTCATCCTCTTTGCTGCCATCCTACTACTAATTCTACTTCTAGAAATGGCTCTCTATGGTAACAACTGTGTCTGACAGAATACGCCTCTACGCCAAGCTACGTCAATACTGTAAAAAAACGGAAAAACTTTTTGGCTGCCTGCCTCTATCTATTATCGGAGCTAGTTACAACATAACAATTATCTACACTTATGCAATATGCGTACAACCATCGTTTGATTGCAAAACTGGCCCATTTGACTGGCGAATGGATGTATGCCTTGCCAACACATCAACAATCGCTCCAGATATCCAGCAGGTAATGGAGTATCTTAAAAACCATGAACGTGATTGTTCTGGCAGCGGAGCAATGTCGAATGCAATGCAAAAAGGAATCGCAGCGCAATGGGATTTCAGCGCAGCCGCGACAGATCTCCTGCAATGTGCGACCTTTCACTACATCGCAGATTGCCTGCCCATTCAAATTACCGCTCCAACATTCGAGGAACGTTACTGTCCCTTCGAGGATATATATTGGATCGCTTCGCTTTTCTCACACAATGGCAACAATAGCCTCTTGGAACATTACGCATCTCAAGCAGCTGAAGAACTTCTGGACTGGAATCTCCAAGACTTG
Source organism: Triturus cristatus (assembly GCF_964204655.1). Classification (NCBI taxonomy): domain Eukaryota; kingdom Metazoa; phylum Chordata; class Amphibia; order Caudata; family Salamandridae; genus Triturus; species Triturus cristatus. The sequence continues at coordinate 306,391,153 of NC_140582.1, read as the reverse complement.
TAAGAAACTCACATTATTCTTGAATGGATCTTTTTCCATATTTTTTTACTTTTTCCTTAAAATTTTTATTATACACTTCAATCCTACTACTTTGACATAATAACTTTCTAAGTATACTCAGACATTTGAACTCTATCCTCATTATTCCCCCTTACGTCTCCAGTCTAACCAGGAACCGGTGATGTATGGCCTATGCAAATATGCTATTTACTTCCTAAATTAATCTAAACCTGACACCTATTTAGAAACCACGTCTATTCTTTGTGCACACACCTCTCTGCCTGAGTGTTATTCACAAAGCACTTTCACACAATTTCACTCAAAGTCAGCCTCTGCTCAGAACCTCACGATAAAAATGTAAAAAGACGACTTTGTTTAGGAACTGGTTGGCATAGTGTGGTAATCGTAAAACACCTTTATTTTCATTATCCAATGTATTTATTCATGTCTAATAGCTATTCTGTAGGTCACATAGAACTGTAACATATATAGTGCAATTCACTGATGCAGGAGCTTCGATTTGGCTACAGCAGAAGCAAATGGAGTTTGTCTAAGCTCGATGCCTTAGCTCTCTACACAAGAATGTTTTTTTGAAACAGCTGAAGACAATAATGTACGGTTTGACTACAAAGGTACCGAATGTGCTTCTCAGAAGTGAAATGTTTGTATTCATCCTCAAAGTTCCAATGTGGGTAGAACTAGTACCAATTCTGACACGCACCACATTGAATCTACTGTGCTAACTATTCTACTGTTGTTAATTTTCTGTTACAAAAAAGCACTGCCAAGGTACATAAAAAGTTTGATGACTACATTTCTTTTTTATTTCTTTCTTTTCTAAACGATACATGTGGTAATCGTATCCTACCTTTATTTTCTTTATAGAATGTAGAGTCATTCAAGTGTAATAGCTATTGTTTATTTCACATGCAACTGCAACATGTAATATACAATTCACAGATGCCGGAGCTTACGTCTGAATACAGCAGAAGTGGTTTAACTTTGCATCAGCTGGATACCCTAGCTCTTGCACCAGTGGGTCCAATTATGGCACTGAAATAAAGACACTTTTTTATATAATTATCAAACTCCATCCCTTTATTACACACAACCACTTTCTTAGACACAACTCATTTTACCATTTTCCTTCTCTGGCATTGCAACATTCTGCATTATGTTCTTCACGATTATTCCTTTATTCCTGCTTCCTAAAACACTACATTCCACTCTTCAGACCAATAGGGATGAGTAGTTTGTTTCACACTCCCTGTATAGAATAAACGCACACTAACACGGCTTACACAGGTATGCTACAGCGGCCAGTATCCTACAGTGCCCACAGCACATCACTTCACCGCAATAAACTCACGACTTACACTCACAGTTTCATCCCCGAGTCTTCACACCGATACCACTAAGTACTTTGCTTCCCACTCCCGCTATACTCTAAACGCATACAAACACCACCTGCACAGATATGCTACAGCGCCCACTATGCTACAGTGCCCAGAGCACATCACTTTACTGCACTCAGCTCACAGTTTAGATGCACGGTTTCATCCCAGACTGTACCGGCACCTCACCTCCGCACCATCTCACAGTGGGCAAAACAGCACTTTCACACCAGTAAGGATAAATAATTCGCTTCACACTCCCTTTAAAGCACACCCTACCCACCCTACAAACCTCACAGCGCTCCTACCCTCCTCTTTCCCACTTTTTCTCCCTTTTTTTCCCTTACTCACTTCAACGGAATGACAAAATGGCGGCCAACACTTCCTAGTTGCAACTGCTCGCAGCCAATCACCAGCAAGCTCGTGCTCGAACGCATCAGCCAATCAGATTGCAGAATTCCCAAATATCGATATCTGTAAATTTTGATATTTCTCAAAAACTACTGAACGGATTTACACCAAATAAACAAAAGTGTGCTTTCTAGACCAAGACCCTTCTCCCTTCCAAATTTGGGGTAATTCCGTTCACCCGTTCGACCTGTAGCCTTGTCTAAAGTTTCCTATGGAAATTAACATAGAAAAAACACGTTTTGGGACCCCCCTTTTTTCTTGGCCCCCCCTTCACGAATCACCCCCAATCTTTCAACGTAGGAGCTGATCTCAATAAAGAATTAGTTTTGAAAAGTTCGCAAAGATTCGTCAATCGGCGCCAAAGTTATTGGGAATAGAATGTTGCCATTTTCCTATAGTAACTAGGTCCTAACTATAACTACCTACTGGCGACTGCCAGTAGGTGATATATATATATATATATATATATATATATATATATATATCTTCACAAAAGAATGCCCTGCATTCAAAGACGCACTCCTCCAGCTGATAAGTTTCACAACCCTTTATTGCGCAGAAACAGGATTACAGCTCCGACTTTTTGTATCCATTGCCTGACTCGTTTCAGAGCATTCATGCTCTTTCTTCAGAGGCCATTTAAAATCACCACAGTTCTTTTGGAATCCCACAGTTCCCTGCATGCTTGATTTATTTAAGGGCTTCCGGTGTTCCCAGCTGAATAGCGTTAATTAAGGTTGCATGCCGGAACTTGTAGTATACTTTCCATTCATTATTTTACCTTCAGTGGTCGTGTGCCTTTTAAATCATTTTATGGATCAATTCTTGCCCTCCAGTGGGCCTCAGGGCTGTAAGCCTGTTCCAAAATTAAAAGCATCAGCTGCGCCGTCCTCTCAGCCCGAATAGTTCATGGCAGACGAACCCTTTCACACTTGATGGGTGGTGCGAACTTTCACGGCTGGACCTGCCGTGTAAATATCTTCACAAAAGAATGCCCTGCATTCAAAGACGCACTCCTCCAGCTGATAAGTTTCACAACCCTTTATTGCGCAGAAACAGGATTACAGCTCCGACTTTTTGTATCCATTGCCTGACGCGTTTCAGAGCATTCATGCTCTTTCTTCAGAGGCCATTTAAAATCACCACAGTTCTTTTGGAATCCCACAGTTCCCTGCATGCTTGATTTATTTAAGGGCAAATGATTTAAAAGGCACACGACCACTGAAGGTAAAAAATAATGAATGGAAAGTATACTACAAGTTCCGGCATGCAACCTTAATTAACGCTATTCAGCTGGGAACACCGGAAGCCCTTAAATAAATCAAGCATGCAGGGAACTGTGGGATTCCAAAAGAACTGTGGTGATTTTAAATGGCCTCTGAAGAAAGAGCATGAATGCTCTGAAACGCGTCAGGCAATGGATACAAAAAGTCGGAGCTGTAATCCTGTTTCTGCGCACTAAAGGGTTGTGAAACTTATCAGCTGGAGGAGTGCGTCTTTGAATGCAGGGCATTCTTTTGTGAAGATGTTTACACGGCAGGTCCAGCCGTGAAAGTTCGCACCACCCATCAAGTGTGAAAGGGTTCGTCTGCCATGAACTATTCGGGCTGAGAGGACGGCGCAGCTGATGCTTTTAATTTTGGAACAGGCTTACAGCCCTGAGGCCCACTGGAGGGCAAGAATTGATCCATAAAATGATTTAAAAGGCACACGACCACTGAAGGTAAAATAATGAATGGAAAGTATACTACAAGTTCCGGCATGCAACCTTAATTAACGCTATTCAGCTGGGAACACCGGAAGCCCCTAAATAAATCTAGCATGCAGGGAACTGTGGGATTCCAAAAGAACTGTGGTGATTTTAAATGGCCTCTGAAGAAAGAGCATGAATGCTCTGAAACGCGTCAGGCAATGGATACAAAAAGTCGGAGCTGTAATCCTGTTTCTGCGCAATAAAGGGTTGTGAAACTTATCAGCTGGAGGAGTGCGTCTTTGAATGCAGGGCATTCTTTTGTGAAGATGTTTTCACGGCAGGTCCAGCCGTGAAAGTTCGCACCACCCATCAAGTGTGAAAGGGTTCGTCTGCCATGAACTATTCGGGCTGAGAGGACGGCGCAGCTGATGCTTTTAATTTTGGAACAGGCTTACAGCCCTGAGGCCCACTGGAGGGCAAGAATTGATCCATAAAATGATTTAAAAGGCACACGACCACTGAAGGTAAAATAATGAATGGAAAGTATACTACAAGTTCCGGCATGCAACCTTAATTAACGCTATTCAGCTGGGAACACCGGAAGCCCTTAAATAAATCAAGCATGCAGGGAACTGTGGGATTCCAAAAGAACTGTGGTGATTTTAAATGGCCTCTGAAGAAAGAGCATGAATGCTCTGAAACGCGTCAGGCAATGGATACAAAAAGTCGGAGCTGTAATCCTGTTTCTGCGCACTAAAGGGTTGTGAAACTTATCAGCTGGAGGAGTGCGTCTTTGAATGCAGGGCATTCTTTTGTGAAGATGTTTACACGGCAGGTCCAGCCGTGAAAGTTCGCACCACCCATCAAGTGTGAAAGGGTTCGTCTGCCATGAACTATTCGGGCTGAGAGGACGGCGCAGCTGATGCTTTTAATTTTGGAACAGGCTTACAGCCCTGAGGCCCACTGGAGGGCAAGAATTGATCCATAAAATGATTTAAAAGGCACACGACCACTGAAGGTAAAATAATGAATGGAAAGTATACTACAAGTTCCGGCATGCAACCTTAATTAACGCTATTCAGCTGGGAACACCGGAAGCCCCTAAATAAATCTAGCATGCAGGGAACTGTGGGATTCCAAAAGAACTGTGGTGATTTTAAATGGCCTCTGAAGAAAGAGCATGAATGCTCTGAAACGCGTCAGGCAATGGATACAAAAAGTCGGAGCTGTAATCCTGTTTCTGCGCAATAAAGGGTTGTGAAACTTATCAGCTGGAGGAGTGCGTCTTTGAATGCAGGGAATTCTTTTGTGAAGAAATATATATATATATATATATATATATATATCTATATATATATATATATATATGTATATATATGTATATATATATATATATGAAGAGATGTCGAGGCTTCAAGTCCATGAACTGCAAGCTTTATTTCAAGTACACAGAGGCTGCATTCCACACTTTCCCTGACGCGTTTCGACAAATAATTGCCTTGTTCACAGGTGAGTTGAAACATAGTGCTTGAAATCATTGGCCTTAAGTACCCTGCACATGTGTCCAAAATAAATAGCTGTTCAACTCCAATGGCAGCATTGGAGTTGAACAGCTATTTATTTTGGATGCCTTCCTTACATTACGTGACTGTTTAAAATCATGCTGCACCAATAATGCACTTTGCTTTGAATTTCGTGCTATTAAGCAGAATACTTATGCTTTGAATTTCATGACTGATTTTGTATTTACAATCATGGTGCATCATGGATGATGTATGCTGACAACTGAGGTCACATGTGCAGGGTACTTAAGGCCAATGAGTGTCCCCCCACACGCCCCGGGGACCACCACCTCCCTGGGGCACTACATATTTAAAGTAGGGGGTCTGTTACTGACCCCCAAGCCCCGGGGACCACCACCCCCCGGGGCTTTAACTTAAGTGGGAGGGGGCCACACGGCCCCCCTCCTGAGCCTTGTCGTGGCCCTGGGGAATGCCACCCCCCAGGGCCGGCTCCTGCAGTGTCCTGGGGTGCCCAGGACACTATTTGGAAGAGAGAGCAGGGAAACCTGCTCTCTCTTCCAAATAGCAAAGCAGATTGCTTTTCCACATGGGGAGCAGCATGTTAGCTGCTCCCCATGTGGAAAAGCAATCTGCTTTGCTATTTGGAAGAACTGAGGCACAAGACAACCAAAAAAAAGGTGCAAAATGCGACAAGGGGGCAGGGTAGAAACACCCTGACCCCCTAGGCCTGCTCAGCGGGTCCCACAAGGACCCCCAAGGCCCAAATTTTTTTTATTATTTTTTTAAAAATCACGGGATGCACGTAGGGTCCACGCATCCCGCTAACAAAAAAAACGAAGCGAGGCCTCCAGCGCTTCATTTTGATTTAGCCCCCGGGGGGGCCAAGTCCCAGGGGCAATATGGTATTATAAGGGGGGCCCAGAGGGGACCCCAGCCCCGGGGACGGCCATCCCCCAGGGCTTATCTTAATGTATGCGGGGGGCTCATGGCCCCCCCGCAGCCCCGGGGAACGCCACCCCCTGGGGCTTGTTTTTTAGAATATAAAAAACCCTGTGTGGGGGGGCTTGAGCCCCCCACACGCTCCAGGGACCGTCACCTCCCCAGGGCACTACATATTTAAAATAGGGGGTCCGTTACGGACCCCCAAGCCCCGGGGACCTCCACCCCTGGGGCTTTAACTTAAGTGGGAGGGGGGCCACGCGGGCCCCCTCCTGGAGCCTTGTCATGGGCCTGGGGACCGCCACCCCCCAGGGCCGGCTCCTGCAGTGTCCTGGGGTGCCCACCCCCGGGACACTGCTGTTTGCAATGGCAGGGCGGGAGCCTCGCGGCTCCCACCCTGCCATTGCAAACGGCTTTGCTATTTGGAAGAGAGAGCAGGGAAACCTGCTCTCTCTTCCAAATAGCAAAGCAGATTGCTTTTTCACATGGGGAGCAGCATGTTAGCTGCTCTCCATGTGGAAAAGCAATGCCAGCTCCTGCAGAAGGCGGGGAACCGGCGGGGCCGTGGGGGGATTGGGGACCCCACCACGGTCTCCAACGGAGGCCAGGCCACGGGGGATGGGGTTCCCGGGGCCAGTAGTGACCCGGGAGGGGGGCCACGTGGCCCCCCTCCCCAAAATACATTTTTTTTTAAACGGTCCTGGGGGATGGGGTCCCCGGGGCCAAAAGAGACCACAGGAGGGGGGCACGGTAGCCCCCCTCCAAAAAAATCAAAAATAAAACAAAAAGGGCCATGCCCTGGGGGATGGGGTCCCCGGGGCAAATTAAGGCCTCGGGAGGGGGGCCACGTGGCCAAAAAATAAGAAAAAGAAGGGGAGCTACTCAGCCCCCCTTCTTAAAAAGAAAAAAAAAGGGATCGGGAGGAGGTCACGCCCCCTCCTTTTATCACTCTGCAAACGCGCCCCCTGGCGCGTTTGCGGAGGCGGAACAAATTCCCCTTCAATACTGGGGGTCCCTGGGGGCCAACTAGCCCACCAGGAACCTCCAGTATGCGCCAGGGGGCTGCGTTGCAGAGACATGTAATGAGGCCACGCCCCTTTTTACACCTCTCTGCAACGCAGCTCCGTGGCACTTACTGGAGGTACCTGGTGGGCTAGTTGGCCGCCAGGGGACCTCAGGATTCAAGGGGACTTAATCTCCCAACTTAAAACGCGCCATGGGGCGCGTTTGCACAGTGGTGAAGGTAGGGGGAGGGGCCTTAGGTGATACTGTGCAAACACGCCCTGTGGCGTGTTTTAAGTTGGGGAATTCATTCCTCTTCAATCCAGAGGTCCCCTAGGGGACAACTAGCCCACCAGGTACCTCCACTAAGCGCCATGGAGCTGTGTTGCAGAGTGTTGTAAAAAGGGGTGTGGCCTCTGAACACCTCTCTGCAACGCAGCTCCCTGGCGCATACTGGAGGTACCTGGTGGGCTAGTTGGACGCCAGGGGACCTCAGGATTCAAGGGGACTTAATCCCCCAACTTAAAACACCCCATGGAGCGCATTTGCACAGTGGTGAAGGTAGGAGGCGGGGCCTGAGGTGATATGTGTGCAAACACTCCCTGTGGCGCGTTTTAAGCTAGGGAATTAATTTCTCTTCGATCCTGAGGGTCCCTGGGGACCAAGTAGCCCACCAGATACCTCCAGTAAGCGCCACAGAGCTGCATTGCAGAGTGTTGTAAAAAGGGGCGTGGCCTCTGAACACCTCTCTGCAATGAACCCCCTGGTGCATACTGGAGGTACCTGGTGGGCTAGTTGGTCCCCAGGGGACCTCAGGATTGAAGAGGAATTAATTCCCCAACTTAAAACGCGCCACAGGGCGTGTTTGCACACGTCACTCAGGCCCCGCCCCCTTCCTTCACCATTGTACAAATATTCCTCTAAAATCCGCCGAACTACGAATTCCGATTTACTCACCTGTAATCAGGAGAGAACCCCGGGCTGCATCTTTTAGCCCAGCACTGACCCTGAAAAGTAATTCTAAGTGTACTTACCAGTAACTTGTATTTTCTTCCATAGGAATCCATTGTGTGGTTTTCACCAGAAAATTTTCTGTGTCCATTTTTGAAACGTACAAATATTCCTCTAAAATCAACCAAACTACGAATTCCGATTTACTCACCTGTTATCAGGAGAGAACCCAGTGCTGCATCTTTTAGACCAGCACTGACCCTGAAAAGTAATTCTAAGCGTACTTACCAGTAACTTGTATTTCTTTCCATAGGAATCCATTGTGTGGTTTTCAGCAGAAAAGTTTCTAAGTGTCCATTTTTGAAACGTACAAATATTCCTCTAAAATCAGCCGAAATACGAATTCCGATTTATTCACCTGTATTCAGGAGAGAACCCAGTGCTTCATCTTTTAGCCCAGCATTGACCCTGAAAAGTAATTCTAAGCGTATTTACCAGTAACTTGTATTTCCTTCCATAGGAATCCATTGTGTGGTTTTCAGCAGAAAAGTTTCTAAGTGTCTATTTTCACAAACTAGAAATATTCCTAAAAAATCGTCTGTATGACTTAAACACATTCTTTCAACTGTTTACAGGAGGTTGGCCAGTGCTGGATCCAGGATCCTGAGGGTCCCTGGGGACCAAGTAGCCCACCAGATACCTCCAGTAAGCGCCACAGAGCTGCATTGCAGAGTGTTGTAAAAAGGGGCGTGGCCTCTGAACACCTCTCTGCAATGAACCCCCTGGTGCATACTGGAGGTACCTGGTGGGCTAGTTGGTCCCCAGGGGACCTCAGGATTGAAGAGGAATTAATTCCCCAACTTAAAACGCGCCACAGGGCGTGTTTGCACACGTCACTCAGGCCCCGCCCCCTTCCTTCACCATTGTACAAATATTCCTCTAAAATCCGCCGAACTACGAATTCCGATTTACTCACCTGTAATCAGGAGAGAACCCCGGGCTGCATCTTTTAGCCCAGCACTGACCCTGAAAAGTAATTCTAAGTGTACTTACCAGTAACTTGTATTTTCTTCCATAGGAATCCATTGTGTGGTTTTCACCAGAAAATTTTCTGTGTCCATTTTTGAAACGTACAAATATTCCTCTAAAATCAACCAAACTACGAATTCCGATTTACTCACCTGTTATCAGGAGAGAACCCAGTGCTGCATCTTTTAGACCAGCACTGACCCTGAAAAGTAATTCTAAGCGTACTTACCAGTAACTTGTATTTCTTTCCATAGGAATCCATTGTGTGGTTTTCAGCAGAAAAGTTTCTAAGTGTCCATTTTTGAAACGTACAAATATTCCTCTAAAATCAGCCGAAATACGAATTCCGATTTATTCACCTGTATTCAGGAGAGAACCCAGTGCTTCATCTTTTAGCCCAGCATTGACCCTGAAAAGTAATTCTAAGCGTATTTACCAGTAACTTGTATTTCCTTCCATAGGAATCCATTGTGTGGTTTTCAGCAGAAAAGTTTCTAAGTGTCTATTTTCACAAACTAGAAATATTCCTAAAAAATCGTCTGTATGACTTAAACACATTCTTTCAACTGTTTACAGGAGGTTGGCCAGTGCTGGATCCAGGATCCACCACTGAGTAAGAAAAAGTAACGATAACACTACTTACCTGCTAAGTGAATTTTCTGCCATAGGATAACATTGGTGATTCTATGTGAAAAAATCTCTGTCAACTTTTAAAATACAATAATATTCCTTAAAAATAACTACTGTAACCAAAACGCTTTTACTCAACTGTTTACAGGAGATGTCCAAGGACTGAATCTAGGATCCAGTCCTGTGGTTAGAAAAGTAATCCATAAAGTAACTAATTGCATTTAACTAGAAATTCACATTGAGCTCAATGTTGCTTTGTGTTTGAAATTGTGTTGGCCATTGCAACAACTGTAACTACTGTACTTAAAAGTCTGTTGCCTATTTGCCAAGTATTTAAACTAAAGTAGTTCATTCTGGAAAAGTATATGTTGTATTGTAATGTATAATGTAATTATAATGTAATAAAAAAATCTAAAAATAAAGAGTTTAAAAAATGTAGTAAATAAGTATCAAAAAAATCAGTATAACAATTAATACATTAAAAATTGTCATTTACAAAACCTTTGAAATTCACTGAAAAAACCATAGGTTTCAGGCCTGATATAGTTCGGAATTAGCATTTAAAAAACCTTTGAAATTCACTGAAAAAACCATAGGTTTCAGGCCTGATATAGTTAGGAATTAGCATTTAAAAAACCTTTGAAATTCACTGAAAAAACCAAAGGTTTCAGGGGCGTTATAGTTAGGAATTGGCATTTAAAAAACCTTAGAAATTCACTGAAAAAAACATAGGTTTCAGGGGCGTTATAGTTAGCTGGACATTTCCCTCGTACAAAACCCTAGAAATTCCCCTGTTGTAGTTAGTTCAGCTAACTATAACTCGCGCCCCTGCAATGCACTGCTGATGACGTCACATATTACATCACTCATGACATGGTTAGTGACATCACTGATGGCATCTGAAATGACATCACTGATGACATCACTGATGACGTCATCCAGTGAGTGTGTGTTTCTGTAAATTTTAAATATGTTTAATATATATATAGGGAGAAACCTATGGAAGAATGAGTGGGTGTATAAGTGTGTGAATGGATGATTTAGTAGGTGCGTGACTCTATAAGTGAGTCATAAACGTATCTTACTGCAGACTAGTGACTAAACTGTGTGAATGTCTGTATCTGTCTGTCTGTTGGTGTATAAGTGGCTGCATGGATTTGTGAATAGCTATATGAGTGTCTCTATGGGTTATTGATTGGTTGTCTGAGTATCTGTATGGGTGCCTGAGTGTTTGTGTGGGTGGGGTGTGTGTGACTCTGTGCATACATGTGTGAGTGGGTGATTCTATGGGTGCATGGTTTTAAGAGTGTATCTGTGATGGACTGTATGGTTGGGTACGTGTATGTATGGGTGTGTTAGGGATTGAATGTATATCTCAGTGGTACATGTGTGACTAACTACATATGTGAAAGGCAGTATATATGTGTGTAAGAGTATATAAGTGGGTATATGTGAGAGTGGGTGATTGTGAGAGTGTCTGTATGGATGAATGTATGCTTGTATCAATGATTGTATAAGAGCGTAAGAATGTGGTACTATTTTTATGAGTAAGTGAATTTATGTGTGTATAACTGCATAGGTGGGTAAATGGGAGTATGATTAATTATTTTCATGACTGACTAGGTGTGAGAGTACCTCTATGGATGATTGTTGGTGTGTGAGTGTCTATGTAGGTGTATAAATGCATATGATAGTCCTGTACTGAGTGACTGTAAGTATGAGTGACTGTACAGGTGAGTGAGTGGATATGTGTGTAGATCTAAGAGTCAAGGAGTGGGTATGTAGTTATTGGTATTGGAGTATCTATGGTTTTGAGAATGGACGTCTGAAATTTTGTTTGAGTATATCAAAGGGTGTGAGAAGATGCACTAATCTATCACATGGAAGACGTCATCAGTGATGTCATCAGTGATGTCATTTCAGATGACATCAGTGATGGCATCAGTGATGTCACTGACCATATCATGAGTGATGTAATATGTGACGTCATCAGCAGTGCATTGCGGGGGCACGAGTTATAGTTAGCTGAACTAACTATAACGGGGGAATTTCTAGGGTTTTGTATGAGGGAAATATCCAGCTAACTATAACGCCCCTGAAACCTACGGTTTTTTCAGTGAATTTCTAAGGTTTTTTAAATGCAAAATTCCTAACTATAACGCCCCTGCTTCCCACACACTGCAGTCCACAAGGGCACTCCAAAACATAGATGGCATATTCCGATTTGCAGGTGATTAACTTGCTGATTTTTGTGGGTTTAGTGTCAAAGGCCATTTGGAACGTGGTTTTACTGATCCCATGTTTACATGCCTTGCATGTTGAACATCTTATGAAACCCTTCCTTTCTGAAATCCACCCTCGATTCTTTGTCAGTTCAGGGCTACTGCTAACAAGAAAATCACTTGTAGAGGGGGCCTTTCTATATGTAATCGTTGGTCGTGTCGGTAAAATAGGGCTTAATATGGGATCACTATTTAACAAATGCCAATTGTAAGTAATGATCTTACTTAGATTATCTTTTTGTTTGTTAAATGTAAAGATAAGTCTGGGGCCACTCTTGTCTGTTACTGTTTCCTTCCCTAAAGTGTGTTTCTTGGTTTTACGAGAGTGTCTGAATATAAGTTCCTCGCTAGACAGATTTTTAGTTTTGTTGGCACTGTTTATTGTCTTTTCTGAATAGCCTCTCTCTAAAAAGCGTTCTTCACTGGCTAATTGTGCCTCAATTAGACCCTTATTTGTACTGCAAATGTGCCTAATCCTGAGCATTTCTCCATATGGGATACTACAAATAGTGTGCCTAGGATGAAAGCTGATGGAATGGAGAGTGGTATTACCTGCAGTAGGCTTCCGATGAAGTTTAGTGTGTAGCTGATTTTGTGATACATACACCTCTACATCCAGAAAACAAATTCTTTCTTTACTTATGTTGCAGGTAAAATGCAGATTCAACTCATTGATATTAATTTGGTCTACAAAATTCTCTGCACTTTGTTCAGATCCCCGCCATACGACAAACAAATCATCAATGTATCGAATCCATACAACTATATTTTCAGATAGAACATCCACAAACTTGGTATTGAGTATTAACTCTTCCCACCATCCCATATGGAGGCAAGCATAACTTGGCGAAAAGCTTGCCCCCATAGCCACTCCTCTTGTTTGTTGGTATAGTTGTTGGTGGAATAAGAAATAGTTGTTGTTAAGGCAAAATTGAATTAAACTCATAATCATCTAGTTATGTTGTTGGTATTCAATCTGCCTGTTGTTCAGAAAGTGATCGACCGCATGTAATCCATCTCTGTGGTGTATAGAGGTATACAGGTTTGATACATCCAGAGATATTAGAACATAATCATTTTGACAAGAAATTTTTTGAATCTTTCTTAAAAAGTCTGTTGTATATATATATATATGCACTGAAAAAAACATAGGTTTCAGGCACGTTATAGTTAGAAATGAGCATTTAAAAAACCTTAAAATCTCACTGAAAAAACCATAGGTTTCAGGGACGTTATAGTTAGTTGGTCATTTCACTCATACAAACCAGAGAAATTCCGCTGTTACAGTTAGTTCAGCTAACTATAACTCGCGCCCCCTCAATGCACTGCTGATGACGTCACATATTACATCATTCATGACATGGTCAGTGACATTGAGGCAGCGTGGAATTTTAAATCCTCCCTTCGTCACAGACCAAATATCATACTAGCATGTTCACTCAATACATTCATTGGTGGGGCCCATAACAGCAACACTCACACTTCATTGATACGTTCTTACAGGAGAGATACATTTTCCAAATGCTGACATGAAAGGAATACCTTTTCACCTAAAGAACTTAATTTACATGAACATACATTGAATACCTTTATAAAACTCAGAACCTCGAGATATTCCCCTCATTTTGTCGATGGATCAGTTAGTTGAATTTGAATATTTGGTAACTCAATTCTTTTAATCTACATTTAATCTTAATCTAATCTCTTCAAATAAATCACCCAACACATTTGTTTGTTAAAATAATAATTTTGTTTATCTAATTATGCAAATTTAATAAATCATAAACCAAACCACGGAACATCATATTTACCTAATCTGGCTATTAGTCGTCCTCTAAGTCAATCAAGTCGTGAAAAGTCTTTAATTCATCAAAAGTCAGGCAGCAATTCAGTCTGTCAAATATTCAGGGAAACAGCTGTCCAGCAGTGTCACCGTCCTCTCCGTCAGCATAACGTCAGGAATAAGTAAAAGATCTGGTTCTTCAATTCGCTTAGCCTACCAACTTTTATAATGAAATTAACATCAAAATGTAACACAAATCAGTTTTAGGCAGTCTTGATTGGTGGGTTTGGGGTCGTTCGGTGAAGTTCTCACATAGTCTATTTGGTTAGGTCATCACACTTGCTGGTTCCGGTTTTAAAGACAGTTTTTTGTTTGATAGTCTTGGCAACTCTCCCAGTGCGACCTTGCTGGGTACATCTTGCATGGGGTCAGGACGAGGCCACTTGTTTCTGGCTGTGGCGCAGGCGCACTTCAACCGAAACCTCGTGGAACGGTGACTAGGGCCGTCAAGTCAAAGTCAGCCATCTTTATGAAGGCCCAATCGGTCAACTTAAGCAAAACAAACACCAAACGTAATTAAAGCATTGAAATAGCTAATAAAATGTTAAACCCTCACTAATTCCGTTATGTGTATGTAATTATCTAGCATAATAGCAACATTCAAAGCGTTTATATTCACCCAACGATGTCATCTGGTGCAATTTACAGTTACATCACAAAAGCAACATATATCATGCAATATTCTAATTTTCTAACATTAATATGCGTACATATATTAGTATACAAATTAGTTCAGCCATGCAAATGCAAATCCCACGTGTAATTCTTTCATTAATACAGTTGATTAGAGATCACTGCAAACAGATTAATAATATTACAATTAATAGATTATTCGGATTAATATAAACATGCAGAAATGGGGGGGGTATACAAAATGTTGTACTACCCGCTCCATCAATCCCACCTTTGGTGATTATATCACCACACCATCAAAATTTTGTATCTCTTTTACGGAATTTCAAAGTGATTTCTTGCTTTTATTCATAATTCAGTTTCCCCTATCTCTTCTCTTTTTTCTGACTTGTACATACTCTCCTTAACTTCCTCTAATTCCATCTCATCAAATTCTCTCTCTTGTTTCATGTCTTTTCCCCTTAAATGTTCTCCTTTTAACTTTTTCTGGTTTTTATTCTTTTTACGACTGATACACCCTAATCTTATTATTAATACTATGAAAATCACACATGTTAATGGAAATATCTTACCTAAAAACGTACTACCTAAATTTACTAAGAAATCTTTAATAGCTGATATTTTCTTTCCAATCTTTTCCCAAACACCTTCAACCTCCAGTGGTGCAATTTCATCATGCAATTCTGTAATATTTTTAACCCCTTGAGTGCCCATGACGAGATGGTGTCGTCATGGGCCGCGGTTGCGCTGTGCCCATGACGAGACTATCTCGTCATGAGCCCCGCCCGCTAATGAAACGCCCGGCACAGGGCGTGGAAAGGGCGGGGCACTCAAGGGGTTAATATAAATTTTCAAATGTTTACTTTCATCAACAATGTTGAACTTTCAGCATTCCGCAGACACCGCCCTCTTTTGCCAATAATATATCAAGGGCAAGTCGATTTTGCATTACCATGGCACGCATGGCAACCATTTCAGTGTTTACCAATAAAAATCCTACAGCGGTGCTTGTTGACAAGCGATCCACTACTGTTGAAAGTCTTCTAATTCTGTTTGCATTCAGAGATATTCCCACGGCTGGTATCAGTGCTCCAAAAATGTCACCCACAATTTCTGTCCAAGATTCTCTCTTACTACGTGCTAAATGACTACCTAAACTATGTACCCCATCTTCTCCTTTATCCATGTGAAAAATCTTCGGAAAAACCAGGCCAACACAACATGTGCCATACCAATGGTCTTGCAAACAATAATATGCCCTGTTCCCACAAATGAAATATAACACAGGAAAAACTGGATCTTTTCCACCTTTAAATCCCCATCCACCCATGATTCGGTATGTATCATGGCACTGGCTATTCCCTTCAAAATAGTTATCATATGCAGTTTGATTCCTTCAAATACACAATTTTCCTTTCTGAGGCCAATCTAAAGCCATAGTTGGACTAGTTTCCCCTTTCAAGTGTTTTTCCATTTCTACATCCCAAACTGTTTTCTCCACCTTTCCTTCAGATGCCTTTCTTTGCATTTTCAGTCTCCTTTCTTCAACCATATCTAAAAATATCTTTTCCTCTTTCTTTAAACTGCAAGTCAAATTGTTTTCAAATATGTATTCTAATGTTAGTTCTTTAGTCTCTAAGAAAAATTCACCTAATACCTTTGCAGGTTTTACCTTGTTTAGCTTGTTAATTGACGGTACTTGTGAAAATATAGTATCTACATCTGAAAAATAATATTTTAATTTCCCTGTTTGATAAAATAGACTAGCTATTACACTACATGTTATTGCATAAGTTACTGGAAGGTGGTGATAAGTCACTCCCTCCGATACAGAGGCAGGTAACTGCATACAGACATAGCAGTCCCTTACATTCATTGTCTTTCCGTATTCATACAACAATTTCGAAAACACATTATTAGTAAAATTGGTTATAGACCTGTCTTTATGTAAATAGTTTTTATCTATTCTAGTTGGAACTACCTTTTGAATCTTCCTATATTAGTTATGTTTTCACTATGTCCTTCTATTGTATTTATAGTAACTTTAAATGAGATCAGGAGAGCAAGTACACTCCATAGAAGCATTAATAATCCTATACAACAACAACACATTTTACACCATCTCTTCAAAAATGTACATCTACCTTTTCTACTATCTGTGTGTGTCATCTTTGCTAAAATGGACTGTGTCTTTTGACTTAGCCTCTTCAACTTCACAACTAGTTTTCTAACCCAAGGCTCTAAGCACCTACTTGGTTCTAACAGTTTTTGTCTTTTTCTGTATTTTATTGTCTTTCCATCAGTAGTTTTCTTATCTCATTCAGTTTGGCATTTCATCATCTTTCACTTTTCCTTTGTGATTTGTATACAGAATGTCCTGAACATCCGCTTCTTCTCCAATATCGGACAAGATAACTCTCAGGATTTCCAATTCCTCGTCTTCCTCAACCACTTCTGGTACAATCACCTCTGGATTTCCTTGGCTAACCGCCTCTTCTTTTACTTCAGGCAGGGCCGCATACGTCCATTCTGGTGATTTATACTTCTGGTTAGGTTTTCTTGTTCTTTTGCTCTCCTTAATTACAATGGTTTCTTCGTCTTTTGATTCCTCCTGACTCGTCACTTCATTCACCTGTTCAGCCCTTGGTGAATTTACTTGTGTCAGTCGATATCTCAATTTCTTTATTTTATTCGGCCAAACGTCATCCTTTGCTGCTCTTTTCAATTTACTTTCTTTATCATTCTTTTCAGCTCTCCAAGCTCTCTTTCTTAGAACTCGACCTTCACGTATTTCATCTTCGCTTTCCTCTGATTCTGTTTCAACTTGTCTTTTACTCTCAACAGTTTCTTTTTCCACCACTTCTTTTGTTTTCCCTACTTCTTCCCTCCTCAAATCTCCGACACGCAATCTTCCTGCTGACTACTTGTCCCTGCTTCTAACTGAATGTTGGAGTTCCCTACACCTCCTCGGGGGTCTTCCGCAATAATCTTTCCCTCTCTCTCTGTATCTGGCACCTGTCCATCTAAATATGTTCTTTCAGGTGGAATATCTCTCACTCTTTTATCTGGCACTTCCTTTTCATGAATTTCTTTTATTGTCTCTTCACTGTCCTTTTCTTTGGTTTTCCCTTGTTTTACCCTAGAACACTGCGCTCCTTGTCCAGTCTATGAGTCTGAACTGGTATCAGAGATCTGTAACCTTCTTCTCAGGGAAATACTTCTGGGAACCAATGTTAGACTTTGTTCTGTTTCCCCCCTTTCAGGATTTTCTTTTGTTTTTGGCTCTCCGTCATCCGACTCAGTACTGGATTCTGATTCATCAAAATACTCTTTTTCTGTGCTGTCCACTGGATTTGGAATTCTCAATGTATGCTTGCATGGACCCAGTTTTTTAATCCAGCACACTTTACAGCTGTTGTTGTGGTCAAGATGACTTGTTGTGGTTTTCCCCACCTTAGAACCAAACAGTTTCTTCTTCTGTGTACTTTTATTCTCACCCAGTCCCCTGGGCTTAGATCATGGGCTGGCTTCTTTTCAAAGGTGGTGGTATCCGCTCCAACCTGATGAAACACAGAATGAACTGCATCAGCCAGGCTTTTACAGTATTCCAACACCATGTCATCAGTTATAGTCATCAGCTTGTTGACTGGTATACACACGTGCCTCATGTCTCGTCCCATGACGATTTCATGGGTGCTTAACCCTGTAGTTCTATCTGGAATTGATCTAATAGTCATGAGTACCAGAGGCAAGACATCAGGCTATTTCATACCTGCGGCTAAACACATTTTCCCTATCCTGATTTTGATAGTAGCATTCATCTGTTCCACCACACCAGAAGCCTCTGGTCGGTAGGCACAATGTAGTTTTTGTCGTACATTCAATGCTTCCCAAATCAGTTTTATGATCTCATTATGGAAATGTCCTCCTCGGTCTGATTTAATTGTCACTGGGAACCCAAATCTAGGAATAAATTCCCTCAAAAGTAATTTTCCACTGTCATCCCATCATTTCTTCTTGTTGGAAATGCCTATACCCATCTGGAAAACAGACAGACCATTCTGGTAAAAGGCCCTCCTTCTCGACCTATTGTTCCTAGACTCACTACTGTCTTTCTTCCCAGATTGTATTGCTGAGATATTAGGCATCTCTGACAAAGACTTTATGCTGCAAGTCTGAATTTTGCATTGTACAAGGTTTGTTTAAATGACCTGACCATGGCATCTCTCCCTATGTGTTCCTGACCATGATACATCCGTGCCATGGCAGACATCATGCTATCAGGCATGACTGGTCTTCCATCCCGATAGACCCACACATGACCCTTCTCTATTGGTGCACATCCTGCTTTTATCCACTGCTTCATTTCCTCATCTCCTGCTTCTTCCTGTAATTGTCTCACTTCTTCCCATGTTCCCACAATGTTAGTAAACATCAAGGAGCAAGAAATCACCTCCTTTTCCTTAGCCCGATTAATGGAATTCTGATTTCG
Source organism: Triturus cristatus (assembly GCF_964204655.1). Lineage (NCBI taxonomy): Eukaryota > Metazoa > Chordata > Amphibia > Caudata > Salamandridae > Triturus > Triturus cristatus. The sequence continues at coordinate 306,372,331 of NC_140582.1, read as the reverse complement.
TGCACAGTATTGTGCCATGTCATTTGCATATTTATTGCCAGTGGCGATATAATCACCACTTTAACTATGGGCTGCACACTTCACAATAGCCAATTGCTGAGGCAGCTGTATCGCCTCAAGCAGTTTTCCAACCACTTCAGCATTCTTAATGGGAGTTCCACTTGATGTCAAAAATCCTCTCTGCAGCCATATCTGACCGAAGTCATGTACGACTCCGAATCCGTACTAGCTGTCAGTTATCACAGTCACTTTCACACTCTTCCCAATCTTGCATGCTCTAGTCAAAGCAACAAGTTCAGCTACTTGTGCCGATTTTACTCCTTTCAGATATGATGCTTCCATTACTGCTGCAACCATACATACCGCATATGCTGCACTTAACACTCCATCATCTGTTCTCAAACAGGATCCATCCACGAACATGACGAAATCACTTTCTGGTAAGGGTACATCTTTTATGTCAGGTTGTGGTTTTGAACAGAAATCAAGTACATCCAGACAATCATGATCTGCTTCATCTCTGACCTCCACATTCTCAGCATCAGGCAGTAATGTTGAAGGATTCACATTTAAACATCTCACAAGACTTACATTTGTGGCACCTAGTATAACTTTCTGATACTTAGTCAGCCGACTATGTGTCATATACTGAGTACGACTCCTGGTTAAAAGGATTGCCACATCATGAGGTACAAACACTTTCACAGGATATCCCATCACAATTCCCTCACTCTGTTCCAAACTTTGGCATGTAGCAGCTACTGCTTTCAAACACCCAGGTAGGGCCACAGCTACTGAGTCCAACATTGATGAAAAATATGCAATTGGTCTCCTCAGTTTTCCATGCTTCTGAATTAGCACAGAGAGCGCACATCCATTTCTCTCACTGAAGTACAACTCAAACTCTTTCTCGTAGTCTGGCATACCTAGTGCAGGTGCTTCACACAACCCATCTCTCAATCATTTAAATGCTGCCAATTCTTCCTTGTTCAAATCAATGGGATCTTTCACATCGCTTCTCGTCAGTCGTAACAGAGGTTTTGCGATCAACGAAAAGTTGCTGATCCATTGACGACAATATCAAACCATTCCCAGAAATATTCTCACCTCTCTTTGGGTCATGGGTGCTCTCATTCCTTTTATGATCCTGATTCTGTCTACCGTTATTTTTCTCAGTCCTTTTTCAATGTGATGTCCTAAATATTGTACTTCTTTCTTGCAAAATTGTCATTTTGATGGTGACACTTTAAGTCCTCTATCTGCCAAATGATTCAGCAAGGCTATAGTGTCTAGTTCACAAGCCTCACGTGTTTTCGACGCCACAAGAAGGTCATCGATATACTGAACTATTGGGGCACTTGGTGTCAATATTTCTGGTTCTGGCCGATACGGAGGTGGGTTTTTATAGAACATGTCATCAAGAACATCATCCTCGGATTCATTCACTCCATACCCTCTCGATTCCACATTAGGGGCCATATGTAGGTAGGGTCACATTTACCGACTCATAAATACCGAATTTTACCGATTCGGTATTTATGAATCGGTAAATGTGATGTAGGTAGTCAATCGGTAAAATTTACCGATTCGGAAAGGGTCGGTAATTTAGAATCGGTATTTACCGATTCGGTAATGAGGCATACCTTCCCATTGATTCCTATGGGCCAGGAGGCCCATAGGAATCAATGGGAAGCCAGTTACCATTACCGAATCGGTAAATACCGAATCGGTAATGGGGGAGGCAGTAGCATGGGTGGCAGGGTGTCACATTGACACCCTTTTGCACCCCTGATTCGTCCATGTGTGCACATGTGGCGCACATACATGCCCTAAGGGCATGTATGTCTGCCACATGGCACTTTGACATCAGCAAAATATAACGTTTTGCTAGGTATTCGGTATTTATCACCAACCTATATTTGGTGGTAAATACCGCATTCTAATTCCTACCCATCACTCATTTGAGTGTTACCTACATATCATTTCAGGATTCGGGATTTACCGAATCGGTAATTTTACCGAATCGGTAATTTTACCGATTCGGTAAATTACCGAATCCTGAAATGTGCCCCCTACATCTCAAATGGCTAAATACCGGTCGGTAACGGGATATTTACCGAATTTCGGCCGTTACCGACCGGTATTTAGCTACCTACATATGGCCCTATTTCTTTTTTCTGTGCATTTTCTTCCTCCATTTTCTTCTGCAGTTCTTACGGGAAACAAACCCTCAGTCATACTTGCATTCCGCCACCTTCTCATTCGATCATCATGAGTCTCATGTCCGTATGATCTACCAAACATGTACCTATATCTTCCGCCACTCCTCTGTCTTTCTCGGTCATGCATCTCATCTTCCCATTCTGTCAATGCTTCAAATTGTGTCTGTCTAGGTCTCGGTTCTAGATTCATCATTTTCTCTCTTAAATTTCTCAAAACTGCTAAATTAAATGAACTATGTTCTGGAAAAGCCAAGACTCCGTCATCTCTAGTGTACTTTACCCAATTGTCTAACCAAATACAGGTGTGATATCCATATTTCGCAACCATAAAGGATGCGGGGGTTTTCGGTGGAGGAAGTAATGGTACTTCCCTAGATTAACGCACCAATCTGAAGCGTTTACATCACCCTGTGACTCTCCACTCCTAGCGTGGCGTACACTAACACACCAATCAGGAGCGTTTTACGTTTCCAACTGACTAGCCAATCCCAGCGCGGTCGTTCTGACGTCGACAGCCGCTGCTGCAGCTCCTGCTCCTGTCTACCCCTCCTTTACAAAATTCACTCGGTAAGTTTTGTTTCAAATTTACAAATCTGTTAGTAACAACACAAAAACACCACCATTGTCCGCTTCGCTAACCAAAGAATAGCAAAAGACCTTTCTCACAAGAGTTCCGTCATTCCCGAGAGCAGCGCTTACCTCTGCCCTACTACGGAATCGGTACTTCCATTGATAAAGTAGCACATCCCTCTACCTTACCCTTCTAGCAAACATTAGCTAACTGTTTCTCCAGAATTAAGACACTTAGTTGGAGACCCAATGCTCCTGAGAAATAAAACCAGAGTTTCGCAATTAACCAAAATGCCTTTTCATTCACGCACTTTCACACGGAAAAAATGTAGTACATTCACACAGAATTCTGTCTTTCCCGAGAGCAGCGAACAGTGTGCCCTACTACAGATTTATAACACTTGTTAACAAAGTAGCACTTCCCTCTACTTTGTCCATTTAACAAGCTTAGAGAACACCTGCTACCTTTCCAGTGATAAGCGTTATCAGAGTACCTTCTGGCCTCCTGGTACCTAAGACCAAAATTTCACAGGTAACCTTCGCTATCATGCAAACTTTTCTTTTCCAGAAAATGTCTCTAATGGCAACACACGACGATGCTACCGAATCGAACCCCGACAATGCGTCGTGCAACTCCACTCGTTACACGTTTTCCCCGTGTACCTACAGGGCAACAACAATTCAGTTTTTCCTGAGAGCAGCGCTTACCTCTGTTCTACTATGGAACTGTTACAAACTTCCGACTTCCTACATCCCAGAAATCATGCAGACAACATAAAACTCGACGCGACTCAACATAAAGTGTTAATACATAAACCAATATCAATCAATAATCAATATCAATAAGCAATGTACAAGCAATAATCACCAAACCAAAACAATAACAACCATCATACTGCTACCAGAAAACTGATGCAGCGTGGAATTTTAAATCCTCCCTTCGTCACGGACCAAATATCATACTAGCATATTCACTCAATACATTCATTGGTGGGGCCCCTAACACCAACGCTCACACTTCATTGATCCGTTCTTACTGGAGAGATACATTTTCCAAACGCTGACATGAAAGGAATACCTTTTCACCTAAAGAACTTAATTTACATGAACATACATTGAATACCTTTATTAAACTCAGAACCTCGAGATATTCCCCTCATTTTGTCGATGGATCAGTTAGTTAAATTTGGATATTTGGAAACTCAATTCTTTTAATCTACATTTAATCTTAAACTAATCTCTTCAAATAAATCACCCAACACATTTGTTTGTTAAAATAATAATTTTGTTTATCTAATTAATTGCAAATTTAATAAATCATAAACCAAACCACGGAACATCATATTTACCTAATCTGGCTATTAGTCGTCCACTAAGTCAATCAAGTCGTGAAAAGTCTTTAATGCATCAAAAGTCAGGCAGCAATTCAGTCTGTCAAAGATTGAGGGAAACAGCTGTCCAGCAGTGTCACCGTCCTCTCCGTCAGCAAAACGTCAGGAATCAGGAAAACATCTGGTTCTTCAATTCGCTTAGCCTACCAACTTTTATAATGAAATTAACGTCAAAATGTAACAAAAATCAGTTTTAGGCAGTCCTGATTGGTGGGTTTGGGGTCGTTCGGTGAAGTTCTCACATAGTCTATTTGGTTAGGTCATCACACTTGCTGGTTCCGGTTTTAAAGACAGTTTTTTGTTTGATAGTCTTGGCAACTCTCCCAGTGCGACCTTGCTGGGTACATCTTGCATGGGGTCAGGACGAGGCCACTTGTTTCTGGCTGTGGCACAGGCGCACTTCACCCGAAATCTCGTGGAACGGTGACTGGGGCCGTCAAGTCAAAGTCAGCCATCTTTACGAAGGCCCAATAGGTCAACTTAAGCAAAACAAACACAAAACGAAATTAAAACATTGAAATAGCTAAAATGTTAAACCCTCACTAATTCCCTTATGTGTATGTAATTATCTAGCATAATAGCAACATTCAAAGCGTTTATATTCACCCAACGATGTCATCTGGTGCAACTTACAGTTACATCACAAAAGCAACATATATCATGCAATATTCTAGTTTTCTAACATTAATATGCGTACATATATTAGTATAGAAATTAGTTCAGCCATGCAAATGCAAATCCCACGTGTAATTCTTTCATTAATACAGTTGATTAGATATCACTGCAAACAGATTAATAATATTACAATTAATAGATTATTCGGATTAATATAAACATGCAGAAATGGGGGGGTATACAAAATTTTGTACTACCCGCTCCATCAATATCACTGATGACATCACTGATGACATCTCAAATGACATCACTGATGACATCACTGATGACATGATCCAGTGACTGTGTGTTTATATAAAGTTTAAATATGTTATATATATATGCCAAGGTGTATTGAAGAATGAGTGGGTGTATAAATGTCTGGATGGAGGATTTAGTAGGTTCGTGACTGACTGTATAAGTGAGTGATTAAATGTGTCTTACTGAAGGCATGAGTTAGTGACTAAACTGTGTGAATGTTTGTATCAGTCTGTCTGTTGTTTAAGCTGCTGCATGGGTTGGTTAGTAGCTACATGAGTGTCTATATGGGTTATCGATTGGTTGCCTGAGTATTTGTATGGGTGCCTGCATGTGTGTGTGGGTGGGTTGCAGGTATGTGACTATGTGCATAGATGTGTGAGTGGTTGATTCACTGGGTGTATGGGTTCAAGAGTGCATGTGGAAACAGCTGTATGGGTTGGTGAGTGTGTGTATGGGTGTGTTGGTGAGTAAATGATGTCTCAGTGGTACATCTCCAAGTAACTACATATGTAAAATGCAGTGTATGCGAGAGTTGGAGTATATAAATGACTATACATGAGAGTCAGTGATTGTGAGAGTGGCTGTATGGATGAGTGTGTACTTGTATCAGTGATTGTATGAGAGAGTAAGTATGCGTTAGTATCTGTATGAATAAGTGATGTGGTGTATGTATAACTAGAAGTGATTAAATGGATGTGCGATTGATTCTTTGCATGACTGACTAGGTATGTGAGTAACTCTGGATGTTTGGTGGTGTGTGAGTGTCTGTATAGGTGTATGAGTGCATATGATAGTGTTATATTGATGAGTGACTGCATGTATGAGTGAATGAGTGGATGTGTGTGTAGACCAGGAATCGCTGAGTGTGTATGTAGTAACTGGTATTGGTGTGTCTATGGTTTCGAAAATGGTAGTCTGTATTTTACAGTGGGTGTATCAAAGGTTATATTAGGTTGTGAGGAGGTGCATCAGATTTTCACGTGGATGATGTCATCAGTGATGTCATTTGAGATGTCATCAGTGATGTCATCAGTGATTTCACTGACCATGTCATGAATGATGCAATATGTGATGTTATCAGCAGTGCATTGCGGGGGCGCGAGTTATAGTTAGCTGAACTAACTATAACTGCGGAATTTCTCTGGTTTAGTACGAGTGAAATGTCCAACTAACTATAATGTCCCTGAAACCTATGTTTTTTTCAGTGAATTTCCAAGGTTTTTTAAATGCTAATTTCTAACTATAACATGCCTGAAACCTATGGTTTTTTTCCTCGAATTTCAATGGTTTTTTAAATGCTAATTTCTAACTATAACATCCCTGGAACCTATGTTTTTTTCAGTGAATTTCAAAGGTTTTTTAAATGCTAATTTCTATTTATAACGTCCCTTAAACCTATGGTTTTTTCAGTGATATATATATATATCCCAAACACCTAAGGATTGTATTACTAAATATCAACATCAACAATATTGGGTCATACTAAAATCAAAGACATTATTTCGAGGGCCAAAATATCAAAAGGTAAGTGCATAAAGGGAAGTATAGATATACTATTTCTAGTTCCACATCTATGCACCTCGAAAATATATGTACCGCCTCAGTACATATACACGGAGTTGAGTATAGAAAATCTAGACTTATTTAACTGTCAACATTTTATTTTCGATATTCTATCCTTGACATTGTGTCCCATCGATATTGCTGATTCAAAATTCGTCGGGTACATCGCACCTAAGGGAGAAGATTTTTACTGATGTAGAGTCTTTTTTTATGTTTACATCCTACTTCCTCTGACTGCATTGCTCATCAAAATATAGAAGAAGACATATTTTAATTTGGAAACACGTCTGCTTTTGTACATCAGCTGTGAACATGCAGTGTCTTGTCCTAATGGGCACAGAATCATAAGATTAAAGGGTCAAGGAGAGAGCTTCCTTGATAATGTACGTGAGTGTGTGTGTGTGTGTAGATATATATATCTACATTGTACATCACTGGAGCAGGGGCTTTATCTCAAGGCTCTTTCCCTCATAGAAACCATCTGATTGAAACAGATCCCCTGGCATTTGGCTCAACTTACATCCAGACAGGGGATCTAGATGATAAGCCTCTCAAATTTTGGAATACTGTGTCCCCCTCCTATTCAATGTGCCTACTATCTTATGCTATTAACATATTGCCTTATTCTGCTCTTAGGGTCACTCAGTGCGCCTATAGAAGCGGTAGGGATGGGAAAGAGAGAAAGTTCATGGGAGGAAGGAGACTATCTCCTTGGTCCGCTATTCAATGTCTATGGCTAGAGCTCTCATTCACCACTCTCTGACATACCCATGCACTTGCCACATAATCCACCACTTGCTTTCTTATTTACAGATGTCACCAAAATTGTTTCTAGCGCAAACGGATTAAAAGTTATAGCTAAGCAAGCACCAAGCATTGTTCGTGCAGTTGCAGACCTCTTGCAAGGTTCATTGATTGCTGTTGTCAAGAATTAGTGTGGCGCTAGAGAGGTGACTTTGTTATGCTCAAGCAGTGTTAATGTGTGGTAAAATGAAAAATTACTAATACTGTTATTAGTGAAAAGTGCAACATCCAGTGGAGGTTACCACAGGAAAAGTGTTAGCTCGCAATGTTCACCTCCCACTTTAGCACGATAGACTAAATGAGTTCCTTTCCATTCATCTCAGTGTGTGCACACTCCTAGTGCACTCACTTCCGCCATCTGTCCCTGTTCTCACCCCTGCACTTACGGTACACTCCTCTGCACACTGCGCACCACTCTCTCCCCTCAACCTCCTGCATTCTTCCCTACTTATTCTCACACTGTGCATTCCACCATCATCACTGTACTGGCCCTCCTGCATGACCTCCTGTACTCCTAGACATACTGTGCATGCAAACTTCCGCCCCTGCACAATTTATGCATTACTCCAGAACTCCCTGCACTCTCCCTTCTGCACTATCCTGCACTTCTCTACAGATTATGCATTGCTCCATCGGCCTCTGGACTCGTCCATCAGCATTGTCCTCTCCTTCCGTACGGACTATGCATTCATTCGCTAGTCCCTGCACTCTCCCTTCTGCACTATCCTGCACTTCTCTACAGATTATGCATTGCTCCATCGGGCCTCTGGACTCGTCCATCAACATTGTCCTGTCCTTCCGTACGGATTATGCATTCATTCGCTAGTCCCTGCACTCTCCCTTCTGCACTGTCCTGTGCTTTTGTACAGATTATGTATTCCTCCATCCCTACCTGCACTCTCCCTTCTGCACGGTCCAGTGCTTCTGTACAGATTATGCATTAGTCCATCAGCCCTTGCACTTGTTCACCTGTTTTGACCTATCCTGTACAGACTATGCGTCATTCATTCACCTGTCCCTGCACTCACCCTCCTGCACTGTCCTTTGCTTTTGTAGAGATAATATACTCCTCCGTCCCTCCCTGCACTCTCCTGTACCTTTGTAACGCTGCACATTCCGTCATCAGTCCCACCCCTGGTCCCGTGCACTCTTCCCATACCTTCTATACAGACTGTGCATTTCGTAATCAGTCCCTGGTCTCATTCCCTGCATTGCACCATACCTCCCTCCACTCAGATGAGTGCACTCACCCCTGTATAGTGTTTATCACGCAATCAATGCTCACACTCTCCTATATTCTCCTGTGCTTTTAACCTCACTGTACATTCAGTGTTTAGACTCACTCCTGCATATCATGTATATTCTGTCATCTGCCCCCCTGCATTCCTCTGTACTTCAACACAGACTGTGGTTTGAGGCCCAGCCCCCACGCGCTCTACTGTACTTCTGTACTTCAATGCCGGCTGTTAATCACGCTATCCGTGCCTCCCCTCCCCTCCCCAGCCTACCTTCCAATGGTGCAGCAGGTACAGTGGCACCGGGGCCCGGTAGCCTAAAGGGGGCACTGAACACTGATTATTGCTGTAGTTTGCTATACAAACAGCAGCCAGGGACCCGTTTTCTTCTCTTGCATTAGAGCCTAGGGCCCACTGGTGGCGCTACTGCTCCCCTCCTGTCCTTCTGGCCTGCTCGTGTTACTATGGCTGTCAGTCCCACTCTCACCCCTACCTTTGCACACCCCCGCTTGTGCATTTCTTCACACTGTACGTTGCGTCATCAGCCCCAAATCTAGCCCCACCCTCCCCTCAGCATGAGCTGTCATCGTTAATAGCCGCTCACTTCTATTCAATTCCTAACACTTTTAGCCCTGAATAGGGAAATATTTGTTCCCTCTGGCCTGCTATTGTTAGCTTCGCAATGTTCACCTCCCACTTTAGCACGATAGACTAAATGAGTTCCTTTCCTTTATCTCAGTCCATGCACACTCCTAGTGCACTCACTTCCACCATCTGCCCCTGTTCTCACCCCTGCACTTATGGTGTACTCCTCTGCACACCGCACACCACTCCCTCCCCTCAACCTCCTGCATTCTTCCCTACTTATGCTCACAGTGTGCAGCCCACCGTCATCACTGTACTGGCCCTCCTGCACGACCTCCTGCACTCCTAGACATACTGTGCATGCTATCTTTCGTCCCTGCACTCTCCCTTCTGCACTGTCCTGTGCTTCTGTACAATTTATGTATTACTCCAGAACTCCCTGCACTGTCCCTTCTGCACTATCCTGCACTTCTCTGCAGATTATGCATTGCTCCATCCGCCCCTGGACTCGTCCATCTGCATTGTCCTGTCCTTCTGTATGGACTATGCATTCATTCAGTAGTCCCTGCACTCTCCCCTCTGCACTGTCCTTTGCTTTTGTACAGAGTATGTATTCCTCATCCCTCCCTGCACTCTCCCTTCTGCACAGTCCTGTGCTTCTGTACAGATTATGCATTAGTCCATCAGCCCTTGCACTTGTTCACCTGTTTTGTCCTGTCCTGTACAGATTATGCGTTGTTCATTCACCTGTCCCTGCACTCACCCTCCTGCACTGTCGTTTGCTTTTATAGAGATAATGTACTCCTCCGTCCCTCCCTGTTCTCTCCTGTACCTTTGTAACGATGCACATTCCGTCATCAGTCCCACCACTGGTCCTGTGCACTCTTCCCTGCACTTCTATACTGACTGTGCATTTCGTAATCAGTCCCTAGTCTCATTCCCTGCATTGCACAATCTCTCCTTCCACTCAGAGGAGTGCACTCACACCCCTGTGTAGTGTCCGTCGCGCCATCAATGCTCACACTCTCCTATATTCTCCTGTGCTTTTAACCTCGCTGTACATTCAGCGTTTAGACTCACTCCTGCATATCTTGTATAGTCCGCCATCTGCCCTCCTGCATTCCTCTGAACTTCCACACAGACTGTGATATGAGGCCCCGCCCCCACGCGCTCTACTGCACTTCTGTACTTCAATGGCAGCTGTTAATCACGCTATCCGTGCCTCCCCTCCCCAGCCTAGCTTCCAATGGCACAGCAGGTGCAGTGGCACCGGGGCCCGGTAGCCTAAAGGGGGCACCGAACCCTGATTATTGCTGTAGTTTGCTATACAAACAGCAGCCAGAGACCCGTTTCCTCCCTTGCATTAGTGCCTATGGCCCACTGGCGGCACTACTGCTCCCCTCTTGTCCTTCTGGCCTGCCCGTGTTACTATGGCTGTCAGTCCCGCTCTCACCCCTACCTTTGCGCACCCCAGTTCGTGCATTTCTTCACATTGTATGTTGCATCATCAGCGCCAAATCTAGCCGCACCCTCCCCTCAGCACGCGCTGTCATCGTTAATAGCCACTCACTTCTATTCAATTCCTAACACTTTTAGCCCTGAATAGGGAAATATTTGTTCCCTCCGGCCTTCTATTGTTAGCTTTGCAATGTTCACCTCCCACTTTAGCACGATAGACTAAATGAGTTCCTTTCCATTCATCTCAGTCCGTGCACACTCCTAGTGCACTCACTTCCTCCATCTGTAAATACACATTGTCCCCGGGACCTGGCCCACCCAGGGGCCTCATTAAAATGAAGCGGGGAGCCCGTGCTTCATTTTTTTAAAAAAATTCTGTGGGATTCGTGACCCCAACGCGAATTCCGCTGAAATTATTTTAAAAAAAACAAAACAAATTTGCCCTGGAGATCCTTGTGGGACCCCCTCAGCAGGCCTAGGGGGTCAGGGGGTTTCTACCCTGCCCCCCTTTTCTTGTTTTGTAACATTTTATTTACTGTTTTCTTGAGACTTGGTTCTACCGAGTCACAAGATAGCTGCAAACACTTCCTGGTTTGGAGTGTTGGCAGCCAATTAGAATGAAGCTCGTGGTCGGGAGGGTTTGCAAACCCACCGCTGCCCCAGATATCGAAACTTTTTGTCATTCAAATTTCTCAGGAACTACTGAACGGATTTACACCATTTAACAACAAGCATTGGCATAGCCAATAGGTCTCGCTTTTGGGCCCTTATAAGTATTTAGTTATGCAGCACAATATCCTTGGTGCACCAACATTAACTGTTGCATGGCTAAACACTTATAAGGTCCCAAAGGCGAGACCTATTGGCTATGCCAATGCTTGTTATATTCATGGAGCAGAATGGGGCGGTAAAAATCCTGTGAAACGTCATGGGTAGTCTTACAGCCCACTACTTAAAATGAAGCCTAAATTATCAATGAAAGACTGGTAACCTGACAAGATGTTTCCAAATGAACAAGCGTAAAACGGAGGATGGAAAAAGGTTGCAATTCTTAAAACAAAGAGTATTCTCAGCTAAATAGTTAAAAATTGGCACACAAAAAAAAGAAAAGAAAAAGGTCAACGAAAAGAAAACTTTGTGGGATAAGCTGCTTACTATGACTATGGCAAACCTTTCAGGAACATGACACAAGGGAAGCAGTGACACTAGAGGCTAGCAGGAAAGTTAAGCGGACTGGCGGAGAGAGACAACTGTCTGCCTACCTACCACTTGCGTCCACCCTAGCAAGTACCCTTGATTAACCCATGTCCCAGTACCACGGACGGCGAGACTCCCTACTTTTCTATTAAGTATGCTCAACTGTGGCGGATCCAATTTCCACCCTCCGTCGTACCACAGTCGTACCTATCAAACCAACATCTTGTCCACAGTTAACGCATCATGCTTGTTACCCCTCAGACATCTCCACATAACTCACACCCCCATCTCTGAAAACACACAAGTACACCCCATGCTTTACTGAGGATAGGGAAGCTAGGTCAGCACTATGGGTGCATCGACCAGATATATGTTCTTGTACCTCCGCTGCTCCTAGACTTGAGAGCTGAATCACAAGTTCTGCTCCTGTTTCCTTATTTCAGAGCTCCTCTGTCGCAAATAATGGCAGATTCACTGTGTCCACCTTCCCTTATATCTCAGCACTCAGAGGCTCCAGGGACCTCTGCTCCCATTTAGCGAGCAACATTTAGGTGGCAATCCAGAGTTTCTATGCCAGCTCGGGTCTACTTTCTGCCCATTTCCTGTGACAGCTCATAGCTGGATTTTTTTTTTTTAACAAACCTAGATTGATAAGCTCAGTCATGAGGTGACTGCCTCTCCTGTCCCTTCCTGTTTTCTCTTCAGCATTCCAGTTAATGTGTTTATCGAACATACTCAAGTTAAACCTCAGTACTGGAGTTGTCCGAGTTCCCAGGATGTCCGGTTGCTGTACCAGTAAGCAGTCGTTTCCAGTTTGCACTTTCTTAGGGTAATACATTTTCATATGCAACTTCAGTGCCTGGATTGGGACGAACAGTAAGTGGTGGTGGTGTTCTTACTGTGCAGTCCTAGCCTGAGCCGGCCCATCCGGGCAAATCTTCCACAAGTACATACTCAAGCCGCTTTGCCTTAAGAGGATATTTACTTTCTATGCTGTGGGGCTAAATGCCTGGAGGTAGCTTAGGTTATGGTTAGCGTCCTGTACCACCTCAGTCTTGTTGCCAATTTCTACACACCCTGGGGGTGACTGTTTGATTTCTTCTGCATTCTGTCCATCATTTGTGTGCATTTTGCTTTCTCGCCCTAAGTGCGCAAGGTATGTCCAGACGTGGGTCCTGGGCTCACTGCGCCACTGGTTCAAAGCTAGCCTGGCTGAGATGGGATGATACCACCAAAGCCAGTCCCAGGATGCTTTTTCCGGTCCAGGGGAGAACCTGGCTTGGCAGTTCAGGCTGGACTGTTCTCATGAGGTGCAGGGTCAAAGCTAATTTGCCTGTGGCTGGATGTAAACTGGGGTGGCATGGTGACCAAAAGAGCAATGGATTTAACCCAGATCTGTTGACTGGGGGTGAATGTTTGATTTGTTCTGCTTTCCTTCCACCATTTGTGTGTCTTAATTTCTGCACACACAGACAGCCCGAAACCACCCACAAATTCCACCTACTCTACCTCTGTTGCAGTTCCCTGTGTATTCCCAAAGCACCAGTTCTTGGTGGGTTCTAGGCACATGCTTTTCTTAGTCATTGCTCCTGAAAGTTCTGCTAATTAAGTTTGTGTCAAATAAGGTCTCTCTCCCTGGTACAAACGATGGCTTAAGTGGTGTTAACCTAGGCCTTTCCCACTTTGCTAGCTCAGTAAAGAGGACTCTAATGAGGAAGAAAGCGAGTGGTATAGGCAGGGCCCTCTTGACTTTCTACGAATGAAAATGAAGGTGGCTTTCATAGAAGGATTGGGTAGTCAAGCTCAAAGATGGTAGGAGAAGGTCTAGTGTTACAGTGCAGCCTACGGAGGTCCTGTTTGGATTAGAGTACAGGATGCAAAATATGCCCCTGGTCTGCATGTGTGGGTGTAGAGGGGTTTCAGATTGTAGGTCTAAGGTTGGGTGTTTCCTGCTTTAGCAGCACATCTACTTGAGCGTATAACTGTACAATGCCTTAGAAAACTGTACACACCAGGCACCTCCTAGTACAAACGTGGCTGTACATCGCGGCTCAAATGCATCTCTTTAACTCAGCCTTTCCCAACTCAACAACAGGTCCAAATCAGATTATATTCACCCCTCGCCCTACGCCAACAAAGGACATTTGGGCACGAAGAAATATAGCTGCTATATGTTTGGCACATCCATTCAAGTTACACAGCGTTCTGTATTCACATATAGAACGGCAGCAAAGCCACATAGTGATCAATTAAGCTGCGAAACAGAACCACCTGTACGGGGGCAAGACACCCATACGTGCCGGTAAAAAGAAGCAAACAGCAAATGTCTTCCACACATTCATGCACACAGGAACCCATAGAAATGCATCACAGGCTCCAGCCTGCCACTATCCAATAATAAATCACTAAACATTTGTTTACTCCAAGCATGCTGGCCACTACTCAATGTCACACCTGTAAACACAACGCATACTGCATCAACAAGAACGCCCTCATAAAAGGTAGTCACATACTCGAAGCACTTCAGTGAAAAGATAAAACATATAATAAAAGCACAGATTCCCGTGCTTTCCGGCTCCGAAAAAAAATAATTTGCCACTGAATAACGTTAATTTGAACGTGAAGGTTGTTTCCATGTGAACTTTCAGAGGTTTTTCCACTTCAGACAGATCAGCCAAATGGAGCGTTGTGTGAGCTTGTACACATTTTCAGACTAGTCGCAAATGAGTAACTGTTGCCCAGACAGATAACCATGAATGAGTGTGCCCAGACTTGCTCAGCTATTCCTCACCTCCAGGGCTCGAAGTCTGCTGTGTCGTCACAGTGACGTACCAGCCCCCTGGACTGATCATCTGAGTTCATTAGTTAGCTCTGCGACATACGCGCCTGTAGTGGGCGTCCCTGCATGACCTGCCGAAAATGAGCCCCAAATCCGTCAGTCGAATCGGCCTCGAATACGTCCCAGGATGATAATAGATGATTCATATCACACCTATTATTAAGGCGCTATGTAACTGGCCTATGACCAAGTAAACATTGCTGCGACGTCCTTACGGTTGTGCACGATTATTGCCCCAGAACAGGTACTGTCTTTAACCTACTTGCAGCCTCCCAGAATTTAGGGTTGCCCCGAGTCTCCTCTAAATTAATAATCAGCCAGAAGTCCCAATGCATGAATGCTGGGTATAACGAACGCGTTATGGGATGTGCAAGATGTCAAGATGCTATAGCCTGCCTGGAATATGCATTCCAAAAGAGCAACCTGTAACTTCAAATGGTGGCCGAGCGGCCAAACCAGACACCGAAGACACTGGAGTGCGGACTGTGCGGCCATCTTTCCAATAGATCACAGCCATTTTCACACCCTGCTCCTAGCTCCTAGTTTCTGGAGTTAAGTTCATCAACAAAGGACTGCAATCGGACGTGGTTGGATAGAAAATGTTCCTTTGCTAGCTAAGACAGGGTTTGGGAGGGTTTTAGTGCTATTTTTCTACCATATCATTTATAATATTTAACAGTTTAAGGAACTCTCAGTTACGTGTAGAACTGGTTTCTCTAAAACGGACAGGGAGTGTTCAGGACAACCAGAAAGACCTGTATAGATCCAAGGCTTTGTAAGAATGGTGTGCATATATTACAGTCACATATTTGAACCCAGACTCAGCCTTTCATTGCTCCAACGTCAATAAAACGTGTATCATCGAGTTGGGCTGAGGAAACGACAATGCATTATGTAGAGTGTATTTTATATCCAGCCAATAGTCAATGCTATAACAACTGCAAACAAACCACGGGTCATTCAAAATCTCTCACATATTTTCACCAAACCTCAAAAGACTCAGCGGGTGGCGCTCCCTGCCTCTCAGGCCTGTCCATCTGGCACTGGCCAGCCCGATTGTCGCTCGTGCTGTCACGCAGCCCCTGACGTCACGCCATGTTCCTACTCCCAGTGTGTGATGGTGCCAGCTTGCGTAGGAATCCTGGGTTTATTGAGTTGGAAAATATCCTCAGCTGCCCCCTGACCTCTCCCCTCAAAGGTCAGCCCAAACATCTCTCCTATTGGATGGCTGGCGTCAGTAGCACAAGCCGTGGGGAGAAGAAGCGGATACCGCGCACAACAGTTTCACATTATGGGGCTAATCCACGCAGTTGTGACGGTCGGTCCTGACGGACACATGTGCTTGGCAGATATTTACATTCATTCGAGGAGCTAGACTTTCACATTTCACATTTCCCATAGTGTTATGAGCCTCAGAAGGGGTAAGGAAGCGCTATATAAATGTCAATTCAAGGAATGCTGCATTACTCATTAATTTGGGCATTCGATGCACATAGCGAGTTTGCCACTGGTCTCAGGGAGCCCTCACCCGCGGACTGGTGTGCGAAGCATCCCTGAGAGGCGCCATGAACCGCGCACAAATGAGGTGGGGGTTGTTTCTGCCCCACCCCCACCCTGGGTGACACCACGTCCCCTCCCGCCGGGACATCAGCTTTGCTACCCAACGCACTGTGTTTAAACTTAGAGCCATTTCCATATTGGGTTTTGGAGACATCGCTGTCACTCTTCCGCTAAAGCAGACAATCCTTTCAGAGCCCGCCGCGCTGCAGCTGACGGTCTCAACGCATCTTTAACCTTACCTTTTTCCCCGCCCGTCGTGCTATTTAGGAAAGAAGGACCTCGGATTTCCCAAGCATTTTCCACAAAGCGAGCTAATCCCCCAGTAGTACCCAGGGCGCTGAAGGGGCCGTTGTGTGGAAAAAAATATCAGGTTACGTGTCTTCTGCAGAATCTGCACTTTGAGCAATGCTAAGAGTGAGAACTGAGAACAGCCCCCACCTCCAAAGGAAAAGAAACAAGCACAAGCGAGGCAGGCTGCCGGCAGCAAATGGAGGAGCGCGCGCACCTCGCGCGGCAGCAGGGGGGAGGAGGGGGGCTGCGCGATTCCCTTGCAAGAGCGATAATTGCTACCATATGGCGGCGCTCGCTCCTGCAAGGGAATCGCCACACGTGTACGCGTTGCCATTGAAGGCAATGGCTCGCATGCACGTCTTAGCCTGAAAAAGGCAGTCAATGGCTACAGGTCTCTTTCCTAAGCAGCGCATGCGCGCTGCGTAGGCGACACCTAAAAAGGACTCTTTCTAAACCAAGACCTACCTTTTTGCCAAATTTTGTGTAATTCCATTCAGCAGTTCGGGCTGTAGCTTTTTCTAAAGTTTCCTATGGAAAATAACATGGGGAAAACGCGTTTTGGGACCCCCTTTTTTCTCGGCCCCCACTTGGTGAATCACCCAGAAACTTTCAAGACAGGAGCTGACCAAAGGGGCCCACTAGTTTTGAAAATGTTGTGAAGATTTGTAAACCGGCGCCAAAGTTATTGGGAAAACAAAAAACGCTTTTCCTATGGAAACTAGGTCCTAATTATAGGTATATATATATATTACCTACTGGCGGTCGCCAGTAGGTAGTTATAGTTAGGACCACGTTTCCATAGGAAATCCGCAACATTCTATTTTGAATAACTTTTGTGCCGGTCGACGAATCCTCGCGAATTTTTCAAAATAGGTGGGGCGCTACGCTCCGCTCCTACCCTGAAAGTCTCGGGGGGATTCGTCAAGCGGGGGCTGAGATAAAAGGGGGGTCCCAAAACGCGTTTTTCCCATGCCTTTTTCCATAGGACCTTTAGACACAGCTACAGCCCGAACGGCTGAACAGAATTACTTGAAATTTGGCAGAGAGGTAGTCCTCAGGTCAAGGAAGTGCCTTTTGTAGGTTTGGTGTAAATCTGTTCAGTAGATTCTGAGAAAATAGCCTTTAAATCAATATATATATCTGAGCCAGCTTACGGTGCGCTTACGGTGCGCTTACCGTACGCGTACGGTGACGTGCGCGAGCGCGATTCTGATTGGCTCTTAGATCTTAGTAAACATTCGAATCGGCCGAAACCAGGAAGCGGCGGCCGCCATTTTCTCTCTCGCACTCTGAGTGGGGCAGCATAAATGAAGCCCAAAAATGTGTAAAGGGGCAGTATATTGAGATAATAATCACCCAGCAGTGATATACGGGCCCCCAAACAACCCCCAAGGCCAAAAAAAATATATTTTTTTTTTTTCGAAAAATCGCCGATTACGCTTACCGTACGCGTACTGTAAAAATTGGTTAAAAAAAAAAAAATTATCCACACTCTCCCCACCCCATGTACAAATGCTGCCCGAAGGGCACCATTTGTGCATGGCATATTAAATAAATGAAAATAATAAACAAAACATTTCACAACGATGCGCATAATATGTCCCCCATGTGCGCACGGTGCGTGAAGCGCATCGTGCGTACATGGCCCATCCCGCATAATGTGGGCACGCACCGCGTGCTCACTGTGCGCGCACGGTGCGCAAAGCGCACCGTGCGCGCACGGAACGAACTGCGTTAACTGGGCGCGCACGCCACGAATGGCGTAAAGTAAGTTAGCATTTAAAAAAACGTACAAATTCACTGAAAAAACCATAGGTTTCACACACGTTATAGTTAGGAATTAGCATTTAAAAAACCTTGCAAATTCACTGAAAAAACCATAGGTTTCACACATGTTATAGTTAGCTGTACATTTTACTGATAAAAAACCAATGAAATTCCCCCGTTATAGTTACTGTAGGCAACTATAACTCACGCGACCGTAATCCTCTGCTGATGACATATGTGTCTTTATGAAAAAAAAATATTTGTAATATATGTATAGCTAAAATTTAATGGAAGAAGACATGGGCAAATAAGTGTCTAAATACAGTATTAGCATCAGCAGAGGATTACGGTCGCGTGAGTTATAGTTGCCTACAGTAACTATAACGGGGAAATTTCATTGGTTTTTTATCAGTAAAATGTACAGCTAACTATAACATGTGTGAAACCTATGGTTTTTTCAGTGAATATATATATATATATATATATATCCAACACACCTCCTCCCTAGGAAAGAGTGGAGGCCACACGGCTGATGATATGTGACATCATCAGCAGTGCATTGCGGGGGCGCGAGTTATAGTTGGCTGAACTAACTATAACGGGGGAATTTCTAGGGTTTTGTATGAGGGAAATGTCCAGCTAACTATAACGCCCCTGAAACCTATGGTTTTTTTCAGTAAATTTCTAAGGTTTTTTAAATGCCAATTCCTAACTATAACGTGCATGAAACCTATGGTTTTTTCAGTGAATATATATATATACACATATAGATGTATATTGCCTACTGGCGGTCGCCAGTAGGTAGTTATAGTTAAAACCTAGTTTCCATAGGAAAAGCATTTTTTGATTTGCTAATAACTTTGGCGTCGTTTAACGAATCTTCGCGAGATTCTCCAAAAAAAAGGTCTATCCAGGTCAGCTCTTATTCTAAAAGTTTGGGGGTGATTCGTCAAGTGGGGGCCGAGAAAAAAGGGGGTCCCAAAAAGTGTTTTCTCAATGTTAATTTCCAGAAGGAAACTTTAGCCAAGGCTACAGCCCGAACTGCTGAACGAAATTACACCAAATTTGGCAAAAAGGTAGGGCTTGGTTCAGAAAGTGACCTTTTTTTAAAATGGGTAAATCCATTCAGTAGTTGTTGAGAAATTCAAAAAATAAAAATCTGAAAATCAATTACCCATTGGAAACTTTAGCCAAGGCTACAGACCGAACTGCTGAATGGAATTACACCTAAATTGGCAAAAAGATAGTTCTTGGTTCAGAAAGCGACCTTTTTTTCAAATGGTGTAAATTCGTTCAGTAGTTGCTGAGAAAATCAAAAATTAAAAATATCGATATCTATGGTCGCGGTGGCTTCACGACCCCTCCCGACCACGAGCTTCATTGTGATTGGCTGCCACGATCATGAGCTTCACTGTGATTGGCTGCCAACACTCCAAAATAGGAAGTGTTGGCAGCCATCTTGTGACTCAGTAGAAACGAGTCACAAGAAAACAGTAAAACAAAGTTAAAAGTGAAGAAAAGGGGGAAGGGTAGAAACACCCTAACCCTTTAGGCCTGCTCAGGAGTTCCCACAAGGACCCCCCAATTGTATTTTTTTTATAGCGTCCGAATGCGCGCTCTTAGGTGCGGGAGGGCACACGGCCCTCCTGCAGCTCTGGGGACCACCAACACCCCGGGGCTTTGAAAATAGAGGGAAGGAAGCGCTTGATGGCCCTGGGGACCGCCACCCCCAGGGCCGGCTCCTGCAATGGCCCGGGGTGTGCACCCCCGGGCATTGCCGTTTGCTATGACAGGGCGGGAGCATGGGTTCCACCCTGTGATAGCAAACCCTGGTTTGCTTCGTTGAAGCGAGAGGAGTAAAACCTCCTCTAGCATCAATAAAGGAAAGGTGAATTGCTTTTGGGCAAGGGAAGCTGCATGTTAGCAACTCCCATAGCCCAAAAGCAATGCCAGCTCCCACAGGAGGCGGGAAGCCGGCGGGACCGTGAGGGAATTGGGGCTTCCCCCACGGTCCCCAACAGAGAGGCCAGGCCCTGTCCCCGGGGCCAGAAGTGGCCTGGGAGGGGGACCACGCGGCCCCCCTCCCCTTTAAAAAAAAAATTTAGATGTGGGCATGCCTCGGGGGATGGGGTCCCCGAGGTGAATGTAAATTAGTAAAAGTGAGAAAAAAAATTCAAAAAAGTTTGGAGTCGCGATCCTAGCGCAGCTTTCAGTATGACCCCCGTGAACACGAAGGGTGCGCGGCTCTCAGCGCGGCCTCCTAGTGTGAACACGCTGGGTGCACAGCTCTTGGCGCGGCACTCGAGTACTTCTCAGTTCTTTAAAACACCGAGGGGCATATTCTCAAGGACACATCGCTGAGTTAACGGCACTTTATCGCAGCCAAAATGGTGATAAATTTAACGCATCATTCACAAGCTGGTGCAAACAGCCCATATCACCAGTTTACCAGTGATAGCAGCCTCAAAAAACATCATCACGGATGACCCCGGCAAATATCGCTAATGAGATGCAGAGTAGGCGTTCCAGTGCAAGAAGCAGCGAACACACCACTTCGCAACAGTCTCAATGACCAGGAAGATCGGCGAAGAGAACACAAAACAGGTGATAAGCTGCGTTAGCACCAGGAAGTTTACACCTGCTCTGACCTGGTGTAAAGTTGGACTACACCCTGCAACATGAAAGGGAGCCCAGCCCACAGCCACACCTGAATGACAACAGATGCCATGGAGCCAACGATCATGCAGCTTGGACACCTAAGAGTGCCCCGACACACCCCCCAACCATCCCCTTGTCTGCCATCCCCCCTGACCCCCCCAACAAACAAATGTGACAGCAACCTTCCGAAATCTGGAACGTAACAAATCGGCAGAGGATATACCAGTGCACCCGGCTTCATCTCAGGCTGCACATCCGCTCAGCCCTTGTGGTGCCACTAACTCTGTGACCAGCGAGGCCATAGCACGTGGCGGTAGGCCCCCACTGTCCGATGGCTCAGGCCTACACTGTGGTCCAGCAGGGCACGCAAAACCTGAGCTATCTGGACCACCGGGACAGGGCATCATCGCAGGCTGCATACCTGCTCAGCAGTTATGGTGCCCCTACATCAGTGCACCAAAAGTCACCGTCCCATCGCGGTGTGGCTGTGCCGGTTGCAGTGCATCCGGTGCCACCAAGTCTGTGCCCCAAAAGTCATGGACCCTCTATGATTGGGTAACGTGGTGCGGACGCCATCATGTCACCTCCGGACCAGCAGAATGTGACGTCGCAGGCCCCTGGGCCCCCATGCCCACATGCACACCACAGGGATACACCCAGAGAAAGGTCGGAAATGGCGTCAAGCACGTGCGCCCAGCCCTTTTAATTGGCAGGGTCACGTGTCCTGTGATGCCTGTGCTTGATGGGTGTGCTGTGGGTGTAAACCAGCCATCAGGGAGTGACTGTGGCGTACTGACAACTAGACCTGTGACCAACAGATCACTACAATGAAAACCTGGGCCATGCGGCGTTGTTGTCCTTCCCTGTAAACGTAAGCAGAGTGGGCTGGCCTGGCGTATGCCAGTTCTGCGAGAGGCTGTGAACAATGACTCCGGAGCTCTGGGCGTGGTTCCGTGATGGGCTGTATGAGGAATCAACTGATGCAGGTGTCCCTGTTGTAGTGCTGCCGCCACCCGGGCCGCAAGCGCCAATGTGTCACCCTGTGACCCAAATCCCACAACATGGCCAACATGGAAGGTAGGGGGAATCACTGACCCTACATTCATCCATACTTCCACACATAAAAGATCGTGGACATGACACATCTGTGTGGATATTAATGTTTATTGCACATTCAGTGGAGTGTTGCAGCTGTAGCAATACAGGGCTATGCAAAGCCCAAATTTCAGTTTTTGGCACATGGGGGCAGCCAATTAGAGCCAAGCTTGTGCTCGGGGGTTAGGCTCCGTCAACATATGTAATCCGCTAATCCCTAAGCACTTATAAATTCACTATACACTCTCCTTACAGTACTCTAATGATCCAGTCTCTACCCATGTAGTTATGCAATGACCCAGACAAAGTTACATAACCAAAGTCTTCCCCACTGCTAGAGGTAACATGGTTGCATGTGCTGTCCACAGCACAATGTAATGTGGTAGGGCCCAGGGGCATCATGCATACCTAATGAACACACGGACACAGTTGGATAGATAGTGGAACTGGGTACGGGCACGCTTGGCCCCTTTTTATTACCAGGGTCACATGTCCAGTGACATCTGTGCTGGATGCGTGTGGGGTGAGTGTAAGCCAGCCCTAAGGGAATGGTTGGTGCTGGCAACAAGTACAACAGTAATCATCGGATCACACACAGAGATTCAATCATAAAGGGTTAATGACTTGTGCTGCATCAAGTTAGGGGCACCAGATGTGAAATAACACACAAAAGATTCTATCATAAAGGGTCCATGAGTTGTGGTGCACTGAGGTAGGGGCATCAGAAGCATTCAGCGTGTGCGCAGCCAGCGATGATGCATGGTGCGGGCGGGCGGGCTGCACTGGGAGCAATGTCTGTTGCCTACTGGACTGCGTCATCTGCAATCTTGACTCGATCTGAATTGTGAGCCCTGCTGTCCGCAGTGTAGATCGAAGGCAGTAATCAGCATAGATTTCGAGAAATGCTTTTTGTCACTTCCTCTTGACAAAATCCAAGGACATAGAGTACAGGTCACTCTGCAATTAATAAATCAAAACTGAATTTGAATTGTGAGCTCTGATGTCCGCAGTGTAGACTACCATTCAGTGTTCCTTTGGACTTGCAAGCTGAATTTGGTCATTGTACTTAAGCTATAACTGATATAAAACCAGTTCTTGAAGCAAGGATACTAAAAGGATATTGTTTGGATACACTTGGGGGACATTGATTTTGATTTTGGTGCTCCTTCCCTTTTGTACATGGATTACGTTATATTTTAATTGTGAGCCCTGATGACCGCAGTGTAGACCGGAGGCAGTGGTCAGCAAGGGCCACGTGGCGTTGACTTGAGCTGCATAGAGTTAGTGGTACCTGAAGCACTCAGCGTGTGCGCAGCCAGCGATGATGCGTGGTCTGGGGCGGCCACTCTGGATGCAATGTCTGTTGCCTACTGGACTGTGTCATCTGCAATCGTGACTCTATCTGAATTGTCAGCCCTGTTAATGCAGTGTAGGCTGGAGGCAGCGGTCAGCAAGGGCCAACAGCCACATGGCATTCACTTGAGCTGCACAGAGTTAGTGGTAACCGAAGTACTCAGCGTGTGCGCAGCCAGCGATGATGCGTGGTCCGGGCGGGCCGCACTGGTAGCAATGTCTTTTGCCTAATTAATTCTGCCTCAATAAGGCCACGTGGCGGTGACTTGTTGTGCACAGATTTAGTGGTACCTGAAGCACTGAGCATGTGCACAGCCAGCGATGATGTGTGGTCCGGGTGGGCCGCACTGGTAGCAATGTCTTTTGCCTAATGAATTCTGCATCAATAAGGCCATGTGGCGGTGACTTGTGGTACACTTCGTTAGTGGCATCAGAAGCATTCAGCGTGTGCGCAGCGAGTGATGATGCGTGGTGCGGGTGGGCCACACTGGGAGCAATGTCTGTTGCCTACTGGACTGCGTCATCTGCAATCGCGACTCAATCTGAATTGTGAGCCCTTCTGTCCGCAGTGTAGAAGGCAGTAGTCACACATCGAGGAATGCTTTTTGTCACTTCCTCTTGACAACATCCGAGAACATAGAGTACAATTCTCTCTGCAATTAATAAATCAAGACTCAATTCAAATTGTGAGCTCTGCTGACCGCAGTGTAGGCGTATGGAACAAAAGATGAACTATGTATGGAATACATTGTCGAAATGTGTAGGTTTCAGGGACGTTATAGTTAGTTGCCTACTGGACTCTGAAATTAATTAATCAAGATCATATTTGAATTGTGAGCCCTGCTGACTGCAGTGTAGGCCGGAGGCAGCGGTCAGCAAGGGCCCACAGCCACGTGGCGTTAACTTGAGCTACACAGAGTTAGTGGTACCTGAAGTATTCAGTGTGTGCGCAGCCAGCGATGATACGTGGTTCTGGCGGGCCGCACTCGGAACAATGTCTTTTGACTAATGAATTCTGCATCAATAAGGCCACGTGGCGGTGACTTGCAGTGCACTGAGCTAGTGCCAGTGGCACCTGAAGCACTCAGGGTGTGCGCAGCCAGCGATGATGCGTGGTCCGGGTGGGCCGCACTAGTAGCAATGTCTTTTACCTAATTAATTCTGCCTTAATAAGGCTACGTGGCGATGACTTGTGGTGCAGTGAGATAGTGGCACCTGAAGCACTCAGCATGTGCGCAGCCTGCGATGATGCGTGGTCCGGGCTGGCAGCACTGGGAGCAATGTCTCTTGCCTACTGGACTGCGTCATCTGCAATCGCGACTCGATCTGAATTGTGAGCCCTGCTGTCCGCAGAGTACATCGAAGGCAGTAGTCTGTACAGACATAACTCTGCGGTGCTGTGTTGCTGGGTTCACAGGGGGCCTGTGTCAAGGAGGCCGGCGGCCACGGTGGTGACCTCATCGCAGGGTGAGGGCCGCCGCTCTGGCAGACGCGTTGGCCTTCTAGAAGTGAACCACGCCTAGAGCCTCAGCCTATTTATGCACACTTCTACGCTAGAGTGGAGTACGTTGGACCAGCCCACTCCGCTTCCGGTTCCGCTTACAGGGGGTGACAACACACCTACATGACCGAGATCTTCCCCACTGCCTGAGGTAACTTGGTTGTGTCCACTGTCCACAACAGTACAAGCACCAGCAGTATTTGTACACATGGAGAGGTCTGTGCTCTGCATAGTGAGATCTGTCTAGCACATTACCGCTACACTTGGCATTGTGTGCATTGTTATTGATGGGTGACTTGCCTCCTTCACACATACTTGGTTCCCACGTCTCCCAACATTCAGCTCTTGTGTGGCTGAGGGGCCATGCCATTTTGGGAAGGTCCGCTGTTCTGTTCTGGCTGCCTCGGTGGTAGTAGGGGAGGGTGGTCCTAGGGGGAAGTCCTCGCGGTGGTAGAAGTGGGTATTGTGGCCTTCTTGGGTGTCGGAGCTGCATGATCAGTAGCTCTATGACATATGTTGGTCTTCAGATGTGGTTCAGGGCTGGACTCCCTTTCATACTGTAGGTAGTCGTCCTGCTTTACATCAGTAGAAGGCAGATGTTAAATTCCTACTGCTAACATGGCTAATCCAATGTTTTTAGATCGCATTGTAGATTTCGCTGGTTGTTGAAAATATCGGAAGGTGGTTTTTTTATGTTTTTTTTGTTGCACTGTAATGCCTATTCTGCATATCATTAGCGTTAGTTGTCGCTCTCATTGGTAGCGATGTTTTTTTGAGGAAGCTATCGCTGGAAAACTGTTGCTATCGGCAGTTTTCACCAGGATGAGAATCGGATGATAATTATTTTGCTGAGTTAAAGTGCCGATAACTCAGCGATAAGTTTTTGAGAATACACCCCAATATTTTTTTTCAATTTTTCATCCAGATTCGTGCACCTAGCCGCTTTTAAAAAAAAGAAAATAGTAATAATTTTTTGGCCCAGGGGCTTTTTGTGGGATCCCCTGAGTAGGCCTAGGGTGTTTGTACCCTGACCACTTTTCTTGATTTTTCATCTTTTTTATTGTGATTCACAAGTAGCTATAACAAAGTCCTAATAAACACAAAGTCTCATTTTAGAGTCATCCTATAACCCAACAGTTGGGACTCATCGGCGAGTTATCGGCAGTTTAGCGCAGCAAAAGTGGCGAAATAATTATTGCCCCATTCTCAAGTTGGTACACACTGCCACATTGCCCACAGGCTGACGGTACCAACACAGTGGACAATCAACATCGTTCCGCAGACAAAGCTGCTGGCTGTGCTGCACCTGTTGGCCTCTGGTATCTTCCAACTAACAACTGCAAGAGTCGGAGGAGTCTCACAGCCAGCCCTATCACACTTCCTCACACGTCGTGGATGCATGTCTACAAAAGGAAGTTAGAGCCCCTGCATCCGCACCACCCGCTCATTCCAATATGTAGTATTCCTGCACAACCAACCCCAACCCCAGGCGTTGCTTGATGCCTCTGTGCTCCAGATCCAAGTTTGTAGTCACTGTAATGGGGGTGCGCCAGGTCATGAAGTCTAGTAGTCAACAGTAGTGGAAAAACAGTACTTTATTAGAAAAACATAAATTAACAACGCAAAAACATCAAACAACGAGTGACATTGCCAACAGGGAACATTAACTTGTGGATCGAAATAACTGTAGATCGTCCTGGAAATCTCAAAACTCCGTATTTAGAGACCTGCCGGATAAATGAAGATAATGGTCAAGCGTTAGTATGCTTACAAACGTAATATGGTATAATGTATTGCACTTGGACAAACCGGAATGCTTACAGGTATGATCAATCCTGCCCAAAATGACCGTAACAGAAGCTTGTGTGGTCGTAACCTTCGTAGGAAAGAAAAAGAACGTTACAACCACACAAACTTCTGTTACGGTCTCATTATGCAGGATTTATCAGACCTGTGAGCATCAGGGTTCATTTCAGCTTGATACACCTGCATGTTCACTTCACCTACACTGCACAGAAACAAATGGAGACCAAGCAAGAGAACCACGCCATTGCAGCCTTCTTGCATGTGTTGGGGGCAACTGACTATACACATGTACAACTTGTGCCCCGTGCCGACACTGCACACAATCACAGCAACAGAAACCACACACATTCCAACAATGTGCAGGCAAAACTGGACCACCGGGGCCTGTACACTAATGTTGTTGCAAACTTCTCAGGTAGTGTGCATGATTCTTACATCTTTCGCAAGCATCCAAGCCCTGGTCCCCAGACCAGCACGCTGCCCAGCGATGGCTGCCCAACCCTATGCACCCAGACCTCAATGCTCACCTGCTGCCACTGGTGTGTGTTCAAGAGGGTCCACCACGTGCCGAAGCAAACTCCTCAGCCGTCGCTGGATTCTGCAGCACAGGCCCCCAGCGCATCCCGCTGCACCGCGCCGAGGAGTCATGTCTGTACAGCCAGCTGCCTTTGGCGTACACGTGGTCCAGCCGAGCTCACAATTCAAATCGGGTCTTGATTGCCAGGATAGCGCATCGAGGCCACGCATCATCTCAGGCTGCACACCCGCTCAGCTCTGGTGGCACTAACTCAGTGAAGCTCAAGTCATCGCCACGTGGCGGGAGTCCCATGTCGGCCAAAATACCTCGGCTGCCACCAACTCTGTCCACCTCAAGTGATCGACACGTGGCAGGAGGCCAGTGTCCGACAAAGTGCTTCGGCTGCCACCATTTCTGTGCACCTCAAATCATTGCAACGTTGTGGGAGGCCCGTGTTGGTCAAAGTGCCTCGGCTGCCACCAACATAATAAGCACATGGATACACCCAGATAGAGAGTGGAAATGGCGTCGAGCACGTGCGCTTGGACCTTTTTAATTGGCAGGATCACATGCCCCGTGATGCCTGTGCTGCATGGGTGTTGAATGGGTGTAAAGCAGCCATGAGGGAGTGGCTGTGGCAAGCTGAGAACTTGACCTGTGATCAGCAGATCACCACAGGGAAGACCTGGGACATGTAGCGTTGTAGTTCGCTTCCTGTAAGCGTAAGAGGAGTGGGCTGGCTGAAACGTGCTTCCTTCACGACTTTACAAATATGGCGGTTTGAATCCGCACACTCACCAAGATAGGTACACAATAGCTGCGCGACTCCACTTTTTTCTCCCCAAAAAAATATATATATATTAATAATTAAGAAAACAGAAGACATTATATTATTTTAACAACAAACAAAAAAATTACAAAAGCTATTTTTTGGATATTGAAGTTACAAAAAATTCAAAATTACTGAAAAAACCAAAGCTTTAATGAACATTATAATTTGAAATTAGCATTTAAAAAACCTTTGAAATTCACTGAAAAAAACCATAGGTTTCAGGGATGTTATAGTTAGTTGGACATTTTACTTGTACAAAACCAGAGAAATTCCGCCGTTATAGTTAGTTCAGCTAACTATTACTCGCGCCCCCGCAATGCACTGCTGATGATGTCACATATTACATCATTCATGACATGGTTAGTGACATCACTGATGACATCACTGATGGCATCTCAACTGACATCACTGATGACATCATCCACATGAAAATCTGGTCCACTGCCTCACACTCTAATATAACCTTTGATACACCCACTGTAAAATACAGACTACCATTTTCAAAACCATCGACACACCAATACCAGTTACTACATATGCACTCACTGATTCCTAGCTCCCTCTTCTTGTGGACGGTAACTTCTTCATGCAAATGCGCATGCGCGGACACCCGTGCATGCGCATTTCTCGCGAGAAATACGCATGCACGGGCGTCCGCGCATGCGCATTTGCGGGAAGAAGTTACCGTCAGAAAGAAGAGGGAGCCCCGGGACGCCGCGCTGAAGGTAAGGAGGTTTATATTTACTTTTAACCTTCTTTAAATTATTTTAAAATTAGGGCGGGTGGGAGGCGGGCGGCGCGTAGTGGGGCTACGCGGAGCGCGCGAGTGTGCGTAGATTTTGCCACACTACGCGCTGCTACACGTAGCCCCACTACGCCCAGGCTTGCCCATTTGACAGGCAAGGACATCAAAGGAAAAGATGGAGAAGGGCTGTAGTAACAGAGGGTTTGTATCCAGTATTGATGGCTGATGATCAAGAAGTGAGCAAATGTAAGGAGAAAACGAAACACCTAGGTGCGGCAGGGATAGGGTGTGATGAATCTGATGATGAGTTGTTGGAAGATATTTTCGTAAAGAGACCTCCACCTTATCAGAAAAGTGCTAGAGATGCAACTCCAAGTGCTCCCATGATGAGAACTCCATTGGTTCCACAAGTTCTATATGATCCAACAGTCATTCGAGCATCACAAGAAAAGGAAAGGGAACACAACCAAAGAAGAGATTATTTAGAAAATAAATCAGTTAGGTTTAAATGCGGTAGCACTGACAGTACCAGTAACTATTGGTTCTGTTATTCCATAGTATGGTGATAAACGAGGTACACCATAATCGCAAAATGTGGTAGTCTCACAGAATAGTGCTAGAAAGGAGATAGTCATGCTAGACGATCAAATTAGTGAGTGTGAGTCAAATGTTTTATTATTGGATCTCCCAAATATTGAGACTGTGACTGAAACCTCAAAGAGAACTTCACCTATAGATGCAAGAAGAAAGGTATCAACTGTCACACCAGTGGTGGGAGGTTCTACTGGATTTTTTCCTGAAGATCTGGAGGAATGGGCAAAAGGATTAGAAAAGAAGAAACCCCAACCAAAAAGTATAGATGTAAGCAAATTAAGGGTGGATTTAGAAGAAATGATCATTGGTAGAATAAGTCTTGAAAGACTAGGCTCATATGGAGATGAAGAGTTGTTGTTTCTGTGCAAAAGTACAACTTGGAGGACAAAGAGTTTGCATGAGAGAATAGTGGAAGCTGCTTTAGAATTTGGGATATATAGAAAAGTCAAAAGTACTACAAAAACCCTATAGATCAGAATTTACTGATAAGGACTTAAAAAGTTTGAATGCATCAGGAAGGAGATTACGAATAAGGGAATTGATTCACCTTTTGAATAAATGGGGAGACGTGGATCGATGGAGAAGTAGATGGACAAAGAAAAGCGATGAAGCAGCTACAAAAGAAGCATCTGCATTTCTGTTGAGAGAAGTAGAAAAGGTTGAAAGGATGTGCCCAATGAGAGAAGTTCCAGGTGGTGGATGTGTTCATGTTCCGTGGAGTAGACAGGATATTTTGTCTTTTACAAATGACTTCCCTAGGTTGAGAGAAAAACCCATTGAATGGTACAAGCAGGTGGAAAGATTTGTCAATGTCTCAAAGGTATTGTTGAAGGATTTGGATGGTCTGTTTGACATAGTGGTACCAACCGATTTGTGGACAGAATGTAAAATTACAGTTGATTGGACCACTGAAGAATATCCTAGAGATGTAAGAACGGGTGCACCTTCAGAAGAGGCAATGAAGAAATATAATCAGGTGATTACTTTTCTGAAAGGGAAAATCCCCCCATAAGAAACAGATTGGGTTAAAATAGAACAACTCAAGAACCTAGGGAGTCAGTGCATGCATATCATGAAAGGTTGCTACAGGTGTTTAAACATTATAGTGGAATTGAAAACGTTGGTGATAAGGATATAGGACATTTTGTATATAGATTTGTCGATGGACTAAGATCAGAAATTAGCCAGATGATTCAGCAGCATATGCTTTGTTGGCAAAGTAAGCCAATCGATGATATTCTGAAGTATGCAACATTCTGCAGTGATGACATTGATGCAAAGCATAAAAAGTTAAAAGAGAAAATGATGTGGACACAAGTGAAGATAGCAGAACGCCAAGAAGCAATTTCTGGTTCTCAGAATGATAATCAGATGAATGGACAGATTCACAATAGTCAAGTGTTGAATGAAAGCAAGGGAAAGGGACGAATGAGTAGAGAAGAAGCGAAAACGAAATATCCTTGTCAAGGGTGTGGAAAGATGGGACATGGGAAGAACGAGTGTAGAAATATTCAACAGAATAATAGGGTAAATAAAATTTTGAATCCGCAGATGCAGAATGAGGTGGTTGTGAATCAACAACAACAGCAACAGATAGTTATTCCTCAGTTACAGGTGCCACAAGCTCCTTTGCCAAACAATGTGAATGCTCAGGTGCAGCGGTACAGTGTGAACACCGGATTTCGTGGACAAAGTGGTAAGAATACACGGACCGTTCAACAATATTGAATGCAAAGTGATGCAAGTGAATTGGGAATGGCGCAATGACAGTGCCTGAGGGGGAGGAGGAGTACATGCTTGGCGCATCCTTGACGGTAGATCAGTCAGGTCCATTTATTGATGGGAAGGTTGAAGGAAATTATATCACTTTCCTAGTGGATACTGGCGCTACCCGTTCTACTGTAAGAACAGCAGAAATCCCAAACCTACCCCTCTCAGGAGAAACCATCCAAGTTGTAGGAGTCTCAAATAAGCAGATTAGGACCTCTATCACAAAACTAATAGAAGTGAATATTGAAAATTTCAGAGACATGCATCGATTTGTGGTATGTGACTCAGGTTCGGTAAACCTATTAGGAAGGGATTTGTTGTGCAAAATGAACTGCACCATCTTTTGTACGCCTGATGGAGATGTAGCTTTCAAAATGATGCTAGCTAAACAGGGAACAGAAGTGGATGAGATGTCTTCACTTCTTACAGAGAGTGATTTGCCTGATAAATTAAAGAATACAGTGAGGTCAGTTGTGTGGGATTTTACAGGAAAAGAAATTGGTCTAATGGCAAAGGTAGATCCCGTCAAAATTATGGTAAAGGAAGGTGAAATATATCCAAATACACCACAATACAGAATGAGCCCTGAAATAAAGGCAGGAGTTGCCCCAGTAATTGACCAAATGATTGAACAGAGAATTTTAAAAGAAATATTGAGCAGTCCTTGTAATTCGCCAATCATGGGACTTAAAAAGCCTAGTGGAAAATATAGAATAGTGCAAGATTTGAGGAAAATCAACAGAATAGTAGTACCCTGTTGTCCTACAGTACCAAATCATGCAGTAATTCTTTATCAGATACCATGGGTTGCTCATTGGTATACTGTGATTGATTTGTGCCAAGCATTCTTTTCGATTCCACTGCATCCAGATTGCCAATATATTTTTGCTTTCCCGTTCGAAGACCATGTTTTGGCATGGTGCAGAGTTCTTCAAGGGTACACAGAAAGTCTGTTGATATTCAATCAGATCTTGAACAGATGCTTAGAAACTTTGGTTATGCCAGGAAATTCGGTCTTGGTTCAGTATGTTGATGACCCATTGGTGGCATCAAAGACACGAAAAGCTTGTGTCACTGACACAAAAGCTTTACTGAACCATTTGGCAGAAGGAGGACATAAGGTGTCCCCAGAGAAATTACAGTTTTGTAAACAAGAAGTTCCATATCTGGGACATAAGATAGAGAGGGGGGTCAGAAAGGTGACACCGGAAAGAATAAAAGTGATTCGACAAATGAGCAAGCCTAAAACTAAAAGGAAGTGCGAATGTTTTTGGGAGTGGTTGGATACTGTTGTCAATGGATACGTGGATTTTCACTACTTGCAAAACCTTTAATAAGGTTAAATCGAAAAGAGATGATGGATCCGATTGAGTGGGATGATGAAAGTGAAGGAGCATTCTTAAAATTGAAAAGTTGTCTGAGTCAAGCACCAGCATTAGGAATGCCAGACTATACGAAAGAATTTGCTTTGTTCTGTTGTGAAAGGGAAGGGTGTGCACTTGCAGTGTTAACCCAGAGACATGGATTGTCTTGATGTGAAATTTAGGTACGGATGGCGGGCGGATCACCACCGCTGGGCCAGCGGTGGCGATCCACACGCCATCATAATAGACCCGTATGTCTGCTCCCAGCATGTGGGAGCATGAAAATGATCCAGTCCTCTGGTAGTGGACTTTTCATCTGTTGCCATGCCCGCACTGAAGCGTGCAGGGAAACAAATAAAAATATTGCTCTCGCTCGCAGGGAGCAGCATATTTTGCTGCTCCCTGTGGGTGGGAGCAATGCCAGCTACTGATGGAGGAAGAGAGCTGGCTGGGACCTTGGAGGTCCCCTCGCTTCCCCCAATGAAAAGGAAGTGGATGCCCTGAGTGGGCTCCAGGGCATCCACCAATTACTGGTTGGGCCCCAGGAGATGGGGCCCCAGATCCAAATCAGCATGGAGAGTGGGGCCACGCAGCCCTCCTCCCACTTCAATATTTACCTGGGCCCCAGGAGATGGGGTCCTCGGGGCCAAAATCAGACCAGGAAGGAGGGCCTCACAGCCTTCCTCCACCATTTTAATTGGCCAGGCCCCTGAGGATGGGAACCTAGGGGCCAATATTGGTCCAGTGAGGCTTGCTGCATGCCCCTCTCCCTGTTGATAATGTGGCTATGGCTTTTGCAGTTCGGGCAGGACTGTTCCCACAAGGAACAGGGTCAAGACTGATTTGCACATGGCTGAGTCCAAACTGGGGTGGTGTTGTGAGCAAAAGAATGATGGATTTAACCCAGATCTTTGTGACTGGGGGTGAATGTTTGCATTGTCCAGCATTCCATCCATCAATTGTTTCTTTTGCCTATGTCGCCTTAAGTGGGAAGGATATGCTCAGATGTGGGTCCCGTGCTCACTACACCACTGGATTCAAGCTAGTCTGGCTGATGAAGGTTTATGCCCTGAAACTGATCCTAGGATGCTTGTTTCCGGTCCAGGGAGGACCTGGCTTGGCAGTTGGGGCTGGACTGTTCCCACAAGAAACAGGGTCAAGACTGATTTGCATATGGCTTGGTCCAAACTGGGGTGGTCTGGTGAGCAAAAGAAAGATGGATTAAACCCAGATCCTTGTGACTGCAGGTGAATGCTTGCATTGTTCAGCATTCCATCCATCAATTGTTTCTTTTGCATAATGTGGCTATTGTCAGGCCCCAGGAGCTAGGGTCCCTATGGTCAAAATCGGCTTGAAAAGGGGGGCCATATGGCCTCCTCCCCAAATTAATTAAAAAAGCACCTTGGATCGGGACCCTAGGGCCATTATTGGCCTGGGGAGGGGGGCTGCGACTTCAGCCTACCTATTTCCATATTATAAGCTGTGATTTAAAAAGTTTGTTGTTGAGGCCTTGTCAAAAAAACATGCAATGTATTGCACCCCTTGCTTGTTAAAAATTGCTCCTAAAGAAGCGAGAACCTTAGGCACATATCGTATTTCTTCTGAATTATATGAGGGAAAACATATGCTTAACCCATTTGTTTAAGCAATAAACCGGCCAAATAAAATAAACATGACATTTATTTGGGCATGTTGCAGCGAAGATCTGGCGACATCCCAGCCTGTGGTAAACAGAAAGAAAGAACACCATCTGTTAGGTTACAGGCACTTCTATTTCTATCCTCTGAAGTTGTGCACCTTGGTTGGCAAGGAGAAACCGACTGTCAAGTACGAAAACAGTTTGATTGCTACATAAAACAAGTCAAAGTCAAAAAAGTGTCTGAACCGGCAAAATGCTGTCAAGAAAAGACAGAAAGAAAAATTAACTACCCAGAAGATATAAAGATTTATGTAGATGAAGGATTACTCCTGCCAACGAGCCTCTAGTTCTTTTGTATGCTAAGTGACAAACACAAGTAAAATCTGCAACACAATCAAAACTGTGATGCATTTACTGTCCAAAGTGCTGAAGTGGGATTAAATCATGTTTTCAGAAAATGCCTCATTTGAAGATTAAATTGCAAGACACATGTTGAAGATTAAATTGCAAGACACATGCACACAAAAATAGTAACCTGTTTGCACCATGCTGCGACCAAAGAAAAGGCAGCAGTTCGGAAACAGCAAAAACTATGAATCGTGTACTATGCCATCGTAATAAAAATAGCTTCGCAATTTGCGCTGGTGGTTGCAGGAGGTGGACACTTTTCTTGCTAATAAGATGAAATCAAGCCTAGGCAACCTTGTTGGTCTTCATTTTTAATCCCGACATTCAGCAAAACTGACTGCAGGCTCCTAAGAAAATCTTTGGACACTTGCATTTTTTTTTCGCAAATGAATCACCCAAACAATATGCATGCACTTCTAAGCCATGAACATTTCGGATGGGATTCCCGAAATGGTGATCCTCCCCCAGAAAATCACGATACAATTGTTGGGCTTTAGTTAGAGTTTGTTGAACGGGATACTCTGTCACAAACATAATGGATGTTCTGACCGTAAAGTGCCGGGCCGGCCTTCTAATGCTGACAATAACGTGAGTCAGTCAGCGTTACATTAGTAGCCAGATCATTACTGAAGCCACGCCCAGAGCCCTGGGCTCTTTATTAACCTCATTACGCTCGCTCCGGTACCTCGTAACATGAGCAACACTACATTCCTCCTTTACCAGGAGATTAGTCCACAAAACACAGTCCGTAACAGCGGGACAATTATGGAACATTCTTACTTGTTCTTCGGGTGCCGTGGTTTCTTCTGTCCGCTACCAGCTCTGCAGTCGCCGATACTCAACAGGATACAAAGTCCTTGTATTTCCTGGACGGCTTTTGGTGTGACCGCAATGTTGTGTCCTGCTGGACACAGTCTAGTGTTTCTGCCAGCCACTCCCCCGAGGGCTGGCCCACACACACACACCCCCTCACCCATCCAACACGGACGTCACCAGTCAGGTGACCCCGCTAATAAAAGGGCCCGAGTGCACGTGCTCGTGGCTAGTCATTAGTACCACAGATCCAGGTGTCCGTGTGGTCACTCATCCATTATGTGGGCCTAGGGCCCAGAACATAACACTGGCGACGAGGGTGGGATTTGCCCGCGTGTGCAGCCGCTGTTTCTGAAGGTGGTGTGAAGGGGCATGTGGGCGGCCCGTGTTAAGGGCACCCCCTGCTGATGTTGAAGATATCGTCGGAAGACCCGCGAGGCATGCGAAGAGCATCGGGGTGAAGACGATACACAGGAGCCCACCCCGCAGGTGAACTGCACGCAACTATCCGGCGGACGCCAAGTGAGCTTCCTGCGATAGGAGGGAGAGGGGAGTAGCTGCCCACCTCCCTCCCTTATGAGGAAGAGAAACTGTGCCCGCAAGCAGGCCAGCCGTCGGCTGTGCTCGCTCAAGCCCAAGCGCAGCGATTGAAGTGCAAGAGGCTGCCGGTGAGCCATCCGGCGTGAAGTGCCTCCCCCCTCCACCCGCGTATGCAGGGAAGGAAGATGAGCGCGGCCGGACTGCTAAGTTTGCCGGCCACCGCTGCAGGTAGTGCCTCGAGGTGGAGGCAGGCCCCAGAAGATAGAGGGCTGAAGGTGGAAGAGTAGCCAAGAGGGCGGTTTCCAA
The DNA here is from genome assembly GCF_964204655.1 of Triturus cristatus. Lineage (NCBI taxonomy): Eukaryota > Metazoa > Chordata > Amphibia > Caudata > Salamandridae > Triturus > Triturus cristatus. The sequence goes on along the minus strand of NC_140582.1, from coordinate 306,335,993 downwards.
TAGCGGCGAGATACTGCCGGTAGGGGTTGCACAGACCTTGGCTGCTTCGCCCAGTGAGTGTCGGTGACGATGCGGCCAGGTCATCTCAGTCTCTGGACCTCGGGCTTCCCCGCTGGATGCCATGGTCCTTCTGTTCCAGATCCTGGGTCCCACCAAGGAATGGTGTAGGATGCAGGTCTTCTGTTGTCGAGGGTGCAGGGCTGCTAGGCTCGCCGTCGACGCATGGGGATCTATTTGGGACAGTCTCATTTGGCAAATTAGCCACCAGAAATTCTACAGCGTCATCCTCTGGGACCTTCTTGAAGAAGGATATGTTGCGGGTCACGCTACTGTGTCCCCTTCAAGCAGTTACCACGGTACCTTTGATTTCGATTACAGTCCAGGGGTCTAGTTCAAAAGGTAACTGTAACTTCTCTTCGGGGTGGCGGTCATGCAACAGTACTCGAGCGCCTAAAACGATTGGGCTCTCCTTAGCGTGTCTTCTCCGTGAGGCTTCAGTGTTGGTTTTTGTCCGCTTGGAGTCTGACTGATTCGGGAGGTTTGGTGTTTCAGCCCACACTGGATGATGTGGGATGGTGTCTGTCAGAATCCGACCAAAACACAACCTGCTCTGGGATATACCGGTGGTGCAGTGAGGAGTGAGTCGGTACTCTCGGAGGAACTGGTACAAAGCTTGTTCTAGATTGTGACTGTTGGCTAGGGCAATTTGGATTGTTTTGTTAAAAGTCCTCATCAGGCATTCCACTTAGCCGTTGGCCTGAGGCCATCGCGGGGTTATCCTGCGGTGTTTGACTTTGTGTGATGCCAGGTACTCCGTTAGTTCAACGCTGGTGAATGGTGGGCCATTGTCGGTGTGGAGCACGCCAAAGAGTCCATGTGTCGCCATGAGTCTTTCAAGTTTTGGGATTACATCCGCCACGGACGTTGAAGAGATAATTTCTACTTCAGGATTTTGCAAGAAGTCGTCTCTACCACTACCAGCATGTACTTTCCTCCAGGTAGACTGCCAAAGTCAGCACTCACTCTTTCCCACGGTGCACTAGGAGCTGCTTTGGTGATGACTGGTGCAGGTTTGCTTGTTAGGCCTGTTGCAAGACAAACAGGGAAGCATTGTACTATCGTTTCTATCTGTTGGTCCAGGCCGGGAAACCAGACCTTGCTCTTGAGGCAGTTTTTTGATTTGACTATCCCTTGGTGAGCTCCATGCACGAGGACGGCTGCTTGCTGGGTCAAACTTTCGGTAGGACGAGGTGGGGGCCTCTCAGGAGACAGCCATCAGCTGACATGGATAGTTCTTGGCGGACTTGGTATAAGGCTTTTAGGATTGCTTGGGCCGTCACTGTGCGGAGTGGCATTGGGCCTTATAGAGGCTTCTAATCACCAGAGGTGACTGCTTGGATGGCGATTTGAAGGCAGTTGTCGTCTTCTGTAGCTTCGATGACCTCCTTTAGAGATATCGGAAGAGGCCTAGACCTTTCTATGACCATCTTCACGTAGTCCTCTGTGGCTGCCACTTCTGCGGCTTCCGAGAGGGTGACTGGCCTGGCATGCCTTGACAAGAAGTCTGCCGGATTCCGGGTGCCGGGTTTATACTCAACCATGAAATGGAACTCCTACAGCTGCAGAACCCATTTTTCAATCCTCGGGGGAGGGTGTGATGATGAGCCTTGAAACAGTGGGATCAACAGCTTGTGGTTGGTAGAGACTGTAAAAAGGTGGCCAGACAGGTAGATGTAGAAGTGGCGACCCCCCATTAGGATCACAATTGCCTCTTTCTCGATTTGTGAGTATCTTTGCTCTGTGGACGTAAGTGTCCTGCTGGCATAGGCAACTGGGACCCATTCTCCGCAGTCTTGTTGTTGTGCTAGAACTGCGCCTAGGCCAGTGGGGTTTGCGTCAACCACCAGTTGGGACTCTCTACTGGGGTCAAAATACACTAGTGTAGTATCAGCAGATAGTACAGCTTTTGTGCATTGGAACTCCTCCTCCTGCTCTGGTCCCGATGTCCATTGGCTGGTGGATTTAGTTAGGTCTCTGAGTGGGCCGGTCAAGTCGGACAAGTTCTTGATGAAACGCCCACAGTATGTGACCATACCTAAGAAGCTGCGAACTCCCGACACCGGCGTGGGGGCAGGTGCTCCTTGGACGTCCTTCACCTTGTCCGGATCCAGTCCAATGCCTTTGTCAGAGAACCGATAGCCGAAGAAACTGATGTCCCATCTCATGAATTCGCATTTTTCCTGGTGCTATGTCAGCCCACTGTCTCTGAGGCGGGAGAATACGGCTTGCAGATGAAGCAGATGTTCTTCCAAAGTGGGAGCATGTACCAATATGTCGTCACTCACGTTGAGCACCCCTTGCAGCCCGTGGAGGACATTCTTGACGATGTTTTGGAACACCTTGGCCGAGCTCGAGATCCCAATGTTAAGTCGGTGTGACGTCAGAGCCCTGCGTAAGTGGAGAAAGTGGTGATTGGGTGAGAGCCTGGGTGCAGAGGAATTTGGTGGAATCCAGAGCGAAGATCCATTTTGGAGAACCACTTGGACCCTGCAAGTTTGCCGATTATGTCGTTCTCAGTTGGCATAAGGTGGCATTCACTCTTGATGGCCAGGTTTGGGACTCTCATGTCTACACAGATGCAGACTGCGTCTGGCTCTTTTGTTTTTTTTGCTACAAAAATGGGGGATACCCATGGTTTAGGGCCTCGCACCTGCTCGCTGATGCCGGCACTCTCCAAGAGACGGAGTTCCGCTTCCACTTTTGGTTGGAGGTGGAAGGCAATCCTTCTGTGCCTGAGGGCTATGGGGGCCACTGACTTGTCTATATGTAGCTGGACAGCAGTGCCTTTTAGGCATCCAATCCTGTCAAACAGGGGCGTGAAATTTTGTAGCAGTCGGTCCAGTTTGTGTGCGTGTACATTGAAGGCAAATTGGATTAGGTTGAGATCATGCGCGGTGCGACAGCTGAGCAGGAAACCCAATCCTTCTTGCGACTCGTAGACCTTAGCTCGTTGGTGTGTGTCGTCATGAGAGAAATCTGCCTGGAAGACACCACACAGCTGGAGCGGAGAGTGGGTGCCGAACACATATACCTGTACATTGGTGTTACGGAGTGCCGGTGGGTTGGGTAGGCTCCGATAGATGCTGGCGGCCATGAAGTAGATGGTGGCTCCGGTGTCGATGAAGGCAGCCATGGAGTGGTCTTGCACTCCAATCTTGCACATGGGTGCGGCATGCCGAGTGGCAGTTAGTGTGTTCAGCATCCTTACCACATGGACAGTGGCTGCATCATCATCCTCCATGTCACTAGTAGGACAGCTGTCAGGGAGTGGTTCGAGGGCTCGTACCTGCCTTTGCGGGCCCTTTGGTCATCTTCATTGTGAGGAGCGGCACACTTTGGAAAAGTGGTTAATTTTTTCCACAAGCACTGCAGATCTTGCCGTTGGCAGGGCAGGCGCCTTCGTGGGGGTACAGGCCTCCACACCACCTACATGGGCGATTCTGTGGACTTTGCTTGGAGGAGTGTGGGGTGGATTTGGTGACCTTTGGTTTGGTCTCCCGGCCATCGGTGAGAACGGTGCCGACTGGTTCTTCTTTGATCGTCGTGGCTGGCTTGGGATCCATGTGGGCCGCCCTGGCCTTAGACAGCTCCTTGGACCGTCCCAGCGTCAGACTGTCCCTCATAGGCATGTTGTGTTTCTGTAGGACACGTTTGCGAAGTTTGGACGATGAACATCCCTGGATGAACTAGGCCCGGACTTTGTCATCCTCATCCCATAGAAGACATCTACCTGCTCATCTGGCTGCTGACGTGCCTGGCAGAGAAGGAAACGTTCATAGTCAGGGTTGGCGTTGGGCTCAAAATGAGCTGTAATGGTGTTGCACATCGTGGCGTAGTAGCTCGGTGGTCCAGCTTCCCACGTGGTTTTGGAGATTTTGTGAATGTCTGCTCCGCCCAGGTGAAGGAGCATGGGCCTCCTCATCGGGGCAGGGATCTCCGCTGCCTCAAAGTAGGTCTCCAGGTACTCTACCCACACTTTCCAGCGCACCGCTTGGGATGGCGGGGGTCCTGTGATGGTGAACAGCTCCAATGGCAGGACGGACGCCATGCTGGCGAAGAAATGGGTGCAGCAGCAGCCAGGACGCTACCACCACCGGATGGGCGCGCAAGTGGGTGCACTTACTGGTGTGCGGCGTCGGGCACTGGGCCTGGATGTGCGATGGGCGGGCTGCAGTCGCCCTCTGAGCCCAGCAGACGTAGCAGTGAGAAGGCCTGGAGGCTGGATGGCGACGACCCTAGCAGCTGGGCAGGGCGGACAGGAGCACACTGATGCAGGTAAGAGGCTGTGAGTAGAGTGGGCTCCTACAGCTGGCGGTTGGTCAATCACATCCAGGAAGGTGCTGGCAGCAGAGAAGTATGGGTAGCAGGGACACCACGTGGGCTGCAATGGAGGCTGGTGTCTATGTATCATGGGCCAAACAGTGCAGTCATTACTGCTCTCAGTGCAGGGCATGCACCGTGAAGGAGGCTGAATGTGAGGCGGCAGGGGGCCAGAAGCACTGCTCACTGCGTGCTTGCAGTCGGTGGTGCGCGATGTTGGGGAAAGCGCACAGTCATCCGGAATGCGTCTGTGTCACGTGGGGCCGTATGCAGGACCAGACGTGGGCGTGCGAAGGCCTGAACAGGAACACACCACGGGGCAGGGAGAGAGACAGGTCTGAAGAGTGCACAGCGGATCGAAGTAGGCACCGCGCACCGATGCTGAAGTGTCCAGCCAAGCTAAGGGGCCGCGCCTGGATCAGTGGTGACTGTCGCGGCAACAGTAGGTCAGGGGTGGTGCAGCAGGTCTACAAGACCACCTCATCACCAGTGTAAAGTCCTGTGCTGGACCTACTAATGCGGACAATAACGTGAGTCAGGCAGCATTACATTAGTGGCCAGATCATTACTGAAGCCACGCCCGGAGCCCCGGGCTCTTTATTAACCTCATTATGCTGGCTCGGCATACGCCGGGCCAGCTCACAATATCTTACGTTCAGAGGAGTTCCACCATGGTCACCCCTAACACAGTGGGAGATATGGTACCTCCTAACATGAGCAACACTACACTGACCACCATATTACAAGGTGCATTACACAGGGTCAGCTCCTCAGCTATGGCGGAGGAGCGTTGCCCCACTGCTTTTAAGCAGTGTGAGAAAGAAGGAACATAAAATGATAATAACTTAGAGGTATTATCATTTTATGTTTCCTGCCTCTTTTGCGGGCGGGCGGAGCTGCTGTGCCATTGGAGCAAAGCAGGGGAGGAGTGGTTTGCCGACTCCTAAGTGCGCATTGACTGGTTGCTCAGCCCTCTCGGGCCACCCAAACCAGTAATGCACTCTTTCCCTGTTCTCTATGCAGGCTGCATCACAGCCTGCATGGACAACATGCCCACCCCTCCAGCCCCTGGCTGAGCGCCATATCACAGTGCTAAGACCAATCAGAACACTGCATTGCAGCATTGTGATTGGACGGGGGGGCCTGGCTGCTTTCTGATAAATGACGAGTAGAGCAGCAGCAGCGTGGGACTCGGCAGCAAGGTAATTTTTCTTTCTTGTATTACGCACCCAAAGCCCCCTGAGCGACATACCCCACCACGACTTGGCCCGCCACCTGTGAGTCATGCCGGCCACCACTGGCATTACAGCCTACAGGCTTATGGCATACCTGTCACAGAGTATTCCCTCAGCGCACAATCAGCCATGAAATGAGGACGGTGTCACAACTTAACATCAGGCCAGACAACCTTCAAGTCTAATAGTTTCTGATCAATATGTGTGGATGTGTTGTCATGATGGCACATTGCTTCTTTTTTAGACTGATCACTTGTGTACTCCACATCATTAGCATCTTTTCAGACTGCTTATGCACACATCTTGTGCACTTTGGCACTCGATTCTGAAGTATCGGAACTTCATGTTTGCAAAAGTATTGATAAGGCTCCACTTTCTACATATGATGGATGTTATATTTTATTTAATTTAACATTATTTTGTTTTAATTTTTTTAATAAATATAAATTTTTCTTGCTTGCAACAGCAACCACTCTAGTAGTAAGGTTCAATTTTCTCTTGTCCTTTAGGGTTAGCTTGCAACGTCCGTTCTTTTATTTCTTCAACTGTTTGATACCTTTCGAAGCGAAGATCACTCTGCAGACCGTATCCTACTTCCAATGCACAGTGGTTTGGCATTACCCTGTAGTAGTCTCTACCCTGTTGTAATCTCATCCAGCATAAATCATGCTATAGAACCCACACCAGCTACCTCAAGTCCAGGGTTCATACTTGTCCCTGGTAAACATGTCTCTCGTCTGGTGCAGAGTTTTTTTCCGAGTCCAGCTGAAGATAATCACTGACTGTACTAGGACCACTACTTATTCTCCTTTGAGGGCATTAGATCAGTCCTTAATTTGTGCCGGTGTTTTCCAGTGCTCGGCAACGGCACTTCATTGTCACCGTCTCTAGTGACAGTCCACCACATGGTGGCACTGTCTTTATAATTTTGAGATCAGCACACCATCCATTTTTATTAAGTCAATATACACTGAAAATGAATAATACCAGCCTCTCGTGCCATTAATGTAGCTCTGTGTGGCCTGAAATAGCCTGAATTTTCACACTTTAGGAGTGTGATGGTTGGGAGTCATGTTTGTACTTCCATTGGCAGCGCTGGCAGGGTGGTGCAGGCATCAGTGGCTTTCCAAGAAGGGCCCTGGCACTTAATTTTTTACAAACTAAGCACTGCATTAGATGGAACCAAGGGTCAAACAAATTGTGAGCCTTCTTTTTTGCAGTGTTTTCCCAATCAGAATAGAATGCTTCTCCCAGACTTTTCCTTTTCCTCCAGGGTTTTCTGGAAAGACAGAGGAGAGGCTAGTATCCCTTGGTCAAGCTATGGTTAGAGGTAAGAGTAGTATTATGTTTTATTGCTTGAAGTGTTCTCGGCTTTGATTGGATGCTTCCATAGGGGGTCACTGACAGAATATTGATGACGAAAAAGTCATGTGGATAGAATATCATGTAAAAAATATCGAGGATCAAAATATTGAGAAGGTGGACGCAAATAGTTAAGGATAGATTTACTTTGTTTTTAAACTCCATATCTAAGTACCTTCAAGATATGTATATATATATTCACAGAAAAAAAACATAGGCTTCAGGGGTGTTATAGTTAGCTGGCCATTTCACTCATACAAAACCATAGAAATTCCTCCGTTATAGTTAGTTCAGCTAACTATAACTCGCGCGCCCGCAATGCACTGCTGATGATGTCACATATTGCATCATTCATGACATGGTGAGTGACATCAATGATGACATCACTGATGACATCTCAAATGACATCACTGATGACATCACTGATGACATCATCCAGTGAATGTGGTTTAGTTTGAAATTTAAATATGTAGTATATATATACCAATCTGTATTGAAGATTGAGTGGATATATAACTGTCTGGATGGAGGATTTAGTAGCTGTCTGACTGTCTGTTTAAGTGAGTAATTAAAAGTGTCTCACTTAATACATGGATTAGTCACTAAACTATGTGAATGTGTGCAGCACTGTCTCTGTTGTTGTATAACATGCTGCATCAGTTGGTCACTAACTACATGAGTGTGTATATTAGTTATTGATTAGTTGGGTGAGTATTTGTATGGGACACTGAGTTTGTGTGTGGTTGGATGGGGTGTGTGTAACTCTATGCATAGATGTGTGAATGGTTGATTGACTAGGTGTATAGGTTTAAGAGTGCATGTGGAAACAGTTGTTTGGGTGACTGAGTGTATTTATTTGTGTGTTGGTGAGCGAATATATGTTTTAGTTGTACATCTTGAACAAAGTAAAAAAATAAAAGGCATTGTATGTGAGAGTTGGTGTATATAAATAAGTATGTGTAAGAGTCAGTGATTGTGAGAGTAACTATATGAATGAGTGTACAATTGTAATGGTGCTTTTTTAACAGATTAACTATGAGTTACTATGTGTTTGAATAAATGAGGTGTTGTTGGATAATTGTGTAAGTGAGTAAATGTAAGTGCGATTAATTTTTTTCATGAGTGATTAGGATGACTGCATAACCAACTAAGATGACTGCTGATGTGTCAATGTCTACATATGTGTATAAGTGCATTTGATAGTGTTCTATTAATTAGTGACTACCTGTATAAATGATTCTGTTGTTGAATGGGTAGTTGTGTGTGTAGACTTAGGAATCAGTGAATGGGTATGTAGTAACTGGTATTGGTGTGTCAATGGTTTCAAATATGGTAATCTGTATTTTACAGTGAGTGATGAAAGGTTATACTAGTGTATGATGAGGTGTATCAGATTGTCACGTGGATGATGTCATCAGTGATGTCATTTGAGATGTCATCAGTGATGTCATAAGTGATGTCACTGACCATGTCATGAATGATGCAATATGTCACATCATCAGCAGTGCATTGCGGGCACGCGAGTTATAGATAGCAGAACTAACTATAACGGAGGAATTTCTATGGTTTTGTACGAGTGAAATTGCCAGCTAACTATAACACCCCTGAAACTTATGGTTTTTTCTGTGAATTTCTTAGGTTTTTTAAATGCTAATTTCTAACTATACCGTCTCTGAAACCTCTGGTTTTTTCAGTGAATTTCAAAGCTTTTTTAAATGCTAATTTCTAACTATAACGTCTCTGAAACCTATGTTTTATTTCAGTGAGTTTCAAAGGTTCTTTAAATGCAAATTATTAAGTGTGATAGTAGTTATACCTATTTTTTGTACTGATTTTCTACAGTTTTTTAACTGTTTATTTATAAATATTTTATTCATTAAATAGCATTATATATTTTTCTGAAAAACTGATATATTGATTAATTTTCTTGTTTTCATTTTTTATTTTAATATATTTATATTATTTTCTTTTTTTAAAAATGTAAATTTTTTTCAGAGTCGCACACTCAAAGCGTACACATCGCGGTGGGTGCGCGCATTCTAGCCGCCATTTTAGAAAAGTCATGAAGGATCCGCATATGGTGTGCGACGGCTGCGTGTTTTTCAGTTGCATCATATACATTTAATATCACGTGATGTGCGCGATTGGTATGCGACCAGTCGGCAACTCCTGCTCCCGCGCATTCGCGACACATGCGCATTACGGTACAAGATGTTTGCGCGGTTGCGGGTCCCGCGTGACATCATATACGTGCTGGGGCACGCTGGGTGCCCGACTCCCGCAAAAAAAATGTATGTTCCAAAATGATATGTATGTGTCTTTAATATACATATTAGGGCAAGAGATTATATAAGATATTCATAAAAATAATATATTTGTACTTATAATAAACTTATATTATTTTTAAATATATTTTCGCCAAGTCGGGTGCGTGCATCGTGAATGCAGAAAACCAGGTCAGCAGAGCTGCTGTAGAGCCAGAGAACCAGGTCAGCAGAGCTGCTCTAGAGCCTAAGAACCAGATCAGCAGGGCTGCTGTAGAGCCAGAGAAATCAGGTCAGCAGAGCTGCTTTAGAACCAGGTCAGCAGAGCTGGTTTAGAGCCAGAGAACCAGGCCAGCAGAGCTGCTTTAGAGCCAGAGAATCAGGTCAGCAGAGCTGCTTTAGAGCCATAGAACCAGGTCAGCAGAGCTGCTTTAGGGCCAGAGAACCAGGTCAGCAGAGCTGCTCTAGAGGCAGAGAACAAGGTCAGCAGAGCTTCTTTAGAGGGAGAGAACCAGGTCAGCAGAGATGCTTTAGAGCCAGAGAACCAGGTCAGCAGAGCTGCTCTAGAGCCAGAGAACCAGGTCAGCAGAGCTGCTGTAGAGCCAGAGAAACCAGGTCAGTAGAGCTGCTTTAGAGGGAGAGAACCAGGTCAGCAGAGCTGCTCTAGAGGGTGAGAACAAGGTCAGCAGAGCTGCTCCAGTGCCAGAGAACCATGTCAGCAGAACTGCTTTAGAGCCATAGAACCGGGTCAGCAGAACTGCTTTAGAGCCATAGAACCGGGTCAGCAGAGCTGCTTTAGAGCCAGAGAACCAGGTCAGCAGAGCTGTTGTAGAGCCAGAGAACCAGATCAGCAGAGCTGCTCTGTAGCCTAAGAACTAGGTCAGCAGAGCTGCTCTAGAGCCAGAGAACCAGGTCAGCAGACCTGCTGTAGAGCCAGAGAAACCAGGTCAGCAGAGCAGCTTTAGAAAGAGAGAACCAGGTCAGCAGAGCTGCTTTAGAGCCAGAGAACCAGGTCAGCAGAGCTGCTCTAGCTGACACTGACTGACTGACACTGACTGACTGACACTGACTGATTGACACTGACTGACACTGACTGACTGACACTGACTGACTGACTGACTGACACTGATTGACTGACACTGATTGACACTGACTGACACTGATTGACTGACACTGACTGACTGACTGACACTGACTGACTGACACTGACTGACACTGACTGACACTGACTGACTACTCTCTACTACTCTACTACTCACTCTCTACTACTCTCTACTACTCTCTCTCTACTACTCTCTCTCTACTACTCACTCTCTACTACTCTCTACTACTCACTCTACTACTCTACTACTCTATGCTACTCACTCTCTACTACTCACTTGCTACTACTCACTCTCTTCTACTCTCTACTACTCACTCTTAACTACTCACTCTCTACTACTCTCTACTACTTACTCTCTACTACTCACTCTCTACTACTCTCTACTACTCACTCTCTACTACTACTCTCTCTACTACTTACTCTACTACTCTCTACCACTCACTCTCTACTACTCTACTACTCACTCTCTACTACTCTCTACTACTCTCTCTACTACTCACTCTCTACTACACACTCTCTACTACTCTCTACTACTCACTAACTACTACTCTCTACTACTCACTCTCTACTACTCTCTCTCTACTACTCTCTACTACTCACTCTCTACTATTCACTCTCTACTACTCCCTCTCTACTACTCTACTACCCTCTACTACTCTCTCTACTACTCACTCTCCACTATTCACTCTCTACTACTTGCTCTCTACTACTCTCTACTACTCACTCTTTACTACTCTACTACTCTCTCTACTACTTACTCTACTACTCTCTACCACTCACTCTCTACTACTCTACTACTCACTCTCTACTACTCTCTACTACTCTCTCTACTACTCACTCTCTTCTACACACTCTCTACTACTCTCTACTACTCACTAACTACTACTCTCTACTACTCACTCTCTACTACTCTCTACTACTCATTCTCTACTATTCACTCTCTACTACTCACTCTCTACTACTCTACTACTCTCTACTACTCTCTCTACTACTCACTCTCCACTATTCACTCTCTACTCCTTGCTCTCTACTACTCTCTACTACTCACTCTTTACTACTCTACTACTCTCTCTACTACTCACTCTGTACTACTCACCCTCTACTACTCTACTACTCTCTACTACTCTCTCTACTACTCACTCTCTACTATTCTCTACTACTCACTCTACTAATCTCTCCTACTCTCTACCACTCACTCTCTACTACTCTACTACTCACTCTCTACTACTCTCTCTCTACTACCCACTCTCTATTACTCACTCTACTACTCTCTACTACTCACTCTACTACTCTCTACTACTCACTCTGTACTACTCACTCTCTACTACTCTCTACTGCTCACTCTCCACTGCTCACTCTCTACTACTCGCTCTCAGCTACTCTCTACTACTCACTCTCTACTACTCAACTACTCTCTCTTACTCTCTCTACTTCTCACTCTCTACTACTCTCTCTACTACTCACTCTCTACTACTCACTCTCTACTTCACACTCTCTACTACTTGCTCTCTACTACTCTCTAGTACTCACTCTACTACTCACTCTCTACTACTCTCTACTACTCACTCTACTACTCACACTCTACTACTCTCTACTGCTCACTCTCTACTACTCCACTACTCTCTACTACTCACTCTCTACTACTCACTCTCTACTACTCACTCTCTACTACTTACTCTCTACTACTCTCTACTACTCACTCTCTACTACTCTCTACTATTCACTCTCTACTTCTCTCTCTCTACTACTTTCTACTACTCTCTATTACTCACTCTCTACTACTCAACTACTCACCCTACTACTCACTCTCTACTACTCACTCTCTACTACTCTCTACTACTCACTCTCTACTACTCTCTCTCTACTACTCTCTATTACTCACTCTACTACTCACTCTCTACTACTCCCTCTCTACTACTGTCTACTACTCACTCTCTACTACTCTCTACTACTCACTTGCTACTATTCTCTACTGTTTACTCTCTACTACTCACTCTCTACTACTCTCTACTACTCACTCTCTACTACTATTCTCTCTACTACTCACTCTACTACTCTCTACCACTCACTCTCTACTACTCTACTACTCACTCTCTACTACTCTCTACTACTCTCTCTACTACTCACTCTCTACTACACACTCTCTACTACTCTCTACTACTCACTAACTACTACTCTCTGCAACTCACTCTCTACTACTCTCTCTCTACTACTCTCTACTACTACTCTCTACTATTCACTCTCTACTACTTACTCTCTACTACTCACTCTCTACTACTCTCTCTCTACTACTCACTCACCAATATTCACTCTCTACTACTCACTCTCTACTACTCACTCTCTACTACTCGCTCTCTACTACTCACTCTCCACTATTCACTCTATACTACTTGCTCTCTACTACTCTCTACAACTCACCCTCTACTACTCTACTACTCTCTCTACTACTCACTCTGGACTACTCACCCTCTACTAGTCTACTACTCTCTACTACTCTCTCTACTACTCACTCTCTACTATTCTCTACTACTCACTCTACTACTCTCTCCTACTCTCTACCACTCACTCTCTACTACTCTACTACTCACTCTCTACTACTCTCTCTCTACTACCCACTCTCTACTACTCACTACACTACTCTCTGCTACTCACTCTCTACTACTCTCTACTACTCACTCTGTACTACTCACTCTCTACTACTCTCTACTGCTCACTCTCCACTGCTCAATCTCTACTACTCGCTCTCAGCTACTCTCTACTACTCACTCTACTACTCACTCTCTACTACTCTACTACTCTCTCTTACTCTCTCTACTTCTCACTCTCTACTACTCTCTCTACTACTCACTCTCTACTACTCTCTACTACTCACTCTCTACTTCACACTCTCTACTACTTGCTCTCTACTACTCGCTCTCTACTACTCTCTAGTACTCACTCTACTACTCACTCTCTACTACTCTCTACTACTCACTCTACTACTCACACTCGACTACTCTCTACTACTCACTCTCTACTACTCTCTCCCTACTACTCACTCTCTACTACTTACTCTCTTCTACTCACTCTCTACTACTCTCTACTATTCACTCTCTACTACTCTCTCTCTACTTCTCTCTACTACTCACTCTACTACTCACTCTCTACTACTCTCTAATACTCTCTCTCTGCTACTCACTCTCTACTACTCTCTACTACTCACTCTCTACTACTCACTCTCTACTGTTCTCTACTACTCACTCTCTTCTACTCACTACTACTCTCTACTACTCACTCTACTAGTCACTCTCTACTACTCTCTACTACTCACTGTCTACTACTCACTCTCTAATACTCACTCTCTACTAATTACTGTCTACTACTCACTCTACTGCTCTCTACTACTCACTCTCTGCTACTCTCTCTACTACTCTCTACTACTCTCTACTACTCACTCTCTACTCTCTATTACTCGCTCTCTACTCTCTACCTCTCTGCCTCTCTCTACCTCTCTCTCTACTACTCTCTACCTCTCTACCTCTACCTCTCTACCTCTACACCTCTACCTCTACACCTCTACCTCTCTACCTCTCTCTACACGCACACATATGCACATATATATATGCATATATATGCATAGGAATTTATATATATGTATGTGTATATATATATATATCTACATACATATATAAACATATATATATATAATCTGCATATCTATATAAATATAAATGCATGCATACATATACATATACATATATGCATACATATGCATGCTATGTACATGAAAGTTTGAAAAACACTAATAGAAGCAAAGCTCAAAAGCCACCTAATTACAAACAGAATTTCTTTAACTTAAACGAGGGAGAGACCTATTGCATTTTCAATGCTTGTTTACTTTGGTTCCATCAAGAAGGCATCCAGATGTGTCACACATTTGCCATAGATTCTGAATGGTAGCACTCTAGTTCCTCATTAGATCACTTTAGTAAAGCTACTGCTCACCAGGGAAGTCTGCTGCTGGTATTCAAAGTGCATGTTTCAGTCTGCATGTCAGAATTTTTTCATGAAATAGAAGAGGATTTGAGAAGTCAAAATGTGCCCTATTTTTTCTTTCTGCAGCACTAATCATAATTTCTATGGCAAAGTGAACCCCCTCATTTTGTTCCTTTGCAAATTAAATGTTTTAAGGGTTACCACTTTTTTCCAAACAAGATGGCTTCAGGTGTGCCATACTTTTGTTATAAGTAAGACTGTTAGCGCTCTAGTTGTTCTTTAAAACACTCTGGGACATTCTGTCATTGGGCTATACTTGGGCTACATCTGGGTGATATTTGTGGTACATTTGGGCTCTTTTGTCTCTGGTGGCCATCTTGGGAGACTTATTTTTTATGAAGTTTCCTAATTTCCTCATTTACTACAGCCTCCTCAGTAGGAATACTTAGAGTTTTTTACTTTGGTTCCATCAAGAAGGCATTCAGATGTGTCACACATTTGCCATAAATTCAGAATGTTAGCACTCTAGTTGCTCATTAGATCACTGTAGTAAAGCTACTGCTCACCAGGGAAGTCTGCTGCTGGTATTGAAAGTGCATGTTTCAGTCTGCATGTCAGAATTTTGTTATGAAATAGAAGAGGATTTGAGAAGTCACTCAAAATGTGCCCTAATTTTTCTTTCTGCAGCACTAATCATACTTTCTATGGCAAAATGAGCCCCCTCATTTTGTTCCTTTTTAAATTAAATGTTTTAAGAGTTACCACTTACTTTTCGTTTGAACTTCTGTGTGCCTCTACCTGGGAACTCTTGCTGGGAGAACCGGGCTGCTGGTCAGACTTGTGTGCTGGGCGCTTGTGGTTTGCCCTGCCGCTCCCTCCCGCCGCCGCTGCTGTTGGTGTCCGCAGCGGTCGCCGAGCGGAGGGAACGGACTACATGCCCCAGAATTCCCGGCAGTGGTCCCGCCCCTACACACACCCACTTCCGCGCCCGGAGGCGCCAAATACGAACAGGCTCCCTCGGTGGAGCGGGAGCCTTACTTTTCGTTTGAACTTCTGTGTGCCTCTACCTGGGAACTCTTGCTGGGAGAACCGGGCTGCTGGTCAGACTTGTGTGCTGGGCACTTGTGGTTTGCCCTGCCGCTCCCTCCCACCGCTGCTGCTGTTGGTGTCCGCAGCGGTCGGCGAGCGGAGGGAACGGACTACATTCCCCAGAATTCCCGGCAGTGGTCGCGCCCCTACACACACCCACTTCCGTGCCCGGAGGCGCCAAATACAAACAGGCTTCCTCCGCGTCGCGGGACGCGCGTGGGCAGCGCCGGGCTAAGCCCGGGCACAGGGCGGGCCCTCTTAGGCCCTCAGAGGCCAGAGGAGGCTGGGCTGGGACACTCCCCTGTCATCTCGTGATAATACTTTGCCTATTGCCTATGCATGGTGGGGTGGTGTGAGAAATTTTGACCGTTGTGATTACGTGTGTACGTGTGTACGAGAGAGTAAGATACTAGCTGGTCTATATTATTTTCTCAGTATGGCGAAAGTTAAGAGCAAAACAGGCATGAGGGCAATGGGTATGGGGACACTTGATGGCTATTTGAAACAGGTAGAAACGGCTGTTATCAGAGAGATTGATCTAGTTGAGCGCAGATTGTCCCTGGATCCTATTAGCCATTCGGCTTCTCCGTTCTTAATTGCCCCTATTGACGTCCCATTGGATCGGTTATATGATTTCAGCAGTAGTTGATAGTTCTACAATTTCACCTGCCCCCCCCCACTAGAAACCAGTATAGTTCCTTCCCCTGTGGCTACATGTACTAGGCTATTGAGGGCTGGACCTCGTATAGCAACTAATCGCAGTAAAATCGCCCCAATGAAAAGGAAGGCTAAAAACACTCTTCATGGTAGCCGGCAACAGGCTAAACAGCCAAGAAATAGTAAGTCCGCATCTGGGTTAGATCAAACTGAAGTTATAATTCCACCCATAGCCACTGAGAATTGTGGGGAGGGGAGTTATGCTTGTATGAACCCAGTTACTGAACAGAGTAGTGAGGGAAGCATGCTGGACTTTGTTAAAATTTTGGAGACACGTCTTAGGTCATTTTCTTCGCCCTTAATGGCTAAGTTGGAATCAATAGAAAACCGTCTTAAGTCTATCGAAACACATTTGAATATGAAGGACCTAAAGAGTGGGCCATGTACCTCAGCAGTTCATTCACTAAATGTCGCTACAGCCTCCGTTAATAATTTATTGGACTCTATAATCACCCCACTCCAACAACCTGTATCCTTAGTTGATCACCAGGGGGGTGGACCCAGTGTTCCATCTTTAGTGCCAAGAATTAATGGAGTCACCCAGGGTGAGAAACAGGGCCCCCGGAGCCCAGTGGAGAGATCAAGTTCCTTAGTACAGCCCCATGAGAAAGAATCCTCGCTACATTTACCTGCAGAGGCTTGCCCCTATACTATAATACTTGCTAATGTTCCCAAAATTGAGGGCGGACATTATGAACATTGGACTTCATTAAAAAATAAGGCCCTCCATTTTTTATCCAACAAAACGGTTTTGGGACAGCACTTGTATAATAATTTTTTGATGATCAGAAGGGTGCCGTGGGTGGGTAGGACTAAGAAAAGCTTAGATGGCGATTGTGTCGTCATAAGCTTTAGATCCCCCACGCTGGTGGATAATATCTTGAGGCAGGCTGGGTCAGCTAGAATCCTAAATGAGTATGTAAATGTACTCCCTTTGGGATTCTTTTACCCCCCACATAATATCAGGCCAGTGAGTAGTGACCTAGTTAAAGGGAGGGGTCCTTACGAATTCACTGTCCCAGTCTCTGATAGATTTGATACTCTCTCAAGTCTGGGGGATATTGAATGACTGTGGAGTCAAGAAGATATTTCTTTCTCAGCTACCCTGGTTAGTACTTGTATTCGAGGCACGAAAAGAAAAGCCTCCCCTGTAGATGGGTGTGTTTTAGGGGTTAGGGGAACATCTGTAAAGCTGGTAACCTGGAATATTGCAGGCCTTAA
Organism: Triturus cristatus; assembly: GCF_964204655.1. Lineage (NCBI taxonomy): Eukaryota > Metazoa > Chordata > Amphibia > Caudata > Salamandridae > Triturus > Triturus cristatus. Next base: position 306,318,648 of record NC_140582.1, on the reverse strand, counting down.
ACATAAAATAGATGATCCAGTTTGGAGGGATTTTGTAGGGCTGGGTGATATCATAGGCTTACAAGAAACTTGGGATTTAGGGAACATCCTGACATTGGATGGATATACCAGTTATTTTATCCCGGCGGTTCCATCGAATATGGGGAGGGCGAAGGGTGGCTTGATCACCCTAATTTCAACTACCATTCCGGGTATCCATACACAGTTAGATACGGGATCACGATATTGTTTAGCTGTACAAATTTCCCTGAGTGGAGCGAGTGACGTTCTAAACATTAATTTTTATAATTCGTATGATAGAGTCACCCCGACTGATCACCTGTCTATGTTAAACGTCTTTTTGGCTGATTACAAGGAGGTCAATAAAAAAGAATGTTTTATTATAGTTCTGGGGGATTTCAACATCCATGGTTGTCCAGATAAATGTTAGTCATCAGATTTGTTAGGTCCGGCAGAGCAAGGGGATACCCATTTTGAACACTCTGCACAGGGAGATCTCCTTGAAATTATTCTGGCGGATAATGGTTTGATGCTCCCATCAACGGTGGATGAGGAGATTCGTACCTTTAAGGGGAATGGAAGTCACTCAGTTATTGACTACATCTTCATTAGCTGAGCATTGGGTGATAGGATTCACGGTTACTCACCGGTTTAGTCACACTTTAGTGACCATAATCCAGTGGTCCTCAGTGTCTCGGACCTGATCATAAAGCCTGAGATAGGTAAAAACAGAAAGGACAAATCTGATATCCGTCCAACAGATCAGGCCCGCAGGATTAGATGGAATAGAGTCATACCGGGTGACTTTCATACCAAATTAAAAAGTGAGGTAGAACTAGAGCTGGACATTTGCTTGAATTTGGAAGCAGACGATGAGGAGGTCTTAGAGGCTTACTCAAAAATTTGTACCCTGGTCTCATTAGACCTTAGTTGTACAGGGTTAGCAAAGGTTTCTGCTGAAAAGGGGTGGTTCGATCATAACTGTTCGTCAGCTAATAAAAAGTTGAGGGCCGCCCTGAATTGTAAGCCAGTGAACCGGGCCTTAGTGGCCTTATTAAGGAAAAATTATAACCAAGCTCTGGAAACCAGAAGAAGGCAGATATGTGAGGATGCCTGAGAAGAATTAACCTCTGTGGACGTGCTTAGGAATAGTGCCAAATTTTGGGCTGTTGTAAATAAACCCTTTTTTCACGACCTTTGCAATAACCATTTAGACTGTGGTATTCAGGAACTGTTGTGGTGTTCTCATTTTAAGTCAGTCTATGAAGGGGTAAACTCTGAGGAGGGGGACATGCCCACCCCCTTTTTGGACCCTTATACTTTAACGGTTACTGAGACCGAGGTGGTAGACGCCATCGGTAAGTTGACGAGTAATAAGGCTCCGGGTCCTGATGGCGTCCCAGCTGATCTTTTTAAATCAGATATCAAGACCTGGTCTGCAGATTTAACTAATGTTTTTAATAGGGTATGTACTGTAGGAATTCCTGACTCTTGGTCTGAATCTGTGATCATACCCATTTTTAAGAAAGGGAATAGAGGGGATCCCAGTTGTTATCACCCCATTTTGCTTATTGACTACGCAGTGAAGGTGTTGGGGCGAGTGATTCTAAACAAAATAAGTGATTGGTTGGAGGATACAGCCACCCTTTGCTGCCTACAATACGGGGATTAGGAAGGGGCGAGGGACCATAGACCAAAGCCTCAACCTCTACCTATTAATTGGAAAATACACTATTGCCAAAAGGGGTGTGCTATATTTAGCCTTTATGGACCTTTCCTCGGCCTTCGACCGTGTGAATAGGTCTAAACTTTGGGGATTACTCCTTAAGTTGGGCATAGATAAAAATATTGTGTATTTTCTGGCTGATTTGCATAGAGACCTAACAGCCACAGTAAGATACGACAGGTTAGGTAACTGCACGGGTAAGATTGGATCATCAACGGGGTTAGGCAGGGGTGCATTCTAGCTCCCTTGCTATTTACTCTCTATATTAATGATTTAGGTGCAGCTCTCACGGCGGCTTGCCAAGACATCCCAAAGGCTGGCAAGTTTTTTATTCCGGCATTACTATATGCGGATGATGCCGCCTTAATAGCACGCACAGCAGTGGGGCTGCAACATCTTTTAAATGCATTTGCTAATTTTATGAAAGCGTTGGATTTAAGCGTGAACTTTTCAAAATCTCATGTTATGATTGTGGGTAGTAAGTCTAAAAGACTTAAGTCTTTGCACTGTGAAGGGAACGCTCTATCTAGGGTTTCAAGATTTCCATATTTGGGGGTGATCTTTGCCGAGAAGTCCTCCTGGTTGCCCCAATTAGCTACTAAACGTAACGCCTTTCCTAGGTCCATCCTGGCGGTTTTGGACTTCGCCCGTAAGCTATTGGCGAAGCCCTTAGAGGCTGTATTGAAAACATATGATGCTAAATGTATTTCAATAGCTATGTATGGAGCGGACCTGTGGGGGTGGAAAAAATGTAAAGGCCTTGCAAGTAGCAGAGGATAAGTTCTTGAAATCTATTTTATCCCTTCCCCAGTCAAACACCCGGATATATTGTTCACCAGGAGTGCGGGGTAGATTATCTTACAGATCGTATAGCTTTAGCCCCGCTATTAAAATGGATTTCATTATGGTTAAACCCTGAATTAGAGTTGAATCACGAGATTCTCAGAGATTGTTTAGCCCTTGAGCATGGTAACTCTATTCCCTGGCTGAACTATGTCAAAAAATTAACGATAGATTTGGGTCGCCCAGAACTGTTTATTCACCCACAAAACTTATTAAAAGGGGATGTGAAATGGGTGAAAGACACATTTAAACAGTTGGCATATCTAGCAAGGGAGGAAATGGAATTATGTAAACCAACAGTTAGGGCTCAGCAGTTGCTAATCACCTCCAGTGGCTTAGAACCCTATCTGAGAATTGTTAACAATATGAATCATAGATACTTGTTAACTACGTTTAGATTGAATAAATTCCATCTCCTGCTTACTGATCGCCCAGGGTGGACGATGGGAATGGATCTGGGGATTTGTTCCAGTGATAGTTTTTCTATTAAAGATACTGTGCATTTTATCTTCTTCTGTAAACATTTATGCCCCATCCGTATAAAGTTCATCATTCCTCTTATTAAAGACAGAGGTTTTAAACAAGTTAAACCTGCTCTTTTGTATTCACAGCTGCTGGAAAATCTTGGGTGATTTTTAATCTAGCAAATTTTTTATCAATAGCACTTAGACTCAGGAAAAATATTAATTGGTTACCGAGTACATAGTGGGATATTATGAACTCTGACCGAGTCCCTTGCTTCTCTTTTTAAATATGTTTGTATATATGTGACTGTAATGTATGGCTTACAATCATTTGTATTTTTGACTTGCCTTATTTTAATAACAGGACCTGATATCATTGTATTATGTATTATACTTTTATGTGTTTTTTATATGAACCGAATAAAGTGCTTCTGACTGACTGAGTTACCACTTTCTTCCAATCAAGATGGCTTCATAAGTAGGACTGATAGCGCTCTAGTTGTTCTTTGGAACACTCTGGGAAGCTGCAGTAGAACACAAAGGAATCAACTGACAGTCTCTGCCCTTGTTGGATGTACATGTTTTACTGAGAATGTCAGACTTCATTCTCACATGACTGAAAAAGATAATGTGAATTTACAGAAAATATGCTCTCAGTTTAGCTTAAAGATCACCTTCCAAACCTCTGTGGGAAAAGCATGAGAAAATAGTTTTCTCTCAAACATGTGTTGAGTCAGGAGCCAACGGAGGTTGGTTAATAAAGGATTTATTAAGTATAAGGAAATATATAAGGCCCACACGCAGGTGGAACAAGTTCAAATGTAAGTCAGAGGTGAAATGATGAACATTCTAAAACGTCACATTTGTACTAAGGACTAACGTCATAGAAGTGAATGAATGTGATTGGTAGAGAAAGAAGGAAGAGAAAGAAGGTAGAGTGAGAGAAAGAAAGATAGGTGGAAGATAAGGAGTACAATATCTCCCCGCTTTATAATAGAAAACACAAATTTTGTACAAAACAAAATCATCAAGGTGTTTAGGTTGTCTTAACATTCTTCTACTTAAAATGTTACTTTCATGTGAAGAACCAGGTAAGTTACAATCGCTAATGTTCTCTGATTCTTGTTCATCTAACGGAATGACTATTGGTGATGAACATTGAAATCAAAAATCATCTTTCTCTACAAAATCATGAACATCATTTTCAAAACTTTCAGGAAATATGTTAGAATGAGATTGGCTTAAATTAACATCTCTATTGAAATTGTCATAGAAATCAAAATTTGAATCAGAATCATTTCTATCCATATTTTTAAGTAGAATTCTTTCTTGACCTGGTTTAAGACCAACCACATCACTTTTACTCCACCAACCTTTATCTCCAAAGAAGGCTGAACCATTTGTAACTTTTATAACTTTGAATGGTCTGGTAAAAGTCGATTCACCTTTTTGTACTTTATTAGGTTTTTTGATGATGACAAAATCACCAATATTAATCGTCTTATTTTTAGTTTTGTTTGCTGCATCATGGTATGCTTTAGTCAGAATTTGTTTATCAACTATTTTTTGATGTATATTTAATTTTGAATCATCAATTTTGGTACATTTAGTTTTATCTTGATACCAATGCATAAGTTTTGGTGTCAACATAGTATTACTTTTTCTTCCTCTCATGAGAAAGAATAGAGTTTGTCCAGTAATTTTGTTCACTGTGTTGTTGTAAAAACAAACTTTGTCTTTAATAAATTTCTCTACTGGTAATTTAGATGCAATGGCTAATTGAATACCTTCTTTGAGAAATCTATTAACCCGTTCAACCTGACCATTAGAAGAGGGGCTGTACAAAGGCGTTTTTTCTTGTTTAATGCCTACATTTTTTTAAAAATTGCACATTTTTGACGAAACTAATTGGGTACCATTATCAGAAACCAACATTTTTGGTTGACCTTCAATTGCGAAAGTATCTTGCAAAAATTCTATCACAATGTCAGTGGTAATTTTAGACAAAAATTTGTAGTGAATCCACTTTGTGTAATAATCAGATAATACAACAAGATATTTACAATTTTCTTCCATAGATACAAAAGGCCCAGAAAAGTCAATTGCAATTTTTGTCCAAGGGCCTTTTGGTATGTCAACTAACTGCAAATCATTTTACATATTTTCCAATGTTTATTAGCCCTCAGGCATTCTTCACAAAAATCAATGTGGTTGTTGACATCTGAGTTAATGCCAGGCCACCAATAGTATTCTTTGAGAATGTTTTTCATAGCTGGATGTCCCTTATGTGCGATGCAAATACGTTTTTTCCTAAGGTTGTTTGGTGGAATGAATAAATCATGCCTCATGAGTAGACCATTAATCACAGTGAATTCATTAGATAAGTGGTGATAACATTTCAAGTCATTATTCAAATTTCGCAAGGGAGGCCACTTGGTTTTAATGAATTCTATAACTTTTTGCAATGTGATGTTGTCTTTCTTTATATTTTCTAACCATTCAGCTTCCGAAATATCACCGATACTTAGTATAGTAGCATCAATTGGAGCGACAACAAATTCAACATCCTCCTTATCATCCTCTCCAAAGTAGTTAATAAGCATTCTTGAAAGGAAGTCTGCCCTAGAATGATCTTTTCCTGGAATATAACTTACTTTATAATTATATTCTTGCAGTTTTGCAATTAGCTTTACAAGTCTAGATGAAGCTTTATTATTATCTCTTCCTGATCCTTCCAACATATATATTAATGGCTTATGGTCAGTAACAATTTCAAACTCTTTGCCCCATACATATGTTTTAAGTTTTTCCACTGCCCAAACACATGCAAGGGCTTCTCTCTCAATGGTACGCCAATTCTGCTTCTTTTAGATGTCTTGAAATGAAACCAACAGTTGATTCTTGTTTATTCTTTTTTTGACTGAATACTGCACCAATGCCTATAGCACTAGCATCAACTGTTAACACATTTTTACTCTCGGGATCATAAGGTAATAATGTTGGAGCACATAGTATAGATTTTTTAATGTCATTGAATGCATGAATTTGTTCTTCCTCCCATACATTTTTTTCTCCTTTCCTTAAAAGTTTCCTTAAAGGTTCAACTTTTCCTGCATACCCTTCAATAAACCTTGAATAGTATTCACAAAGACCCATAAAGGATTTTAAAGTGTCTTTATCATTTGGGCACGGTGCTTCTTTAATAGCTTGCACCAAGTCATCTTTTGGTTTAATTCCCTCAGAGGTAAGCTGATGTCCTAGATAATCAATTTTATCTTGTGCAAATATACATTTTTTTTAGTAACTGTCATACCTTTCTCCTTTAATTTATTTAGTACCTCACATAAGATTTTATTGTGTTCATCCATCGTAGGAGAATTTACTAAAATGTCGTCCTGAAATTTTTCGACTCCTTTAATATCCTTGAATATAATATCCATCATTTTTTGAAACACACTTGCAGCTGATGCAAGTCCAAAAGGTAGTCTCACATATCTGTATGCTCCAAATGGAGTTACAAAAGTTGTGAGATCCCTAGAATCCTCAGCCAATTTTATTTGATGGTATGCTGACCTAAGATCGATCAATGAAAATTTTTTAGACCCACTTGTGGATGCTAAAATCTCATTTATTTTTGGTAACGGGGGGCACTCCACAACAATATTTTTATTTAGGGATCTCAAGTCAGCGCACAATCTCAACTCGCCATTTTTTTTTTGTGACGACAATGGCAGAAACCCATTCAGAGGAATCAGTTTCCTCTATTACACCCTCATCACAAAGTTTTTGCAGTAACAACTTTAGCTCTTTCCTTACAGATAAAGGTACTTGCCTAACTTTGTGCGAAACAGGTATTGAGTCTTTTTTAAATTTTATTTTATGCTCAAATCCTCTAACTCATCCAATGTGGTCCTCAAAGACTTCTTTGTAATCTTCTAGGACAGTTTCAAGTGTTTGGAATTTTTCTTTACACTAACACTGTTACAAACATTTTCATCCACAACTATTGGTTCATCTGATCCAGGCTTTAAAATTACACCAAGTTTAGCTAGGTCTTTCCAACCCACTATGTTGCGTCCTTTCTTGGCTACATACATTTTAGTAAAGATTACTCTACCTTTAAAATTTAATTAATCTTCAAAATACCCAACCATTTCAATTTCAAACTCACCAAAAGCCTTAGGGTTTACATCAGTTTCTTTTAAATCACAATCTTCCCAGAGCTCATCAAAAGTCTTGTCAGAGATTATGGTTATGGGTGACCAGAATCAACCATTATCTGTAGCTCAACAGTACCAATGTGTACACTACCCAAAGGAACTCTAATTCTATTTTCTTGTGCATCAATAGACAGCACGATATTGGAACACATTTACTATTAAAATTACTTTTAATATTTTTACACGAAGAAGTAAAATGACCTACTTTTTTACACTTTCCACATCTCTTTCCAAGTCCTGGACATTTTTTAAAGTTAGCTAAGTGTTCTTTTGATCCACATCTGTAACAACTGTAATTTTTACCTTCCCTAGTATTGTAACTTCTGTTTATATTTTCATATTTATGTTCATTCTTTTTTTTTCTTGTAATGCAAAAACGTTCGTAGTTTTTGAATTATCTCTAGACAATTCAATAGTAGATAATAAAGAACGTTCAATCCCTTTAGCAATGTCAATAACTTCTTGCAAAGTAGGATTTCTACATGCCAATAAACGTTCCTGTATTTTCTTTGTATAACAATGAAAAACGAACTGGTCCCTTATCTAAACATCTACCATGTCTTTGAATTCACATTTAGTTGCAAGTACTCTTAGTGCAGCAATGTATTCTTCAACCGTTTCACTTTCCAATTGCTTGCGAATTGCAAATTTATGTCTGCCAACCATAATGTTCGGCTCTTCTGAAAATTGCTTTTCCATGCGCCTTACAGCTTCAACATATTCATCGATATCATCTATCTGTCCTGCTGGTTGCTCAAACTCTGGTAAACTGTCGAATATTTCCTGTCCAGCATTGCCAAGTAAGCCAAACATTATGGCTTTCTTTCTTTCTGCACTATATTCTTTCCCATCAATTGCCACCAAATAGTTTTCAAATGCCCTATGCCAATTTTTCCATCTCATAGGTAGTTTTCCTGCTTCATTATGAAAAAATGCTGGTGTGCAGATTGCATTACTTTGAGCCATGACTGCCTTTGTTACACTTTTATTCTCAATTTCCTCTTTTATTTCTGTGTCACTCATTTATAATTATATTGTCAAAAATACGATTTATTTTAAAAGATTTATTTAAATTTATCTTTTCTTACCGATGTTATTTAAATATCTACGTTTATTTTTTATCTATAGACAGTATCAGTTTCCTTCGAGAAGATTTACTGTCCTCCCGTCAGTTTCACATGAAATAAAATGGCCGCACGCTAAGCGTGTGCGTGCTGCGTAGATACAGAAGCTTGAAAAGTTTAAATGTAGATCAGATGTTTATGTGGAGCGTTACGTCACTAGATCGGCTCGAGGCAGGGCACTGCACGCTCGCGCTGATACACCAACGGAATTCCCAACCGCCAAAATTAAGCTGCCTTAGAAATCAAATCCACATTGATAAGGTATTATATTTTTTACGCGCTAGCAAAATAAACGCGCAAGATGAAGTACCTTATTTTCTTTTTTTAAGTCCATAAACGGCTAAATATTAAATTTAAATAATATCCAAGATGTTCCTCATAAGTTTGCGTCATGGGCCTCCAAATGATCCTCGTCGCCAAAATTGTTGAGTCAGGAGCCAACGGAGGTTGGTTAATAAAGGATTTTTTAAGTATAAGGAAATATATAAGGCCCACACGCAGGTGGAACAAGTTCAAATGTAAGTCAGAGGTAAAATGACAAACATTCTAAAACGTCACATTTATACTAAGGACTAACGTCATAGAAGTGAATGAATGTGATTGGTAGAGAAAGAAGGAAGAGAAAGAAGGTAGAGTGAGAGAAAGAAAGATAGGTGGGAGATAAGGAGTACAACAACATGATTCATGATATCCCAGCAGAAGGCTTTTTCATATGGTAAAATCACCTTAGAATATACCACAATTCCTAAAATGAGAATGGTACCATCAACAAATGATTTATAATGTAACTAAAGTCTTAAAACCTTCTATTAACTGCAATGCTTTTTAATGAGGTGCTATCATGTATATTGGTCCCAAGATGGCTGCCAACACTTCTTGGATGAAGTGCTGACAGCCAATCAGATCTCACGATGAGATATGTGGTTAGTCTCCTCCCAGATATATATGTGATTTTCTCAGGAACTACTGAACGGATTTACACTATTTAAGTAAAAGGCATGATTCTGAACCAAGGTCTACCTTTCTGCCAAATTTGGTGTAATTCCGTTCAGCAGTTCGGGCTGTAGCTGCGGCTAAAGGTCCTATGGGAAATTGCATGGGGAAAACACGCTTTGGGACCCCCCTTTTTTCTCAGCCCCCGCTACACGAATCATCCGAAGACTTTCAGGATAGGAGCGGACTGGAGCTGGCCAAAAGTTTTGAAAATTTCGAGAAGATTTGTCAATGGGCACAAAAGTTATTCCAAATAGAATGTTGCGGATTTCCTTTGGAAAATAGGTCCTAACTATAACTACCTACTGGTGACCGCCAGTAGGTAATATATATTCCTAAAACTCCAGTCGAAGAAGGCTTCACGTCGGAACGCGTCTGTTGGTGCAGGAGGCTCGCACATTAAAAGAAGTATTTTACTTGCAAATCCGTGAGTGTGTGCATTTTTTGGCTTTCTAATTTTTTCGCCAGAGTGGATACATACACATCAGATATATATATATATTCACTGAAAAAACCATAGGTTTCACACATGTTATAGTTAGCGGAAATTTTACTGATAAAAAACCAATGAAATTCCCCCGTTATAGTTAGTGCAGGCAACTATAACTCACGCGACCGCAATCCTCTGCTGATGCTAATACTGTATTTAGACACTTATTTGCCCATGTCTTCTTCCATAAATTTTTAGCTAACATATATTACAAATATTTTTTTTTCATAAAGACACATATGTCATCAGCAGAAGATTGCGGTCGCGTGAGTTATAGTTGCCTGCACTAACTATAACGGGGGAATTTCATTGGTTTTTTATCAGTAAAATTTCCGCTAACTATAACATGTGTGAAACCTATGGTTTTTTCAGTGAATTTGCAAGGTTTTTTAAATGCTAATTCCTAACTATAACGTGTGTGAAACCTATGGTTTTTTCAGTGAATTTGTACGGTTTTTTAAATGCTAAGTTACTTTACGCCATTCGTGGCGTACGCGCCCACTTAACGCAGTTCGTTCCGTGCGCGCACGGTGCACTTCGCACCGTGCGCGCACAGTGAGCACGCGGTGCGCTTCGCGCACCGCGCGCCCACTTTACGCAGTTAGTGCCGTGCACGCACGGTGGGCACCAGGTGCGCTACGCGCACCGCGTGCCCACGTTACGCTAGATGGGCCATGTACGGACGATGCGCTTCGCGCACCGTGCGCACATGGAGGACATATGATGCACTTCGTTTTGAAAGGTAATATTTCACTTTTTCACATCGGTTTTAAGCCATGCACAAATGGTGCCCTTCAGGCACCATTTGCACACGGGGTGGGGAGAGTGTGGATAATTTTTTTTAAAAAATATTTTTTTACCGTACGCGTACGGTAAGCGTAATCGGCGAAATTAGCGAAAAAATTAAAATTCCGTTTTTGGACTTGGGGGATCTTTGGGGACTCCCTCAAAATGCCTAGGTGCTTTGGAGCTGTCCAAACAGCCCCTTTACATGTTTTTGTCCTCTCTTTTTTAATCCACACTCTCAGTGCGAGAGAGAAAATGGCGGCCGCCGCTTCCTGGTTTCGGCCGATTCGAATGTTTACTAAGATCTAAGAGCCAATCAGAATCACGCTCGCGCACGTCACCGTACGCGTACGGTAAGCGCACCGTAAGTGCACCGTAAGCTAGCTCAGATATATATATTGATTTAAAGGCTATTTTCTCAGAATCTACTGAACAGATTTACACCAAACCTACAAAAGGTACTTCCTTGACCTGAGGACTACCTCTCTGCCAAATTTCAAGTAATTCTGTTCAGCCGTTCGGGCTGTAGCTGTGTCTAAAGGTCCTATGGAAAAATGCATGGGAAAAACGCGTTTTGGGACCCCCCTTTTATCTCAGCCCCCGCTTGACGAATCCCCCCGAGACTTTCAGGGTAGGAGCGGAGCGTAGCGCCCCACCTATTTTGAAAAATTAGCGAGGATTCGTCGACCGGCGCAAAAGTTATTCAAAATAGAATGTTGCGGATTTCCTATGGAAACGTGGTCCTAACTATAACTACCTACTGGCGACCGCCAGTAGGTAATGTGTATATATATATATATATATTCACTGAAAAAAACATAGGTTTCAGGCATGTTATAGTTAGAAATCAGCATTTAAAAAAACTTAGAAATTCACTGAAAAAACCATAGGTTTCAGGGGCGTTATAGTTAGTTGGACATTTCACTCGTACAAAACCTGTGAAATTCCCCCATTATAATTAGTTCAGCTAACTATAACTCGTGCCCCCGCAATGCACCGCTGATGACGTCACATATTGCATCACTCATGACATGGTATGTGACATCACTGATGACATCACTGATGACATCTCACATGACATCACTGATGACATCACTGATGACATCATCCAGTGACTGTGTGTTTCTGTAAAGTTTAAATATGTTTAATATATATAGGGAAAGGCGTATTGAAGAATGAGTGGGTGTATAAGTGTCTGAATGGATGAATTAGTAGGTTTGTGAGTGACTCTATAAGTGAGTGACTCTATAAGTGAGTGATTAAACGTATCTTACTGAATGCATGGTTTAGTGACTAAACTGTGTGAATGTCTGTATCTGTCTGTCTGTTGGTGTGTAAGCGGCTGCATCGGTTTGTGAATAACTACATGAGTGTATATATGAGTTATTGATTTGTTGTCTGAGTATGTGTATGGGTGTTTGTGTGGGTGGGGTATGGGAGACTCTGGGCATAGATGTGTGAGTGGGTGATTCACTGGGTGCATGGTTTCAAGACTGCATCTGTGATGGATGGTATGGGTGGGTGAGTGTGTGTATGGGTGTGTTAGTGAGTCAATGTATATCTCAGTGGTACATGTGTGAGTAACTACATATGTGAATGGCAGTATATATGTGTGTTAGAGTATTTAAATGGCTATAAGTGAGAGTGCGTGATTGTGAGAGTGGCTGTATGGATGAGTGTGTGCTTGTATCAGTGATTGTATAAGAGCATTAGAATGTGCTAGTATTTGTATGAGTAAGTGATCTGGAGTGTGTATAACTGTATAGGTGAGTAAATGGGAGTGTGATTAGTTATTTGCATGAGTGACTAGGTGTGTGAGTCCCTCTATCGATGAGTGGCGGTGTGTGAGTGTCTATATAGGTGTATGAGTGCATATGATAGTCCTGTACTGAGTGACCGTAAGTATGAGTGACTGTACAGGTGAGTGAGTGGATGTGTGTGTAGACCTAAAAATCAGTGAGCGGGTATGTAGTTATTGATGTTGAAGTGTCTATTGTTTTGAGTATGGCAGTCTGTAATTTAAAGTGGGTGTATCAAAAGTTATATTAGGGTGTGATAAGATGCATGAAATTATTACATGGATGATGTCATCAGTGATGTAATATGTGACGTCATCAGTAGTGCATTGCAGGGGTGCAAGTTATAGTTAGCTGAACTAACTATAATGGGGGAATTTCACGGGTTTTGTACGAGTGAAATGTCCAACTAACTATAACACCCCTGAAACCTATTGTTTTTTCAGTGAAATTCTAAGGTTTTTTAAATGCTAATTTGTAACTATAACGTGCCTGAAACCTATGATTTTTTCTGTGAATATATATATATATATATGTATATATATATATATATATATATATATATATATATATATATATATATATATATATATATATATATATATATATATATATATCTACTGGCGGTCGCCAGTAGATAGTTATAGTTAGGAGCACGTTTCCATAGGAAATCCGCAACATTCTATTTGGAATAACTTTGGCGCCGGTCGACGAATCCTCGCGAAATTTTCAAAATAGGTGGGGCGCTCCGCTCCGCTCCTACCCTGAAAGTCTCGGGGGGATTCGTCAAGCGGGGGCTGAGAAAAAAGGGGGTCCCAAAATGCGTTTTTCCCATGCATTTTTCCATAGGACCTTTAGACACAGCTACAGCCCGAACGGCTGAACAGAGTTACTTGAAATTTGGCAGAGAGGTAGTCCTCAGGTCAAGGAAGTGCCTTTTGTAGGTCTGGTGTAAATCTGTTCAGTAGTTCCTGAGAAAATAGCATTTAAATCAATATATATATCTGAGCCAGCTTACGGTGCGCTTACCGTGCGCTTACGATAAGCTTACCGTACGCGTACGGTGACGTGCGCGAGCGCGATTCTGATTGGCTGTAAGATCTTAGTAAACATTCAAATCGGTCGAAACCAGGAAGTGTCGGCCGCCATTTTCTCTCTCGCACTCTGAGGGTAGTGGAGGAAAAACAAAGTCCGAAAACAGTAAAAGCAGTTGTCCACACCCCGTGTGCAAAAGGTGCCCTAAGGGCACCTTCTGTGCATGGCATATGCCCCCTAAAGACAATCTGTAGATAACCATTAACCGCGTGCCCACCGTGCGTGCACGGCACTAACTGCGTAAAGTGGGCGCGCGGTGCCGTAGCGCACCACGTGCTCACTGTGCGCGCACGGTGCGCGAAGCGCACCGTGCGCGCACGGAACGAACTGCGTAAAGTGGGCGCGCACGCCACGAACGGCGTAAAGTAACTTAGCATTTAAAAAACCGTACAAATTCACTGAAAAAACCATAGGTTTCACACAAGTTATAGTTAGCGGACATTTTACTGATAAAAAACCATTGAAATTCCCCCGTTATAGTTAGTGCAGGCAACTATAACTCACGCGACCGCAATCCTCTGCTGATGACATATGTGTCTTTATGAAAAAAAAATATTTGTAATATATATATAGCTAAAAATGTATGGAAGAAGACATGGGTAAATAAGTGTCTAAATACAGTATTAGCATCAGCAGAGGATTGCGGTCGCGTGAGTTATAGTTGCCTGCACTAACTATAATGGGGGAATTTCAATGGTTTTTTATCAGTAAAATGTCCGCTAACTATAACTTGTGTGAAACCTATGGTTTTTTCAGTGAATTTGCAAGGTTTTTTAAATGCTAATTCCTAACTATAACGTGTGTGAAACCTATGGTTTTTTTCAGTGAATATATATATGTATATATATATTATCTACTGGTGGTCGCCAGTAGATAGTTATAGTTAGGACCGTGTTTCCATAAGAAATCTCAAAATTCTATTTTGAATAACTTTGGCGCCGGTTGACGAATCTTCGCGAAATTATCAAAACTAATGGGGCGCTCCGCTCAGCTCCTACCCTGAAAGTCTCGGGGGGATTCATCAAGCGAGGGCCGAGAAAAAAGGGGGGTCCCAAAACGCATTTTCCCCATGCATTTTCCCATAGGACCTTTAGTCGAAGGTACAGCCCGAACGGCTGAACAGAATTACTTGAAATTTGGCAGAGAGGTAGTCCTCAGGTCAGGGATGTGCCTTTTGCATATATGGAGTCAATCTGTTCAGTAGTTCCTGAGAAAATTGCAGTTAAAAGCACATACATATCTATAGCCGTGCACCGTGCGCGCACTCTGCGCGCACCCTAACGTGCGCGAGCGTAATTCTGATTGGTTGTTACATGTCAGTCAACGTTCGGATCGGTTGAAATCAGGAAGTGTCGGCCGCCATTTTGTTTGTTTTCAGTGCGAGAGTGGAAAAGGAAGGTGGCGAACGTGAAAAGGGGGCAGGGTAGAGAGTTCCTGACCCCCTAGCCTTTGTCAGGGGGTCCCTGAAGGACCCCGAAGGCAGAAAAAAACATTTAATTTATTTATTTTTTTTTAATCACGGGGGTGCGTGCACGGTGAAAAACCATTAAAAAAAAAAATGTAATACGTAGTTTATTGAAAATTAAATATATAAAAAAAATAATAATACATACATAACTTAGCATTTAAAAAACCGTACAAATGCACTGAAAAAACCATAGGTTTCACACACGTTATAGTTAGGAATTAGCATTTAAAAAACCTTGCAAATTCACTTAAAAAACCATAGGTTTCACACATGTTATAGTTAGGTGGATATTTCACTCGTAAAAAACCAATGAAATTCCACCGTTATAGTTAGTTCAAATAAGTATAACTCGCGCGACCACCACTCTATCACAAGGATGATGTCATCAGTGATGTCAAGAGTGATGCCACTGACCATGTCATGAGTGATGTAATATGTGACGTCATGAGCAGAGGATTGCGGGTGCGCGAGTTATAGTTATCTGAACTAACTATAACGGTGGAATTTCATTGGTTTTTTACGAGTTAAATATCCACCTAACTATAACATGTGTGAAACCTATGGTTTCTTAAGTGAATATATATATATATCTTTTCACAAGAATTAACACTCATTAGGATACTATATGTAGATACTATAGGAATCAGTGTAAATACTTTGTATATATGTATATTATTCATTGTCAAAGTTGAAGTTAATATGAAATTGGAATCACTCCCTTTCACAAATTATGTTCCCCCCTCCTTTAATAAGGTACTTTACCTTGACTTTCTGTTATCTTGTAGACCGTGAGCAAATGCTACCATTCATTATTCTTCCATTCAATCAATTGCAATTGTGGATAAATTGTAGCAATCAAATTATTGTTTACTTCAAAAAACGAATTGTCGACCATGCCCAGTATGTCTTCACTTTCTATTTGTTAATTTGTATCCACACCTTAAAATGGACACTCTGGGCCTCGAGACTCTATGGTCCAGTCGAAGGCCGAGTGCCGAAACGCGTAGACCGTCTTTTGCGTATGCCCTGTTCCATTGACGAATAAATACTAACGGATTGAACTTTGTGGTGCTGTGATTCTTACCTGCGACGTACCTTCTATATTTGGAGGAGAAGTGAGGAGAACTTCTTATCATATATATATATATATATATATATATATTACCTACCGGCAGTCGCCAGTAGGTAGTTATAGTTAGGACCTATTTTCCATAGGAATTCCGCAACATTCTATTTGGAATAACGTTGGCGCCGATTGACGAATCTTCTCAAAATTTTCCAAACTTTTGGCCAGCTCAGGTCCGCTTCTATCCTGAAAATTTCACAGTGATTCGTAAAGCGGGGGCCGAGAAAAAAGGGGGGTCCCAAAACGCGTTTTCCCCATGCATTTTCCCATAGGACCTGTTGACGCAGCTACAGCCCGAACTGCTGAACGGAATTACACCAAATTTGGCAAAGAGGTAGTCCTCAGTTCAGACTTGTGCCTTTTGCTTAAATGGTGTAAATCCGTTCAGCAGTTCCTGAGAAAATTAGAGTTAAAAAGAAAGATATATCTGGGCGGAGCCTAACCACACATCTCAACGTGAGATCTGATTGGCTGTCAGTACTTCATCCAAGAAGTGTTGGCAGCCATCTTGGGACCAATATACAAGGTAGCACCTCATTAAAAAGCATTGCAGTTGATAGAAGGTTTTAAGACTTTAGTTACATTATAAATCATTTGTTGATGGTACCATACTCATTTTAGGAATTGTGGTGTGTTCTAAGGTGATTTTACCATGTGAAAAAGCCTTCTGCTGTGGTATCATGAATCATGTTTGAGAGAAAACTATTTTCTCATGCTTTTCCCATAGAGGTTTGGAAGGTGATCTATCAGCTAAACTGAGAGCATATTTTCTGTAAATTCACATTATCTTTCTCAGTCATGTGAGAATGAAGTCTGACATTCTCAGTAAAACATGTACATCCAACAAGGGCAGAGACTGTCAGTTGATTCCTTTGTGTTCTACTGCAGCTTCTCAGAGTGTTCTAAAGAACAACTAGAGCGCTAACAGTCTACTTATGACAAACGTATTGCACACCTGAAGCCATCTTGATTGGAATAAAGTGGTAACTCTTAAAACATTTAATTTAAAAAGGAACAAAATGAGGGCGTTCATTTTGCCATAGAAAGTATGATTAGTGCTGCAGAAAGAAAAATTAGGGCCCATATTGAGTGACTTCTCAAATCCTCTTCTATTTCATGAAAAAATTCTGACATGCAGACTGAAACATGCACTTTCAATACCAGCAGCAGACTTCCCTGGTGAGCAGTAGCTTTACTACAGTGATCTAATAAGCAACTAGAGTGCTAACATTCTGAATTTATGGCAAATGTGTGACACATCTGAATGCCTTCTTGATGGAATCAAAGTAAAAAACTGAAAGTATTTCCTACTGAGGAGACTGTAGTAAATGAGGAAATTAGGAAACTTCATAACAAATAAGTCTCCCAAAATGGCCACCATAGACAAAAGAGCCCAAATGTAGCCCAAATATCACCCAGATGTAGCCCAAGTATAGCACAATGACGGAATGTCCCAGAGTGTTCTAACGAACAACTAGAGCGCTAACAGTCTTACTTATGACAAAAGTATGGCACACCTGAAGCCATCTTGATTGGAAAAAAGTGGTAACACTTAAAACATTTAATTTACAAAGGAACAAAATGAGGGGGTTCATTTTGCCATAGAAATTATGATTAGTGCTGCAGAAAGAAAAATTAGGGCACATTTTGACTTCTCAAATCCTCTTCTATTTCATAAACAAATTCTGACATGCATACTGAAACATGCACTTTGAATACCAGCAGCAGACTTCCCTGGTGAGCAGTAGCTTTACTACAGTGATCTAATGAGCAACTAGAGTGCTAACATTCAGAATTTATGGCAAATGTGTGACACATCTGAATGCCTTCTTGATGGAACCAAAATAAAAAACTGAAAGTATTTCCTACTGAGGAGACTGCAGTAAATGAGGAAATTAAGAAACTTCATAACAAATAAATCTCCCAAGATGGCCACCAGAGGCAAAAGAGCCCAAATGTAACCCAAATATCACCCAGATGTAGCCCAAGTATAGCCCAATGACAGAATGTCCCAGAGTGTTCTTAAGAACAACTAGAGCCATCTTGATTGGAATAAACTGGTAACACTTAAAACATTTAATTTAAAAAGGAACACAATTAGGGGGTTCATTTTGTCATAGAAATTATGATTAGTGCTGATGAAAGAAAAATTAGGGCACATTTTGAGTGGCTTCTCAAATCCTCTTCTATTTCATTAAAAAATTCTGATATGCAGACTGAAAAATGCACTTTTAATACCAGCAGCAGACTTCCGTGGTGAGCAGTAGCTTTACTACAGTGATCTAATGAGCAACTAGAGTACTAACATTCAGAATTTATGGCAAATGTGTGACATATCTGAATACCTTCTTAATGGAATCAAAGTAAAAAACTGAAAGCATTTCCTACAGAGGAGACTGCAGTAAATGAGGAAATTAGGAAACTTCATAACGAATAAATCTCCCAAGATGGCCACCAGAGACAAAAGAGCCCAAATGCAGCACAAATATCACCCAGATGTAGCCCACATGTAGCCCAATGACAGAAGTGTGCAAAACACTTATTTTTTGTGTATTTGCAGTTTTATATAGTGCAGACTTGTCAGGTATTGGAGTGCTTTACATGAGCATTGGTTACATCACACAAGATCAAATTCATTTTGGTTGTAGACATGGGGAGATTAAGTGATTTGACCAGAATCACAGAATGTTGAGCTGAAGCAGAAACTCCAACCTGGTTCCCCAGTTGCAAAGTCTGCAGTTCTGGAAGTAACACTACATCCTCTACCCTAGGTGCAACATTTAATCAAGTGGTCAACTGGATAAAAAAACATAAAGATTACAAATAATTTACAAGTTCTTTGTCCTCATTTTAGTTTTTTAGAGCACTAACCATAATTTTGATGCAAATAAGACCCTCTCATATATGTAATTTCTAAAGGAAATGCTCTAGGTATTACAGTTTTGATTACATCAAGATGACGTCAGGCGTTCCACACTTTTGTAATAAATATAGAATGTTAGCAATCTAGTTGTTCATTGGGATACTATTGAGAGTAGGCCTGGGCAAAATTTCCGTTCCGTTCGCGGAATTTGCGATAATTTGGCATTTCCGCGTTCCGCGGAGAGCGCGGAAATGTCAAAATTTCCGCATTCCGCAGCTTTGCGATAATTTGGTTCTTGCTCGCGCTGTAAAATAATACATTCTCGCGCACGCGCGATCGCCTTACCTGAATCCCCGCGTTCGCCGACAAGTTTTCCAGATCCGGTCGCGTTCTCCATGAGATGTTGTATTGTTTTAGCCATTTGCGCTGTCTCGCGACAGTTCTCGTCCGCAGTGACGTCATGCGTCGCACGATCACGTCTTTTTTCTCGCGATCATGCACCGCGAGACAACTGAAAACAAGATGGCCGCGCCCGCAAGCAACCACATGGGTAAGTTGGCGACCCGCAACCATGCAGAAAATCTCGCGAACATGCCGGAAAAAAACTTCCGCATCTTCGCGATATTTCCGCTTGTTTGCGGAGATTTTTAAAATGTTCGCGATAATTTGCGAAAGGCGCTTTCGCAAATTCCGCCCACCCCTAATTGAGAGGCAGAGGCCAGGGGCACGGACTCTGAAAATTAAAGGCAGGTAGGAGAGTGCAGAGGCAACAATTTGACCACACTGGGCAGGCAGGAAGGGCAGAGGCAGCACAACAGACTACGGAGGGCAGTGGAAAGGGGGGCAGGGGCAACAAACCAACAATACAGGACTGGCAAGAGAGGCTGTGGCAATATAATAGACCAATGTGGGCAGAAGGAAGAGGCAGAGGTAGTACAACCATACATGCCAACAGACCCGTTTCAGTCAGGAAACGTCCAATGTTTTTAAGCTCAAATGGGCTTTATGTCTATAATCTCTTCTTTTTCAATGTAACTCAAAGGGGAAAATCAATACCCCAGTTTTTTTTCAAAATCTCCCTCTTACCAAGTTCAAAATGTTCGCAAGTATGGTACATTGGATCATGGTAGGCAGGAGGAATTGGGGTAGGGATATGGACTCGGATAACAGAGGACAGGAGGGATATGGAGAGGTGCACCAAACTGACCCTACAGGGCAGACATCAGGGATTGCAGCAGCACGATATACACCACACAGAGCATGTGGGATGGGAGTGCAGCACAACAATCCATAGAAAGCAATAGGGAGATGACAGGACCATGGACAACAGAGAACAGAGGGGAAAGAGGCAATGGTAGCTAGCTGACCATAATGGACAGACAGGAGAGAAACCTGCAGCATAACAGACCATAAAGGGCAGGAGGGACGTAGGTTTCAGGCACGTTATAGTTAGGAATTAGCATTTAAAAAACCTTAGAAATTCACTGAAAAAACCATAAGTTTCAGGGGCGTTATAGTTAGCTGGACTTTTCACTCGTACAAAACCATTGAAATTCCCCCATTATAGTTAGTTCAGCTAACTATAACTCGCACGCCCACAATGCACTGCTGATGACATCACATATTACATCACTCATGACATGGTCAGTGACATCACTCATGACATCACTGATGACGTCTCAAATGACATCACTGATGACATCACTTATGACATCATCCTTGTGATAGAGTGGCAGACCTACTCTCCCCCTAATATAACCTTTGATACACACATTCAAAAATAGAAACTAAAATTTTCAAAACAATGGACATACCAATACCAGTTACAACAACCTATTCAGTCATTCTAAGATCCACATACACATCCACTCATTCACCAACAGTCCTATACAGTCACTCATATATGTACTCACTCATCATATGTAATCATACACCGATACATCCTGTTACACAATGCCACTCATCCATAGAGTTACTCACACACATAGTCACTCATGCTAATAAAGAATCAAACATCCATTTACTTGCATTTTACAGTTATACACACCACCACACTTACTTCTACAGAAACTTACACATACTTAGTCTTTTAAACAATCACTTATAGAAACACATACTTATTCATACAGGAACTCTTTCAATCTCTCACTCTCACATAAACTCACTTATATACACCAATAGTCACATATACTAGTTTAAAACATATGTAGTTACTCATAAAGACACTATTGAGACAGTCATTCACTCACTAACACACCCATGCACACACTCATCCACCCATACAGTCCTGCACACATGCTGTCTTCAACACATACAAACAGTGAGTCACTCATTCATGCACCTATGCACTACATAATACCCCCCACCGAACCATACAGACACTCAGACACTCATACTGATACTCAAAGAACCAACTAATAACCTATATAGACACTCATGTAGCTACTCACCAACCCATGCAGCCACTTATACACAAAGTGAGAGACTGATACAGATATTTACATTTTTAAACATTATTCACTAAGCCATGTATTCACTAAGATACACTTAGTCAGTTATACAATCAATTTCTGAAAAACAAATCATTCATTTAGACACTTATATACCCATTTATTCTTCCATCGACCTTGAGATATACATATATAAAACATATGTAATTTTCAGAAAAACACACATTCACTGGATGATGTCAACAGTGATGTCATCAGTGATGTCATTTGAGATGTCATCAGTGATGTCATGAGTGATGTCACTGACCATGTCATGAGTGATGTAATATGTGACGTCATCAGCAGTGCATTGCAGGCGCGCAAGTTATAGTTAGCTGAACTAACTATAACGAGGGAATTTCAATGGTTTTGTACGAGTGAAAAGTCCAGCTAACTATAACGCCCCTGAAACCTATGGATTTTTCAGTGAATATATATATATATATATATTATATATATATATACACACCACACTGCAGCACATTGCAAGCAAGAACAGTGGCCAGCATAATAATTCATTGCCAAAATATCAGAATCTTTTTAAGGAAGGGTGGCCTGTGTGTCCACATATGTGTGAATGTGGGTATATGCATACCTTTTTATAATGAAATTCTCAATTGAGTGAAGTGGAGTCTTATTAGTGGGTACTCGTGGGCTCTGATTACGCTCAGCCCAGAAAAAGGCGCCATATTTATTTCAACCAATGTAGGCCCTCACTTCGAGTTTGTTGGAACCCTTGTGCTTTTTTTCACACCAGATAAATACCATCACCCAACGGTATGTTGGTTATTGGGTACGAAATATAGCACCTATTGTGAACGTTTTTTGAAGATCTTTATGGGATCGTTTCAAACCTAGCCTGGTTAACAGGAGAATGAGATGTCCCAGGTTTGCATGCTAATTTTGCGTTTACGTGCTAATATGTCCAACTACTATGTTGACAAAGCTGCTGGATTGTGATTAAAATACATATATATATATATATAAATATTTTTTATTTTAATGCAGATTTTGGTGCTTCTTGCATCCAAATCCACATGGTACGGTAAATACCATACACTTTTTCTCGGTTAAATTCTGGCAGGATTGTCCTGCCGAAATTTAACAAAGGCTGAGATATTCCACATGCACAATAATTACTGGATCTAATAAATACCACCCAATTCCAGTAGCGTCCGGTGGTGGGAGTGCTGCCGGGCGCTGACTTGGGGCCAAATGCGATGCAGCACACGCAACAATTTTTTTAAATTAATTTATATGTTTACTTATCTCTAATCGTCCGTAATCCGTAGTTTACTACCCCGCACCCTGCCCCTTCCCCGCCCCACATCAGCACCCGGCAGCACTCCCACCATGGGCCGCTACTGACCAATTCCAATCCCTGCTCAAATAGAGGAATGCAGATTAAAAGGTAATGTGCGGTGCATGGCAAAGCATTTCGTAGGAACCCGCTTACTGCCACTGGTCCAACGTAGCTGTGAGATACTATTCACTTGTGCCATTACAATAAGTTAATAGTTGTTGCCTTTGCCCTCCCCCGGCTCACAGGTCCTTTGCTAGCATGATTATACTGAGGAACGTGGCCTTCCCTGCGCACCTGCCGAGCTGCTGGAGGAATCACAGCGGCTTTGGTGACCCCATCACAGCTGCACACATGATTTAAATACCAATTAACCTTGGCATCACAGGGCGTGCCATGTGGCCCAAGGACCAGCTACCTTGGGAATCATCAGTTACATTCATGACCGAGTGAGTGCAGCAACGTGAATGCCTAGCCCAGAATCGCGCTACCGGAGAAGCCTGTAGGGTAAGAGATGACTGCAACTGTGATGGAACAAGCTATCAAATTAGTATAACATTGCCACCAAAATGATACTCTGAGTGCTGACCCCAAGCCAGAGAGATATCTTGCAGCAAAGAGCCTCCAGTTATGATACAGAAAACTCGTACTTGGTGAGTGGTGCACTGGGTGAGTAATCGATACCCAGTGATGTAAGTAACGCATGGAAGCCATAATAGCGACCTGTTACAGTACTGTTACGATAGTTTCATTAGACACGGGGAGATTAAGTAATTTGCCTAGAATCCCAGAATGTTAAGTGCCCTGCCGTAACTCAAACCCGGTATCACGCCATCCACAGTGGTTCTGAAACCATCTTTAGGACCCTTCCCCCACTACCCTGCATCCAGTTGGAGACCACAACTAATTAAAACGATGAGCAGTTCCGCCGTGCAAAGGAGGTGGAGAGCTATACCTGGGCACCCGTTAAATTATATATTAACGTAATGAGATTTAGTGCCTGCCCCGCCACTGTCCTGAACATTTCCCGGACGCCGCAGGTGCCGTGGCCCTGGCTCGAGGCCGGGAAACAACTTGAGCGTTGATATATTGGAAAACGACAGTATTCGGACCTTTGTCTCTTTACTCTCGCATGATACTGCGTAATTCGCTGGGGTCTCTGCATGCCTGACAGGAAGCTGGGTGGACGTGGAGCAAGGGGGGGGGCAAGTTTACCTGTGACACGCGGGGACATTGGGATCCCTAACGGCATCCATAAACTGCACCGCAGAGAGAGCGCGGGCACCAACACCACACTGAGGGCCAGGCACCCTGCTCCCACACACTGTCACCCCATTCCTCCCGGATAAGCCATATGTTAAATGGCGGCAGTGGGAACCAAAGTCTCAGAAGAGACTGTAGCCATGCTCTAGCGCCTTACTGGTGCCAAAGTTTTCAACTGGAAATAGCTTCTTGATCCCGAGCTGCGCATGACGGCTATTCCAGAGCTGGGAGCTGCCCGAGAGAGGTGAGCGCTCTCTGGGTTAGCAGGGAAGGACGGGGCTGGGCGCTGCAGGTTTATTCAAAGTGGCAGGAAGGGGGTACCGACTTTACAGAAGCCCCTCCTTCAAGGGAGCAGGTGGGCGATGAAAGTATTTACCATGGAGAAGAAGTGGGTAGAGCTTTGCCTGTGGGAACTGGTGGGTAAAATGCTTATTTTGGAAACCCAGTGGTGCTGGTTCCAATCCCGGGTGTTACACAAGCGTGTGATCCTGGACACATCGCCTTATCTCCATGTGCTTTAGTCCTCTAAAACACAGTTTATGGGCACAGTCACAGTGATGTGCCTTGCTGCAGACTCAAGCACATGGGCAGATGCAACAATGAAGCTCTTATTCCAAGTCTCGCCCGGGCTACTGGGGCAGTGCCCCAACGTGACTGAAGCAAAGCGAGAGGGCCCGGACCCACCTTCGGCCCCCCCTCACGCCTGACCTGCAGTTTGACATTAAGGCTCATTGCGGTAAGAACCTCGCAGCTCCTGAAACGCTGCCGGAGGGATGTGTGCCAGTACTGGCATTCCGCATCCAATCCGTCAACAGGTATGCAGCAAACCATATTGTCACTCGACTCCCTTCGCCAGACAACCTAGCAGGCGGACCGTGTTCAAACTTGTCCCACCCTTCCTCATACCGGGTAAGCTACATATGCCAGCCTGCGACCAACTCCCGGCTTCCCTTCAGGCACTCCGTACCGTGGAGAGGTGTGGTGCATCCTCAGCACCTCCCAGTCTGGGGCCAGGCACAGCGGGGGAGCCCCAAGACCCCACCAAATAGCGCTGTGAGCAACGGGCCCCACCGTGCCCTGCACTTAACAAACATGGCCGTCTTACGCCAGTAGTAGGGCCCCTGCACCCAGCGGGTATCCCCATGACTTTATGTGAAGAAAAGGCAACTTTAAATGGGGTTCTTCCAAATCAAGTCCCCCGCTTGAAACGGGTCTAGTGACATGTCTGCGGTTTTAAGTGACACTGCACTGAGCTATAGCAGAGCTGCAAAGAGGATAAATACATGGGCCTTGCCTCGCCTGTCTGGAGTTGGCTTCACAGATCTAGTGCGGAAAAGACACATGTCCAACAACATGTAAAATCAGACAGCCCATCTCATCAAAAGTGTTTTTTCTATCAACATTTCTCAATCATTGCCAGCTTGAGAGGAGCGTATGAGAGCATCTCTTGAAAGACCACTTCACACGCGCACCATGGCACTCAGACCCCTCCCGCTGGCCAGCCCTTCAGAGGCGGCCAGCTCACCAAATTGTAAATATGTTCTGGCCACAGACAAAGCCAGCCCATGGAGCAGTAAAACCCGATGTCTCACATCAGCCGAGCTGCAAACACGCAGAGAGTGGAACACCCTGGCTGGACTACAAGTGTTGTCACTCCTCGCTTTTGGAGACCTGGATTTAGCTGACCGTGCTGCTCTTTTGTCCCCCCACCGCTCCGATCACTCATTAAAACGGCCAGACTGGAGGCCGTAGCAACAAGCCCCAAAGGAAAGAGGTTAAGGGCTGGCATTAGGACTCACCACGACGAACCCGACGCCTGCGGTACCTCCGGACCCAGTAACGCGACGCGACTGGACAGCGTGTCCAGCGGGGACAAAACAGCGAGACGGGCAGTGGTCAAGAGGCTGCACAGTGGGCGGGGGAAGGTATTTGTACCCTTGTCCTCCCCACCCCACGGCCGGAAGTGACACGGCTGACTGACCCCCTGGTCCTGGACCAGGGAGCCTGGTATGCTGAAACCTGTGCCTTCCTGTGGCACTAAGGTGGCTGCCCTGTTGGGAGGTCCCCTATGAGGCCCCCCGGACAGCCTGGCAAACACAGACACACTTGCTTGTATATGGATACAGGCACATACAAATATATACAAATAGAAGAAAGAATCTACTCTCACATGCATAAATGCATTCACACACAAACAGCCAGAGGTATAATGCAGATTAAAGGGAAGTTAAACGCTGTTCCCTCAACCCTGTGCTTTATGGAGAGTAAACAATCTGCGCAGATAATTGATGCAAGCTGCGGCTGCTGTTTATTTTCCAGCTGAAAGACAGTAGCAACCAACACACACAAATAAAGCAATCAAAGGCTGAAAGATTCACCAATAGCCCACAGACGTCCAAACACAAATGCAAATCCATTCTGCAGATGGGAAGTGTTCAGAATGCGTCTGCCTGGCTGCATGAATGAGCATGATGCAGTGCACCCCTAGCATGAAGTGATGTGAGGCAATGGAAAACACCAGTATGTGAAACTGCAGAAGTAGTTGCAGAAAAAAAGGACAAATCATTTTCAATACCAGTACAGTTCGTGCATGGATATTTATCCATTACTCATGGGTGCTCGCCACGAGGTGCTATCATTCTTTGTATAAACACTCGAAAATATAAACAACTATATTTTCCTTGAAAAAACATGCAGAACACAGAGGACTCCTGAAGGGATTGGGGATTTGTAAGATTAAAGTATATCCTGATTGCTTGCTTTCAGCACTACACAGGACCGGGCCCTACCCTGCCCCCTTTTCTTGTTTTCCATGTTTGTTTTTCTGTTTTCTTGTGCCTCGGTTCTACCGAGGCACAAGATGGCTGCCAACACTTTCTGGTTTGGAGTGTTGGTAGCCAATTAGCATTAAGCTTGTGATCGGGAGGGTGCGCGGATCCTCCGTGCCTCTAGATATCACTATCTTTATTTCTTAATTTCTCAAAAACCACTGAACGGATTTACACCATTTTTAAAAAGGACGCTTTCTGGGCCAAGCAGTATCTTTTTATCAAATTTGGAGTAATTCCGTTCAGCAGTTTTTGCTACAACTTTGCCTAAAGTTTCCTATGGATAATTGATTTTTTGACCTCTATTTTTTTAATTTCTCTTGAACTACTGAACGGATTTACACCATTTAAAAAAAGGGTCCTTTCTGAACCAAGGGCTTCCTTTTTCCCAAATTTGGTGTAATTCTGTTCAGCAGTTCGGGCTGTAGCCGTGCCTAAAATTTCCAATGGGACATAACATGGGGAAAACGTGTTTTGGGACACCCCTTTTTTCTCAGACCCCGCTTGACGAATCACCCCCAAACTTTCAGGATAGGAGCTGACCAGAGCGCCCCACCAGTTTTGAAAATTTTGTGAAAATTTGTCATCCGGCGCCAAAGTTATTGGGAAAAGAATGTTACGATTTTCTTATGGTAACTACGTTCTAACTATAACTACCTACTGGCGACCGCCAGTAGGTAATATATATATATATAGATATATATAAAACTATATATGTAGAGTTAAGTATAGCAAATCTTTACACACCCATAGAAATGCACCTTCGCAATATTCTCATCCCTGATATTCTTATTTCTTTTTCATCATCTTTATTGGTTTTCCACAAGTTATGCTTGGTACAATTTTGCCAGGTTCATTATACAAAACTTCACAGTGACATTTACTAACTTGACACTTGGTGGGGTACCAGGCGGCATTGCATGCTGGTGACAGGAAACATAACTAAAATGTTGCATATGTCATTAAATGCTAACAACATTGTAATAAACAAATGAAGCAATACACTTTCCTTGTCTCTATATTTTCCCACCAACCAGACTGCAAATAACAAAGAACTATACAATCTCAACTAACCTACATGAACTTTGAGACTCAGACCATGCATGAGCTAGGGTAACTGCTTATGTGCGCACATTTTAGGGACAGTGAAAACAGCAAGAAGAGGAGGGGGAATGGTACGAGCATCGCTTCACTGCATACACACGGTAGCCTGAGCTCTCGCCCAGTTAGGTCCCACCTGAGGAGGGCCCAACTTGCCCCCGCCTATTTGTCAGCGTGTTATAACAAATGCCCGGAGCGAGGTACCATCTCACCCCTGGGTTGAAATGGGTGGATTTAATCTGCCTTCCACAAACGACAGGTGTTCTTGCATGGTGTTAGTATGTGGGATTTATGGGGTGCCTTCAGGAGTTGCGCCATATGCTCCGCCACCAGTGCCCTGCGGAGATACAACAGCCAAGTGCGTGTGCTGGGAGTGGCACTTGACTTCCACAACATAGCTATTCTCCTCTTTGCCAGTGCTAAAACTAGGTCCAAAAATGTATCAAGGTTTTTTCGCATAGCAGTGCGCTTGGTTATACCAAGTAAAAAGTGCAGGCCTTGCACAGGTATTGTTGTGTCAGTTGCTTCCCCTAGTGTCACCGCTACCTCGTTCCAATAGATGGTAAGGCAAGGGCATGACCAAACCATATTGCTGAGTAGCGAGGACATACATCAATAGAGGTGGGGTACATACGACTAGTCTGTGTGGCGTTAAATATGTATGGTGTAAGTAATTAAATAGTGTATATTTCAGTCTAGCCTTCGTGGATATGACTTTTAAGGTACCCTATACACTTGAAGAACCAGAACCTTTTGGACCTGGCGGCGCAGGGTACGCCTTAATCTCCTGGGTTCTCCTGCTTAGCTACACAGAGACACGGGGACACTCTGTCGGCGTAAAAGATTAGATTTAGTAGCTGCAGCTAGTACAGTTGTCCTAGAAGTACACACGGTATGTTCTCAGGAGATTGCCACTTCACTCCATGGCGCACAATCTTATATAGTATATATGTGACATATACATTAACTAAGAACACACCTAAAACATATAAAAGGAGCCAACAAGGAAAGTTGGAAAACAGAACAGAACCAATAGGAATGGTTTGAAAATAAAGTATCGAGTAACTCGAAGAAGCCTCTCTTCTAACTGTGTTTGTCACCCCTCCCCACGAGCTATTTCATTAACTGACTTGAAGCTGTCTTGCAGGTGACGAGATACGTTTGTGTGTTTTGGAGGGTAGTTGTGAAACAAGAGAATACGAGCAGAGGACAGCGAAGGCCAGACGATAAGACAAAATCAGAAGAGAATAGTGTGAACCAACAGATAGTTGAGACAGGGATTAGGTAAACCAGACAGGGATTAGTGTACTCGGCCAGTCTCAAACACCAGTTTTTGTAAACAGAGGCACAAGGTTATTTCAACACACTATTGCAGGAAAAGAAGAAAAAGACTTTGATCGTCGTGCTGCCTTAGTGAGGGCAACACAAAATGGCGGCGGAGCACAAAATGGCGGGTCGATACGATCATGATCGAAAATCGAAGTTCCTCACACTGAGCCCACTGCTTATCACTTATGGTAGCTGACAACTTGGAGTCCCAATATGCACAAAGTGGTGCCAGTAGGGAAATAGGATCGGGTCTAAGGGAACTATTAATCACTATCACTGCTTGTCTGCCTTTACCATGCGTATGTAAGGTCCACAGTATCTGCGACATGTCAGGTTCTTTATCATTGTTTAGCCATGTTTGGAGGAATTGTCGTGCTAGTAGCACATAAAGCATGAAAGTACCCTGTGATGTTCCAAAGTCCTCTATTAACCCTTCAAGGCTCTGTAATTGTGAATCTATGAATAAATCGCCCCAGGTGTTCAATCCCACCAATGCCCAGGACTCTAGTTCCGGGCGGTTATGGCAAGCAAATGAGCCAAATGAGCCTGGTAGAATCTCCAGTGGTAGCATGGGTGCATATGGTGTTGTTTGGCCCTTAGGCATCACATATCGTAATCAGCTGCGTCTAGCTGCCGTCATTAGCAGGTTACCCTGTTTTCTCTGCATCAGTTGTGGAGCCCGACAGCCATTCTATTATTTCTGTACATCTTAATGGCATTGCCTAGCTAGACATCTCGGCCACATGGGCACTTGCTAGCCATCTCATTGGCCACTGGAGCTGTGCTGCAGCATAGTAATGCTTGTAGTTTGGTGCCCCCAATCCTCCGTCTGTAAGTGGAAGGTACAGTTTACGGAGTGCCACTCTCGACCTTGAGCCTCCCCATATCAATGAAACCAGGAGTGCTTCCAGGTCTTTCAATATACTCTGCGGCAGCTTATGAGGGAGGGCGGCAAATAAGTAGAGGAACTGCCAAAGTAAAAGCATTTTAGAAATGGCCACTCTGCCCATAGGGGACAAGGGAAGATTACGCCAAAATGGTAGGGCTGTGCGTTCTCTGGACTCAGGTTCCCATCTATGAAATCTGTACTGGAGTGATAGATTTGAACTCCCAGATACTTGAAGGTGTCAAATACCCACTCCAACGGGGTTCGAGGCATGGACTGTCTTTGATCTGGTGGGATCACTCTCATGGGAAAGACTACTGACTTAGACAAGTTAACCCGAAGGCCTGAGCATGGGTATCTAGGAGTTTCATCAGTTCTTGCAGCACATCGCTTTTGCCCCAGAAGTAGACTAGCGCATCATCGGCATACAACAAAATTATATGCCATTGCATGTTTGCGTGGATTCCCCAGTCCAACACACGTTGACGTAGTTTACATCCTAAGGGCTTCATGGCAAATGCAAACAAGATAGGCAATAAGGGGCAGCCCTGTCTGGTGCCTTGCTCTATAACGAACTGTGGAGAGATGTCTTTCACTTTCTTTATTCTTGCCTGCGGTTCTGTTTATAATATGCTCACCCAGCGTCGATATTTAGGTCCAATACCAAATTTGCCCAGCATTTCCAGCAGATACTGCCAACCTAAGGTGTCAAATACCTTTTCAATATCCAAGGCTGCTAGCCAGGAGGTGGCAGATTCTGCAGGGGCCCAGTTCAGCAGCCTCAACTGACGACACAAATTCAGGCCAGTACTTCTCCCCGAAATGAAGCCATTTTGATCAAAAGGGATGCTGTTTCTATTAGCCTGTTGGACAGTATTTTCCCCAATATTTTATAATCTTCGTTTAATAAAGACAGGTGCCAATATGATGCCATCTGTAGCCGATCCCTACCCGGTTTAGGTAACACAACTAATAGCGCTTCTTGCAAGGATGATGGGAGCTCTCTGCTCTCATAAGCGTCCTTGTATATATTGGAAATATGGGGTACAAGTTGTTCTGAGTAAGTCGAGCAAAACTCAGAAGGCCAACCATCAGTGCCCATGGTCTTACCCGCCCCTAGCTGCATAATGGCGACGAGTATTTCGTCCTCCATGATAAGTTACTTGAGCGAGTCATACTGGGGTTGTGTGACCTGCAGAAGTTGCATTTGTGACAAAAATCGTTGAATGTGGGGGAGGTTGTCAGTGGTAGGTACCCTGTACAGGGAGGTGTAGTACTTGTAAAAGGAGTCGTTAATTGCTGCTTGTGTATTTACCAACACACTCTCATTGTTATATATCGCTGTTATGGGAGGTTGAGAAATGTCAGTTTTCAAGATCCAAGCTAACATTTTGCATGCGTCACCCTTTGTGTGTTGTCGGGCCAGATAGTGTTTGTAGTCCAGTGCACAAAGACTATCTGAAGTCTCCTTGTATGCTAGCCGTGCCTTGGCTAGCAGAGGAGCCACCTGATGGAATGTGGGCGCCAGGCTTTCACATCTTTGGATTTCCGACTCATGCTTTTGAAGTTCTGCTGTCAGTGCCATACGAGAACTGTGTGTTGTTTTGATGGCATGTCCCTGAGTGACCAACTTAAATGCATCTCATTCTATGCCCCTATTAGAGGCGGGCCTGCGTTATTCTGGAAATATGTGGTGATTGATCGTGAGATGGCAAAGCGAAATGTCGTGTCCCTAAGCGCAGAGATGGAGAGGCACCAGGTCGGATTCCTAGCTTTGCGATTGCCCCACGATAGGTGTAACTGTGATGGGTTATGATCAGAAAGTTCCCGTGCTAGATATTCTGTGTGCATTACCGTAGACAAGGTTTGCACAGAGCAATATATTGCATCAGTCCGTGTGTGAAGATCATGCAGTGAGGAATAATGTGAGTATGTGTCCAATTCAGGGTGTTGACTGCACCATGCCTCGCTTAGCTGCATGTGGTCTGCCCAGTCTCTCAGGTGTCGCAATAACTGAACAGATTGCGCTCCCAGGGACGGCCGACGTGAGCGATCCCGATCAAGATCATACGTTCAATTATAATCCCCTCCCCATAGTGTAGGTGCTGTGGGGTCAGAGAGCACGGATGGCGTGAGTGACTGTAGAAACTGTGCTTGCCCAGTGTTCGGGCGTACAGGAAGATTAGTACCAATGGGAAACCATCTAGTAGGCCCTCAAGTACCACATAGTGGCCCTGAGGGTCAATCCGAGAGTGTACCACTTTTAAAGGTGTGCCTGGTGCCACCCATATAAGGGCACCTCTAGTATGTCCAGAGTATGTGGTGCCTATGACCCCAAAGCTTGCACAGTGAGGCGAGTGTGTGGTGAGGTGGTCTTCTGTATTAATGCAATTGAAACCTTGTGGTTACGCAAATATTCATTGATTTTATTTTATTGAACACATCCTGCCAGCCCTCGCACATTCCACATTAAGAACATGCAGTCATTATTAGTCATTCAGTCTCCAGTGAAGGAAGAATAGAGGGGCCCTTCATTGTGTTGCTTCCCTGCCCAACTGTCCGGCCCACACTCCTGCCCCTCCTTCCCACAAACGCTGTGCTGTATGTGACAATACTCAATTGCATCACATACATAGCATAGTAGAAAATCGAGATCGTATAAAACAAATAAAAGATTCCCCGAACTCCCCACCCAAGGCTGGCTTGCCAAGAGGTGATTGGCCACATGCAACAAAATGCCTTCAAACTTGTTATAAATCGAGTGCTATCTCAGCCACTTCACACTGTTAGGGGGCATAGCCGTATTGTGTTCTACCTAAATTTGGCTGCCATATATTGACCAAGATTATGATATCTTGTAACACCGTCCCCTGTTTTCAGAAAAGAAGAGATAAACATAACTTTCACATTGGTGATTGATTATCTAATCACAAACAGCAAATACTCAAGAAAAGGATATTCAGGGCATCACCCAAGTTCTTTGGCTGTCTGCAGGCTGATCTCTGGGCCTCCTCCCCACAGCTCTGCATGTTTCAGGGCATCAACCAAGTTCATTTGCTGTCTGCGGGGCCATCTCCAGACCTCCTCCCCGCAACTCTGCGTGTTGTAAGCCCCGTAGTAATAAATGCTGGAAGGACTGGGGTAGTGACTGGAAAAAGTGGAATACTTGCTACTAAATGGGAGGGGTTATGGAAGAGTCAGGAGAAGTCAGAACTAATGGGCGTTGTAGGATTAATCAGGTGTTCCGCCGTCTTTATTGCATGCGCCCATTCCGCTAACACTTGCTTCTTGGTAGGCAGTTGTTGGACTTGGCCCTTTTTGCAGGGTCATCTCAGAACTTTTTGACTTCCTCCTGTATTTTTTCTGACCTGTTGTTGGTGGTTTTATGACTCTGGGCACTTTACCACTGCTGATCAGTTCTAAAGTGCATTTGCTCTCTTTATAAATTGATGTTATGGATTAGTGATTCCATGATTGGCATATTTGATTTACTTGTCCAACCCTAGTACAGTGCACTATGTGTGCCTAGGGCCGGTAAATCAAATGCTGCTGGTGGGCTTGCAGCTCTGATTATGCCACCCACAGAAGCAGCTTGTTAACATGTGACTCAGGCCTGCCATTGTGGAGCCTGTGTGCAGTCTGGGACTGCCATGTTGACTTGGCAAGTGCACACACTTACCTGTCCCTAAACTTTCCCTTTTCTACATATTAGTCACCCCTAAGGTAGGCCCAAGGTAACCCTGTGGGCAGGGTGCATTGTATGTGAAAGGTAGGACATGCCCTTGTGTGTGTGGCATGACCTGGTAGTGAAATACTGCCAATTTAGTTTTTCACTATTCCAAGGCTATCTGTTCCCGTAGGCCAGAATGGGGAGTTAGTTTATAACATCTTATAAACATAACTGACTCCAGGAACAAGATTGGAAAATCAGGTTTAGTATGTCTTAACTCAGAATGTTAAGATGCATATTTTAGTGAGGATGATTTTTACATTCTGTGTTTGAAAATACCACTTTTAGAAAGTAGGTATTTTCTTACCTAACCATCCAGTGTGCCTCTGCTAGGTTTGTGTATTGCATGTCTGGCTTTTGGATGACAGGGGCTGAAGGAGGGCCGTGGCTCCAGAAGTCTGATGAGTCAGGGCTGGGCTGAATATGCTTGGTCTGCATTTGGAGTGGTGGGAGGAGTAGCATCTTCACCTGAATAGGGCTGTGCCTGCCTTCCACCATGCCGGATCTGCCCCCCTGTGGTGTGTCTGAAGCCAGGGCTCACACTGACAAAGGAGATTATTGTGGATTTGTGTCATTTTGACTTGTTTAGATAAAAATTACTTATTTTTCTAAACTGGTGCGGTGTCCATTTGTAGTGTTTTCACTGTGTTTATGTATGTGTTCACAAATGCTTCACATACTGCCTCTGAGATAAGCCTGTCTGCTCGTGCCAAGCTAGCAAGGGGGTGAGCAGGGGTTACTTTAGGAGTGTATCCCCCTTACCCTGACTAGAAACAAGGGCCCCTACTTTGACAAAGGTACCTACCTCTGCCAACTAAAGACCCCCATTTCTAACAGCTGTTGTATCTTGTTCCTCCCACGCCCTCTGCGTGTGCCTTCTAGTTTCCAGGATGGTTGTGATTCCGCCAGGGTATAGGGCGGGGATGAGCGAATCCATTTTGGTCTATCCGAAACCAGGCTTAATATGGGGTAGAGCAGGATATATTAGACTCTTTATGCCGGATGCGCAGTTTGGCTGGGTATAGCAGTGCATATTGCATGTGGTACTCCCTTCGGCATGGCTTAACCTCCATATAGGAGGACCTGCGGGGCTGCACAGTCAGGGTATAATCAGGGTATATATGTGCTGTTGCGTTCTCCACCTGCCAGGGGCTCCTGGATCTGGTCGCTTGGAGGATGTGGTCTCTAGCTCTGTAATTAAACAACCTTGCCACCACCGGTCGCTGCAGGTTACATGGGCGAGGAGGGCCACCCAGAACCCTGTGTGGTCTTTCTATTGAAAAATGTTTTGAGACCTTCCCCTGTAGGATATCGTTGGAGATCCAGGATTCCAGATACAAGTCCATGGCAGAACCCTCTACTCGTTTTGGGAGCCCCACAATGTGAATATTGTTCCTACGGGAGCGACCTTCCTGGTCCTCCACCTAGCTTGCCAAGTATTCCACCTCTTGCTGCAGAGATTTAAGTTGATCTGTCGCCATAGACACAGTGGGGCGCAGGGCCACCAGTGCATATCCCGACTCCTCCACTCTGGCTTTAAGTTTTTTATGATCCTTTCTTAAGAATCCTATTTCAGCACATAGGGCCCGATTCACAGAATTAACTTAAGACTAAATCCTAAACTTACTACTTGGCCATGGCCATGGCTAAATCTCCGCCACCAGCCGGAATCCCCACCTTCGGCCCGGAAGCTCCGCCTCCGGGCCAGAAGCTCCGCCTCCGGGCCGGAATTTCCGTCCCGAGTGCGGACGTAAAGTTAGTAGTCGTAAATCCATTCTGTGAATACCAAAAGTAGTAAGTGCAGTCTGTGAATACCAAAAGTAGTAAGTGCATTCTGTGAATACCACAAAGTAGTAAGTTTAGGATTTAGTCTTAAGTTAATCCTGTGAATCTGGCCCTATGTGTGTCAATTTTGGGTCCTAATGTAATGTGGTTTTAATGTCCAATATTGCTACCGTCAGTTCATCAAACCAATGTGAGTGATCTGGTGGGGCGCTTATATTGGGAGCATCTTGTTTTGCGGCATTTCAACCATTGGTAGCATAAGTTGTTGTTTCAGCCTTCTGGGGCTGTGATTTGTCTGAGCGGGGCTTTCCCATTGTGTGTATTGGCGCTGGCTGGGCCCGCTGGTAGTAGAAGCACAGGTCTTTTCCACATGGCGGGCCTTTATGGATGTTCAAGTTATCATCTGCCTTCACCTCGCTGAGTATTGTGCAGTGTCACCTTTACACTGCAGTTCGTGATGCACCAAGTGGTGTGGCACCTATGCAATAGTGGCCCTCAGGGGGGAGAAAGCATGTGCCCTGTTCCGAGGTAGACAGCAGTCAACTAAAGATCTCACCCGCACAGCGTTTTGGTCTGTGCCACGGTCTTATGTGCGCTTGTGATGGGGGGTTGCTGGGCCACCCCAGGTATAACTTCAGCAAGTGCGGCAGGGAAAGTTCACAATTCACAACAGATCCCGAGCTGCTAGCTCCCTCTCATTTGTACCGCATCCGCTGTCTTAGTGCGCCCCAATGATAGCACCTGCACCGCCTACGGAGTCGGTACCAGCCCAGGGCTCCACGCAGTATCCCTTTATATTGCACAGATAAGTCTGGTAAATCACTCCTGCTTCACTGGTGATCATAAGGTGCAGAATGAGTCGCTTGGCTTTCGATGCAATTGATGCCCCAGACGTGGGGAGAAATACAGCTTCACCGCTTACAAGTCCCAGTACAGTAGCGGTTGAGCATTCAAGTGTTGCACCACCCTCGATCCCTCGCCACTGGCCACTCATCGTCCGCTGTGCAATTCAGTGCGTGTTCCCAGGCCACAGCTCTAGTCTCAGAGGGAGGGAGTTTCCATGCATTCCCCATGCAATCGGAGCCGCAGGCTGCTTAATCAGTGAGACGGGGGGAGAGCACCTTACAGGCCCAGTCCCAACCACCTGCGATTCGGAGCGGGCGCTGGCCACAAAGGTCGTGGCTTTGTCTGGTCCGGTCATGCAAAGTGCTCACCTCTGGTGGTAGTTTCGCCTCTGGGGAAACAGCCTTTCTCGCTCACTCAGCCGGTGAACCTCTCCACCTCCCCCGCTCTCCGACGGCGCTGGGCAGTACAATCACAGCCGAGGTCCACGGTCGCGAGTAGCCACGGTGCCGCACCTCCGACGTCGCCCTTAACACAAATCCGTTCCAAAAGTGAGGGTCAATGTGCCTGCAGGGGGCTTCCGCCATACATTACACCCCGGATAAGAGGCTCATACGGGTTAAATTCAGGATAATTGGGCAGGCCACTCACAGAGCTCAGCAAAGCGCGTCCACACTCGCTGCCATCGTGGCCATGATCCCCCTTGTCCCTGATATTCTTGACACATTATTTTGTCCACACAATATTTTGAGACTCAATATTTTCTCCAAACACATTCCATAAGGGTTAGAGCATGCATGGCCATGCATGCAGGTAGCTGTGTGACTGTAGCAGATGAATTGTATTGCAAAGCAGAAGGCAATCTACTTATGCTGGAGACTTGGGAGCTGATAATGTGTTTCCTTCAGGAATTGAGGATAGTGCAAACTGATTCCAAGGTGATTGTTGGGAAATACAATAGACTGATTTGTTACTCATGTATGCATGCAGTTGAGTGAAGATATGGCCTCAGGAAATGGAAGTGGGGCTCATGGCTGCAGAGCCACAGCCTTGCAAAGCCTGGCACATCTGGCAGGGGGCTATAACTATCCCCTGCAGCAGGGACATTACAGGGCCTCTACCACTTGAGGAAAGACTGGTCCTAAGGGACTCCAAGGCATAAGTGGCAAAGCATAAGGATTTGACAAGCAACTATCAGGCTGATTCTCTGAGGCTCTTTGAGTCAGATGCCCATCCTCGCAATGGACATCATGGTGCAGAGGAAGGAGTAGAGGTCCTTCAAATGGAGCTGCAGATTCCCTCAAAAGAAGTAAATAGAACGCACAGTGAGTCAACACTAAGGGCTATCAAACCCTTAAGTGAATTAATCGCACCAGATGAAGTAATATATCACTAAAATAGGGAAACTAGGACATTGTCACAGACTATTGCCTACTGCCTTTGAGGCACGTTTCACACTTTCCTAGCAGGATTTGCAGACACAGTCTGACACTTAAATTGGCCTTAGCAGACATCCAAGATAGTTGACTGCACATCTGTGCCAGTTACCAGCTAAACATTTACTCACCATTTACTAAGCTGTTGCACAATAGGCTAGTGTTGACCACTTCTGAGTACCCTTGCCAGGTTGGAAGGGAGAAGAATTATAACTTCACCAACTTGTGTGGCAGTAATTATCCTGAATAAAGGGGCTGTTGCTTGGATTGTTGTGTGTTCCACTGCAAATTAGTTGTGCAAAGATTTCAGGTCAGCCATGGCCGATTTTTGTTCTGTTATACCAACTGCAACTGGAGTTTCTAAATAAACCTTACATAGTATGGCACCTATGTTACATGATCGGTGGTTTCCTGGATCCGCAACCAGGATGGAGGCTCTCTGACTGATAGGTAGGATGAATTGTTAGATCTCTATCATACGGGCTCACTCTACTGGACGTGAGCCTGATTCTGTCCAAGCAAGTACCAGGAAGATAGAATAGAATTGGAATAGGCTTTCTTTGGGATCTAGTTAGGTTTTCAGAACTGTTAGGTCTGTGATTAATGCAACTGCCGTTTAAGTTTAATAAAACACTCCTACAACCTTTTGATTGCTCGATTTTTGTCTGTGGAGTCTTGAGTATAGCTATAGTTCTGATGTGATGCTCATGATCTCATCCTAGTGATAGATGCAATTACATATGTCACAAATATTCTTACAAATGAAAACACATTCCCATTACCCTTAGCACCATGATAAAATATGATTTATTGCTTTGAGTATGTATAATTTATTACATCATGCCTTCAGATTTTGTTATTTATTTGTGTCATAACTGTGAGATTACATTGGTATGCTAGTTTTTGGGCCCAATCCACAAACTGAATTTTGCAGTATCTAAAGTAGTCCTACAGTAGTACTACTTGTAAAATGCAATGCACAAACCTATGAGTGTAAACTTCCATCTCTCTTTTCTTTTTCTCTGAGGAGATCCTCATACAATTACGCTGACTACTTAGTGCCTGATTATGAGTTTGGCATTGAGGTAGAGGGACCGCCCAGTTCCCATACTGCCAAACCTGTGGTGGAACCGCCCACCAGATTAAGATTTTTCATAAGCACCGCTATGGGAATGTCAAAATCAGTACCGGCACGGCATAGACTACTGTAATCCATGCCGTGCAGGTACTGAGGTGCATGCACACAGGGGGCACAACATGTGCCCAACTGCATAAATCCCCAGGCCCAAAGGCAACAGGGGGCCCAGTGGAACCACCATTAAAACTGCGGCAGAGAGGAAACTCATAATATGCTTGGTGAGACTGCGGTTGTCCCTCCAAACATACTACCTCCAGGGATCTCTGATCTCTGGTGGTTGGGGTGGTCACAGGGCAGAGTGCCCACCTTAGTTGTAATGAGGCGGTCAGAAGACTGTCGCACCCCCCGCGAGTCTGGTGTCCATGAGCCACCAGACTCGTAATAAGCCCCGTAGTAATAAATGCTGGAAGGACTGGGGTAGTGACTGGAAAAAGTGGAATACTTGCTACTAAATGGGAGGGGTTATGGAAGAGTCAGGAGAAGTTTTGGGAGGGTGAAACAGGAATTTAGAGAGGGACAAAGACTCCCTCATACTTCTCCCTGATATCAGTTTAATATTTTGCATGAGGATTATGGTGGAATATTTTTATACTTATTAACACTTTTATATTACATGCTTTTTGTACTTTTCATCTGCATCCCTTGCCTCCCAAATGTTTTTTTCATAGCCCCCTAGTACACCAGCAATTAATTATTGTAATTTTATTGTTTTATTTTAATTTTATTCTTCTTATTTTATTTTATTTTTAAAGTTTTTCCACCATCTACTCTCCACTTTTCTGCCATAGGCGCACAGCCACATAACAGCATTCATTTTTTAATGATGATTCCTTTTTCTCCTGGACCTTCCGCCTGCCAAAGGTGCACAGCACATACCAGCATTAATTTTTTAAGTATTATTGAATTGTACGCTGGACGCGATGACTGCCATAGATGATTAACACACAACAGCATCCATTCTCTAAGGATTATTCCATTTTCCCCTGGACACCCTGCCTGCCAAAGGTGCACAGCACACACCAGCATTCATTTTGTAAGCATTATGTCATTTCCTTTGCAACTCCCTGACTGACACATGTTTCTCCCTTAGATGCATGCTTGCACATGAAGCAAACAGTCACTTTGTCATCCTGATTGGATTTAAATATTATGATCTGGTGGTGTGGCTTGACTTTGAAATGCACTGTTTATAATTATTTAGGAAAATGATGATAGCTTAAGCAACAACACTAAATTATATTGTCTATACTAATTCAAACTGCAACAATGCCACATTTCATTAAATGTTTTTCTTGCTTGTGTGCGTTTAGGTGCACAAGAGACATCACCAGCAGTACTGTCAGACAGTCACATGAGTCTTTCAGTCTCTTCCACTTGTGTATCTAAGTGCCACTGCCAACTAACTGCTTCAAGATGGCCCCAAAGTAAGGTATTGCCAAGAAAGTGGCCAGTGGGGAGCAGAAGAAGCAGATTTACGCCACTGGCGTGTCGGCAGGAACCTTTTTCAGCAAACCTGTGCCTGTCACACCGACCTCTGGGGAGCAAGCAGAAAGCAACACTCCTGCATCAACGACACGTCCCCAACCTAAGTCCAAGTCTCTCTGAGAGGCAGCTACTGCAATCATGTTGATGCTGAAGAGCAGTGAAATTGAATTGGATTTGTCTCTTTCCCAGAGTAGTACCCAGTCGTTTCTGGAAAGTGAACAACAGCAGCAGCGAGCATTGGATCTTACTGAAGTAGGAGCAGAACAGGAGGTTGAGATTCCTGTTAAGCAAGATCCTCCTCTTTTTAAACCATTGGCTTGCAGTTTCTGGTAAGAAAAAGGAAGCGTACTCCACCATCTTCTACAAGCCATCCCTTCTATTATCCGGGCGCTGATTGGACCACGTTGAGTCTGAGATGAGGCAGGAGAGGCTCAGGAAAAGGAAAGTTCCTGAAAGCCTTACAGTTATGGAAGGGGGCGAGGATGGCGATGACCTTCTCATTGTGGAAGCTGGCACAGAGGAGACTGACATTACACTTCTTAATCAACCTGCTCCAAGGGATTTGGCACCACCTCTCACCTGTGCCAGCTCCCACATTTTCAAGGCTCACGCCAAGACCTGTATCCACCATTAGCTCTGTAGAAGTGCACACTGCAAACAGCCAATCATCATCACACCTACCTACCTCCACTCCTTCGTGCATTGGAAGTGGCACCAGGGGCCAATGAGAAAAGGGACCGCCCCAGTTTGGGACTTCTTTACAGTTAGCAAGCAGGCGGACAACATTGCACTATATGCTCTATTTGCAATGCTGGTGT
The DNA here is from genome assembly GCF_964204655.1 of Triturus cristatus. Classification (NCBI taxonomy): domain Eukaryota; kingdom Metazoa; phylum Chordata; class Amphibia; order Caudata; family Salamandridae; genus Triturus; species Triturus cristatus. Next base: position 306,277,223 of record NC_140582.1, on the reverse strand, counting down.
TCGTTGAGGTAAGCTTGGTACACACTATGGTACTGGAGGCAAAGTGACCCATTTGAAAAAACATCATACACTCACCTGGGAGGCGCACCTTATCAAACTTTCTGCATGTGGTGGTGGTGAAGGTGATATAGGAGGGGTATTGGCTCTGGAGCTTCCCATTAAAGTGGAAGTGTAGGTGGTGATGAGGAAGAGCAGGATGGCATATTCATGCACCGCAGCCCTATCCCAAGCAGTTCACTTGTAATACCCACCTCATCAGTAACCTCAAAATGGTACAAGAGTCAGATGGAGATAACACAGCATACAGTAGTGACTGCCTCAAGACGCACATTAAGTCTGCCATCTCCTGGTCCTCTCCAGAATCATCTGCATCAATGGAACTTCCCAAAATATATATATATATCCAGGCTACTATTACAAGCATGTTTAGGCAGGAGGGGCCCTATGACTTTTTAACTGTACCACCTATTATTTTATTTTATTTATTTCTCACATCTGCATCCAGGGGCATAAGGAATACCAGCACCAATAAGGCGCTGGCAGGTGAGAGAGAAGGATGTGCCTCCACCAGTGCTGATGGCTCTGCTGACCCCAGTAAGTCCTCCTGATAATATTATTATTATTTTCCTATCTTTTACCGCTCCGCATTAAAACTCTTTTTTCCTATATACTGTGTTTGTCTCTTAATTGTTCCCCAACTCCTCTTCAATCTAACTGTTTCCTAAATTTTTCTTACCCCTGCATTATACTATTTACCTATTTTCTATATTTTAAGTTTCTGTACTTGACTTCAAACTATCTGTACTAGTCTGTCACAGTATCCTTTTTCTTTTGCTTTGTCAGTAAGATTTACCTCTCCCCTTAAAGACTGGTGTTACTGTAAGACTCAGAGAACCCATTTTATATCAGGTACTCTACTGTGAAGATTGCATGCCCAATTAAGGTATTCTATGCATCGTTGCTGAGAAGGATTTCTTTTTCTTGCTCATGCTCGAACAGTAAAACGAGAAAGTGGCCAATGGCCATGGTCATGGTGGACCCCTTAATATTGTGTATGTATTATTATTATAGTATACCAGCAAATAAAGACTGTGCAGCATGGCTGTAAGTATGAGGATGACAGCCTCATTGCAAAATGTTTTTGGTTGGCTCGACTACCTGGCTTTTCAAATTTTCTCAAACATTGCCAACCAACAAAATACCCAACGTGATGTATTGAAATTTTGATAGAAGATTAAGATACTGTAAACGAACTGTAGTGATATTTTGTGGTTGCATTTTTCTTTAAAGAATAAATAAATAGGGCGGTATCTGATTCTATAATGTGTAATGTTTTTCTAGCTACACAGACCACTGGTGCCGGCTCCGAGAGCTACATGAGGAAAAGGTACCCCCTAAGTTAAATATAAGGTCCACAAGTAAAGGGGGAAATAGCAGTTATCAAAAAGAAACACTCTTATCTGACCTATATTTCTTTACCGAATGGCCTCCATTAGGCTCATACTAGAAGCAGGTGCACAATACAACAATCAGTCATACTGATTATGTAAGATTTATATATATATATTTTAATTTCTTGAATATACAAAATATCTATATATTTTTTTTTAAAGAAACCTTTATTTGACTTCAGAGAGTTACAGACATGGGCCTACAACCACTTGGGCCGGCTGCTAATTAGCATGAGAAGAGTTAGTTCACCGTTATACAGACATGTCAATCAAAAGATCCCGTTAGGCCATCCGCACTCTGAGTGAAGGCAGCAGTTGTATTCGAATAACAGTATTAAGACGGTTTCATCTTTCAATTTAAAACTTATAAACATTTCACACAAACAAGGCAATAAGAATTGTAAGTATCAGCACGTGCTCCCCGGGGTAGGAAAGTCCACTTTATATAATAATCATGAATGGTCCGTGACAGAGGAGGGGGGGGGGGCCCGGGAGCAGAGAAAGTGTCAAACTGTAACATACTCATAATATAGCAAATTAGGGATGTTCAGCTAGTGGGACAAAGAAACATCCAGTACAATTGCCAGAGGAGGGGCGCAGATGTCTCCGCGATAAGAATTCCACGGACCCCACACCTTATTATATTTCCTAGGCTTGCCTCTCGCCACATACACCGTCTTTTCTCTAAACATGCACCAGTCCATATTCTCCTTCCATACCGAGACCGTGGGTGACCTCTGAGAGCCCCATAACTGTGCGATGTTGCGTTTAGCCACCATATTCCCCAAAGTCGCCCACTGTGTCTGTGCCACATCATAATCATTTGGCTCCCACACGTTCAGCAGACACCTTCTAGCTTCTGGTAACAGAGCGACATGCGTGACTTCTTCCATTACCGCATGCACCCGATTCCAAAAGCGAGCCACCTCAGGACATTCCCATATGACGTGAAGGAATGTACCCAGCAAACCACAGCCACGCTTACACAGTCCATCCACGGAAAAACCCATGCGCATCAGGCGGGGTCCAGTGACATACACTCTATGGAGTATTTTCAATTGTACGAGCCGAAGGCGGGCCGGAATTGCCACCTCTCTCGGGGAGGCTACTGCCGACACCCAGTCCTCATCATCTAATTCCAAACCGTTAGCTACCCAGACCTCCCTCAGGTGGGTCAACAGGTCCGCCCGTTCGTTTATGAGCTTTTTATAAATCAAGGAGATTATGCTGTCAGGCACGTAACCATCTAGCACCCTGTCCTCCAATGGGGAATATTCTGGGATAGCAGTAACATCAGGGAAAACCGAACACAACGCATGGCGGACCTGAGCATACCGGAAGTACTCCCTATCGTTCAGCTTATATTCCACTTTCAACATTTCAAACGTTTTAAACTTCCCTTTCACCCAAAAATCACTCACCTTACATATGCCAATCATGTCCCATTTCTCAAATCCTTTTGTTTTCCACAAACAGCCCAGCCTTTCTGAAGCATACAGCGGAGTCGCTCGAGTCAGGCGGTCCTTCCATCCCATCGCAGCATTCGCAGCATGCCACACACGTACTGCTATCTTTGTTGGGCCTGTCAACTGCACACCGGGAGACTTCGAATAAAGTGCCCTATTGTAATACCCACCAGGCAATAACATTTTATCCATCTCAAACGCCGGATTCAGGGCCGGTCCGTACATCTCGTGATTCACCGCCGCCAATTGGGACGCCCAATAATATCGCTTGATATCGGGGAGTGCAATACCCCCATCATACCAAGGGAGCGGTAATTTTGTGAGAGCGATTCGCGATCGCCCGTCCCAGAACAATTGCCTCTGCAAACTCTCCACCTCACGGAAATAGCGGGCCGGTATAACATCAAGCGTGTTTTGTAGTGCATACAGGAATCGTGGTAGCGACTTAATTTTAAACAACGCCGCACGACCGAGTGGCGAAAGCGGATGCCGTCACCAACCCGAAACGTCGGCCTTTAGTCGTTGAAGTGGGGGGAGTAAGTTCCGCTCATAACGGGCCACAGGGTCTAATGTTATGAAGACTCCCAAGTATTTAAACCCCGATTGCGAAATCTGGATAGGGCAGCCACGCGGAAGGAGAGGAGCATCACCTGAGAGAACGTAGACGCATGACTTAGTCCAGTTAATGACCAAGCCGGAGTTACGACCAAATGAGTTTAGAACGTCAACTAATACAAGTAAAGACTGCCGGGGAGATGTGAGGTACAGGAGAATGTCATCCGCATAAAGAGAGATGCGGTCCTCAAATTCAGGCATCCACCTGATGCCCCGCAATGAGGGCTCCCATCGAAGCCAGGCAGCCAGAGGTTCCAAGGCAAGTGCGAAGAGGAAGGGCGACAACGGACAACCCTGCCGCGTGCCTCTTCCCAAAACAAAGGGTGTCGACACTCTGCCATTCACTACCACCTGAGCCAATGGTTCATCATACAACAACTTTACCCAACCGATAAACCCGGGGCCAAAACCAAATTTCGCGAGCACCGCCCAAAGATACGGCCATTCTAGAGTATCAAACGCCATTGTTGCATCCAGAGACGCCAAAATGGCCGGCTCACGTATGTACGCCGCTCTGGCGAGCACTCCATGAAGACGCCTCAGGTTCAAAGCCGTGTTACGGTGAGGTATGAAACTAGACTGATCCGGATGGATCAAGTCGCCAACGACCCTAACCAGACGATTAGCTAAAACCTTAGCCAGAATTTTGGGCTCAGCGTTTAACAGTGAGATGGGTCTATAAGAGATACATCGATCCCGCGACTTCCCCTCCTTGTGAATCACGACTATTGTAGCAAGACACTGATCATAGGGGAGGGAGCCCACTTCTCGTGCGTCAAGAAACATTTCGCGTAGATGAGGCGCCAGCTTGTCCGGGCGCAGTTTATACATTTCGATGGGAAGGCCATTAGGCCCCATGGCCTTGCCGGAAGCGACCGAGCGAATGGCCAAAGCAATCTCATCAGGCGACAACGTCGCATCCATCAGTATCCTATCCTCCTCCGACAAAGACGGCAACGCGATATCTCTCAGCAGAAGATGAGAGTCATCCTCAGGGCGATCCGAGACTGGGGAATATACTTCGCGGAAATAATTCGCGAAACATTCAACAATTTCCACAGGGTCAGTCACACGCACGCCATCCGCTCTCTCAATGACCGGTACCACTCGACTCGCTCTCTCTTTCTTGTCCAACCATGCAATCAACTTTCCAGCCTTATCCCCCACATCGTATAAGCGCCCTGCTGCTCTCTACTCATCACTTTGGCAGCATCGGTGACCAACGCTCTATAGTCAAGCTGCTTGATACTAAGAACGTGCAACTTATCATTCGTAACACCCAGCTCCAGGTCCCCTTCCAACTCGGCTATTTCATTTTCAAGGCGAACCACCTCCTCAATCTTGCTTTTCTTGGTGTGGGAAATTAGAGAAAGGGCTTGCCCACGGATCACTGTTTTGAAGGCTTCCCACAACGAGACAGCAGATGATACTGACCCCACATTTTCATTGAAATAGTGTTCGAGAGACTTGACCAGTTCCGCCCGGATTTTAGGATTACGCAGGTACCAAGGGTTAATCGGCGCTACCCTCCCCTCAGCCCCGGGGGTGACCTCCATGTGCAACAGTAATGGGGAGTGGTCAGAAATACCCCGGGCCAGATGTCCTACTTCCCTAACCATCACAGCTTGGGCCACCGGCATAAGGACATAATCAAGTCTCGATAGACTTCCATGAGCCCCTGAGTGGAAAGTGTATTGCGCCTGTCCCGGGTGCATTAATCTCCAGCAGACTATCAGTCCGAGAGTATCTATAAACCCACTCAGCCAGGTATGTGCCCCAGGGAGATCCCTGGGAGGGTGACGATCCGCTCTACCGGATACGACAGAATTAAAATCGCCCCCCATCACCAGAACCCCCCCCGGGAGTCCCAAGACCATTCGCCCCAAATCAGCAAATGTTACAGTCTGCAATCCTGGTGGGACATACACAGAAACTAGCGAGACAGTTCTGCCCTCCCATCGTCCTACGAGTGCAGCATACAGCCCTCTGTCATCATGAATTATATCGTCCACCTCCAGCGGGAGAGAGGCTCTAACCAAGATGCCCACCCCCCTCAAGCCAGAAGTGAAACCGGCGTGAACAGCGAGACGATATCCCCGCCTATTCATAGCATGGCAAGAATTCCCAATTAGATGCGTTTCCTGCAGAAAGACAATGTCTGGCGAAAGTCGTTTAAAAAACTGTAGCACTACCCCACGTTTAATCCTGTCCCCCAATCCATTCACATTCCATGAGAGTACTCTCAATCCCCTACCCCCCATCCCAACCTCGTGCATAACCCCCTCCCCCAGAGAACACGACCCCAACCACCAGTCGTATAGCGTTACGTTGCCTTGTAAAACATTCAAACATTCCCCAAACCCCCCCCTCCCCACCAACATTCCCGTTACAACTCCCCCCTCCCTGCACCCCTGCATGAGCCCATGTAGCCCCCCCAACTTGCAGTGTGCCTGTCGCCCTAGCATTAACTAATCTACAAAAAGAAACCCCAGAGGAGGAAAGAGCCTCACTAATCACCCCACAACCCCCGGGCATTTAGGAATAAGGCACTGAATAGAAATATCGAACCAAAGTATTGAAGTGTCATCGTAATGTTCAGTCACCGGGAACCAAGAGTCTACTCCTGCCCCGCCAGGCCCCCTCCGTTCTCCTCAGTCTGTCCCTCTCGACTTCGTCGCTGGGGCAAAGTATCAAGCCAATCTCCAACCACCTCCGGCCGATCGAAGAAATGTGACCGATCCTCAAACTCAACACGCAACCTGGCCGGAAAAAGCATCGCATATTTCAGCTCCATGTCTCTCAGTCGCCGTTTAACACCCATGAACCCCTGTCTCTGCTTTTGGACCGATTCTGTGAAGTCCGGGTAGAAGCTTATATTAGTGTTCTCAAACTTCGTCGGCCCACTCACCCTCGAGGCCTGCAGGATAGCGTCCCTGTCCCTAAAATTGAAAATTCAGGCAATGATAGGCCGTGGGGGAGTGCCCGGTTTCGGCTTACCACCTGGAACTCTATGGGCCCGCTCGACCGCAAAAAATTTACTCAACCCTTTGGGTGCAAGATAGTTGATCACGAGGTCTTCCACGAAGAGGTCGGCCGCAGGAACCTCCGATTTCTCCGGCACCCCTATTATGCGCACATTATTCCGTCGAGCCCTACTTTCAAAGTCCTCCAGCCGACGGACCAATAAATCATTGGATGTCCGCTGATTACGGACTTCGGTTTGCAGGTCGGACACGTCCGTTGTCAGGCTCGATGTTTTCAGATCCAAGGATTTGACCTTTTCATTCGTTTTGAAATGTCCGCTCTGACTAGATTAACGTCGATCAAAACCGTGTCCAATTTATGGGCCAAGGTGTCGAATTGCTGACCAACCGCAGCTTTCATCTCGTCGATGGCACCCATGATGTCCTGCAATGTTAATTCTGTGGACGATCCCGGGCCATCCTTGGATCTCTCCGGTGACTTATGCAGTCTACTAGGGGATCTTTTTAACTGAGCATAGCTGTCCATGTTATTAGCTTGGGTATAACCTCCCCGCCTAGTCGTCTTGGATTTTTGTTTATCTCCATCCGATCTAGCCGCCATTGTCTGAGGGCCACCAAGGTTGTCGTCCACCAACACGATTAGTAATCGACGTGTCGCTGACATGCCGGGGTCCCGCAGCCAGTTTCAGCGAGGAGACCCAAAACCGAAAGTGAAAGTGCGGGGTACGCACCAGCCCGGGTCCTGCATGCCGTTGTTGTTCACTTTCTGCCCGGGCACCACGCCAACTCGAGTCCAGGGCAAGGCCAGGAGTAGGCCGCCAACTTGAAGTCAATGCTATCCCGGTTCCTGAAGTCCGATTTAAGTTTGGACAACGGGTATCACCTCCGCTTATGTTCGCCTGTAGAAGCCCGTCGTTAGAATCAGGAGTTATTCAGGATAGACGTGAGAGGTTGCGGAGGCCCTCGGGAGCCCTGTGCCTACGCGGCCATCTTGGTTGCGCGCTAGGCTCCTCCTCCCAAAATATTTTTGAAGGTCATTTTTTATACGTGTGAAAACTTTTTTTAATATAAATTCATATCAATACAATTTGGACAAACATAATACAGTGATTCATTGTTATTAATTAATACACAAAAAAAACAATATGTCATGAATGACAAACGGACAAAATGACAATTACATTGCAATAAATATCATCCTAAAATGCATTACCTATGACCCCATACACAAACATCCATCAATCATACTAGTCAAGCATAACCATCTCATACAAACAACACATTCATACACAAAAAGATGTACATTATCATAGGGACTCCTATTATTTGGACTGACATACACTCAATCTTAAATTCAGTGGTAAGAATTAGTCTACAGGTTATCCACTGGTGTGTTGTCATATGTAGGTTTGCCTTATAGTCGGTCAACGCACGTTTCAGTGGGTTAAGATTGTCACTACCTTCGGCAGTACTTCTTAAGTGTATGTCAGTCCAAATAATAGAAGTCCCTAAGATAATCTACATCTTTTTGTGTATGAATGTGTTTTCATTTTGATGTAGCTTCTCTGCAGGGCCTATTTCTATTGTGGTGTTTGTGGATGTAGGTCGCTGCCAGGGCCTTGCAAATTTGGTAGCTGCTGGTGGTGGTGGTGGTATCTGTGCTACATCCCTCTGAGGAGGTTGTGATGGGGCATCATCAGTCTCCACTGGGGCTGGACTAACATTCATGATAACTGGCTCGTTATCGTTCTCCTCTTCTACATCCATAACTCTAAGGCTTTCAGGAACCTTTCTTTTCCCTAGCATCTCCTGGCGTGTCTCATTCTTAGACTGAGATGAAATCCAAGTGGAGGCTTGTTCATCAGAAGGAGGGCTTGGAGAAGGAGATGGTGGAGTAGCCCTCTTTTTTCTTGCTGGAGATCTGGAAGACAATAGATCTTCTGAATGAGTGACTTCTTCTACTTCCTCAGCATGAAGCTCCATCTCCTAAACTGCTCCTACTTCAGGAGGAACTACTTTTGCTGGCTGCGGCTGTTGCTGTCCACTAATCTGAGTGTACTACAATGATTGTGAACGAGATAGGTCCATTTCAATGTTACTGCTCGACTGCGTTGCCGTGTTTAAACTGGCTGCCACTGTGCCATACATGGGCATGGGCCAAGGTTGGTTGTGTCAGTTGATGCTGGGGTGCTTCTCCTAGCTTGCACCCTGGAGCCAATGCGGCAGGCACAGGTTTGCCGAAAAAGGTCTTGGTTGGCACGCCAGTAGTAGAAATGACTTTTTTTCCTTCTACTTTCCTGGCAGCACCTTTCTTTGGGGCCATCTTGAAGCTGTCAGGTGACAATGGCACTTAGTTTCACAAGCTGAAGAGTTTTCCGTGTTGTGTGGTCACTAATAACGTCATGCTCAGGCCTTCTGTCTGGCAGTACTGTGGGTGATATTGTTTCTGGTGCACTTAAAGGCAAACAAGCAAGAAGAACATCAGTGAAACATGGCATTGTTCCATTTGAATTAGCAGTTTAATTTAGTGTGGTTACTTAAGTTATATATAATTAACAATAAAGTGTAACCAATATCCTATCGTAAAACCACACCAAGGAAGGATAAGAAAGAGCAACGAGAACACACAAATGTAATTGTTTGCTTTAGTGCATCAAGTTGGAAATAGGATGTGGCAATCAGGGAGGTGCAGGTCACAAAAGAAAACTGACATTGGAGTAAGCCTTAGCAAATGAATGCTTTAGTGCTGGCTGTGCATCACTAATAGCACATGGGGTGCATGCCGGATAATAGGAAAAAGAGGAAAATAAAATTAGAAAAAAAACAAGTATAAATGAAAAAAATATTAAATTAATTAAAATTTCATAAAAACATATTTGTGAAAATAATATCAGAAAATAAAAAACTTCTAAATATAATTCAATTGCTGATGTACTAGGGTATTTGGGAGGCAATGAATAGTGTAGATGTAAAATACAAAAATATATATATATATATAAAACACTGTTTATACAGTACATTAGTATGAACATTGAGCTACTAGGCCTCTAGCATAACACACACAATGGCCACCAGCCACATGGTCAAAAAGCAAGCAAGGATGCATGGCCACAACTGGAGAACACATGCAGGCCGATGGCAAAAGCATACTGGCTGGCTACACAAAATGGCCACCAGCCACATGGTCATAACAACAAGCAGGAGGCCTGGAAAACAAAGAACACATGCAGGCCTATGGCAAAGCACATTGGCTGGTTACACAAAAGGGCCACAAGTCACATGGTCACAACAACAACAACCAGCAAGAAGGCCTGGCCACAGCAAAGAATACATGCAGGCCTATGGCAAAAGCACACAGGCTGGCTACACAAAATGTCCACCAGTCACCTGGTTCCAACAACCAGTAAGAAGGCATGGCTACAACAAAGAAAACATGCCTATGGCAAAAACACACTGGCCCCTACACAAAATGGCCACCGACCACATAGTCAAACAGCAAGCAAGGAGGCATGGTCACAAACAAAGAACACATGGAGGCCTATGGCAAAAGCACACTGGCTGCTACACAAAATGGCCTCCGACCACATGGTCAAACAGTAAGCAACAAGGCATGGCCACAGAGAACACATGCAGACCTATAGCAAAAGCACACTGCCTGGCTATACAAAATTGCTGCCGGCCACATGGTAACAACACTACAACAAGCAGGAGGCCTGGAAAACAAAGAACACATGCAGGCCTATGGACACTGACAATACAAAATGGCCCCTGGCCATATGACATCGGGAACAAAGATAAATGGTGGCCTATGGCAAACACACTCACATATTGGCCAGACAAAAGAGGAATGGTAACACGAAGAACATAGCAGTAATTTAGCAATGCCAAAAATGAAAATTAACAGGACTAACCATTTTTACAACATCACATATTCTCCATAAGCTTCACCCTGTTTGCACGGAAAAAACGTGAAATTCCACAAACACATTTTTTATTTATTTTAATCCAATGGCATTCCAGGCCTAAATGATGTTTCAATTCAACAGACACCACATAAACAGTTGTTTCATGCACCCATGGCAAGTACTGGGCCTACTGACTGGCAGGCCCATTGGCAGACCAGACCACATAGTAAATTGAAAGAATATTGCAAATTCATAAAAATACATGGAGAAAATATTCTTAAATGTACAACATTTTTCTTTTACAAAAGAAGAAATATTACATGCAAAAAATAACTTTGGGCCTACTGAAACTGCAGGCCACCTCCACCACAAAGCCTTATACAACAGTTGTATAACTTACTTGTGAAATCTGAAATACAAAGGCCTTAAATCCAATGGTGTATATGCAGCAGACACAGAGAGTGATCCTTCCAGCTTCAAATGCAAAGGAAAAGTGACCATGAGATGGACAAGGAAGTTGGAGATTCTGGGTCACTTCCTTCCTTTTGGAAAACAAAAGTTTTAGAAAAGGACTCCTTACACAAAAAAACAATGCAAACGGTCCATTTAAGAAGGTTTTTTTTACTCTAAATTTAAATTTCAGGAAGATTTAGATTCTTCTCGAGGAGAGAATCTTGCCTCGTTTGCAGCAGCAGCCGATCACATTCACTCGCGATTGCGTACGTCACAAAACAAGCACCAGAAGTTGCTGGTGCGGCCTAAAGCCATATTAGTAGCTGCAAAATCTTATGGCACCTTCCAAAAAATATGTGGTGCTCATAAATGGCTAGAAAATCTCGGGGGCACTCGTGCCCGCCCGGGAAGTCACTTCTACACGTGCGTAACATAATTTCAAGCGTGCCTACTGAAAAAAGTAGTGCGGAGTTTATTTATAACTCTGCAGAGTTGCCAAATTCCACAAACTCAGCGAGCGGTGTAGAGTTTGACACCCAGACCTATTACTACTACCACCACCATGAGATGGCATCTCGGGAAATCCTGCTGTTAAGAGCACTGAGAGAGGTAACAGCCCTCGCTTCATCTATTGAGGTAAGAGTACTATGGAATGTTGTTATAATTGCAGAGGGTAGTAGGACTAGGGTACCGTATGATATATACTTTTTTAAACAGGTTTATAAAGCAGGGCGCACTAAAAGGCAGCAGTGCAAAGTAATACACCCCAAAAAAGATTTGAGGCATAAATAAAGTAAAATAATAATTTATTTCCTTTTTTTACCAATACATTTCACCCTTTCCACCTACAACATGTCCCTCCCACCAAAAGAAATGTGTTAAAAAGGGCTAAATAAGCGGGCACTACACTACATACAAGTGGGCCACAAGCTGTTTGAGGTCCTCCTCCATGTGTGGCTGTCCTGGAAAGCATGATCTGATTAAAGGGGGTGTAGCAGTGGTGGTGGACGGGTGACTGCCAGCTGCCGGCAACGATGGTGTTGTGCTTTCCAGGATGTTGAATGTCCTGGCGCCTGGGCGGGGCCCTGGACAGCAGCAGCTGCCTCCTCCTCATCAAGGGCCACCAGGCATTGAATTTTGGCTTGGATTGTCTCCAGACTCTGCTGCCACAGCAAGGCTGCTATCTCCTACTTAGTAGGTTGTTGACCAGCAGGAGTAGCTATATCTAGAAAGAAAAAAGACAACTTGTAAATATTGTTCTGTGCAAAGCACTTGTTTAAAGGTATATAGTAGGACAGTATCAGTACATTACTGGTCCCCTAGGGCCATTTGAATTTGATGTCATTACAGTCATAGCCATTGTTTACCCACACATGCCTCCGATTATACTGAAACTGGCTGAAAGGAATTAAGGCAGAATAACAGTACACCTAATTAAAAAAATGTTTTAAAGAATTTCCTAGTAAACAAATAAACAGACACTTTTTATATAAAAATTAAAATGAATGAACTCCTATTAATGAGTAAGACATTATGCGCTATGCAGTACAAGTATAAATTTTGTGCAAAATTAATGGAGGCATTGTAGCTATTGCATGGGTAGTCACTACTTTGCTACTCTGCAGCCTGCAGCTGGGGCTCTTTTCCAAAATGCCTTTCAATTTTACTGTGACTCAAAGGCAGATGATTAAAAATGATACAACATCACACAAGTCAGGTATAAAATGCGGTTATCCTGTGCTGTATGTAGAAGGGGAAAAAAATTATGCATTGCAGTTCAGGGAAAGAATTTAGGACAGGATGTATACATTGTATTTTGCACGTTCATCACAGAACATCCCACCCACAAAAACTTAAGGCACTTAGTCCCGCTTTCCTCCTTAGCCTCACCCTCCACCACAATTTATAATTATTTCCTAAGAAATACATGGGGTTGACAGTATGGAAAAGATACTTAACTTACTCACCTGCAGGGTAGGTTAGAGGGATCAGGCCAGGTAAGTAAGTATACATTTTACTACAGAATACTAGTGGGGGTGTTACTAATCATCATGTGTGCACGCTTTGGCTTTATCAGTCACTGTAGTTGGCAGAGAATCACTTGTACAGATGTAAATCTGTTATGGAAGCCATGAAATATATAAATAACTTGTCCCGAAATATGTGGCGCATTCCAAGAATTGATTTTTCAACTGTTTGGGCAGGCTGGTACAGAACTTAGGAAAGAATAAAGGAGTGAAGTACTAGAAAGTGACTGAATGGGCATTGGAAGGGAAGGAAAACACACTTTGTTTTCACTTTGTCATGCACTTGAAGCAGACGTACATTGCACAGCCGACACTGCAGTGCTGAATTGAACAATGCAGCAGTTAGGTAATGGGTGGCAATGGGAAAATGCCACGCGAAGGGATGTGATGGGTGGGATACATATCTGCTTTGCTTAGCAAATACAGTGAGTCAAGGGAGTAGACAAAAATACTCCCACTTTGAACAAGAGCTTTGATAAAACCATTCCAAACAAGCAGAGTGGGTGTGCACCCCCCTCTAAAGGAGAACTCCCTTGTTTCTTCGTCCAAGCAATTATCCAGTCATCATTCCATTGTTCTAGTATTATTTACCCTTTGATACCCACCATTTGAGCATTGCATTTTCTCATCCAGTCTTTTACTATTGAAAACCATCTATCATATATATTCATCCAGCCATTAATTTACCTATCTACTGCTCTCAACCATCGTGAATTTATCCATTTACCCACAGAAACATCCTTTCACCCGTTCAGTCTTTCACCCATCCTGATTTAACCTACCCAAGAAGAATTCCTTTCACCCATCATCTGTTTCTCCCACCCAGACAGGCATCCTTTCACCCATATACCCATCCCTCACCCACCCATGAATCCTTTCACCTTCCCTCACTCATGCATACTTTCACTCATATAACATTTCATCCATCCTTTCTCCTTCTGTCCTTTTCTTCCATTTTCCATCAACCCATCACTTTTAGCGTTCATTATGAGTTTTTGCTGCTGGGTTACAGATAGAAGAGGCCATTAACTCAACCCTGCTGTAACTACTAAAGCAGGGAGGTTCATGACACCCTTGCAGTGAGTATACTAGTAATTGTCAATAAGCAAGCAATGTGACTTACCACTGCCCATCCCTGTTGAAGCTGGGACTCTCCCTTTGACTGCCACTGCATCTGCTTCACTGGAGTTATTGCTGTCCCTGGCAATAATATGTGCAGCTAGAAAAACATTACATATTTTAGATGCCAGATACAACCCCCCTTAATATTTTCTTTAAACAAAATTCAACCACAATACAAACCTTCACTACAGTTTAGTTGCAGTGTCTTCTAGCAAATATCATATTGGGAATTTTGTTTGTTGGCAATGTTTGAAAAGCCAAGTAGTCATGCCAACTAAAAACTGTTTGTAATGGAGTGGCAGAACTATGATGACTCTTGAGTCATTGGCACGCAATGAAGGGGAGCAGTAATAATTGGTAAATTAAGGATTTATTGTCTTGGTTGTCAAATGCAATGGGATTGTCCTCATACTAGTTACTGGCCATGGTGCACTGCCATTGAAACTGCTGGTGTACTACTACTGTCTAAATGAATACATACACAGCATTGAGGGGGGTACACCCATGGCCATGGTCACTCTCTACTTTTATGGTTTGAGCATGAGCAAGAAAAAGAAAGTCATCTCAACTAACATATGACAAATAAGAATAGCTTATTTGGGCATGCAATCTTCATAGTAGAGGACCTGTCCTGAAACCGGCTCTCTTCACCAGAGTAACCGGCCACAAGATAGATAAGGGAAGAGAATAAACTTACTGACAAAACAGAATAAAGGAAGTTACAGACAGACTAATATGGACAGGACTAAGTAAACTACAAAAACTTGAAATATAGCAAATAATTAGGATAATGCAAGGATAACAATAATTTAACAAACATTAAATAGAAGAACAGGAAAACAATTTAGGCGACAGGCACAGTAAAAAATTAAAATAAAAAGGAAAAAGTATTCTAAATGTAGAGTTGTAAAAGTTAGGGAAGTAATAATAATAATATTAAGAGGAGGACTGACTGGGGCCAGCAGATCCAATGGCATCGGCTGTGGCGCTGGTGCTAGTGGTGGAGGTGGAACTTCCACCCGCTGCGGTACTGGTAGTGGCACCCCTGTCTTCCTGACCCACCTCTGTGCTGCTCACCTGATATGGGAGAGCTGGTTTGGGAGAATAATTATTGCAAGAAGGACCAACATTTTAAAATTAGGCAAGTGTTGTGTGTAAGGGGCTGCAGTGACTGGGAGTGCATCATCTTTTTGTGTTGCTGCAGTTGCCTAAGTGGGAAGGGTATGCCCAGCGTGGGTTTCATGCTGGCTACGCCACTGTATTCAAGCTAGCCTGGCTGATGAGGGGTGATACACTGAAACCGGTCCCAGGATGCTTGTTTTCTGATCCAGGGAGGACCTGACCTGGCCTGGCAGTTCAGGCTGGACTGTTCCTATGGAGAGCACTAATTTGCCTATGGCTGGGTTCATACAAGAGTGGCATAGTGAATAAAAAAATATTAATTTAACCCAGATCTCTGACTGGGAGTGAATGTTTGACAATGTTCAGCATTCCATCCATCATCGTTTTGTGTTGTTCAATTTTAATAGCACAATCAATCATTGCCATGGTTTGGAAATTCCCAGTAACACCTGTTTTCACAGATTGGCATGCAAAAATTATTCAGATTGGTTGAGGCTAGTATTGGTACCATTTGAGTGTCAATAAGAGTGATAAAATCTGTAAATGTTGGAGTAAATTTGCACTGCAATGGGCAAATTTGTAAGCACTGTACCTTGCATTACAGTAATTGTTGTGAAAAAGCTGGGTATCATGTGATCTTGGCACTCATGTTCCATTTCATAGGATGGAACGCATAGTGGTGCAAAATCTCCAGTTGATTTATGATCAGTGACCTGGCAGAATATATGCCTATGTGCTGTGAACGTCCTTTCTTTCCAATCTTGTCATAAAGATTTTGCTCCATAAAACCAAACTCTTAATATTCTTAAATGTAATCAACAACTACAGACTCTTGTATGTGCTACCTACCAGTCCCCTCTAATATCGTAAATATATAAAAACGTCTATTGCATCCTCCATCTAAATCCAAATCCTACATGCATGCTTTCCCACTGTTATTGAATGAACAATTTGAATAATGGGTGAAATATTAGATGAGTGTAGAATCCACATTAAATGTCCACTAGAAAAGAGAAATAAACTGTGCTTGACAACCAGCATCTAGATAATTAATAGTTATTCCCCCCCAAAATACTGAAGTTCATGATCGATGTTTAGCCCCTCTTTGACTGCTCTCATGCACATGATCAACATTGTCTCCTTACTTCTGAGATGCAATTCCCTATTTCCCCCACGGGAGTCTCTAAACATGTGTTTAATCCCATAGAATCAGGAACTTTTATTTTACCCTTGTGCAGCACAACCCATGCCTTGACCTGCAATGGGATATATCTTGTCCCCTTGTTTTAGTCCCCACATATGCTCACTCACTCTCTCTTTCAAAGCTATGATACTACTTCCTATATAAAAAAGGTCACTTTTGCAAACAATAATATATCACAAATCTTCTGTTAAATTTAATATTGGAACAAATTCCATATCCATCAACCCCCTGTTTTCCAAATCTCTTCATCTAATTCATTGCCCATCCATTTGCACATGTCACAATGGCTGCATTTGAAAAAACCAAAGGTTATTCATCTCATTCAATGGTCATGTGGATTTGAAATGGGATAACTTGGACTCAACACCATTCTCAAACATCTGCCCCTACGGAAAGTGAGATCTGGTTGAAGAGAGACTAAACATTGATCATGAACTTCAGTATTTTGGGGGCGGAATAACTTGTAATGATCTAGCTGTAGGATGACAAGAGAAATTTCTCTTTTCAAGTGGATATTTATTGTGGATTTCGCACTCATCTATTTTCTTCTGCCTTATTCAAATTGTTAATTTAATAATGGTGGGGCATATAGGATTTGGATTTAGATGGAGGAGGCAATAGACATTTTTTGCACTCCGTATATCAAAGTTGTACTAGTAGGTAGCACATACAATAGTCAACAGTTGCTGATTAAACTTAAGAATAAAAAGAGTTGGGTTTTATGGAGGAAGATCTTTAGGACATGATTGGAAAGAAATGGCATTCAGAGCACATAGGCATATATGTTGTCAGGTCACTGGTCATAAATCAACAGGGGATTATGCACCAAAACAAAGATTGTGGATGTCGTATTCAGTAAACATGGAATAAATAATATTGTGACCATACAGGTTGAGATGGCGGCCACAATTGCGAGTCACAACAGATGGCACGGATGAGCCATTTTTTATAGTCCTTCATCACTTGTTACAGCATCTATTTACCACCAGTAGTGGTGCCCGGGATACATGCCATAGCTGGAGCACACTCGCTTGGGCGTCGTTGGACTAATATTATATTGTCAGAGCTGAACTCAATTGGAGCATTATGACGAGATTAGGGGGCAATATGATGGATGGATATTGGATTCTAAATGTTTGGTTTTTGCTTGGTCTAACAGGGAGAACTCTCACAATCTCGATAAGTTTTAGAAAGTGGGGCTACATAGAATATAAAGAGGACCGCGTGTGGGTCAGTATTGATACATGTACAGACACACAAAATTGGTGAGTCTACAGAGTCACAGTGATTGTGGCAGTTTTGTTTGTGAATAAGGTTCTATTTAATGCAATTAAATCTTTGTTTGGTACGTTTATATAATCAGATTTGAAAAGTGAATTGTGCAATAGATACCCCTGTTTGGAATTACAACTGGAAGCTAAAATAGGCATCAGCCTGTTAATCATGATATATATCTTGTGGAGGTGTGGGTCATATAGATGAGGTGTTCCATTTTCTTTTTACAGTAATGGCCATCAAGAGATTCTAGGTGAGACAGGTACCTCTTTGTGGGTATTTGGTGGTGATTTCACCAAATGAGGAACTGCATGTTTTATTTCCACACACTCACCGAAACTTGCCATGCTATGTGTAATTTGGGATGATCTGGCATGGATTACATTTGCCACTACAATGATGAATATCTAACTTGTGCATGCCAATAGGTGATATGATAGCCACTATATTGATTTTGACAAAAAGATATACATTTTGACTAGGTTGGACACAATTACTTAAATATAAAGACAAATGCTTGAGCAAAATTGTATTGATGAGATTTCTAAAATAAAGTGCATGGATGCCCACCATCATGCAACACCTCGTATCTGTTTAACACACTTATTTCACCAATCACAGGACAATGCGACTATGTATAGGGCTTGAATGTAGTACAACAATGGTGGATTGTTTTGCTGTTTTAGCCCTGATGAAGTCTTAGGAAATACCCTAAGATGATGAAACACTTGTGGTGTAAAGCATCAATTAAGTTTGAAAAGTAGAGGCAAGGTGGCCGAAAATTGAATAATCAAATAAGAAAAAGACATTTTAGGTTTGTGACTTCATATTGTAATATTATGTATGTTTTGTAGCATGTGCCTTAATGTTATATTATACCCCAGACAGCATACCCACCGACACATCCACTACCCCAGCACACTCCCAGACACTACACCCACAGACACATCCACTCCCTCATCATACCCAGCACCTCAACATCGCATACCCATAAATGCCCACACTCACCCACACAACAGACACCTACACAACACCCCCCTAATGTGCACAAGACACATCAGACCCAGAGACACCTGGTTCATTTACACACACACACTGGTACTTCCATTCCCACTAAATACCAACCCCTACTCCCTCCTAAGCACCCTACCTATTTTCCCTATGGGAGTTTGCCCTTACCTTTACCCCAGTCACAGCTGGACCCCGCTCCCAAAGCCAAGTCCACCCCTCCAAACCCAAGTCCACTGTTCCCAAACACAAGTACACCCCTCCCAAGTGACATCATTGAGGTGCCTGGACTGCCCACTAGATGAACCCTCTCTGGGGAGGTTCCCTTGGCAGTGTTATTGGAAGCAAGCGTGCTGCAGCACAGTAGTCCAGTGGACTTGAACTGTACAGATTGGACTGCCACTTTCCTTTGTTTTTGTTGTGTTTCTTTTAGAATATTTGAGAGAGGTATCTCAATTGTGTTTCATTTAAAGATGTGTAGTGCATATGTTTGTTTATCTTGATGGCAGACACTACTGCTTAGTTTTTAACACTTACTATGTCAAGTGCATACCCTGTTTAACATGGTATGTGATCGTCATTTGAATGTAGGTGCAGCTATTCAACATAGTGGAGACCTGCTCCAAAAATTAGTGGTTCACAATTGCTTTAAGGATAGTTAATTACAGATGTGTTTGCTTTGTTTTTTTACTAATATGTATGTACATATATGCATTGCACCTTGTTATATGATGTGAGAATGGCTCATAATTTGGACTGCCATTTTTTTTTAAGGTAATGTATGGCTGACTGTTACCCCTTGTATAGAGAGATTTCTACATTATCTTGCATTGTACTTATCCCAATGATCAGTGATGCATATTTTTGATGGTGAAAATGTGCTGAATTATTTTAAATGCACCCATATTTGCTATCCCTTTTTGAGCAAGTGTGCATTGTTTGTTGCCAGCTAACACCAAAGTTATGGACACAATGTTGTTGTACAGGTGTGCTTCTTTAAATGTCATTAACATAAACATTAGAGACGTGCATGAAACTTGGTGATGCTATTGGTTATCCCTGATATGCTTGGAGCCAGGGAGGTTGTGCACATAGAAGTTTAGAGGCATGGGAAAAGTGGCCTCTGGCCCAGGGAGCCAGACTTTCAGGTTGCCCATTGATTGAGCCGACCCTGTTCTACAGAGAATCTTGCCATGATGACCTTGAAATACTGCTTCAACAGATTGGTTCAATTTACATTTTACACAAACTACTTCATAATGTGTTTTGTAGAGAAGGTGTGTTTCTGTTTCATGCAACATCCATACTTAAGTTAATTTCATATCAACACAGGACCTAGCTTGTGGGAAATGAGAGGGTGTAACAAAGCTTATTTGAGGTAAGTTTAGTGAGGAGCCGCTGTTGTGTTGCAATATTAACAACACACATCACTATCCATTAATATTAGATGTAAACACATTTGGAATTTGGAAGGGTGTGCCTGTGCTGTGTCAATGACCTGGCCAAAGAGGGTATCAAAGAGGTGCATTTAGATCATACTTTCAAAGCAGTTCCGAACAGGGACCCACAAAATAGAGACCAGGGCACACAAAAACCTCAAGCTGTCCCTGCCTGTAAATCTGCTGACTGTGAAATCAATGAAAATGGGGTAGATTGTGACTTACCATCGGTTGCGTTCACAATGGTGTTGGTTTTGGACATCATCAAATGGCAGGACGTGTACGATCAGCTCCATGGTGGCACAGGATGTGTGCAGATGAGAACAGGTGAGTTTCAGCCTTACATCTGTCCCTTTCTGACAGCTCAGCTGTGGCAGTTTGACCGCCACAGTCATATCGGTGGAAAGACACATCGTAAGTGGGTTGGCAGTAACACTGGTGATCCGCCCTCTGACAGATGCATTTGCCTATCCCATCAAGGTCGAGAGTTCCTGACGGAGGTACCACAGAAGATTTTCATCGATAAATCAGATGCATCATAATAGGGCGGGCAGACTGCCAACTGGGCTGTGGTGAATCTGACGGCGTTTCAACTGCGGTACCATGACCGACAAAGTCATAATCAGGCCCTGCGTATTTTAAGGGTGGTAGCTCTTTCCATAGATTTACTTTTTTTACCAAGAATTTCATATGTGCAGGACTTGTTTGCTTAGTCTTGGTTTTAGTGTTTCTAAAAGGTATTATATATTCTTTAGGTTTTGTAGCTTTGTTCTTTTTTAAGTATTTCAACTAATTGGTATATGATTAGATTGTGTCTGACGTTTGTGACTTGAAATTAGTTGTGCCACCCTTCTGCTTCATTGCATGTTTCTGATTCTTTTTTAAGGTGCTTTTAGATACGTTCCACCATGTAGAACCTAACTAGGCATCTGTTTCCATAGTGGTGTAGGCGACCAACCTGAGTGTGGTTAGGTTCTGTTTGTTTTCTTTGTAAAATCTAGAATCTCTGAGAAGGTTGTAGTATCTTGTTAATTCTTTGGGTTGCACAAATGTAGGTTCAAATAGTTTTTGTGCTAGTTGTTGAGCATTCAATGCTTGAAGTGGATTATTTTAGGTGCTACATTAAAGCTCTGGTTATAGTGGAAACAGCACACCTTTATTTGTGTGTTTGGATACATTTTGAATATTGCATGTATCATAGCAAATTTGAAATTTATGTTTATTTTAGCGGGTGCATGGTTGGTACATTTTTCATTCATTATATTAAACTTTTCTAATTGGATGGTTGGCTGTTTAGTGAGTAGTAAAGCCAGTATTAATTGTATATTACTGTCATGCAGTTGTCCATGGATGGTATACAATTGGTTAAAAGGTGAGGATATGTTATAACAGTACCATCCTTTAGCCATTTGAATTTCTTTTAACGTTTACAGGTTTTGTTCTGTAGCAAACATTAAGATGCTTTTTTCAGCATTTTAATTGTCATGTGGTATGAAATTCTCTTTTGTGGGGGTAGCTAGTAGGTTGTCTGGGATGTCTATTTCTGCAAATGTTTTAATGGTTATGTTTGTTATTTTGTCAGTGCATCTCTTTCTAGTGATTGTATTTTCAATTAGGCACAGTTGGTAGTTGTGCTGTGCAGTGGATTGGGATTTTGTGTGCATAGTCTGTGCCACTTTGAGAGCTAGAGCAGGTACATCCTTACTTGAAGTCTTGAACAAGATTTCTGACTTTTATTTCTGCCATATTTAGTGGATGGTTATGCTCAGTTGTGCTTTATACTTCCTCCTTTCCAATAACTGCCCTCCCTATACAACGGTTCAAGTAGAATTAGGTGCATTTCCAGTGGCTACATTCTTTGGTACTACATGGTTGACTAGGTATGTTAACAGGGGTTTTCCTTTCATAAAAACTGCGTATCTTTTGTCTTTGGACATGCTGCAGTCTGTTGAATTGTTAAACAACATTTACTAACTGTGTGTCTTAATGATTGCTTAAATAATTAGTTACAGCTGTTTGCATTTTTTAATACTTATACGTTGAAGCTGTCTTCTTTTTTAGGTTGAGCCTGGAGCCAGTGCGCATGCGCTGAGAGACTTGTGGTGGAGTAGCGTATAGAAGCCCCGCCCACTCTCCGCCCATAGTTACCATTTGCTTGTGTCATTGTCTGTCCTAAATGCTGGCTTCTGATTCATAAACAGGCTTGTTTGTCCCCCCTTAGTACCTCCTCCTCTTCATTTGTCACCTCCCATGGCGACTGGCCCCTTTACTTCGGTTGTTACACGGGACGTGTTATTTAGTCTTTAAGCACTTTTTTCTTTATCCAGTTTTGCTTACTGCAGGCATGACCTGCTTTGATGCCTTCTTTACAACACTGCCTTCCCCCCGTTGTCCGTGCCTTCTTTACTCCTCGCCCTCCCTCCTGTTGTCCATGCCTTCTTTACCATCCCCCACCCTCTCTCCCATTGTCCGTGCCTTCTCCCCCCACTATTGCCTTTTCACAATTAAAGGCCTGCCAGGAAACCATCCCAATTTCCATTTTGGGAATTCTGCCTTAGTCTTATTTTGGGAGTCCAGGCTTTACAGGAAAACGCACAAGCACTTCAAAGCAGGTCGGTCCTTAACGTGCAGTATACACACCCGCTTTCTCATTTCCACAGGTGTTTGCTGGATAAGGCAGGTTTGACGCGTGCAACAGAACACATCACTGTAAACTCATCGATGCTTGTGTCGATCAGCACCTATTACATTTTTGTACCTTTCTCGTAGTGCCTTGTTTCACCAGAGCTTGAGTGCTACACAACTGTCCGGACATACACTACGCCCTATACCCGTCTTTTCCAAAGTGGCACATACAACATAAATGAGTTCTATATTTGGCAACCTTGTAATTTCCTTTTGTTAATGTTAAAGGCTTCGTCCTAGAAAAATAAGCACTGGCGGAAAAACAGATAAGTTGCCACCCATCTTCTGGAACTTTGAAAATGACAAAGGCATTGGAGTCACACACTCGGAAAGTCGTCCTCCCTTCAAAATGATTACTGTTTTACAATGTTTGGAACACATAGCGCACAGAGCCTGCGCAGAACACCAGAAATGTACACAGAACTACTGTACACCACCTCAATGTGGTACTTGTTTCATCCAACTTAAAAAGATGAATTTCATCCAACTTTAAAAAAATAATAAAAATGGTAATCTTTATTTTCCAATTTTCTCTCACAGCAATATCGTACAATGAGTGGTACGCCGTCTTATAACACATCATACAATAATTATCACAGTTACACAATAGAGCATGTGGAACTTAGCATAACAATAGGCATGGAAACACTGACATCTTCACAGTCTGAGTATCACATTGCCCTCGGCTTGTCTCTGTCTGCTCTTCAAACTGCAACAGGCAATCGCCTCTTCATCCGATCCTGAGCTTCCCAACACATAAAAACTATCAATTTAATTTTGGGCCATTACCATGGATGTATGTCCAATAAGGAGGTAGTTTCTAACCCGAGGGATATGCCCCATCACCCCACACCTTCTGAGGCTATGCCGCTTTCTAGTTGTGAGTTGGAGGACTATCACATGGTTGTAATATACGCCCTATATGGGCCCCATATGTCCTTAGGTTGAAATGAACTAGGCATGAGGTTAGCGTAGATCTCGCTGTTGATATTGCAGTATGCCAAACTACATAGCCATCCCTGTAGGGTAGGGGCAGCCCGTCGGCCCCACATTAGAGCTATCTCCCGTTTGGCAAGCAATAATCCAAGGGCTGCAAATCTCCTGACTTTTTTAGGAAAGTTAACTGTGTACCCTAATAGTGCCACTTCTGGTGTGGGAACAAGCATCAGGTCAGTCATGACACCCAGCACGCTATGTATTTGCTCCCAACAATTCTGTAACTTGAGGCAGGTCCATGTGAGGTGCGCAAAATCTTCATAGGGCACGGAGCATTTGTGGCAGTTGTGAGGTCTGGACGGGTCTATTTTGTGTGCTTTGGCGGGTGTGTAATAAATTTGGCGTAGGAATTTGAAATGTATGAGCTTATGCCTACTATTAAGGGAGACTTCCCTCGTCACCGCGCAGCACTTTGCCCATTGTTCATCCGTGAATGGCCGACCGAGGTCACGCTTCCATGCATTGCGAACCTCGTCGTCCTTCACCGGTCTCATACTAGCGCATGATTTGTATAACTTGGAAATGCGATGAGTACACGCCTCACTTTCTTTTTTTTTTTTTTTTTTGTTTTTAAAAGTTTTTATTGAACAATAATTCGATTACAAGCACGGGCCTACAACCACCAGGGCCGGCCGCTAAGTACAGAATGAAATATACATTTATCAACGCTGCAGTCGGTTCCCGGGGGTCGGCCCCGTAGTGAGTCCGGATAGTTCTAGAGGCACAGGAGACTTAGATCAAACAGACACAGAAAACTAAAAGAAAAACAAAAGGCGAGGCATGAAGACAAACGGCGCAGGTCAGGCTTCCTCCGGGGAACTCCAGGTCAGACCATTAAGCAGCACACGAAAGGAAGGAGTACCGGGAGGCTGGGGACGGGGGGGGGGGCCAAGGGAACTGAACGTCCATATGTAGTCATTCCAAAAGGTGCCCGGAACCGTCAAGGGTCAGGGGGACAGGGCGATATCGGTGTCCACCAGGGGGGGCGTACAGATACCCCCGCGATAAGCATTCCATTGCCCCCAGATTCTGCCCCATGCCCCCGGCTTACCACGGGCAACATACACAGTCTTCTCCCTGAACATACACCAGTCCATATTCTCCTTCCATACTGACACGGTGGGCGGCCGCTGGGCACCCCAAAGCTGCGCTATATCTCTCTTGGCAATCATGTTCCCCAGGGCCGCCCACCGAGTCTGAGCCGCGCTATAATCATTGGGCTCCCACACATTCAGGACACAGCGACGCACCTCCGGCAGCAGCACAACCCCAGTGACCTGTCCCATAACCGCATGTACCCGGCGCCAGTAGTCCGCCACCTCGCGGCACTCCCACAGGATATGGAGAAAGGTGGCACTGAGCCCACAACCCCGCTTACAGAGCCCATCGTCGGAATATCCCATCGAGACCAAGCGAGGACCCGTCACATACACCCGGTGAAGAATCTTAAGCTGTACCAACCGGAGACGGGCTGGAATGGCGACCTCTTTGGGGGACGACAGTGCAGACTGCCAGTCCTCGTCGTCCAATTCCACCCCATCCCCCGTCCAAGCCTCCCGAAGGCGCACCAAGAGGTCAGCCCGATGATTAATCAGTTTCTTATAAATTAAAGAAATAGTGCTGTCCGGGACATGTCCGTCAAGTATGCGGTCCTCGAGGGGCGAGGAAACCGGGATCGTGGTCCCCTCTCCAAAGACCGAGAGCAGGGCGTGTCGAACCTGGGCATAGCGGAAGAACTCCCTGTCCGTAAGCTCATATTCGGCCTGAAGAGCCGCGAAAGTCTTAACCGCGCCCTTATGCCACAGGTCTCCCACTTTGCTGATACCAATCGTGTCCCACTGGTCAAACCCCTTCGTAGTCCAGAGGCTCCCCAGGCGATCGGAGGCAAACAAAGGAGTAGCACATGTCAGTCGCTCACCCCAGCCCGTGGCCGCAGTGGCGGCCCTCCAGGTCCGCACAGCGATCTTAGTAGGACCCGTAAGGGTCCGGCCAGCCGAGCGGGAGTACAGCGCCCTGTTATAGTCCCCGCCGGGAAGCAGGAACTTGTCCATCTCATACGCCGGGTTCAGGCCAGGCGCATACGTGGCATGGTTGATGGCCGAAAGCTGCGCGGCCCAATAATACCTGCGAATGTCGGGAAGCGCGATGCCCCCGTCATACCAGGGGAGAGTAAGCTTAGCAAGAGCAATACGCGCCCGCCCGTCCCACACCAGTCTCCTCTGCAGGCTCTCTACCTCCCGAAAGTAGGCCACTGGGATGACGTCGAAGGAATTCTGGAGTGCATAGAGGAACCTGGGAAGGGACATCATTTTGAACAGCGCGGCCCGACCCAGCGGGGACAGGGGCAGCCTGCACCACCGGGCCGTATCCTCTCGCAATCGCCGAAGCGGACGCAGGAGATTCAGCTCATAGCGAGCCACCGGGTCCAGCGAAACGTATATCCCCAGGTACTTAAAGCCGCTCAGTGATACCTGGATCGGAAGCCGAGGCGGTAGGAGTGGAGGACCACCGGAGATCGGATAGACGCAGGATTTAGACCAATTGATCGTGAGACCCGAATTACTCCCAAAGGAAGTCAGAACGTCAAAGAGGACGTTGAGCGACTGCCGCGGTGAGGTGAGATATAGGAGAATATCGTCCGCATACAGCGAAACCCGATCTTCAAAGCCCGGGGCCCACCGGATCCCTCGAAGCGAGGGCTCCCAGCGGAGCCAAGCCGCGAGTGGCTCCAGGGCGAGAGCGAAGAGCAGAGGGGACAACGGGCATCCCTGCCTCGTGCCCCTGCCGAGGGCAAAGGGCCGAGAGACCCGCCCGTTCACCACCACCTGAGCCATGGGTCCCGTGTACAGAAGCTTCACCCAGCCAATAAATCCTTCCCCAAAGCCAAATTTAGCCAAAACAGCCCAGAGGAATGGCCACTCGATGGTGTCAAAAGCCATCGTGGCATCCAAAGAGACCAGCACGGCCGGTTCGGAGAGGAGCTCCGCCCTGGCAAGGGCGCCATGAAGGCGCCGCAAGTTAAGAGCGGTGTTACGATGCGGGATGAATCCGCATTGGTCCGGATGAATCAGATCGCACACGACGCTCAACAGACGATTAGCAAGGACTTTCGCCAGGATCTTAGGCTCCGCATTTAGCAGTGAAATAGGCCGGTAAGAAGTACAGCGATCTCGCGGCTTGTCCTCCTTGGGGATAACGACTATCGTGGCCAAACGCTGATCGGCCGGGAGGGAACCCGCCGCCAGAGACTCACGGAACATGCGACTGAGGAAGGGCGCAAGCTTGTCAGGGCGCAGTTTATATAGCTCAATGGGCAGACCGTTGGGACCCATAGCCTTGCCCGAGCGAAGGGAGCGGATCGCGGTCGCTATTTCATCCACCGACAAGGGGGCGTCCAGCCGCTCACGGTCCTCAACGGACAGGCAGGGCAAGGCGATATCCCTCAGTAGAAGGCGAGAGTCGTCCTCATCCCTGTCAGTCACTGGGGAGTACACAGCCCGGAGGTGGTCGGCAAAACATTCCACAATCTCGTCAGGCTCCGTCACACACACACCATCCGCAGCACGCAACTCCGGGACCACACGATTCACTCTCTCCTTCCTGTCCAGCCACGCGATCAACTTTCCCGCCTTGTCCCCGGCATCGTACAGTCGACCCTGCTGCTCCCTATACATAGTTTTGGCCGCGTCAGTGACCAGGGACCTATATTCAAACTGTTTCAAGCTGAGGGCATGGAGCCCGTCCGGAGTAACATTCGCCTCCAAGGCCGACTCCAGCCCCAAGATGTCAGTCTCCAGCCTCACCACTGCCTCACTCTTGACCCTCTTAGCCACCACTATCTGGGAAAGGGCGTGTCCGCGGATCACGGTTTTAAAGGCTTCCCACAGGGACATTGCAGAAGACACCGACCCCTCGTTATCCAGGAAGTATTGGTCCATAGCCTTAACCATATTACTGCCCATTGAAAATCCTTCAGTGCCAAGCCATTTAATGACTTTTTGGAGTGCTTTGCTTCAACATGCTGTAGTTTGTGTAATTATGATCATAATGTTGGGAAACTATATATTTTTGGTTTCAGTACTTCTTGTACTATTTATTCATATATAAAACTTACATTTATAAAACACCCTGCAGTCACATGACACAATTCAAGATGGCCGCCAGGTGACTGTGAAAATGATAAGAGTAAATGACCGCGTTGGTAGGGTAATAAAAAAAATAGTGTTTTCCAAAAGCAGACACGCAGAAATATTTATTAGTCTGTTTGCTCACCTGGTAATAGGACAGATTTTGATTTAAATTTTGTTTTTGTGTTTTTTATGGCTCTTTGTCATACAATGACATAGATATATGGCACATACATTTTTCATGTTTTTCTATTGTTGTGTAGAATCTAAACTTATATAAGCCTAGCAGAATTGGTTCGCAGAAGTAAAATGGATGTTTCAGAGACTACTGTTAGTAAATATATGAAAATACATATTTTTGCTGCCTTTCACAGCACTTTACATGCTACAAAATGGCCGACATGCTGTTTCGTCTGTTGATGTTTTTCATATAATGATCTTAGTCTTGTTATTGGACATTTGTTCAACACCTCAAAATGTATTTTCTGACTTTTATGCACAGTAGTGATGCATATTTTGTGAATAGTTGGCATATGATTTCATGCATATAACTCCTGAAGGTCACAGTCCTTGACCTTTGACCCTATATGGTAGCTCCTGCAAGTGTACAAAGGATATATCTTTGTAACAGTGAACTTGTTTTTGCAAAGTGAGGTATCTTCGGAAAGGTCATTGTCTGGTCTCACAGGTCAACTAGTCAAATTTTATGAGAGGTGAACAAACGTGACCTTTGACCCCTAAATACACATCTTTTTTAACCTTTTTTCTCTTTATTCTGTTACCCTTGGATCAATTTTAAGAAGTGTGGCATTATTGGACTCAACATGCAAAGTACTATTTTTTTCCTTTTTCAAATTATTGTAGAGGTCGTAATATTTGACCTTTGACCTCTATTTGCCATCATTGTAGGTGTTTTAAGGTGTTTATTCCATTATGGTGAGACCATTGTTTACAAGTGTTGCAGTTGTTGAATTGTAATGATAAGTACTTACATTTTTGTTCATTAAATTGGTGGGAGGGGGTCATGCAATTTGACCTTTGACCTCTATTTACACTGTTCTAAGTGTTTCATGGTCATTAATCCATTACTGTTAGATCATTTATTACAAGTGAGGCATTATTGTAATTGTAATTATGAGTACCTACATCCTCCTTAGTTACTGTGTTGGAGGAGGTTATGCTTTTTGACCTTTGACCTCTAATTATACTTGTTTAGGTGTATCAAGGTCGTTATTGCACTACCCTTGGATCATTTGTTACTAGTGTTGCATTGTTGTAATTGTCTTGATAAATACTTGCATTTTCATTGGTTTAATTGGTGTCGGGGGATCATCTCTGTTGACCTTTGACCTCTAATTACACTTTTCTAAGTCATTAAATGTCAATGCATTACGGCAGGATCCTTCCTGCCCCTATGACCCCCTACACCTCTACTTACCTCTGCAATCATTGGTCTCTCGCATGCAACCTCCAGTACCACTCCTGTAAACTTGTTGTCAAAAGAAGAAACTCCATTGAGAAGCATTGGGCGCCTGGCGCTTAATTGGCACCCTGCACTTGGCCACCCCTGTGCCCCTGGCGGTGTATGTTTGGTTCTGCTTTGAAGCCCCCCTGTGCTTGAGCTAACCCCCAAAGCTTGGCACCTGCAACCGATCTACTTATCTGCAAGCAGTGTGGCTCTAGGCACTCCCAGTCTCCATGGGAAAGCATTGGGCCAAGCTCCGACTTTGACCTCTGCACCCGCCAGTAGTTCAGGCTGGACTGTTCCCATGAGGCACAGGGTCAAGACTGATTTGCATATGGCCAGGTCT
The DNA here is from genome assembly GCF_964204655.1 of Triturus cristatus. Classification (NCBI taxonomy): domain Eukaryota; kingdom Metazoa; phylum Chordata; class Amphibia; order Caudata; family Salamandridae; genus Triturus; species Triturus cristatus. The sequence goes on along the minus strand of NC_140582.1, from coordinate 306,247,533 downwards.
AAACCGGGGTGGCATGGTGAGCAAAATAATGATGGATTTAACCCAGATCTCTTGACTGGGTGAATGTTTTGATTTGTTCTGCATTCCGTCCATCAATTGTGTGTCTTTTGCTTTCCCAGCCGCCCCTGTGCCACTGGTGGTGCAGTTTTGGTACTCTCCTTACCCTTTGCCCTAGCTGACCTTTGGTCCCGAAGACTGAAACTACAAATGTGGTACTTACCTGTTTTACTGCTATATTGTTTTCACCATAGGATATTGAACTGTTCTGAAAATATTCTGTCAACTTATGAAAGAGAAAAGTATTTTTATTTATAAACGTACTTACCTGATTGTGAAGATCTTAGTCTTAAAATAAAATACAAACAAAATATATTTTCTAAAATTGTTGTGGATCTCCTTTTTGAGTCATATGTCCTTTATTGATCACGGTTGTGCAATCCATGTTTTACAGTCCTCTGTGTTAGGCCTAATGCTGCTTGCTAACACTACCACTAATAGAGTATTTTGGGTTCAACATTGAGCCCTGTACACTTGGAGACCCCTTGGACTCTCTGCATGGTATTATCACCTAGTGGCAATATCACATACGGAGCCAGCTTCCTACACTTTTTCACATAATTCACTTTGAAAACTCCTTTCACTTTGCAGTCAGAGAAAGAAATGTAAACACCAATTCTGCAGCAATTTGTCAGAAGAGATAGCCAGATATTTGACCTCTGTATTTGAAGCACTTGCAAATGTGACAAGTTATACACAGAACTTAAAGGCATATTTATTTTTTCTAGGACTTTCCCAACTTCCAAAATGACACAAAGTATGATTGAGGATGACACCTTTTCATTGGGCCATTCCCTTATGCCTACAATCAAACACCAATGTGCACTGACACCCATAGATCCCACTGCTTTAGACATACCTACAAGTTGAATATTGTTGACAAATGAATTGCTTGATTTATCCCTACAGAGAACCCTTTCTTTGCAATACTTTTAAATGCCCAGGTTTTAGACAGGTTATTCACCTCCCCTCTAATTTGCTTAATATCATCCAATATAGCAGTCAGGTATGCAACTCCCTGCAGGTGTCAAAAAGCACCCACACCAGGCAACATGTCACAATTCCCACAAAAAACGTCCATAAACAGATTGAACATCACCCTGGACCGATTGGTAAAGTAGTTTGCTTCAGGTACATAAAAGTTCACAGGTGGCCTTATCATCTGAGACAGCCTTCAGAGGCTGAGACAGAAATAGTCTTGCTCTGTGAAGGTAGGGCAATGCAGTTGTACAACACAATCCCTATGTCAATTCAATGCCACCCTTAGCCGAGTTGAAAACATTGTCATCCATATCCAGATAAGAATCAAGCAAAGGTGGGGGGCGGAGCTAGCCTTGGAGCACGATGGCCGCTTGTTAAGCGAGCTCCTCGCGCAAGCCCAAATATCCTTCAAACCGATCCTTTCAACGCTATCTGCATGAGACTGCACCCTAGGTGAAAGAGAGCTGAGGAGATGGAGCCCGCGGAGGAGTGACGTCCGGCACCAAAAACGGTGGTGGTGGCCTGCAACGAAGACCTAATAGCTGCGCTCCTCCGATAGAAAGCGAAAGCGGAGCCGCGAGACGAGGTGAAAGGACTCGCCGTGACGTACAGCGCGCAGCGCGGCCCTGGGAGACAGTAAGACCCGCTGAAGCCGCGATTCCGGGCCTAGACCGCCTGGCACACGGGTGGAATTTGAACGTGAAGACTGGCGCTGTACACAGTGCTCAGGGAGGGCGGCGGAAGATTTATTGCGGCCCGCTGCGTGCTGGAGACCTGCTAGAGGCGCGGTAAGTGGACTTTTTAAAGTTAAAGATCGGGGGCACAATCTAACCTACCGCTGCTCAGCACTGACGGCTGAAGGACACCGGGTAGTGTATAAGCGGCTTCCTGTGCGTGAATTGAGGTGAGAGAGACACAGGGAGGAGCGACCTCGCTAGAAGGCCACACTGAGTCAATGAAAAGAAGGGCACAGGTCCGATTCGATTGCAAGCTGGGATTACTTGCTGTGGCGGCCTCGGGGCCAGGTCAACGGGGACACTGACTGCCTGGATGTGCCTGCAGATAATTATGTGAATGAATACCCTTTGGGCGTGATCTACGGTGGAGGTACGGAGGAACACAGTCCTTGAGGTCGGCTGGACCCGGAGGGGGGGAACCCTGGACCGTCCCCTCCCCACTCAGCTGAGCCACTAAGCACGTGTCAGCATTTCTCTTTCCAACAAGAGTCAACTGACTGATAGAACACAAGGGTGGCACAAGTAAGAGGCTGAGTCCGTGCAAATATAACTGGGGGCAGACTGACGTTAGTGTGGGGCCAAGAGACAGAGGCGGAAGACTACACCAGCAAGACACACCCCCCGACAATTTGAGATATTGGTCAGTAAAACAAGGCCCAGAGAATCCCTGTAAAACCCCCGTGTGAATTGGCACTTCCATCTGCCTACCGGAACCCGCAGTGCTGTCACGGCATAGTGATTTGAACTACACACACGCACTGGACCTGAACGTCATAAAACGCAGAGCTCATCGACTCACTACAGACTGGACGGAGAGTCCTATATTAAATCGCCTCCCACCTGGGGTCGCAGCTACCAATATCCCTGTGGGTAAGGTTAACCACATATCGTAAAATGGGTAAAACAGATCGCACCCATCCCAAAATCACCTTTGATCACACGAAGAAACATCAGGACCAAAGTGCTGCTGTGCAGACAACGCCACAATCAACAATGGGAGCAACAGGTGGGGTGACGAACGATGACATCCAAACCATGTTCACCACAATTCAAACGGCACTGTCGAACATAGATGGGAAGATTCACTCCTTGACGTATAGAGTAGACAGGATGTCGGAGCTTATGGATAAACACACGGAAAGACTTGACGACGCGAAGCGGCGAATATCTGAAGCCAAAGACGGACAGGTGCAGATGGAAGCGAAACAGTCGAAGATGGAGAAGCAACTGGCGGTCATAACGGCAAAGATGAAAGACTTGGAGGCTCGGTCCCGAAGGAGTAACCTCCGCTTAATGGGAGTTTCAGAGACGACAAATACGGGCCAAATGGAACACTATGTGGAGCAGCTGCTCGTATCCCTACTGGGTCTGGAGATGTTCTCTGAGGTATTTATTGTGGAGAGAGCCCACAGATCGCTGGGACCCAAACCTCCTCTTGACTCCAGACTAAGGCTAAATATCACCAAGATATTAAATTACAGAGACAGAGACGCGAGTTATCTTACGAAGGCATGGATATCTCCATCTATCCAGATTTCACGGCATCGCTGCAGGAAGCACGAAAAAAATTCTCCACAGCGAAACATAAATTGAGAGAATTGAATATTCCGTACACCATGCTATATCCGGCCAGACTAAAGCTCACAGTGGATGGTAAAACTCGGATCTTTGCTGAACCATCGGAGGTGGTGAAGTTCGCGCAGCAGAGGGATACGCTGGGACCAAGAAGAAGATCACCCAGAGGAGACCATGGGGACCAGTCTGCTACATCAGATGTGGAGTGATCACGATCTAATGAACACAAGTGGGCTGCAACGGCGAATTGCCTGAATGTGGGGCGGACTCATCCCATGGGGCAAGGACTGAACATTGCTAACACATAGATGGCACACGGACTGATGGATCAGATAAGTTAATTGTAAACAGTTATACCTTTGCTCTTCAAGCGGTCATGTTTATCACTGTTTGGCTGCGGGCAGAATTCACTGACATTCGCAGGAGGGTGCTCTCTCGCAAAACTGCTTAGAACTACAGTACAGTGTTGGAATTTATAGGATGTATGTCAGGGCGGAACCCATGTGGCCTAGTCACAAGAAACAGGTGGGCAACTCTGACCCCTACGTGTGCACCACACCAATTGTTAGGTTGTTTTTTCTTTTTTGTTTATCTCTACGGAGATGTTAAATGTTACTATTGGGTATGGCTCCACTAGGGAAAGGGAGGTGGAGTGGGTGGGGGGGAAGAGGGGTAAGCAAAAAAATCCAGATGGTGGCACTATAACAGACGGACGCGTGAGGGACACTTTCATACACCATAGACACTCGCACCAGGCTGATGGCGGAATACCGGCAGATGGCTGACGCTTTGCAGCAGCACAGACCACTGACGCTCCTAACATGGAATGTTAGAGGACTGCATGACCCACGGAAAATTCGTAAGGTACTAGCATACCTGGACAGGCGTAAAATAGATGTTGCCTGTTTACAGGAGACACATCTGACAGAGTTAAGAGAGACACGAATAGGGGCCAGATGGGCCACATATAGGTTGGCGTCGTCCTACTTCTCCTACGCGAGGGGGGTACTTATATGGATCAAACGTAATACACCCTTCACGCTCATTAAATCTATCAAAGATGACCAAGGGCGATATGTTATAGTACAAGGCTGCTTTGGGGGCACGGTGTTAACAATTGTAAATGTATAGGGCCCGAATACTGATGACCCTGCTTTTTACGCACACATCTGGATGCAATTACGCAACCTCCATCCCGGAGCTATTCTCTGGGGTGGGGACTTTAATACATGCCTAGACCCCACACTGGACAGGTCAACTGGGATAGATAGATATGGTAAACAATCGCAAAAGTCCTAAGAGACGGGATGGGTGATTCGGACATGGTGGATATATGGAGAGTCAGGAATCCAGACCGTAAAGAAGGGACGTGCATCTCCTCAACATATCTCACATGGTCCAGGCTTGATTATTGGCTGATATCCCGAGTTGCATGTACGTGGACAACGGCAATTACACACGCACCTAAAACGCTTTCGGACCATGCCCCAGTCATCCTCACACTGCAAATCCCAACACACACTCCAAGACAATTCACGTGGAGGTTGAGGCCAACGGCATTACAAGACCAGGTATTCAGGGAAGAGCTACGTCACGCAATAATAGATTTTTTAAAAAATAACGCAGGCTCAGTACAGAGCACTAGAACACTGTGGGAAGCATTTAAAGTTACTATACGGGGCCACTGCATTGGGAAGCACGCAGGAATATTGAAGGATATACAGGGACAATTAGATAGGATGGAAGCTGAAATTGTCAGACTGGAACAAGAATTTGAAAACACACAAGATACAACATTATTGGCCCATATTAGAACACAGATCGACACATATAATGCACTTGCAGAGAATGAGATTAAACACATTTTGCGCAAGTACATCGCCAGAAACTATAGGGAAGGGGGGAGACCTGGCAGAGCGCTGTCATTCAAAAATCAGACCCGCCCACACCTCTACGTACATTACACAGATTCAGGACACACAGCATCAAACAGTCTACGACACCCCAACCATATTAGATTGCTTCACTAAGTTTTATACCAATCTGTATACTGCCCAGAGCAAGTCTTCCACGGCAGAAATTCAGGATTATCTCGATGACTTGGCGCTGGCTTGGCTATCAGACGCCCACCAAGAATAACCTTTGCCATCATATCACCCGCGACAAAATAATAGATGCCATCAATTCACTGCCCAACAATAAAGCGCCGGGACTGGATGGTCTTCCGGGTGAATTTTATAAAGAATATTGTGACCTACTGATTCCACATTTTGCTGAAATGCTTGAAGACGCTTATGAGGAGGGCACACTCCCGTCCTCCTTAAATGAGGCGCTCCTGATAGCACTCCCGAAGCCGGGCAAGGACCCCAATGAGTGTGAATCATATAGACCCTTATCCCTGATAAACATAGACGCTAAGATATTAGCAAAAAATAATAGCGAACAGAATACAACCTCTCCTCTGTAATCTGGTGCTGCCTGACCAGGCAGGCTTTATGCCAACACGGTCAACCACCCACAACATTGATACCATTTTTGCACTAAACCATCAATTAGACCCAAACACGCCAGCGGCCGCGGCTCTGTTAGACGCCGCAAGGCATTCGACTCAATGGAATGGGATTTTATGTTCACCACCCTCCGCACGATGGGATTTCCAGAACAATTCCTAAAATGGATATCGCTATTGTACTCGGTTCCCAAGGCTCGGGTAAGAATAAATGGCTCCACATCCAACCCCATAGAGATAAAACGCGGCACCAGACAAGGCTGCCCACTGTCGCCAATGCTCTTTGCACTAATCCTAGAACCACTGGCATGCAAGATTAGACAGAAACACTTGAGGGTTGCAGAACAGAGCTCAAAAAGTACTTGTGCCAGGATCGTGTTTATTTAGGTCAGGTAAAACTGAGTGCACTAACTCAAAGCACGGAATCATGATTGACTCTCTACTCCACTAGATCCCACTCTGTCATGCGAAAACAGAAAAGGCCGACTGGTGAGACAATCTTTAAGCCATTTAAACGCTGAGTGCTATGAAGATATGATTGGAATGTATGTTGTGAACTGGCAATAAAGATATGTTAAAATAATAACATTCTTGGCAGAGCCAGGAGACACACAACAAGAGCGAGGTTGCCTTGAACCAACTGTACAAAGTGGTGCTGTGGCTTTGCTGGCAGCAAACGCACCTCACTGAGGGCATTAGCTAAAGGCAAGCTGCAAAGCATGTACCTACAAACTTTCCCTAGTCTAAACATGTGTTGTTGATGGTTGTCGAAGCGCCTGGTCCACCTAGAAGGGGAAAAAGAGAGAGAGTGTGCCTACAACCTGTCCCTGTTCTAAACACTCATGGCAGAGCCAGGAGACACAAAACAGTAGTGAGGTTGCCTTGAACCAACTGTACAAAGTGGTGCTGTGGCTCTGCTGGCAGCAAACGCACCTCAGTGAGGGCATTAGCTCAAGGCAAGCTGCAAAGCATGTACCTACAAACTTTCCCTAGTCTAAACATGTGTTGTTGATGGTTGTCGAAGCGCCTGGTCCACCTAGAAGGGGAAAAAGAGAGAGAGAGTGTGCCTACAACCTGTCCCTGTTCTAAACACTCATGGCAGAGCCAGGAGACACAAAACAGTAGTGAGGTTGCCTTGAACCAACTGTACAAAGTGGTGCTGTGGCTCTGCTGGCAGCAAACACACCTCAGTGAGGGCATTAGCTCAAGGCAAGCTGCAAAGCATGTACCTACAAACTTTCCCTTGTCTAAACATGTGTAGTTGATGGTTGTCGAAGCGCCTGGTCCACCTAGAAGGGGAAAAAGAGAGAGAGTGTGCCTACAACCTGTCCCTGTTCTAAACATTCATGGCAGAGCCAGAAGACACAAAACAGTAGTGAGGTTGCCTTGAACCAACTGTACAAAGTGGTGCTGTGGCTCTGCTGGCAGCAAACGCACCTCAGTGAGGGCATTAGCTCAAGGCAAGCTGCAAAGCATGTACCTACAAACTTTCCCTAGTCTAAACATGTGTAGTTGATGGTTGTCGAAGCGCCCGGTCCACCTAGAAGGGGAAAAAGAGAGAGAGTGTGCCTACAACCTGTCCCTGTTCTAAACATTCATGGCAGAGCCAGGAGACACAAACCAGTAGTGAGGTTGCCTTGAACCAACTGTACAAAGTGGTGCTGTGGCTCTGCTGGCAGCAAACGCACCTCAGTGAGGGCATTAGCTCAAGGCAAGCTGCAAAGCATGTACCTACAAACTTTCCCTAGTCTAAACATGTGTAGTTGATGGTTGTCGAAGCGCCCGGTCCACCTAGAAGGGGAAAAAGAGAGAGAGTGTACCTACAACCTGTCCCTGTTCTAAACATTCATGGCAGAGCCAGAAGACACAAAACAGTAGTGAGGTTGCCTTGAACCAACTATACAAAGTAGTGCTGTGGGTCTCATGACAGCAAATGCACCACAGTGAGGGCATTGGTGGAAGGCAAATATTGATTCAATAAACTGATGCTAAGCTAACTCTGTGTCTATGTTGCCATGTTTAGTGGTTCACCTGCAAAAACATAAGGTATGCCTATAACCTGATCCTATGCTAATCATTTGAAAAGAGTAGGTTATAGATTCGGATTCCTAGAAAATATACCAAGATGCTTTTTTTGGACCCCCAGGAGGTCCACTGATTTGGTATACCTTCTAGTCACCGACTTACCTTAATGACACCTTTACGGCAAAGGCCAACAGTCTTGCATGCAGGGCATCGTGTTTGATCAGGTTCTTATTCAATTCACCTCCAGTACAGCCACCACCATCATGGTATGGTTTCCACCATGTAAAGAAAAAAAATGATGTTAACAATTAAGTGCTAGTAGTCAACAGCTACCATTGTCTTCACAACAATAAAAGATGTTGAGTCTTTCAATTATCACTGCATTTACAGAAAGCTGTGTAAATAAAGCAATAACTGAATGTATTGTTAAGGGGGCAAATGCTTGGAATCGTAGATTCTGAGATCCCACTGTAGATAATTAAACTGAAGAGACAGGATTGTTGACAGAAGTTAAGTTGCCATTCTCCCTCCAGGACAGTCCCAAATATGAAAGCATTTTTGACCATTCTAAACACACTGCTGTGTGATCCATTCCTGTCGAAGGCAATAGGCCCAGGCACACAAGAGGGGTAGATTTTTTATCGGGACAAGTGGGGGAACGTTGGCTGGTAGAAAATTTGTGGATCCATTCACATTCCTGTCATTTACGTCACAAAAATGCAAGGAAAATTAGTGTTTTTATTCAACATTACACATTTGTAGGGTATTCTGAGTAAGAAAACGTTGGGAAATCCATGCAACCCACACCTCTCTGGACACCACAGAAAACACAGCTGGCTTCAAAGACCTCCAGCATCTGTGAAACTTACTTGGAGGTGCAGTGCAGGCATGGAGTTGCAGGGGGCATGACCAGGCTCCAGACTGCAAGGCTGGTATGTTCTTTCCTACCCCCTTCTGTCGCCATAGCAGCCAAGATTTCTGGTCTATGTGTGATAGCCTGCTTTTTCCACACTTTTTAGGTCTCGCCTGACCCAGCGCATGCGCTGGTCTGGCGAGACTTATTGAGAGGGCTCCAAAAAGTGCTACCAGGCCAGCCTAGAGCTACAGTGCATGTGCGTGGGTGTGCGTGCGCCGCGATTACTTTCACGGCCGCTTTGATGTTTGATCGCGATCACTTTCGCGGCCCCACGGCTGCTTGTTTGTTTTGGGAATCTGGTCACCCTAACCCTAACTGGTTTTCCTGGGTAGTGTAAATGCATTCTTTTATTTTGTGGACTAATGGTGCATGTACTGTGTGGACTTTTGAGATGTGGCCAAGTAAAATTTTGCACACTTGCACCAGAGCGCTGTGGGGAACGTGCTAGCTTAACTAAACTGATCAAACGACCCTGCGGTGTAACCTGACAGATAGGATCGGCTTCTCCCTAAATCCAGCTTGGGCATATCATCGATGTGGTGCTGAAAGGAAGCTCACAGGATCACACGGAGCAGCGAACCTCACCTGCATTCTTACACGACATGTTTCTGCACGCTGTAATGTTTGTTGGTGCACATTAAGCTGCTGAACACCGCTGTGCCACAATTTACGCTGGGTACGCACAGACACTGTGCCATGTAGCGCTGCACTTTGTGTTTGCTGATGTGACGTGTACCGCTTAGTAGCATGGCGGGCGCTGCACGCTTTGCTGCTGTACATCAGGGCGCTATACAAGATGGCTTTTGTCAAGCGTCGGTGTTGTTTGCGGTGCTAAATGGCTGTACTTATGATGCAGTGCAGCTAAGCGCTTTATAATATTGCGCTGCACTTTTTGGTACCACACTTGGTGGTGAGAACTGCGGCCAGTGCTCAGTTGCTAAGGGACATACCTTAAAGCTCCTGATTCAGCATTTATGGTGAATTTGCATTCTGGGAGCATGAGGAGGACCTGTCTGGAATATGGTACGTATCTTGTGCCCAACGGAGAGTATAAATTCCCTAAGGTGGGGTTTCAAACAGGGTTACACATGAAATGCCTGCCTGTCTTACGAATCTGGCTCCACTTCATCAGTAAAACATGCTTTTTTCCTTTAAATAATAATCACTCCACAGCAAAGAAAAACATAAATAAACCACATTGCCATTTACAATACAAATAGCTCCAACTCCGACAAATGCGAGACCTATTGCATTGCAAATGCTCGTTTTCTATGAATAGAGGGACTTGCAGTCTTGTTTTATTTTGGAACAAAACAAGACTGCAAGTACCAGAATTCGAAAAAAAGACTATACTTCAACAGCACATTATGCATGAACTTGGAAATATTAGCAAAGCTGCTGTCCCCTCGTGTGATTTTTGAAGATGGGAAAGCAGGGCCTGGGGACAGCAGTCAGTCAGCATGTACACAAATAGGAGCTCGGTTTGAGAAACGTGCTGAGTTTGGGGTTGCTGTGCATACTGGGGGGGCAATCAAAACTCGCATTAGGCAAACACAAACGTATCAATAATTTAATTATGTAAGCAAAAGTCTTGAAAAGTCTGCAGAAAATAGATTTTTGTGTGTTACATGCTGCAGAATTCATCTTCACCATTTCCCCAGCAGCATATGTCTCAAGGCCTTTATAGATCCACTGAAAGTTTCATTCCGAATATTTTAGAAAGAAAAGATGCCCATAATTAAAAATGTTCATTACATTTAATTTGCAGTTCCTTTGTAAATTGCATGCTGCCAAGTATTGACCACATTCCCAGTTTTATTTGTAGGAAAGTGTTCCAAAGACCTAGCATACCCCATTCTCATACTTTCAACCCTGCAGAGCTTTATGCAACCACCAATAAAGACGACATGCTGCAAACTGCATTTTGAAAATATAAACCATTGTCCATTTGCACTTGGAGAACAGCTGCTTGAGGGGCAGTTCATCTGGTACTATCCCCAAAAATCTAATAAAAACGTATTAGCACAGTAGTGAACTTTGCGTGCTGTTTTCAAAGCATACACAACTAAAACGAATAACTCCCAGCAAAGGCTTTCCAGACACTAAAGTTTTGAATCTGACCTCCCTCCCCCCTAAACCTCAGAGAATGCCTCAGCCACACGTTCTTATAAAACAAGGCTATCAACGAAGAACTGTACAATACCTGGTCATACGGGACTTAGGCTGTGTGTGGGGCCCGAGCAAAAGCCATGATGTGACAAAGCCACGTGCTGCACTGTCTCTAAGGCTGCAGGGCAGACTCCGGTAGCCAATAGCTGTGTGAACTGTTCCCCACCCCCATCTGGTGCTCTGGGTTCATGCTTTTGCCTGTGAGTGAAAAATAACACCAAACGAGGCAAGTAAACCACAGTTTGTTGTTCTAAAATGACGCCTGTAGTCAGGTTGTTTCTGAAGCTGCATTTGTGCTAACTAAATTCACTTCATAGAGTAAGTAACATGTATAAAACGTGGCAACGTTCATCATTGCTCTTCAGTCTCGGCTGGTCCCTGCAAGATTATAGTATGGTTATCGATCGTGTGTACACATATTTGCTGTAGCAAGATAAATATGCAAATCAGTTTTTTTCACTTAGCAAGAAATGACAATGTGTTTGTACCTGGTGCACATTGAGCGGAAGTGTTCAATCCAGCAACACACGTATGGGAAAAAGTGCAACAGTAAAAAATGCACCTAAGTAGTTTCGAAAAGAAAAATGTTAGGGAATTTCGTCACTCTGTCACTCATTCGGAAAATTACAGTACAGAACAGACATGAGGATCGCTGAAGCAATGGTTTTAATTTCAAAATAACGAGGAAGCAATCGTAATCTGTGGAGCATTTGCTCATCAAAACATACCTGGTATTCAGTCTTTGTTTTGCTGCTCAAATGACTTTATCTGAATTTTTACTGGAACAAGTTATGCCGCCGGGATGTTTTTCTCCTTTGACGCTCTACTCGAGCATGTCGTTCTTGCTGAGTCATACAGTTCAGCTCCCTCTACAGGTGAGCTGAAGCATATGCGGGCTGAATTTCAAGTATATGTACAAACTCCCGGGGAGCATATTTTGAGTCCGTTTCTTCATTGCTCCCTTATTTTTGAACAGGCAGAGCATGGCGGAAAGGGCCTTGAGACCTACCGGGGCTAGGAAAATGCAAGAAACAATTGAAAAAACGGGTCCCCGGGGCTTGTAAGCAACAAATGCTGACTCCCGTAGCTAAGCACTGTAAGACCAAATAAACACTGAAGTGGAGCGTGAACAGTGCATTTTGGAGGCTCTTTTTTGTCTGTTAGGGGAAAGCACATAACTGGAGCTGAATCCCAGTAATAACAGAAAGGGTTATAAATTGGTAGAAACAAATACAGAAAGAATTCATGAAACGCAGGCTAATAAAAATTCTTTCCACTAGAGGGCAGAGCTCAAGGCCGATCAGATCGGCCCGAGCACATTCAGTTTTAACACAGGGCCGATTAGATCGGCCCGTGGCACTTCTTAGGTTAACCAGGCTGTCACGAGTCGTAGGGTCTCGCAGGTACCATGGGTTAATGGGAGCGATCCGCCCTGCAGACCGCGGCCCGGTGTCAAAAACAAGCCACAGCGGAGAATGGTCGGAGATACCCCGCGCCAGGTGCCTGACCTGGGCAGCGGGGAGGGTCCTTGGTGGGTGACGATCCAGTTCACCCGAAACCACAGAATTAAAGTCCCCGCCCATGAGCAGGAGGCCGTCCGGAAGGTCAAGCAGCATTCGACCCAAGTCAGTGAAGGTGGAGTTCTGGAGGCCCGGGGGGACGTAAACTGAAACCAGGGCAAGGGGCTGCCCCTCCCACCTCCCAATCAAACACACATAGCGCCCTCTGTCATCCGAGACTATCTTAGTGATCTCCACCGGAAGTGAGGTTCGCAGCAGAATGCCCACCCCCCTGGAACCAGTTGTGAAACCAGAATGGGCCACGAGGCGGTATCCCCCCCTGTTCATTGCATGACAAACATTGCCAACAAGATGCGTCTCCTGGAGAAACACCACATCAGGAGTCAAACGACGCAAATATTGCAGTACTACACCCCGCTTGATACGGTCCCCCAACCCATTGACGTTCCATGACATAAGCCTCAACCCGTCCCCCCCCATCCCCCCCAATAGATCAAGGGTCCCCCCGCCTGCAGCACCGTTCCCAAATGTGGACAAAAATCAGTACCTCGCCCTGTAAACAAAAAACACACAGCAAAACAAACCCTCCTCCCCCCCAACCCCACCCCAGGACCAACTCCCCCCACCCTGCACCCCTGCGGGCCAAAAAACCCCCCCAACTTGCAGTGTGCCTGTCGCCCCACTAACCCCATTCTACGAAAAGAACCCAGAGGAGGTAAGGGACCCGTCCCCGCCCGCCCCCCTCACTGGTCCTGGTAAGACACAATATGCAAATGAAATAAGACCCGACTGTACAGTGCAAAAAGGCAAAATCAAGGACCAAAAGTCATTCTAAAGGGGACCCATCACCTGCGGTGCCCGCAGAGGGTCCGGGACGGCCACCTCCGTCCGGCAGAGAGTCCAGCCAGTCACTTGCAGCCACAGGAGAGCCAAAAAAGGCTGTCCGATCCCCATGTTCCACTCGGAGTTTTGCAGGGTAGAGCATCGAATACTTTAGGCCCAGCTCACGGAGACGACGCTTCACCCCTTGGAATCCCATCCGTTGTTTCTGGACCAGTTGCGTGAAGTCCGGGTAAAAATTGATGGTCGAGTTCTCATGACGAACCGGGCCGTGGGTCCGTGAGGCCTGCAGAATAGCGTCGCGGTCCCTGTAATAGAACAGTTTGGCCACGATAGGCCTCGGGGGGGCCCCCGGCCGTGGCCGACCGCCCGGAACTCGATGGGCCCGCTCCACGGCAAAGAACTTACTTAGGCCAGCCGAGGACAACTGTTGTGGGATGAAGCTGTCTAAAGGTCGGACTAGCCATTCCGTGAATTCTCTGTCCGCGGTGTTTGGATCCGTGGATAGGGGGGCGATGGTTTCCCGTAGTTTGGCCTCCCATTCCTCTGGTACTAACTTGTGCCATCGCCTGGTTAGTATCCTTGTTTTTTGTTTGAGCGCTGGTATCGTTTCGGGGGACCAGTGCATGAGGATCAGCATATGGTCTGTCCAGGGTAGGGGAGTAGGGTCCTGGGCGTCTAAGTTCTTAATGTTGGAGAAGATAGGGTCCAGGAGTTGACCTTTCTCATGGGTGGCTTGGGGGTTTTGCAGACGGAGGTCGGCTGTAGTAAGATCAGCAAGCAAGTTTGCTGCGGCATTGTCCGTGGGGTCCAGAAAGTGCATATTGAGGTCCCCTAGGAGGAGAAAGTTAGAGACAGAAAGAGTCTTAAGTGAGATGTGGTCCATAAGAGTATTGGTGAATTCGCCTAGAGAGCCTGGTGGCCGGTACACTAACAGTCCCGAGAGGGAGGTAGATGGAGAGATCTGGATTGTGAAGTGGCAGTTCTCGCAGTCTATAACGGTCCCGCATTCAATTCTACATTTAAGATTGTCTTTGTAGAGTATGGCGAGACCGCCACCTCTACCGGTTGATCTATTCAGGCAACATATTTGGTAGCCAGGGGGTGTTGCATTGGCCACATCGAAGTCATTGTGCGGGGTCAGCCATGTTTCCGTCAGAAACAAGAGATCTAACCTCGCATCCTGAACGAGGATGTTAATTTCGTGGGCATGCTTCACTAGGGATCTGCAATTCAGAAGGCCAAGCCGAAGACCTTGGTGGCGTTCCGTTTCTTCGGGTCTATTGCAGCGGATGCATCCTACATAGGGGGTGTCTTCCTTGAGGATGTATTTGCACTGGGGATGTTTTTCCGGGTTCCAGGCGAGCAGTGATCCTCGGGAGTATGAGATGCGCTTTTGCAGATTGGGCATAGTGGCTAGGACTAAGGCCGTCTGGGCCCGGACGGGCCCGGACGGGCTTGCCTTTGGCGCGCCTTCGGCGCGCCCGCTGCGCCCGTCCGCTGCGCGTCCGGTGATTGCACATCTTTTGAGAGAGCGAAAAGGGGCGGGTGGGCGTGGCCTAGGGTAGGCGTGGCCTCGGTTCCTCGCCGTCGATGGCGTCAGGATCGTTAGCTTTAACAATTGTTTGTTGCAGCGGAGATCGCTGTTTTAGGCGTTTCTGTAGCCCGTTTCTGGTGGAGCCAGGCAGGTGAGTGCGATTTTAAAATCAGAGTATTCGACGAACAGTGACAAGAAATACAGATATTAAAAAGGGTGACCTCCCGGCTTCCGCCTCAGGAGTAAAGCAAGTTCTGAGATCGTGGCGCTGTCAGCAGCGTTATATACTGGTTTGGGCGGGTGGGCGTGGCCTAGGGTAGGCGTGGCCTCGGTTCCTCGCCGTCGATGGCGTCAGGATCGTTAGTTTTAACAATTGTTTGTTGCAGCGGAGATCGCTGTTTTAGGCGTTTCTGTAGCCCGTTTCTGGTGGAGCCAGGCAGGTGAGTGCGATTTTAAAATCAGAGCATTCGACGAACAGTGACAAGAAATACAGATATTAAAAAGGGTGACCTCCCGGCTTCCGCCTCAGGAGTAAAGCAGGTTCTGAGATCGTGGCGCTGTCAGCAGCGTTATATACTGGTTTGGGCGGGTGGGCGTGGCCTAGGGTAGGCGTGGCCTCGGTTCCTCGCCGTCGATGGCGTCAGGATCGTTAGCTTTAACAATTGTTTGTTGCAGCGGAGATCGCTGTTTTAGGCGTTTCTGTAGCCCGTTTCTGGTGGAGCCAGGCAGGTGAGTGCGATTTTAAAATCAGAGTATTCGACGAACAGTGACAAGAAATACAGATATTAAAAAGGGTGACCTCCCGGCTTCCGCCTCAGGAGTAAAGCAAGATATGCTCCTCTGGATACAGATCCCCTATTTTTGTAATGTTAAATTTGGCACCAGCTTTTCCCCCGTAATTGGCAGCCTGGGGGGGTTGGGGAGGGGTAGGGCTGAAGAATATAATGTGGTGATTCTGACTAGTCTCCACAGTTTGTCCCATGCCCAACTGGTAGTGGAAACAGTCTGTATGTGGTGTGGTTCTCTAGGAACACCTTTTGGTAGTACAGTAGACAATTTTCGGGTAATACGAAATCCGCTTCCGGTTGCAGAGATGGAATTCTTGCGTCCTGGTGAAACCAAGCATATGCATAGCAACTTTGGGCCACTAAATAATATAACTGGAGATCAGGAACTCCATAACTGTCACTAGGAAGAGTAAGCACCTGCCAGCGGACACGTGCCTTCTCCCCCATACCAATCTGATGAGTGCGTATGTAGTGTCAAAAAGAAACCATTGGTGAGGGGTATGGGGATATTATTAAAAAGATACAAAAATGTGGGGAGCACTTCCATTTTAAGTATCGCGACTCTACCTGCTATAGATAATGGCAGACGTAGCCAGCGTTCCACTTGGGCTTCTAAGGAGCTAACTGCTTGTCCATAATTCAATCTGATGATGTGTGCAGTGTCTAGGTGGATAGGTATACCTAAATATCTCACCGACTCGTGGCACCATTCGAGGAGGAATCCGCAATCCCAAGGAGCCGTGCTCGTTGTCAACGGAAAGATCAGTGACTTGTGCCAATTAATGCCCAATCCAGAAAAACGACCAAAACTGAGTATTTCTCTGATAATTGGTTCTAAGTTTTCCTGAGGGTGCCGTACATAGAGGATAGTGTCATCTGCATATAGCGAGGGCCAGTGTTAAATTGTAAGCCTCTATGTAAATGTTGTTCCTGAAAATGATGGATCAGAGGGTCCATAGCCAATATAAATAAAAGGGGAGACAGCGTGCAGCCTTGCCGCGTGCCACGCATCAGCAAAAAGGGTTGGGATAGTGTGCCGTTCAGTCAGAGTCTCTCCCTGGGTCGACTGTATAATAGTGCTGTGGTGGCGATAAATCCCACTGGCATGCTCATACAACGCATGACTGAGAGAAAGAAAGGCCATTCCAAAGAATCAAAAGCTTTTTTGCATCCACCAGAATAGCTGCAGCTGACACTTTTGGGTCTATTCTATGTATTACAGTGAATAGTGTTCAAAGATTTAGCAAAGTGGAGCGATGCGGAATGAAGCCAGACTGTGCTGGGGAGATGATAAATGCCATTAATTGAGAAAGACGGTCAGCAATAATCTTAGCTAGTATTTTATAGTCTAAGTTTAATAGCGAAAGGGGTCTGCCTGGTTTGGGGAGAAGAATAATGACCGCTTCTCGTAGTGTGGGGGGCAATATCTGTCTCTCAAGCGCTTCCACATAGACCTCTATCAATTGGGGTGCCAGGATATCTTTGTAAGCCTTATAGAAGTCCCCGGTAAAGCTGTCTAATCCTGGGGCCTTGGAGAGCATCAATCGCACCAAGGATATCAGCTTTGGAAATGGGTTCTGCTAAAAAATCCTGCATGCTTTTTTCCAAGTATACCAGTGCGATCTCTGACAAATAGTCTTCCTGGGCTGTAAGGTCGCTCCCTTTTTTAGAACTGAACAAGGCCTTGAAATAATCTAAGAATGTATCACAAATTTCTGAGGTAGAAGAGAGCAGTTGATTAGTGGGTGAGCGCAGCTCAGTGATGTATGAACTGCTTTATGGGGGACGAAGCATCTGTGCCAGCACCCTACCGGGTCGCTCACCTTCTTCATACCATCTGGCAGACTGGTACTTGCCCAAATACAGTAGCTCCCAGTCTGCAGTCTCGCGAAATTCGAAAAGTAGGGCCAACCGTTGTCCCTCAATATCCGGGTCAGGGGTGTGGAGCTTTCAGCATCTAAAGCCGTTAGGTCACGTTCGATACGTGAAAGTGTGTTACGCAGGTCTTTCAGCACACCGGCGTGTTTGGCGATTCAAACGCCCTGTATGTATGCCTTAAATCCCTCCCATATGACCGCCCATGTGTCTACCGATCCGGTCTAGGGCTTTGAAACCTGCCCTCATTTCCTGGAGCATTGACGCTGATTGCGCAGGGAGGTCGTCCACGCGGTCCGCGCCCTGCATACTCTCCGCCACGGTATGGGTCTCTCCAGTTGCTCCGTCCTCAAGCTTTTCAAAGGGTAGGGTCCTCTATTTAGGGTCTTTGCAGCTCATGCCACGGTGCCGTGGCGCAGTGGAGTCGCAAAGTAGTAATGGGATACTGTACGCTATCCGCAGACCAAGGTAGCCACTGGAAGCAGAGCCAGCTGCATGTAGTGTTGTTTTAAGGGGTGCAGGTGTTGATGGCGCAGTCCACAGCCAGCTCAGTTTAATGGAAAGGAGATGGTAGCAGGTGCATTAGCAAGCTCAATGTAGCCAGGTGTCCACGGCAGGTCTCGTCGTCTCCCTTATGCCTGCGCGCACATGCCACAAGTCTGGGTAAGTCCTGCTGTAGTTGTGGCCCAAACACGAGGGGCCAGCAGCCAAGGAGCAACCAGAGACACCCTGCGTCAGCTAGGAAGTCACACCAGGGCCAACTCCACGGACTTGATGGTCGGGCGCCAGAGGAGCGCAGGCGGGCAGCCGCAGTGAGAGGGACAGGTGTAGCCGCTGTGGTAGGTGTCCAGAGAAGGAAGGCAGCGCCCTCAATGCCGCTGCGGGCAGGGAGCATCAACTGGTGAGCACAGGTCATCCACGCCTCATAAGGTGAAGCATGTACCCTGGAGAGTAGGCAGGGGGGAAGAGGGGGAGAAGGGACCACACATCCAGGCGGCCGGTCGCAGCGCAACTGGGGTCAGCACCAGGGGGCGTCCCCCCACCGTCTTTTATGCCTGTGTTGGAGCGGGTAGTTCAAAATTTTGTATACCCCCCCCCATTTTGCATGTTTATATTAATCTGAATAATCAATTAATTGTAATAGTATTAATTTGGTTGAAGTGATAACTCACCAACTAAATTAACAAAAGAATTACACGTGGGAATTGCACTTTGCATGGCTATATTAATTGTGAATTAACTTGTGTACGCATATTAATAGTAGAAAATTAGAATATTACATGTTATATGTTGCTTTGGTGATGTATTTGTGATTTGTGCTTTATTCAGTGAGTATAAACCGCTCTGAGTGTTGCTTTGCTAGATAAATACACACACATATGGGTATTAGCAAGGGGATAACATTTTATTAATCATTTCTATCTTTTAATTACATTTTTGTGTTTCTTTTGCTTAAGTTGACCATTTCGGCCTATACAAGATGGCTGATTGAGACGTTAAACGTGACTGCCCTGACAAAATTTGAAAATGATTGGAGCAGTGCACTACCAAATGTTCAATTGAAGTCACACCAAGTGGTCAATTTTCTTTCCTTTTTTTTTTTTTTTAAACATCTTTATTCAGACACCATCACATAATCATTTCTGTAATGTACATATTAAACAAGTATGCATAAAGTGCATAAACTACATAACGTGTCAATTTTTCAATTTAAAAAAAAATAAACCCTCCCACCCCACCCCTCCCATGGACCCAAGAGAGAATAAATCCGTTAAATTTGATGCGAACACAGCAATACTTAATTCGTAATCATTAAGGTTTCACCGAGTGGTTTGGCTATACCAATTTAAATTAAATTATATCAAACTGAGGCATCATCAATCCAATTAGTTATTGGTCCCCACATTTCAAGCCCTTTTTCTTTGCTTTAACACCAGAACGTAAAAAAACTGCTCTCTCCCAGCGATAAGTGGCTAAAAGCTTCCCCAGCCAACAATGAACTGAGGAGGGTTCTTTGTCTAACCATACACTAGCTATACAGATCCTATAGACTGCCATTGCAGCAAAAAGCAAAGCCCGTTTAGAAGCTAACATCTCCTGATTACTTACTCCCAGTATAATAACTTGCGGGGTAAGGGCTACCTCAAAGCCAAACATATTCTCAATATATTTACCCACTTCACACAGCATGATTGACAAACTAGGGCATGTAGCAAACATATGCAAAATATCTGCAGCAAAGCAATGACAGCGGGGAAAATTTATCCCAGAGGAACCTCCCCATTTAGAAATTCTCGCTGGTGTGATATATAAATTCAGCCACGTTTTAAAGCATTGTACTTGCAAATTGGCTGAGACAACCACAGTCTGGCTCATTAATAAAGAATCCTCACACTCCCCGGCCCCTGCTTGCAGCAGTTCCTGCCAACGATCAGTGTGTTTTATAAGATCATCCTCCATCTCATTAATAACTAATTTATAAAATTTCGAGATTGGCGAGGAAGCCCCTAAAATAAGCTCCATTAAAGGAACTTTATGGCCCGTAATTGCTTTTTTAGATAGATAATCCCTCACTTGTAAAAATGTGAAGAAGTAGTTATTGCCAAATCCATATTTCTCTTTAATCATGTCGAACGAACACATAGCATTCTCCATCATAAGATCACCTATGTGCCTAGTGCCCCTAGAGATCCATACCTTCATATAGCCATCCTGGAAAATTTCTGGCAATAAATCGTTACTTGCAATAGGAGTTTATCTATGAATCCTATTCATCTTAAGTTTCTTCCTAACAGCCGTCCAGATCTTAAATGCACCTATCATAATTTTAAATTTTACTCTTTTAAAGTAGGCGTAATCGATATGGCGCAAAAGACAGCCATTGGCCTCTGCCCCATTACTAAGCTAAATATTGAGGTGTACGAGTTTTTCTCTAATACTACTTCCTCCTTCCCCAACAATACCGACATATGTTGTATAGCGACAGCCCAATAATAAATCTGAAGATTGGGAACTGACCACCCCCCTATCTTTAGGCAGCATCATATATTTAAGCGCTCTACGAGGGTGTTTCCCTGCCCACAGAAATTTAGAGATTAAATGATTAAAAGCAGAGAACCAGGTCTTATTTATTTCTATAGGAATGGCTCTGAAAAAATACAATATTCTGGGCAAAAACAGCATCTTTATAATATTGCATCTCCCTAGAAGCGTAAGATGCAAGCCATTTATTCTGTTAAAATCGCCCCTAGTCTTTTGTAGCAGTGATTCCAAATTAATTTGTACTATCTCATCCACATTAGAGGAGATCTCAACCCCTAGATATCTGGCATTTTCCACAATGCGTGTATCCGCCAGGCACACCTTATCATTTTTAATGGTCATTGTCTCGTTTTTATTAAGAAAATATCCTGAAATTTTACCAAACTCTTCAGCCTCTCTTTCCACTTCCGTCATTGCCTCTTGTGGATTATTTGTTATTACTGCAAGGTCATCTGCGTAGGCCAATATCTTTGTATCCCCACCGATACATCGAGCAGCCAAAATCCTATTGTTCTCTACTATTTTATTGATTAGCGTATCTATGTAAAGTGCGAAAAGCAGTGGGGAGCATGGGCACCCCTGCCGCATACCACGAGTAATCTTAATTATATCGGATAAAGTATTCATCAAACTTATCCTGGCAACAGGTGCTAAATACATAGATTTAATTGCTCTAATAAAACCTTTACCAAGGCCTTTCCTCTCCATAATCAGCCATAAAAAAGGCCAGGAGACCCTATCAAACGCTTTTTCAGCGTCCAAAAATATTGCAGCCATAGGGTCTCCTGTCACCTTTGCATAATCAAAAAGAGTAATTATGCGCCGGATATGCTCGGTTGTCCCCCTCCCAGGTACAAATCCGTGCTGAAAGGGAGAGACCAATTTTAAAATAACCGAGGCTTACCTTTTCGCTAGTATTTTAGAATAGATTTTAACATCATTATTAACCAAGTTAATTGGTCGATACGACCTCAATTTCATGGCAGGTTTCCCTTTTTTCTGAAAAACTATAATATTAGCACTTTTCCAAGAATCGGGGACAGCTAGTTCAAATTGTGCTCTATGAAATACCTCCATCATAAGCCCCAAAAGTTGAGTCCTAAATTTCTTATAAAATTCCCCTGGGATCAAATCACATCCAGTGGCTTTACCCGTCGGAAGGGAATCTATAGCCTCGGCTATTTCATCTATTGTAATTGGCGCATCCAGACCAGCTCTCTCCTCAGTAGAGAGTTGATCAAAGATTTGCCCCCTCAAATAATATTCCATTACCTGGTCATCAACAAGCACATCCTCCGCATATAGTCCTTGATAAAAGCTTTGAAATTAGGCGAGAATAGCATCTGGTTCGCTTATCAAACCAACCCCCGGATCTCTAATTTCCCTAATCCGTGTTTGGGCCATTTTCTCCCTTGTGCGAACAGCCAGCATATGGCCCACTCTCTCATTGTTCCCATAGACCCTACTTCTCCAAACAATATATTTACCGGCCGCCTTTTTTAGTGATATCTCTGTGATAGCGGATCTTGCAATAGTAATCTTTAATTGTGCCGCCACAGCATCCCCCCCCTACATTTAATATCTCGATCAGATCACTTTCTGCCTTACCCAGATTCTCATATAATGATTGTAGCAGAGTTCTATCCTTTTTCTGCACCTCCCAGCCATACCTAGAAGTTTCTCCTCTAATTCCTGCCTTTAGTGTATCCCATACTATACCCAAACTAGTGCTCCCTAGATTCTCCTCAATAAACTTCGGAATCCATACCTTCAATTGCTGTTCATACCCCTCATCACTTAGTAAGGCCCTGTTAAATGTCCAGCGTGTCTGTAGGGGTTGTCCACCCGTTTCTAACTCAATCACCAGGGGATTATGGTCTGACATGACTTTCAGAAATTTACTTATCAAACACCTACCTAAAAGTTCAAATGATACAAAAAAGTAATCCAATCTAGCGTGCATTAGATGTGGTGTAGAAAAATATGTAAAACCTGGATCAGACCCCTTTGTCTCTGCCCAAACATCCAATAGCCCGTGCAATAACTCAAGTTGTTGAAATGATTTAAAAACTCTGGGTTTCCGCCCTTGATTCATAAGCCTGTGGGTAGTAACCTGACAGCTCATATTAATATTTAAATCCTCGCATAATATCAGGGGAAGAGGCCATCCCACAAGTTCCACTTTCAGCCAATCATACAGTGTAGGATCATCCAACACAGACCCATACACTGCACAGAGAGTGTACATTTTATTATCCAGGTCCATTTGTACAATGGCCCATCTTCCCATTTTATCAGTGAGAACATGTGGATAACTTCCCATCCCTTTCTTAGCCAAAATTGCGACTCCCCTCCTCCGAGTTTCTTGAGTCGTGTATGCAACAAGTTGATACCCTTCCATCTCTAAAGCCCCTTTCCTACTGCCCTCAATATGGGTTTCTTGAAGGCATAGGATATCTGCTTTCAAAAATCAGACATCCAGGCTGATTCGCCTTCTTTTTTGGGGATTATTTGATCCACATATATTGACTGATGCGATTCTAATTTTCCTCATTAAACCAGAAAAACAAATTTCCATCTATTTCCAAGCCAAACCAAGACCACCAAAAATTACCAGACATTAAACCATGTGCATATCCCATACAAAAAAAAACTCCATCCCCCCTTGAGACCCCCACCCCCACCCCCAGCCTTCCCCCCACCCCAATCAAAAAGGCAAAAAAGGTCAAAGACCCTTGTGATGACTCCTGCATGGTGTTGTGTGTGCCCCCAAACCGCCTCCTACCAGCAAAGAAACCAAAAAAATGTCCAAAAGAAGAGAAGAGAGAAAAAAAAAAAAAAAGGAAAAGGCAGTTCATTTCTTAAAGGAACACCTTACACCAGTTCTTGAAGGTATTCCTGTGCTTTAATCTCTGATGTAAATACCCTAGTCGAATCTTTATGCACGACTTTGAGTTTGGCCGGATTCATTAAAAACACCTCACATCCAGATTTCTGAAATGGAGTGATTAATTGACAAAGCCGCCATCTTCTCTCCACAGTTGAGTGGCAGAAATTGGGCCGTACGAAGTATGAATGTTCAGCTACTGTCCTGCTTGCATCAGGCCTGGCCTTTTCAAAAATAGATTGCCGTAGAAGCAAATTGCCAAAAAAAATAAGAATAGCTATAGGTTTATCATCTTGACCTGCCCTTCTCTTGAGCATTAGGGGAAACCGATGTACCCTTTGGACCTCTGAGTCCCAGTTCCAGTGCGCTAACTCAGGGAATGCTTCCCTAAGAAGCCTCAAAGTAAATCCACGGATATCGTCCCCCTCTGCTTTTTCTGCTATACCAAGAAGCCGCAAATTATTCCGGCGCTGCTTATTTTCAAAATCCTCGAGCTTCCAAAGGACATCAGTCATCCTGCTCTCATTGGAGGTCGTCCGTTGTTCCAAGGTTTCCACAGTGGCCTCTAATTGCACAATACGCTCTTCCAGTGCGTTGGTGCGCTCCGCAATCTCTGAGCAGGTTTTATTCACTTTTCGCAACGCACCCTGCATCTTTTTAGTTGCCAAGTGGGCCCTCTTATGCTCTTGACGTGCCTCCATTTGAATTTGTTTTAATGTAGCGTATATTAGTTCCATCGAAGGAGCGGATGCCTGGTCCGCTATATCGTTACGAGCATTTACGTTAGTTTCTGGGTTCAGCGCAGGAGTATTTTGGTCATCCTCCATTCTTCCATTGAAGTGGGACGCATAATAATCCCATTTCATCAAACTTGACTGGCTATTATCTGATGTAATACCATTATCCTTATCCTTGTCATATCCCCTCACACTCTTCTTCTTTGTGCGGCATGATTTACGTTTCTGGGTATCCGGCTTCACTGAGGGGCTACTACTATCTTCTGTAAGATCATCCTCCGGCTTATCTTTACTGCTGTTAGAGGATACATCAGAATCATCGGTCAGCAAAAATAACTTGTCACCTTCCGGTGTCCCTAGAATTGTGCCTTCATCCGGAGCGGGCCTCCATGTATCTTTTTAGAGACTGGTGTCTTAATAAGCATGAAAGGGGCCTGCATTGTAATATTATCCCCCCCTGCTGGGATATACCAGTCTCTTGAGGCAGCTCTTCTGTTGCTCCCTGTGTATCTGCATCCAAAATATCTGGGCCCCCAAAATCACATCCAATGGTAATAGACTCCTCACCCCCACGGGAGACCTCATCAAAAGGCCCATAATTTAATGATGTTCCTGCTCGAGCCTTTGTACTACCGCTGCCATTATTATTATTATTCTTTAAGGCATTGATACTTTTACCTTTGGGCGACTCCGCTCCCACAGAAGCAGACAATGGACCTCGCCCCGCAAACATCCCTGGAACTGTCGGTTGTTTAGATCGGGTATTCTTTTCAGGCCTCTTTTCCCTTGGCTCGGTATCACACAGTACTTTCTTGGAAGCTCCGCTCTTACAGAGTCCTGCCTGTATTGCGCTGTTTGTAGCCTGACTCGAAATCGGATTCAGGCTTCTCCCCTCTGCAGCTGCACGCAGACTCATCGATGCTCCTCTGGCTCCTCCAGACACGCTTGACTCCTTCTGCAGAGTTCTTCCTTTCGGCGGCATCACAGCAATAGCAACACCAGAATTTCTCTTTTCCGTATGAAATCCAAGCGAAACCCTTTTAGATACAATGTATCGGCGAAGACCTTTGGACTCCCACAGCACCTCGTGTGTAGTCACGAACGCCGCCACTGTCAAAAGGCATCTGAAAGCCTGCACTGTGAAGAAACCAGCCTCTGTCAGCAGCCTCATCGATTTCCCCCAGTCAAAGACAGCCGTGAGTAGATATTTAAAGTTTAAATTGCCGGATTTCTCTTCACTTCATAGCCTTATGAGCACTGGTAGAGAGACGGCTACCCGCAACACTCAAGCAGCCGCCATCTTGGCCCAAGCCCTCGGTCAATTTTCTTTCCATAGAAATAGTCTTTATTGTAGTTATCCAACCAAAATATGAAGAACGTCTCAGCCAACGCATTTCGTTCAAAGAATTGAACTTCGTCAGGGCTGAAAGGAGTATAGAAAGACATAAATATAAAAATATAGAAATAACGACATTGAGAACAACACAGGACCAAGAGCAAAAATGACAAAATACATATAAACACAATTACATATAAAAAAAAACAATCAAATATGACAATTGTTTGATTTATACACTAAACAATACATACAGACACACTTGCTAACATGTAACACCATTACATACGGGTATAAATATACCCACATATTCAAAAAATTTATCAAAAGCAACTCTAGCCGATGCAGTATATATACAACATGAATGCAAACAACTTGGTCCTGTGTTGTTCTCAATGTCGTTATTTCTATTTTTTTGAATTTTGTCTATCTGCTTGGCAGTCTGTGTCCCTTAACGGCGGATGCAGGAGCATTTTGGTGCACACCCAATATAATCACATTATTATTCATACTATATGGGAACACAACAAAGAGGTGCGGCATTTGGAGTCCGCCGTTAGTTCTTGTCCTTTTAGATTTCTTCTGGACCAGTCAGCACTCTTTTACGTATCCCTCTATTGTTACAAATATGCCAAAACTTATTGATAGAAGAGAAGAATTTGCACAGGACCTATTTGGAAAGGGACTTAGTGCAGTAGCTTCTGCACCTTTAATGGAACATCAAAGCACAGGACTACGTCCATGCTTCATCAAGCTGGAAAGAATCAAGAAACAAGAACTTGCCCGCTGGTGGGATGGTGTGACATTACAGCAGTACATGGACACCAACAAAATCCCCAGAGGACTACGAATCCTCATTTTCCCCACTTTTGAGGATTTAAGTGGGGCACTGTTAGGAGAATGGGAACAGAATCTAGAAAGATCCTCACACACCATGATGAAAATACTAATTAAACATGCTAGCGAAAAAGGGAAGAAATTACAGGAAGAGATTGATGAGTTAGAAAAAACAATTGAAGCAATGGAATGTAAAGACCTAGTGGAGAAAAACTATGTTATTCTCAACAAAGTAATAGAGGAACATCAGCAATATTTGAGAGACTAGAAAATGCGTAAGATCAAGAGAGATGATAGGGACTACAGGGATGGCAGGATATATACTTTTACTAAAAAATATGATATTACCAACAGCACAGAGGACAGGAAAAGAGTTAGAGAAGAAAGCTTGGACAATAGATCCACCAGTATCACCTCATTAACATCCAGTGAAAGTACTATCTCAATCACATCAAATACTGAGGTCCCTTTAGTGGAAGGGGCAACCAACTTTCAGAGAGATTTGGAAAGATTGAGAGAGGGAGACAGACAGCAGAAAAAGGCCCCCAGAAAACAAGGAGAGGTGGGAGGCATAGGAGGAAGAACAGACAGTTACAACATGCGATTACGCTCCAAGAAGAACTAGGAGCAGACAGGACTATAGTCCCATGAGATCGGTCTAGTTCTTCCGCCACGGGGGATAATACTAGCCCAAATGCCACCCAGAATGCTCAATTAGACCTTCAAATCATTAACTTATCACACAGAGAACTAGATACAAGTTAATGCAATGTGCTTGAGAAAGGATTGGGTTTCTGTCCGACTCAATATGGTGATTTAGTGAATGTTCATGTGGATTTATACAAATTCCTCCGTATGCTTAAATTAAAAGAGTTTTTTTCACAGCAAACATCATACGTTGCCTCAAATGCTTCTTATGTATCCAATGTTGATAGGACTATTGAGGAGATAAGACAGGTGCAAACATTATTGTCCATTGAAAATGATGAAATGCCTGATATACAAACTATTTTGAATGACCTTGAAATAGCTGAGGATTGTAACCGTGATACTGGTTTAAAATGCAGATCTAAGTTTGTTCCTCAAGGTGGGTACCATCCGAATATAGATAAATTTGGGGAAATGATCACTTGTGAGTTATATAAGCTGGATACTATCGGCTCATATACACAATGTGACCATAATTTGACCAAACAAGAGAGGGATGCCCTATATAGATTACAAAAAGATGATACAATTGTCATAAGAGAAGCAGACAAGGGGGGAAACGTAGTTATCATGGACATGAGTGACTACATGGGGGAGATTGTTCGCCAACTGGGGGATCACCAGTGTTATGAGCTTATTAACTTCAACCCTATTAATGATTTACGTATTACCATCAATGGGCGACTAACTGAATGGAGTAATGAATGCCTCCTTACGGATAATGAATTTAAATATCTGTATGTCCATCAGGCATGCTTCCCTTGTATTTATGTTTTACCAAAGGTCCACAAGTGAGGGAGATTGCCCCCGGGTAGACCTATCATCTCTGGGGTCGGGTCACCAACGGAAAGAATATCAGAATTCGTGGACCTCACTTTGCAAAAGTATGACCTTATGTTCGTCACACTTGACGTTGTGGGATTATATACTTGCATTCGCAAGGAACTTGGCATGCGGGCAGTCCGCCATTACCTAGATAAAGAAGGGGCGGACCATTATTCCTACAACCTCATGATTATGGAGATGATTGATCTCATCCTGACGAATAATTTCTTTAAACATGACGAAAGATGGTACCATCAGTTACAAGGGACAGCTATGGGGTCCAGGTTTGCTCCCTCTTATGCCGGCCTTTTCATGGGTTGGTATGAGAGGGAGCATGCCTCGAACAAGAGTGCCTCCCCCTGGACTAAATACATTGTGTTCTGGGGGAGGTATATAGACGATATTGTGTGCCTATGGTCCGGTTCTGAGATTCAACTTAGGGAATATCTAGCGTATCTCAATGACAATTTCTACAATGTACAACTCACAATGGTGTGCAATAAAGAGAATATCGATTTTCTTGATATACACTTTTACATAAAAGAGGGCCAGATACACAGCACCTTGTTTAGGAAACAACCAGCATGCAATAGCATTCTGCATGCTTCCAGTGCACATGCCAACGCAGTAATCACCAATATCCCTTATGGGGAGATGGTTAGAACAAGACGCATATGCAGAGAAGAGACTAAATTCAGGGAGAATATCACAGACATCAAACAGCGTTTTGCACGTAGGGGATATGACTTAACAACTCTTAATAGAGGAGAACATAGAGTCCTTGAGCTTCCTAGACCACAGACTGTGACGCAGACTGGAACAAGGGTTCTGAACAAAACACGTGCCAATTGTAGAACTAAAGAAAGAGTCTGTTTCTTCACTGATTACACTGCACATAGCGATAGAATCTTTAAGGCATTCAGAAAACATTGACATCTCCTTTTGGATATTCCTAGATTACGCCCCCTTAGTAGTACTAAACCCTCTCTAGTATACAGAAGAGGACGTACACTCAGGAGCGCATTGTGTCCGAGCTATGTGGTCACACAGAAAACCTTGAACACCTGGCTTCCCACACCACCCATTGGTTTTTATACATGCGCTTCCTGCAATATATGCACCTTTGGACGCAATAGATGCAAAGAATTCAGTCATAATACTGACAAGGAACATCGAATCAGGCATTTCATCAATTGCAATACCAAGTACGTTTTCTACATACTTGAGTGCCCATGTAGGAAAATCTATGTTGGGAGTACAGTGTGATGTCGCATTCAAGAACATTGACGTGCTCTTATCAATAATGACATACGATACCCCATGACTGACCACTATAATATAGCACACATGGGGGATAAGTCCTTCCTTTTTTATGGGATTGACCATATTCCCCTGAACAAACGGGGTGGCAATCGGGACCTAACATTGAGACAGACAGAATCCAAATGGATATGCAGATTGCGGTCGGTAGATAAAGGACATAACTCCGACCACGATTTTCATTACTTTCTCACATAATAGATTGTGTCCTTGTCCTGTGGCACAAGCGATAGATTACCTAGTACTATCCAGCTCTGAATGGGGATCCGTTTGGGGCTGAATGTTATATGTGGCTATACACAACATTGCCTCATACACCTGTTGCCTTGGCCACAATGGAACATTTACAGGAAATACATACTGTGCATATATTCCCTTGTTAACTCAGGCAACATTTTCTTTGTTATCCGGCTAACATCCCCGTTCATGTGTCTATTCACATCGTTGTCACCCCCCGGTGCAATTTTCTGGTCACATGGCTCAATGAGCTCTTGTAGTGTCCATTCTGAATATTAATTCATAGCAATACGAGATGTTGGTGTTGCTTATAGTTCTGTGCTTATGTATTTTTTATAAATTAAGTTGAATTATTTATTTCAAATCACAGCTATTTCTGATGGTCCCCTAGCGTGTTATTGTTTGTTGTTGTTATTTCTGTTTTGTGATATATTTAAATCCGTGCTCAGGTTTGCAGTTTCTTTTGAATAAAGTTTGTATGGTTTGCTTGGCAAATCATTATATTCATTTTCCCGCCAAACAAATTTCGGATTGCGGTAGGGGGTCTTGATTTTTTGATTTCTTGATTATTAGGCACAAGTCTTTTTTCGAGTTTTACTTTTTGACCCCCAGGTTCCCATGGAGATGTGAGACGCGGCCGGGCGATTTACGCTAATCCACGTCGCACTGGTTGGGATTGACGTACACCGGCGCCCTCACTTTTTCCTTTCCTTTAAATATTGGCGCATTTTTACAAATGGTGGACGTGACCATACACCCGGTGGCGGTTTGAGGAAGGAGCGCGGACGGTCGCAGGCTCGAGGTAAGCAGCGTTTGGTGCGATCATTTGACTCTGTTCGCATCTTATATATAGCGTATACCGGCTTAGCCACACGAACTTGCTTTGTTGAAGTCATCGTGTGGCTGTGTGTCTTTTCTGATTACCACATTTTTTAAATCTGATGCCTGATTGACCGTATATTATGTGACATACGAGAGGCTGGTTGCAGCCCTGTTGTTCATCTGGGCGATATTCCGGGTCTTCTTAGGGACGGACTTATTATTGTGTAACTCAGTATATATTTGTCTCCATGTCGACATATTCGACTCCCAAGGCTTTGATCGTTTGTATATTTACCACACTTGCGTAGATAAAATATTACATATAATTCCAGTCTAGAAAGCCAATTTTTATGATTTTCTTGGTCTTACACGTCTCTTTGAGTGGTCACCTCCTCCCAGCTAGGCTTAGGCGATGTGTAGTCTCTGGAATCTTCTTATATCCTACTCATTAGGATATGTGACCTATTGATCATTTTCTTTGTTTGCTTTTTTACTTGACAGAATTCATTGCTGTGCCCTTATCAAGGAGGCATTCACGTTTACCCCAGACATGCCATATATTATGAAATTACATGGAAATACCACGTCAACGTTATAGGCTCCTTTTAGAGACGGACTACCAACGATATAGATAGTGGACTTACTGTGGGATTAAGATTCATTATAAAGTATGGTATGTGTTCCTTCAGTTTTTTTTTTCTTTACATTTTTGATCCTTAATATTTCTATTATACAGAGCTCACTGATGGAGTTTTTATGCTTCACATTTACAGCTCACCCATTAGCCTTGTGTCAGCATCCATACTGGAGATTGGGCTTTGCTTATTGGTACTGACAGGCTGTACGATGCATGGAGTACATACGTCAGTCTGTTTTTGATTATACCATTTACATGGTGGTTACTTAGCTTCTGCATATACAGCCTGTTTTTATCTAAATATGTATAGTGAGTTGATACATTATATATAGTATTTGAAAAAAAAATTATATACAATATATTATAATGTATTGATCTATAGGATTATATCTATAAATCCTATTTTTTTGTCTTATGAAGTGCAACAATGTACATGTTTTAATGTCACTATTCCCACACTGACTACATTGAAGAATGCCAATATGTATATGATCATGATTGAGAACCAGTGGCAGATTATGTTCAATGCTGGTTGGGGATTCATAGGGTGAATAGTCTTTTCTTCACACTGGCAGGTCTCATATTGTTTTTAGCATTTATATAGTTGTTTGCATTTATGTTGTATATATAATGCATCGGCTAGAGTTGCTTTTGATACATTTTTTGTATATATGGGTATATTTATACCCGTATGTAATGGTGTTACATGTTAGCAAGTGTGTCTGTATGCATTGTTTAGTGTATGAATCAAATAATTGTCATATTTGATTGGTTTTTTTTATATGTAATTTTGTTTATATGTATTTTGTCATTTTTGCTCTTGGTCCTGTGTTGTTCTCAATGTGGTTATTTCTATATTTTTATATTTATGTCTTTCTATACTCCTTTCAGCCCTGACGAAGTTCAATTCTTTGAACGAAACGCGTTGGCTGAGACGTTCTTCATATTTTGGTTGGATAACTACAATAAAGACTATTTCTATGGAAAGAAAATTGACCACTTGGTGTGACTTCAATTGAATATTTGGTAGTGCACTGCTCCAACCATTTTCGAATTTTGTCTATCTGCTTGGCAGTCTGTGTCCCTTAACGGCAGATGCAGGAGCATTTTGGTGCACACCTAATATAATCACATTATTATTCATACTATATGGGAACACAACAAAGTGGTGCGGCATTTGGAGTCCGCCGTTAGTTCTTGTCCTTTTAGGTGACTGCCCTGACAACACGAGGTTCTGGGTGAAATGCGCAGGCGTCACCGCCAGCAACAGTGGCCTGGATCTGACCCCGGGAGAACATGTACCTTCCAAGGACGCTCCGGGAACCCATCCAAGACAAAGGTTAATGCTTGATTTAAAAACCGGAACCAGCAAGTGCGATGACCTCATATTGCGGACTATGTGAGAACTTCACCTCACAACCCCAAATTGACCAATCCGGACTCTCTGAAACCCCGATCTTGATACATTTTGATATTATTTTCATTATAAAAGTAGGTAGGGAATTAGGATAGAAAACGCTCTTCTTTGACGAACTCAATTTCCTGACGTTATGCTGACGGAGAGGACGGTGACACTGCTGGACAGCTGTTATCCTGAATCTTTGAAAGACTGAATTGCGGCCTAACTTTGCTGAATAAAATTCTTCTTTGACTGATTGACTTAGAGGACGACTTTAGCCAGAATAGGTAAATATGATGCTCTGAAATGCTGATGATGATGATTTCTAACTTTTCTTGCAATATAATTTAGATAAAGAATATTTGATTAATTGACAAATGCGTTGTGTTGATTATTTGAATAAGAGAAATGTGGTAAAGAAGTAATGTATAGATAGACGAGCATTATTCATTAAAATCAAATATAACAACTAAATCATCCATCTCCTTATGAGAGGGATATCTTAGGAGTCTGAGGGCAATGTGTTCAAGGGTACGGTAAAGGTATTACTCTCATGTCAGCGTTTGGAAGTGTATTTTACCTCAGAATACAGATCAACGGAGTGTAAGTATATTGATGTTATGGGCCCCACCAATGAATGTATTTGAGTAAATTGGATGCCGAAGTAGTTGGTCTGTGCCGAAGGGGGAATTTGACGTTCTACGCTGCATCACCTGTGCACCCTCAATTGCATGCTAGTTAGGCACACAGCAGGCCCTGTCCACCGCGCGGCCTTGTGGAAATGGCGGGTGCGTGCGGTACAGAATGGGCACGGCCAAACAGGCCCGTGTCGTAGCCCGTGTTTGGCGTATCGGGGGCAGTATCCACCGCTACCCCATGACCGGCATAACCGCCGCAGCTACGGGCCCCCGCTCACCTCCAGCTTC
The DNA here is from genome assembly GCF_964204655.1 of Triturus cristatus. NCBI lineage: Eukaryota > Metazoa > Chordata > Amphibia > Caudata > Salamandridae > Triturus > Triturus cristatus. The sequence goes on along the minus strand of NC_140582.1, from coordinate 306,214,291 downwards.
ACCAGGTGCCTCCTCTCCACTCCGACTGCATCGGCACAGCCCGGGGCGCCGCACCCCGCCTCTCCGCGCCACTGGCCCCCCAGCACCACAACTCGATGACAGGAGCGTCCCCAGATCCCGGAGTCAGCTCGCCAGCAGTAGGATCATGCCAGGAGTACAGCGCTGCTTTGTTCAGGGCAGTTGCAACGGGGAATGAAGGGGATAATGCAGGAGATGTTGGACCGGCCGACGGAGCTTTAACAGCATGCGGCCATCTTAGACGCTTGCATGGCCATGCACCCAATTTCATCCAACTTAGAAGGATGAAAGGCCAAGTCCAGTACATTAACCTATGATCGTCAGTTGACATGCAAATATCTGCAGCAGATGCTTTTACCCACTGCGCTTTCTCACAGACCAATGAGTGACTTTAATTACAAAAAAGCAGTTCCGGGGTGATTTATTTTCAGCCGGAAAAGCACACACCCAAAGACTATCTGACTGAAAAGTAATTGCTTCAGAATGTGGCCGCGCCCTGTCCCGTGAAGCCAAAAAAAACAGAGTGTCCAGCCCTTAAAAACTACAGCGGGCAGAAAGCCTCTGTCAGAGCCTAGTGAAGTTAGGCCCTGCTGCCACATCCCAGTGCTTCTCACAGGTTTAAATCCCGGGATTATGAGGCAGTAGTTAGAACAGCTCAGCCTTCCATCCTGCCACAAGCGAAAAAATAAGTAAGGGTAGAAATTATAATAGCGTCTCATTGTTTGTAGCGCCACAAAGACGACACCAATTGCAGCACAGAAATGCATCTTATACATATAATTAGAATTTGTAATTTAATTTTGTTTTTGATCGAAGAGCGGATAAATATGAGAGGTCATCATCTTAGCCTATTTTCGTTCCAGAATCTTGTTGGCGCTTAAAATATCAGCAAACAAATTTAGGAACAAGCATTTCCATTGCAATAGATCTCGCATTTACGGGACTTTGAGCTATTAGCATTGTAAATGGCAATGCCTTTTTTTATGTTTTGGTTTCTAAAACATAAATAAAAGGCATTGTTATTTACAATGCCAATAGCTTAAACTGGCGTAAATGTGAGACCCATTGCATTGCAAATACTAGTTAAGTTAGTTGATTTGATGTTCAGCTGCTTTTCTTTCGTTTGAAATAACTTATTCTTTGTTTTGGTGTTCGTTCCAGGTCTGTGGTATCGAACAAAACTGAAAATCATGTAATAATTATTTTGTTAATTTTGGATTACTAGTTTAAGGTAGATGGACATTAGGTAGTTAGGGCAAATAATTGTTACTTACTTTATGTGTAGTTGCGTATTGTGGTATTGTGGATGGCTTCTTTCTTTTCATTCAGCTACAGGCACAAAGATAGGAATCAAGTGTCCTTTTATAGCAGTTAGTAAAATGTTTGTGTGATCTACTTGTTGGTTGGTTTTGGTTTGTAGAGTTCTCATTGGTATATGTTTTTTTATGTTGTTGGTACTTAACTTGTATAAGCTTAATATTGTATTAAAAGTGTGTTTGTAATGTGTTAAAAGTTGTTTTTGTATGTCTATATAGCTGTTCAATGCTGATATTGTGGTTTGTCAATATTTTTATAGTGTGCATTGTTAAATATAGGTCGTTGATATGGGTTATGATATTTTTATTCTGGATGGTATTTATTTGTGATATGTCTGTTAACGATATTTTTGGCTTTGATTTTTGTCATTTTACAAAGGCTTAATCCATTTTCGAAAAAAAAGTGCATAGGAATCACAAATTGTAACCATACACATGACACAAATGGCATCACTTACAGCTCTATACAACGGACATGACACTTTACATGTTCCAAAAAAAAACATGCACCCAATAATGCACAACACATCCTATATACATGAAAATGATATGTAATGTCGCCCAACATTATAAGAAAAACTTCAACAGTGCAGTCTCCAATATTCAAATTGCAGGCGTTTCCCATCTGCAAACACAAGATCAACTCTTATTAGTTACATTCATAGAATTACACTGCATGTGCATAAATTCACTCACACATGCCTTGGAACATGAGACTTGTTGGTGATGTGTGGCACCACTAGGGGGCCATCCATAACTGTAGGTGCAACTCCAGACAAGTTGTTCCCGTTCCCCAAGTACTTATTCTTACACTACATACATAAATATAGAATAGCTGTAGATCTACCCAAATGCAACAGACAGGAATTTATGTAGTGAAAGTGTAGAAACAGTCATTTCTTTGGCATGTCCCAAGGGGCACACAATCCACTATCATCTTGATGCTGAAAGAAGGTACAATTCCTTCAGAAAAGATTCGAAGTGAGGAGAGAGGGCTCCTACCCTAATTCTGGAGGAAGTACAGTTGATCGGGGAGAGGTCTTAGAGCGAAGACTAAGGTGGGCAACAACAGGATGCCTGGGGTGCAGAAGACAGAAGTCAGCTACAAGGCTGTAAAGCCACGCCACAAGGGAGGAGAGGAATGATTCCTCTACAAGGGACAGTGTGTACAGCTAGACATACATGGTCTCAATCAAAAAGACTCAGAGTGAAGGCTGCTGGTGCAGAAAAAGGCCACCATTGATTCCGCAGAGCAGGATGACCAAGTTGAGAAGGATCCTCTTTGCCTGGAAGAATATGTGGTGTCAGAAGAACAGGTACCTCCATCATGGGCTCTGAAATGACTCTTGGTAGCATCACCAAGAACCTACCAACACTGGGCCTGAAACTGCCACTTCCATCGCCCCTCCTCCCACAGACGGTGCAACTCTAGAACACCAGTGGCTGAGAATGCACTTCACCTCTGGTTGCATGACTCTTAATATGTCTCTTCGTTCTAGTCCCATACATGTAAGACTTGAGGTAATTTCAAAAGGCCATGAACCAGGTGCTGTGAGGATTAAGGAACAGGGCACGAGGCGCATAATTGTCATCCATTGGGGGTACACAAGAAATGTGCCTTACCCCTTTAGAAAAAAACATACAGTTGGGACTAGGCAAATGGTTGGTTGAAGCCTATGAAGGATGGGCAGTTGAAGGCAGGGGTTGAAGAGACAAGACTTCCAGGGTCACCTTGAGAAGAGAACCAGTTACAAGCTGTCTGCATCATAAACCTCCAAACTCTAGGGGTATATCCTTCCTTGGCAAGAAAGGTAGAGGTAGCAAGATGGGACTGATGTCTCACAACATCTTACAATGTAGCGGTCCTGCTGCTATAGTGTTGTACACCATGTATACATGTATATGTGTATATGGCATTTTTATTGAATCAATCTAGCCAAAAGACAGTGTAGTTTGTAGTGTAGTCTTTGTACCTTTATTGTTCTCCTCCTTCTTGATTTTGTGTTTCTTTGTAGATTTATCATTTATCCTGTTGTCCTGAAGTTTACTGATAATTACACGGTCTGTTCCTCTGAGGTCAAAAACGTCTGCCAGTGTTGGCGGGTCCGAGAGGGTTTTCCAAATAATTTTCTGATCCAAGCACAGTTCTTCTGTTCAAACACTTCAGTAAGAGAAACACTACATTTTAAGTTAGTCATTATATCTCTGTTCTGTTTATGAGTTACTCTAAATAAGTTCACTTTGAACTTATTGCATGTTTCTGTACTACAGGGATTATGAGATGAAGCCTCGACAGAAGCATCATTTGTCCTGTGCAATCCTTCATTCCTGCTGAAACCATGCCACAACTGAGACTCCAGTACATTACTGAAGACTATGCCACATATTGCTGTGTTTCTTTTTCCTGTACCCATTTTCCTACTGAGAAAAATTCAGATTTGGGGGATTCAATCTAGTGTTCCTGGGTTACGGCTTCCCAAAGTGGAGTACTGGTGGACAAGTATTGGAATCCTCACCTCTCCCACATTTCTCACCCTATCACATTCTTGACAGCTGCATGTTGGGAATCAGGCCACCTTGCAAGGAGTATGAAGGAGTCAACCCAGAAATGTGCAAGATACCAAGGTCATGCAAGATGCCAAGGCAGTGCAGCAGAATTAATTCAATTGCTTTTTGTTCTCTTGGACTTCCACCCCATATTTTCTCCTCTGACCAACTCTTGGCCCACCACGCCAATGTAAGATCTTGTTTGTCAACCACTGGTGCTGCTTCATCTCTCCCAGTGTGTGTCAATCCTCAGGAAGTGTCAGGTCCACCCCTTCCTGTGTCAATCCTCAAGAAGTGTCAGGTCCAGCCCTTCCAAACACCTTTCCCCTGGCCAAGGAGCTGGTAGAGGTCACCCACACCTCAGCCATTGAGGACGCTCTGGACCTCTTCTTCACAACCCAGGACATGGATGAGCAGACCATGTTTGGGTTGGGGGAATGACTTTGTATGTGTGCTAAGTAATTTGGGCTTGTGTTAGGTGTTGAGTATGATTTGAAACATTTGGACTTCTGTTGGGACTTTTTGTTTGGTTATTTGAATTTGTTTGGCATACTTTTCTCCTTTGGATGATGTAAACAGATCTTGATTTCACACATATTCTTTTATATTTGTTTTCCTACTACTTTCAAATTTAGTCTCCCTTATTGGACCCAGGAAGATATTTTGTTAGCAATTCCTTCCTTTTGGACATTTCTCCCCAAACCCTTGACAAGTATCCCCAGAGCTTATGTCTTTTAACTGTCTAAGTTTCTTTTTTTTATTCAGATAAATATTTTTCTTCATACATTTCAATTAAAGTTTGTTTTCATTTAGTGCATTCTGTTTTGAGCCTGCTTGTTGATGTATGTGTGTGTGTGTGCGTGTGTGTGTGTGCGTGTGTGGGTGTGTGTGTGTGTGTGATGAGCAGAGGGTTCTTAGCAGATGCTCATCATTAACTTTCATGTACCATTCCCGTTGTAACATGCTCTCAAACACAGACCCACAAGGTAGATGTAAAAGGGGTATATAGTTAGAGTGAGTGCGCATAAGGCATCAACAAACATTTATAACTGTTGGATCGGGTAACAAACATAAAGCAGATTGATGTGTGAGAATTGGGCAGTGATTTGTCTGTGAATTGATCAAGAGTTTGTTTTTGTATCCATGTCCACAGGACAGCCATACACATTTTCAAATATGCAACACTGCGTCTACAGTGGGACCAGGAACAAGTCGAATACTGAAGTCAGATCAATTAATGAGTAGGTGGGCTCTGTTGGTTGTTGTTGTTCGCAGGTTTTTTAAGGAGCATCACTTAACCCCAGTGGTTAGACATAGTCTGCTGTGAGCCAGGGTCTAAATCAGCTGCATGACCTCAATATACTGCCTTGCTTCCTTCTCCCTAAACAGCCAGAGATGTTTCCAATTTAACTAAATGATGTCCTGGAGTCTTTTGTCTAGGTTCTTTAATACCTAAATCTGTCTCTCTTTAGCAAGTTTTGATGATGAGTGTCAGTGTTCCCCAGGTGGGGGTGGATGGTGGGCATGATTTCTACCCTTTCAGTTACCAGTTTCATAGACCTCATGCCACACAGTTCTAGTGGTCAAAGAACTCATCCTCACAGAGCACAGCTCTTGTTCAAGCAAACCCTCAGGCAATCTCAAAGAACCACAGTGTTGGCCTCAACATTGATGGCTGACGTCTGAAAAGGTGTAAAGTAAATATAGTTGAATAGTAGAGACCACTGCCTTGCCAAGACTTTCCTTTCTGTGAGAGTATGGAGAGAAGACTGGGGTTGTACTTTGTTAGAAAAACCACTAGAAAAGGGGAACCCCTGAATGAATGAAGGTAGAGCAGCAGGGGAAAATTCACAAGTAAATACAAAAAAATATCTGCTGTACCTATAGTTATTTTATAAACGCATCTAAGTCGTTTCTTAAGACAGAGAGGAACCACTCTTACTGGACTGTGTAAGGATTACAAAACACATAAAAATGAGGTATTAATCCATATTTTAATTTTTGACCTTGTTAGAAAAATACTTATTCAATGAATACGTGAGATTTAGACATTATACCACCATTTTCATACAAACAAAACCCAGGACCTATTTGTCCTACAATACATTGGTGCCCATGGACAATCTGTGGAATAAAATTATTCACACATACTCATTCATACTCAGACGCATTCATACATTATAACAAAAGACACATGACCCTAACTTCTAAAATTAGAACAAAATGCAGGCCCAAGATAATGGTAAGCGAGTCTTCTTAAGTGTTAAACATAAACCAAGGGGTGCAAAAGAAGAATGGCATATGGTAAACAGAATGGGGTAACAAGAAAAATGTTCTTGTAGTATCTTAATAAATCTGTGTAGTGAACAATCCAGTTCAATATGCCGACGCGCGTTTCGGTGTGACGCCCCCTTATAACCGGGGCAACACCTTCTTCAGGGCAAGAAATTATTCAGACATAAGTTCCATGGGACCTATCAGGTGATAAATAACAATTAGTGAACACAAAACTGTTAATTCTAAACATATCTATTAGATGACACTGATTATTTATAAAGTTACAACATACAAAATACATCTAAGATAGACACTGGTCCAGATAAATGAGTGGTTGAGCATTAAACATATTAATTATATTATGAACGTTGCACACATAATGGAAAATAACGAACAGAAAATCAAATTTGAGAGAAGTTTATGAAAGAATACACATGCAACAATTGGTTAGGTCATATTGGCAATTGATCAAAAGGAATCCTGAATATATAGCTAGGACTGGATACCGTTGCATAAAATCTGGTAAACAGCATTTAGATAAACTCAGTAAATAAAAGATATCATTTGGGGATTCATATATCATCAAGAGAATGATATCAATTGAGGGATAGGTGAGTTTCGAGGACAGTAATAAAAAGTAGGGGTGCTATATCTGCATGAAGCTGATGGTTAGGAAAAGGAAGATAAGAGACATGCTCACCAAGGGATCAGATGGGAAGATGAGAATAATTATCTCTCTTTCTCCTTAAGTGATGCAACCTCAGTACTTCTAGTGGTACACATATATAGCAATGTAGAGGAACTTTTCAACTTATAGGCATGCGAGATCTAAGGAAGAAAGTAGATCAGGAAAGATTAACATTTCTAACATAAAGCATAGTTTGTTAGATTTGTGATGTTTATGAAATCAACAATTTATAGGTGTTCTCTGTTCTCACTATTTAGGCAACGAATAAGAGTCAATGGGTCAGGAACACCAGTTAAAACAAACTGGGCTAGTGATTCTTTATATATATGAATCCTAGAGCTAAGTCATAAGTGAGAAACTTGAAGATGTAAATCATCACCTGTTAAGTTTTAGGGAGACCACCCCGTAATTCCAGCTAGATGTGCACCTATCCTCACGCTTCCACGGTTGGTGAGGAAAAGGAAAATGTATTCTGCCACAGCCTATGGTGAGTCAGACAAAGTGATTAGAGTTAGCAATAGGCTAATTATGGGGTTAAGCTAATTACTAATCATTGCCCCGTATGAAACGTGAAAACCTCAAAGATGTGATTAATCACCTTTTAGGGCGTATCGTTGTTCCTGTTTATCGTGTGGCTGGATGAAAAAAGAAGAATAGGATTCCTCCGCAGTATCTGGAGGGTCAACTAACAAAATAAATAGAGTTAGCACTCCAGCGTCACTTAACAGAGCGGAGAAACTGAAGTCGTAGTCATTCAGTCTATTATCTGAGCGCTTACCGGTTTTTTAAAGCGTTCAGGCCTTCGCCTACGTCCAGGTGTGCAGATCAATGTGGGCGCTGCTCCGCATATTACGCGAGTAACTCCACACGTTAATTAATCGCCGTTTCAGTTCAAGGAGTGTGACCGGGGGGAAAAAAAGAATAGAGTTCCTCCGCCGTATCTAGTGGGCAAAATAAAAAGATAATAAAAAGTTAACGCAACTGTGCAGATAGAGCGAGTGAGGGAGCTGATGTCTTAGCCTCAATGCCTATTTTATACGCGCTTACCGAGAGGAAGCTTTCTGATGCTTTCAGTTCTTCGTTTTGTTCCAGGCACGTAGATCAAAGTAGATGCTGCTGCGCTGCTGGTCCTCTGCTTACTGCGAAGCGAGCAACGACCAGTGTGATTAGGAGCAGCTGCTTATATACTAACAGGGGCTGACATCACGTCCTAGGGTAATATCAAAGAGGTGGCTGTGGATTCTGAGCCGGATTCGGATCGGGGTGTTTTATGGTCACCAGTATGATCGCTGTTTGTGATGCGGCACCTTCCCAGATACAGTAATCCCTGACATTCTGCAGTGCAGTCGATAACAGGGAATTCGTGATAAGGGCTCAGGTAGATAAGTTAAAGAGCGCCTTAATAATATTGTGTATGTGTCCAAAGGCTTTAGCGAAGGGAACCAATGGAGGATCTATTGTGTTAGTTCATGACAGAGATTAATAGGGATCCAAATCGTTTTTTGGTCTCTTTCAAAGGGACACATAGCTCTAATATAATGCTTAAATAATAGCATTCTCCCAGGGCAATTCCTCATTAAGCCCCCTAGTCTTGGAATCCAGGAAGTAGATCCAAAAGACTTCTCGCTTTTTGCGTATCCGGGTGCTGTCAGTGCCTTTTTGCATGCGGACCCTTTCTAAGATTGTCCAACGTAGGTCCTTCTCAGTGTGGTTGGACTCCATCCAATGTTTGACCAATGGTGCTGAAAGGTTATTTCGCCTGATGTTAGATTTGTGTTCCCCTATGCGTATTTTGCATTCTCTGCCAGTCTCTCCTACATAGGGGATTTTGCATGGGCATAAAATAACATAGATACAGTTAGTAGTTTTACAGTTGGTCATTTCATTGAGATTGATGGTTTTATTATTGATTACAAGGGTGTCGTTGACAATAGCGTTGGGGCATGCTTGACATCCTCCACATTGGTGATGTCCAAGAACCGGGGTATTGCCAAAAAGGGATCTCTGTGTCAAAGTATTCCGCTCTTGTGGTTTGGCTCTGACCAATAGGTTTTTTAGGTTTTTGTTCCTCCGGAATGCAAATAAAGGCTTGGGTATCTTCTCTGCTTCATTGTCCAGATTTAGGAGGTGCCACTGCGAATTGATGATTTGTCGTATTTTATGACTATTCGGAGAATTCTCCGTTTTAGTCTTGGTTCTGGGTTGACAGTAATTTTTAAATAGTGTCTCGGTGACCCCAAGAGTGTATTCATCCTGTTCTTATAGTCATCTGTGTTAAAAATGACTATACCTCCACCTTTGTCACATGGTTTCAGAGTGACATCGTTGTTTTTCTTAAGGGTGTTTAATGCGTTTTTTTCTTCCCTGGAGATATTGTTCATCGGAAAGGGTACAAAGGCCGTTATTTTTCCAATCTTGTTGAGGACGGCTTTTTCGAAAATGTCGACTTCTTTGCCAACTTGATCGATGGTAGGTGTAAAGTTGGATGGGGGTTTTAGGCCTGAACGGTTTTCATTGTCCTCAGAGATACTTCTATTCTGAAAGAATTTTTTGAGTCTGATTTTTCGGAAGAAGGCATGCATGTCTGTCATGAATTCAAATTTATTCATAGTAGTAGAAGGTACAAAGGAAAGACCTTTGGTGAGCAGTGTCTCAGTAGGGTCATCCATTGTATAACCTGATAGATTAAAGACTGGAATTTTGGCTATGTTCGCCAGTATTGGTTCTGGCGGGTCCTGATGTACCTCTGTGGTTGGGTTTGTTCCTGGTATCTCGGCTGTGGTACTTGTTCCTGGTGTTGGTTCCTTTGATAGGTGTTCTGGTATTGACTTCGGTATTGGGGCTGAAAGCGAGGGCGGGATCCGCCCCTCCGGTTCCCTAAAAAAGGATTCCCACTTTGGTATCTTTCTGCATCAGATCTATATTGGGGAGTTTGGTAAGATGGCCCCTCACTGTCAGAATCGGTGGTGTCCGAGAATGTTATGATACGTTTGTTGTTCCACTGGCCTGCAAAGTTGCCAGTCACACTGTCATTAGTTGACGAATAGAAGTTTTCAGATAGGTAGGGGTAGGCCCTTTCCTGTGAAAAGAGTCTGATGTCCTTCCTAAGCTTGTCCGTCTTCCTTTTGAACAGATATTCACTGAAAGAATCTAACTCTATCGTAATCTCTTCTAATTTTTTCTTACCCTCCTCGAGGGCGTTGGATGTTTTAAGTTTGTCCTCTAGGTCCTGGATTTCCTTATTTAATAGTTGGATTACCTCTCTGGCTGTTTCTACAATAAGGATCATCCAGTCCCTAGAGCATCTGTTTGATATCAGGGCCCATTTTTCGAGAAATTGCCTGATCTCAACAAAAAGACCTGGTATGTTTCTTACTCTGAGGCCAATAGGGATTGTCCCTGCCTTTAAATACTCCAACATGAAGTTGGCATGAGACTCCGTACGTTTGGTTTTCTTCTTTAGGTTGAACAACTTGGTCCAATCTTCATTGGGACCTTTGGAGAGTGAGAAGGGTCTGTTGGGATCAGGTGTTTGACCTATGAGGCGTGCATAGTCCTCATCAGAAAAACCAAAAGTTTTAATACTGTCCATAGAAGAAAAGAGGTTAATAATATACTCGAGAAAAAGGCAAATATAGGAGAAATGAGAATAGAAGAAGGAAAAAAGGAGGGGTAGCACAGATGTCAGAGGCTGATATAGAGAGAGGGATTCTGGGAATGAAAAGATGTGTGCAACTATTTAAGACGAATGAACATAAACAACCCCACAGCAAACAAGGCTGGGAAGGAAAAACCACTAGAAAAGGGGAACCCCTGAATGAATGAAGGTAGAGCAGCAGGGGAAAATTCACAAGTAAATACAAAAAAATATCTGCTGTACCTATAGTTATTTTATAAACGCATCTAAGTCGTTTCTTAAGACAGAGAGGAACCACTCTTACTGGACTGTGTAAGGATTACAAAACACATAAAAATGAGGTATTAATCCATATTTTAATTTTTGACCTTGTTAGAAAAATACTTATTCAATGAATACGTGAGATTTAGACATTATACCACCATTTTCATACAAACAAAACCCAGGACCTATTTGTCCTACAATACATTGGTGCCCATGGACAATCTGTGGAATAAAATTATTCACACATACTCATTCATACTCAGACGCATTCATACATTATAACAAAAGACACATGACCCTAACTTCTAAAATTAGAGCAAAATGCAGGCCCAAGATAATGGTAAGCGAGTCTTCTTAAGTGTTAAACATAAACCAAGGGGTGCAAAAGAAGAATGGCATATGGTAAACAGAATGGGGTAACAAGAAAAATGTTCTTGTAGTATCTTAATAAATCTGTGTAGTGAACAATCCAGTTCAATATGCCGACGCGCGTTTCGGTGTGACGCCCCCTTATAACCGGGGCAACACCTTCTTGAGGGCAAGAAATTATTCAGACATAAGTTCCATGGGACCTATCAGGTGATAAATAACAATTAGTGAACACAAAACTGTTAATTCTAAACATATCTATTAGATGACACTGATTATTTATAAAGTTAAAACATACAAAATACATCTAAGATAGACACTGGTCCAGATAAATGAGTGGTTGAGCATTAAACATATTAATTATATTATGAACGTTGCACACATAATGGAAAATAACGAACAGAAAATCAAATTTGAGAGAAGTTTATGAAAGAATACACATGCAACAATTGGTTAGGTCATATTGGCAATTGATCAAAAGGAATCCTGAATATATAGCTAGGACTGGATACCGTTGCATAAAATCTGGTAAACAGCATTTAGATAAACTCAGTAAATAAAAGATATCATTTGGGGATTCATATATCATCAAGAGAATGATATCAATTGAGGGATAGGTGAGTTTCGAGGACAGTAATAAAAAGTAGGGGTGCTATATCTGCATGAAGCTGATGGTTAGGAAAAGGAAGATAAGAGACATGCTCACCAAGGGATCAGATGGGAAGATGAGAATAATTATCTCTCTTTCTCCTTAAGTGATGCAACCTCAGTACTTCTAGTGGTACACATATATAGCAATGTAGAGGAACTTTTCAACTTATAGGCATGCGAGATCTAAGGAAGAAAGTAGATCAGGAAAGATTAACATTTCTAACATAAAGCATAGTTTGTTAGATTTGTGATGTTTATGAAATCAACAATTTATAGGTGTTCTCTGTTCTCACTATTTAGGCAACGAATAAGAGTCAATGGGTCAGGAACACCAGTTAAAACAAACTGGGCTAGTGATTCTTTATATATATGAATCCTAGAGCTAAGTCATAAGTGAGAAACTTGAAGATGTAAATCATCACCTGTTAAGTTTTAGGGAGACCACCCCGTAATTCCAGCTAGATGTGCACCTATCCTCACGCTTCCACGGTTGGTGAGGAAAAGGAAAATGTATTCTGCCACAGCCTATGGTGAGTCAGACAAAGTGATTAGAGTTAGCAATAGGCTAATTATGGGGTTAAGCTAATTACTAATCATTGCCCCGTATGAAACGTGAAAACCTCAAAGATGTGATTAATCACCTTTTAGGGCGTATCGTTGTTCCTGTTTATCGTGTGGCTGGATGAAAAAAGAAGAATAGGATTCCTCCGCAGTATCTGGAGGGTCAACTAACAAAATAAATAGAGTTAGCACTCCAGCGTCACTTAACAGAGCGGAGAAACTGAAGTCGTAGTCATTCAGTCTATTATCTGAGCGCTTACCGGTTTTTTAAAGCGTTCAGGCCTTCGCCTACGTCCAGGTGTGCAGATCAATGTGGGCGCTGCTCCGCATATTACGCGAGTAACTCCACACGTTAATTAATCGCCGTTTCAGTTCAAGGAGTGTGACCGGGGGGAAAAAAAGAATAGAGTTCCTCCGCCGTATCTAGTGGGCGAAATAAAAAGATAATAAAAAGTTAACGCAACTGTGCAGATAGAGCGAGTGAGGGAGCTGATGTCTTAGCCTCAATGCCTATTTTATACGCGCTTACCGAGAGGAAGCTTTCTGATGCTTTCAGTTCTTCGTTTTGTTCCAGGCACGTAGATCAAGGTAGATGCTGCTGCGCTGCTGGTCCTCTGCTTACTGCGAAGCGAGCAACGACCAGTGTGATTAGGAGCAGCTGCTTATATACTAACAGGGGCTGACATCACGTCCTAGGGTAATATGAAAGAGACCAAAAAACGATTTGGATCCCTATTAATCTCTGTCATGAACTAACACAATAGATCCTCCATTGGTTCCCTTCGCTAAATCCTTTGGACACATACACAATATTATTAAGGCGCTCTTTAACTTATCTACCTGAGCCCTTATCACGAATTCCCTGTTATCGACTGCACTGCAGAATGTCAGGGATTACTGTATCTGGGAAGGTGCCGCATCACAAACAGCGATCATACTGGTGACCATGAAACACCCCGATCCGAATCCGGCTCAGAATCCACAGCCACCTCTTTGATATTACCCTAGGACGTGATGTCAGCCCCTGTTAGTATATAAGCAGCTGCTCCTAATCACACTGGTCGTTGCTCGCTTCGCAGTAAGCAGAGGACCAGCAGCGCAGCAGCATCTACTTTGATCTACGTGCCTGGAACAAAACGAAGAACTGAAAGCATCAGAAAGCTTCCTCTCGGTAAGCGCGTATAAAATAGGCATTGAGGCTAAGACATCAGCTCCCTCACTCGCTCTATCTGCACAGTTGCGTTAACTTTTTATTATCTTTTTATTTCGCCCACTAGATACGGCGGAGGAACTCTATTCTTTTTTTCCCCCCGGTCACACTCCTTGAACTGAAACGGCGATTAATTAACGTGTGGAGTTACTCGCGTAATATGCGGAGCAGCGCCCACATTGATCTGCACACCTGGACGTAGGCGAAGGCCTGAACACTTTAAAAAACCGGTAAGCGCTCAGATAATAGACTGAATGACTACGACTTCAGTTTCTCCGCTCTGTTAAGTGACGCTGGAGTGCTAACTCTATTTATTTTGTTAGTTGACCCTCCAGATACTGCGGAGGAATCCTATTCTTCTTTTTTCATCCAGCCACACGATAAACAGGAACAACGATACGCCCTAAAAGGTGATTAATCACATCTTTGAGGTTTTCACGTTTCATACGGGGCAATGATTAGTAATTAGCTTAACCCCATAATTAGCCTATTGCTAACTCTAATCACTTTGTCTGACTCACCATAGGCTGTGGCAGAATACATTTTCCTTTTCCTCACCAACCGTGGAAGCGTGAGGATAGGTGCACATCTAGCTGGAATTACGGGGTGGTCTCCCTAAAACTTAACAGGTGATGATTTACATCTTCAAGTTTCTCACTTATGACTTAGCTCTAGGATTCATATATATAAAGAATCACTAGCCCAGTTTGTTTTAACTGGTGTTCCTGACCCATTGACTCTTATTCGTTGCCTAAATAGTGAGAACAGAGAACACCTATAAATTGTTGATTTCATAAACATCACAAATCTAACAAACTATGCTTTATGTTAGAAATGTTAATCTTTCCTGATCTACTTTCTTCCTTAGATCTCGCATGCCTATAAGTTGAAAAGTTCCTCTACATTGCTATATATGTGTACCACTAGAAGTACTGAGGTTGCATCACTTAAGGAGAAAGAGAGATAATTATTCTCATCTTCCCATCTGATCCCTTGGTGAGCATGTCTCTTATCTTCCTTTTCCTAACCATCAGCTTCATGCAGATATAGCACCCCTACTTTTTATTACTGTCCTCGAAACTCACCTATCCCTCAATTGATATCATTCTCTTGATGATATATGAATCCCCAAATGATATCTTTTATTTACTGAGTTTATCTAAATGCTGTTTACCAGATTTTATGCAACGGTATCCAGTCCTAGCTATATATTCAGGATTCCTTTTGATCAATTGCCAATATGACCTAACCAATTGTTGCATGTGTATTCTTTCATAAACTTCTCTCAAATTTGATTTTCTGTTCGTTATTTTCCATTATGTGTGCAACGTTCATAATATAATTAATATGTTTAATGCTCAACCACTCATTTATCTGGACCAGTGTCTATCTTAGATGTATTTTGTATGTTGTAACTTTATAAATAATCAGTGTCATCTAATAGATATGTTTAGAATTAACAGTTTTGTGTTCACTAATTGTTATTTATCACCTGATAGGTCCCATGGAACTTATGTCTGAATAATTTCTCGCCCTGAAGAAGGTGTTGCCCCGGTTATAAGGGGGCGTCACACCGAAACGCGCGTCGGCATATTGAACTGGATTGTTCACTACACAGATTTATTAAGATACTACAAGAACATTTTTCTTGTTACCCCATTCTGTTTACCATATGCCATTCTTCTTTTGCACCCCTTGGTTTATGTTTAACACTTAAGAAGACTCGCTTACCATTATCTTGGGCCTGCATTTTGTTCTAATTTTAGAAGTTAGGGTCATGTGTCTTTTGTTATAATGTATGAATGCGTCTGAGTATGAATGAGTATGTGTGAATAATTTTATTCCACAGATTGTCCATGGGCACCAATGTATTGTAGGACAAATAGGTCCTGGGTTTTGTTTGTATGAAAATGGTGGTATAATGTCTAAATCTCACGTATTCATTGAATAAGTATTTTTCTAACAAGGTCAAAAATTAAAATATGGATTAATACCTCATTTTTATGTGTTTTGTAATCCTTACACAGTCCAGTAAGAGTGGTTCCTCTCTGTCTTAAGAAACGACTTAGATGCGTTTATAAAATAACTATAGGTACAGCAGATATTTTTTTGTATTTACTTGTACTTTGTTAGAGCATGGAACAGGAGACTCACCTATGGCACTTGTAGCGTGGGCGGTAGAGGCATGCAGTTGCGGCTCTCCTTTTAGTGCTCTGCGGCTACACCCTCCTGGTTTTCTTGTACTTTGATACTAAGACTGAATACTAATCTATTATTCACTCTAGATTTAAAAAAAAATACCATCCAGCAACAGCCGGAAGCAGTTTATGACACTGTTTCCAGGCAGGTGCTGATCCTTGAATGTGAGTGCACCAACCATCAGAAAGATTATCCAGGTCTAGTGAAATTCCAGCCCTAGTCTCAGTGCCTTCCCATCTATGATGTGCTAAAGTGTCTGAGCTAAAGGTAGCCATGGGCACTTGAGGCTTAAGCCCTGCAGTGCCTGAGATTACTCACCAATCAGCCAGTCTCCCAGCATTTCCCAACTCATCATAGAGCTGGGAAAGAGTGGGGTGAAAGCACGGAGATGTGAAAACTCGAATCTTCGACTGCGCAGAATTGAGGTTTCAGTTTCATGCCCCAGCACTGTAAGAAGTAAGAAGCAACAGGAGTCCAAACGCGACCTGAGCAAGTGAGAAGGTTTCAGTGAAGGAGTGAGTCAGAGTTAGTGAGAACGAGTGATAGGAATAGTGAACATGAGTGAGCAAAAACAGGAATGAGGGATAATGACAGGGAGTGTAATTGGCTATTGCTGAATGGGAGACTGGGTACTTTTGAGTGAGACCTAGCCAATCGAAATGGGTGAGAATAAGTGGAACTGAGTGAAAGTAAATGATAATGAGTGAGAAAGTAAGACTGAGTGAAGGAGAGTGTGATAGAACTCACAAGGCTCTATTAGACCAGGTATCCTTGGCTTGGTTTTACCTGACTTTTTGCCTCTGCCTCCTGTAATTTTTGCCTGTGGGATGGACTCCGTTTTTGCTGATTTAGGTGCTATGAGCACTTCCCTGATCAGAGCCGAAGTGCAAGTGCTCCCTGTGTAAATTGTGATTAATATTGGTCATCCATTATTGGCATATTTGATTTACTGTTAAACCCCTAGTTATGTGCACTGTGTGTGCCCAAGGCCTGTAAACAAATGCTACTAGTGGGCCTGCAGCACTGATTGTGTCAACCACACAAGTAGCCCTGCAAACGTGTCTCAGACCTGCCGCTGCAGTGTCTGCACGCACAGTTTTCAACTGCCCTGTTGACCTGGCAAATGCACACACTTGCCAGACCCTAACCATTCCTTTTCTTACATGTAAGACACTCCTAAGGTAGACCTAAGGTTCCCACATGGGTAGGGTGCACTGTATGTGAAAGGTAGGACATGTGTTAGTGTTTTTTACATGTCCTGATAGCGAAATACTGTGTATTTCGTTCTTCACTATTGAAAGGCTGTCTATCCCATAGTTTAACATGGGAGCTGCCTTGTAACATCTTACAAGTGTAACTTTCCATTGGGCCAAGGTAGAGAAATGGAGTTTAGGCTCTCTGAAATTGTGTGTTTGAAAATGCCACCTTTAAAAAGGAGGCATTTCCTTGTTTAACAATCCTGTGTGCATCAGCCTGTTTGTGTATTCACCGTCTGGTTTTGGAGTGAAAGGCACTGGGGATGTGCTTTCACTCTAGACACTCACAAAGGGGGTTAAGGTATATCCTGCCTTTCCTGGGTGACTCATAGTGAGGCTGAATAGACCTTTCTGCATTTAGAGTGGTGGGAGGCGTTTTCACTAACACCTGAATAGGCTGTGTCTCCTCTGCACAATACTGTGTCCACCTCCTTTTGTGAAACTGGACCAGGGAGGACAGAACTGGTTTTACTGAGCAAGAGAGACTTCCCGAACAAAGACTTCAAAGGGAAAAAGGGGTATAAGTAGTAGACCTAAAATCGGAAAGATTCAAATTACTTCTGGAATCAAGTGGAACCTCTGTCAAAGAATAAGAGAAGAAGAGCTGTTAGATGGAGCACTGACCTTTGCTGTGTGTTGCTTTGCTGGGTTAGCCTGCAGTTGCTGCTTCTGCTAAGGAGAGGAAAAAGACTGGACTTTGCTGTGAAACCTGTTGAGAAGAATCTCCAAGGGCTTTTGTGTGCTTGCCTCCTGTTCTGAAGTCTAAGGGACACAAAGACTCTACCTACAGCCTTCTTTAACTCCACTCCTGGGGGTTCTGAGCAGCCCGGAGTGTCTATTTCAGTTCTGGGCCACTGGAGATTGTTCCTGCCACAGAAAACTGCGAAGAGCTAAACAAACTGCAAAATTGACGCTTCACTCTTCTTGCAGCTGTTTTATTCAACGCTAGACCACTGTGTGGGAGAAAATCTGGACGCACATGCCCATGCAGCCGAAGAAACTAACGTAGCACCTGCCCGCGGCCCAGAAAATCACCACATGCCGAGTCCAGTGAACGATCTCTGACGTCCGAGATCCCCGCATCGACTCCGACGCAGGCCCTGCTGTGCGGCTAAAAGAATCGATGCAACACTCGACCATAGCTGAAGAAATCAACGCAGCGCCTGTGTGACTGCCATGGCAATGACCTCCAGCGCATCCGGATTTCCACTCATCGCACCAGTGCACCAAATCTACGTCCATGCCACCTCCCTGCATTGCACAAAATCAACGCATTACCTCCTCTCCAGAAAGAAACCAAAGTGTTACCCTCCCCCGCGTGGCAGTAAGGAACCAATGTATCACCTCCCCTGGAGCAAGGAACCGATGCATCACCTTCTCTGCGCGTAAGAAACCGACACATCACCTTCCCTGCGCCTGTTTGGCTTGTGATTCTAAGATGCATTCCAGGTACTGTGCAACAAAAGTGACGCATCCATAGTTTTCTATGGACAGAACTGTGTTTACCTTTCAAAAGTCATATGGTGATATCTGTATGTTGGATTTTTGCCTTTGTAGTTTAGCCTGACTGCTCTGTGCCAAGAAACCAGAGGGTGAGCACAGGCAAACGTAGGTGTGTACTTTACTCATTCTGACTAGAAGGAAGGGTCCCTACTTGGACATCGTGTATACTGCTGCCAACTTGAGACCCCCATTTCTAACAGGCTGACTCACTGAAATTCGAGTCACGATTCACACCAACACTTTTAAAGGTCACCAGCCACTACTAAATGCATTCCTCATTAGCCGGAAGTAGCATATGTGGCATTGGCTGTTGTGGCTGAGGACTTCTATTCAAAAAGATTCCTTGACAATGGGACTGCTGAATAACAGTGGAGTGGTATGTGAGCTGTCATCCATCATGGAGCCAACAAGCTCTTTAATTTCTATGGCTGGTCTGGGAGGTCGCTTGATTAAGGCCTGCAGGAGCAGGGAGGTTTCTCCTGGGACTGCGCAACATCCTCTATCATGGAGGAAAGTACATCCTCTGTTCTTGGATAAAAGTACATCATTGCCAGTCGCATGATCTCCATGAGCTGTGAAGGAAACATCTGTCAAGGACAGCCATGCTCCTAAATCAAAAATCTAAAATAATATTAACAAAGCCTGATTCTCACCAACTTAATGTAGAGAAATAAAATCTCAGATGACTAGAACACAAATGTAGGAAGTTACCCACACCCACACCAAGAACCTAAAACAACACGGGAAAATATACAAAAATAATATCTTGAAAACGCAAATTGCCTTTTTCCGAGATTAAATAAAATCAACGAAAAAAGAACCAGAAAGGTGCTATAAATAATAAAAGGCAGATCACCAGTTGCATGTGATCGCATGTGTAGGGCACCCTGAAAAGCCAAAACCAGTACTGTGTGGTATCACCCGGCCAGTACCATGCAATTCCAAGTTACTGGCCAAGCTGGTAATGGAGAATAACATGCAGCATGCAGAATTACCGTATGTGTCTCTGCATTGTGTCCATTACTAGACCCTTTTACAGGCATGAAATCCACCTGCTTTTAGTATTTATTTTATTTATTTATTTGCAGAGTTTTATACAGCGCTGGCTAGATACGGAGATATCAGAGCGCTTTACATGAGGTTCAGCGAGTTACAAGTTACAAAATTACATCAGTTACAGGAGCCAAGTATAACATAGGAGAAAAACAGTGAATACACAATAACATGGGTTATTAGCGCATAGCATAGCCAAGACACATGTCAAATGGGGCATGGAAGGTAGGGGGGAATGGTAAAAAGGGGTAAGGAATGCATAATCGGGTCAGGCAGACCGGCAAGAGGGAAAGTACTTACAAAACAGTCACAGTAAAAGACATACAAACCGCTGGGGACCAACAATCACAAACATTCTGTGAATCGGTTATAGTACAAGATGGTAGGGGAGTAGGAGACTGGGGGGGAGGGACTTCAGAAAAAGAACAGACAGGCGAACTAGGAGCAGTCCAGCAACAATGCGGATAGGTCAAAACTGTCGAGGTGGAGGACCCAGGCCATGGGAACTGACAGCATCAACCCAAAATGGAGGAACACACAACAATCCAACACGAAAACCACAAGGCAGCAGACTCGAAGGCTTCACGCAGGGTAGGATGGGAGAAGCAACCACATGACCACGGAGGAAGGTGGGCAGAACACCGCCAATCACTAAGTGGGTCATCGGCGTACACACACCCGGGGCTCCAGAGGGAGCAGCATCGCCATTAAGAATGCCGCAAAGACAGGGGAAAGTCAGATTCGGGAGCCAGACAACAGCCCCGGAGTGGTTGAGGCAGCAGCAGGGACCAGGAGGGCGCGCCTCCCCAAAACCCAAGAAGCAAAACAAGCTTGGGGGCACTGGTCAGCAGCGCCGCAGTACTCACCGCCGCTGAACCCCTGCTGAGAGAAACAAGACTCATGCATCTCCGTCGTCGCTAGGGAGGCGGTGCAAGAGGACAGGCAACCGCAGCAAAACCCGGAGCTTTGTTCGAATTGTACAGCATCTAGAATCTTGCACTTCTATTTCAGCCATAAAGGTATTTGACAGCCAGAAAAGGCTTACTGTTACAAGTAGTGAAGTGGTCAGCAGACAATAACATTAGTACACTATTGGTAAAGATCTTTGCATTATTTTGCGAACATTATAGTATGTTTATCATTAGTAGAAAGGTATTCAAATTTAAGTCTAAAGCCTGGACTTACAAACTCTTTCATTCCAATAAGGTATTTTTTAAAGTATGATGTACAACATTTCAGCAAGACTGTGAAACTCCATGCCATTTACAATCTCAGCATTCTATATCACTAAGTTAGTGAAATAAGTCCCAGGTAGAAAAAAGCACATTAATGTACATTTCAAGCATATGTATTTGCCACAGCGTACAGTATGCAAGAAATAAGTATTTTTACGCCTACAATGTGTTTTGCCTATTATACCAGCTCTTAACAAAGCTTAACATAATGGCAGTTTCAGCAAACAGACTGTTATTCGTGTACTATTATTATACAAACAATGCACCGAACGATTCTTCCCTCGGGATCACCTGTTGGAATCAGGATTTATCAGTTGGCGACAATGACTGAAAAAAGGGAAACAATACTGAAGGGAGCAAGCATCTTAAAAGATTTATGGACTGCTAAATTTAGAAATGTCATTTGATATTGCCAGGATGCAATGCATGAGTCACAATGAGAAAATGGCCGCCACCTCCTTTGTGAAACGCAGCGTGCCTCACATCAAATGGGCTCAATTAATCACTGTAACCGCTGCATTCACTCTAGGTAAACAAAGTGTGCATCTGATGATATGCCCCAGAAAGCCAGTCATCCCTACAAAACTCTCTCCGCCGCATCCCCGCGTCTCTCATTATCCTATCACAAATAGGTTTCTGAAAGGAAAAACTGTTCAAGCACAATATTAAACAGCGCTCGTTTGTCAATTTCCAGGAAGGCCAGGCAGCACCCTGCTGTGGCTGAAAAGATGTGGCCATTACAGAGCTTGTGTTGCAAATGTTAGTTTATTCGCCTTTCTGTTATTGTTATTGCTGCTTACATTACGCTTCTTTGAGACTGGTAATTTGCAGCACTTCTGCACAAGCGGCCGTGTTCTCAGTTTTGCATTAGCAGTACATACGGTTTTATTTCAAGGGGGGTTGCTGTGCATTGTCATTTTGCTGTACCGAATGTTACATTTTATATCATTCGTGTCAATCATAGATGTAAAAAAAAAAAAAGCTTTTCTGTGGGAAAAAAGCAATTACTTTCCGGTCAAAACCGTGAATTGTTAATTCTAAAGAAACGTTTACAAATCTCCGTGGCCTCCTTTGTATGTTATGCTTCGTACTGACTATGGCCCAATAAGCAGTTATGATATTAACTGCAATCAACTGTGCTTTCTTTCTTGGTTTCCTAGTAGAGACAGCCATTCACCTGCACCCTCATAAAATATAGTGGATTTCGGTTAATCTGCGCGTTAATGGAATTATAAAAAGCATGACAAAGTACGTGAATACTTATGAAGTTCCATCTTTCTGAGAGTATCGTGTCCATGTTTCTTCCAATACACCATAATTACATCTCTAATTTAAATGAATCGCATTGGCAAATTTGCTGCGGTTATAATTTTCGGCAGTGGGTGTGCTTACATACCATTAGAGTGATTAAGAGTCTGAAATAAAATCTACAAATGTCAATTTTGGAAACTTAACTTGAATTTATGACTGCAAGAAATGCGGCTGTCCGCGGCCCCCGGAGGGGGCCAATGCAGAAGGGCGGCCCTTTAGTGCCATTTTGGGCACCACTCACCCGCTCTAGTGGTTGGAGGGCTCCTGTAGGAGTCCACTCGCCAGGTCGCCACAGTGGCGTCAGATCCGGTGCGCCAGGTGGGGGGTGGGCATATAGGCCTCCCCGCCCCTCCTGGTGGTCTCTGTTTCCCAGCCAATGAAATATCATCTTTCTGCATCATTTCTCTCTCCTCGACTCACCTCTCCTACCTTACCTCTCTTTCTTTCTTAACCTCTTCTCTCTATCTCTTCATTTCTATGTAGCTACATCCTCTCTCTATTTCAGCTATCTCTAGCATACCTTTTTCTATCTCACATATCTCACAATAAACCCCATATACCTCATTCAACTTTAACTCATTCTTCTCTTTTATAATGACCTTGCCTTCCTTTGTATTACTAATTGCCTATCGCTTTAGCTATGACTCTCAATCCACTCTCTCTACCTGAAGTCTCTCCTGTACATCTTGCCCCCTTTGTAACTCACTAATCGTTTTCCATCTGACCTCCCTGTGTTTCTGTCCCTTCGCCTCCTCATCTCACAAAATCCCATCTCTATCTTAAACTCACCTTTCTAACACTCTCTCCATGTCTCTACTAATGCAACTCTCTTTCAGCCTTTTCTCTACCTCACCACTCCCCTTCACCTCTCCATCTTATTTCTTCCACTGCCTCACAGCTGTCTTGCTACCTAATCTCTTTCTACCACACTGCTCTCCCTCTCTCTATCTCTAACCTCTCAATTTACCTCACCATTAGTTTGCCTCCTTGCTTCCCCACCCCGTTCCCTTATTCTACATCTGTTCCTTATTGTTCGGTCGGAACTAAATTTTCAACCCATCCCCTCTCCCCCCATCTCCTCCACCGAATTCCTCACTGTTCGTTCCCTCGCCCTCTCCCCTCCTATCACCTGTCTCCTTATGTACCGTCCTCCCCAGTCTTTGCCCCTATTCTTGCCGGCTTTTCAAGACCTTTTGGCCAACATGGTGGTCAATTATGCCTCGGTCTTGGTATTAGGGGATTTCAACTACTGGCCCTCGGACCCTTCTGAGTGTACAGCCTCGAAAGAATTCACAGAGACTCTCACATCTTTAAATTTCATACCACACATCTCTGTCCCCACTCACTCTCACGGTCACACTCTTGACCAGGTCTGGTCTCTTAATCTTCCAGTTTCCCCGGTGACGGTCTCCCCCTGTCCCTGGTCCGACCATGCCCTTATTTCCTTCTCCGTCTCTCTCAACCCGATATCCAAAGTCCCCCACGCTAAAAACACCTGGGCGCGGAATTGGAATAGAGTTGACTTTCCCACTCTTATGTCTCACCTTCAGAATTCTACCCTGTCCCTCTCCGATCTCTCGTCCGACTCCCAAGCCAACACTATCAATACCTGGTTGGCTAGAGGTTGTGACTCAGTGGCTCCCCTGCGCCGCATCTCCGTCCGGCGACCAAAGGAGTCTAACAGGTGGTTTAATGACCACCTAAAAGAACTAAAGCTGTCCGCTCGACAGGCAGAAAGGCACTGGAGGAAAAATTATTGTCCCTCACTCAAATCCCTTTATCTGAAATCACTCGCCGACTATAAGATCGCAATCATTTCCGCCAAAACCTCCTATTTCTCAACCAAAATAATGTCTGCCGAAAACAAACCTAGGGAGATCTTCAGCATAGTGCAGGACTTGGCTTACTCCGACAAGGCTTCACCTCAAATCCCCCCATCCCAGCCCCTTTGTAATCAACTAAACACTTACTTCCTCGATAAGATCGCTACCATCAAAGCCAACATCCCCCCCCCTCCTCATCAGCCTATGTCGACCTCTCTCCTCCTACCGTTCAAAACCTTCTCACCTCTATCCCCCCCATCACTGAAGAGGTATTCCTAGACTTACTCCCGAAAGTAAAGTCAGGCTCTCCGGCAGACATCTGTCCGGCGCGCATTCTCCAACTAATCTACTCCTCTTGTCCTGAACCCCCCATTACCTTTCTTAACAGCTCCCTAGCGCAGGGAGTAGTGACCCCTACGCTCAAATCAGCCACCATAGTGCCCATCCTAAAAAAACCTGGCGCTGACCCATCCATCTCAGCCAACTACCGCCCCATCTCCCTGCTGCCCTACTTGGGCAAGGTGCTGGAACGTTATGTCACCACGGTACTCAGCACCCATGTAGAGGCCAATGGGGGATTGGCTTCCCGCCAGGCTGGCTTTCGACCTAGGCACTCGACTGAATCAGTCGTGGTATCAGTCCTGGACAACCTCAGGAAGGGTATGGATTATAACAAACACCAGGCCCTGGTACTCCTCGATCTCTCGGCCGCATTTGACACGGTAGACCACACCATCTTACTGTCCCGTGTCAAGGCGGCTGGAATTGAGGGAGCAGCCCTGGTGTGGCTTTCCTCCTTCCTGAGGGACCGCACTCAGGCGGTCCGGCTCGGAGATTTTACAACCATCCCACTCCCCGTCACGTGTGGTGTCCCCCAGGGTTCTTCCTTGTCCCCCCTACTATTCAATCTCTACATCTTCCCCCTCATCTTTGCTCTTCAACAGCTGGAGGTCACCGTGTTTAACTACGCGGATGACCTCCAGCTCATCTTTGATCTATCCTCTTCTCCCCTCTCTGTTTCCAGCTTCCAGTACACCATGACATTTATCAGGGACTGGATGAACCATAACCATCTCAAGTTGAATCCGGACAAAACCGAGTTGGTTCTTACCGGAGGTTCTTCCAGTCCCTGGAATTCTCTCTTCTGGCCCCCTACCCTTGGTCCTGCCCCCACTCCTTCTACCACGGTCAAAACTCTGGGGGTTAAAATGAATAATCAGCTTACCCTCCACTCTCAAATCAGCTCCGTAGTCTCCTCCTGCTTCCTCACTCTCCGAACTATCCGCACTGTCGCTCGCTTCTTCTCCCCCCAGACACTCAAAATGATCATGGCCGCTCTAGTCATATCACGACTGGACTACGCCAACGCCCTCTACAACGGCATACCAGCATACAGCCTAAGGAGGCTACAGGTGGTCCAAAACCAAGCCGCCCGACTGGTTTTTGGTCTCCCACGCTACCACCACTCCACACCCCTCCTCAGGGAGCTTCATTGGCTCCCGATAAAGGAAAGTTCTCTGTTCAAAACCGCCTGCATGGTTTTCCAGGCTCGTCAAGGCACCGCACCTGCTTTCATCTCCTCACTAATAACAGAATACGTTCCCTCTAGACAACTTCGTTCCTCTTCCAAGTCCCTTCTCCAAATCCCACGCTTCAGACGCAAAAAGTGGGGTGGGTCCAACTTTTCCACCTTGGCCCCCACTTTCTGGAACTCCCTTCCAGACCACCTACGTGCGTCTACCCACTATCTATCCTTCCGTAAGGATCTAAAAACGTTTCTTTTTAATCAGGCATTTCCTGTGTAAACCCCCTCTCCGGCCAAATCCCGGGCTCCCTTCTGTCTCTGTAGCCAATCCCCTCCACTAGCGCCAAGAAACCGTTCGGTGCACGCTGCGCTTTATAAATGTTTTAAATAAATAAATTAAATAAATAAATTCCTTTTGCTTCATTTCTCTGAATAGCTTAGGGCCTGATTACGACTTTGGCGCAATGGCGCCGGCGCAACGCTGGCTCTGCTGAGCAAAAGCCGAGCAAGGTCCGCAAGCAGTATTTCGAGTTAAAAATGCGTGACTCATAATACTGCTGGCGGTCCTTTGCCTTTCCTATGGTGGTGCCTGGAAAACAGGCACCGCAGTGGAAATGGCAAAACATTTCCAGCACGGCATTAAGGGTGAGGTCCATGCCTTGCTGGAACTTTGTGCGAATACAAACAAGGGGTACATGTTGTGCCCCCAAATGTATCCCCAAGGTGGGGTGGCCTCTTCGTTCTTGCACTGCCAGCCTTTTCATGTTGGGGCTCCACCATGAAAAGGTTGACAGTGCAAGAACTTATATTATGCTCAGCGGGACTGTGCCAGTTCCTGCTCATTATATTGCGTTGTGGCGCAGCAGTGTTGGCGCCAGGGAACGACTGTTCCCTGGTGCAGCCAGTGGTCCACAGCCGGTATGACTGTGGAAGTCGTAATTGGCACAACAGTGGACCACTACTGCTGCGCCACCTTAAGTCTGGTGGTCGCAAGACCGCCAGACTCTTAATCAGACCCTTGTTCTTTTTGACTACCTCTGTTCCTCTGCCTCCTTTTCTTTTTCATCTACCCATCTCTCTGTCTCTCTTGCACTCTCACTATTTTTATCACTACCTCTCTCTGTCACACTCTCACCACGTATCTCTCAGAGATGCTTTAAGGCATGTGTAAATTGGGCAATTGCCAAGGGCTTCACCTTCCCCGGGCCCCCCTGGGAAAGTGAGGTTTCTCTCTATATTTCCTCTGTCTACTACCTCTAGGTCTGAATCTGTCTTTCCACTCTGCTGGGATCATGAGCACGAAAACTGTTTTTGTGTGATCCTGTTAAAGTTTAACATATAATTTAGTATTTGGCATCATGCTATTAAATTACCAGGAAATGGGTAATAAAATTTGAATTTGTTCTGTACAGGGCCCCCCAAAAATGTCTTGCCTGGGTCTCCCATAATCCTAAATCAACATTGATATCTCTCTTTCTGAACCTCGGTCTCCATTTCTTCTCTCCCCCTCCACCTCAACTATATCTCTCTACTGTTTCCTTTATAGATCTCACTGCCTCACTGCCTCTTCCTCTTTCCTTATCTCACAACTCTATCTCTGTATCACTCATTCCTCTCTTTCTCTGTTTCACAAAATCACAATTTATCTCTCAACTTCCTGTTTTCTTTGTAAACTACATGTCTCTTTCAACCCTTCACCCATCTCTCTGCCTTTCTCTCTTTCCCACCACTAATTTGTTCTCTCTCAATCTTGCATCTCTTTCGTTTCCTGAAGTCACTCTATCCATTTACCTCTGCCTCTCGGTACCTTTACCTCTCTGATTCACTCCGCTGGAGTATTTGCCCTTCTACTGCTTAAAGAATTGCCCTTTTGCTTCTTATAGAGTTGTGAATCTCTAAAATTACAGCCACGCATGGTGCACCTCCTTCCCCTCAAGGTACGTAACAAGCTTTGGCAATAGGCTTGGCATTGGCTGACAGCCTAAAACAAATATATTTTTCACCTCAAAAAGCACATATTGCCATAGCAGTCCCTGGCATTTAGGGAAATACTTTGTGTGTAGGTGCTCCTTCTGACAGGACAGAATGCGCTCCTCACCATTAAGCCAGCCAATGTCTGAAGTGGACTGACCCATTGTTCCATGCTGTATGCTATAGGGAGTGGAAGAAAAATGTGAATGAGACAATAAAAGGTTGAGTTGATGATGCAGGCTGGCTGAAAGCTCCAATAAGTATGTTATACATATGATTTTTTTACAATCAAAAGTTCTTGGTTAATGCAGAGCTAATGGCGCAAGTAGATAACTTAGGTGCTGCTGACTAGGGTGGAAAACAATACATCATTTACATACCATTAAAAAACAACAACATTTGAGAGTATGACTAGTCACAGTAATACACATTGAGGGACATATTTACAAAGAAATTACGGAGCGCGAGCTGTGGCACATTTTGCAGTGCCATGCTCTGCCATTTCCAAAACGCAGGGGTGCGTCGTATTAACAACAATATGGTGCAACCCCATGTTGTACCTACCTCTGGCGCTAAAAATAGCTGCCTAGCACCAACTCAGACACCCTTGCGCCATAGTGCAATGGTGCCTGTGTTGCATGGAATTATTGTTTATGCACAGGAAGGTGTCCCTTTCTGCACATAAACAATCAACAATGGCATTTTGCTCTCTATGGGGCATATTATCAAGCCAGGTGATAAAATTATTGCCGCTTTAGCGGCAGAAAAGTGCCGCTAAAACGGCAATAATGGGCTTGATAATATGCTCTATGGAATTTCAATTGAAGCCCATGTTCGATGTCCTTCACATCTAACATGGGCTTCAATTGAAATTCCATAGAGCATATTATCAAGCCCATTATCGCTGTCTTAGCGTCAGTTTTCTGCCGCTAAAGCGGCGATAATTTTATCGCCTGGCTTGATAATATGCCCCTATGTGTGCTGCAGAATGCAGCACACATAGAGAAAGCAAAAACGAGGAGAAATAAAAGTATTTCTCCTTGTTGCAGAATTCTAACCACTTCTAAGGCATGGTGTTAGTTTTTCATGCTGCCTCAGATTTACACCTTTTTGTAAATCCTGGGGCACCATCAAAAAGCAATGGGTGTTGCGGTGGAATTCCCAAAGCAACCGTTCCGATGGCGCAATCCCCATGTACATTTACTGATAAATGTTTTCTGATGCTTTTTTATCCTTTATTTTTGTCACCGTCCTTGTCTTAAACAAGTAATCACATATCTGATTTCTTAAGCATATATGGTTTGTTTGTAATTTTTTGTGAATAACACATTAATATGGATTATTTAGAGCTTTCCTAGAACTGATGTGCTTGCTGAGCTTTGTCGTGGCAGTCTGCTGTAAACATATGATGAAGAGAAAAATAAATGTTCATGACAGTTTGATTGAATTCATCCTTTCTACATAATGGAATTTGAGAGATTACTATTTGGTCCTTTACTTTCTCTAACACAAAGTCACCTATCTTCTCTAATATTTTACATTTATTCATATAAAGCATTTTAATTCTTGAAATCATAATAATATGCAATAAAATACCAAATTGCAAAAAGGAAAGACAATCAGACATATTCCTAAAAATGTGTCTCCGAATTTTGCATTATCTAGGGACTAAACACATTGGACTGGTACAATTTAGTGAGCAGTACACAGCCTAGTGACCCAGGCTTACACTGGAAACAAAATGGTGAAAAACAGATTCATTTACAAATTCTGAAACAACTATTTAGCACAAAAACATTCAAAACAGTGCAACAACTATTTATAGTGTAGAAAGGATTTATCTAAGTGGACACCATATTCCACAACCCTAACACATGAATATCAATCAATCAATCAATCAATCAATCAATCAATCAATCAAACATTTGTAAAGCGCACTACTCACCCGTAGGGGTCTCAAGGCGCTGGGGAGGGGGGGGATGCTGCTACTGCTCGAATAGCCAGGTCTTGAGTAGTCTTCTGAAGGTTAGAAGGTCCTGGGTCTGCCTTAGGAGGACGGGGAGGGTGTTCCAGGTCTTGGCGGCGAGGTGGGAGAACGATCTGCCACCGGAGGTCGCTCTTCAGCGGGGGACGGTGGCGAGGGCGAGGTCGGCGGAGCGGAGCTGGCGTTTGGGGGTGTAGAAGGTGAGTCATCAGTTGAGGTATGCTGGTCCGGTGTTGTGGAGTGCCTTGTGTGCGTGGGTGAGGAGCTTGAAGGTGATCCTCTTGTTGACGGGGACCCAGTGCAGGTTTCTCAGGTGGGGTGTGATGTGGCTGCGGCGAGGGATGTTGAGGATCAGGCATGCAGAGGCGTTCTGAATGCGTTGTAATTGTTTCAGGAGTTTGGCCGAGGCTCCTGCGGTGTTTTCGTAATCCAGCCTGCTGGTGACGAGGGGCTGGGTGACCGTTCTCGTTTCGGTGGGGATCCACCTGTAGATCTTGTGGAGCATGCGGAGGATGTTGAAGCAGGAGGATGAGACGGCGTTGACCTGTTTTGTCATGGAGAGAGTAGAGTCGAGGATGACCCCTAGGTAGCGTGTGTGGTCAGTGGGTGTTGGTGCTGCTCCCAGTGCTGTCAGCCACCAGGAGTCATCCCAGGCCGAGAGGGTGGAGCTGAGGATGAGGACTTCCATCTTGTCCGAGTTTAGCTTCAGACGGCTGTTCTTCATCCACTCGGCGACGGCTTTCATTCCTTCATGGAGGTTGGTTTTGGCAGTGAGGGGGTCCTTGGTGAGGGATAGAATCAGCTGGGTGTCGTCTGCGTAGGAGATGATGTTGAGGTCATGCAGTCGGGCCACGTGGGCGAGCGGGGCCATGTAGATGTTGAACAATGTCGAGCTGAGGGATGAGCCCTGGGATACGCTGCAGAGGATCTCGGTGGCTTCGGAGTGGAAAGGGGGAAGGCGGACGCTCTGGTTTCTGCCGGAAAGGAAGGAGGTGGTCCAGTCCAGAGCCTTGTGCCGGATCCCAGCGTCATGGATGCTGTTCTCCTCGAGGTAGCGGGTCAGTTGTCTGTTGACGGTCTTTTCGATGACCTTCGCCGGGAACAGGAGAAGGGAGATGGGTCGGAAGTTCTTGGGGTCCTTAGGGTCAGCCTTCGGTTTTTTGAGTAAGGCGTTGATCTCGGCGTGCTTCCAGCTCTCCAGGAAGGTCACTGTCTCGAAGGAGATGTTGATGGCTTTCCAGAGATGGGGTGCGATGTTGGTTCTGGCTATGTTGAAGATGTGGTGTGGGCTTGGGTCTGACGGAGATCCGGAGTGGCTGGTGTTCATGATTTTGATGATGTCGTTGTCGCTTATGTTGGTCCAGGAGAGCAGGGGATCAGATGATGGTTGTGGGGGCGGAGGCCTCCATGGCTGTCGGGGCGGTCGTGAAGTTGAAGCTGTCGTGGATGTCTGCGATCTTGTGATGGAAGAAGGTGGCAAGGGAGTCGCACAGGTCTTGTGAGGGTGAGATGTTGTTGGTGTTGGAGCTGGAGTTGGAGAGTTCCTTCACGATGTTGAAGAGCTCTGTGCTGTTGTGTGCGTTGTCGTCAAGGCGGTTTTTGAAGGAGGCCCTTTTGGCGGATTTGATGAGGTGATGGTGTGTGCGGGTGGTGTTCTTGTGGGCTGCGTAGTTGTCCGGTGTCAGTTCACGTTGCCATTTCTTCTCTAGTTTTCTGCAAGTTTACTTGGAGGCCCGGAGCTCCTCGGTGAACCAGCTGGCTTTCTTGCTGGTGTATCTGTTGGAGGGTTTCTTGATCGGGGCGAGGGTGTTGGCGCAGTCGTTGATCCACTGTCTGAGGTTGCGGGCAGCGGTGTCGGGTCAGTGTGGCCGGCGGGTGGGCTCCGGGCGAGGGTGGTGGTTAGCTGGTCTTCGGTGACTTTGCTCTAGCAGTGGCGAGAGATCTATTGGGTGCTGTGGTGCGTGGTGGGTTTCCGGAAGGTGAAGTGGATGCAGCGATGGTCAGTCCAATGGAGTTCGGTGGTGTGGCTGAAGGAGACGTGGGAGCTTGCAGAGAAGATGGGGTCAAGCGTGTGGCCGGCAAAGTGGGTGGGTGTCGTGACAAGCTGTCTGCGTCCGAGGTTGGCGAGGTTGTTGATCAAGGTGGTGGAGCTGGTGTTGTTGTTGTTCTCGAGGTGGAAGTTCAGGTCCCCAAGGAGGATGTAGTCTGTGGAGGCGAGGGCGTGTGTACTGACAAAGTCGGCGATGGTGTCGCTGAACTGTGGCCGGGGTCCAAGGGGTCTGTAGACGAGGGTCTTCTGAGGGTGGTGTTGGGATCGGTGTTGATCTGGAAGTGCAAGTGTTGGGCGGTGCTGAGGGTGTCATCGGTGTTGGTTGAGACTCTGAGGGTGTTCCTGTGGACGATGGTGATTCCTCCTCCTGTTCCGTTGGTGTGGTCCCTGTGGGTGATATTGTAGCCGTCCGGGATGGCTATGGCGATGTCGGGTGTCGAGGAGGGGTTCATCCATGTCTCCGTCAGGATGGCGACGTCTGGGGAGGTTGAGTCGAGTAGGTCCCAGAGTTCAACGGCGTGTTTGGGGGAGGAGCGGGTGATGAGAAGAATGCATCTGAGGTGGCTGCGTTCCTTCACGGTGGGTGGCTTGGTGGATCGGATGCTGGTGAAGCAGCAATTCCGGCAGGAGAAGGGTCCTTGGGTGCGCTTCGGAGCGGCCAGGAAGCAGGTGTGTGATCGTCCAGTGTTAAGTGCGTGGAGGGTGCTGGCATCGCAGCGGTGCGGGCGTCGTGGCGTTCGCGGGGGCCAGGGGTTCTAGGGCTGGGCGCGGTCCAGGCTTGGGTGGGCTTGCCTTAGGCGTGCCTTTGGCGCGCCAGCAGCGCAGCCGCACAGCCACCGCCATAAGAAGGGGAGGCGGGAGGGCGGAGCAGCTGGGAGGCGGCGAGCGGATGAATGGGCGAGCGGGGAGGCGGGGCCACAGGGGACGCAGCGGCGGGAAAAACGAGAGGGGGGAGCGGCGAAGGATACAGGTGGAAAAAGGTCACCGGGCACAGTGAAGTGCATGAGGGAAAAGGAAAACGATAAACAGAATAAAAACTAATGCAACAGTAATATAGTTTTACAATTGGGAAAAAGCAAGAAGTACACGAGGGAAAAGGGAAACGATAAACAGAATAAAATCAAATTCAACAATAAAAACAATTACAGTGCAATTACAATTGGGAAAAAGCAAGACCTACAGCCTACCACTGGCCACCAGGGATGAGGCGCAGGTGGTAGCCTGCGGGTGGAGGCGGGCCTCGAACTCCGATAGTAGTGGCAGCTGGGGCTCAGAACACGGGCACACAGGTGGTGCTGTGCGGCGTGGGGAGCGACCTGCCTGTAAAAGGGTCATGGGTCACTCTCCTCACCGTGCAGCGGCCGCCATAAGAAGGGGAGGCGGGAGGGAGGAGCAGTTGGGAGGTGTGAGCAGACGAATGGTCGATCGGGGGGCGGGGCATTGCATAAAAAAAGTAACACTATGTTATTATTAAATATTACTGTTAAATAATTCTATATATGTTTTAAAACCAAGTTACCAAATTTTAAAAAGCTATAGCATATCTTAAAAATATATTAAAAACAAATTATTTTGAACATACCTAATTAACGTAGAATTATTTAAAGATTTCTTTTAAAAACATCGCCTAAAGTAAAATGTTTATTTTTATTTAAGATGTACTTAACCCCTTCAGTGTCACGCCCTTTCCCCGCCCTGTGCCGGGCGTAGCATTAGCGGGCGGGGTTCATGACGAGATAGTCTCGTCATGGGCACAGCGCAACCGCGCTCCATGACGAGACCATCTCGTCATGGGCACTGAAGTGGTTAAAAAAAAGTTCAACTTCATAATAATTCAAAAGGTTTCTTAACAAATATAATAATATATTTATTTTGTATTTATGTGTAATGCGTTTAACTTTAAATATTATATATACATATATATACATATATCGATAAATATCTCAGTGTGAACTCCACACACACATAAGCACGGACTCCTTGATTTGCGGTGCTCAGTTATTTTAGTTTTATTATTGCATATACAGCTTGTTGCCCATTACGACTTTTGGCCGCTTCCTGTGGCCTTGATCACATGACCGTGCTACAATCTGGTGCAATATTTGCCATGACACAACAACTTAAAGTGAAAAAACACTTATGGTCTTCATTCACTGCAGGGAAATGAACTGTCAAATAATAGATAGTTTTCACAAGTTCAATAATGTGCATAAATGCATATTAGTACAACTTCTCAAACCGGCTTTATCCATCTCATGGAAAAATAAAAGAAGATAAACATACTCATCTTACATGATGTATAACTTGTAAAGATAGATGTATACATTTATAAAATATTATAAGGCACTTGAACATCTTGAAAAAGTACTTAAAATATTTTCTTAAAGATTATTGGTAAATATTCAAATAATATTGAGAAGTATTGTTAAACATCTTGCATAGATTTACAATGCACTGAACCAACAATTAATCAATTATATAGGCCTCATATGTCAGTGCTCTCTGTGCAAAATTGCAGGTCAAGTATAGGTAAATTGCTGTGCAAATACTGCTAAACATTGGATGTTATTATTATTCCCTTATAAAATATATATAAATAATGCCATAAAAAAGTGCAATTGTGTATAAAGTGCTAAGTGATTTTAAAGTGCCATGAATTCTAAAGTGCTATTGCAAAAAGTTACCAAAAATGTTCATCACAAACAATGAGATACTATCTAATAAATATACATATATGCAGTGAACCAATACAGTTTAGGGAATATTAAATATGCGTTGTTATTCATTGATGCATAAGGGACACATTCTTAATATTTACCACTGTAGAGGGGGATACCTCCCAAACAAAGGATAATAGAACGACATATAGTATATGGTTGATCTTAAAATTAATTGATGCTGTCAAGCTACTGGTCAACTGGGATCACTCTCTACCAGTGTACAGGATTATACAAAATTGTGCAAATCATCACCAGTTTTTAACCCCTTCGGGGTTTTAGTATTGAGTTCTCAAATGAATCTAGTTTCCAACTGTCGGAGTGGTTTTTCACGGTTTTTATGTATATATATATATATATATGCCTCACAGATTTGCTCCTTCTGCTGCCATACGCCCGCTGGTAATTGGCGTGCTGCGCCGGCAGAGACCACCGGACAAAATTCTTAAATTTCCAACCAAGTATGCGCGCACTCAGAGTATGGTAATTCTCAGACCAGGATTTATGGCCAGTGATTGGTCAGTGGGGCCTGGCTGTGCTTCCTATTCCTCGAGTTCGATGAGGAGAGCAGGAGCAGAGACTCGGGACCCGGCTGCAAGGTTTGTTTGTTTATTTATTTATATTGCGCATCCCCCACGCGGAACCACCCTCCACGCCCACCCTGCCGCCCGTTAGCCATGCCGTCCACCACTGGGTTAAAGGCTGTGATTAGGAAGCTGAGCACTTGTTTCTGCGCAGTGTATCTGCTCGAATTCTATTGATCTACAGTGCAGAATCCAGTTGGCAGCTTCCCATGCTGCTAATCAAGCTGGACAGACCCTCAGGATGGATGGTGTTGCAGAGTTTAGAAAAGCTGCTTAGCTTTCTTTCCAGGGTCACATGACCCTTCCCAGACCCCGTGCATAGAGTGCAGGCAAGTGGTGAGTTTCCCTGAAATAAACATTGAGAGCCAAGGGTGAGGATTGGCACTGGTTCTAACTTCCTGTGCACAATTGAAGCCCTGCAAATATTGGGCAAGCAAAGTATGCAGCAAACATGAAAGCCGGCATTCCCTCATGGGCAAAATCCTTTATGTATCATGACCCACGACCTAGGGGTTTCTTCAAAACTATCTGCAAGTTTAGTTTTGATAGGAGCACCTGCTGCCTATGGTTCCATTTTAATGGTAATGTTGTTGTTTTAAATCCACCTGTTCCATAGACCACGGGTCACTATGGCAGCGACAGGGCAAATGAAATGGGAAGATTTGTGAGAGAAAGAGGGGACCTGGCAGACCCATTTATCAATCCATGTGCAAACATTATCTTTGTCCCGTTTATGCAATGAGACCAGAAGAAACACAGCAAGGCACTTTTTTATGCTGCTTAACATCTCCATAAAGTGCCCATCATTAAATGAAATGCTTTTTTTACAAACAGTATTACCTGCTGCGTTAAATGAATTGCTTTTGGATACTGGCCACTAACTAATCCTGCACTGGATGATATGAAATCTTAAATCAGTTAACCTCTAGCCATTTTACCTTATTGTTATAAAAAACCTTTGTGGGGTAGAACCCCCCTTAAACCCCTCTCAGTATAATCATGCCTGCGCAGGCAAAGTCATTCTTTCATGTTGAACCTCACCCCTTCCAAACTCCACCAGTCATCAGTGAGTGAGGTTTTTGTTTGACCCTGCCTTCTCACTTAGTGGCTGGTGAGTTGGTGTGTTTTTGAGATGAATATGATTGATTAGTTGGAGTGTTGTCAACTAATGAAGTGGCAAAAGACTGTGAAGATGTTTTCAGTGTATAACATTTCAGAGAGCTGTATGCTTTTAATTTGCTGCCCAGTCATGAAAAGGCTTGAAGGTGGCGATGTCCATCAACTCACAATTTACTTGATTTTGTTTTAAAACCTGATGAGCAGGTCAAAAGCTGAGCTTTCGCATTTTTTAAGAGCGAGTCTGTTTCAGTTGTCCTCTGCTAGAGCGGAAACCTTTCCTGCTGCTTTGCGAGGCATAAAGTGAAGTGAAAAGACACTGCTTAATGCAATCTTGCTGCCATGGGCATAACCCAGGTCACTGGAACCCATTGGGCCCAGGGTGCCCCAAAATCAGTTTCAAGCCTTTGGATATCTGTACAATATAGTAACCCGCTCACCACCTTCTGGAGGGGGTCAACATCATTTGCATTACATTGCTGCTCACCATAGTCTCCCAAGCTGTCTTGCAGCATGCTCACTCTCAAAACTAATGAGTCTTTAGTAGCCCCATAGCAACAGCAGAGGCACAACTGCCGGCACCCCCGTGCACCTAGATTCAATGCTTTCAAAACATTCATGTGATTCCCCTACCCTTTCATCCTAACTGGCCGATTTGTCACTATTAGCAAATTTATCACACTTGATGCTCCACAAAAGAGTCAATGCCTGGCCACCAAAAGTTAACTTTGATGCGTCTCCTTGAAGCTGAAATACCAAAATGTCCCTCACGGGCAATGTCAACAACAGCCTTCCTTAAACTGAAAGGGGGGACAAACTTATCACTGCGTACAATAATATCGTTTTCCACTGTCAGTTCTTTACTCACTTAAAAAAAATCACAAATTCATGGGCAATTTTTCTCTCCTCTGGACAACCCTCCAAAATAAATTGCTTTACTTTGATGAGTTCACTGTCTTTTCTCATTTGTCCTTGCCACTTGTTTCCTTCACAACAGGAAAATCAAAACCAATTAGAATAATATCCTCCAAAGTGAACACCACTTCACAATCATCCAGCACATACTTATCATGATACTCAATAGGTAAAGGTAATCTGGAAAGGCAGTCAGCGTGTATATTGTTTTTACAAGGGACATATTCTATCTTGCACTGAAAACGTTGTAGCCTTGAAGCTAATCTAGCAGACATGGTGTGACCCCCGCCCCCCAGGTGCTACTATGTGCACCAGAGGTTTGTGGTCAGTTTTAAAAGTGAACTTTGTACCGCACAAAAAGGACCTAAAATGTTCAGGATCCCACACACAAGTTCAAAGCTCTCTTTCAGAACTGAGTCATTTTTCTCTGCCTCACACAATGCTCTAGACGTATAAGCAATCCATCCATGTCCATGTTCATCAGCACTCCCCCTAAACCACAATTTCTAGCATAAACCATTATACTGCATTGTTTCCCAATTGCAAACAGTTTCAAACAAGGCACATTTACAAATAGTTTTTTTAAGGTGTCAAAAACATGAGACATGGATTTTGTCCATTCAAATATAGAATTTCTTTTTAGTAAACACCTGAGGGGATCCACAACAGCAGCATAGTTTGGGATAAATTTTGCATGGAACTCTGTTAATCCCAGAAAAGCCACTAACTGTTCCTTACATGTCGGTTCTGCAGCCTTGTTGATGTTTTCTACATTACTTTTTTTGGGTTTAATGCCACTTCCACTGATGCATTGTCCCAAGTATTCTACTTCTCCTTTCCTAAATCTACATTTATCTACACGTTAAGTCAAAACCTTGGATGTAAGGCGGCCACAGCATTCTCTAGATTCCATTCATGTTCCTCTACATCTTTCCCAAATACTACTATATCATCCCGGAAAGCCACCGCCCCAGAAAGATCATCAAGGGTTTCTCTCATTAACCTTAGGAATACCGAAGCAGCACTTGCTAAACCAAAAGGTATTCTACAAAACCTGAACAAACCCTCAGGAGTTATGAACGCTGTCAAGTTTTTAGATTCTTCATGCACTAACACCTGATGATAAGCACTGGCTAAATCAAGACATGAAAACACCTCTGCCCCAGCAAATGTAGAAAGCATTTCATGCAGGTTAGGAAGGGGATGTGCATCAACCCAAATTACATCATTGAGAATGCGTGGATCAATACTTAGGTGGGGTTCCCCATTGGGCCTAACTGAGATAACAACCAGAGAAACCCAAGGAGAAGATTTTATAGGCTCAAATTTCCTCTTACACATATCCTGTAACATTTCCTTCAGTTTACCTCTGTACAACAACTGAACATTCCTTACTCTATGGCATGCAGGAAAGACTCCTTCCTGTAATCTAATGCGATGTGTGAACCCCTTGTACATTCCCAGTTCATTGGCAAAAAGCTCAGGAAAGTTGTGTTTTAATTTCTGTATGAAACCTGCTTCATCACCAGATTTCTCATTGCATGTAACTTCCGAAGGGATCCCTATAGCATATACAGAGGGATCTGCTCTAGGATCCAGTTTGATGCCATGTTCTTTCTGGTGTGGCCATTCTAATAAAGACTGACCATCCCTTGCATCGCAAATCTTCCCATACATTTTGCACCCAGCAAATTCTATATTTGCCCAGAAATACCCCATCAAATGGATTTTGTGACCTGTATAACAACCTGAAGAAACATCAGGAGGCAACAAGATTCTATTTGCCCATTTCACTGTGACAATGTTAAGAGCAACTATGATATACCAGGTCCAAGAATCTACCAACAGGCTGGTGCTTATACCATCAATGCTAACAGTACAAGAAGGACATTTTGCAACAACCCTTCAGTCATTAACCCCTTGAGTGCCCCGCCCTTTCCACGCCCTGTGCCGGGCGTTTCATTAGCGGGCGGGGCTCATGACGAGATAGTCTCGTCATGGGCACAGCGCAACCGCGGCCCATGACAAGACCATCTCGTCATGGGCACTCAAGGTGTTAATGCTCAACACAGTGTTTACCTACTGATCAATGTATTCCAAACCCGTCTTCCATTCATCCTGGCCTTGCCTAACATTCACCCTCTGATGAGCTGATTTGCATACTTTTGCAAAATGTCCTTGTTTGTTACACCTGGAACCATTTGTTTCTAAAACAGGACACATTTTTGAATTTCCCAAATGAAAACCACTTCCACATCTAAAACATGATATAAAACTTATTTTTCCCTCAGGTCTCTGCCACTTAGTTTGCCAAGTAGGTTTTTGTGTTACTTCATCTTCATGATTAAAAATGTTCTTCCCTTTATCTCCCTTTTTTCCAATCATATGTACTTCACGCTTCTCACTCACTCAGGATGTTCAATGGCTTTAGCTATTTCACTGCTAGTGTTTAACAACATATCTGCAGTGGCCCACAACCTCCCCTATATTTTCTTGTTATTAGTTTGCATAAGTATTTGGTCTCTTAAGACTTGATCATATGTAATATGCTCAAAATCACAAGTTGTAGCCAAGGACCTGAGCATGGGCACGTAACTGTAAATGTATTCCTCAGGCTGCTGTTTCCTAGAGTAAGATATGAATCTTTCCATGACCACATTTCTTTTCTTACTATATCTTAATGACAACTATTTGGATGCATAAAGATAAACATCAATATTCCCAGGATTTACCAAAGTGGGTAGATTCCTGAACTCCTTTAGTCCACTACCACCCTAATAGTGCTTTAATAGAGCCACTTTCCTCTCTGCTTCAAAGTCTTTGCCTTCTAAGACCTCTACGTAAGCTAAAAATACCCCTTTCCATGTTTCCCAATCCATTGGTGGTTCACCAGGTGCTAAAATAAAGGACAGAGGTGGCAAAATACCCGCCATTATGTTAATAGGTCACCCAAATAGCCTGCAATAAGATGAAGAATAATTAAGGTAGTTGACCTTGTCGCAAGCTCGAATTTCCACCACCACTGTTATTTTAAACAAAGTACAAACAAGAAATAATAAAACAAATAATCACAAACAATAAAAGTAGTCACCGTAGTCCATGTAATCATCTGTATGCAGAGACGTTTTAATGCATGGGCAAAGTGGGCTCTGGCCCAGGGCCCCAGCCTTTCAGGGGGCCCCCTGACAGTCAGCTCCATTCTCCAGAGTTTTGCCCTAATGACCTTGAATATTTCCTAAACAGTTTGTCATAAATTCTGTTTTCCTTTCATTTATTTCTTATGTACCTGATGTGTGAGAGTCTAGTACAGCCATTTTGCAGAGAAATATTGCGTTTATGTTTCATGCAAAATACATAAAAAACGTTTATTTTAGATCAAAAGAAGGCCTAACATATAAGAAATGGGAGAGCGTCACAGAGATTATTTGCAGTAATATTGGTGAGCTGCTGCTGTGTTACAATATTGAAAACACACATAACTATCCCTGAATATTAGATGTAAACACATTCAGGGCCTTATTTATGAGAAGTGATGCATCGCTGTGTAAAAACAGGGATGCGTCACTTCTTAGTGCGCCCTCGTTGCGACATGATAGATGTGTCATATTTACTGTATGACGCATCATGTCGCAAGGAGTTACAGATATGTCAGTATTTCTGACGAATCTGTATGCGCAAAAGTGATGCATTGCTGGGGTGTGTCTGAAAATAGACGCAACTCCATCAATGTGTCCTTTCACATGGGGCAAGCCCCATGTGAAAGGGCCTGCATCAGTCTTATACCTGCTGTGTGGCAGGTGTAAGATATTGACGCAATGGCGTCCTAGAAGTGGCGCACTGAGTTCTCATAGATTTCAATGCGCCACTTCTACGAGGCGTTTTGCGGGTCAACACCCACCCTGCATACATTATGCCTGGCGCAGGTATAATGCGGTGCAGGGGTTTACAAAGTGAAGCATCTGCCTAGATGCATCACTTTGTAAATAGGGCGTAACATTGCACATATTTTATGCTGCCGGTGCGTCACAAAAAGTGATGCACCAGTGGCATAAAAGTGAAGCAAAGCCTCATAAATAAGGCGCTTAGAATTTGGACGAGTGTTCCTTTGCACTGTCAGGGACCTAATGAAATGAAATTGTGTATTTAATAAAGCGCGCAGCTACTCAGACTAGAGTGTCCTGGCGCATGACAGTGGGAGGAAAACATGCGTAAAAGACCCATCAGTTATCAAAAAGCCAGGTTTTTAAGTTCTTTCATGAAAGAGAGTAGGTCTGTGGTTAGTCTCAGAGACTCAGGGAGGCTATTCCACAATTTTGGGCCTAGAAAGCCGTGGGATCTGCCTCCAATGCGGGCACTGCATATTTTAGGCATGAGGGCCAGGTTGGCATTGGAAGAATTTAGGGGTCTAGCTGTTGTGTAGCGATTAACGCTCTTATTTATGTAGCCAGCTCCTAAGCCATGGAAAGCTTTAAAAAAGATGGTCATCGCTTTGAAGCCGATCCGTTCTTTTATGCGGAGAGACTTAAGAATAGGGGTCATACTAGATCTGGGTTTAGGTCTCAGGATGGCTCTGGCCGCCGCGTATTGTACCACTTGTAGGCGCTGGATAAGGGATTTGGGAAGACAGAGGTACAAGCTGTTGACATAGTCAAGCTTTGATGTCACCAGAGCCTGCACCGTGATCTTTCTGCTCTCAAGCGGTAACAGTGGCAGGAGTTTTTTTTAGCATCCAGAGTATGCCAAAGCAAGTGCCATTTAGATTTTGAATTTGAAAGCACATGGAGAGTGTCTTGTCTATGACAATTCCTACGTTTTTGACTTTCTCCTTTTCAGCGGGCGGGGGCGGCAGATCTTTTGGCTACCAAGCGCTCCAGTCAGGCGTTTATGGATTACCAAAGAAAACAACTTCAGTTTTGCCAGGATTGCACTTCAGCTGATTGATCTTAAGCCAGTTAAAAACCTTTGTGAGGAAGACCTAATCATTGCCCCGTCAAAGTCGGTTCCTTTTTCACACGTACAAATCAGCTGAGTGTCATCAGCATAGGAAACAATTTTGGCGCCCTCTTCCTCTACCAGAAATGCAAGGGGATAGATATATATTTAAAAGGGTAGGTCTGAGAATGGAGCCCTGAGGGACACCTACATTCATGGCCGGAACTGGGGATGAGAA
This sequence comes from Triturus cristatus, assembly GCF_964204655.1. Lineage (NCBI taxonomy): Eukaryota > Metazoa > Chordata > Amphibia > Caudata > Salamandridae > Triturus > Triturus cristatus. The sequence continues at coordinate 306,172,341 of NC_140582.1, read as the reverse complement.
AGGGGGAGCCAGATGTCCTGATATCTATTTGCCAAGAAGGATGACATCCATGTTAAGGCGCCCCCCCCCCCCCAGACCGATGTTAGCAAGTCTCTCCAGGAGCCTCTCATGTGGGACCATATCGAAGGCCGCCGACGTATCGAGCAATATCAGAACTGTCGTGCCTCCCTGGTCCAGCTTACCCTTGAGAAATTCAGTCACTTCCAGCAGAGCGGACTCCATACTGTAGTTAGCCCTAAAACCGGATTGGGACTCATGAAGGAGCTTCCCATCTTCAATGTGTTTTTGGAGGGCCTTGTTTACATGCTTCTCTAGTACTCTGGAGAGGGTCGGAAGAAGGGAGATTGGCCTGTAGTTGGCAGGGTCCGTCGGTTTGGCGTTAGCCTTTTTTATCAGTTGAAGAATCTTAGCATTCTTCCATAATTTCTGCATGTTGCCTGAGGAGAGAGAAGCATTAAAGAGCTGGTTTACTGTGGGGTTTATGGTGGGAGCTAATAGGTTCAAGATATTCCCTGGACATGGGTCAGTAGGAGAGCCAGACTTAATGCTTTGGAGAGGGGTCAGTGACTCTTCAAGCTGAAACTAAGGGAAAGCTAGTAAAGATGGAGGATCCAAGAGGTGAAATTTGCTATTAGAACTAGGCAGACCCTCCAGGATTTTGTGATTTCGCGATTTTGCGGATTGCCGCGAAATCGGCACTTTTGTAAAAATGCTGCGATTTTTACAAAAGTGCCTGCGAAATCGGCACTTTTGTAAAAATGCCGCAGCAATTTTTACAAAAGTGCCTGCTAAATCGTCAACGTACAATCCCTGGACCTCTTTCCACTGTGAGGGATTGCTGGGTCTGAATCTAAACCAATGATGCAGGCGCTAATTCTTCTGCAGGGAAACGCTTGTGCGTTTCACCTGCATTTGACCTTCCGAAAAAAAGACGGGCAACCTTACAACCACAGCTCCTGGCATTGGGCTTCTGTTCCTGTACACCTGCCTTAATTGCCTGCCTCCGCTGAACATTCCATTCTGCCAGGAAGATCCTTGAAATGAATTCAGGGTTTGAGAGATCTCTGAGCTTCCCCAAAAGTGTTAGGTAATCAACCACTTCACACACACCTGTAGGCCCAACATCAATATATATGATCAAACCCCATAGTTCCCAACAATTAAAATATAAAATATTTGATTGTGCAAGTAACTGCTCATGCAGCAGACATGAGGACAATATATTATGCTGCAGCAAGTATACATTTTACTGCCACCCACAACGTTGTTTGCATTAAACTCTTCTGTATGGATTCAAATGAGTTATAATGAATAAGCTTTTATTTCTGGACAGAGCACAGGGTGAGATTTTGAAACTCCTTGAATAAGTCCCTAGGATCAGTCAGAAACAGCTTACCAGTGCCGGTGCATTGACTGTAATTAGTTGTCAAGTAGTTAAAGGAGGCAGGCTTAAATAAAATTAGAAGTGACCATTTTGTCCCAGAATGCATATTTTTAGATACATTCTTGGCTGTACTCTAAGTTGTATTAATTGTAGATTTAATGATTTTATGGGCTCATTCAACATTAGTAAGGTTCACGATGTAATTAGTTGAGAAGTTGATGAACTGTTTTCACTGGGAGATAAATCTAATTGAGCTGAAACCATCCACACCAACACAAATGTAGCAATATTTTTGTAATTTAATAGTACATTTGATCCACATATGTAAAGAAAGCAATGGCAACATGTAGGAAACCGGGGTCACTAGTCCCTAAGGCGGTAACGTGACACGAGAGGCTGGGCACCCAAAGGCCTGTGTGTAAAGCAACCATACAACACGCACCTCTCATGGAACGGGGAACACACACAATAAGGGACGCCACACTGGATATTTTATGCAAATAATTCAAGTTTATCCAAGCAGTTCAAGATAGATGCAGTTCATGAGACATAGGTGCAATGCATGAGCTATAAACGCAATTCATTGAGATGTACCTGCAAGTCAAGAGATATACATGCAATTCATTGACTATGAAAGCAATTCATGAGATATCAATGCCCTACAGGAGATATAACTTCAAATCAATGTTAGGTACATGCCAGCTTCACTTATTCTGGCGTTGGACTAGCCAGCACCCTATTCACCAACACGTTATCTACCAGGATGGTTCCTGAGGGCTCTAGGCCACCCTCGTGTGTCTGACTCCCTTTGGTAGGGCTCGGGGGAACGTAGCGCCACTCCTGGGGCGTGCAGGGACCCAGGGCAGACCTCGCGGGCCTGCCGCTTTACCTGTAGCGCCTCAGTGGCGATTACCGCGTTATACGCGCTAAGCGGTGAATACCTCAGAACGGAGCATCTAGACTAAAGCGCTACTCGTAATCAATAGCACTGAACACTTTACAACGGATCATTTGGAATATAGCGCTACTCGTAATCAATAGCACTGAACACTTCACAACGGATCATTTGAAATAGAGCGCTACTCGTACTCAATAGCACTGAACACTTTACAACGGAGCATTTGGAATAAAGCGCTACTCGTAATCAATAGCACTGAGCACTTCACAACGGAGCATTTGGAATAAAGCGCTACTCGTAATCAATAGCACTGAGCACTTCACAACGGAGCATTTGGAATAAAGCGCTACTCGTAATCAATAGCATTGCACATTTCAGACCGGAGCAGTTCACGGGGCACATCGAGTCTTACGCAGCGAGTCTCTCGTACTCCGGTGCAGTTCGTGGGGCACCACGCTCCTTAACAGTCACGGGGGAACAAGGGGGCGAATCCCTCGGCGGGGTCTCTCAGTCGAGGTGACCGGGGGACTCCCACGGAGAGGGAACCCGGGCTCAGGGTGCGGTGTGGCTCCCAGCCAACAGGGGGCGCACCGGGATCAGTCCCAAGCCTCCGGGCTTACCTTGCTCGACGTCGGGAGGCGTCCTCACCGGCTCCGCAGTCCGCAGGCGATCCTGTTGCGACGGAGCGGCCGGTCACAGCCTCGCACGACTTCACCACAGCAGTGACGGCAGCGGCGGGGCCCCGGGCTTCTCCTCGGGCCTCGCGACGATGGGGGGCACTCTTCCGATCTCCGGGCCGCAGCGGTGAGCGCGCTTCAGCCTCCACAACACAGGGGGGGCTCAAATTAAGCAGTGGGGCTCCGCACTCAACGGAGCACGCTGCCGGGGATCCCAGGTCAGATCAGGGAGCGCAGGGGTCACAGCGCTAAGACCTGGTTGATCCTCAGCGATTCCACAATCAGCTTGGCATTTAGGGTCAATGTTCAGTCTGGACACGCAGTCTCAGCATTCAGTTCCTGCAATCAGTTGCTCTAGAAAGTCTTGATGGCGCAGATGTATCAGGCGCCCTTAAGGGGTTCTGTTACAGGGGGGTAGGGAGTGAGTTGGCGACTAGGTCCTTCTTAGTCAGGCTGGGCAGAGGTGTCCTGGGTCCTCCTACTGCTGGGCAAGATCAGTGGGTTTCACAGGGTCCCTCACTCACTTAAGAGGCAGCACCTAAATCCTGTCACTCTCAGAGGCATAAGTCCCTGGCTAGGCCCTACCGCCTACACTCTTGCGTGGATTCTCCAACTCTGCTTCACCCCTCTGGCCAACTAACTACAAAAAGTTCCCTCCCTCACTTAAGTAGCCCTAGGTAAGTTGACCTCTAGCCAAGGCGGCAAAAGTAAAAACCACACCTCTCTTCTAGAAGGTTCCAGCACATTCCAGGAGCTTCCCCATTCTACCTATGGGACAAAAAAGGCGGGCTGGTGTTGCAACATTGTTGTGGGGTTCCAGCCAGCTCCTGGCAGCTAGGGTGCTACTATGAAGACCACTCTGCAGTAGCAGGGGCCTGTGGCAGCCATCTTGGAAGAAGGGAGCACCTGCACCTTAACACTGATTGGCAATGAAAAGGCGCCCGGAGACCTAGTCCAACATAAAAAGACCACCCTAGGGCTGACAGGTCTAACACAACATAATCTATTAAGCACGGCGTGCGGCGGGCCCAGGTGGCATCTTTTTTGGCCCGCCACACACAGGGCATGCGGCGAGGCCTGGGGAGCATAATTTTTTTTAAAACACTTATATGTAGCCTTGAAGCCAAACAAAGTGTCTACATTGTAAATAAACCAAATATACATAGCTTCAGCTTGTTAAATACTTTAAAAAACTAAGATATCTGTGTTTGTTGTAGGAAAAACTGCAAACTAAAATGCCGCAAAATTGCCGCTAAATTTCCATATTTGTGCCGCTAAATTTCCATATTTGTGCAGCTACATTTTCTAATCCATGCCGCTATATCCTGGGGGGTCTGACTAGGGTAGAAGGTCAGTTCTTCCTCTGAGATGTCAGTGAAGGCTTGTTGGATCATGGAGATCTTTTTGTGGAAGAATTCATCTATTTACTTAGACCATTCTTCAGTGCATGGTCCTTCCTTTGTGCCGGCTCTCAGGGCAGTAAAGGATTTAACTATGCTAAAGATTTCCTTACTCTTATTTTGGGCATTTTCTATCTTGGTTTGAAAGAGGTTTTTCTTGGCTGCCTTCACGAGAATGTAATGAGCTTTTAAGGTGTCTTTATACACCTTCCTGTCCCCAGGTAGATAGGATTTACGCCATTTCCGTTCAATTGTTCCACAATTTCTGTTGCGAGAACTAAGGGAATCGTTAAACCATGGAGCTGGTGGGGCTGACCTCTTTGAGGAGCAGCAAACTACCAGTACCACTGCATCAATGTTGGTTCGGAGCCATGAATCTATTGACAGGGCGTCCGAGTCGGGGCAGCCAGACAGCTTCGGTGATGAATGACCGAGGGAGTCTGCTAACATTGGGATGGATATTTTATGGAACGTCCTGTAATTAGAGACCCTCTGCCCTGTGTTAGCTCAAGGGGCTGTGGCACAGTTGGGAATGACGAATTTTAATAGGAGGTGGTCAGACCAGGTAATGGGAAGAGGTAGGCTTACTGATATGTCAAAGTTGTGAACGATTTGGTCTAGGGTATGGCCCTTCTCATGGGTGGCCAAAGAAACAGATGGAAACATGTTGCAGGCCTGCAGCGCCTCCAACAAGGAAATTGTTTGAGGGTCTTTTCCATTGTCCATATGTATATTGAAATATACCAGAATGAGGCAGTTGTTGTATTTTAAGGCCAGGGAGGTGGTGGCTGTATTAAGCGTAGTAATAACATTTCCAATAGCACTGGGAGGTCTGTAAATCAGAAATCCAGCTATGCTATGATGGGGGGATAAGGTACAGCAGAAGCCTAAGCAGTCTAGTTTTTTATTGTAAATTATGGCAACACCTCCCTCCTTCCCATTCGATCGGTCCCTTCTAAGAATGTTATAACCCGTAGGGATGGCCGAGGTGATAGTAGGGTTGGAGGCTTCAGACAGCCAGGTCTCAGTGAGAAATAAAAGATCAGACTGTTAGTCTAAAAGTAGGCCATAAATGAATGGTTTGTGCTTTTGTATAGAGCGACAATTTAAAAGGGTGGCTTTTAAGTCCTCTGTTTTCTTATTGTTTTTACACTTATTGTTGCATGGGAGGATATTGGGTGCGAGTTTCCTGGGCTGGAGGAGAGTCCAGTTGCACTTGTTGCATCGAAAGTCTACCTCCAACCTCGGATCAGCGGCTGTACAGTGACATAATGGTAGCCGCCTAAGGCTAAGCAGTTTTTCCATATTGCAATATAGTGGAAGAAACTCACCGGAGGGGAACTGGGCAGCATGGCTGGCGCCGAACGCTTCCGGGCACAGACATGCTTACCTTCGGCGCCAGCGGCGCGCCAGCTGTGCACGTCCACTTAGCGTGTCCGTTTGCATCGGGAATATATAGGCTAATGCCTATGATGCAAACTGGATCGCCAACGCAGCTGAGGAAGTGGAAACTGAATAGGCATAAGTGAGGAGCCCGATAGTAGCCCCAGCCCTCCGCACAATCGGCGTATCAGCCGCGGCGGACCAGGACTGGAGGAAAAGCGAGATGCAAATCGAAGCAGCTAAGGAGGTGTAGGCAAGCAGAATCAAGTAAAGTGCAACTGCGCATAGGTAGGAGAAATTGTTAAAAAGCACAGAGTAATTCAGCCAGACATATACAATTTAAAAAGTAATAAAAACCTAGTAGCAGGACAGGAAACACTAAAAACTACAGCTATCAGCTGCGCGCATCCGTTTGCATCGGGAATATATAGGCTGATGCCTATGATACAAACTGGATCGCTAGCACAGCTGCGGAAGTGGAAACTGCGTGGATGGAAGTGAGTAGCCCGATAGTAGCCCCAGCCCTCCACACAATCGGCGTATCCGCAGCAGCGGACCAGGACTGGAGGAAAACCGAAATGCGAATCGGAGCAGCTAAGGAGGTGTTGGCAAGCAGAATCAAATAAAGTGCAAGGGCGCATAGGTAGGAGAAATTGTTAAAAAGCACAGAGTAATTCAGCCACACATATACAATTTAAAAAGTATTAACAACGTAGTAGCAGGGCAGGAAACCCTGAATCCTACACCTGTAAGCTGCACATGTCCATTTACATCGGGAATATATAGGCTAATGCCTATGATGCAAACTGGATCGCTAGCGCAGCTGAGGAAGCGGAAACTGCGTGGGAAACAGGGGCTCAAATTAGATCATAAATTCAAAGGTGTCCTGAACAGGGGCCCCCAAAATATGTTTGGCCCAGGGCCCCCCAAATCCTTAAGATGTCCCTGTCTGTATGCACAAGAGAAATATTGCCTTGAAGTAGAATGAGCCTTGAATCGCTCCAGAGAGATTGCTTGATCTGTATCCTCAAGGTCGGCGTTAATACTGCTGAAGTTGCTGTTATGGCAAGGAATTGGTGAGTGCCACCTTCACGTCTTAACACTGGCACAGTGAAAGCTCAGAGGTGCCAAATGGAGCACTTGCGCAGAGCTTCAAACAGAAACCACACAGCGTACAAACTCCACTGTCAATAACGTTCCACATGGAAAGCAGCCAATGGGGAACAACCTCCGCAAATAGGGCAGATCCACATGCTCGAAACGCAATGAGCAAATTCCAGGAAGAAATGGACTTATGTTACACAAGAAAATCACAGTGCTTAGAAAATAATAATTCTACACACGCAGCCTTGTACCCAATTGTCACCAGTGTAGAAAAAGTTAATAACCTCCAAATGAAAACGGCTCTGTGAATTTGTAGACAAAATCTTTATTCAGTGTGAACATGTATACAGCAGTAAGTCCAGTTGCAGAATGGCAACCGTTGTTAACTTCCGCCAATCTATCCCCACTCTCACACACAAAAGATGCACCCACGCGCCCTCCCACAATACAACCTCCCACCGCATAATACAAAAGGTAGACACGAGAGTGAAAAGCGGTTCACGCCAGTGTCAACCTTAAACCATAACAGGCGGTGCACGGCTGAGCACGACGTGACATGGAAATGCCATGCTCGAGTGTCCAACACTAACTGGTCTGACAATGGTCTTCCGATCTAGACACAAAGGGCCCGATTCACAGAATTAACTTAAGACAAAATCCTAAACTTACTACCTTTGGTATTCACCGAATGCACTTACTACTTTTGGTATTCACAGAATGGATTTACGACTACTAACTGTACGTCCGCACTCGGGCCGGAAATTCCGGCCCGGAGGCGGGGCTTCCAGGCCGGAGGCGGAGCTTCCGGCCCGGAGGTGGGGATTCCGGCCAGTGGCGGAGATTTAGCCATGGCCAAAATCTCTACCTCCGGGCCGGAAGCTCTGCCTCCGGCCCGGAAGCCCCGCCTCCGGCCCGGAAGCCCCGCCTCTGGCCCGGAAGCCCCGCCTCTGGGCCGGAAGCTCCGCCTCCGGGCCGGAAGCTCCGCCTCTGGGCCAGAATTTCTGGCCCGAGTGCGGACCTAAAGTTAGTAGTCGTAAATCCATTCTGCGAATACCAAAAGTAGTAAGTGCATTCTGTGAATACCAAAAGTAGTAAGTGCATTATGTGAATACCAAAAGTAGTAAGTTTAGGATTTTGTATTAAGTTAATTCTGTGAATCGGGCCCAAAGAGTCTCTAGTAACCACTACCGCAGTCCCCTAGAACTTGATCCTCTTCATCTACTCCACCATCATTCTTCACATCCCTCTTCTCGCATTTCTTACATGTATAGAGAGAAAGTGTAGGGGCATTTGCATACTTCAAGTCTGTTTGCATTTTTTGGAAAAATATTTTCGACTCATATGTTTTCCTGTGCTGGAAAAACTTTGTACTCTGCTACTGCCTGGTAATTTTTAGCTATGCATTTAGCTTTTCATAATCCATGACCTTGGAGATACTTCACTCAACACAATTTTTGGAAATGGTCCGTTAGAATTTATTGCCATCATTTGAAATCATAGTAAAATAAATTCACTGTTGAGTAGAATACACACCTTACCAGAATGTGGAGATTTGGCATGACAATTTTTTATATTTAGAACAAGCGTATGATTAGGCTAATTCAACTCAACAGACACCATTCTAACCTTTGATAGCCCTAGTAGCTCCTTGATCTTGCTTTCCATATTACTTATTCATAATTGCACCTTAAAGGGGGACACTGGATGGCTATCACGTCATGCCAGTGGCGTGGCATGGGGGACTGCAAATCATTAGGGTTAGAGAGAGTGTGGGGGCAGTTGGTCACTGCACCGAAAAAGTGTTCATGGAGGGTAAGAGCATGGAAGGTCAGTATCATATGGTAGCTTCTCGGTTCAGTGGAGACAGTGAAGGAGATATTTCAAGTATTTGACTCCAGGCGAGCGTCTCGGCCAACTCTAGAAAGGTGGCCCACACTCTTTCAAAGGTGCCCAGTTTGTCATTTAACTTATACATGAACTTTTCATTCAGGAGCAACTCAATGGAGTTCTATCACCCATTCCATTGGTGGCGCATGTAGGTTGACGCCAGTTCCAAAGGATGCTTATTTTCACCACAGCTTAAGCTGTAGCCAGCCACCAGTGGGTATGAAAATCTATTTCGGGGGTGTCATTGATGTCAAGGAGAAAGGCAAGGTGTGTTGATAGGTGGCTGTGCAGGGATTGGAACCTTTAGAGGTGCACCCACTTTTATCTCAGTAGGGGTACATCTCCGGGCAGCCCCACAATAAGGCCATCAGATTGCATGTGTCCCCGGAAGATCTTAGCATGTGCTGTGGGGAAAAAGGCTACATTGATGCAGCTTTTTCAGGGACCAATATCAGTCATGCAATACCTTGAGATACAAGTATTTGAAGCAGGGCGCACAGAGGACTCTATCATGAGCTTGTAGTTATTCTGTCCAGTCTGCTGGGGAGTATTCCCTGCCCAGAGCAGCCTGCACCTTGTTCATGTTATGGTCGGAGTAGATTTCTAATGGGCTTCCCCAATGAGCACTCCATACAGCCCTGAGACCAGATGCTTACACCTGCCCCAAAGTCAAAGGTATTGCTGGATTGTGGAGACCGGGAGCTCCATCGAGAGTTGGCCTAGTACAGACTGGAGGCAATGGAACAGCTGACGCTATTTTCAGTAATCTGCCTGAGTGAGATTAAACTTTCTCCCCAGCATTGGGAATGGTTTAAGGTTACCCTCACCAAGGAGGTGGTCGAATTGCAACACCCTTCGGCTTCCCCAGGACACCCAGTAGAAGGGTACTACAGCGATGTGTATGGTGGTGTTTTGCCACACCGGTGCCGTGGTATGGAGGAAGTGATCAATGCCTATGAGGGAATGGGCTAGTTTTCATGTCACAGCGGTGGAAATTTGTATTGGGTTGTGTCGCCAGTGGGGGGAAAAGATGGCGAGAGGTAGCATAGTGGGGTAGTGCACACGCATGGCTGTGGCATTGTATGCTGACCTATATTGGCACACCCAGATTGAGGTGCTATCTGGAAGCCTTGAAGTGCTAGGTAATAGGAGGTTGCTGCAGGTCGCTACCATTTGTGTTGAGAATGCTACGGCTCGAGTAGGAAATCTACTCTAGTGGCAGAAAGAAAACAGTGCCCTTTGGCTCCCAGCTCTAAAAGTCAGCACGATTAGCACAACATGCCTAAATTACACTGCTTGCAGAACTTTGTTGAATCTCACAGAGATTTTAGGTAACTTCGTGGAATTCCACAGAGTAAAATTCCACAAGTTCCACCCACCTCTACACAATACCCCCATAGCAGACCTCCACACGAGGGAGGTTGTAGAGGAGCTGTACCTTTGAGATGAGATTGCCACCAAGGCCCTTCCACGATATGACTCTGAAGAGACACAGCCATTCCACCTGACCAAATGCCTTTTTGGCATCGTGGGAGATTGCCAGCCGCTCCACTTGATCATTTTTGACATGGCATATGATGTCCAGAAGGGTCCGAAGATGGTTTTTTGAGGTGTGCAGCAGAATTAATCCAACTTGTAAGGGGGATATCAATTGCAGATCACTTTCCTGAATTGGATGGCCAAGATTTTGAAAAAGATCTTCAGATCCATATTTACCAGGGAGATCCGGCACTAACTGGTGCACTCAAGAGGGCCCTGCCAACTTTGGGAATGATTATGATGGTACCTGTGTTGTAGATCAGCCTTGGAGAGTGCAAGTCCATACCTCCTTATAAACACCAGTCACCAAAGGGGCAAGAAGGAGATCCAGATCTAAACGGACCATGCTTTGATCCATGATAGTGGTCTCATGGATATTACATGACGGAGGAGTAGAGTCTGAAGGAGGAAGTAGTCAATGTGGAATTGAATGACGTGAGGCAAGAACGGAAAGTGTACTCTCTGTCTGAGGAATGCAGGAGGTGCCATAATTCTACTAAGGCATGGTCTGACAGAGGGTCACGCAGAACCGCTCTGTGCAAACCGGAGTGGGTGTTCATCTGTCCCATCTGGTCTAGGAGTGGGTCAGGGGTCAGATTCCAGTCGACCCGTAAGAGCAAGCGAGTGCAGCTGAAAGCTAAGAGTGTGCGGGAGGCCAGAAAACGAGCCTTGTCAGTGTTTCGCACATAGATGGAGCCCAGGATCAATGTCCAGCTGAGGAAGAGTAATTTAGAAAAGATGTAGCACCCCTCTTCGTCAATTCAGGATATGAACAGTTTACAGGGTAGACTGCACCTTATGAGGATAGTCACTCTGCATTTCTTAGAGCTGCTGCGGGAGGGGTAAAGTGGGTCTGCCACATGGGTGCTACTGACCACAGTTCCTACCCAGTCCTGTTTCAGTTTCAGGGACTCAGCCAGAGTCATTTGTGTTACTTGGATAAGTGCAATGTCGACATGTTTTATTTCCAGGTAGTGAAGAACCTTCTTCCATTCAATAAAATGTGAGAGGTCAGCGAGGCAATCGTGAGAGGTGTGGTAATTATTCTAAGGGTGTGGGGAAAGAGGTACGGGGGTTTCGGATCCCAGCTGTTGCTAGTATGGAGGAGGGGTCGCAGCCTAAGGCCCCTCTAATACATGGGACTGGGTATGATAGAAAAAAGAGGGATTATAGAGAGGGCAGGGGAAGGCACATGCCCCCATCTTCATCTTGTAAAAGAAGGCAACAACCAAGACTGCAAAAATGGGAGATGAAGATGATAGTAAGGAAGATAAACAGAAGCTGTTGTCATTTTTTTTAGATGGTGACTGTGGCATGAATATCAATAAAAAATATTTATTGAAAAAGAGTATACATGTTTGGTGATGTTCATGCTTTGGCCCGAGCACATGTGGTGAGCACTTCATCTTCCCATTCGAGTAACTTGTAAGTTTAAAAAGAACCAAATATTCTTTATTATTTTGCACTCTGGAACAGTCAAACGCTATATGACAACATGCCAAGTTACTAAAAACTGAATAAAATAATTATCTTTATAATCTTCTACAAAGAGGAGTATGTGACCTACTTAAGACGGTGTTTTATTGTGCCTCATCACTCACCTGTGATGGCATTAGAATATCTCCCAGGACACAAAGCTACCACCTACACAGGTCTGCATGAGTAGCACAACCACCACTACAAGAAGAAGGAAATGGCTGCTTGGTCCATATAACCAAAGTGCTTTTGGTGCTGCTCCAAAGACGCTGCTGAAAAAGAAGCAAGCAACAGTTATGGAACTTGATTTCAGTGATTTGTTTTCTAGATCTTCCTGCTGTCATTTTGTTAGGACAGTAATGTCCTCTACATGTTGCACAGCTGTGTTCCCTGTCTGTAGTGCCCAGCTGTGAGTATTTAGTGACGTGGCTTTTGAATGTTTGGAGCAACCTTCACCAGCATATGAACAGGAGGCTGGCCCTTGGTGTCAGTGCAATCCTGGGCCCACCCTGGACCTGAAGGGGCACACCAAGGGGCATATTATCAACGGCCAGTGATAATAATAGCTAGCCGCGCATAGCGATAGATTTCTTATCACAGGCTATCGCAGGAATATACGTCATGCTAGCGCTGTATCAACAACGCGTAGCGCAATGGCGATAATTATTCCTGCGATAGCAGTGTTTTCCATGGAACATCGCTGGTTTTCCAGCGATGTTCCATGGAAAACGGTGATAACCTTGCTGATACGACCCTATGGTCGTATCAGCATAATCCACCCCCTATGTTATGAATAGGTAAGTCAGGATTTTAGCAAACGTTATTTTGCCAAAATCAAACATCTGCTAAAATCCTGAGGGCCACCGTGTAAATATCGCAATGTGCATTTTGCGATAATTTACAAGGTAGTCCATCAGGGGTACGCCCAGTGACGCCCACTTTGCATCTCATTAGAGATGTTAAGCGAGGCGTCTGCAAAACGGCTGCTAACAAGGGCCAGACTGGCCATAGCGGGCACCGGGCAATCCCCCGGCCGAGCACTTTGCCAGGGCCGGTTTTAGTTCCCAGTCCGGCCCTGCTGCTAACATGTGCTAATGCATGTTAGCACTGGCTTGCAAATAGGGCGATACGATTATCTCCGCTTTTTTGGCTTCTAAAGCTAAAGAGATAATGCCCTTGTTAATATGCCCCCAAGTAAACTCTTTAGTGATAGATGACTGCTATCCCTTACAGGTGGACTAGGATCTAGAGCAATAGTTGCAACACACTGCATTTCACAGCCGGACTTTTCTTTCTGTGTCATTGGAGTGTTGGCTAACTCATGTAAAGTTCCACTGCTAAAACATAGACCCAGATCATTGCACTAAAATCCGAGCACATTTGCACCGGTTTGTATCTGCATAGTCCGACTGATACATGCATCATGTGTGTCTTAGTGAGCCTGAGTGAGCCTGAGTGAAGGAGACCTGCAGGTTCCATTTTAGAACTCCATGACCTGTTTATGTGCACAAGAAGGAGATGATATTACTTTCCAAGAGACTGGAAGTGTATTGCTGGCATTCCTGATTCTGGAGGGAGATAACCTAGACACTGAAGTGGGGAAAGAGGATACAGGTTTCCCTTTACTAATTCAATAAGTTCCTATTGCTGCAAAGATTTGCTCATTAGTCTTCATGATTACAAGCATTTGGTGTTGGATGCAACTGTAGATTCTGTTGTTCAGAGTGTGAGTTGTCCTTTGGAAAAGGCCAGCCTTTTCTCTCTTTTCCTGATGTGGCTGTTGGTAGCCAGGTGCAGAAGGTTCACACCTCTTTATTTCTCTGTTGTAGGTGTTCCAGCCTGGAGACAACCCTGCTGAAACGTGAATCACTTTATATGAAGACTGAGTCTGGAAATAGGCCTGAGAAGGAAACATGAAGGACACATGAAAGGAAAACCAACTCAAACTGGTTCTGAAAGTGCCAACCAACAGGTTTCGACTCGGAACACAACCAAGCCCCGGCATATTAGTTGGGCTGGCTTTGAAGGGGGGGGGGGCATCTGGTGAGAAGCACTGCTGCTGCTTTTTTACAGGGGGCCGATATTGCAGCACTGCTGCACAACAGCCCCCAGTAACAAAAACCGCCCCCACCCTTCCGGCGCACTGGGCAACCGCCCGGTGCCCGCTACGGCCAGTCCGGCCCACCCAACCAGGAATACATATCTGTCTGCTGACCGGTATAAAAACAGGAGCTTGTTGGTCCAGTCAAAGTTCTCTCTTAACAAGGAGGGGTGCTCCACAAAGTACCCACAGGACTACTGTGCAATTAAAGGTGCTGTCTGCCTGAAAGCCAGCTTCCCAGAGGGAGGGAACTTCATCTGGATTCTGATCTAAAGGAAAAACTGTCTCCCTGTCTTTGAATGCCTGGAAGTGACCTGGCTGAGAAAAGAGGGAAGGAATGCGTCAGCACTGCCAGAAGAGCTGTCAGCGAGGACAACAGATGTCGACCCTGGATCTGAGGGTTCACCAACTATAACTCCCAAAAGCATGATGGGTGTGCTCCCGGTTCGGAGCCTGCCACTCTAGCTGATTTGGGGGACTGTAGCACTTTCCCCAGGTGTGTTCATACAGGCCCCTGCCACTGCATCCCATGGCATCTGCCCAAGTGCAGCCAAGTGACCTGTGTCGCTGATTAATCGACTATTGCCAAGCCCGTTGCACTAGTCCAAGAGTGCCCAAAGAGACTTCACGTGATTAGCCCATAGAAGTTGCCCAATGTGTGCCAGAGCAAACTATGTCTCTGCAATTGAAACTGCTGCCTCCAGGCACCTGTCAACTATGTGCCGAGTGACTGTGAAGCTGCTTTAGGTGCTTCCAATTGGACTATGCTGCTACAGATGAAGTGTGAAGTGCCTGCAAGTGATTCAACTGTTCTCACCCGAACTGAGACCGGAAGAGGATGAACCTCTCTCTCGACCTCCGGGAAGTCTACCCTGGTGACCCGCTACCTCAACAACCAGACATCGTTTAGGAGTACCCCTTCAAAACCCATGGGTCCTAAGGTCAGGTTGACTCACTGCATGCCCAGAAGATGGACTATCTTATGAAGACAGTGCCTCCAAACTCCTATGCATCCCCACCTCTGTACCAGGGATTGGAGCAGAGGGCTGCCGCACCTACAACTGCCATGCCGTTTTGACACATGGAGGACATATACTAAAGTACGAGGATCCTGGGTAAGACCTACTGTGGATACTTGCATTTGTTGAGAGGCATAAGAGAGACAGAGTGCATGACTCTGCCTGAGGGGGAGCACAGCACTTGTGCCTGAGATGCACAACAGAGATGCCCTAATGTGAGAGAGAGTGAGGGATGGTGGAGGGGGATGGGAGGGGGATCCCTGCAACTAGGATAGTGGCCATCCTCCAGTAACTGTGAGTATCTGAGTTCTTGTAGTGAACTAAGTAGTAGCCTGTTCTAATGTGTAATAAAGTACATCCCTTTTATAAAGATAAGCAGGTGACTGTAAAAACAAGTTATTATGTTGTTGGTTGTCTGCAGATCGCTGACCCTCTTGGACCTACACACTAATTTCCTTGAGAAGGCTGTGAACGCTTGTCATTGCTACTACTGAAATGTAAGTGCTGTAGGGGTGGCACTTCGCCCACTTTTCAGAGTCATACTAATATGATTCCTGGGACATCAGCGGCAAATGCGCTCTTCCCCCATGGCCGAAGCACAGAATTCCCTGCTAGCCGCATGGCCTCCCGAGCAGGATCTAAGACATGTTGTTTGAATAGGATTTCATTAATGAGAAGAGAAGAGGGCACTCAATATCCTAAAGGCCCTCTTCAAGGTGCACAATGAAGAAAAATGAAGGAACGAAGTTGAGAGACACATGAAAATAGATAGTGGCTTAACCTTTGATAATACAGAAGAAGAGCATGTTCAGTGGGCTGCTGCACCCAGCATGGCACCGTCCACTCTACCTTGTCCAGACAACCTTATTATCTTGTCATTTATAGCATTCTTCTTTCTTATGACTTATGTAGGAAAGCTCCCTTGATGTTTAGGCGTCCCAAATTTGCAAGGAGAGTTATGGTTTTTCACAATTTGTCCTGGCTTGACTAAATTCAGCCCATGTCCTGGTTTATAGTGAGACAGTCAACTGAACACATAGGGAGGCAAGATTTTAAGTGTTCGAATGCAGGAATAGTAAATCAATGTAATTAACACAAATTATGCTCTGTGTTAAAGTTGCATTTAAAGTATTCCACATTTTATGTATAAACAGTTAACAAAACTGCAGATTCAGAATGACTTGATCAAAGTTAGCTCACACTGGACAAGTCGGAAGCAAATTCGTAATAACTAAACCCCTTAACACTAAACCAGGTAAGAGATATCTTCTGTTTGCTTTGGGAGGGGGAATGAGCAGTAGCAAGATGAGCAGAGCACCAGAAACTAAATCCATTTTAATAAAATTATGTCTCGCATGAATATGTGGCATAAGTATACTACATTATTAATCACATTTCTAAATCGTATGATTATGTCATGTCAAGCGCAACATCATCAGTTCATCAGTTATGACTATATGAATCATCAAAAGTATTAATTAGCACAAATAATTTGTCACACATAATCGCACATTAAATCTTTGACACTGGCATCAATTTTAATAGGAGGCCAGCCTCAAGTACCTATCTTGGTCTGCCACTCGGACCCGGCCTGAGCGCAGCACTGGCAGCATGCAGCGAGCCAGTCTGGCGCAGGCTAGACAAATTTGGAGCTTACTTACTTAGCACAGATCAGTCAATGACTGGGGACGTTTTCCTAATAAACATTCCATCCCCAGCAATTATTCTAGGAAAAAATGTATACCCCTACACCCTTACATTGCATCATGAAAGTAAGGCATAGATAAAGAGGCACGATAATGGTGCTCATTTTATGTGGATGAAATAACATTAAATCTGACCCAAATGAATCACCAAGCGAAGCTCTCATAGGTGAGCTAAGGGAAAAATTAGATTGTGGTTTTGAAGTATAAAAGTGATACAACTATTATATTGAGGGAAGCAATATAGTTTAAACAGCCTTATTGAATAAGGCTTGTGTTAAAGGTATACCTCAGGACTGAAAAGACAACCTGCTTTCTGTGAGCTTGGTTTTACTCATGACGCATCACTAAAAGCATCAACCATTTGGTAGTAGAATCTCATCCATATGTACACTAAAACTGTGGAATTGTCAGAAATACTCAATCTGAAAACGTGGCAGGCTATGCTGCAGTGGTCCAAACACAACAGTTTATATTTCTTGATCATTGGGCATTGGATCTGGAATATGTGATGAAAGGGGTCTGGATTTCTCTGGTTGGGTCCTAGAAAGCTGCAGATGATGACTTGCTTGCCTTGCTTGTCTTCCTTTCTCTATCTTTGTTCTGCTTCCCTAAGGTCTCCTCCAAGAAACCTCAAAGTGTACAGCCAGGTGTGATGTGCAGCTGAACAACAATCCAGCTATTCACTCACAACACCATCATCTGTGGAAAGAAGCAGGGCTGACCTCAGAAGGCTTAGAACCTCTCCTTTTTGTGTGACAAAACTATTAGCAAGGGGGCAGGCACCTTTAATTTGTACGTCAGACTTGATCATCCACTGAAGGAAAGAATAAGAGAAAATGAGGAAGTGGATAGATGGGTAAAAGAACTGGCGAATCCTCTTCATGCACAGAGTACAGAGTGGGCAGTTGCACCCTGCATGCTCTACAGTTTTAATTCCCGCTTGCAGACATCCATTGAGCCTCCTAATGTGCATCAGCAGAAGACAGACCATGCAGGTGTGACTTAGAGGAGAAACAAGTCTGAACATGTTATATATGCCGCCATTGCACTATGAATAATTAACAGTGTTTGCTCGCCGAGGGAGTGCTGCGGGGTGGGGGAGGGGTAGCATGGGGGGTAGTGGACTCAGGCAAATGACGGAGAGAAGTCAGAGTAAGGCTTACTCTGAGTTCTGTCCGTCGTATGTCCGAGTCCGCCCTACCGCCCCTCAGCACTCCCTCGAAGAGCCGCCACTGGTAATTGAGAGAGTTGTCTAAAACATTTGTTTAGCACTGAGTCATACACATTTTGTATCAATTTGCTTGGGATAAGCTGTTCACTAAGTGCTCACTGAAAGAGGAAATTACCACAATTTATTGTTTTAATTGAAAGCAAATGAGCTGTCCTGGGGTGCTGCAGTGCATGCTGGGACCCTGACAGACCTACCTTCTGCCAGAATAGGGCAAACCTGGTCTAACCTGAGAGGGTAATAGATCAAAGTTTGACAATTCAATGGAGGTAAATTGCTGCAGCCTGCTCATCCCTTGGAACGGACTGGACATAAACCCAGGAGGTTCCCTCCAGCTCATTCCAAACCGTCACCTAAACTACAACTGTGAGCCCCTTGCCTTGGCGCCATCCTCAACATGGAGTTGAGAATGTCCATCTTATTTTTAATAATTCTGTGCCTCATGTCGGTGGTGGCTGCTGGATTATTGCAGTGGCAGGACCAAAAGCACTATCCATCACTCTGCCTCGGGCCTTGCCAGCCCCTGAGCAAGACTTTCAGATCGCACACAAGCAGACTTGCATACTCACACAGTTGGAGGCACATACACAAAGACATTCACACATACATGCACATGCACTCCCCAGCACACAGACAAACACAATGTCAAACTTTTAAACACAAGCACTTACCTGGGCAGGCCCAAGATTTCCGACTCCACCGTCTGTCTGAAGCAGCCAGAGGTGAACTATGAACTCCCACCCAATCAGAAGCTGGAATAAGGTTGAAGGTGCTGAGGTAGCCCTTTTTACCCTATTCCAGCTTCTGATTGGGCAAGAGGCATGTGATTGACAAGCCCTGAAGCTCCCTTATCTGACATGCTGCACTGCGTTACGCTACTGCAGCAGATAGGTATTGTGTGCGTGGGAGACCAGGCTGGTACAGCCCTAGCCTGATACATGTGCACTACATCTAGTGGAACCCTCTTCTGCTGGCAAGGTAATAATATCACTTTTACAATGCGTGAGAGTGTGTGTTTTCATATAAAAGCTGTAATATGCCAACCAGTAGTGGCAGATGGAGGCACTGGTTTGACACCCTGACACGCCCTAGGGGCATTCACTGATGCCTACTAAAGACACTAGGGCTTGTCACGTGGCATACTGCTGCTGCTGACCTTGAACTGTGTAAAAGCTCTCACAAAGGCATGAGCCTGTGTCCAGAGATCAAAAGTGTAGCTCATAATAGTGTGTCAGGTGCAATAACACTGGGCCCCATGGGTCTATATTTTATTATCCATTCTTCAGAAATGTGGCCCATTCCCCATGCCTGCCCCATAACCCATGAGAGAATATGTTACAGCTACGCCTAGAGTCACATTCCGGAGAGGTAAAACACTGCGCAACCTACTATGCCCCAGTTACCCAAAACATCAAAACCCTTCAACATGGCTGCCTACTAGAACAAATGGATTTTATACATGCTCATCTTGTAACATCTGTGTATTGGGTAAAAATAAAACTAAGAAATTCCATTATAATACAACTAGTGAATATGACATAAGACAGTTTATCAACTGTAAAACAAGTTATGTCGTCAATGTTTTAGGTTGTGACTGTAATAAGATCTATGTAGGCAGTACGGTGCGACCACTCAAAATGCGTATTCAGGAACATGTAAGAGCCCTGAAAATTTTTGATTTGAAATACCCAATGACATACCATATGAGAGAACATCATAGTGCAAATTATAGAATATGGTTTCATGGTATCGAACATATCTCTCCTAACCCGCGAGGTGGTAATAGAGAACTTGCCCTTCGCAGAAAAGAAGCTCTGTGGATTTGACACCTCAGATGCATAGAGATGGGTCATAATTCTGATGACGAAATGAATTATCATCTATGAGCGCACTAACTTTATCTATGGCCTGGGCTCCTTTCAGTGATTCATATCCCTTTCTAATCTATTAGTTTGGTATAGACGCCTGTCTTAATTCGCTTGATCATTTGCTGTACAGTTTTTCAATTGGATACATCTCACTATGATATCAGTTTAGTAGGAGTATACTATTCATTCTCCCATGACTGTTATTGCGATGCAATATGCTTCCAAGGATCCCTTCAAGGTAACCCATCACATGATGGCTATTATTGTATTATTAATGTTTGTATTACTAGTTGGTACACTTGTGTGTATATATATTCATTATATGTTTTCATCTATTATTATTATTTTTTCTGTCCTTCCTTTTCTTTCTTTCCTTTCTATATACTCTAAATTTATTGTTATCTAACATCAATTATTGAATGTGGTTATTCTAAATGTTGTCGTATTGTCCTAAACCATTTTTTGTTTTATATGTTAGGGTCCATTTGATGTTTATTTTTTTATCGTTCATTGCTCAAATTCAATATATATTGGTCTTTTGCTCCACACTACAATATGGCGGAGCCTTGTTGATACTTAGTAATAGTGGTAGAATGGATTGAGCCTTGGACACATAGATATGATGTCACACGCACGTTGCGCATGCTCTCTAAGATTAGAACCTTATACTGGTTTCCAGGTTTAGTATTGAAATTATAAAATAAATAGTTGAAATAATTACAACCATAGACTAAATTATGGCTGTGTTAGACCTGGCACCTTGGCGTGAGTCTCCCTTCCTCTTTTTGTCGCTGTGCCTCATGTGTTTTTATGGTGTTGGCCGCTCAGCGCGCTGTGCCACTGCCAACCAGTGTCACGGTGCGAGTGCTCCCTATGTAAATTGTATATGTTGGTTGGATTCCATGATTGGATTGTTTGATTTACTATCAGACCCCAGTAACGTGCGCCAGGGGCGCCAGGGCATGTAAATGCGAACACCGCTGGTGGGCTTGCAGCACGGGTTGTGCCACCCACAGAAGCGGCCGGTAAAATATAACTAAGGTCTGCCATCGCAGAACCTGCGTGCAGTCTGGTACTGACACGCCGACCGACAAGTGCCCACACTTGCGGGTCCCTGAAACCTTCCCTTAGCTGCATGTTAGTCACCCCTCTGGTAGGCCCACGGGCAGGGTGCATTGTACGCCTGAGGTAGGACAAGCCTGGATGCGTGGCATGTCCTAGTAGTGAATTACCGCCATCTTGTTGTTCACTACTGCAAGGCTACCCTGTTCTCATAGGCCAGTATGGGCGGCCTGGATTATTACACCCTATGATCCTAACCGACCCAGGGAACATGGTAGGAGATCGAGTTTAGTATGCCTGAACTCGGAATAATAAGGTACATCTTTTCGCAAGGTTTATTTTAATATTCCGGGTTTGCAAATGCCGCTTTTAGAAAGTTGGCCTTTGCTTGCCTAAACCTTTCAGCCGCCTCTGCGTGTTGTGTATCTGATGTCTGGCTGGTGTGAGTGACAGGGCTGGGGGAACCCAGATGGGCAGGGCTAGGTAGCCTGGTATGAATAGGACGATCGACAGGTAGATGGGTGGGAGGAGTGCTCCTAGGTTCTGAATAGGACAGTGCTCCGCTACCTCGATGCCGGCTCCACCCCCTGTGGAGCGTCTGATGACTCTGCCCTGCACTCTGAAAGGAGAAGCCTGCATCACGTAAACAAAGTGCTCAGAAACCGGACTGAACTAGGCAAGGGCCCCCCTGGCCTGGGAGAACAAAAGATTTGTGGTATAAATGGAGGAGCCCTGCTCCTAAGAAACTAGATCCGCTTTTGACCAAGAAGAATCTCTGCCTGAGGAGGAGGCACCGGGAAAGCTGTAGGAGGAAGACTGTCCCTATCCTGGGGGATTGGCCTGCAGTGGTGACCTTGCTGCCAAAGGAGAGAAGAGAAACTGTTGCTGAAGACTTTTACTTTACTTTTACTTTCAAGACTTGTGCTTTTCCAAAACGATCTCCAAGGGCTTGGAACTGAGCTTGCCCCCTGAACTGAGCCCCAGGACCATTGGGCTCTACCTGATCTTCACTCGCCTGCTGCTGGACTGTGGTGTCCTTTCCCCCGCCGGAGCTGTGACCCTCGTGCCCCAGTCCCTCCTTGAGCCGTGACCAGGACTGCTTAGCCGCCCCCGCCTTGGGAAGAGCCTCGCTCGATCGGAGCCGCTCCCCCTACGCTGTGCTGTGCTGCCCCGTCACCTCGCTCGTTGGAGGCTCGCTGTGCACCTTCACCCTCCCGCCGGAATCGGCGTTTGTGAGCATCTCCAAGCCTCGGACGGTCCGGACACATCGGCGTGCCCGGCTGCCCCGCTTTGTTCACCCGCCACCTACAACACCCCGCTCTTGTCGTGAGCCTGAAGATCAGACACCCTCGTAGAGTGTGGGAGCCCCAGACGCCGCCTCGCTCTTCTGTCAAAGAGCCGCTGAAATCCCGCACCCGCCTTTGCGTCAAGAAACAAGGTACTGTACTTACGAACTCGACCGCGAGCTCGCATCGGATCCAGGGTCCGCAACGTTCTTATTTCCCTGTCATCTGCTGTGTGCTCCCCAGGCGCTGCCTCAGCACGAAGTGCGCTGAGGCCTACAGTTACCTTGTGCCCGCCTAAAGAACTTTCCGTAAAACCAAGAGAACTTGACCGTATTTCCAAGAATTGTGGCCCCATCAGTTCAACATTACTGGGCCTTGTATTTGACTCTGCTGAAACTACATAAAAGCTTATTTTGATATACTTCCTGATTGGTGTCCGTTTGTGGTGCATGCAAGGGGTTTACTGTATGTGTAATTGCATTTGCTTAACCGTGTACGCCTGAGACTTAGCCTAGACTGCTCGCGCCACGCACCTAGAGGGTGAGCAGGGGTTATTCTGGGGAGTCATCCTTCGCCCTGACAAGAAGTAAAGGGTCCCTGCTTGTTGTGGGTTCACACCTGCCTCAACCAGAGCCCCCTCATTTCTAACATTGGTGGCAGCGGTGAGGATTTACGGATTTGCATTTGTGGTTTGCGTATAGTGAATCACTGATCACCACGTAGTGAGAACAGACCAGTAACACAGCCACAAGGCTAGCATTTGTTTTTGTTTTGCCAAGAGTCTCCGTTGCTAGAGCCATGCCTGGTTCACTTTCAGCCGGAAGGGCGGCTTCCATAATCTCTGGATTTGAAGACGTAGATTGGGAGGAAGACGCACTTCAGAATCGTACCAATGAAGACTTGAAAGGTCTTTGCTCCAAGTTCAGGATTGCCCAAACTGGATTGAAAAACAAGACCCAATTTGTGAAGGCGCTGAGGGCCTGGTATGAGTCAAAGGCACCAGAGAATCAGGTGGAAGTGGTTCCACCAGAAAGTGTCCATGAGTTTGGCAGGTGCCTGTCGCCAGAAGAGTTGGCAGACAGGGCCGCAACCCGGGCACACGAGGTGGAAATGGCAAAACTTCATGGGCAGATGGATATGGAAAAACAAAGATTAGCCATGGAAGAAAAGAAACTACAATTAGAGCATGACATGAAGCTGAGGGAGCTGGAGCTGAAAGCAAAAAGTTTGGAGCTTAATCCCTCTGGTGGCAGCACACCGCCAGTACCGGCGGAACCAAGAGTTTATATTCCCAAGGATGTAGTGAAGGAGTTCTTCAGGAATGACGACATCGGGCAGTGGTTCAGAGCCTACGAGGCAGCCATGTCTTCCCACCGGGTCCCTGAGAAAGATTGGGGAGCGGGGTTGTGGGGAAGGTTCCTGAGTGAGGGGCGGGACACACTGTTAGATTTACCTGTTGATGTTCGTAATTCTTATGCCCATATGAAGGAAGCATTGATGGCTAGGTATGGGTTGACCCCTGAGTTATATAGACAGAGGTTCAGGGGTTGCACTAAGATTCCCAATAGTACGTATGTGGAGTATGTGACGTTCTTTTGCAGAGCGCTGGATGGTTGGGTAAAGGGTAGTAAGGTGAATGATTATCAAGGGCTTCTTGATCTGATGGCATGGGAGCACTTGTCCAGTAATTGTTTTCCTGAGCTACGCCAGCACCTGATAGATAGTAAGCTGACTAACCCGAGGAAGCTTGCTGAGGAGGCGGACCGCTGGGTCAGTACCAGGGTCCACAAGGGTACCGTGGGAGATTCCGCCAAAGGTGGGCAGGGTCCCCAGCAGAAGAGTGGGGGGGACAGGGGTAAACAGAAGCAGTTCCAAAAAGGGCCCCAAAATAGCCCCCAAGGGAACCAAGGGAAGGGTTCTCAGCCTCCCCCACCCCAGAAACCGACCGGGGCCCCGACAGGTCCTCCTGTTCAAAAGGGGCCCGTAAGATGTTACAGGTGTAACAATTTGGGGCATTTTGCCTCTGATGTAAAGTGTCCATTGTTTGGTAAACCAGCACCCACTGGTGCTCCACCCCGGCAGGTGACTAGTGTAGCCTTGGGGGAGGAGAGGGATGTCCAAGGTGGGTGGGGTCCCGCAGAGATGTCCCTGGTCTCGCTAGGAGACCGTGAAGTGGTCCCTCCAACCCAGCTGCCTGAGAACACTAAGAAGTACAGGCAGTGGGTGACCATAAATGGCCATAGAGTGGAAGCTCTTAGAGATACAGGAGCCAGTGTGACAGCTGTCAGGTGTCACCTGGTGTCTCAGGAGCAGGTGGTCCCCAATGCATTCTATCCCGTTGTTGCCGCTGACAACACAGAGAGGCACTGCAAGGTGGCTCAGGTTCCCTTTGAGTGGGGGGGGGTCTCTGGTACTCTTCAGGTAGCTGTGAGGCCCGCCATGCCTGTAGACTGTTTGTTAGGGAACGATTTGGAGAGCTCACCTTGGGCTAAGGTGGAGCGGAGTGCTCACCTGGAGATGTTGGGTATGCCGGATTGGGCGTGTGTCACCACACGGTCCATGGCAGCCAGTAGAGGTACTCAAGAGGTCCTGGAGCCTGAGAGGGAGGCCCAGGAACTGGCCTCAGAGAGAAGGAGCAAGGGGCGCGGGAAGCCGGCCCCTGAAGTTCCCACGGTCCAGGAGGAAGCAGACCTTGAGGGGGATGCCCTGGAGCCTACAGGGGAGCAGATAGCTGAACTGGGAGACCTGCCGGAGCTGACCCATTGGCAGCAGGAAGGGGGTCCCACCAGGGAGGACTTTTGCAAGGCACAGAAGGAGTGCCCTTCTCTCGTGGGTATGCGCAGCAGGCTGCAGACCAGGCCGCAGGTGATCAGTCAGGATCACATTTCGTTTACTGGGAGAACGACCTCCTATATACAGAGCCTAAGGTTGCTGAGCCTGGGTCAGCCCGTGCGCTGGTGGTACCCCAGGACTTCAGAGCCTTCCTACTGGGGCTGGCTCACGATGTGCCATTGGCAGGGCATTTGGGGCAGGACAAGACCTTTGAAAGGCTTGTCACCCACTTTTATTGGCCTCAAATGTGCAGGAGTTCAGATACTCACTGCAGGACATGCCAGACTTGCCAGGCAAGTGGAAAGAGTGGAAGGAAGCAGAAGGCTCCACTCCAGCCATTCCCTGTGGTCGGTACCCCATTCCAGCGAGTGGGGATTGACATTGTAGGGCCACTGGACCCCAGGACAGCGATGGGCAATAGGTTCATCCTGGTCCTGGTGGACCATGCCACCCGGTACCCGGAAGCCATTCCTCTAAGGACAGTGACGGCCCCCGTGGTGGGACGGGCACTGATGGGAATTTTCTCCCGAGTGGGATTCCCTCTAGAAGTGGTGTCTGACCGAGGTACCAATTTCATGTCCAAATACATGAAATCTCTTTGGCAAGAGTGTGGTGTAACCTACAAGTTCACCACCCCTTACCACCCCCAAGGAAACGGGTTGGTTGAGAGATTCAACCGAACCCTCAAAGGCATGATAATGGGCCTAGAAGGAGCCATGAGGCGTAAGTGGGACGTCCTCTTACCATGCCTTCTCTTCGCTTACCGTGAGGTGCCACAGAAGTCTCTGGGGTTCAGTCCCTTCGAGCTTCTGTATGGTCACCCGGTCAGAGGACCTCTAAGTTTGGTCAAAGAAGGCTGGGAGCAATCTCCCAGGAAACCTCCCCAGAATGTAT
This sequence comes from Triturus cristatus, assembly GCF_964204655.1. NCBI lineage: Eukaryota > Metazoa > Chordata > Amphibia > Caudata > Salamandridae > Triturus > Triturus cristatus. The sequence goes on along the minus strand of NC_140582.1, from coordinate 306,146,597 downwards.
ATAGTTACATGCTGGCCTTCAGGAATCAGACTAGGCGATTCAGGCAACTTGCTGAGGCAAATCTGGAAGCCAGCCAGGAGGAGATGAAGCGGTGGTACGACCAGAATGCCACTCTGGTAGAGCTTCAGCCTGGACAGAAAGTATGGGTCTTGGCCCCCGTGGAGCCGTGTGCGCTCCAGGATAAGTGGACCGGTCCCTTTGAGGTGGTGGAGCGCAAGAGTCCTGTTACCTACGTGGTGGACCTGAAGTCTCCTAGGAACCCCTTAAGGGTCCTACACGTCAACCGCCTCAAGCCCCACTTGGAGAGGTCCCAAGTGGGCATGCTCTTGGCAACAGATGCTGGAATGGAGGAGGAGACAGAACCTCTTCCGGACCTCCTGTCAGCCAAGGAGCAAGATGGGTCAGTGGATGGTGTCATCCTCTCTTCCACCCTGACCCCTGAGCAACAGAATGATTGTCGCCAGTTGCTGGGACAGTTTTCTGACCTGTTTTCCCTTGTCCCTGGTGTCACTGATTGGTGCGTCCATGATGTGGACACTGGGGATAGTCCACCTGTGCGGCACAAGGCCTACAGGGTGACTGACAGGGTGAGGACATGCATCAAGGAGGAGGTCTCCAAGATGTTTGCCCTCGGGGTAATTGAGTCTTCTAGCAGTCCTTGGGCCAGCCCCGTGGTCTTGGTCCCAAAGGCTGCAGCGCCGGGAGCCACACCCGAACTCCGGTTCTGTGTGGACTACAGAGGACTCTATTCGGTCACTAGGACCGACGCACACCCCATCCCCAGAGCTGATGAGCTCATCGATCGGCTAGGGGCTGCCAACTACCTCAGCACGTTTGATTTAACGTCTGGGTATTGGCAGATCGCCTTGACCGAGGGGGCCAAAGAGAGGTCAGCATTTTCCACCCCAGATGGGCACTACCAGTTCCGGGTTATGCCATTTGGGATGAAGAATGCCCCTGCCACCTTCCAGAGATTGGTCAACCAGGTGTTGGCTGGGCTGGATTCGTTCAGTGCAGCCTACCTGGATGACATCGCAGTGTTCAGCTCCACTTGGGAGGAACACTTGCGTCACCTCTGGGAAGTGTTGATGGCGCTGCGCAAGGCAGGCCTCACGATCAAGGCGAGTAAGTGCCAGATCGGGCAGGGTTCCGTGGTGTACTTGGGACACCAAGTTGGGAGTGGCCAGGTGGCACCCCTTCAGCCCAAGATAGAAACCATCCTGAATTGGGAGGCGCCCAAAACCCAGACGGAGGTGAGAGCCTTCCTAGGTCTCACCGGGTACTACAGGAGGTTTGTCAAGGGGTATGGCAACATGGTTGCCCCCTTGACAGCGCTGACTTCGAAGAAGCAGCCCAGGAAAGTGATCTGGACTGACACCTGTCAGAAAGCTTTTGAGGCCTTGAAAACTGCTATGTGCACGGCGCCCGTGCTCTTGGCTCCCAACTTCTCCAAAGAGTTTATCGTTCAGACAGACGCTTCAGAGCATGGTGTGGGGGCTGTTCTTTCACAGATTAATGAGGAGGGCCTAGATCAACCCGTAGCCTTTCTTAGCAGGAGGTTACTTCCACGGGAACAAAGGTGGAGTGCTATTGAGCGTGAGGCATTTGCTGTGGTCTGGGCGCTGAAGAAGCTAAGACCCTACTTGTTTGGGTCTCACTTCCGGGTTCAGACGGACCACAGGCCCCTCAGATGGTTGATGCATATGAGGGGTGAGAATCCAAAGCTGTTGAGGTGGTCCATTTCCCTACAGGGTATGGATTTCACGGTGGAACATCGCCCTGGTACAGATCACGCCAATGCTGACGGTCTGTCCAGATTTTTCCGCCTTAGTGATGAGGAACTCCCTGGGGTAGGGTAGTTCTCCCCACTTTTCAGCTGGAGGGGACACGTGTTAGACCTGGCACCTTGGCGTGAGTCTCCCTTCCTCTTTTTGTCGCTGTGCCTCATGTGTTTTTATGGTGTTGGCCGCTCAGCGCGCTGTGTCACTGCCAACCAGTGTCACGGTGCGAGTGCTCCCTATGTAAATTGTATATGTTGGTTGGATTCCATGATTGGATTGTTTGATTTACTATCAGACCCCAGTAACGTGCGCCAGGGGCGCCAGGGCATGTAAATGCGAACACCGCTGGTGGGCTTGCAGCACGGGTTGTGCCACCCACAGAAGCGGCCGGTAAAATATAACTAAGGTCTGCCATCGCAGAACCTGCGTGCAGTCTGGTACTGACACGCCGACCGACAAGTGCCCACACTTGCCGGTCCCTGAAACCTTCCCTTAGCTGCATGTTAGTCACCCCTCTGGTAGGCCCACGGGCAGGGTGCATTGTACGCCTGAGGTAGGACAAGCCTGGATGCGTGGCATGTCCTAGTAGTGAATTACCGCCATCTTGTTGTTCACTACTGCAAGGCTACCCTGTTCTCATAGGCCAGTATGGGCGGCCTGGATTATTACACCCTATGATCCTAACCGACCCAGGGAACATGGTAGGAGATCGAGTTTAGTATGCCTGAACTCGGAATAATAAGGTACATCTTTTCGCAAGGTTTATTTTAATATTCCGGGTTTGCAAATGCCGCTTTTAGAAAGTTGGCCTTTGCTTGCCTAAACCTTTCAGCCGCCTCTGCGTGTTGTGTATCTGATGTCTGGCTGGTGTGAGTGACAGGGCTGGGGGAACCCAGATGGGCAGGGCTAGGTAGCCTGGTATGAATAGGACGATCGACAGGTAGATGGGTGGGAGGAGTGCTCCTAGGTTCTGAATAGGACAGTGCTCCGCTACCTCGATGCCGGCTCCACCCCCTGTGGAGCGTCTGATGACTCTGCCCTGCACTCTGAAAGGAGAAGCCTGCATCACGTAAACAAAGTGCTCAGAAACCGGACTGAACTAGGCAAGGGCCCCCCTGGCCTGGGAGAACAAAAGATTTGTGGTATAAATGGAGGAGCCCTGCTCCTAAGAAACTAGATCCGCTTTTGACCAAGAAGAATCTCTGCCTGAGGAGGAGGCACCGGGAAAGCTGTAGGAGGAAGACTGTCCCTATCCTGGGGGATTGGCCTGCAGTGGTGACCTTGCTGCCAAAGGAGAGAAGAGAAACTGTTGCTGAAGACTTTTACTTTACTTTTACTTTCAAGACTTGTGCTTTTCCAAAACGATCTCCAAGGGCTTGGAACTGAGCCCCAGGACCATTGGGCTCTACCTGATCTTCACTCGCCTGCTGCTGGACTGTGGTGTCCTTTCCCCCGCCGGAGCTGTGACCCTCGTGCCCCAGTCCCTCCTTGAGCCGTGACCAGGACTGCTTAGCCGCCCCCGCCTTGGGAAGAGCCTCGCTCGATCGGAGCCGCTCCCCCTACGCTGTGCTGTGCTGCCCCGTCACCTCGCTCGTTGGAGGCTCGCTGTGCACCTTCACCCTCCCGCCGGAATCGGCGTTTGTGAGCATCTCCAAGCCTCGGACGGTCCGGACGCATCGGCGTGCCCGGCTGCCCCGCTTTGTTCACCCGCCACCTACAACACCCCGCTCTTGTCGTGAGCCTGAAGATCAGACACCCTCGTAGAGTGTGGGAGCCCCGGACGCCGCCTCGCTCTTCTGTCAAAGAGCCGCTGAAATCCCGCACCCGCCTTTGCGTCAAGAAACAAGGTACTGTACTTACGAACTCGACCGCGAGCTCGCATCGGATCCAGGGTCCGCAACGTTCTTATTTCCCTGTCATCTGCTGTGTGCTCCCCGGGCGCTGCCTCAGCACGAAGTGCGCTGAGGCCTACAGTTACCTTGTGCCCGCCTAAAGAACTTTCCGTAAAACCAAGAGAACTTGACCGTATTTCCAAGAATTGTGGCCCCATCAGTTCAACATTACTGGGCCTTGTATTTGACTCTGCTGAAACTACATAAAAGCTTATTTTTATATACTTCCTGATTGGTGTCCGTTTGTGGTGCATGCAAGGGGTTTACTGTATGTGTAATTGCATTTGCTTAACCGTGTACGCCTGAGACTTAGCCTAGACTGCTCGCGCCACGCACCTAGAGGGTGAGCAGGGGTTATTCTGGGGAGTCATCCTTCGCCCTGACAAGAAGTAAAGGGTCCCTGCTTGTTGTGGGTTCACACCTGCCTCAACCAGAGCCCCCTCATTTCTAACAGGCTGGATCTAGTTCAGCCACCTTATTTCGCTTATGACTGAGAGACATAGATTTGCATTGCTCTATTTAATATGTATGGGTTTGTTTCATATTGCAAGATGGTGGACACATTTGACATACCCCTCCAGTGTCAATACACAATGATTTCCCGACGCGGAGTCATGACGTAATACGCACGTTGTGCACGTTCCTTTAAGACGGTAACGGGATACGGGTTCTTTTGAACTGACAACACGGGATATTGTTAACCGCTAGACTGTTATAACGATAGGTAAGCACGGTTCTCGGGTTTCCGCTTTTTCACTTTTAATAGGATTGCAAACCTCTTATCACAAGGTTTCCAGACTGCGTGACTTTCCCCGTATTTGACAATGTGGTATATATGTGGTCATTTGCCGACTCAGGGTGGGGGTTAGCAATGCGTTAACTTGAATGGTACACACTGCATTTATGAGTAAACACATAGCTCGATTCCCCATATGATCCATTTTGCCATTCAGTTACTAATATTAGATAGGCATCAGAACTTGTCATTTCATTTTCCGTGTTTTTATAGTGTTTAGAGCCTACTGTGATGAGTTCAGAATTTCCAGTAAATATGGCTTTGGCGTAACTCGTTCCACAATAATACAACTGTGGGCGTATATTGTCCATATGATTTCGTATGAGTTAGCCATCTTTGGTTGTGTTTATGAGTAAACGCACAGCTCGACTCCCCATATGATCCATTATGCCATTTAGTTAATAATAGATAGGTTTCAAAATTTGTCATTTCACCTTACGTGTTTTTATACTTGTTAGAGCCCTTTGTGATTAGCTGAAACTTTCCAGTATATGTGGTTTTTGCGTTACTCGTTCTTCCATAATTCGACTGTGGGCGTATATTGCCCATATGATTTCGTATGAGTTAGCCGTCTTCGGTTGTGTTTTATCCATTTGCATGAAAACAATGTCAGTAGAATAGTGGGAAATTTGGGAATTATTTCATGTGTCCCCTCCCCCACTTGTGTGTGTTTTTTGAATAATCATAGGCTTAGTTAGTGAGATATTAATTTATTGTATTTTGACTCTTGATTAGGTAATACCGTGACTATCATATCACATAGATTGTTGGATTTGGTCTACACCAGGAAAATTGCATATGTGGCTCACATTATGGTTGCAACATAGAAGGTAGGTTGGATATTGGTGTCTTATGGGGATTTATGGTTAAAACATGCACAAAATGCGTGATGCTCTCTTTGGTGGCTTTGACTTAGTTTTTTTCCCTTTGGTTTCTCGTTGGGCTTTCCCTTTAGCCGACTGAAATTTAATGTGCTGACAATACGTTTCGGACTAAAGACAACATGATCATAGATTTTCAATCAGAACTTCCGTGGATATTAAGAATGGTATGTTATTTTGATGTTAGTTATGCTTTTTCGTTTTGTTTGTCTCTCACTTACCCTATTTTGCTTTTTCTCGTTTGTGTCTCTTTTATAGTGTTCTTCTCTTTTATATACAAACACTCAAGCATGCATGGTTTTGTATTTATATGGATGGATTTTTTTTGTAATAATTGTATTCATTGGCCCCTAGAGCCTCAGAATCATTTTTTAGGGGCTATAGAGGTTCCAATTTTCCTTGGGTATGTTGGTATTAATTTGTGGGAGGTTATCCGTTATGTATGGTCATACATTGGTCAATACTTTTCAAATAGATTGTGTTGATACATACCTTTTTTGGGACATGCAAAGGTAATCTTTGTACCTCTTTGCTTTCTATTCATGTGATGTCCCTATTTAGTTTTTTAATCTAAATTTGGCGTTGTATGTGATTTAATGTTGTATATATTTGTATGTATGTCACAAACAATGTTGGTTTTTATCTATATTTTAATTCTACAGCCCTGAAGAAGTTCTCTGTTGAGAACGAAACGCGTTGGCTGTGTTTTTCCTAAAAAGAAGAAGATATTATATCAATAAAGATGAACAATTAAATAATTCATGGATCGACTGTGAACTGTTCAAGTACATTGATCATTAGTGGTGCAACCACAATATATGTTTATTTGCTCCATTGACCCTGTGTTACAGGGTGGCTCTTCTGGACAGTAAGAGCTTTTTGTGAGTTTTGCACACAGAAAGTCTTTGACCTATTGGTTAAAAAGTATATATCTTGGTCTATTTTTTGGAATTGGTGCCTGCTGCTCAGTTGATCCACTGTCCGGTTTTTGTTTCTATAACCAATGAGACCTTAAATACAGCACTAACAGGGATGCTTAATCAGAGTGCCAAACTACCCTTTGCCAGGGCTCATAGAAAGCCTACTCAAGGTCATAATGCAAGTGCTAATGGTGATTGCCTTTTGTGCACACTTTTTCTGTACCAACATCTGCTTGTTTTGGATTTATGGAAACACCTTACCCTTTCCCAGTATTTACAACACTCAGTCCAGAGTGGCATTGTGCACTGAATCACACCACCCTGGATATTTCTGTTAGTAATGAAACAAGCATTTACAATGCAATAGGTCTTGCAATGACATTATTTTTAGCTATTGACATTGTAAATGACAATATTTTTTGTTTTTGTTTTTATTTTTAAAATATAAATGGTGTGCTTTGTCTGAAGCAATCTCAAAGTGTTGATCGTGAGCTGATTAACTTCAGAATGCTGTTTGTATGCGCATGATATGACAGGTCTGTTTCCTCACTAATCAGAAGACCTGGATATCAATTATTTAACTGTCTCATTTGACCTATTAATCATCTCTGTCTTATATTAGATGTTAGTTGCCCTTGTGCTGCACGTTGGCATTAGTCGCTACTAATATGCCTGGTAGCTACTCTGCCTCCATGACGACTGCATTAGTGTTGCAATGCTAGAATTCCCATATTGTGTAGAAAGGAGATAGTGTACGAAGTACTATTTGTGTCATGCTCAAAAGGAATCTAACAGCTTTTACCTCATAATAGCCACAGCATTGCTTTGTAAAACTGCTGTTGTTACTTACTTATTTCAATGTATATGCTCTACTCATTCGCTTCCAATTTAAACCCCATACTGCCAAACAGTCCTGAATTCTAAGGTAAATGTGGACTCCCTGTAATAGAGATGAAACATAGGCAATGTTTACTTTTCCATGGGGGCTTTGAGAATGTGTGTGGGGGGAAAGGGTGTTGCCCACTTAGACCCAGCCTTTAAACGCCTCCATGCTGGTATTGTGTCTTAGTTCCTGACTTGGTGTGGCAAGATAGATGTTCTTTCTGTTTCTGTTTTAAGTCTGTTTAAAGTTTTCCTATACAGATTGGAGGATTTTGAGTTACTTTATTATCGTTTAGCATTTATGTCGGCCATTAGTGAACGTTTCGACAGTCCTGGGATAGAGTTCCAATTTTTTTTAATTTTGCAGTTTTATATAGCGCTTACTCGACCAAAGTGTATTGGAGCACTTCACAAGAGCACCAGTTACATTCTGAAGTTTACACCGAAGGCCTTATTCTGGATAGATCTGTGGAGATGTGCTCTCGGTGAGGGGGTGCAACGTCTCCCTGCCTCGCTTCCACCCCTTCTGGAAGGAAGAGGGTCCATGCTCAGCCATACTAACAAAACAGCAACCCCTGGAGTTAGTTTGCATCCAGGGCGCCTCCCTGAAGAGGTTGCTTCGGGACACCAGCACAGGACACGGCCTCTGCTGCTCTCCCCGCCCATCCTGCCACGTCGAGTTCTCTTACCCCACCCCTCAGTCGAGGACTGCTTCCTGTCTCCCTCTCTCTATCCTTACTCCAGTCAGCATCTAGTGCTCCATTGCTGCTCTAATAGCTCATTCATTTCTGTTTATGCCCCACTCCTGTCTGCTCAACGTATCCCTCCTCCTCCTCCTCCCAAGTAGCTGCCTCCACCCTCCACTTCCTTTCTCCTCTCCCTCGCTATGTTCATTGTGCCCTCCCACCTCGCTATGCGCCCTTTCTTCTCACTCCCTCTCTCTCTCTAGGGTTCTCTTCCTCCTCGCCCTGTTTCTGACTGATTATCCCCCTCTCTCACTCCAGGGCCTCCTTCCCCTCCTCCCCAACTCGCCCTCACTCCCTCCACCCAACCAATGCCATTTTGAACTGATGTTCTATTTATTGAATCGCAGGGGACCCCGGGGGCCGGCGCTTCCTACAGAGATGGTTCGGAGCACTCTGGAGCAGGATGAGAGCTGAGGCAGACCGCGCACAGGAAGCAGGCTGTGTGAACATGGAAAGTGTGTGCGAGTGCTCACACATACACACACACCACTGCCAAGATAACCATCAGGACACTATAGTAAAGTGGCAGAAAGCAGGGGAGACTAAGTCCATAAATCGTACTTCCTGGACCACAACACAGTCCACTGTGCAGCATAGGAAGAGAGAATTATAGAATTGCTGCCTCCTGAAGCCAATCAACTGCAGCGTTACTGGAAAGGAACAGGAGGCACCGGATCCATTTAAATAGGTAGCGAGAATGCGGCCACACTTTATAACAAGCATTACCAAGGCTGTATTAAATAAATAAATGGCCACGGGTTCGCCGCTCGATGCTGTTTGGGAGGTGGGAGAGGTGTTTATTACTTAGTATGTAAAGTGAAGAAAGAAAGTCGCGCTTGAAAGAAAAAAATCTTTCTACTTAAACGATGGCTCCTCACAGCATACCGCTTCTTCTGAGCCTCTGGAAGCGGTGAAACAAAGCTATTTAAACAAGCGCACACCATTGCAGAAGCTGGTCTTCTATTTTGCGCACCCGTCAGTTAAGCCATTGGGAGGCCGGTTTGAGCAAGGGCAGCCGCTTGTTTGTATTTGTAGCACGCCATGCGCGCTTTCCCTTAAAAACACAGCTTGTTCTTTATTCAAATACAGCTGCTATTGTCAACACACAAAGCCCACAACTTGCAAACAAACACTGGCGTTGCCGAAGGAGGGGGTGATGCCACTAACAATCATAGTACGAGGTCATTGTTTAAAAAAGAACACATTTGTGTGGAAAACATGTAACACGTTTCTAATAAAGTAAATACGGTGTCCGAGGGCAGCTTGAAGCCCCAGTTGGTGTTGGACTGCTATTACGTGAATAATAAAAGCAGCCGCTTGTTTATATTTGCATCGCGTTTTCACTTTAAGTGAAAGCGCAATGCAAAAATAAACACAAGGCTGTTGCAATCGCAAAGGCAGACGCTTGTTTATATTTGCATCGCGCTTTCATTTTAAGTGAAATCGCGATGCAAAAATAAACACGCCGCTGTCTTTAACAACAAAGACGAGTGAAAGAAAATAGTGCTCTCCCAGCAGATAAAGGCCCACCATGTAACGTTGCGAGGAGTCGCTTGTGTCCGGACAGGAGGAGCTAAAAGGAGACAGGGCAGTAACTAACAAGCCTCATTATGAATCTGAAGCCAGAGTTTAACATAAAGTATGACGCTAGCCAATGATAAAGATGGGCGGGGCTTCAAGTCCCCTTCCGAAGTCTCCTCAACGACAATAGATCTCGCAGAGAAAGAAGTGCATGCGCGCTCCAGCGCTAGGCGAGACCTAAAAAGGACTCATGAGTTGTTGCTGTGGTTTAAAAGGTCCTATTTGACAACAGAAGATATAAAGGTTAGTGCACCTCAATACTGATCAGCATGAGCAGGGGCACAAGGTCACCTTGTCTGATAGAAAAATAATTTAAGGGGGCCTGACCGACAGAGTGATAGAGTGAAAGATGTGAGGAACATGGTCTTCAATGAAAGTAAGTGTAATGGGTGAGAAGGTAACAGCATCAACGAAGATTGCATTAGGGATTTGGGGAGGAATGTCATACCTCAATTTGACATAGCAAAGTGTTTTAGCTCAAAGATTTCTGTTTCGTCTTTTAGAAAATACACAAGAAACAGCCACTTAGTATCCTTTGATGATATCTGCTTAAACCCCTGTTTTACTACATAACAAGTTGGAGGATTTGAGAAATGTCCAGGATTGCAGCTGTCAAACGAGTCCACCTGTTATCAGATGTTTCTTAAATATCTGGCAAAAACTACTATTTCAGTGATCTCATCATTTAATGAATATAGAAAACAAAGTCCTGAGCCACATTCATAGGATTGATATGATAATAAATCCACAAAATAGTCTTCTCAAGCCGTTTTCTTATTGATTTATTACAATTTTCATAAAATCAATACTTCATTTCTTCATTTTTAACAGGTAGCCACAGGTTGAGCCAACACGTGTTTTGTCTATAGGCAATAACCTAAGACTTCATCAGGGCACAAAACAACCGATATCAGTAAGTATATCATCAATTTAAGTCCTTTCTCACCCGTTCGAATATTATCGTCCTCTGAAGTAAGAAAGCCCACCAAGGAAAACGTAGTAACAAGTAATCAGCAGTATAGCCTACTCAGTAAGGAAACAGTCTTCACAAGTACAGATACCGGTCAGAAAAAGTATTTACAACTTACGACGGAAAGTGCTCCTCTCGAAGCCCGGCATGAACACATTAAATAAGCCTGCGCAGTCTGTACCCCACTGCCCGTTCTCTTGCACAACTTAATGAATATAGTTCTAAATACAAACTATAACGTCCACAGCTCAACATATATGTGCTGAGCATAGAAACATAAGGCTGGTTGTCACAATAAACCTATAATTGTTGTGGCAGAACTGCAGGACATGCTCATATGGAGTGCATTTGTCAATGTTTGTGTTTACGCACACTTTCACCTTTAGATGTCCAGGAGCTAATCGCTTGCAATCAGGTGATGGCATCTGCTATAATTCACCCCCCTTGGTAGAGCCTGGCAGCAACCCACAGCTGTTCTGCCAGTCATGCTAAAGTGTAGAATGTCTCCACACACATACATTTGGTTATCCACAACTTAGTCCCACTAGCCCTATGTTGTAGCAAATGGCAATGTGGGTAAAGGCAGAGCTCAAGGTCACCTCTATAAGTGGTGTGTGTAATAGTACAATTAAAAGAATGTAGATGGTGGTCATGTCTGCACTGTTAGGTTTGTGTTTTGTCAAATGTAGCGTGGTGGGATGACATCAGCAGATCAAAATGTTTAGGTACGATGTCACATATGTAAAATAAGGTAACTTTATTGTCAGCATGCTCTCTTTCTCAGACATCCTCCCCCCGACACAGTGCACACATGCTCATTTACCAGCAACATCCTTCGCTATTTGTCTGCATCCCCCAGCCAACATGTGACCCCGGAACAGGGAAGGTACATGCCATCTTTGTTCAATGATGTGCTTCTCCCAGCAAAGCTCATTTCGACTTGAAGTACCTTTGATTATTTCCCCCAAAATGATCTCTATTGAACCCTATTCTACATGAATCGAGCTCACACTGCATGTTCTCCTACAATCCTCCTTTCTGCAGCATTAGCACATCATCTCTCTTCCTCCTTATCCGTTTACACAAACGATTCCCAGGCAGGTAATTCATCCACATATGGCATGCTCTCAATTCACTCCGATGTAATATGCTTTCTGCAAGTTCCCCATATAGTATCTCTGTTCACGAGTGCACCCATTGATGATCTCTCTCAAAAGTAGTGCCGCACTAACAGATCTTTCAAAGTCACGCCTGAAACCTGTCAAGGTAGACTTCCACTCTATGCTGGTTCCCATTACAGAGAAACTCTGAGGTACATTTACAGGGGATAGCGCCACCATAACATCATTTTTAGCATGCACTCTAGTGGCACTATGCCCTTCGCCATATTTACAAAGCAGCATTAAGCCACTTTTTGTGGCTTAACTTCACCTTCTAAATACGGCCCCATTTACTCACAACACTTAGCATGGCAGGGGTATGCGATGGATGTTGCTGTGGGTAGTCCACTGCAACACCCATTACTTTTTGACATTGCCCCAGATTTACAAGGATCTGTAAATCTGAGGTAGCGCCAAAAACTAATGCCATACAAGAGCAGGCATTAGAATGGGAAAATGAGGGGCATATTTACAATGAAATGTCGGAGCGCTGACCTGCGCCAAATTAGGCAGCGCCAGGCTCCAACATTTCCAAAATGCAGGGATGCACTGTATTTACAACAATACGGTGCAACACTCTGTTTTCTCTAATGCTGGCATTGAAATTTGCTGCCTAGCGCCAACAAGGGCACCATCGTGCAAGGGTGCCTGCGTTGCAGGGAATGATTGTTTATGTGCAGGAATGTCTCCCTTCCTGTACATAAACAATCCATAATGGTGATTTTTTACTTCTATGTGTGCTGCAGAATGCAGCACACATAGAAGTAGCAACTCGTCATTATTTAATGATTGCTTATGTGTAGGAAGTTGCCCCTTCCTGCACATAAACAATAATTAATGGCACTTTGCAGAATGCAGCACACATATAAAAAGCAAAAACAAGGAGAAATAAAGGTATTTCTCCTCATTTCGCCATTCTAACACCTGCTCTTGCATGGCGTTAGTTTTTGACGCTGCCTCAGATGTACAGATCCTTGTTAGTCTGGGGTAGAGTCAAAAAGCAATGGGTGTTGTGGTGGAACGCCCACAGCAACACCCATTTCACGCCCCTTTCACACTAAGTGATGTGTGTAAAGGGGCCATATTTACAAGGCAGCATTAAGCCACAAAAAGTGGCTTAATGCCATTTTGTAAATATGGAGAAGAGCACAGTGTCACCAGAACATCAGTAAAAGTGACGTTCTGGTGAGTGACGTTCTGGTGGTACAATTCCCTAGTAATTATAGCTCCGTGGAGAAATACTTTTGTTTCTCCTCGTTGTTGCTTTTCTATGTGTGCTGCATGCTGCAGGACACATAGAAAGAGCGAAACACCATTAATGATTGTTTATGTGAAGGAAGGGACACCTTCCTGCATACAAGCAATTGTAAATAATGGTGATCTGCTACTTGTATGAGTGCTGCATTATGCAGCACAAATCATCGTTATGGATGGTTTACGTTCAGTAAGGGACACCTTCTTGCACATAAACAATGATTCTCTGCAACGCAGACGCCCTTGCACTATGGCGCAAGGGTGCCTGCATTGGCGCTAGGCAGCTAATTTTAGCGCTACTGCTACGAAGTCCACAAGAGTGTCTTATTGTTGTAAATACGGCACCTCCCTGCATTTTGGAAATTTCAGAACACGGCGCTGCCAAATGTAGTGCAGCTCTACGCTCTGACATTTCATTGTAAATAGGCCCACAGGTACATTACCCCTGCTCTAGCATCCTTGAATTGACTCCAAGTGGAAGGATGCAGTGTTAATCTGTCAGCCTTCAGTAAATAGAAGCCCCTTCACATATTAACTCCCATAACTCCCAGTTACTTCTATGGATACCACCCTAAACAGACTGCCCTAAACGGACGATTCTCCAGCTCTGTAACAGTTTCACCACTGTCTTTGGAGTCAGGGGATATGATGGGTCACCGTCAGAACAGCCTCTGCTGGCTTCACTTATAGAAACCCCTGACCCACTGGTCCTTCCTCCATGGACCCCTGGGTCACAGTGACGGTCTTCGCACTACACTGGGGACAGGGCTGCTGTCACTCATTTACCTTGCCTGAGTCCATCATATGATGCCTCAACACACAAGGAAAAGAATCCTTGTGCATGAGGGTTATTTACCTTTGGCTCAGAGAAACCAAACTCCAGCTTGGAGGGTTTGTTTTTGCTGAACATATAAGTTTGCCTTGAAGGTGCTTTAAACATGAGGCCTGCTCAGCAAACCTTCCGTGCTGCGAAGGGAGACACTGAGGAAGTGGCTCTGTTACCAGGATAAAGACCTCCAACCCCTGGGCCGGAGGACCATCCACTATGGACTCAATAAGACCCATCGCACCTAATTTAGCTATTGGTGGTGCCAGAATGTGACACATAATCTGTTTTAGGGGTTTTGTCGGGGGATTTCTCCACAGATGTAGAATCCTCTCGAGAAATTACATCCCAATCCAATAATTTCAGTGGAGAAAATTTCGGCGGAGGATTCTGTGCCCGTTTAGAATACTACAATGGGAAGATTTGCCCTTTTCAGAAAATTTGAAGATTTTCATCTCACTCAAATCTAACTCAGACCCAGCAATTGTACTATAGTAGCACAACAGTAACAGGATGAATACAAACTGTTTTCGATCGAGGCTTCCCCACACTGGCTTACTAAGGCAGAGTACATATTTGTGATACAACATGATTTCTAAGTAACAATTTTCTTTCTCATACAAGACTGACTTAAACTGATGAATTATTCTTGAAGAATGGTTTTCCAATTTTAAATATCTCGCTCCTGCTGAAAGTGTAGGATCTGCTTCTATTTGCAAACAACTGAAGCATTGGCAAGGTATAATTACTGTCAAACTGTCTTGGTAACATCACAGAAAGTGACTGCTGCAATTGACAGTTCTAAAATTGTTTTCAGATTGCATATGCATGGTTTATGTCTGTTTCATACCGCAGTGGTGCTTTCAGTTATTCTCAGTTTTTGTGCCTACGCCGCGAGTATGAATCTGTTAATTTTCGATGTGCTTTCATAGTTTTTGACACGCTCCCTCAATCTGTGTACAAAAAATCTTCAATCATTTAAAAAAAAGTACATTTTCTCTGACTATAAACTATTCGGACTAAACGTCCCCAAATCATAGTTCCAGCAACTACTAATGTTCATATACAGTTTAGTCAACATTGGCCAAAGGGTGAAACGCTGCAAGGGTGGTACCAAAAGAGTGTTTGACCGCTAATTATCTTTCTATACACAATAAATGAGGGAAAATATTGCATAAACCAGCTAGGACGCCAGTCACAGTTTCTCAATCAATCAAGTGACACTTACATTCCATCCACCCTATCCTACAGGCAAAGCCTTTTGAGGTCTCGCTGTGCAAAAGAGAGAAAATCAAGAAAGAAAAGAAAAGGAAGATGTAATAGTACGTATTGTACATACATATACATATACGTTAGGTGTCTATTCCTTGTCTATTACATGCCTATTAAATGTGTTTGTGAAGTACTACTTTACTATGTGGGCTTTCTATATATATCTATATACATCTATGTACACGTTATGTCCCTATTCTGGGCTTCCCATAAGCTTTAACAGGCAGTCAACCTCCGCGGGGTCTCTAATAGTGTGTATTTTGTTTTGACACATTTTCTTTAGCATGGCAGGAAATGTCATTTGTACTTGAGCCCCCCTGGAGCGTAATTCACTCATTTTGGAGCCAAGCTCCCACTGCCTCTGAGTGGTCCTTTTACCCAGATCAGAACGGATTTGGTAAGTAACATCACCAAATTGTAACTGTCGTTCCTTCAACGCCCGCCCCAACACCAACTCCTTAATTGAGAAAGTTTTTTTTTTTTTTTTTTTTTTTTTTAAAAACCTTTATTTGTGCATAGTAAAAGAACAAATACGGGCCTACAACCATCAGGCCGGCCACAATACGGTTGAGCACAGAGGCAAACAATACATTCCCTGTGCGGCAAGGTCAAGATTAGCAACGATTCAGGATTCATACACTGGAGGGATCCTTGACACCGGGGGAAGGAGAAGTGAAGGTTAATTTTAAGGTTTTCAAAAAAAAAAAAAAAAAAATTTTTATCGAGAATAAAGTCAGTAAAGGATAGAAACAAGGAGATTCGAGTCCGCAAGTCGGCTTCATACACTGGAGAGCAGCAGCATCATTAAAACGGCCATAGAAAATCTCCTACAGTAAGGCGATGCAATTAGATAACAGGATCATCACAGTAGCAAATACGCACCCCCTAAAAGCCGCCCCCACTCAATCCACCCCACACCCGGACCCCGAATCGAAACAAGTATAGCGCAGAGACATGAAAGAAAGAGGCCCATAGAACTAAAAAGAAACAGTAAATTACCCCCCCACCCTACACCAATGCGGAGGCTATGGCCTACCCCCCCCCCAGCATAGTGCCTGTCGCCCAATGAACCCGAAATATAGACGAGAGAGAAAGTAGGAATAGAGTAAAGAAACTAAGAGAAGAAAGAAGAAAGGAGGCGGGGAGGAGCCCACGTATCCTCAGGAGCGCCCGACACCACCGGCCAACCAAGCCTCCACACACTGAAACCCCACTACACCCGAAGGCGGTCGTGGGAAGATAGCATGTAACACCACGGAAATGAAGGCAGACAGATCGCGACGAGTGCGCACAACATAAGTAGACAATTCCAGTCCCAGTCCAGCCCGGCCGTGAAGCCATGATGATAGAAAGTAATCTAGCCCTGGCCCGATCGCGGGCGTACGATTAGACCCGCCCCCTCGTGAATGCCCCCCATCCCGAACAGACAAAGACAATATGGCCACTTGGGAGAAGATGGAGAAGTAGAGTCACAAAATGGCCGCCGATCATCTATGGAGGTCCCCTTGCACACCATATAAAATCCAGACCTGGCTTGTAAAGTACATGAGTTCCACATAAAAGGAGTCATAGGCCGCCGTGAACGGTTCCTCGAGGTCGCCAGGTGTAGTTCAGCTGGAAACTCCTGCGGGCACAGTGAGGCAGGCAACAACAAAGCAGGCAGCAATGACCGGGGAAACAAAGTATCTGCCATTGAGCAGGAGAGCGATTGATCCCGAGCGCCGGGAAAGCCAAATGCAGACACCAGTGTAGCACCGCTATACCCAGTCGTTGCTTCCCCGCAGGAGGACCACAGCACTGGCAGACTCACGTCTTGTTGATCACAAACGGGGCGCTCACGGCCCGCAGCAGACAGTGTAGAGTCGAACCGCTCACTCAGCGTTTGCAAGCCGACACACAATTGCAGACGAAAGTCCCGCAGGGCAGCCAGAACGGAGCCGTATGTCAGCGGAGGCTGCGTCCCCCCAACGGCAGCAATCCGGGACGGCACTGGGGAGCTGGAGTCTGGTAGAGGGAGGGCGAAACGGGCAGCGGGCGAGACCGGAGCATCACCCCCCAGCAGCGAGCAGGCAATCAGCGCCATGTTTTACCGTTGAACGGTACCGTGGCCAGGGGGGGGGGATCGTGACAAGGAGGCAATTCCCAACAGGTCTGCGCCGCAACAGGTGAAAGCCAGCAGTCTCTTCCCCTCCCTCGGGCTCTCTTTGCAGCCGACTAGACCATAGAAGAAGGGGGTCTGCAGCCTTCCACGGCGTGGTCCACAGAGCGGGGTAGGAGACCCGCCACACCGGGGCTTACCCTCTGGCTCCAGCCCGTCAGATGCAGGGTACAGGAGGTGTCCGGGCGTCTCTCTCCCGGCTCTTCTGGCGACCGTACGTGGCGTGAGGCGGGATCGGGACCTCGGGCTCAGATTTGCACCAGCGGGTCCGGTGACTGCGACGCTTCCAGGGGGCCGGCCGAGGCCACAGTAGAGCAAGGGTCCAGGGCGGGGAACAAAGGCACCAAAAACTCCGGCATCCGGGCGGGCTAAGACTTCGGGAAAGCGGCGGCGCAGTCAGCGCGTCGTCGCACGCGTTGCACCTCGAAAATCGGCAAGGATAGGAATCAGGATGATAGTCCGAGGCCAAGGGCCGACGGAGCCGGGCGCTCAAGCGACTGCTCCGGTCGCCATCTTGGCTCCTCCCCCTTAATTGAGAAAGTTAAGAAGTTTACTAGGATTCTTCTTGGGGCCTTCCTCCCTGGGTGAAGTCTGTATGGGTCTCTATGGACTCTTTGGAGTTCTTTTTCCCAATCAATATCGCTTCTGTCCGGAACCAAATCCTCCAGTAGCTTACATACAAAACCTTTAATGTCTGTCCGTTTTCGAAACCCCCCAAAATATGAACATTATTTCGCCTAGCATGTAACTCCAGTCTTTCCAGGTCCTCTTGTAATGTCTTGTTCTCTTTTCTGAGGCCTGCTATTTCCTTAGAGTTTGCTGCAGTGGCCTCCCCCAGCACCTTCACCTCCTCCTCCAGTGCTGCCGTAAACAGAGCAATCCCATCAATCTTTTGTTCGAGGATCCCACACTTTCCTTGTATCTCTTTCTGGTTCTGCTCAGAGGTTTCGATCTTAAGCAAGATGTCCTGTCTCATACTGAGTAGAAGGTCCGTCACCTGAGTCACTAGAGGAACATCCTCCAGAGTGCAATCCCCTGCCATCACACCTTCTTCATTATCCCCGGAAGCCCCCTGAACAGGTTGTACCGTGAGCGTAGGAGAGGTTCGCAAGGGGGTACTCAAAACACCAGGGGGGCTGGATATAGATTCCTCCAAACTCACCGCCCGATCTCTATAAGGGGAGAAAAGCGATTATCTAACCTCAGTGGTTCACTAAGATCTCTCTGTCTCCCCTGTAGGTCTGTCGCATCCAACCCACTCCCTACACCTTCAAGAGACTTCTCAGCCCCTACTGAGCCTGCTGAGCCTTCCACATGTTCCATAATTTTAAAGTAGCACCTGAGAGAAGGGGGTGGTGTAGACGAGGGCCCTGCTTCTTTTACTCTATACTTTTTTATTCTGCCTTTCTTTGGGGGTTTCTTAACCGGTGTTATGGGTTGAAGTGTGCTCACTTGCTTTGCACTCCCAGTGGTTCTCTTTTTTTCCGGGACAGGGCGTAAAAGATATCTGCTCCTACCTGTTGACAAAGGCTGGGCAGCCCTCCGAACCGCCCCAGAATCCCCAGAGTCCCCAGAGTCTCCCAAGGTATTCAACACCTTTGTTATATTCTGTTCCTGATCTTGACCCGGTACGGGGTGCCCGTTACCTCTTACTCTCTTCGTATTATCAGTGTGCCCAACGTTGAGGGGTGAGGTACGCGATGCACGGTCTTTCTCCATCCACTCCTCAATTGCGCTAAAATGAGAGACCTGCTCAAGTGGTACTACTGTATGGAAAATGGATCCCAAGGCTCCCAAAACAACACCTCTTACCGGGGAAATGGCAGTCTTGTCACAGCCCCGTATCTGCCATGCACGTGCCCCAGCAGATTCGCGAGCCTTCCTCTCTGCGCCTCTCCACGTATGGTGTAGCCTTGCTGTAATCCGCCGTTCGCACTTCACTGAAGCAGCTGCCCGACTCCAGCTTTCTTGGGAAGCGGGGTCCCATCCCACGACTGAAACCAAATGGGCGCCGAAATCCATGCGGGGGAGAGCGGAGCAGTGTAGACAATATTTACGTGCTCTGTGAGATCGGGAACGACACCCAACACTTGCACCACCTGCCTTACATTGTAGCGCCAAGCAACAGCATGATTCTCTCTCTTACAGTACAGCGATCCTCCCGACCGGCATTAGCCAGCCGCCATGTTCCCCAACCACGTGATCGATTCGTGAAGCATGAAGAGGTTCAACATTGAGAGAGGGGGGGGAGGGGCACGGGTGGTTGGGAGCATGTGGTAGAAAAATAAAAAATATTGTCCTCCCTCTGCTGCATAGTTGGTGGTCTACATTAGGAAATACAAATCTGCTAATGTCTTTGTACCTACAAAAGGTAGCGCAAAACAAGATTGACTTTGATGGGATTGGCAGCAATCGGGTTCCAATAACTGACAGATGAAAACGAATATAGTACACGTTGTGTCCTGGAACGTAAATGGTTTGAGGTTTAGGAGGAAGCTAGCTCGAGTAATGGAATTTTTAAAGAGAACCGAGGCTAGTGTTATTTTATTGCAAGAGACCCACTTAATAAAGCACGAATGTATAAACGCTTTTAAAAAATGGGCCTGGGTTCAGGATATTGTTGGCTCAGATCAAAGCAGTGACACTAGGGGGGTAGCCATTCTTATTAGAAGTAATATGGGTATCACACTGGTAAGCCATCGGACAGATTCCTCTGGGAGGTGGGCCCTAGTCAAGATAAGAATACAAGGAACGCCTGTAGTCGTTGTTAGCTACTATGGGCCCAAAGAGGATAACCCAGATGCACTAATTAAATTGGAATCATGCCTATTGTCATCTAGTGTCCCAGTGATACTAGGAGGGGATTTTAATTTAGTCCTAAATAAGAGTTTGGATAGAATCTCCAAAGCTAAATATGTTACCCCATCAAAAACTATGGCAGTACTTAGAACTATGATTAGTGAGTTAAACTTAGCCAACATTTGGAGACTTAAGATGGGAGATAAGAGATATTTCACGTTCTTCAGTGAAAAGTATGGCCATCATTCACGGATTGATTATGTCCTACTAGATCGTGAGTTGTTATCAGGAGTTGAGACGATCAAGCACGTACCTGCCATATTTTCAGATCATTCGGCTGTTCTCCTATCACTAAATACTCAAAACAAGAGGGGTAAAACTAGGTGGACTCTGGACAGAACAATCTTGTTAGATGAGGGGGTTATACTTGAAATGAAAGAAGAGGCTGCGATGTTTTTTGAGGCTAATAGTGGGTCTGCAAAAATTCAAATTGTATGGGATTCTTTCAAGGCCTTTTTAAGATCCACAGGCACTGGTATTATGGTGGGTGAAAAACGCAGTATGAGACACCAAGAAGAAAAAAAATTCACTTGAGTGCCCCAGTAATGTGGCCTCATTTACGAAGCTATTAGAACTACTGCATGCAGAATATCAAGGAGCCCTTGATAAGATACTATCAGATAGATGGAAGGCTAGCAAATTACAGCATTTTGTGTATGGTGAGAAGAGCGGCTCACTGCTGGCATGGAAAGCTAAGGCGGATAGAGCCCGCAATCAATCAAATCAAAAGTCTTAGAAAACACACAACAGGAGATATAGTTGATACTAATGCCGGAATTGGGTTGGAAGTCTCTAGATATATGAGTCAATTGTACAAAGAAGATACTTCTCCTGGGAGGGCTAACATTGAAGGCTTTTTTAAGGATATAGAACTACCGAATTTAAGTGAGGATCAGAAGTTGGCTTTATCAGCTGTGATAACGGAGGAGGAGATACGACAGCAGTTTAGAAAAATGGCCAGAGGGAAGGCCGCAGGGCCAGACGGCCTACCAACTGAGATCTACCTTAGCCTCTTGGATGAAGCGATACCAGTGCTTAAGGAACTTTTTAATGTAATATTAGGAGATGGGGAAGATCCTCCCTTAAGTTGGGCCGAGGCAACAGTAGTACTGATTTTGAAACCTAAAAAGGATCCAATTTTGGTCGATTCCTCTAGGCCCATATCTTTGTTGAACTCTGATTATAAGGTGTTTGCTGGGATTTTGGCTGCCAGGTTTGCAAAGATTATTAAGTGTATTATACACAACAACCAGGAAGGCTTTATCCCTGGGAGGCAGCTCAACAAGCTAACCTTCCTAATGCTTGGTGTAATAGACTTGGCGGAAACCTACAATCTACCTGTAACGCTTGTGGCAGTTGAGGCCACCAAGGCTTTTGACCAGGTTCATTGGCCATACCTATGGGAGGTTTTAAAGAGATTTGGATTTCCCATTAATATAATAAAGGCTGTCCAACGTTTGTATCGCCTACCAAGAGCAAGGGTGCTTGTAAATGGCGAGCTAACTGATTGGTTCAATATATTGCATGGAACCAGACAGGGATGCCCCCGTCTCCACTCTTGTTTAATATGTATATTGAACCATTAGCGATATGGATTAGAAAAGATACCGCTATCGTTCCTTTTCTTTTTTTTTTTTTTTTTTTTTTTTTTTAAAAAACCTTTATTTCGTCAAGAGTCTGGACACAGCTATTCAGCCGACAACCCGCAGGTTCGGCAGCTTCGACAGAGAAGGACAAAGAAGCGTCCACATTGCATTAAAGGAGCAGTGAAAAGATTCCATTTTTAAATAAACACAAACACACAACAAACCCCAGCAAGGCAAAAACACTGAGTGCCCATGGTGAAAGCCCCCCAGGGGAGGTCAGACCCCAATCATCTAACAGTCACAGTTCTATGATAGGAGATGGGGAAGATCCTCCCTTAAGTTGGGCCGAGGCAACAGTAGTACTGATTTTGAAACCTAAAAAGGATCCAATTTTGGTCGATTCCTCTAGGCCCATATCTTTGTTGAACTCTGATTATAAGGTGTTTGCTGGGATTTTGGCTGCCAGGTTTGCAAAGATTATTAAGTGTATTATACACAACAACCAGGAAGGCTTTATCCCTGGGAGGCAGCTCAACAAGCTAACCTTCCTAATGCTTGGTGTAATAGACTTGGCGGAAACCTACAATCTACCTGTAACGCTTGTGGCAGTTGAGGCCACCAAGGCTTTTGACCAGGTTCATTGGCCATACCTATGGGAGGTTTTAAAGAGATTTGGATTTCCCATTAATATAATAAAGGCTGTCCAACGTTTGTATCGCCTACCAAGAGCAAGGGTGCTTGTAAATGGCGAGCTAACTGATTGGTTCAATATATTGCATGGAACCAGACAGGGATGCCCCCGTCTCCACTCTTGTTTAATATGTATATTGAACCATTAGCGATATGGATTAGAAAAGATACCGCTATCGTTCCTTTTCTTTTTTTTTTTTTTTTTTTTTTAAAAAAACCTTTATTTCGTCAAGAGTCTGGACACAGCTATTCAGCCGACAACCCGCAGGTTCGGCAGCTTCGACAGAGAAGGACAAAGAAGCGTCCACATTGCATTAAAGGAGCAGTGAAAAGATTCCATTTTTAAATAAACACAAACACACAACAAACCCCAGCAAGGCAAAAACACTGAGTGCCCATGGTGAAAGCCCCCCAGGGGAGGTCAGACCCCAATCATCTAACAGTCACAGTTCTATGATAAGAGAAAGAAGGGGGACAGCAGAGGCCCAAGCAGTCAATTAATCATCACATCTTATATACTGAGCTGGAAAGAATATCAAGAAGAAAGTTGTTCCTCGGGGGGATCCAAATCAGGGGCAAGACATATTCCCCCCCTATATTGATTCCACCTCCCCCAGATGGCGTGCCACTTCCGAGGGCGGAATCTAGCGCAATACACTGTCTTCTCCCTGAGCATACTCCAATCCATATTTTCTTTCCACGCGGTCAATGTGGGGGGCCCCACGGAGCCCCACAATCGCGCTATATCTCTCTTAGCGACCATGTTACCCAGAGTCACCCATTGGGTCTGCGCCGCATTGTGATCAGTGGGCCCCCAGACATTCAGGAGACAACACCGCGCTTCCGGCTGCATAGCAATGCCCGTAACCTCCCCCATCACTGCATGGACTCTCCTCCAGAATTCCGCGATGACACCACATTCCCAGATGATATGCAGGAAGGTACCCACCATACCGCATCCCCTCCTACATAGGCCTTCCTCAGAGAAACCCATATGAACCAGCCTTGGCCCGTCACATACACTCGATGCAGTATTTTGAGCTGCACCAACCTCAGACGCGACGGGATCGCAACCTCCTTGGGAGAGGAAACAGCAGACTGCCAATCCTCATCATCCAACTCGAGTCCATCCCTAGTCCACTGGTCCCGCAGCCCCAGAAGCGCATCCGCCCGGACGTTTATCAATTTCTTGTAGATGAGCGAGATCGTGCTCTCAGGCATATGGCCATCAAGGATCCGGTCCTCCAAAGGAGAAAACTCAGGCACCCTCTCACCCTCCACGAGGACTGACCGGAGGGCATGACGCACCTGAACATAGCGGAAAAACTCGGAAGCCCCCAGCTCATACTCCTTCTGCAACTCTTCAAAGGACTTCACCCTCCCCTTAATCAGCACATCTCCAACCCTGGAGATGCCGATCAGGTCCCATTTGTCAAAACCCTTCGTATGCCAAAGCCTGCCCAATCTTTCAGATTCAAACAACGGGGTAGCGAGGGTGAGCCTATCCTTCCAGCCCAGCGAGTCAGGTGCCATCCTCCACACACGCACCGCCACCCCAGTAGGCCCCGTGAGGGACGAGTCCAGAGACCGCGAGTACAACGCCCTGTGATAGTTACCACCACGCAGCAACCACCTATCCATGGCATAACCAGGGCTGAGGGCAGGGCCATAGAGACCATGATTAATCGCGCTCAGCTGGGTGGCCCAATAGTAGCGTCGGATGTCTGGAAGCGCAATACCCCCATCATACCATGGTAGCGTCAACTTAGCAATTGCTATTCGAGGCCGCCCGTCCCACAACAACGTTCGTTGGAGGCTTTCGATCTCCCGAAAGTATTTGGCCGGTACCCAATCTAAAGTATTCTGCAATGCGTAGAGGAACCGGGGAAGAGACATAATTTTGAACAAGGCAGCGCGCCCAACGAGGGAGAGCGGCAGCCTCCGCCAGCCCTCTACATCCCGCCGCAGTCGCGCCAAGGGAGGGAGCAGGTTCCTCTCATACCGCAAAGCGGAGTCCGTGGAGATAAAGATCCCCAAATACACGAAGCCCTGCTGAGCGATCTGGATTGAACAAGTTCGCGGGATCGGTGGAACCTCGCCACTCAGAACATATAAATACGATTTACTCCAGTTGATGACGAGACCCGAATTCCTACCGAAAGATGTAAGAACGTCACAGACCACTATCAGTGATTTCTTGGGCGAGGCAAGATACAACAGGATGTCATCAGCATATAGCGAAATGCGGTCCTCGTGTTCGGGCGACCATCTAAGTCCCCGTATATCCGGGTTCCAGCGTATCCACGCCGCCAATGGCTCAAGGGCGAGGGCGAACAACAATGGCGACAGGGGGCAACCTTGCCGAGTGCCCCTCCCAAGCTGAAACGGAGTCGACGCCCGGCCATTTACCACCACACTCGCAAGGGGTCCCCCATACAGCAACCTCACCCAGCTCACAAAGCCATGGCCAAAGCCGAACTTGGCCAGCACCGCCCACAAATATGCCCATTCCACCGTATCAAAGGCCATCGTGGCATCGAGAGACGCCACAACGGCTGGTTCACGCAGCGTGCCCGCCCTGGCGATCATGCCATGAAGGCGCCGAAGGTTTAACGCGGTGTTACGATGCAGAATAAAACCGGATTGATCAGGGTGGACCAAGTCTCCAATCACCCCGACCAATCGGGCCGCCAGGACTTTAGCCAGAATCTTCGGCTCGGCGTTAAGAAGGGAGATAGGCCTATATGAGGCACACTTATCTCGGGGTTTACCATCTTTGTGTATAACAACAATCGTCGCCAGTCGCTGATCCAACGGGAGTGTCCCACTCCCCTGCGCCTCCACGAACATGGCGCGCAGGTGAGGGGCAACCATATCCGGAAACAGCTTATACAAGTCAATTGGCAAGCCGTTCGGGCCCGAGGCCTTGCCCGAGTTCAGCGTGCGGATAGCTCCCGCCACCTCAGCGACCGTAATGTCTCCGTCCAAATCGTCCCTATCCACATCGGAAAGACAGGGCATAGCAACATCACGCAAGAGGTCACGCGAGTTCTCGGGCGGCCTATCCGACACTGAGGTATAAACCATACGGAAATAGTCCATGAAGCACTGCACAATCCTCTCAGGTTCCACAATCACCTCTCCCCCCTCTCCCGTCAACTCCGGCACTACTCTATTAACCCGTTCTTTTTTGTCCAGCCAAGCTAGGAGTTTCCCGGCCTTGTCACCAACATCATACAAACGGCCCTGCTGTTCCCTACTGAGGGTCTTAGCGACATTCATCACCAGGTCCTTATACTCGGCTTGCTTCAAGCTCAGCTCATGCAGTGAGGCCTCTGTAACCTCCTCCTCTAGCGCTCCCTCCAAAGCCACAATCTCCTCCTCAACCTGCATGACCTCGCCATCTCTCCGCCGCTTGGCCGCCACTACAAGGGAGAGGGCCTCCCCGCGCAGCACGGTCTTGAACGCTTCCCACAGCGACACTGCCGAGTCCACGGATCCCTGATTATCCTTGAATTTTTTTTTAACTGTCTTCACCAGTGCGCTGCGCATCTTGGGGTCTCGGAAGTACCAAGGGTTAATAGGAGCCACTCTTCCCCCTCCCTCACGGCCAACATCCAGCCTGACCCACACTGGCGAATGGTCCGATATACCACGCGCCATGTGCCTGGCCTCGGACACCATTGAGGCGTGCGCAGCCAGAGTGAGCAGGTAATCAATCCTAGAGAGGCTACCATGCGCTCCGGAGTGGAAGGTGTATTGGCTCTGTGTGGGGTGCAGGAGCCTCCAGCAGTCTATCAGGCCAAGTGTGTCAAGAAAGTCTGGAAGCCACTTCTGAGCCCCCCCCGTGTCTCTGGGCGGGTATCTATCCAGCAGCCCAGAGCCGACAGCATTGAAGTCATCCCCCACCACAAGCATACCCCCGGGAGATCCAGCAAAGCCCTACCCAGATCTGTAAACGTGGAGGCCTGCAGGGCCGGCGGGACATAAACCGAAACTAAAACCAAAGTTCTTCCTTCCCACCGCCCCGCCACCGCCACAAACCTCCCCCTATCGTCAACAATGGTGGAGTCCACCTCAAATGGTAGCGAGGCTCTGACTAGGATGCCCACACCCCTGGACCCAGAGGAAAATCCCGAATGTGCTACGAATTTATAACCCTTCCTATTAAGAGCATAGCACATGTTACCTATAAGGTGCGTCTCCTGCAGTAGGGCGACATCCGGTAATGACCGTTTCAAGAATTGCAAAACAATCCCGCACTTAATGCGATCCCCCAAACCATTAACATTCCAGCTAATAACACTTAAACCCCTACCCCCCATCCCCAAACGTAAGGAGGCCCACCCCACACCCGAAGAGCCACCATGGAACAGCCCTGAAAATAGTCAATACGCCTTGCATAAACAAACCCCCCAACAACGAACCCAAAATCCCAACTATCCCCCCCACCCTGCACCCCTGCTGCAGCTTACAAAGCCCCCCCAACTTGCAGTGTGCCTGTCGCCCTACCCAAAATCTACAAAAAGTACCCTAAGGGAGGAAAGAGCTCCCCTCGTCCTCCCACAACCCTCCGTATTAACTGCATTCTGTTCAAGTCATTAACTGGAGTCAAAACGAGTCAGTCCGGTTCCGAAGACATCAACCTTGTTCATCCCGGCCACTGTCCCCATCTGCGGCAGTGTCCTCTCCCGTCCGTCGTCGGGGCAGAGCATCCAGCCATTCCTCGGCCATGACAGGCGACTCAAAAAAGAATGTTCGGTCTTCGTACACCACACGTAGTCTCGCAGGGAAGAGCATGGCATATTTCAGTTCCCTCTCCCGAAGCCGCCTCTTCACCCCCAGGAAGCCCTGCCTCTGCCTCTGCACCTGCTGGGTGAAGTCAGGATAGAAATTCACCGAAGCGTTCTGGAAGGGGACCGGGCCCGTCACCCTCGATGCTTGCAGGATAGCGTCCCGATCTCGAAAATGAAAGAGCCGGGCGACAATCGGCCTCGGTGGGGCTCCCACCTTGGGCCTACCACCCGGCACCCTATGTGCCCTCTCAACTGCGAAAAACTTTCCAAGACCCTTAGGCTGCAGATGATTAAGCACCAAGTCCTCCACTAGCAGGTCTACAGAAGTCTCGTCCGAGGACTCCGGGACCCCTATAACGCGCACGTTGTTGCGCCTGGCCCGGCTCTCAAAGTCCTCCAGCCGACGGGTGGCGAGATCACTCTCGGTCCGCAACTTACGGACCTCGGTCTGTAGTTCCGAGACATCAGCGGCAAGGCCCGTGGTCTTGAGGTCCAGGGTTTTAACTCGTTCATTCGTTTTGCCCAAATCCGCACGGATCAGATTAACGTCCACCAAGATGGCATCCACTTTGTGCGCCAGGGCATCAAACTGTCTCCCAATCGAAGTCTGCAGTCCGTCGAGCGCTCCCATGACATCCTGGAGCGAGAGCTCCGGGGCCAAGGGTGAGGCAGCCTTCTGTGCATCCGGCGACTGGCTCGGTCCACCCGGTGACCCCTTCTGCTGGGCGTAGCGGTCCATATTGTTGGCCTGAGTATAGGCTCCCCGCCTGGTGGCCTTAGGCTTCGGCCGATCCACCTCTGCCTTGCCCGACATGGTTGGCTCAAGCAGGTCAGTTCAATCAGGACGACCCTCTCTCAGCGAAAGGAGGCAGGAGTGCGCAGTCCTGCGATGGGCCACCAGAGTAGCGTGCAGAGCGTCCAAATAATAATAAGGCAGCCGAGAGCACTCCCTGGGCAGGGCCAACAAAGGACGAGAAAGTGAAAGTGAAAGGATGTAGACCTCCGTCCGGTAGTTCACACCTCGCCTGGCCGCTGTTGTTCAATTAGAGGCCGGGCATCCTGCCAACTCCAGCCCCTGGCATCCTTCGGAGATAGGCCTCAATCTTCCGCCATGCATAACTCCGGTTCCCGGTGGGCGATCCGACCGCGGGTAGCATCAATCGCCTCCCTGACTAGTCATCTGCACGATGCCATGCATGCAAACAGGATTAGAGACAGGATAGTCGACGGAGGGCACGAGGGTCTCGGGAGCTCAAAGCTCACGCGGCCATCTTGGTCAAGCGCTAGGCTCCTCCGGGCGTTCCTTCTTAATTGTGTGCTATCGTTCCTTTTCAATATGGAGACTTTGAGATTAAGTTAGCCCTTTATGCTGATGATCTTCTACTTCATACCCTGAACCCACAATTGTCCATTCCGATATTAATGGCCAAAGCGGATGCATTTGGGAAGATTTCAGAATGCAGGGTGAATACAAATAAGACCGAAATTATGGAATGGAACCAACCCAAGCAACAGTTCTAGCCAAAATCGAGCATGCGCTATCTTGGCATAATCATTACGCAGAAATTGGCGGAAGTTATTACAGTCAATTGGAAAAAGATTAGCCAAGAAGTAGGGAAACTGTTGGTTAGATGGGCAAAACTCCCTCTAAAAATTGTACGATAGGGTAAATCTCATTAAGATGGTTATTTTACCCAAAATTAATTTTTGTTTAATTCCATACCACTATTATTTGATAAAGTGAGATCGCTAAACTCCAAGGAAGGTTAGGTAGTTTTATCCGGGCTTCTAAGGGGTCTCGCATATTTTGGAAAAGATTAAGGAGGAGACTGGAGAGGGGTGGGCTGGCTTTAGCAGATCCGGTGACATATGTGTTAAATGGTAGCGGCAGTTTCAGTCGATAACCCTTCAAGTATTGCCCGGCGGTAATCGCCTCTCATACCATTCGATAATTTACCAATGAAAGAGGCAGGCGCCGGAGACTGGAAGGCAGGAAACAAAGTTTTTATTCCGTCGGAGCAAAACACATCAGATCAGACAGCAAGGTATCGTCACGAGGTGCTCTAACTGCATCTCTGAGGCCTCGCCTCTTATACACAGGTTTATGACTTTATTGCAGAGTTATCATACATGGCACATTCTTGAGATTGTCTTGGAACATGAAAGAACATCCTCGGAATCCCCACTTCGAGCTCGTTCCCACACATATCTACAGTGGAAGTCCCCACCCCATCCACAGTAGGAGATGGCTATCACACAGCTGGACATTCCGCCAATTCCCGGGGGTGTGTGCGACCGGCCGGGTCTCAGGGGGTAGGGGCTTTGATCTACTGTAATCTCTTTGATGTGGGGTGTTTCCCTTACAGTAGGGGTAATAAACTGCATCCGCAGGGCTAGGTGATGGCCTGGGATCGGTTCGGACAATGGGGCGCAGAGGAAGGGGGTTATCAAAGAGATGCATGACCATGTATGGGATGTCGGTCAGGCGTGGGATGTGGTTCCATGGCAGGGTCGCGCAGAAGGAGAGGGTTTACGGCCCGTGTATGAGAGCGCGGGGGATGCTTGCAGCGCCAGGGGAACGCGCTGGCGATCGGCAATGAGCAGGGAGAGACCAGGGTGCCTAAAATGGCTGCCGTGCGCTTTCCTGCGTGTCGCGCTGGGGAGAGCCAAGATGGCGCAGATAATGTTCAGTTTGCAAGCTAAATCTCCACAGTCCTCCCTTTTAACATGTCTCGCCAGCTTGTCTAGTTTGGATCTATCCCCATAATACTACGAACTTCCATCTCATACAGAGCTTTCATTCGTTCCGCTTCAAAGTTCAAAGTCTTAGGGCAGATGCAGTTCATAAAAAGCGAGCATAAAGGTGGCAGACACTGAATCCCCAAGCAGCATCCACATAGTATCACAATTGGTATTAGGATAAATGAGAACAGCCTCCATCCCCAACTTCTAATAGTGTCCCCAGTGACCATTCTTCTTGCTCCTGATGAACTTCTGCGGAAAGTCTGTGGAGGTGTTCAATTGCTTTGTAGACTGAGGGCGAGTTATCCGGTACGTAGGTACAACAGCTGGACCCAATGATGCGGCATGCTCCTCCACGATCAGCCAGAACCACATCTAGAACGAGGCGGTTCTGAAGAGCCACTAGGCGGACGGCCTGGAGCTCGGCGGTGTTGTTGGCGAGGGCGCCAGCCGTAATGTTCATCGCCGTTTCGACTGCCTGGGTTAAGTGGCGGATGGCACGGCTGTTTGCCATTGGACCCCAGAGTGGAACGAGACCTTTTACTGCGTCCATGAACTGTGCTCCGGTGGAGTCGGCTTGCACAATGTCTTTGGCATGTTTCTGTCGGTGATGGTTTGCTGGAGCCACATATGTCGGAGGAAGGACAAAGGCGATGTAGCAGGTGCCTCCCCAACCTTTCGGAAGCCAGGTGTAGGCCTTAGTACCACAGACGAAGTACATTTTCGGGGAGGCAACAAAGGAGGGTGGATCAACTGAGTCCAATGTTCGGGTGATGAGGCAGGAGCTGTGGCCCACCGGCTGCGCCCCCAGGCCTTTGAGGCACACAATTCCAGTGATGTTGATGACGGATAGGGCCACTGTTAGGGTGGCGGCCGTCCGTTTCCGGAGGTAAGAGAAGGTGTGTCTGGCTGGGTTGTTGAACACTTGCATTTCAACTCGTTCTTTGGCAGGGATGTCCATGTGAAAGGAAGTGTTTGATCTCAGAGGACAGAAGGGGGCAGAAGTTCTTCCAGTTTTGTTCAGCCAGAACCCATGGTAGAAGTGTGACATGGTTCTGCCGGAAGTGACATTGTCCTTGTAGCTTTCTTGCAGGAGGATTAGCCAGGTGAGGCAGGAACCATGGACAGAAAAAGGTGAAGGGATGAAAGGGATAGAGTGTCCAGTAGCATGTGGTAGAAATCCACAGATCCAGCAATTAGTGGCGTTGGCGGCAAGATTGTGTTGGTGGAGCAGCTGCACAAAAGAATTATTCCAGAACTCCTTACGCCTTTCTCGGAGTTGGGGTGAAAGTGAGATCAGATGGTGTTCTTTCATGGTGGTAGGTTGAACGGTGGTCAGCAATGTCCTATGAGCGGGTGTGCTCTCCTCCGTGATCCAGAAGGTGACCATGAGGAGAAGGCAAAAGAGAAGGGTAATGAAAAGTGTAATAGTCTTTGAGCTGTGCATTCTGTCAGTCTTTGGGTTTTTGTAGTGGATCTTCGGACGTCCGGTTGCTTCCATCATCTTCATGTCGGGCGCTTCCATCACCTTCAAGAGACTCGGTAGCGGGCAGAACCACAGACTTTGTTTAGTTTCTCTCCTGGTGGCCTTTGAGGTGACTAGGCTACCGCTCTGAGATTTCCACTTAGTTTGTGGTCTGCTTAGCCGAAGTTCTCTCCTTTCGTCGCAAGTTATACCCTTCCTTGGATGGCACGGTGGGATCGGGATATTTCACTAGCTCAAGTGTCTCCGTATCTGGGCGGCGGTTCAGGGATGGTCGGTCTTTGTCCAGAAGTTCTTCTTGGGCGGTGATGTTGTCCGTGGTCATCAGGGTCGGTGATACCTTCTTGCAGTGGTGTGCATGCAGCCAATTGCGATTCCCCTCCACTCGAAGAGCTGTTCGGGTGGTGATTAGGACTTGCAGGGAGCCCGTCCACCGGGGCTCCAGACTCTTGGTGCGCTGGAAGTTACGCACTAAGACAAAGTCGCCGGGTTGGATGTCGTGCCCGGGGCCCCTGGAAACATCGGGAATGGCTTGCAGCACCTGCTGATGGATAACAAACAACGTTTTAGTTAGGTTATACAAATAGTCAGACATGAGGACGTCCGGGACGTCGTGGATGGATGTTGGTTTTGGTGCAGTCCAAAGGTTCATGGGCCGCCCAAAAACGAACTCGTAGGGGGTTAAGTGGTGTTTAGTGGGGGTGGAACGCATTGATAGCAATGCTAGCGGGAGAGCGTCTGGCCATTTCAGTCCTGTGGTGGCAACTATTTTTGCTATCTTAAGCTTCAATGTGGCATTATGTCGCTCAACCAAGCCTGCAGATTGGGGATGGAAGACCGCGTGGAATTTCTGTTTCACACCCAGCCCCTTTAGGATGAGTTGGATAACCTCGGCTACAAAGTGGGGGCCATTATCGCTCCACAAAATTCGGCAAAGGCCGTATCGGGGGAAGAATTCTTTCAGTAGTACTTTTGCAGTTGTCATAGCGGTGTTGTCGTGGGTTGGGTAGGCCTCCACCCACTTGCTGAAGGCACACACAACGACAAGTACGTACTTAAAACCTTGGCACCTTTCTAACTGGACATAGTCCATTTGTAGGACTTCAAAGGGGTGATTGGGAACCCCAAACCCTCCCCGGGGTACAGCAGTTCCTTTCCCAGGGTTGTGTTGGAGGCATACCAGGCATTGTTGGACAAGACGTTTGGCTGAGTCTGGGATTTTGTCGTTGTGCCAGACTTTGGAGATGAGTTCGATCATGGGGGCAGATCCTATGTGTGCGGGGGAGTGTGCCATGGTCAGCATGGGGATCAAGTATGAGTCGGGTAGCAACCATTTGTTCGAGTCTTTAGTTCGCCAGCAACCGTCATCGTCCTTCAATCCCACCCGGGCCCATTCAGTTAATTCGTGTGGTGTGCTGGCTAGTTGGATATCCTTAATCGTTTCCCTAGCATCCTTCCATTTCTCAGTTTGTGACCTGGTCACGTACATACGGGTCATGGACCTATTCTCGGCTGTGGTTCGGGCAGTAATGTCAGCTAGTGCATTTCCCTGTCCTATAATGTCTGTCACCTTCTTGTGCGCCTGGCATTTGATCACGGCCAGCCGTGTGGGGAGGAGGACTGCTTCGGTCAGGGCAGAGACTAGATCTCCATGCAGGATGGGTGTGCCGTGGGAAGTCAAGAATCCCCTCTCTTTCCATAAGAGCCCAAAGTGGTGAACTACCCCGAAGGCGTACTGACTGTCTGTGTAAATGTTTGCGGTTGTCCCTGCTGCCAGGATGCATGCTCGTGTGAGAGCAATTAGTTCCGCCGCCTGTGCGGATCGCTGTGTGATGCGGGCTGTCTCAACAACTGTTCGGGCTGTGGTGACTGCATAGGCAGCTGAGGTGGTGCCATCGGGGAGCTTGATACATGAGCCATCCACCCACAGTTCTCCGTCAGGGTCCGGGAAGGCAGTATCCCGGAGGTCAACCCTACTCTTGGTCTGTTCGTCGGTGAGGGTCACGCAGTCATGTATAGGGGACGCATTGGGGTCAGCGTCAGGGAGAGGTAGTAGAGTAGCTGGATTCAGAGTGGTGCATCGTTCCAATGTGATGTGGGGTGCAAGCAGAGTTAGTTCGTAACCAGTCAGTCGCGCGCTAGTCAGGTGTCGGGTCTTGGTTTGGTTTAGGAGGGTGTCAACCGCATGGGGTACCAATACTGTGAGAGGGTTCGAGAGCACGATCCCCTCACTTTGCTGGATAGAGACAGCAGCGGCGGATACTGCTCGAAGGCAGGCGGGCAAAGCTCTGGCTACAGGGTCAAGTGTGGCCGAGAAGTAGGCACAAGGGCGTTGTTTAGGGCCTATGGACTGGGTTAGAACAGACAACGCACATCCCTCCCTTTCGTGGGTGTAGAGGGAGAAAGGTTTAGTATAGTCTGGGGTTCCTAGGACTGGGGCCGAGCAGAGGGCGTTTCGTAATTCTTTGAAGGAGGATTGGCATTCGGGTGTCCAGGGGAGGGGGAAGGGGACATCTTTAGCCAGCAGGGAAAGCAGAGGTTTTACGATAAGACTGAAGTTTGGCAACCATTGTCGACAAAAGGAGGTGAGGCCTACTAGGGACCTCACTTGTTTCTGAGTTTTGGGAACAGGGGTTTCTAGGATGGTCTGAATTCGATCAGGGGTAAGTTTTCTCCCGTCTTTGGATAGTAGGTGGCCTAGATATGTTACTTGGGGTTGGCAGAATTGCAATTTCTTCCTGGAGACCTTGTGACCGTTCTCCGCAAGGAAGTGGAGGAGGTGAATGGTGGCTGTGACGGCAAGTGGAGTGGTGTCGGCCGCCAAAATAATGTCATCGACGTACTGTATTAACACCACTCCATCGGGTAGTTGGACTGCATCTAGTTGCCTCTTGAGGGCTTGGCTATAAATGCTGGGACTCTCAGTGTAGCCTTGGGGTGCCCTACAGAATCTGTACGAACGGGCTTTTAAGGTGAAGCCGAACAGGTAGCGGCTGTCTGGGTGGATGGGGATGGAAAAGAATGCGTTCTTGAGATCAATAACGGTAAAAGTGGTGGCAGTGGACGGAATCAGGGTGAGGATGGTGGTGATGTCTGAGACCACGGGGTACTGAGGTATGACTACTTTGTTAACTTCTCGTAAGTCAACAATAAAGCGGTATGCTTTCTCATCTCCCTCGCCTTGCTTTTTTACAATGGGTAGGATAGGGCTGTTGCAAACATTACTGACTACTTCTTCTACCACTCCTGCATCGACTAGGGACTCGATGATTTCCACCAATGCCTTCTCGCCTTCGGGCGATATCCGATACTGTGGAAGCTTTGGGAGCACTGCGTCCGGTCGGACGGTTATGTGTACCGAAAATGTTTTAGCAAATCAAGTCCCATAATAGCATCGGGGGTGTTGGAGGAGAGTAGAAAGGTTGTGTCAGTGGTGTTATCTTCTAAGTCAAAGGAGATTGGTGCTGATAAGGGGTTAGTGGAGGGCGTTCCATCGAAGCCTATTGAGGTTACATGTGAGCCAGACAAGGGTGCCCTAGGAATCAGTCGTTTAGATAATGCACTACGTGTCGCCCCAGTATCTACCAGGAATGGAGACTTGGTGCCCAAGACCTTAGCAGTGACGTAAGGACCTTGCTGGTCAACACGGAGTTCGACTGGATCCCTCCCTTGTCCCTGGCGGTCCTATGCGAAGTCATGGGGGCTTTCGTAGTCGGACTGCTGACACTGGTTTTGTCGGGGGCGATCAAAAGTGTTTGGTCTGCCTGGCCTGTCGTTGATGGCGTCGTTCGTGTACCCTCGTCCCTGTCCTCTATTTCTGGGGTCATATGCTGTGTCTCTGGGGTCCCTATTTTTGTTCAATTCCAGAAGGACCGGGCACTGGGATTTCCAGTGTCCGAACCCTCTACAGAACGCACATTGGTTCCCATCTAAGTCTCTCCGTCCGTTGTAGGGTGCAGGTGTATGGTCTCTAGGGGGTAGCTTTCTAGGGGCGGTTGGTTGGTAATTCCCTTTCGGGGGTTCCCTTCCTATGGTCACCCCTTGCAACTGTGCTATCATTACCCTCTCCTTCAGTTCCTTTTTCTTCCTCTCTGACGCCCTATCATTCTCATTCTTTTGGTTTTCGTAGGATTGGGCCATCTGGAGGATTGCTGCGGGTTTAGAGGCTGCCCAACTACTCTCGCTGGTCTGTAGCTTCTGGGAGACTTCTTGTGACAGACCCTTCACATAATTCTGGACAAAGAGGTGATGTCCGGTTGCAGTGGTCATGTCCTGGCCACTATAATCGGAAAACACAGTCTCGAATCGAGAGAAGTATTCAGACACATCCTCCTGGGGTTTCTGGCGACAAGCCGTCACTATCGACCAGTCTACCTTTCTTTCTGGGATTAGAGTCTTCAATTTCTGTACAATCTTGTCTGGGAGCTCCAATATAGCTTTCGGGGGTTTCTGTCCCGGTTCTTGCTGTTTATCTATGGTATCGAGTTGTACCCAGGTATATCCGAACGGCTCAGCGTGGTCAACTTTCCGGATTTGCTTCCACACATCAGCCGGCAGACATAATCTGAAGAACAAGTCGATATCTGCTAAAGTCATTATTGTTGAGCCTAAGGCTGTACCTAGTTCGGTGTAGAAGGCAGTCGGGTTCTTTCTTAAGTCGGGTAGAGTTTTTCTAAAGGTCAAAATATCTTGTCGGTCCCATGGCTGGTAGACCCAATTATATACAACCCTTCCCTTCGCATCTTGGTGGTTGATGTCGTCATGAGTTCCCTGACCTCGTGGGGGGACCCAGTAGGGGGCGGCCTCTTTGATGGGCATCATGGTATCAGTCCTTCCTTCCTGGGGCTTAGTTGCTATGGGGATTTCTGCTTTAGTGGCCTGTCTGTGTTCTTTAAGGTGTCGATAGACCTCGAGTGTACGAGTGAAGAGGTTCGTCACATCGCCCTCTCCTTCTTCCCCAATGTCTACCTTCCTATATAGGGCCGCTAAGCCTTCGGGACCTTTATCGTGGTACCTATCCTCATATGTATTCAGGGCGTGATAACAAAGTCGCACGACAAAGTGTCGTCTGCGGCTGTCGGCATATGAGTTATACACGTCTGTTATATACTCCTCACTTTCCTTTCGCTCCACCAGTGTTCCTACTATCTTGTTGATTCCTGCTCGTTCCTCCCTTGTTAGTCGATTCATTCTGGTGGAATCTTTCTTTCTCATCTCAGGGTCATCCAACGTTATTGCCGACGTTGTGTTCAGTACAAGAGGCTCGGCCGGCGCGGAGGCCGTGAGGACCGAGGCCCCTGTACTGTGTTCGCTTGTGTTTGGGGGTTGTGGGTGTTGCACTACCGATTGGGAGGGTGCGTATGGAGGGGGCATGTAAATGATCGGGGGACCTAATAGTAATTCATCATTCGTCCGTTGCTTAGAGGACAACTCAGGGTAGAGCATAGAGGGGGTCCTAACAGCGTACTGGCCTGATGTTTCGGGCTCCTGTCTTAGTTTAGTTTCCCTTCTCTCCTTTATTTCTTCTTCTAACTTTCTAGCGGCAAGGTGAGCGGCCTTTCGTAATTCCTTTTCTGCTTTCACCTCTTCCCTCTTTTTCCGTTGCGTTGCTTCTTTGCGCCACATGCCGATACTGTCAAGCATAGTAGGCGTCGTTTTATTGCTACGCAGAGCTATTTCTAGCATTTCTATCTTATGGTCGTCAAAAGGATCCCATCAGTGGCCACTGACTCTCGGGGTCCTTCCTTGTATATTTATGCTATAGCTTGCTATAAGCTACGGCGACTAGTCCATATTTAGTGAACATGTCCTTATTAGGGGTGCCTTCCAGTGGAGCCGGATGGTCCACCTCTAATAAGCGGTCCGGGCAGAACCAACTACCAATCAGTGGGGAGAAGATAGGCATGACGGGTTTCAATGGGGACAAAAGTCAGCACTACCTATCTTTTCACTGCTTGCAAAGACTAGACAGAATATCTCTATTCCTCGTTATTTGTAAGCAGAGAATACCTCCAAAGAACCAATATCGAACAACTAGTGTTCGGACAATCAATCAATCAATCAATCAATGGGGAGATAAAGATAGGCACGACGGGTTACAACGGGGACAAAAGTCTGCGTTACCTACCCTTCACTATTTGCAAAGACTAGACAGAATATTTCTATTCTACGTTATTTGCAGACAGAGAATATCTCAAAGAGCACTATTCTTCAAAACAATCAATGTTCGGACAATCAATCAGTGGGGAGATAAAGATAGGCACGACGGGTTACAACGGGGACAAAAGTCTGCGTTACCTACCCTTCACTATCTGCAAAGGGAGAGAGAGAGAGTATTTCTACTCCTCCCCGTTTGTATACAGCGAATATCTCAAAGAGAACAATCAATGAGCAATACTAGTATTTCAAATAATCAATCAATTATTTTGCAATTTGTCGTGTTTCACGACCTTACCCGGACCGCGTGGACAGTTTCTCGTCTTCCGCCTCCAGCGCCCGATCGTCCTCTACTTTCCGTATTTGCCGCGGCACTCCTGATGGTTCCCAGTCAGGACCGTAGATCACTCGAGATAGGTCTGCTCGGAACCAGTGAAGTTCGGATGATCGGCTGCCAGACGAGGGTCTATTGGGCAGGAGCTCTCCCGATCGTTGTAGTCGTTCACTCTGTCGTCGGGACCTCTCCCACTGGATCCACGTGTCGCTGATGGGCCCCACGTTTGGGACGCCAATTGTTAAATGGTAGCGGCAGTTTCAGTCGATAACCCTTCAAGTATTGCCCGGCGGTAATCGCCTCTCATACCATTCGATAATTTACCAATGAAAGAGGCAGGCGCCGGAGACTGGAAGGCAGGAAACAAAGTTTTTATTCCGTCGGAGCAGAACACATCAGATCAGACAGCAAGGTATCGTCACGAGGTGCTCTAACTGCATCTCTGAGGCCTCGCCTCTTATACACAGGTTTATTACTTTATTGCAGAGTTATCATACATGGCCCATTCTTGAGATTGTCTTGGAACATGAAAGAACATCCTCGGAATCCCCACTTCGAGCTCGTTCCCACACATATCTACAGTGGAAGTCCCCACCCCATTCACAGTAGGAGATGGCTATCACACAGCTGGACATTCCGCCAATTCCCGGGGGTGCGTGCGACCGTCCGGGTCTCAGGGGGTAGGGGCTTTGATCTACTGTAATCCCTTTGATGTGGGGTGTTTCCCTTACAGTAGGGGTAATAAACTGCATCCGCAGGGCTAGGTGATGGCCTGGGATCGGTTCGGACAATGGGGCGCAGAGGAAGGGGGTTATAAAAGAGATGCATGACCATGTATGGGATGTCGGTCAGGCGTGGGATGTGGTTCCATGGCAGGGTCGCGCAGAAGGAGAGGGTTTATGGCCCGTGTATGAGAGAGCGGGGGTGGCCGGCGCGCGGGGGATGCTTGCAGCGCCAGTGAGCAGGGAGAGACCAGGGTGCCTAAAATGGCTGCCGTGCGCTTTCCTGCGTGTCGCGCTGGGGAGAGACAAGATGGCGCAGATAATGTTCAGTTTGCAAGCTAAATTTCCACATATGGGCATGCTTTTTTCTTTAAGAACTGCCGGATGCTCCTAAATAAAGCTGACAGTTCTGCCATAGGAATTCTCTTTGGGGCAATGCTCGGTGAACTGAGGGAGGGCCAAGACCAATTCCTGTTTAAGTTTGGAGACCCAAAGTTCTTCAAAAAGTAAGAGTGAAGATTTTAGTGGGGGCTTTGAAAGTATGGGTCCTAATTCGGAAAAAAATAGGGATTTCTTATTATTCATCTAGGGCCTGATTTGGGAATCTCCAGGGACCCCTGACTGTCTGAATGATTCACTTAGTCTCCAATTAAGGAACGCAGGTATTTCTTGTTGGGGAGATTTGAAATCGGGCACTGAGTTAGTAAATTGGGAAAGTTTGAATTAAATCACAGGAGGCCAACTAACCAGGGTTAAATATTATCATCTCTCCGCCTGGTGGGGACATCATGATTGGAATGAAGAGGAGGACGATACCTGGTTAGATCAAGCAATAAAAACTGGCACTGTCAAGAAGGAGGTAGCCCTATGGTATCATATCTTGATTAACGCAGAAGACGACTTAGACAGAGATATCCAGAGGCTCTGGGGAGAAGATATGTTGAATATAAATTTGAGGGAAGCCTGGATAGTTTCCTTTACAATGCTCAGGGAAACTGTCAAACCTGCTTATTTAAAACGCAATCACCTCTTCCCTGCTTATAGGGTGTTTTGGTCCCCAGCAAGATTAGAGAAACTCTCAGGGACACTCTACGAATGCCCAAAATGTAGAGACCCTGCAGCCGACGATCTTCACATATTTTTAATATGCCCAGCTATTGTGAAGTTTTAGTCTGAGGTGTGTGAATTTCATACCGAAGTCACAGGTATTACAGTGAGGGTAAGCCCCGTAATGGTGTTTTTCGGAATTTGGCAAAATAACGACATTGCGATTAGCAGGTTGGATGCAAGATTTATTTTCTATGTAATTCTGTTAGGAAGACAAGAGATTTGTAGATCATGGAAGTCGGACGTTCCACCTCACTCTCTGGAATGCAAAAAAAGTGTTATATATATATATAAGTAAACAGGACCTGTTATGTAATCCTAGTAGTCGAGAGAAAGTATGGGTTAAGCTGGTGGATTGGACTCAAGAGTTTGAGGTCCAATGATTAAGCCAATGTTTAGCCGTTGGTCCTGTTCCCTTCTGTGTTACGGGCACTCCAGGGAACGGTGGAACTGGAAACGGCTTGTCTCTCTTGAGTGGAACGACTCCAACCTGGCCTGGTTTACCAGAGAAGGACTGGAGTATAGCCAACAAGTGAATTGGCAGAATGAGGACAAAAAAAAATAATAAGCGGTACTTACATTGCACTGCTAATCCCCCAAGTGGGTATCCAGGTGCTGTGCTGCTCGTATCAGTCAAAGAGTCAGGTCTTGTGTCCCTTCCTGAAGTTAGTCAACAAGAGTAAAGTGCGGAGGAGGAGGGGGAGGGTGTTCAAGGATTTGGTGGAGAGGTGGGAGAAGTAGCGTCCTGCGGTGCAGCAGTGGTGGATTTGTGGTATCTGTGAGGGCTAGGTGAGCAGAGGTTCCTGGGAGATAGGTGGAAATTCAGGCGGTGGTTCATCTAGGCACGGCCTTGGTCATGGAGGGCTTTGTGGAAGTGCGCCAGAAGCTTGAATTGGCATCTTCTCTGGATAGCGAGACAATGGAGGTCTATCACTTGCTGGATAATGGTCCTCTTAGGTGTTGTGTCCTGCTGGACACAGTCTAGTGTTTTTGCCACCCTCTCCCCTGAGGGCTGGCCCATCCACCCATCCAACACATGCATCACCAGTCAGGTGACCCTGCCAATAAAAGTGCTGAGTGCACGTGCTCGTGGCCAGTTTCTAGTACCATACCCAAGTGTCAGTGTCGTCCTTCCTGCAGTATGTGGGCCTAGGGCCCACAACAAAACATTGGGCAGGTTGAGGATCAGTCTGTCTACTGCGTGCTGGATCTTCTGGAATCTTTTCATGAGTTTGATGTTGGTACCTGTATAGAGTGTGTTGCCGTAGCCCAGTCAGCTGGTGATGAGGGCCTGTGTCACCATTTTCCTGGTGTTGATGGGGAGCCACTTGAAGACTTTGTGGAGCACGTGGAGAGTGTGGAAGCAGGCAAAAGACACAGCTTTGACTTTTTCATGAAGAGTTCGCTATCCAGGATGATGCTGAGGTTGGATGCATGGTCTTCCAGTGTGGGGTTTGGTCCGAGTTTTGATGGCCACCAGGATTAGTTCCAGAGGGAGGTGTGTTTGCTGGCGATCATTACTTCAATTTTGTCCATGTTGAGCTTCAGACACGTTATAGCATGCATTTTAGGTAGCAAACACAAACACATCTCCTTGTGTTTGCTATGCATTTTGGGAAGGCCTTGGCAAAATTTATGTTACATAAGCATAATCTTGCTTAATTTTATGGTATGCTTGTTCTGCAAAATTCCCGAAATGACTCTATTATGCCA
This sequence comes from Triturus cristatus, assembly GCF_964204655.1. NCBI lineage: Eukaryota > Metazoa > Chordata > Amphibia > Caudata > Salamandridae > Triturus > Triturus cristatus. The sequence goes on along the minus strand of NC_140582.1, from coordinate 306,105,290 downwards.
CGTTACATTGTTTGGGGCAAAAATGTAGCGCAAGTGCACAGGATCAGCAATAACAATCAGAATACATGTGGCTGCTATTTGCAGACCTTGTGTTTTTTGTACTATTGTACTACCACAAAATGCGTCCTCACATCTAAAATGAACACCAGGACACATGTTGTGCTAAAATATAGCGCAACTGCCAGGTTTGCATTTTGCGTACTTATGCATTAATTCACATACTTTTTCTGAATTTCACTTAATTATACAAAAGCAAATATACAAATTCCACAAACTCCTGATTTTATGTCTAACCCTGAGATGGTTTTAGCTATCTAGCAGGCAGATTGTGATCTCGATAAAAAATACATAATGTAAAACTCCACATGTAAAAGGTTTCTGGATCACAACCACCATTAAATAAGCATCATTACCAACACCAACAGCATCTCCACCATTACCACGTTACCACCAACAACATTAGAACTGTTACCTCAACCACAAATATTACCACACTCACCTCCATTACTGCCATCACCACCATTATTAGTATTACTACCACTACCGCCTGTATTACCACCACCATGGCACCACTAAAACACCACCACCACTATTAACATCACTATAATCATTATAATCACCATTATTACCATTGCAACTGCCACTACCATCACTATCACCACCACTACTGCTACCCCTATTACTACTATCAACACCACTACCTCCATGATCACTATGATCAATATCACCACCACTCTTACCACAATCACCATCATCACCACTGCTACCTCCATCACAGCTACTACCACCACCACAATGTATCTTGTGTGTTTGTGTGCATAAGAACATTGCGTGTTTAACAGTGCTTTGTGTGTGTGTGTGTGTTTGTGTGTGTGCGCATGTGTGTGTGTAAGGAATATTTGACTTTTGGGATATTTGTATCTATAGATGTAATGATATGCATCAATTTATGATAGGTCACAAAATAAGAGAGTGTTATCTGGCCGCTTGACCTTGTAATTCCAAACTGAGCATCTGATTGGTCTAGAATTCTTTATAAATTTACAAAATCCTTCAATCCAAATTTTCTTGACAAATTCACCCATAAAACAAGACGTAGTGGAAGCAAACATTAACAAACACTGGCAAAAAAGACCAGTCTGTTTTCTAAATGAAAGCAGGTCTTCATTCTTTGGGGAGGGCAAGGCGGGTTTGTTTGTTTGGTAGCATCAGCTGATGAGTGGGAGAGACAGTCAATGAGTGGATGAATGAGTGATTGTATGAAAGAATTTGTGAGTGACTGAGCTCACAGAGAGTCATTGGTAGGCTTTCTTATAATCAAACAAGTATGCATGACTGCAGAAACACCTCACAGGATGTCGGATGAGAATAAAGAAAAAAAGTCTGATGCATAGCTTTTTAGTGGTCACTGAATATGTAGGTTTGCAACTACTAAAAAGTTTTCCCTCTGTATTAAAAGTTGTACCAACTCCTAAAATGGGTTTAGATATGGCTTATAAAATGCTGTTTGAAAGTGGCACATTTTGGGCATTTTTCCAAATAGTGAATCAGTACCTTATGTATCAATGGTTTGTCACCAGAATTCCAGTCACAAACCATTGATAGTTACTTACTTCCACCTTGGGGGTCGTTATTTATGTGCAAAAGGGAAGGATTACCTTACAACCTTTTGCCTTTTTGAATTGTGAAACAAGATTCTGGGGGCCATATTATCAAGAACGGCAATAACATTATCGCGGCTTTAAGAGGCAGGTAACTGCGATAAGGGGCTTGTTAATATGCCCTAGAGAATTCCAATAGAAGCCCAGGTTTGTGGTCCTTCACACCAGAACCTGGGCCTCTATTGTAATTTTCTAGGGCATATTATCAAGCCCTTTATCGCCGCTTTAGCAGCAGTTTCCTGCCGCTAAAGCGGCGATAATGTTATCGCCGTTCTTGATAGTATGGCCCCGGGGGATTAAACAGTGGTCCTGGGAACCACTGCCAGCTCTAAGAGAAACCTTTAAATAAAGAACCCTTTTTTTTAGAAAAAAAGGAACCCTTATTCTTTTGAGGAAATTGGCTTCTTTAAAAACAACAGCTTACTTTTCTGAAAAACAATCACAGGGATGATGGTGGTCTGTTGGCCATTGCAGGCCACTATCCCTGTGAGTGAGACTAATAATGAAGCATAAATTGTGACCCTGCCTCATGAATATTTGCTAGGCAGGGCAGTTGTAGACTCATTACAATTCCTTATGTTGCCAACTGACCTAATATTGCATAGCTCAGTTCACAAAAATAGTCTCGAGCCACAGAAGTAGAGTCTCGAATTTTGACCATTTTTTTCTGCCATGAAGTTAGTACATCTGGCACAAAATCATTAAACATTGAAAAATAACGTTCAAGTACACAGTAAAAGCTGATTGGCTATACAGATGAATGGCCTGGGAACACGAGCAAGAGAGATTTGCAAGTACCGTAATATTGTTCTAATAGAAGATGAAACTTTATTTTCGAAAGCGCCAAACACGAAGCAACAGGCAGATAATATGTCAGACATTGTTCAACAAATATAACAGACTTTAAAAAACATGAGAGATGAACAAATATTGCAAATGCTACTTGGTAAAGTCTATGAGATGACACAAAATGCTGGTGAATACCCAGCAGCACATCACAATATAAGGCAACCAGGACCTGTCACATGGTAAGAACCCTTTCCAGTCAATGAAGGACTGTAATTTACTATGTACAGTTCTAGAATCATAGATCTCCTTAACTTCAAATTTTTCCTCGCCATCCGCAACAATAGATTTAGGATGGTTCACAGATCTGACTAATCTGAGATTAGTAAATTATAGAAGAGAAAAATGAACAGTTGGGTGTAGTCATGGTGAAGTAGGTAACTTCAGGTTATCCATGATTGGATTATTAAACTTGATTATAGAAAAATTATTCGGGTAATAGGCAGGCAATTTAAACCTACAAATCCTCTTACATAAATTTCAGGAAGATAATCAGACCTTACCTACAAATGTATATTGTTTAACCTTTCGTTTGTGCCTGTTAACCTGTCTAGCCTATCTCTCCTGAGATTTCTTTAGATTTACAGCAATATGATCTTGCTCTTTCTTAAGCATAAAAAGAAGACCTTGAGCACTGGTTACTTTTCCGTCAGGAGGCGGAAGCATGGGGCAGGCTCTTGGCTGATACATGTAATTAACGTAGAATGGATTCCAACAGAACAGAGATGTCCTGAGTTGCTGTTGGACTTGGCCCTCTCTGCAGGGTCAGCTCAAACGTTTTGCCTTCACAGCTCCTGTTTCCTGAACCCATTTCTGTTGGATTTTAGGACTATATGCACTTTACCTCTGCTAACCAGTGAAAAAGAGCTTGTGCTCGTGCCTTTAAATGGGCAAAATTGGCTTACATCCAGCTGGCACATTAAATGTACTTGTAAGTCCCTAGTAAAGTGGCACTACATGTATCCAGGGGATGTAGATTAAATGCTACTAGTGGGCCTGCAGCACTTAATATGCCACCCACTCGGTGGAGTGCCTGGGGACATTGGTACTGTAATTATGGACACTTTTTAAACTGTTTTTATAAAGTCTTTTATGGTGTGTGTTTTAAAAGGCTAAGTTTCGTATAGAAAAGCTTTTATTGTAAATTTAGTGCTTTTCGTTGTTTATTGATGAATTGTATTTTAGGTTTTTTATTGAAATGCTTCAGAAACCATATTCCACTGAGAAACTAGGGGTGGGTCTGTCAAAAGCGGCATAACTCTGATATTGTGTATAAAAGTTACCAAAGCAAAACCATTGCACAATAAAGAGACTACTTTGTGTACTACTTGTTTCAGAGTTACAATGTCAAATTGGCAACCATGTTGTCTCCCTGGTGACTCTCTTGTACCCGATTCAAGGTTGTCCCTTTCTCTTTCAAGCTAATTGCTGTAATTAAGATGGATATTTAAAAACAACCATTTTAGGGAATATTTTCATTCTTCTCCATGAGCTCTTGACATTTGTAAGAAATGTTGCATTTCATAAGTGTGAGGACACGCCTCGAAGTTTAACCATGAGCTTTAGAAATCGAATTATTATTAATATTATAATTCATCTTGCACCTTCAGGATTTAAAAAGAACATTGACATTTTAATGTATTTGACACTCTGTGTGCTGGAGGCTTCAGAAGAGAACTGACAGCATTTTTTGTTATTAAAATGTGCTATTAAGAGGCACTATTTCTGTTTTTGTTGGATTGACCTCTAGGAAACACTTTGCCCATCAGCCACACATTCTAGGTGTTCGTAGCTTGAAGGAATATATGCTAGAACAGCATTTGTTGTAAAGTTATTTCAAGACAGGTTGTTTTTTTTTTATAGGTCCTTAGGCCTGATGGCTTCCTGCGTGGATATGGATCAGTCATTTCATATCAGAACTGCCCAATGAGTGGAGGTAACTACAACCATTTTATTTTTATTTAGAACAGCGCAGATTATCAGCAGAGTAAGTAATAGTTGGTAATATTGCCAACTATTTGGCACTCTATTATTCAATCTCAGGAGGAATGGAAGGTAAGACTTGTCCATCACACATCTAAGAAATCAGGTGCATTAACCCACTGTGATCAATATTCTGAGACCAGTACATGTGCACAACTTCAAAGAAGCATACATTGCAGAATAAACATGTCAGTTTGGTCAATAGTCAGACAGGAGCATCTTTCTGAAGATGAAATTTAAAATATTTAATGAGCTCATTGTCATTTCACAGAAGGAATTTTCTGAGAATTGGCAAACAGGGTCCTTGTTCTGAAGCAACTGCTTTTTTAGCTTTCAAATTGCTCATTTACATTTTGTAAGATCTGTCAGCGGCCTATAAAAAGTGTGGAATGCACTAAAATGTTTGCTATAATCATATCAGGTTTAAACAAAATGTTAAAAGGGCACAATTTCTCACCTAATTTTCTTCTGTTGGCTCTAAGGATAGCCCTGGCCCATTGCTTGAAGTGTTAGCCCTGCCTCCATTTATTGAACTGGGCATCCCCTCGCCCCGAAGTTCAGGTCTAGCTGCACCTCGGTAGTCTAGTGTTTAGGTTTTTTTTTTTTTTTTCTTTTTTTTGGTCCTCATCATCCGCCCTTGGTTACCAATTAGGAGCACAAAAAAAGTTGCTTCTCCCCAAGACAACCATTAAGAAAAGAAAAAGGAGAAACATAGCTGCAATCAAGTACCCATTGTAATAAGTCTCGAGAGCACCCTAATGGATAAGCAGCACATAGAATTCCCCAAGCAGCTTAATCATTGGACCATGGGGGAAAAAAAAAAAAAAAACATCGCCCAGTATACCGATTACACCCAATTCAACTGAAGCCAAAAACTTCTTTAGTCAGAGTTGCCAGCTCTTGTTAAATCAACTTTAGATGTTTGTAGCACTGAAGTATGCCAGTCAAACTCAGTGGGTGGGGTCGGGTCCTTCCATTTCCTGCAAATTTCCCTTCGGGCCAATAATGTGCAATAAAAAAGAAGGTTCTTCGCCGGACCCCGAGCTTCAGCTAAAACTCCAAAAATTACAAGAGAAGGAGTTATCAGGACTTCAAAACCCAAAGCCGATGAGAGCGATGTACTAATCGTCTTCCAATACGGAGACAAAAGGGGGCACTCAAAAAACATATGAATGTCTGGTGCAGCAATCAGCCCACATTTAGGGCATGCCACTAAGACGCCATTAGAAAATTTTGAAAGTCTCTGTGGCGAGTAGTAGTCTCTATGTAGGGTAAAAAGATGGTTCCTACGGAGCCAAGCAGGTTTCACTATGTCCCACATGATCTTGAAAGATGAGAACCACAGATTCTCTATATTCTGATCGATAATGGTAGAGGCCCACAACAAGTTTGGTAGTTTAAATTCGCCATCCAGCTCTTCTAATAATAGCTCATACCATATCTAAACCTCCTTTCGGGCTGGTGGTTTGTCCAGTAACTGCGTCACTAGGTTACTATCTCCTCCTAGCAAACAGCTGTCCCTAACAGAGATCTGTGAGTGTGTCCAACTTGCTATCTGAAGGAACTTAAACCTAGAGAGGCCTGGTCCTATTTTGAATGATAGAGCCTCCCATGGAAGCAGGCCCCAAACCTCCAAACCCGCTTCCCACAGAGTTAATGCAAGGCTGTCCATCAACCAATCAGGGCAGCCTGGTGAATTCCACAATGGTGACCTACTTGTAAAGTACCCAATCTTAAGCAAACACCTGAGTTTACTCCAAGTTTTTGCCATGTCTCGCAGTACCTTCAACTTCACTTTTTAAAAAAAATTTTGGGTCTCCAAATTTAAACAAGAAGCCCTGCTGGGTCACCCCCTCTCCACTAAGTAATGCTGCAAACATACATCCAATAGCTGAGTTTGAGGGCATTTTTAGCAGCATCCTAGCATGGGAGAGCTGAAATGCCCATGCATATAGTTGAAAATCAGGTGCCGCTAAACCCCACTTCTCTCTACGCCGCCTAAGTTTTTTCCAGGCAATCCTGGGTGTATGGTCATTTCAAATAAAGGAGCTAATATGACTCTGAAGTTTAGTAATCAGAGAAGGTTAAAAAAAAAGAGGAATAGTATTAAACAAAAAGGTTATTTTTGGCAATATGGACATTTTTATTAAGTTTACTCTGCCCAAAATTGACAAAGGGAGAGAAGACCAAGATCTCTTAAGTCTTCTACATTCTTTAGCAACAATAGTGAAGTTTAAAGATGCAATATCATTCATATCTCTGACGATATTAATCCCTAAATACCTTAGACTAGAGCTCAATTGTACTCCGGCCACGGGTACAGGATCGTTCCAAACCATAATATCAGTTTTGGAAGCCTTAATCTCGTATCCTGATATTTTCCCAAAATCAAGTGCCAGAGCGATCACATTGGGGAATGCCGTACTTGACTCCGAGGAGAAGACAAGTATATCATCCGCGTACAAGGCTACCCTCTTCTCCCACCCCTCATAAGTGAAGGATTTGATATTACTCTCATCCCTCAGCCGTTGAGCGAAAGGTTCAATATATAGGTCAAATAAGAGGGGGGACAGAGGGCAGCCTTGACCCGTTCCACGCGATATGTTAAACGGATTAGACAGCTCTCCGTTTATTTAATGCAGCGGGAAAAATTAACTGGGCTACTGCTCCAAAGCCTCTAAAAGCTTCTAATCTTCTACCAAATTCCCATTGTTTATCTAAGGTGGACCTAGAAAGGTCAGATCGAATCTGAAAGTTATATCCCTTCCCACTCACAGATTTCTGCTTAAGGGCCAGATTGAGAATTGTCTACTTAAGAGAATATGTGTGAAAGTTCACCAAGATCTTTCTTTAGGGTCTTACAGTTTATACCTCCTCTTCTCCACATTCTCCAGCTGAGCCTCACCCTATGCCTGATCACATATCTGTGTCAAGACCAAATCCTGATACTCACTCCCATTCTACTGTTTTACATCACTCTGCTGCTTTGATTTACCTACTCTTACTCTGCTTGCTTTCATTATTAAATTGTCTTATTCACATACAGAAAATCCCTCAAAGTAGCACACCTCTCTCTTTATGCAGATAATACAGTGAACTCTACCAAATCATCTAAGGAATAGTTTAAGAAAGTAAAATCCATACACAAATGCTGCTTGCTGTCAAATCACAGTATATCATACTCAAGCCTTTTGTGATTCCCATTCAGTATTAGTAGAATGTCAGTGTGAGAAATGGGGTTGTTGGTTGACTGGAGTTTGAGCCCTGGCAAGCAACAGCCATAATCTGTTGTAGGGAGAACCACAAAGAGTCACTAAATTAACCTATGCTGAACACTGGTAGCTTGGCACATAAAGCAGTCAGGAATAACTTAGAGGCAATGTGTAAAGTATTTATGCAGCACACAAACAACAATAAAGTGAAACTACAACACAAGAAAATTTCCACACCAATGTAAAAAATAATAGAGTACATTTTAATAAATTATCTGACATCAAAACGCCAAAAATACAATCAGTAGAACCCAAGTTATGAAGTGTTATATCTTTTAATTTTTAACAAGCACCTGAAAGATCAATGCGTCAACCATGGACACTTAGTTGCGCCAAACTGGGTCAAAGTCAAAAAATATGGCCGACCACGATGTTGGGCAGTACGAATACCAGAAGTGGATTGGGCCTGGTCAGCGCTTACCTTAGAAATTAGAAGAAATTTTAGGAACAATGTTTTGAGAAGGTAAAGTTCAGTGGGGCAATACTGTAGGAGGTGTCCACGAAGGGAGTGTCATCATCGGATAGCCTGGGTCAAAGCCTCAGTGAAGATTTTTACATTTGGGTTAAGGGGCTGATTATGAGTTTGGCAGTGTGGGCGCGGGGCTGCTCACCACTGCCCCACTCCCACAAAATTCCAAACTCCACCGCCGACTGCCTGCCAGATTACATATTGTAATCCGGGCTGGCAGGCCTGTGGCAGCTGGCCCACAGTGCTGCCTCATAAGAGAGCCTTATAAAGGGCTTTCCAACATGGCATGGACTGTAAAGTCGATGCTGTGCTGGAACTGGGGGTGCATACAGACAGGGTACACACCATGGGCTCCCCTGCATGCACTCCCGTGCATGGAGGCACAAGGTGGTCCTGTAGGGCCCCCTAAGTAGTTTCCTTAAAGCAAGCAGTTTCATGGCGGGCTCACTGCCATGAGACAGCTGGCAGTGAGGAAACGAGTAGTATGCTTGGTGGAGCTGCATCAGTCCCACCAAGCATATTGCGGCCTCACAGTGCCTCATGACCACCAGGGATCTTGAACACTGATGTTTGGGTTGGTGCAATGGCGGTCCAACCGCACAACTTTTAATGTGGTGGTCAGACCGCTGGTTCTGCAGTAGCTGGACCACCACTCCACGCCACTGTGAGTCTGGAAGTCCATAGACCACCAGTTTCATAATCAGGCCCTCAATCTCTTTTTGGTTGTAGAAGATCTTCAGTGCAATGAGGTAGAGGGCTGTAGCTGAAGACAAATCCATAAGGCTGCATAACCCTTTGGCGAAGGACCCCTGAACAGGATTTGCTGCTGAAGAGAAGAACGTAGCGGGAGAAGCTGCAAAGTCAATCTGACCGCTGATGTACCTCAGGCAGATAGGGGAGGAGGCTGATCCCTGGCTCCTCCTGGTTTTGAGAACAGTTTTGGGCCAAACTATTTCAAAGTCCTCCATTTTGGGATTTGGCCATCGGGGCACCTTTATTACCACAACCAATGGTTGAGGACTAATGGGACATCACTCGAGGGCTCAGTACTCACCCAGTTTGGGTCCAGGTGTGGGTTCAAGATGGTGAGAACCTTTTGTGTTCCTGTGGCTCTGATCCACCACCACCAAACAAGCCCTTGTAGTCACTCTGGTATTCCTAGGTTCAGGTGAAGATGCAGGGTTCAACAGCAGGGCTGACCTCTGAGGGTTCCAGGCAGGCTCCAAGCAGTAAAGCAGTCCTTCCAGATACAGTAGAGCAGTCTTGCAGAGTGTACAGCAGGTCACAGCAGCAGGCAGTCCTCTGAGAGTCCTTCCGCAGGTCCAGGAGTGAAGTGAAGAGTTGGTGTCTGAGTTCATATTTTCATACCCTGCTGCCCTCCTTCTAGAAAATGGGAGAAGGTTCTAGATAGTGGCTTTGAAGTGTATGCAATTTCCTGACTTCCCTCCCCTAACTTCATGTTGGCTGTGGTGACAATGTGGAGGTGATAGGTCCTTTGTGTGAGGGCAAAGTACTCCCTATTCAGTTGCAAGTAGGGCTGTGCTCAGTTCCGCCACCCCATCCTGCCAGCAGGTGGCCCATTTAGGCACACCTAATCCCTCTATTGTGTGACTGTCTGAGAGGAATTCACAGAATCTAACTGTCAGTTACACCCAGTCATCTGACCCAAGACAGGCTGCAGGCACCAGAGTACTAACTGCAGAAAAGTGCCATTTTCAAAATTGTAATGAAAAACCTGACTTCACTACTAAATTGGGGTTTTGGTTACAATTCCAAGGACATATAACATGATATAGCTACCTGAACCCATTTGGAAATTACAGCTTATTAAATGTATTAAGGAATCACCAATGTTATCCTATGGGAGGGGTAGGCCTCACAGTAGTGAAAAATGTGTTTTTTACTACCAGGGCATGTAAAAAGTAAAGGTACATGCCCGTACTTTCAATTACAATGTACCGTGCCCTATAGGCTACCTAGGGCCTACCTTAGGGGTGACTTATATGTAATGAAAGGGACATGTAGGGCTTGGGAAGGGGATCTTATTGCCAAGTTGACATAGCAGTTTAAAACTGAATTCAGGCTGCAGTGGCAGGCCTAGGACATGTTTTAAGATGCTACTTAAGTGGATGGTACAATAAGTGCTGCAGGCCCACTGTTATCATTTAATTTACAGGCCTTGGGTATATGGTATACCACTCTACAAGGGACTTATAAGTACAAGTCACTTGGCTATAAACCAATTTAACTATGTTTTAGGGGAGTGAGCACAAGTACTTTAGCATTGGCTTCCAGTGGTAAAGTGCACAGAGTGTTAAGGCCAAGAAAAATAAGTTCATAAAAATGGAGGAGAGGAAAAACGTTGAGGGAAGACCACACTTAGGTTGACAGGTTTAACAGTCAGTAAAATTAGTAATTGGTTCTCATCTGACTCTTCAGCTCAAACTGTCATGCCTCTAGCTATTGTGGTCTCTTGTGACTCCTTTCCAAATGTTCCTCTCTAATGGTAGAAAAGTCTGTCCAACATCCTATGGCCATTAAGTACAGGTCCTCTTTGGACATGTGCCTGACAAATATTCTTTACTTTCCCCTCCCTCAGGGTGATCCACATCTGCGAAACCTTTCACCCCCCCCCTTTGCCCATTTCCCCAGAACTGGACACAGGACGTTGTAGCTCACCTTCTGAAGAAATCCTCTGCAGACCCCATCATCCTTAGCAGCTATCACCCTATCACTTTTCTACCACTCATGGTCTTAATCCTTTAAAGACAAATTCATTCTTGATGACCTCTCCCTGCTTGTAGACCAGAGTGGCTTCACTGCCTTCATCTTACTTGAACTAGCCATAACCTTTGACATGATTGCATATAACATCCTGCTCTCACTTCCTCATCAGATTGGGATTTGGGATGGTGCTCTTGCTTAGATCGCAGACTACCTTAAAGTTTAATCACAAGCAATACATCTGCCACCATTTAATCTCTGTTTAGCTCAGCTTTCTCTAATACAGCATTCAGTGTCTCCCATTGATCAATGTTAAATTTGGCTCTTTTTAATATATGTTTCTTCCTAAATTCATGTTAACCTTTATGACCTATAGTTGATGACACTTAAATTCTTCAGTATCTGGATGAAGCTATTCTAACCAGTAGATTTAATTTCCAGAATTGACTTGTCACCAGTAGCGGTCCGTGGAGGGAGTTCGTTGGGGCAGAGAGGCGGGGCGGGGGAGGGGTAAGGTGGGGAAATGTAAACACCGGAATATGGATGAACGGAGGAAAGTACACATTTAAATAAATAAAATGAATTTCGTTGCGCACGCTGCTTCGCATTTTGCTATGCAGCGCGCGCAAAGGAATTAGTTTTATTTATTTAAATATGTGTACTTACCTCCGTTCATCCATATTCCGGTGTTTACATTTTCCCATCCTGCCCCTCCCCCGCCCCGCCTCTCTGCCCCACCAAACTCCCTCCACGGACCGCTACTGCTTGTCACCATATTCACATTGAAGAAATTTTTTTTATTGAAAATCAATAGAGACAAAACTGAGATTCTGATTGTTGTTAAGCACATCTCAAACACAGCCCACAGAACAGGACTCTCCCCGTTCCAGTGGCTGAAAAACCTGGGCTTCTTTTGTGATCAGTCTCTGACACTTTCCTCTCAAATGAATACAATTTGCTCCTCATGTTTCTTCCATCTGCGTCTTCTGCGTAAGCCATCCTTCCTCTTGAAGGCCTTCAGGCAGTATTTCAGACTTTAATGCTGTCTCACGTTGATTACTGTAACTCCCTCTATCTTGAACTTCCTGCCTACACCCTCAACTGTCTTCTTCACAACCCACACACCTTGATTCTTAGGATTCTAAATCTTTCAAAGCACTCACATTTTCTCAGTCATGTCTTCTCTTCTCTGGCTACTTTTACCCAAAGAGCATCCTCTTAAATGTCTTTGCCAAGTTCCGAATGTCTTTCACAGACAAAGGACTTGGTATCTTCAATCCAGATCGTCATTTTATTTTCCTTTTCATTCGTTTACTTTGCCTCACTTTGGGCCTGATTTAGATGTTGGCAGGGCCGCAACAGAGTGGCCTTTTTTGGCGGTTTTCCACCTGCCAACCTGGCGGTCTCACAGCTCTATTTAGATGTTGGTTGGCACTGGAAAAAAAGACTGCCACGATCCCGCCAACTTTGCCAGGAATTTGTTCTCCATCCATACAACGGGATTGGCTGCAGCAGGCGGCAGAGGGACTAAAGCTAGGATTTACGCCCTCCAGAATTGGATCTGGGTTGTTCGGAATCTCTCCAAATTTGATTTGGCGGAATGGTAAGAAAAGGGGTGAATACTCACCTTTTTGGGGGGTACGGAATGCGGTTTCCTACTCTTTGCTATTGTCCTGGTCCCCCCTGTCTTGCTGCACACTGACCGGCGCCCCATTTTAATGAAATCAAAGGTAGGTGTTCATGGTGTTTGTTGGTATACATTGCAAGTTGTGTGTATGTTGGTTAGTGTGCACAGCAGTATGTAAATTTTCAAATCACCACACATATCCTACACACACATATGTACACATACACTACACGCATATGTTTTATGTAAACAAATAACTGCAACTTACCTGTCTCCTCTCCACCGCAGTCCCCCTAGTCCAACAGGGCACCACCAATTAAACGGAAACATCTAAATCGGCTTGGTGGGATCCCGCAATCACGACAGCAATGGAGGTAGCACAGAAGACCGCTGTCTTTTATTGTGTACACATCTGAATACGGCTGATGGAATGCCATCAGCTTGACAGAGTACTCAAGCCCAACGCCCGCCATGGCGAGCCAGCAGGAAGACCGCCAACATCTAAATCAGGTCCTTTGTCTTTTTTCAGTCCCTAGAATTTTTCACTTGAGAATTGGTGGATGTTCTTTTTTTCTTGCCTGGCCACCAAACTCTGGAATTCTCTTCCACTGCCTATCCTATCATTGATTACTAACTCTCTTGAAAAAACACCTACATTTCAGTCTTCTGTTTGATCAGCCACGATTTCCATTATCTAATTCCCTCAGCACCAGGATGCCCTAATGCGTGACAGCTGTGCTCTAGAAATAGATCATCATCATCATCATTAATGTAGCAGACTGTTAGAGCATATCTTAAACTGATTAGAGGACATTTGAATCAAATTAAGGGAAAGTTGATTTGGGGTGTGCCATTTGATGCTAGTAAGTACTGTTCTTCCATGTTTTAGATATTTACATTTTGTAAACTGAGATTTTATGTGTGTAAGGTGGGTGTTGTTCTGTACTAGTGATTTCTGTATCTGCTTTCCCCCATTATATATATATATATATATATATATATACATATACTTTAATCACTTAGTAAATATTATATGGTAGTTAACTCCTTGTACGCACTGACAATATGTAATCTTTCTCACCTTAAGTTAATACACAACTTGATGTGTTGTGTAATTTTAAAAAGTTGTATTGGAAGGGGTGGCCCTGCAACAGGAAGTAACAATAAAGTAGCAAATGTTTAGTTAATTGGCCTATTGGCAGATAGTTTTGGGGGTGCGGTTGTGCCAAATTCTTCTGTGCTGATTGTTGCGCTTGACTTTTCCCCAATCAAAATCAAACATGGGAAACTGCACCATGCCTAGCTTTCATCTAACATTTGATGACAAAGTTCATGCATGCATAGAGATTGCCTTATACTAAAATTATGACCTAGTTTATTGTTATATAATACAATGAATGGCAAGTTTACTATCATGATAGATGGGTAAATATAGTTAGCGTTCCAGAACGAACTCTACCATAATCCCCACGAGAATGTAATTAGATGTTTGTAAATATATGATGATTGTGCGAGGGGCTGAAAATCATAAATACATATTGTTGTTATTGTATGTGAATGGCAGGAAGTGACATCGTAATGTAATGACATAACTATGTTTTTGATTATCCATAGATAAACAGTATACTTTTATTTATGATTTTTATGTACAAATCATTATTGCTATAGTGTGCTGGATGGCTGTGTTTGTTAAGATCAGGAAGGTTCGATCCGCAGTATTATTGGGAGGTGAAGTGGATTCAAAACAGTTCTAAAATAATGACCAAAAATCTCTTGGTTTGTCTTGTATCATTAGACTTGTTAATATAGACTGCAAAAATTATACAAAACAGAAAATACGTTGTATGCTTGGGCACATAATTTGTATAAACAAACAAAATACAATCCAGATTGAAAAGATGTAATCAAATAACTAGGTCATTTAGAATAATTAAAAAATGCTCTGCAGAAGAAGAAATAATATCTGCTCAGACAGAACGAGCACACAAATTTTCAGGCTAGTTTGATATTAAGTTAAAGTAAGCCAACAGTGCATCTATGCCAAGTAAATTAAAGCGAGCCTGCAGTCTATAGATAGCTAATACAATAATAATGCTAATATGCAAAATATGAGTAAATGCACAAAAATGACGTGCCCTAGCAAAAATAGCTAACATTTGAAAAAAAGAGAACCCAGCAGAATGATGCCCAAATAAAAAGAACCCCACTGACTGTAAAAAGTCAATTTATACAATTTGAAACAATGCACGTTATGCAAAACAATTTATGGCATATTTAAATACATCACATTCAGCCAACAACAGATTTAGGAATTGGGATGTCACACAAAAAGAAAATATTTTTCTTGCTTTCTTCTGGAAACATGTACTGTTAATATTCAAAACACATAATCAAGTTTCGTCTGCTCATTAATTGTTCATTTAATATTTCCACCAAAAGTAAAACAATGACTTTAAAATACATTGCATGAATTCAGTTTTTGAACATTGTAACATTGTTCTTCATGCACCATTCTTTCTGCACAGATGAATGTGTAGGAAAGCTCACAAAATAAACAATTAAAACATTTAATTCTGCAAGCAGGCTATGGAATTCATCTTTAAAAAGTTGCATTGTATTAGCCAAGTAAAGAGACAGAGACAAGCAAGACCAGCAGGTGTAAATGAATTCACATTATTGTTCTGCCTTACACAGAGAAAAACTTGTGCACATTTATTGTTGTACACGTCATGTAAAGGGCTGCAGTTAGCAACACACAAATAGTGTCAAGTACATTTTAATGTGTTAGTTAGGTTCCACGTGGGCTGGGGGTTCTTGCCTTACATGATGCCCCTCTGACCTTTAGCAAGAGCCCCTGGCACATATGATTATATATGAAAAACGAAAACTTTGTAAACGTTTATTGGCCGACCATCAAAATCGTCAGCGGACATGCACCACTTTTTGCCTTTCGAAAGGAACCGGCATGAAGGTGATTCCTATCAGGTTACAGAGATCACATTAGGACCTGCAGATGGTAGTCCTTCACAGGGCACATGAAAAGTAATCCCCACCCTCACAGATGGAGTACCATTCACCAAACTCTAATTCTAGCCCCTAGTCATTAGTAGCCTTACATTCATTATAACAGTGAGAAGTTACATCATGGCTCAGTTTACTGGGTGTCTGTGGGGTCTGAGATTCCTGGGACCTATTATTATACCCTTTTAGGCAAGTGCTTCAGTGCCCTACATAGGTTAGTAACCACTATCTAAATGTTGCAATACAATACAAGAGTAATTAAGTAAATGGCCATGACCATAAAGTGCACAAAATGGCAACTGCATGAGTACAAGTAAAAAAAGACATTTACATCCCTATAATATCTGTCTATAGATAGACAGACAGACAGACAACAGACAGATAGATAGTTAGATAGATAGATAGATAGATAGATAGATAGATAGATAGATAGATAGATAGATAGATAGATAGATAGATAGATAGATAGATAGATAGATAGATAGATAGATGTGAAGAGTGTAATATGCTATTTATATCCAGAAATTGTAAGACATAGCAGATTAAACTCTGCATATCTGACTATATGGTTTATGCCAGATTAATGTTTTTATTTGTACTGGTTTAAAACCAGGATGCAAAGGGTTAAACTTGTGCCGTATGGTCAAATCACACTGAAGAGACCTGTTGACTATTTGGAGTGTTGTTTCCCTTGAATGTGAAGCCATTTGTGTGAGTAATACCTCTTAGGCTTTTTCAAAATAAAGGACACTCACAAAATTTAATGTCACCAAATATGCACACAGTTTTCTTAGTACATTTGAATGAAATTGCACATATTCAAAGGAGGCAGATGGTCTATCTGTATTTTAAATAGAACAATAAAACCACTATACACTTTACTTCACATTCATATTCACATTCACATTCTTTTCTGATATGAAAAACTTATGTCACTCCAGCATCACCGTTTGAATATAATTGTATGATCCTCTATTTATTTTCTATACTGAATGAATATATATTTGATGTAGGCAATGGAGGCAAATGAGATATCTTTTCTGATTTTAGTGGTCATACAATGAGAACGCAGGTCCAAATGCATGAAGTCAGTTTGAGTAAGTTGTGTCCCTTAACATGTAATCAGTGCTAGGGCCAGCCACATCTTGCATCCTATAATATCCAGTCTTTTTCTCCACATCACTGTTTGCATTCAATTACACTGTAAATAGGAGGAAGCATTTGTCATGTGTCTCACTCTCATGCTTCATCTTTAAAAGGAGAAGCCAGGCAAGAGGACTTTATTTGCTATCATCCACCTACACAGGAAGTAAAATCACTGGTTTCCTACCAAACCACGGGCCATATTATCAAGAACGGCGATAACATTATCGCAGTTTTAGCGGCAGGAAACTGCTGTTAAAGCAGCGATAAGGGGCTTGATAATATGCCCTTGTGAATTCCAATGGAGGCCCAGGTTTAATTTCCTTCACACCAGAACCTGGGCTTCTATTGGAATTCCATAGGGCATATTATCCAGCCCCTTATCGCTGCTTTAGCGGCAGTTTCCTGCCACTAAAATGGTGATAATGTTATCACTGTTCTTGATAATATGGCCCCACATCTTTAAAATGAGCTAGAAAAGAGGATTTCATTTCCCGTCATCAATCTGCACAGGAGGTGACATCACTGCAGTTTCCATCATTCATATGCACAGGTAGTGCCTTTTCCCTACTTCAATCAACTCTTTAGGGCATCCCATATCCAGATCATCTTTATCAAAAGGTGGACACAGAAAATGGCATCACCTGTTTGAGCCTGTTAGGGCCAGGAAGGGACCTGGGCCAGAACCCCTATTCTACTGAAACCTGTGAGGTAAGAAATAGTCATACTCCTCACCTAGAACTCCACACTGCCAATCCCCACGATAACACCCAGACAACCCAAACTCATAACATTTGCACAATACATTGACCCAACCTCATACACATCCCACTCCATACATGCTCAAACTACAGAACAAACATTCCAACCGATGCTCATTAACACTCACTCTTCAGTATTACACACCATACATTGCAGAACTCATGGTTAGAACCCTCTTTCTCACAGAAACATGGTTCACCATTAAATCCTCACACATCCTAAGCATTCTTTTTTCCACAGGCTAGAGCAGCCATTGTGTGGACAGCACACATAAAAAAAGGAGAAGGCCTCTCTGTCATCCATAAGTCCACCTGGTCCTGCACCGTAGTCAAACAAGCAGCAATCAACTCCATGGAGCTGCTGACATGCCATTTCCATTCCATTAGGCTCTATAGCATCACTCTAGATGGATCTTACTTTCTTCCATTTCAGTCTGACCCAGATTGCCAAATGATTTAGGTTCAAGGGATAATAATTTCTCACTACCTTTTTTTGACTTGCACTATTCTACTTAAATTCTGATGCATCTCTTGCATTTTAGGTATCATGTTTACAGCTGATTGTTCCTAATACAATTGTAGCTAGTTTGGAGTCATATGATAATTTGGAGCTTTAACTGCTACTAGTGTGAAATTTTGTGTTCTCCCACACCTGCTGTTGAGTTGCCTAGTATACCTCCATAATTAATATTTCTTAAGTCGTTTACTACTCCTAAATGCCTTTTGTGAATACCGAAAGCCGTAAAGTCAGGATTTTTCTCAGTTTAGGAGCAGTAAAGTTAGGAATCATAATTTTACTACTCCTAAATGCCTTTTGTGAATACCGAAAGTTGTAAAGTTAGGATTTTGTCTCAGATTACGTTTGTGAATCGGGCCCTACGAGTCATAAGCAGAGAAATCATAAACTATTGCCATGCACCTTTCCAACTATTAATCGCGGCTCCATGTGATCATCCTAGTATTTTTGTTCCATTTTAAGAGACATTACGTTTAATCTATGCAAGCAATGGCAAATAGATTTTTTGAATTTGAAATGAGCTGCTAAACTCAAGAAATATTAATAACCAAGGTCGTATATATTTGTTACGTGGAAAACAAAATAAGGAATCCCACTTCTACTCCCTGGTCACCATTTTCATTGTGCTAAGGGGAGACAATACTAGAAGATGTGTTCATGTGTTAGACCAGTGGACTAATGATAGAGTGTGTGTTTTATGTTATTTGTTCGTTAGTCATGTACGTGTCTATCTTTTTTATGGGGCACTGCATTGCACTGGAGTAGGATGATGTAATATGTCTAGAGAGTGCTTTTTCACCTATTTTAGGTCATTAGCCCAGCGTGCTGGATGTTGCAACTAAATAGCCCATGTACTTTTTATTTCCCTGTGTTCTTTTGATTTCAGGTCCTCATTGCAGGTACTTACGATTTGGAATCTAGTAATTAGGCACATTTAGTCTAGTTTTCACATTTATATCGCATATATTGTCTGTAATTTAACGACAATACACAACCCTGACGTGAATAAGGTGGGGATCTGTGCAACCCGCCCTGAAGAAGAAGCTTTACGCTTCGAAACATGTCGACGCACACGAGAGGTATTGTACATTAAATACAAAATGCTTCCACCACACCCCTTTTAGCAATACCAGCACGGAGGTTAATTAAAATATTTTTAGCCCTCACATGCCAGGTATTTTTTAACATTCACGCATTAATTCACATCTGACCCCACCACTCACTTACCATCTAAACCCTCATGCACCACACATAGTTATTACATCAGTGCTCCCGCGTAGTTGTTGGTTAGTAGCACGCCGCATTCCGTAGAGGGATGCGAAGACCCCTATGATGAAGCATGACACCAAGGGCCCTTTTGGTGTGTGAGGGGTATTTAAAGAACACAGTGTGCTCCCCACCATTGTAGGGACCATACCAATCTCATTCAGGTGGATTCCTTTTGTTTGTTAGAATTGTGGCCGGGGAGATCGAATCTACTTGTATGTCCAGGTGGACACTTCCTCTCTCGACTCCCCCTTTGTTATATTTATCATGTGATAGACATGTCTGGCATTCCTAAAGGTTTGTTCATGTGATCGACATGTCTGGCATTCCTAAAGTATTGTTCATGTGATCAACATGTCTGGCATCCCTGAGGACCAATTGCCTGGTAAAATGGTCAGATGTGTCAGGTTAGAGATAAAAAAACAGCCAAGCTTTTGAATCTTACTAAATGATGTAATGACCTCTAAAAATAAATTCTAGGTCTTTGCCCATCCATAACTCTCCGAAGGTCCTGATAGCCAACTATTCTGTAAAATTGACAGTATCTTCATTGGCTTGCAGTTCTAGATATCATTGTTAACACAGTATTGGAACACCACTGTACCTCAAAAGTAGTAGCATGTCTGGAGACTGCAAACTGCACGTCCCCATCCCAGTGTAGCCCTCTTAGTTGCAGGCCAATCCTAACAATTGCCAGTTCGTGAGCTGAAGTCTTTTATAAACATGGAATGAAAGTACCTCGTTCCACAATACCTGGTCCAGAGAGGACATCTGTCATGGCCACACTTCAATCTGACAGCTCATAACCAAGGGAAATTGAGGAAGGTAAAATTAAGTAAATCAAGTTAGGGATACAGTAGAAACCTGCTTTTCAAGGAATCTGGAGCAAACTTGTGGAATCACTGAATTGTCATTTCTCCAAATAGGCCAACTACCAGCATCAAGAGAATCAGACACATCCCAGCAATAATATTCAGAGTGCATTAATAGTCATGCTGATGTGAAGACCCTTGTCCTATAAGCTGTACCCGAGTTGACCATACCCTTGATATGAATATACAACTACCTCTCTCCCACCTCTGGAAGTTATGGATTGAACTGGACCCTACAGCGTCTCCTTTCCCATGTTTTGAGCAAATGTCAGTACAAGTGCTTGGGGAAGATGGGGCAAGGAAGATCTTTCAAGACAGGCTTCATGTGGGCCGTGTGGTCAACCACCACAGCACAGCTGCCTTGATGACACTGTTATAAAAGTTAGTGTAATCCTTTGAACTTCATTTACGAAAGACCATAAGGCATGTTGAGAGGGGTCACAGCTGCATTGTTGCCCGTGGCACCGCAAACATCAATTCCACCTACAGAAGGCAGAGGCAGAAAAAGAACTGGTATTACCTAAAAGAATGTTGAGCTCCTCATTGTCTCATATTAAGTAACAAGCCTGCCCTAGGAAGACGGGTGTTGAAAGGATCAGAGGTAAAGTTTCAGGTTGACCACTCCTTTATATAGAAAAAAATGCCCAATGATCAATCTTGTGGTGTATTCATATAAGAAAGAGGTCCTATAATTAACAGAAGTGAGGTGCGGCTCTCATAGTCCGCCGTTGTTCTGTCCTTTTGCTACATATCAATGATCCTGCTTACTTCTTCAGTGTCTGAAACAGACTACACTATAAAGAGTGAGTGAATCATGGAGGGCAATACCTTCATCATTGGAAAGACCCCACCAGCTGCATGAGAGCCTTTGTAAACATACTGCTAGTAAGTTTTAACCTGAAAGGTGGGCCCTCCAAATAGAATTGCAAATTCCGGAGCACAAGCCTCAGAATTCAGCAACGAGATTGCTGCATCAGGATGCAAGCAAGCCAGCGTTCATGTCAAGTGAAGCTGTGTATTTCAAATTTATTTTTAATTTAAAAGCAATTATAATCTGACACTTAAGTAAGGTGTTGTGGGGAAAAAACTGTATCACACAGAATTTTTTTACACTCTGCTCTGACTCTGTTTTATCTTGACTTTCGCCTCCTTGGGACCCTCCAGCTTATGAAATTATTATGACACTAAGGCCTGATTCAGACTTTGGCGGAAGGTTACTGTGTCAGAAACATGACAGATATACTGTAGGCCTTGTCACAAGTACATTGTATCCTAGTGCACTTGCAATAGAGTGGACAGGATATCCGTCACTACTGTGAAAGAGTAATCTATCCACAAAACTCTAACTCGGGTCCAAAGTATCTTGTGTATTGCAGTGTGCGTGTGCGTGTGTGTGTGTGTCTGAGTGTATGTTTGTGTGTGTGTGCACGCAGAAACTTGGGTGTGTGTGGTAGCAGCATTTAAAATGACAAACAATAAAGTCATGTGCATAAATGATTGTTTTAATGATATTGATGTATGTAAGCACAGGCACAGTTTAATTAATACATTTAGCAGAGAAGTATTTGAGGTGGTATACCACTGGAGTTGTTTTATATGTGAGCTATATTTTAAAAAGGGTCTGTTGTCTTCTCTTGCCAGAACACTTATTGGTTCAACGTAGGAGTCAATTCCTACAAAATGATTGGAAAGTTTTAAAATGATTGTCAGCTGTAATAACACTCCCTAGTTTTTTCTTTTACAGGAAGCTGGCGAGTAACTGCATTTGTATGGGGGGCATCCTGAACACATTGTCACTAAGTCTGTAGCTTGATTAGGTTGAAAGACCATGTTTTCAAGAAAATGCTAATTTATTATGTTTCTCAATGATAATTTAATTTCAGAATCTTAATCAATAATCCTGAAAAACTACTTAAAACGGACATAACCCAAGTCTATTAGAGCTAATGCAGCCCCCTGATTACCACTGTTAGGGTTCCAACCCTCACGTAAGCACATCCCTGAAGGCTAGGAAGGAAGGTTAAGGGGTGGCTCCGTGGTAGACTTGATTCTTCTTCTGGAAGAGTTGTGAGACTGGATTAATTTCCTATCCAGGAAGGAAGGTCAAGTGGGTAATTTCAATTATCTAACCGCCTTCTTACTCCATGCTATTGGAACATGATTTCTGGAAACGTTGTGCCACAGTGTTTGTCTTTTTTTACCTTACCTTGTTTTCCCTAAGTGAAGTAAAAAATCTATGAGTACTCCATAGTGTTTAAGGTATTCCCCAATAGAGCACAAGAATTTGCTTTCCAAGGAGGACCTCACCTGATACCAAGCTATGAAGAGACTAAAGGAATGATGTTGCTTGTATATCACACAAGATCAGAGGTATAGGCATTTTTACCTCAAGTAAAGAGACTTAAATTATTTCACAGAAAGTAGCAGAGGAATTATCTTTTGTAGGCAGTGCATCTTGAAATAGACTGTTCTTATTCAGAGATTAAGGGCAGCTGGGATCATTCCAGAACTGTGAGCGAAATAGGTCTGTGTCAATCTGAACTATCCTGCATCATCCTTGTGGGAGTCTATGGCATCTGCCCTAGCAAGTCTGACATGGATACTGGTATTCCTATTCTTCAACCTAGTCCTTGGGGCAACATTGTGTAGTCTGATGTTGGTTGCTTGGACTTTCAACTATATGAACTGCATCTTTAGCTTTGCAGTTCCAGATAAATCATGATTTGAACTCATGGTTAGACCGTGACCATAAATCTAGGTTTTGCAGGTATGACTGATGATCTGGCAACTGGAAGTATTGGCCACCCATCCGGTTTTGAGATGCAGGCTTTTAATTCAAGGTACTGCATGGATATTATTGTGGGAGCAATCAAAGCTAGTATTTCCACCTTCTTACCCCTCATTGTACATTCACTATGGAAACAGTTTGAACTATAACTTATTACACACTGCACAGTAACCTGTGCTAATCTTTACCAACAATTTGCAGACACAGAGACTTTGAGAAAGTGTAATTTGGTATTTGAACTTCCTCACTGATTTGAGTGGGATGGCTTTTCATTATTGGTAGCAAACTTTGGTGTTATGTGGGTTTTGGTGATTTTTTCAGTCTCAGATCCATTCCGCAGCTCACCTTCTCTTCCAAGGCCAGATTTGCTGATAACTTTGGCGTTGTTTGATGAATCCTAGTTTGCCACTCACTTCAGCTGCTGTCTTGAAAATGTCATGGTGATCCGTCAAGTGGGGGCTGAGAAAAAGGAGGAATCACACAACGCTTTTTCTCCATGTTAATTTACATAGGAATCTTTAGACATGGCGAAATCCTGAACTGCTGAACGGAATTACACCAAATTTGGCTGAAAGGTAGCTCTTGGTCCAGAAAGCACTCTTATTGTTAAATGGTGTAAATCTGTTCAGTAGTTGCTAATAAGTGTAAAGAAATTCCCAATTGTATATATAGCGACATGGTGGATTCTTGACCCCTCACGATCTTGTACCAATATCTGATTGGCTACCAACACTTCAAACCAGGAAGTGTTGGCAGTCATTTTGTGAGTCCGTTGAACTGAGTCACATGAAAAAACATAAAGAAAAGAAAAGGGTGCAGGGTAGAGACTCCCTGACCCCCTAGGCCTCTTGGGGGTCCCACAGGGCCAAAAAAGCATTAGAAAAAAAACTTTTGGAGGAAGTTGTGCTGGATCCACAACTCCCATTGAAAAAAATAACAAAGCATGGACTCCTGCACTTAGTCTAATATAGGGGGTGGGCTAGGCCCGGGGAATGTTTAAATATGTAGGAGGGGCGCACAGGGCCCCCTCCTAGAATACATAAAGCCCCAGGAATCACCACTTCCTCAGGCATTTTTTACTATTTATACGGGGTTGCCCTAGCGGCATCCCCGCACCCTGGGGACTGCCACATCCCCAGGGAAAATGATTTTATAATGATGCATGAGGGTCCATGTGGACCACCTGCAGCCCCCGGGAACCACCAACTCCCCAGGGCTACACATGACAGTAACCCCCGCATTCCCGGGGGCCACCACCTCCCCAGGGCATATTTGAAGACATGAAGGTGTCACGCGGCCTTCTCCTGGAGCCCTAGCTCCAGCAATATCCTGGGGCACCCACCTCTGAGTCATTGTAGTTTACTATTGCTTGGTCAATAGCTCGGTCTGGGGCTATCACAATAGTGAACAACAAATCCGAAATAGTTCTGGCTGACAGCAGCGTCGCTGGTCAGCTACGATGTCGGGAAGACCCGCAAAACAGTACCTTTAGAAATGCAGGGCGTCAGCGACCTCTCGTGGAGCTCCGAAAGCATGACGTCCGCAGGCATCAGTTCTGGAGTTCAGTGCAGGAGTCATCGGACCCTTGAAGTCATGCACTTTGCAGATCGAACTCCTCATGGTTCAAGTCAGGAGCGCCGGCGTCAGCAAGCATCGGGTGCTGCGGTGCGAAGTGCAGCGGTGCGGCATGCGGTGCCCTCAGGCCACAGTGCAGTCAGCGGCTTGGTGACAGTCGTCCAGCGGCATCGGTGTGACCAGGGGTGTGGTGCGAAGTGATGCGTGCAAAGTGATGCGATGCTGGCAGGTCATGGTGAAAGCAGCGGCGGTGCTGAAACGCTGTCGTCGGCTGACGAACTGGAGTTGATGGCGCTGGCGTCAGTAGACCAAGGCTGCGGTGCGGGATGAGGACAGTGGATTATGTAACTTACAAGCAGTGTCCTCGAACCACAGTGCAAGCAGCGGCATCGATGTCGGCGTGGAGCTTTGTCATCGGGGATACCGGGGTGATGGCATGAAGCGAGGCAGTGCGGAGTGCGGTACCCACAGTTTGTGGTGCAAGCAGCGGCTCGGTGGCGGCATCAGGTGGCATAGTCGGTGACACCAGGGTTGCGGTGCAGCATTGCGGCAGTGCCCTCTGCGGTGCCTTCAGGACACGGAGTCGGCAGCGGTGTTGTAGATGGAGTTGGGTTGCTTTTTCTTCTGTTGCATCACAAAACACACAGTACCCAGTATCGAGGGCAGAAGAACTTGAAGTCTTTGCTGTTCCTGAGACTTCTTGATCAGGGGCAAGCTCTACCTCAAGCCCTTGGAGAAACTCACAAAAAGGAAGTTGCAGAAAGTTCAGTCCAGTCCTTTCACTGCCCAAGACAGAAGCAGCCACTGCAGGCCAACACAGCAAAGCATACAGCAAAGTGGTAGTCTCTCCTCACAGCTTCTCCAGCTCTTCTTCTTGGCACTCTTCTTGGTTCCAAAAGAGTTCTAAAGTTTAGGGGTATGGGCCCCACTTTTTATAGCCCAAAATCCTTTGTTCTTTGGGGGCAGAGAGTGTCTGTGCCCAGCCAGAACCAGTTATGTCCTCTCTGGTGCTGCTTCCTGGCAGGAGGTGGAGCTAGCATTTTCAGAGGCAGCCTAGGCTCATTCAGGTGAAAAGAAATCTCCTCTCCCTACTCTAAATGCAGCTCAGGTCTATTCATCCCATCCCCGACCCATCTAGATTCTGTGGAGCCACTGCTCCTCCCCAGCCCCTGTCCTCCCAAAACCAGACTGTCAATCCACAAACCCAGCAGAGGCATACTGGATGGCTGAGGAAGACAATATCTACTTTCTAAAAGTGGTATTTTCAAATCCAGAATGTAAAAGTCACCTTTACTAAAAAGATTTATCTTTAAATTCTGAGTTCAGGCATACTAAACTTTATTTTTCTACCTTGTTCCCAGGGGTAGTTAAATGTATGAGATGTTACAACCAAACTCCCCATTCTGTCATATGAGAACAGATAGCCTTCAAATAGTGAAAAATGAAATTGGTAGTAATTCACTATCAGGACATGCCACACACACCAGGGCATGTCCTACCTTTCACATACACTGCACCCTGCCCACAGGAGTACCTTGGGCCTACCTTAGGGTTGACTAACATGTAAGAAAAGAGAAGGTTAGGGCCTGGCAAGTGGGTACACTTGCCAAGTCTGCATGGCAGTACCAGACTGCACACAGGCTCTGCAATGGCAGGCTAGACTTACATTTACAGGCTGCTTGTGTGGCACAATCAGTGCTGCAAGCCCACTAGCAGCATTTGATTTACAGGCCCTGGGCACACACAGTGCACTGCACTAGGGACTGACTAGTAAATCATATCAGCCAATCATGGAAACACCAATCCATAACAACAATTTACAACAGGAGCACTTGCACTTTAACACTGAGCAACAGTGAGAAAGTGCACAGAGACACTAACCAGCAAAAACAGAGTCAAAACCTGGAGGTCAGAAAGCAAAAAGGCAGGTGAAACACGCCAAAAGATGCCAAGTCTAACACATGTCCCCTCCAGCTGAAAGTAGGGAGAACTACCCAACCTCCTGGGAGTTCTCTTAACTAAGGCAGAAGAACCTGGACAGACCATTTGCGTGTTCCACTGTAAAGTCCATTCCCTATCGGGAGATGGACCACCTCAACAGTTTTGGGTTCTCACCCCTCATTTGCATCAACCATCTGAGGGGCCTATGGTCTGTCTGAACTTGAAGTTGAGTCGAAACCGAGAGGTCAAAAAGCAAAAAGTCAGGGGAAACACGCCAAAAGATGCCAAGCCTAACAATAACCCTCTTACATTTGTTTTGTATAACTCTTGTTTTTTTATATGTTTGCAGCGCCGTTGCAAGTGTTGCTGCAACATCGCGAAATGTAGCAAAACATATTTAACAATTTCAGACACGTAATGATCACTTGGGATTTTGTAGTTCACCCTATCAAATACTGTATATTTAGGATAGAAATGCGTCCCCAATTTTTTTACTCCTCTGTGGTTTTGTCGGTCATCGCGGTGGCATCACCATCCGCCGCGCTTGAGCCATTTTCAGTGTTTGAGATTTGCATATTAAGATACCAAGAAGTTTGCTGTATCATAGAGGCTTTCTAAGAAAAGAAACAAAGCTTATGTTTTCCATTACTTTTATTTTAAAGGTGCTGTTTAAAATATTTTCCAGAAATCGCAATTTCTGCAAACGCTGTAAAGCATCTACTAGTCACGACTACCGCGTGTTTTTCAGAAAGGGTTTAATGATTATTTAGACATTTTATAATGGGTTTTCAGCAGTAGTTCATAATTTCCGGTATTCGCAATGATGTCAAACATCGTGAGTATCATGTGACCTCGTCACAAGGGAATATGACTGGATAATACACTATTTATGTATGTGGACAGAAAGTACACACCCATTCACCTTTTCTGATCTTTCTGTCAGCACATTTCAGAGAGAACTCGTGGCTGCATTCAGAAAAGTCATTTTTTGTGTCTCTTAATGAAAAAATGGCAACTCAGCCTGGAGAGGGAGAAGATGTAGTCCAGCAGGAGCAGCAGGAAGTTCAGGAGTTTGATTCAGAGGAATCTAAAGAGGACGAGGCACCCCAAAAGAAATCCAGCATTGCCTGGGATTTTTTAAGAATCCCATCAGGAGAATCAAAAACTATAGCAAAGTTTGTCCGATGCACACTATGTGATAAAATTCTCGCCAGAGACACCAGCAAAAAGTACTCTTGCAGGACGACATCAATTCTGTACCATCTTAAAACTTTCCATGGAAATCGCCTAAAGAGAGCACTAAGAGAGAGCGCAAGAGAGAGGAGGAGCGACGTCTGCATCCTCACCACCAAGAAGACTGTGCCAGCAAGTTCCTTCTGATGTCACCACTGCTGCTGAAGATATGACTCCTGAATTAAGTCATGTCAACCTACTGCATAGACTGCGGAACAGAATGGATGAGTGCAGGTGAGATGCCTGGGTGAATGGATGAGTGCAAGTGCAGTGCATGGTGAATGGACAAGTCTGAGTGATAGGATGAGTGTAGGTGTAGTGCTGGGGTAAATGGATGAGTGCAAGTGTGATGCCTGGGTGATTTGATAAGTGCATGGGTTCTCCCAGGATGATTGGATGTGTGCTTTGATATTTCCTGGGTGACTTAATGAGTGCAAGTGTAGTGCGTGGATGATTAGAAGAGTGCACATGCAGTGCCTGGGTAAATGCATAAGTGCAAGAGTAGTGCCTGGATGAATGCAAGTGTAGTGCCTGAGTGATTGAATGAGTGCAAGTGTAGTGCCTGGGAGAATCAATGAGTGCAAGTGCACTGGCTCAGGGAATAAATAAGTGCATGTGCAGTGCCTGGCTGATTACATGACTGCATAGGTACTGCCTGGGTGAATGGATGGCTCCATGGGTACTGCCTGAGTGAGTGGATGAGTGCCTGAGTAGTGGCTTGAAGATTGGTTGAGTGCAAGTGCAGTGTCTGGGTAATTGGATGACTGCAAGTTTAGTACCAGGGTGAATGGATCAGAACAAGTGCAGTGCCTGGGGGAATGGAGGACTACAAGCACAGTGCCTGGGTGACTGAATGACTGCAAGTGTAGAGCCCAGCTAACTGGATGAGTGTGACTGTAGTGCCTGGGGGAATGGATAACTGCAAGTGCAGTGCCTCAGTGTATGGATGAGTGTCAGTGCAGTGCCTGGGATGAATGGTTGAGTGCATAAGTAGAGTCTGGGTGATTGGATGAGTGCAAGTATAGTGCTGTGGTGAATCAATGAGTGCAAGTGCAGTGCCTGGGTGATTGGATGGCTGCATGAGTAGTATCCGGTTGTTTGGATGAGTGCATGGATAGTCCTGAGGTGAATGAGTGAGTGCAAGTGCAGTGCCTTGGTCAATGGATGAGTACATGAGTAGAGTCTGGGTGATTGCATGAGTGCAAGTGTAGTGCTGGGGTGGATGGATAAGTGCAAGTACAGTGCCTGGGTAATTGGATGAGCGCATGAGTAGAGTCTGGGTAAATGAATGAGTGCAAGTGCAGTGTCTGGGTGATTGGAGGAGTGCATGAGTAGTGTATGTGTGTTTGGATGAGTGCATGCGTAGTGCTGAGTGATTTTATGAGTGCATTGGTAGTGTCTGAGTGTTTGGTTGAGGACATACGTAATGTGTGGATGATTGGTTGAGTATATGGATACTACCTGGGTCATTCCTTGAGTACAAATGTACTTTTTCAGTAATGGGATGAGTGTATGAGTAGTGGCTTGATGAAGCCATCACTAGATTAATGATATGGCATGTGTAAAAGAACCGATCTACAACCACTCAGAAAACAAAATAAACTGATTTTTTTTTTTTATTAGGATTTCATTTTCAACAATTAGGCAACCAACACAAGATACAATAATCTATCTGCAATACAACATAGTAAAAGTTTCCTGTTTTTTACTGTATTCCGCTTTCATACTTCTTCACTTTCAACAGTGGTCTGCATCAAACATCATCATCAAACAGTGGGGAAAAAACAATCAATGAATTAAAATAAAACAAATGTGCATAGTACATCATTACAAATATGTTGTACTATGCATTCCACTCACTACAACTTTGTCAATAGTCGCTCGCTGATAACTTACTAACTTAATGAAAGCAACTATATCATAAAACAGTTTCTAATATTTTCATATCTGGTACGAAATGTCCAACAATTATGAAACAGTCATCATCATCATCATCATCTCTATTCGGTCAAGAAAATATCAGACCATAAAAGTACAATACCACAAACATAAAAGATAAAACAACGTCATAAAACAGAGTTCCAGACACAAGCAGTTCAGCCCGCAATTGTAAAAAGACAGTCCTTTCCATATGCCTATTTGACAGTCATTTAGAGAAATTGGTAACTTATAATCATTAAAAATATTCATGGTACATTGTCATTGAGCAGCAGGAAAGTAAGAAACTCAAGAAACTGGGCTCGTCATACAATCCTGCCATGCTCACCAGGACCAATATCTAATTCATAAAATTTGTATAAATCATCATAAAATTCATAAGACAGACTTCCTAGCATAAATAACGCTCCACCGAAAAGATGACATTCTTAAGCAGATGTCGATTGTCAGTAGGGACTGCAGGAATAGATAAGCTGGATGACATTGATAGAAATCTAGATGCTTTAGATAACTTAATATATAATGCGTCCCCCATTTTTTATAAAATTTACAAAAGAAAACAACGTGCATTGTTGTCTGTTTAGAAGCATTATTGCATGGGCAATTAGATAAGGTGGAGGACCAATCATTTACTTCAGGGAACGTAACCATGCGGTGAAAAATGTCCATCCTAAAACGTGTTAAAAAGTATCTATGCTTTTGGTGTGGGACCTGTGTAAGATATAATTGGATGTCACAGATAGTTATAATTAACTGATTTCTTTGAACAGAGGATTTTACGAGTTCTTCCGACATCCTGTTGTTCTCCAGAAGTACTAAGCAGTCAGTTTTTAGGTCTTTCCTATTCAGTTTCACTAGACTTTCAGGGTTATTAAAGTTTTCTGGATGACCCAGGTCCTTACAAAAACTCTCTACATATTTTAACCAAGTAATTTGTGCGTAATGAGTAGAGTTTAGGCAGTCACTTATGACAAGTTGATTAAAACAGTGTACTCAGGTGTCCACACTTTATGCCATAACAGTATGGGTTGAATCTTGATTAGATCTGTAAGCAATGGTAGTCCCAACTCTGCATGACAGACAAAAGATGATGCAGATTTTGGAGTAGCAAGAAGGTACCTTAAAAATAAATTTTCCACTAGTTGAATCGGCTAGCAGTTCACGTGTCCCCAAATGCCTGCCCCATAGATTGCTTTGCCGACACACTGGGCCTTATAGATGGTCAACATTTCCTATCTCAGAGCAAATTTACATAATGCCATACAGGCACTTCTAAAAAGTATCGACCTTGTTTTGATAGCTTGATTCCAGGAACCGCCTTTGTCAAATAACACACCAAGATATGAGAAGATATCAGTGTTTTCAATATATGTCCTTAATTCTCATAACTCATGAGCTGCCTGTTTTCCTCCTACACTTCATTACAAAAGTTTTAGCCTGGTTTATGCGAAGGTCAAGATCCGGCATGTAGTTAACAAAGTTGTTAAGTACCAGCTGCTTTGAGTTTGGGGTGCGCAACACCAGTACCGCGTCGTTGGCATAGAGAAGGGCAGGCACAGGGCGATGTCCCACCTGTGCCAAGTCCTTCAGTTGCAGGACCAGGGCAGTGCCCACGGTATTTATGTAAAGTGAGAACAAAAAAGGTGCAAGGACACAGCCCTGCCTTACCCCTCTACCTATGCTGAACGACTGAGTGCATTCGCCATGGATTCTATGTCTAATCCTGACTTTGGCATCTGAATAGAGATCCCTTAGGAAGGAAATTATCTGGGAGTCCACTCCCATCTCGCCCATTATTGCCCAGAGTTTGGAGTGGTTAACACAATCAAAGGCGGATGAAAGGTCGACAAATCCCCAAGTACAAGTTAGTGCCTTTGATTTTCGTGTACTTCCCTATGAGAATGGACAAATTAAGACTCTGTTCAATAGTCCCCAACCCAGTATGAAACCCATATTGTAAATCGGTAAGCACACCCTTACTATCAGCCCAATCTTGTAATCTATTTAAAATTATTCTGTCAACTATTTTTACTAAGGGTTCAAGCAGCGAGATTGACCTGTAGCAGGCAGGGTTCTGTCGGTCCCCTTTTTTATAAATGGGGACTATTATAGAATCCTCCCAAAGTAGGGAGAAATGCTAACATACAGCAGGCTTTTAAAACAATAGTTAAAATGGGCCCCCACAGTGGTATATTAGCTTTGTACAGATCCACCGGGATAGCATCAGGGTCAGGTGCTTTTCCCTCTTTACTAGAAGTTATCGCCTTGATCACCTCATCTAGAGTAAAAGGGGCAATATTTGGTGACTGGTAAGTGTCCATAATACCATCATTGGTAGTAGGTGAATCAAGGGGGGGCTGTGTGGCATAGGTAGCAGAAAAGTGCTTGATGCAAACGTCCTCAGGGATTCAAACCACAATGCCAGGACCGGAATCTTCACACAATTGGGTAGAAATTACTAACCTCCAGAAGGTGTTATTATCATTTAATCTGCTTGCCTCACACAATGAATCCCAGGCCTCATCTCTTCACCTTGTCTTTTGATTTTTCAAAGCCTGTCTTTAAGCGGATCTACACTTCTTAACCTCGTTTGGGTCGATAGGATTTCTACAGAGTGCCTCTTTAAGTTTTTTGTTTGCCTTTGTACACTGTGTGTCAAACCAACCATTTTTAATCTTCTTCCTTTTTATTGTCATCTGCAGGTTCTCTTTCCCCTTCTTGCTTATATCTAGGAAAGAGTTAATGATGTCTGCTGGCTTTGCACTGTCATTCAGACAAGAATCAAAGTCTTTCTACGCTACTCTTATTAATTTACCAAGGAAGTCCTCTGGGATAATCTTGTCCCAACACAATGAAAAGCCATTAGTTGTGGCAAGCTCGAAGTCTCTGCAGGTAGTCAACACAGAGACTTTCTTATCTGTAATAAATACAGACTTTGTTATTTCAACCGATTGGGGATAATGGTTGCTTAGTGGAATGGAGTGAGTTTTAAAATGAAAAACTTCAGGAATCAAGTTATTCGAACTTAAAATATAATCAATACTACTAGGATTGCTATAGCCATTAAAAGTACATTTAAAAGGAGCATATGGTACTGATATTTCATTACAGAAAGCTAGATCTAATGTATAAGTTAATTCATTTATCTTATCACCATAACTATTGTGTGGGAAGTGAGTTTTACTTGAACCATCTAAACTGTTCATGTCACAAATGTTCTCATCTTGTGAGCGGCACAGATGAATATTAAAATCTCCGCCCCATACAATCGATAGCTTTTTTTTCTTAGTGTTGTCCAATTTATCCAAACAGTCGTACAAGCTATTTAAGTGTGATACCATATCTCCATTATGGGATATTTATACAAATTAACAACCGCAAAAACAACAGTTGATGGACAGAATGCAGAACAATTGTGTGTCTTTTGCTTTCTCGCTCTAAATGCGCCAGGTATGCCCAGACATGGGTCCTGGGCTCACTGTGCCACTGGAATCAAGCTATCCTGTCTGAAGAGGGGTGAAACCCCAAAATCGGTCTAGGATACTTGTTTCTGGCACAGGGTGGACCTGGCTTGGCAGTTCGGGCTGGACTGTTCCCATGAGGCACAGGTACAAGACTGATTTTCATATGGCCATGTCTAAACTGGGGTGGCATGGTGAGCAAAAGAATGATGGATTTAACCCAGGGCTCTTGACTGGGGGTGAATGTTTTGATTTGTTCTACATTCCGTCCATCAAATGTGTGTCTTTTGCTTTCTCGCTCTAAGTGCGGCAGGTATGCCCAGACGTGGGTCCTGGGCTCACTGTGCCAATGGAATCAATCTATCCTGGCTGAAGAGGGGTGAAACCACGAAACCGGTCCTAGGATGCTTGGTTCCGGTCCACGGAGGACCTGGCTTGGCAGTTCAGGCTAGACTGTTCCCATGAGGCACAGGGTTAAGACTGATTTGCATATGGTCAGGTCTAAACTGGGGTGGCATCGTGAGCAAAAGAATGATGGATTTAACCCTGATCTCTTGACTGGGGGTGAATGTTTTGCTTTGTTTTGCATTCCGTCCATCGATTGTGTGTCTTTTGCTTCCTCGCTCTAAGTGCGCCAGGTATGCCCAGACGTGGGTCCTGGGCTCACTGTGCCACTGGAATCAAGCTATCCTGGCTGAAGAGGGGTGAAACCCCGAAACCAGTCCTATGATGCTTGTTTCAGGTCCAGGAAGGACCTGGCTTGGCAGTTCAGGCTGGACTGTTCCCATGAGGCAAAGGATCAAGACTGATTTGCATATGGCGAGGTCTAAACTGGAGTGGCATGGTGAGCAAAAGAATAATGGATTTAACCCAGGTCTCTTGACTGGGGGTGAATGTTTTGATTTGTTCTGCATTCCAGCCATCAATTGTGTGTCTTTTACAAATTCACAACCACCATCCTGGCCGAACTTGTCCCTTCACACATGATCACCTGATAATAAGGGCTAATTTGCGCAGTGACTGATTTAACGGGTGGCAGGCTATTAGAGGCGAAAATGCATAGTCCACCTTTCGGTCTGCCATGAGTCACCGGGACAGCAGGGACCAAAAAAATTCTAAAGCCATTTATGTGTACGGGTTCTGTCAACCAGGTCCCCTGCAGGCATATCAAATTATACCTGGTTACAAAGTCTAGCCACTCATGATTGTTGATTTTATTCTTGAGCCCTGCCACATTCCAAAATAATAGACCAATGCGTTCATCTGATGAATGAGGTGGATCACCCTGTCTCCCTCCACCCAGGTGATTAGATACCTTTGTTTCCAGCTGAATCTGCTCCATTCCCTCTTGATCCGATGCTGGTGGTCAGTCTATATACCCTAGATTTTCGAGTTCCAAAATTCTATTAGATATTGGGACACTGTAAGACTGATAGGGGGAAGAGTATGGATACTTCGCGGTGTAGGCCACTTCGAGGACCCCCTTAAATTGGGTTGGTAGAAATAGCCCAATGGTAGTGCAGATATTGAGTCTGATGTTATGCGAAGTGGCCTAGTTCTGTTTAGTTTTGGAGTTTTTTAAAGGACAAAACTATGCAGTCTCCTGGTAGCGATTTCTGTGATCTGCCCACCCATTTGATTCTTCTAGCCATTTTTAGGTATGCGAACAGATGTTCAGTCAACCCTGATCATACACCCAGCTAGTTTAGGGATTTGTTTTTAAGAGAAGTCCATGATTCCAGGTCCCTCTGATTTAGAGGAGGGACGTTTGATAGAAGTATAACATAGGGGGTGCCAGCAGGTGGGAGATCTAGAAACTCAGTTGGGTGCATAGACAAAACATCTTCAGAAATCTGATTGTTATGCGATGATGGCGGTCTATCTAAGTATGTCCCTGTCTTCCCTGCAGTACTCGGTTGAGCCTGTGTAATAGGGCATTGTGGGGTATGTGCACGTGCATTATTTAATTGCCTCTCTAGACGGTTTTTGTTTACATTACTGTTGTTCATCTCATTCCTCATGGGCTCGTTTGTTGATCGGGAGTTCAATTTATCTAGACAAGTCGCACATTTAGCTTCAATTTCAGTTAGTCGGATGATGATGCTATCTATGCACTTCTCATAAATAGCTCAAGGGATTTTACCGCTGCACCCAATGTTTCCAGTTTCCCATTATTTAAATCTCTGACCTTCTTAGATTGGTCAGGGACATCCATAGTGGCTTTTTTGGTGTTTTTGCATTGTGGCTTGGACCTTTTACTGCTAATAGACTCTTTGTTTTGTGTATTAGTTATTGTACACATACGTTGATTTTTTCGTAGGTCTAACCGGAAGTGTCAAGTCTAATTTAGTAGTGTTGATTGTATCAGATATATTCTGGATACACCCATTTAATCTTTGTCACTCTGTCTAGCCATAGCACTGTCTAGGGTTTGTACTATACTTGGGGATGTCAGATTCTGTTCTCCACATACTAAAAGAGACTCTTCAACATTAGTGAACTGTTTTTCTATTGCAACCATGGCACCTGTTCTAAATTTCAATAGAGAGGTCTTTGTGTGTGTCTGGGTCCGTTCAGTAGAGCTAGACTTTCCTTGGTCTGGTGGTAGTTTCCTTTTCCCCATGCTAGATTTTCGTGTCCCCTTTTACAATCACGTATTTATATACAAAACAGTAAACTTCTTTCACGATTACGTACAAATCATGCAATTCATATGAAATCAATCACAATTCTATAGAATTAAATATGGTATTATGCAGCTAAATTTATTTTGTCCCTTTATTTTTATTAAGGATTCCTGCTGGGCCTTTGTCAATCTTTGTGGCAGAAAAAATGAATCGGACTGTTTGTCTGTCTGTTTGTTTTAAGCAGTGGTCAAGCGCGGGACAAAGATACGCTACTCTAATTACGCAGCCCCAAAGCTATATTAGAGTACCAGTACGGATTGACAGTAATAGCAATAAGGAGTGTGCAATGGGGGGTTCTTGTCAAGCTCTTCACCCCAATCTTGAACATGCAACGTCAGTTCCCGGCTGGTTAACAACTAGATAATGATGGGCGGCTTACAGAAGTAAAGATGAAGTAATGTACCTGCAATGAGTTGTTTTAAAACTCCAGGTGTCTGCAATAGTTAGCCGCCTTGAAGTCCATCTTCACAGACCCTCACATCTGGCCAGTAAGCACCTGTGTCTATGGTGTATCTTGTGTCCTGTTTACAGACAACCAAGAGGGATTGCCCTGCCCTGCCTCCTCTGGTCGCTGATGGGCGCAGGCGGACCCGCCCTTGGGCCGGGCTTTACCGGGGCGCAGGCCATGCGCATCCGCGTGGCAATAAGTGGCAGGAAAATCTGGCAAGAATGGGCGTCTTACTTTTTAGGTATTCTTTTGTAAACATTATCCGTCAGGCCAAATAATGTCAAAAATGTTTTTCGTCCATGTACGAAAAACATAGTGCACAGTAGTACATAGAAGTTGCTGTAGCAGAAACAAAAGAGGTCATTTTTCAAGTGTTGAAGAGACTTATAAGATACAACTTAAAGCTGCCGGTATTATAATACCTCCATTTAGGTTTCTCTCGGTAGTAACAGAATGTAGTCCTGTAATGTTTTACAAATTCCTTTCCCACAGTTAAATAGACTCTTTTATTTCTAACAGCTTGCTGTAGACGATACACCCTAATAGGCCGAATGATGTCTCAGAAACACGTAATCCATATACACATGAACGTAATATATCATTTTTTTAATTCTAAATTGTCCTTAAAACTTTGGTTCTATAAATAGCAGACATGAGTTTGGTAACTTTTTAGGTAGTCTTCGTTTGAATGTCACTTCTATGTCATTGGCACTCTGTCCATCCTATTTGACATCTTAAATATACTGTGTCATGGTCACAGGTTATATTAACTCCTTCATGAAATATGATTGCTATAGTTTTTAAAGTGTTTTTCGAAATGGAAATTTGTTCAGCTAAAAAGTTTGTTATTTCAGATTCTAATTTACTACCATCCACTCTGCATCACTGAAACATTACTGTGACATATTTTCTATACCTTTGTAGAAACAGCATAGACCTAACTTCCAATTTACAGTATGGACAGGTCATCTCTTGGGCGTATTAGGTTAAAGTCCACCGCTTTACAAGCTGTTAACGTCAACTAGAGGAATCATTCTGAATTGATTCCAGTGGCAGTGGTTAATTCACAATGTTCACAGTTATGATTTCATTTACAACAACTTAAACCAAATAATTCATTGATATTCACATGTTCTTCCTCTGATAGTCCTGGGATTACTATTAAAAATTCTTGAGCATCTTGCTGAAGATTTTGGGTAAACACTACTGATCCAGTACACTCATCTGTAAGTTTTTTTATTCCGAGAAGCAGAATGTATAACAGTTCTGTTACTTCTTAATTCTTCAAGTTAACTGCATAGTAGTGAAGACATTCTTTCATCTACTTTTTCTTTAATAGAATTTGTAAAATAAGGCAAATGGTACAGTGCATTTGACACTACATGTGCATAAAAGTTTATTCCAGATTTATTATCAAAGCAATAGCCTTCCATTTCCTCATTGTGTTGTAGTTTTCTCTTCTAAGGTCCTTGACATTTGTTGTCTACTTTTATCTTTCTGTTCAATTCTGATACACTGTTTTAATATTTGCAGCTTTGGACACATTATTGTTTTTTTAAACACAGGATATGGACCTAAATGAGGAACATATTGACCTGTTAAGTGATTACACTCACACAGTTCACATCAATTCATGACAAAGCTACATATGACATTCCTTCTTTGAATACACTACTACCAAAATTAACAAGAGCTGCATCTACACTTATACCTTGCAATTTGTGGATAGGTACTGCTTACACTGAAGATTCTAGGAACTGCTTTCATTGGACATACACATCTTTCACAAGTAGGAAACGTACAACACATCTACCAATCTGCTTAGCTTCAAGAAGATCATCAAATTTTTATGTCTAAGTATTCCAGGTTGCTTCTGTTTGGATAACTAATACAATTCATAACTTTACCCATTGCGCCATTCACTAGTCCTTCTTCAACATTTAAATTGCAATGCAAGATTACACAATTTTTACAGATAAGTAATTGTTTATTTAATCCTGCAGTTTTTTAAACAGACTTTTCTAAACTATCAAATTTTGATTGCACTGTAACTCCTTGATGTTCCTTTTTATTAATTTGCTGTAATTTCAATAATTTCTTCTTTTTTGAGTTGAAGTAATTATTCATTGAATTTACTACACTCCTCAAGGGTTGGCATCAAACCAAATTAGACTTCTCTTCCTTAACAAAATTATACATTACTTCTGCAGCTGTAACATTAGTTAAAACAGATTTATTTTATTGACGGGTTTCTAATACTCTTTTTCCTTTTTTTTTAAGGACTCACACTGTTATGTTTTTTAGGAAATCTCCTTATTGCATATCTGATGCTTGGAGCATATTTTCGATTAACTCATTGTATTGAAAGTTTTCCCAAATGTTTACATTTCTAATACTTCCTAGTGAATACCTTGTTTAATTATGTA
Organism: Triturus cristatus; assembly: GCF_964204655.1. Taxonomy (NCBI): domain Eukaryota; kingdom Metazoa; phylum Chordata; class Amphibia; order Caudata; family Salamandridae; genus Triturus; species Triturus cristatus. The sequence goes on along the minus strand of NC_140582.1, from coordinate 306,066,631 downwards.
GTAGCTTCTTGAATACAGGATGTCCTTTTACTGGAGTCAGTTGTAGCAGGTCTCCAAAGACTATTGAGTGTTTTTCTCTTGAAAGCACATCGTATGTTATGTTATGTTAGTAAAACTTATATAGTGCACGTTTACCCTAAGGCAGGGGTCCTCAAACTGAGGGGCGCGACCCCCAGGGGGGCCGTGGAGCGATGCAAAGGGGGTCGCGCCTTCCAAGTCACACTTCTTCCCAGGCCCAAGGGCTTCAGCCCCCCTCTTCCCCCGTCCTGTGTCTCAGCCCGGGCTGCTGCAATGCAACTCGAGCTGCTGTGGGCTGGGGGCAGTGCCTGGAGTCTTATCTCCGGCAAGTTTTTCACAGGTCTTTAAAGACCATTTGCATTTTTACATGCCTTTGTAAACTAGTTACAGAGGCTTATTTCTTTTCCTGATTCCAGTACCCCCTGGGTCCCCACTCGGCCTATTCCTTGCATTTGTATTTTATATTTACTGCTGTAGTGTAAGAATGCATCTAATGAAAAGGAATATAAAGTAGGGTTGCTAAAAGAAAAATGCCTGCCCTGTTTTGTTTAAAAAGCCTGTAAAGATCTCCTCTTGACACTAAATAGACTTATAAATAAAAAAAAGTATGTATGCATTCGTTATGTGACTTTTCTGTCTTTGTTCTCTTTAATTATCAGTATCATTGAGGCAACCCTAGAACACAATTAAAAGTGTTATATTTGGTTTTGGAAGTATGCACAGATAAGTGCTGAAAATACAGCTTTAGGTGACTGCTTATTTTTGTACCGACTGGGCCATCAAAATAATCTGCTGGCAACCCTAACCATAGGACTGTAAGTTTGTTGCAGGATCAGCACATTATTTATTTCCTTCACCCTCAATCTCCGATTAATGCCGCAATAGTTTAACTTAGATCTTAAACTCTACACCACCGTCAATAACATGGTGAGTTACTTCATGGGTCTGGGAATGCACCCTGCATTCAGACAACTCATTCCTCATTCTCGCCCTCCACTTTTACGCTCACCCCGCACTCACAGCGATCACAATGCACTCACACTGATCACCATGCACTCACACCATTCACCCACTCACCCTGCACTCACAGTGATCACTCTGCACTCACAATGCATTTGCGCTGTTCACCCTATACCTCACCCTGCAGTCACACGAGTACACTACTCATCCTGCACTCATGTGACACTTCACTCACCTGTCCCCCCCACTGCTCAATATGCAACTCACTCAAACAAGCCAATCAGTAATCATACATTCATTCATCCCATTCTGAACTTGCATCCGCACATAAATTCATACGCCACCTCACTCACCCTGCAGTCACTCCTCTTGCCCTACTCTCACACTGTTGCATCACTCACCGTGCACTCACATGGGCACTCTTGTCACCCACACAGTGCAGAGGGTTAATGTGCTTGCTACAAAGAATATGTACCATGCAGATCACAGAAATGAGTGTGAGTAAACTATGAGTAGCACTATAAAAATATTAAATGTTTGTCAGGAAGGTGCTATAGAGAGATGAGGTGCATTGTTGGTGAGTGGCAGTGAAGGAATTCATGGAAAAGGAGGAAACGGGAGTGGGGCATCAAAAAAGAATGTTGCGCCCGGTGCGACCAGTGTAAGGACCAGCCCTGGCTGGGAGTGTTAGCCCCCCCCTCTGAAGTTCTGGTCTAGTGACTCCCCTGCTTCTGCCCATTATTATTATTATTTACATTTGTAGTGCGCTACTGTTACTAAAAGATGTCCTAGGGCTAATAACCATCTGCTGCCTGAAGGCAAATGAGAAACACACAGAAGGAGAACCAGCCAAATGGGGTAACCTACAGAGCATAGAGAAAGGTTTTTATATTGTCCTAAATGATAATAGATTCTTGGTGGAGCGAAGCAAAGGAGGGTGCACGTTCCATAACTGCATGGCCTGCATCAAAACAGCGAGACAGACAACTCATGCCTTCTTGAATTAGGGAACAATAAGCAGAGTGGCACATGCCGAGAGGAGCATACGGGTCTGACCCGTATGCTTGGTGAGGAGAGATGAGAGGATGAGAGAGGACAACAAGGGAGTGAGAGAATTTGACTAAAGAGGTCAGGGATGAGGAGAAATGTGAATTGCCGAAGAGAAGTGTGGACACGCAAGAAGTGAGTGTGAGCCAAAGGGGAGGGAGTCTGTTAGAACAAAGGGGAGATGTGAAAGGGGAATGGGGGGACTGGAGAGGTGTAAGATACAAATAGACAAAAATTTGAATGGAGAGACGAGGTGAATGAGAAGAGATGAGGGCAGTGAAAAGAAAGAATGGCAAGAGGTGATTAAAGGTGAAGTGAGAGGTTGAATGGGGAGAGTTCAGAAGTTGTAAAAAGGGGTGAAAGAAAATGGTCTGCAAAGTGAGAGAGGGATCCGGGTTTATGAGAGGAGAGAGGGATGGAAGGGGGGGGTGAAAGGAAAGCTGCATGGATAAACTGCTTAACTCTGCACAAAACCGGCAGGGTTTTAAGGGACCCCTGCTTCTCCCGGCCAGGGCCAGGTGAGCTTCTAATGTGGCAGCGCGTATTCCTGCAGAGTGGAAGGCCCTTCACAAATGTTGACTAGAAATCTTTCTGATGATAATTGCTGTATTTTGGTTATAAACGGGTACTGATTGGGTGAAATCTTTCCTCAGTGTTACTGTGTGTAAAAAATGTCAAAATAATGAAGCAATGCTATCCCAAAATACACGGCATCACAAACTTTTGTCAGGAGGGGGTCCATACGCCACAAAAAGTTGACAGGGGGGTCTCGGCATCCAAATGTTTGCAGACCTCTGCCCTAAGGTGACCTGGCGCTTGCTACAGTCCTCCCAACCAACGGTTCCGGACAGAAGAGTGCTCGGAAAACTAAGCAGAGGGATTTAAAAAGGATTCGCTTTTTTACAGGCTACCAGTGAATTTTTTTATTGAGTTCGAGAGAGATGCAAATTTCGAGTTTCCAGTAAGCAGCCTGGCTACTGAATTTTGGAGCATCTGAAGTTTTTGTAGGCTGCGCTCCTGCATATTTAAATAAAGACTGTTACAATAGTCTAGTCTTGACATAATGAAGGCCGTAACCACTGCACGCTTACAGTCTGCCGGTAAAAGAGGTAAAAGTTTCCTCGTGGTCCTGAGGATATAGGAGGTAGCAGAGACCACGGCATTCACTTGGTCACGCATGTCAAGATGTTCATCCAGTACTACACCCAGGTTCTTAACTTTTCTGGATGGTACTGGAAGGGTCCCCATAGCCTCTGGCCACCAACTAGGGGTCCAAAGATTAACATTATTCCCAAATAGGATTAGCCCTGTTTTACCAGCATTCAGCTTTAAGCAGTTTTGCGTCATCCAGCCTCCCACTGCTCCCATACAATCATGTAGCCTCTCACCCGATGCCTTCTCCTGCCCTGGTTGAAGGGAGATCACAATTTGAGTATCATCGGCATAAGATGTTAAACAAAAGCCGAAAGACTCAATCAAAGGAACCAAAGAGGATACGTAAACATTAAAGCGCATAGGGCTCAGGGAAGACCCCTGAGGAACCCCACATGGAAGCGAAAAAGGCTTGGAGACAAACCCACCCAATGGGACTGTCTGACATCTGTCTGAGAGGAAGGATTTAAGGAGAGTCCAGGCTTTATCCCTTACTCCGCAAGCCAACAAACGGTCCATCGTAGTCAGTTTTTAATATCTGCCCCATTCTTAAATGTATAAAAGCTAGAATTAAATTAGACACCATGCTGACTTCATCAACACTTAGTAGTTTTAATTTCTTTAATACTCTTGCTACCTCATGACAAGCATCACCAGATAATTTGTTGTATTCTAATTTGTTGTCATGTTCAACAGGCAGCATTAATAATTGATGAAGGGTAACTCCTTTAATATTATGTGCAGTTAAGCCAGTTGGGGCAGTAACTACTCATGACAAATTGGAATATGCTTTTTTTTAGATAACTTGTCATTACTTTAATCCTGAAGCTTTTTACAGTTCTAGCTTGACCACTTATGTACAATAGAAGTGGTTTATTTTTTGAATTTTTTTGAGTTTTATATATTGCGAACTAGACCCGAAGATATCCGGTATCAAATCGCTTTACATAGCACCAGTTTCGTAACACAAGGACACATTCATTTTTGTTAGGCATGGGGAGATTAAGTGAGTTGCCCAGAATCACAGGATGTTGAGCGTCATTGCCAAGACTCGAACCCGGTTCCCCAGCTTCGACATCGCCCGCTCTAGCCGTAAGGCTACATTCTCTCCCCAAGTTTATATGTAGTACATGCACACTCTTTTATCTCATGCAGAAATAAATGTTCTACTTTACTTTTTCCATCTTCAAAAATGTATTTCTGATCTGTATTCAATGGCTGTAATAGTTGTTCTAGATCTACAGTTTTCTGTTTTGCTTATTGCATTACATTCTCCACCTCATTCATGGCTATTGCAGCTTTATTATATATGATTGGCTGTACAAGAGGTTCTTGACTTCCAGGTGCTGAACTTTGACTGCTCTGAGAACTCTTTATTGCTATCTTTGCAATTGGTTCTTCTTGTGCAATCAATACACTGGAAATACAGATCACTCAATACTGTCTTTCACAGTGCTGACTGAGTCTTCATAACAGTCAAAATCTTCAAGTAGCTCGCTTTCAGTTCGCCATGGGTTGAATAACTGTAACAAATAGAAAAACTCTCTTTTGTCTGGAGTTTGCCAATTTAGCTTTCGATGATTGATTACATTTCATTTGTTATGTCTGACCAAACATCCTTTACATCCAACAACAACAAATTCTCCTTCTTCTGTGTTTTCACTGACAATATTTCTGAATGTATAATGTTGAAGTATTTCATAGAGACACATCCTTTTCAGATGAGGACTCCTTCTTGTATATTACGTATCCAGTCTTTAGGATATCTGTACAGAGTGGCTCCAATTCCTCAAGATATTGGATTTCAGAAAGAGACTTCAGTACTCTGTTAACAAGCCCTAAACTCACCTATAGAACTCCTCTAGATTCAGAAAACAAACTAGCTAAACTTAACGGTCTATGCATTCATAATAGCTTATCTTTCTGTGGAAAAAGCATTTTCAAACTAAAACTGTACAATTTCTTTGTAAGGCTCTTTTCTGCTGAAATCTTAGCGCACATCTCCTTCATCTCAGTTATCTCTGACTTTGTTATATAAGAGGTGAAGTTCCGAGCAACAGCAATTGAGCTGTCTGCAAAAAACTCTGCATCCATGTTTGCATTCCACATCTTCAGAAATACAGGGTTGGAGTCAATAATGTACTTGAAGGCCTCTATTTTTCTTAGCTTGTATGTATTTTTCAGTGATTTCCTTGCAAGTGAATGGCTGACTGCAGACAAGAAGCTGTTGACTCTTCCTTGTGAGATGACAGGTCGTGGGAATCCAAAACGACATCTTGTATAACATTTCCCATTTGCTCTGTATTTTCACTGACAGTATTTTCCGAATCTAGGAATTTGGAATCGTAAAACTTGTTGTCTTAATATTTTGTCACCACTCAACTTTAGGATGAAGCAAGTTACATACTGATCAATAAAAGTCAACCTAGACCCATCACTGTCTGTTTCAAACTTTGGGGCATCTTTTACCCACAACAGCATGTGAATATGGGGAACACCTCTGGCTTGGTACTCTTTGCGCCAAAAGAAATCAGTCACATAACCAAGAGGAGGTTTTGTTTTATTCAAGATGAAAGTCATCATTGCTTGAAATCTGTGATTGAAATATCTGCAAACATCTGCAGGGCTAGTGAGCACAGTTCTCCTGGCCTCTCCAGATGAAATTCTTTTATTTTCGAATTTGCCTCCTGCAAGAATTCTAGTAGGTCATCCCATGCATAATTTACATACAAAAGTACAGAGGCACACAGAGGCAGTCCATAAAATAATCTTGGTTCGTAACTACAGTAGTTGTACAAATGCTTGCATGATTGCACTTGGTGTGACAAGACGGAGTATTATATGCTTGCCACTTTTGACTACGCTTTATGAAGTATCACATGTTTACACATAACAATTAAGAATGAATACTTTTTTGTTGTTGTTTTTTTTGTTTGCACCCTGTGGCATGCAAGATTTATGTCTTGATGTTAGGATTGAATATCACAAACAACCTCTTGGGTGTCTGTCTCTGTTTATCACACAATTGTTTTGTCATTCAATCACTCTCAACAAGAAAATAAGGTTGTCATCGGACACAGATTCTATGTTTCCTTTAAATTCTGTATATGTATATTAAATATCTGGTCACAGACTGGATTGTTTTACATATGTATATATGTTGTTTGCAGCCTTGAAAAATTCCATAGAACGAAACACGTGTCAGCTGCCAGTGTGCTTGTTTTGTACAAAAAGACTGGCAAATAAAAAAAAGGAAAGTCTATCTGGACTACCTTTGTACAACTTCTGTCGCAAGGAGCTGGAAGAGCGACTCAAGAACAAGAAGCGTGTCACCGAACTGCCGCTTCACAACCCGAAGCGCCTTGCATCGCCGGAGAAGAGGATTGATGTCGCACCAGATGCCGCTGCATCACCAAGAGAAGTGTGTTGCAGAAGAATCGTTGAGTCATCACAGGTCCTCCGAAGTGCCTCGCATAGCCAGGAGAAGAGGATCGAAGTCGCTGCAGATGCCGCTGCATCACTGGGTAGCATGTCGCGGGGCCTGTCGCGGCTCATCGCAGGAGACGAGGATCGACGTCGCATCAGACGCCGTTGCATCTCCGAGAAGCGCGTCGGAGGGCCAGTCGCGGCTCATTGCCGGAGAAGAGGATCGACGTCACAGCAGATGCTGCCGCATCACTGGGAAGAGTGTGGCAGGGCCTGTCGCGACTCACATCGTTGTGGAAGTAACTCGCATCGCCAGGGGAGAGGATCGATGTCGCAGCAGACGCCACAGCATCACTGGGAAGCGTGTCGCAGGGCCTGATGTGGTTCGCATCGTGTAGAGCATCTCGCATCGCCGGAGAAGGGGATTGGTGTCGCATCAGGTGCCGCCGCATCACCGGCATCAAAAAGAAAGCGCCATCTTTGTTTATTTGCACTGGATCTCCAACGCATCACCGTCTTTGCAACACTTTCATTGCCCTGCGTGTCGCATCTTAAGGTACATTGAACTCTGAGTGTCGCATTTACCCTCTTAAGAGAACTAAGCTAAATTCTACCATTTTAAAGTAACAGTATTGTGGATTTTTGTCGTTTATGGTCTTGTGATAAATCTATATAAAGCATACTTATTTTTTATATAAAACTTGTGTGATGTCCATCTGTAGTGTTGTCACTTGATTACTGTATGTGTTCACAAATGCTTTACACACTGCCTCTGAGATAAGCCTGTCTGCTTGTGCCAAGCTACCAAGTGGGTGAGCAGGGGTTATTTTAGGAGTGTACCCCTTTACCCTGACTAGACGCAAGGGTCCCTATTTTTGTCACAGGTACCTACCTATGCCAACTAGAGACCCCCAAATCTAAAATTGTTGGTCAGCGGTGAGGATTTGGAATTGCATTTGTGACTCATGTACAGTGATTGGTGAACACTACTAGTGAGTGCAGACCAAAACGCGACCACATACTTTTGGTAGATTGTTTTTTGGGACTTTGTATTTTTGAAAAGAGCTGCCAAGTTCAACCACCATGGAGAAAGCAGCATCCATAGCAACTGTTGATAATGATTGGGAAGAGGAGAAATTGGAATGCTACACTGTTACCCAGCTCAAGCACTTCTGCAGGAGGTTCAAAGTTTCTATGACCGGTATCTCCAGAAAAGAGGAGTTATAAAAGGCGCTGAGGGCCTGGTTTGAGGCAAGGAGCACCCCTGAGCAAGTGGAGGGGGCAGATAATGCAGATGAGCAGTTAGAGGGGCCACTGGGTCCAGGAGGGAGGAGAGCAGTCTCCCCAGAAGGTAGCAGTGTTTCTGCCAGAGGTCTGTCCCTAGAAGAGCTGGAGCACAGGAAAGAAAACAGGATGCATGAGATGGAGCTGGCCAAGCTCAAGTTGGGTGGGCAACTGGAGTTAGGAAATAGAAAATTGGCCCTAGAGGAAAAGAGAATGCAGTTGGATCATGCGAAACGTTTGAGGGATTTGTAATTGAAAGCCAGGAGCTTAGAGATTGCTCCCTCTGGTGGCAGCACACCATCATTGCCTGTTGAATCTAGAGTGTATATTCCCAAGGATGTGGTAAAAGAATTTTACAAGAATGATGATATTGGGCAGTGGTTCAAGGCCTATGAGGTAGCCATGTCTTCCCACCGGGTCCCTGAGAATGATTGGGGAGCAGGGTTCTGGGGGTGGTTCCTTAGTGAAGGGCGGGACACACTGTTAGACTTGCCTTCTGAAGTCTATAACTCATATCACACATGAAAGATGCATTAATGCCCAGGTATGGTTTAACTCCTGTATTATATAGATAAAGGATCAGGAGTTGCAAGAAGATAGAGAACAGTACCTGGGTGGAATATGTCACGTTTTTCTGCAGAGCATTGGATGGTTGGGTGAAGGGTAGCAAAGTTGATGATTTTCAGGGGCTCTTTGATTTGATTGCATGGGAGCACTTGTCAAGTAATTGTTTTCCAGAGCTAGCCCAGCACCTGATAGATAGCAGGCTGACTAACCCTAGGAAGCTTGCTGAGGAGGCGGACCACTGGGTCAGTACCAGTGTCCACAAGGGTCACGTGGAAGATTCAGCCAAGAGTGGGCAGGGTCCCCAGCAGAAGAGTGGGCGGGACAAGGGTAAACAGAGGAAGTTCCAAAGAAGGCCCCAAAGTAGTCCCCAAGGGAATCAAGGGAAAGGTTCCCAGCCGCCCCCCCCAGAAACCATCAGGGGCCCCGAAAGGTCTACCTGTTCAAGGGGGACCCCTGAGATGCTACAAATGTGGGGACCTGGGTCATAAAGCGAATGATCTCAGGTGCTGCCAGTTTGTGAAGACCCCAGGCAGATATCTAGTGTAGCCCTGGGTGAGGAGATGGGTGCCAAAGGTCGGTGGGGTCCCGCAGAGATGTCCCTTGTCTCTTTAGGAGACTGTGAGGTGGTCCCCAGGACCCAACTGCCTGATAACACTAAGAAATACAGGCGGTGGGTGACCATCAATGGCCATAGAGTGGAGGCTCTTAGAGATACAGGAGCCAGTGTGACAGCTGTCCAGTGTCACCTGGTATCTCAAGAGCAGGTTGTCCCCAATGTATTCTATCCAGTTGTTGCCGCTGACAACACAGAGAGCCACTGCAAGGTGTCTCAGGTTCCCTTTGAATGAGGGGGGTCTCTGGTACTCTTCAGGTACCTGTGAGGCCCGCCATGCCTAGTGACTGTTTGTTAGGGAACGATCTGGAGGGCTCCCCTTGGGTGAAGGTGGAGCGGAGTGCTCATTTGGAAATGTTGGGTCTGCCTGACTGGGCGTGGGTCACCACTCAGTCCATGGCAGCCAGTAGGGGTTCTCAAGAGGACCTGGAGCTTGAGAGGGGGGTCCAGGTACCTGCCTTAGAGAGAGGAGGCAGGGGGCACGGGAAACCGGCCCCTGAAGTTCCCACGGTCCAGGAGGAAGCAGACCCTGAGGGGGATGCCCTGGAGCCTACAGGGGAACAGGTAGCTGAACTAGGGTACCTGCCTGAGCTGACCCATTGGCAGCAATAAGGAGGACCCTCCAGGGAGGAGCTCTGTAATGAGCAGAACAAGTGCCCCTCTCTCGTGGGTCTGCGGCAGCAGGCTGCAGACCAGGCAGCAGGTGATCAGTCTGGGTCACATTGGGTCTACTGGGAGAATGGTCTCCTGTATTCTGAGCGAAACCAAAGGGGATGATGGACCGAGTGTTGAACATTGCAAGCACTCACCCCCAGTCAACTGATCTGGGTTTAATCCATCATCATTCTTTAGCTCACTCCGCCACCCCAGTTCAGACATGGCCATATGCAAATCAGTCTGACCCTGTGCCTCATGGGAACAGTCCAGCCCGAACTGCCAAGCCATGTCTTCCCTGGACCGGAAACAAGCATCCTGGGACCGGTTTCTGGCTATTCAGCCATCATCAGCCAGGCTAGCATGAATCCAGTGGCAAAGTGAGCAAGGGACCCACATCTGGGCATACTCTGCCAACTTAGGGCGAACAAAGCAAAACCAAAGGGGATGATGGACGGAGTGTTGAACATTGCAAGCACTCACCCCCAGTCAACTGATCTGGGTTTAATCCATCATCATTCTTTAGCTCACTCCGCCACCCCAGTTCAGACACGGCCATATGCAAATCAGTCTGACCCTGTGCCTCATGGGAACAGTCCAGCCCGAACTGCCAAGCCATGTCTTCCCTGGACCGGAAAGAAGCATCCTGGGACCGGTTTCGGGTTCATAACCCTCGTCAGCCAGGCTATCTGTCTGATGGATTAAACCCAGATCAGTTGACTGGGTGTGAGTGTCTGATTTGATCTAACGCTCCGTCCATCATCCCCTTTGGTATCGCTTTGTTCGCCCTAAGTTGGCAGGGTATGCCCAGACGTGGGTCCCTTGCTCACTTTGCCACTGGATTCAAGATAGCCTGGCTGACGAGGGTTATGAACCCGAAACCGGTCCCAGGATGCTTGTTTCCGGTCCAGGGAAGACATGGCTTGGCAGTTCGGGCTGGACTGTTCCCATAAGGCACAGGGTCAGACTGATTTGCATATGGCCATGTCTGAACTGGGGAGATGGAGTGAGCTAAAGAATGATGATGGATTAAACCCAGATCAGTTGACTGGGGGTGAGTGTCTGATTTGCTCTAACGCTCCGTCCATCATCCCCTTTGGTATCGCTTTGTTCGCCCTAGGTTGGCAGGGTATGCCCAGACGTGGGTCTCTTGCTCACTTTGCCACTGGATTCAAGATAGCCTGACTGACGAGGGTTATGAACCCGAAACCGGTCCCAGGATGCTTGTTTCCGGTCCAGGGAAGACATGGCTTGGCAGTTCGGGCTGGACTGTTCCCATAAGGCACAGGGTCAGTCTGATTTGCATATGGCCATGTCTGAACTGGGGAGGTGGATTGAGCTAAAGAATGATGATGGATTAAACCCAGATCAGTTGACTGGGGGTGAGTGCTTGATTTGCTCTAACGCTCCGTCCATCATCCCCTTTGGTATCGCTTTGTTCGCCCTAAGTTGGCAGGGTATGCCCAGACGTGGGTCCCTTGCTCACTTTGCCACTGGATTCAAGATAGCCTGGCTGACGAGGGTTATGAACCCGAAACGGGTCCCAGGATGCTTGTTTCCGGTCCAGGGAAGACATGGCTTGGCAGTTCGGGCTGGACTGTTCCCATAACGCACAGGGTCAGACTGATTTGCATATGGCCATGTCTGAACTGGGGTGGTGGAGTGAGCTAAAGAATGATGATGGATTAAACCCAGATCAGTTGACTTAGGGTGAGTGTTTGATTTGCTCTAACGCTCTGTCCATCATCCCCTTTGGTATCGCTTTGTTCACCCTAAGTTGGCAGGGTATGCCCAGACGTGGGTCCCTTGCTCACTTTGCCGCTGGATTCAAGATAGCCTGGCTGACGAGGGTTATGAACCCGAAACCGGTCCCAGGATGCTTGTTTCCGGTCCAGGGAAGACATGGCTTGGCAGTTCGGGCTGGACTGTTCCCATAAGGCACAGGGTCAGACTGATTTGCATATGGCCATGTCTGAACTGGGGTGGTGGAGTGAGCTAAAGAATGATGATGGATTAAACCCAGATCAGTTGACTGGGGGTGAGTGTTTGATTTGCTCTAACGCTCCGTCCATCATCCTCTTTGGTATCGCTTTGTTCGCCCTAAGTTGGCAGGGTATGCCCAGACGTGGGTCTCTTGCTCACTTTGCCCCTGGATTCAAGATAGCCTGGCTGACGAGGGTTATGAACCGGAAACCGGTCCCAGGATGCTTGTTTCCGGTCCAGGGAAGACATGGCTTGGCAGCTCGGGCTGGACTGTTCCCATAAGGCACAGGGTCAGACTGATTTGCATATGGCCATGTCTGAACTAGGGTGGTGGCGTGAGCTAAAGAAAGATGATGGATTAAGCCCAGATCAGTTGACTGGGGGTGAGTGTTTGATTTGCTCTAACGCTCTGTCCATCATCCCCTTTGGTATCGCTTTGTTCGCCCTAAGTTTGCAGGGTATGCCCAGACGTGGGTCCCTTGCTCACTTTGCCACTGGATTCAAGATAGCCTGGCTGACGAGGGTTATGAACCCGAAACCGGTCCCAGGATGCTTGTTTCCGATCCAGGGAAGACATGGCTTGGCAGTTCGGGCTGGACTGTTCCCATAAGGCACAGGGTCAGACTGATTTGCATATGGCCATGTCTGAACTGGGGTGGTGGAGTGAGCTAAAGAATGATGATGGATTAAACCCAGATCAGTTGACTGGGGGTGAGTGTTTGATTTGCTCTAACGCTCCGTCCATCATCCCCTTTGGTATCGCTTTGTTCGCCCTAAATTGGCAGGGTATGCCCAGACGTGGGTCCCTTGCTCACTTTGCCACTGGATTCAAGATAGCCTGGCTGACGAGGGTTATGAACCCGAAACCGGTCCCAGGAGGCTTGTTACCGGTCCAGGGAAGACATGGCTTGGCAGTTCGGGCTGGACTGTTCCCATAAGGCACAGGGTCAGACTGATTTGCATATGGCCATGTCTGAACTGGGGTGGTGGAGTGAGCTAAAGAACGATGATGGATTAAACCCAGATCAGTTGACTGGGGGTGAGTGTTTTATTTGCTCTAACGCTCCGTTCATCATCCCCTTTGGTATCGCTCCTGTATTCTGAGCCTAAGGTTGCTGTGCCTGGGTCAGCCCGTGTGCTGGTGGTACCCCAGCGCTTCAAAGCCTTCCTACTGGGGCTGGCTCATGATGTGCCATTGGCAGGACATTTGGGGCAGGAGAAGACCTTTGAGAGGCTTGTCACGCACTTTTATTGGCTCGAAATGCGCAGGAGTTGAGACACTCACTGCAGGACATGTCAGACTTGCCAGGCAAGTGGAAAGAGTGGGAGGCAGCGCAAGGCTTCTCTCCAGCCATTTCCTGTGGTCAGCACCCCCTTTGAACGGGTGGGTATTGACATCATGGGGCTACTGGACCCCAAGACAGCCATGGGCAACAGGTTCATCCTGGTCTTGGTGGACCATGCCACTCGGTACCCAGAAGCCATACCTCTGAGGACAGTGACGGCCCCCGTGGTGGGACGAGCACTGATGGGAATTTTCTCCAGGGTGGGATTCCCTTGCGAGGTTGTGTCTGACCGAGGTACTAACTTCATTTCCAAGTATATGAAGTCCCTGTGGCAGGAGTGTGAGGTAACCTACAAGTTTAGCACTCCTTACCACTCCCAAGGAAATGGGTTGGTTGAAAGGTTCAACCGAACCCTGAAGGGCATGATTATGGGTCTTGAGGAACCTTTGAGGCATAAGTGGGATGTCCTCTTACCATGCCTACTCTTTGCATACCGTGAGGTGCCACAGAAATCTCTAGGGTTCAGCCCCTTTGAGCTTCTCTACGGACACCCAGTGAGAGGACCTCTAAGTTTGGTCAAAGAAGGCTGGGAGAAATCTCCTAGGAAACCTCCCCAGGGTGTATATAGCTACATGCTGGCCTTTAGGAACCAAACTAGGCATTTCAGGCAACTCGCTGAGGCGAATCTGGAAGCCAGCCAGGAGGAGATGAAGCGATGGTACGACCAGAATGCCACTCTGGTAGAGCTTCAGCTTGGTCAGAAGGTGTGGGTCATGGCCCCAGTGGAGCCCTGCGCACTCCAGGATAAGTCGACCGGACCATTTGAGGTTGTGGGGTGCAAATGTCCGGTTACCTACTTGGTGGACTTGTGGTCTCCCAGGAACCCCTTGAGGGTCCTGCATGTCAACCGCCTGAAGCCCCACTTGGAGAGGTCCCAAGTGGGCATGCTGTTAGCGACAGATGGTGGAATGGAGGAGGAGACCGAGCCTCTTCCAGACCTCCTGTCGGCAACAGAGCAAGATGGTGTCAACCTCTCTACCACCCTGACCTCTGAGCAAATGAATGACTGCCGCCAGTTGCTGGGACAGTTTTCTGACCTGTTCTCCCTGATTACCGGTGTCACTGATTGGTGCGTCCATGATGTGGACACTGGGGATAGTATACCTGTGAGGCACAAAACCAACAGGGTGACTGACAAGGTGAAAGCTTGCATCAAGGAGGAGGTCTCCAAGATGCTTGCGTTAGGGGTGATTGAGTCATCTAACAGTCCTTGGGCCAGCCCAGTGGTCTTGGTCCCAAAGGCTGCTGCAGCGGGTGCCACACCAGAACTCTGGATCTGTGTGGACTACCGAGGGCTCAATTCAGTCACCAGGACTAACGCGCACCCCATCCCCAGAGCTGATGAGCTCATAGATCGGCTAGGGGCTGCATGGTACCTCAGCATGTTTGACTTAACGTCTGGGTATTGGCAGATTCGCTTGACTGATGGGGCAAGAGAGAGGTCAGCATTCTCCACACCAGATGGGCACTAACAGTTCCGGATTATGCCCTTTGGGATGAAGAATGCCCCTGCCACCTTGCAGAGGTTGGTCAACCAGGTGTTGGCTGGACTGGACGAGTTCAGTGCCGCCTACCTGGATGACATCGCAGTGTTCAGCGCCAGTTGGGAAGAACATCTGCGCCACCTGTGGGAAGTGTTGATGTTGCTGTGGAGGGCAGGCCTCATGATCAAGGCGAGTAAGTACCAGATCGGGCAGGGTTCCGTGGTATACGTGGGACACCAGGTTGGGAGTGGCCAGGTGGCACCCCTACAGCCCAAGATTGAAAGCATCCTAGCTTGGGAGCCCCCCAAAACCCAGACAGAGGTGAGAGCCTTTTCAGGACTCACAGGTTACTACAGGAGGTTTGTCAAGGGGTATGGCAACATTGTTGCACCCTCGACAGCGCTGACTTCCAGGAAGCAACCTAAGAGAGTGATTTGGACTGACACCTGTCAGAAAGCTTTTGAGGCCTTGAAAACTGCTATGTGCACGGTGCCGTGCTCCTGGCACCCAACTTCTCCAGAGAGTTCATAATACAAACAGACGCTTCAGAGCATGGTGTGGGGGCTGTTTTGGCACAGATGAATGAAGAGGGCCTAGATCAACCCGTAGCCTTCATCAGTAGGAGATTACTTCCACAGGAACAGAGGTGGAGTGCTATTGAGCATGAGGCATTTGCTGTGGTCTGGGCACTGAAGAAGCTGAGACCATACTTGTTTGGGACTCACTTCCGGGTTCAGACAGACCACGAGCCCCTCAGATGGTTGATGCAGATGAGGGGTGAGAATCCAAAGCTGTTGAGGTGGTCCATTTCTCTACAGGGGATGGATTTCACGGTGGAACACCGCCCTGGTACAGAACACACCAACGCTGATGGTCTGCACAGATTTTTCCGCCTTAGTGATGAGAACTCCCAGGAGGTAGGGTAGTTCTCCCCACATTTCAGCTGGAGGGGACACGCGTTAGACCTGGCACCTTAGTGTGGGTCTCCCTTCCATTTTTGCTGTTGCCTCATGTGTTTTTGCTGCCGTTAGATGCTTTGGGCGCTGTGCCACTGCTGTCCAGTGCCACAGTGCATGTGCTCCCTATGGTAAATTGATGTATGATTTAGTGATTCCATGATTGGTTGGTTTGGTTTACCTGTCAGACTCTAGTACAGTGCACCAGGAGTGCCCAGGGTTGGTAATACAAATACTGGCGGGCTTGCAGCACTGGTTGTGCCACCCACAGAAGCAACCTGTAAAAGTGTGTCTAAGGCCTGCCATTGCAGAGCCTGCGTGCAGTCTGGTACTGTCATGCTGACTGGGCAAGTGCACCCACTTGCCAGTCCCTAAACCTTCCCTTTTCTTCATATCAGACACCCCTATGGTAGGCCCAAGGGCAGGGTGCATTGTAAGTATAAGGTAGGACATGCCCTGGTGTGTGTGGCATGTTTCAAGAGTGAATTACAGCCATTTTCGTTTTCACTATTGCAAGGCTATCTGTTCTCCATAGGCCAGAATGGGCAGTTTGATTATTACATCCTATAATCCTAAATGACTCAGGGAACATGGTAGAAATTCGAATTTAGTATGCTTGAACTCAGAATGATAAAATACATCTTTCAGTGAAGTTGGTTTTAACATTCTGTGTTTGAAATTACCACTTTTAGAACGTAGGTATTTTCTTGTCTAACCATCCAAACCTGCCACTGCTAGGCTGTGTATTCCTTGTCTGGAGTTTGAGTGACAGGGGCTGGGGGATTCCAGGAGACAGGGTGAGTCAGACCTGGGCTGAATAGAGAGATCTGCATCTAGATGGGTGGGAGGAGTTGCACCTGGGACCTGAATAGGGCTGTGCCTTCCCTCCACAATGCTGGCTCCACCTCCTGTGGTGCGTCTGATGTCTCTGCCCTCCACTCTGAAAGGAAAGAAGGAGTCTTTTCAACAAAGTGCTCCAGGACTGACCAGAACTGGTTTGGACTAGGCAAAGGCCTCTTTGCCTTCAGAGAACAAAGAGAAACTTGGTATAAATATTGGGACCCAAACCCAAGAACTTTAGATCACTTTGGGAAACAAGAAGAAACCTTTGCTGAGGAGAGGAACCAGAAGAAACTGAGGAGAGACTATCCCTAAGCTGAAGTGCTGCTTGGGGGATTGGCCTGCAGTGGTTGCCTGACTGCCAAAGAAAGGAGAAAGGACTTTGTGTGCACTTTGATTCAACTTGTGAAGGATCTCCAAGGGCTTGGAAAAGAGCTTGCCTCCTGCTGAGTCTCATGGCCAACAGACTTCACCCACCAGCTCCCCAAGAGTTCTCTTGAAGTGCCTGCAGTTGTGCTGGACTTTTTGAGGACTTGCTTGTCGCAAGGAGCTGGAAGTGCGAGTCAAGAACAAGAAGCGTGTCGCCGAACGGCCGCTTCCGCTTCACAACCCGAAGCGCCTCGCATCGCCGGAGAAGAGGATCGACATCGCAGCAGACGCTGCCGCATCACTGGATAGCGTGTTGCAGGGCCTGTCACAGCTCATCGCAGGAGACGAGGATCGACGTCGCATCAGACGCCGCTGCATCTCCGAGAAGCATGTCGCAGGGCCTGTGCGGCTCATCGATGGAGAAGAGGATCGACGTCGCAGCAGATGCCGCCGCATCACCGGGAAATGTGTCGTAGGGCCTGTCGCCGTCTTGCATCGTGTAAAGCATCTCACATCGCCGGAGAAAGGGATCGACGTCGCATCAGGCATCGCCGCATCACCAGGACGCGTGTTGCATCAAGAAGAAAGCGCCATCTTTGTTTATTTGCACAGGATCTTCAACGCATCACCGTCCTTGCAACACTTTTGTTGCCCTGCGTGTTGCATCTTAAGGTACATTGAACTCTGAGTGCCACATTTGCCCTCTTAAGAGAACTAAGTTGAATTCTACCATTTTAAAGTAACAGTATTGTGGATTTTTGTCATTTATGGTCTTGTGATAAATCTATATAAAGCATACTTATTTTTTATATAAAACTTGTGTGGTGTCCATCTGTAGTGTTGTCACTTGATTACTGTATGTGTTCACAAATGCTTTACACACTGCCTCTTAGATAAGCCTGTCTGCTCGTGCCAAGCTACCAAGGGGGTGTGCAAGGGTTATTTTAGGATTGTACCCCTTTACCCTGACTAGACGCAAGGGTCCCTATTTGTCACAGGTACCTACCTATGCCAACTAGAGACCCCCAAATCTAACACTTACTGAGTCTCTGATTCCAACAGAAGCATCTAAACTGTGAGTAAGAACATCGATCTAAATAATGATGTGTCCATTCCCCCTGGTGTGTGACTATAGGGACGGTACATCCATGAAATTTCCCTGTGATGTCGATAAATTGACCTAGACATGTAGTGATTCCTTACTCTTGTTTGCAATTTTTTGTTATCGGGTGTAAAACACCACTGTCTGTCTGATGTTTTTAAATGTTGTGTGTCGGTCATGTGCATTAATACTAATAAATGTCACAGGATACAACACAACAGCCATTTAGCACTTATTAGGCCCAAATTTAAGGGTGCACATTAAGGATGGAAAATTTGATTATGAATTTCTCTAGTTTCAGCAGTTGACCATACAAGGAAAAGGTCCTCAGTGTATGGTCTGTATGTGAATGTGCATGCTTTTCCAAAAAACGATGTGATTTGTACATGCCAATAGGCTGTTTGTTATAACAAGCAGGGAAAACATAGGTCCTGAAGAAAGCCAATTGACCCTTGGGGGCAGTTTGTGGCTGAAACATTTTGACTGATTAGGCACTTGGGACCATTATATCCTAATGTGGTGTCACTTTTCATACTTTTAATCTAGGCCATAAACCTACACCATTAAATAACATTTTATGTTTCAGATGTTATTTTAAACTCACCAAGATCTCCTGCATTCAGTCACAGTTATCACAGAACTCTGCTTACAAATGCATCGAGTACACTCACACACCTTATGTGTGTGAGTGAGGGTCCAAGGATGAAGCCAGCCACAGGGGGTACCTGTGGGTGGGTGAGGACCCTAATATATATATATATATATATATATATATGTATGTGTGTGTGTGTGTGTATATATTCACTTAAAAAACCATAGGTTTCACACATGTTACAGTTAGCTGGACATTTCACTCGTAAAAAACCAATGAAATTCCCCCGTTATAGTTAGTGCAGGCAACTATAACTCACGCGACCGCAATCCTCTGCTGATGAAACCTACACCATTAAATAACATTTTATGTTTCAGATGTTATTTTAAACTCACCAAGATCTCCTGCATTCAGTCACAGTTATCACAGAACTCTGCTTACAAATGCATCGAGTACACTCACACACCTTATGTGTGTGAGTGAGGGTCCAAGGATGAAGCCAGCCACAGGGGGTACCTGTGGGTGGGTGAGGACCCTAATATATATATATATATTCACTGAAAAAACCATAGGTTTCACACATGTTATAGTTAGCTGGACATTTTACTGATAAAAAACCAATGAAATTCCCCCGTTATAGTTACTGTAGGCAACTATAACTCACGCGACCGCAATCCTCTGCTGATGCTAATACTGTATTTAGACACTTATTTGCCCATGTCTTCTTCCATTAAATTTTAGCTATACATATATTACAAATATTCTTTTTTCATAAAGACACATATGTCATCAGCAGAGGATTACGGTCGCGTGAGTTATAGTTGCCTACAGTAACTATAACGGGGGAATTTCATTGGTTTTTTATCAGTAAAATGTCCAGCTAACTATAACATGTGTGAAACCTATGGTTTTTTCAGTGAATTAGCAAGGTTTTTTAAATGCTAATTCCTAACTATGACGTGTGTGAAACCTATGGTTTTTTCAGTGAATTTGTACGGTTTTTTAAATGCTAATTTATTTATGTATTATTTTTTATATATTTATTTTACAATAAACTACGTATTAAAAATTATTATTATTTTTTTTTTTGGTTTTCACCCTGCGAATTATTATTTTTTTTTTGCAAAAAAAAAAATTTTTTTTTTTGCCTTCGGGGTCCTTCAGGGACCCCCTGACAAAGGCTAGGGGGTCAGGAACTCTCTACCCTGCCCCCTTTTCACGTTCGCCACCTTCCTTTTTCACTCTCGCACTGAAAACAAACAAAATGGCGGCCGACACTTCCTGATTTCGACCGATTCGAACGTTGACTAACATGTAACCACCAATCAGAATTACGCTCGCGCACGTTAGGGTGCTCGCACGGTGCTCGCACGGTGCGCGCACCCTGCGCGCATATATATATATATATGCTTTTAAATGCTATTTTCTCCGGAAATACTGAACAGATTTACACCAGACCTACAAAAGGCACTTCCTTGACCTAGAGACTACCTCTCTGCCAAATTTTGAGTAATTCTGTTCAGCCATTCGGGCTGTAGCTCGTTCTAAAGGTCCTATGGAAAAATGCATGGGAAAAACGCGTTTTGGGACCCCCCTTTTATCTCAGCCCCCGCTTGACGGATCCCCCCGAGACTTTCAGGGTAGGAGCGGAGCGTAGCGCCCCACCTATTTTGAGAAATTCGCGAGGATTCGTCGACCGGCGCCAAAGTTATTCAAAATAGAATGTTGAGGTTTTCCTATGGAAACGTGGTCCTAACTATAACTACCTACTGGCGACCGCCAGTAGGTAATATATATGTATGTGTGTGTGTGTGTATATATATATATATATATATTCACTTAAAAAACCATAGGTTTCACACATGTTATAGTTAGCTGGACATTTCACTCGTAAAAAAACAATGAAATTCCCCCGTTATAGTTAGTGCAGGCAACTATAACTCACGCGACCGCAATCCTCTGCTGATGACGTCAGATATTACATCACTGTATTTAGACACTTATTTACCCATGTCTTCTTCCATTAATCTTTAGCTATACATATATTACAAATATTTATTTTTCATAAAGACACATATGTCATCAGCGATGTAATATCTGACGTCATCAGCAGAGGATTGCGGTCGCGTGGGTTATAGTTGCCTGCACTAACTATAACGGGGGAATTTCATCGGTTTTTTACCAGTGAAATGTCCAGCTAACTATAACATGTGTGAAACCTATGGTTTTTTAAGTGAATTTGCAAGGTTTTTTAAATGCTAATTCGTAACTATAACGTGTGTGAAACCTATGTTTTTTTCAGTGAATTTGTACGGTTTTTTAAATGCTAAGTTATGTATTTATTTATTTATTTCAGGTTTTTAACCGTGCGCGCAGCGTGCGCGCACGGTGGGCTTCTCGAACCGCGCGCGCGCTGTCGGTGCACGGTGCGCTTCGCGCACCGAGCACCCACGGTTCGCGCACCTCGCGATTATTATTTGTTTTTTATTGTTTTTTTCGCCCTTGGGGGTCCTTCTGTGACCCCCTGACCAAGGCTAGGGGGTCAGGAACTGTCCACTCTGCCCCCTTTTCAAGTTCTCCACCTTTTATTTTAACCCCCTCAGACTGCGAGTGACAAAATGGCGGCCGACACTTCCTGGTTTCGACCGATTCGAATGTTTACCGACATCTAACAACCAATCAGAATTGCGCTCGCGCACGGCAGGGTGCGCGCACAGTGCGCGCACGGTGCGCGCGTATAGATATTGATATGCTTTTAAATGCTATTTTCTCAGGATATACTGAACAGATTTACACCAGACCTGCAAAAGGCACTTCCTTGACCTTATGGCTACCTCTCGGGCTGTAGCTGCGACTAAAGGTCCTATGGAAAACTGCATGGGGAAAACGCGTTTTGGGACCCCCCCTTTTTCTCGGCCCCCGCTTGACGAATCACCCCGAGACTTTCAGGGTAGGAGCTGAACGGAGCGCCCCATTAGTTTTGAGAATTTCGCGAGGATTCGTCAACCGGCGCCAAAGTTATTCAAAATAGAATTTTGAGATTTCCTATGGAAACTAGGTTGTAACTATAACTATCTACTGGCGACCGCCAGTAGATAATATATATATAAATATATATATATATATATATATATATATATATCAACATACGCCCAGGTATATATCCATAAAAACTCTTCTTTAATCTCACACAAGTCCAAGGGTGCAGTTACTTATCGATCTAGGAAAGACCACATACATGCACTTTATAATATTCCAGATATTTCCTCCTTTAGTTTGTTCAAGCATTTTGTTTGGGAAGATGAGGATATATCTTCTCTAAAGACTACTCACTCCTTCTTAAGTTTTGGTGAGAATAGAGCGAAAACAGAAGAGGAGCTAATAGACAACCCTGTTTTAACCTATCTTAGAGCCCGAAGTTGTTTAATATCTACGTTGCCCCCTCTGCTCAGATTGTTAAATCTTGTGGCTTTGATGTCATTTCATACGAAGATGATGCCCAGCTGATCATCTCATTTGGACAGTACTATGACGGTGTCAATCTCTGTTTCATAGACTGTATAAGAAGGATTGCCACCTGGATGATGTCAATCAAACTGTCTTCAACTTAATACCGATAAGACAGAAACATGCTGTTTGCATAGCCTATGATCTTTGGTCTTCTGACTGGTGGCATCCTTTCCAAGGCTGACTGTGAAAAATCGGGGAGTCAAACTAGACAAGGCTCTTTCAATGAAGGATCTTGTCTCTACTATCTGCAGTGCCTGCTTTGCAACCATGAGAATACTGCAGAAAGTCTTCCCCTGTTTACCATCCTCCGGAAGCAAATTCAGTACCAGGCCCGGGTTATAAGTCACCTTGACTATGACAATGCCTTGCTTATGGCCACTAATAACACCTATATGCCAAATTCCAGGTGGTACAAAACACGGCTGCTCGCCTGGTTTGCAATCGCCGGCAGGCTCTGCCACCGTGTCCACTCTGAGAACCTTGCATTGGCTTCTGGTCAGAAAACACATCAATTTCAAGCTCTGCTGCCTTACTCACAAGGCTCTAATAACTGGTGCCCCCTCCTACCTAAAGGACAAACTGCGCTACTACTTTCCTGCTAGAATGCTTTGCTCTAGCGACAGGGTGCTCTTGATCTTTCCTCGCTTCCAGACTTGGAGGTAGAGCCTCTCCCTTTTAATCTCTTAGGATTGGAATCAACTTCCATACCATCTTCGCAGCTGTTCCAATTTTGCCAGGTTTGAAAATCTTTTGAAGACCTGGTTGTTTTAGCTGCTGCAGTGTTTCTGTGTTGGCTTAGCACCAAGATATACCTTTGTGGAAATAACATAACATTTACATAGCCTGTTGTGCATTGGAATGGCAGGGGAAAGACCGCAACAGAATTTTGCACCGTGTTGGGTAGTGCAAACTGATGATTGGTTGAAGTAAATTACCGAATGACAACAATTTGAGTCATAAGGTGAGTCTGTCCACCCAATCAAATGCGGTTGAAAAGTTGATTAAGGCAGTATATTAAGCTTACTAATTTTTTACAACACAACATATTTGTCTAAGATAGACTGTAACATCGCAATGTTATTCTTCACAGATCAATTGCCTCTGAAGCCTTACTGTCCCAGAGGAATAATGTTTACATATTGTGCCCATTTGCCAGCTGTTCCAGAATACCCTGAGCAAAGTTCTTCCCTAGGGTTTTAAGTAGAGTGATTTATTGATAATTTCAAGGGATTGTTTTGAATCCCTTTTCATGATGTGGCATGATGATGCTTCATTTTCATGATCTTGGAATGGAAGCAGGAACTTAAAAATACACGAACAGTGGACTTGACAGTTTGGCACACAATTGGACATTTCTTTTGTAAACAGCAGTGCTTAATTTGAGCCGGTGCTTTCCGGTGCTAAGCACCAGCACTTAATTGGTTTCCGGTGCTCTGCACCAGCACCTAATTGTCAACACCATACACAGAACAGTCTACCACATGGTGGCGCTGTTCATCTAATTTAGAGATTAGCAGAACAACGGTTATTTAGGAATAGAATATACATTATATTTGCTAATTACCTGCCTCCCCAGCCATTCCTTTAGCTTTGGGGACCTGAAATAATCGGAACTGTCGCATTTACATGCAAGAGAGATAGTTAGTAGCTGTTTGGGCAGCAATGATAAGGGTGATGGGTGGTGCAAGCTGTAGTGGCCTCCTGGTCAGAGCCCTGGCACTTACTATTTTACAAATTAAGCACTGGTAAACAGTAATTGGTATTTCATCTGACCCCATTTACTTGCGCTGCTGCCACGTTTGCAGAGGATTTAGTTTTTAAATAACAATTTAGGGCTACAATTCACCAGCATACCCTTGAATTATTTTCTTGTGTGGCACGTTGGAGATTGTACCAGTTCAGATCCAATTGTCTTCCAGTGAGCTATACAAATCCTATTTTGTTTTTTTCCTGAGAGATCTAATTATTATCAGACACTGTTCCGAAAAGAAACTGTTTTTGCAATAGTTTATTTATCTCCTTTGACAGTTCAGCTTCCAAAATGCCCTTCACTGGCTTACTAGGATGAACATTTCCTTTCCTATGTCTTTCATATGCTTTACCAGGGCAAACCTGAGTTGATTCATAAGAACTAATTTTGACTCCTGGGGGTGAGTCATTTGGTGCTAATTCAAATGAGGAGACTAAATTGTTAAAACAAAATCAATATTATGAGGGTTTCAGTGGATTCAAGCATTTTTCTTTTGGACATCAATTAAACTCACACCTTTTTCAAGACACAACTCTGTGTTTTTTTAAGAGACAATTCTATTACTTTTCCTAGAGACATGATCGCATTGTATTGTGTTTGATACCTCCTTTCTACGTCATGATTGTTAGAAATTGGGTTGGTGGTTGACTGGGGTATGAGCCCTAGTCAAGCAGTAACCACAATCCTAGTCATAATAAGAAGCAGGCAAACCCGACATTTACCTGCACACATCCTCTGGTAGCTTGGCATGCTTAGCTTGAGAGGCAATGTGTAAAGTATTTGTGCCACACTTCAAACAGTAAAACAGTCAAAACACCCCACAAAATCGTGGGATATTTGGTCACAAGGGACTGGGACAAAGTCACAAGTTCAGCCCAACCAAGATGGAGTGTGGGCGGCTACAGGGACCCAGTTAGGCTCACTGAACAAAGAGCCCAAATCCTGGTTTGCAGAGAATTGTATGGATTCGAGTCAAAGATACGTGGCACAGCGAAGGCGATGCATCAGTTATGATATGCGACGGGGCTGTGGGCCGAGGTCCTGATGCACCGATGTTGAGGATCCTGTCAATGAGGCTTGTGATGCAAAGTCCGGTGTCGCGGATGTGAGTCATAGCAGAGGCAAAGCATCGGTTCTGGTGAGGGGTGAAACTGTAATGCAGAGATACGGCATAATTGTTGCAGCTGCTGTTGACGAGGGATGTGAGGAGCTTGCGGTGCGTAAAGAGACATGCAGCTGCAGTTCTGAAGGCAATGCGTTCATCCTAGATGTGGAAGGCCAAGGCAATGCAAGTCTTTTGCAACAGGTCCAATCCACATGACAACTGTGATGCCTCAGTTCTGCTCAGGTATGTGCGGCTCGGCCAATGAGATGCATTGGTTCTGCTCGGGGATACATCCATCAGCAGAATAGATGCATCAGTTCCACTGGCAAGCTCATTAGGCCCACTTCCAAAATGCCAGGACCAGGGTGGCATCAATTGGCAGGGTAGACTCACTGATGGCAGAGTCCAGGTGCAGGGGTTGGAAGTCTTTTATCTCCAAGAGACTTCAGATCAGTAGAGCAGCAAACTAGCACTTGGAGCCCATCCAGGTTCTGGGATTCAAGTGAAACACAGTCCAGTCCTTCTCATCCAGGCAGGAGGGCTGCAGGCTAGGAGGTTGGCACAATAAAGCTGGAGATCAGTAAAGCAGCAGTCCAACTGCAGTACAGCAGTCCTTCTCCCTGACAGAGTATCCACATGTCCAGATGTGTACTGAAGTGTTGGTGTCTGAGGTCCAGTACTTATGCCTAGTGGTGCCTTTGAAGTGGGGGAGACTTCAAAAACAAGCCTTTGATTTGCACAGATGCCCTGCCAGCCCTGGCTCCAGATTAATTACAGGGGGAAGTCAGGCCTGTGTGTGGAGACCAGACACAGCCTATTTAGATGTAAGTGAGACTGGGCCCAGCTCCGCCCTCCCATCCTGCGAGGATGGCTCATCATGTTCCATTGTGTGTGGCTGGCTAGAGGGGAATACACGAAGCCCAGCTGTCACCCACCCCAGACTTGTGATCAGAGACAGGCCTCAGGCACCAAATGGCTAAATTGAGAAAATTTCAACTTTCTAAAAGTGTCATTTTCAGAATTTCAAGTTTGGATTTTATATTGTGATTCCAGAGACATGAAACTTGAAACAGTGATTTCATCCCATTTGGAAATTACTCTTACAAAATATACTAAGGTAATCCCAACGAAGTTGAGTGTTTTTCACTACCAGGACATGTAACAGTTAAAAGTACATGTCCTGTTTTATATACATTGAACCCTGCCTTCTGAACTTTCCTGGGTCTAACCTAGGGGTGTCTTACATGATTTAAAAAAGTAGGTTTGGGCCTAGCCAAAGGTTAATATTGCCATGTCGAAATGGCAGTTTAAACTGCAGAAACAGGCTCAGCAATGGCAAGCCTGCGACATGGTTAGAGGGCTACTTAAGTGGGTGATAGAAGCAGTGCTGTAGGCCCACTCACAGCATTTAGTTACAGGCCCTGAGTGCACTTAGTGCACATTACTAGGGACTTATAAGTAAATTAAATATGCCAATTGGTTAGGAGCCAATGGTACCATGTTTAGAGGGCAAAACACATGCACTTTAGCACTGGTAAGCAGTGGTAAAATTCTCAGAGTCCTTTTGCTGTTTTGTTTGCTGTATTTTCTCCTTGGCACCCTTCGTCTTTTCCTTTGTTTCCCATTTCTACTAAACCTAATTTGGAATGACTAAATAGAAGGAGAGAGTTAGTAAAAGATTTATTTTGCTGACCCACTCCATCGCCATTACTTATTATAGACAGAATAGCAGAAATTGATCCAATTTGTGACAGGATTTACATTTAGTTTTTCCAATAGTTGTGGGATTGAATCCAGGATGCCCTGTAACACGTGTAGGGCTTCGGAGACATGGACATAATCTTCTGGTGGATAAATATTTTCTTTAGGAGCATCTGCCAAAATCACAATATTTGTTCTATACAGATCCTGAACACTGTATAGTCCTGATTTGGACTGAAATATATATCAAGCTCTTATGGGAACTGTTCACTGCATCTGCAGTTGCAGGAAAGCATTCTCAAAACAAAATGTACTTCTAAAGTATGTTCCTAAAACAACTTTTCTCAGTGAAGTATGCAATTAAAAGATAATCCGAATTGGACAGTGCAGTCTTGCCTATGGACCATTACTAAAAATATATTGGGCCAGATGCCTGTGAGTACTGGCATTTCTTTGGCTCAACTCAACAGCAGGTGGCCGCATGCCTCACCGGAGGCCACCTTTGCACGAGTCGTATCACCTCAGTAGAAACCCAGCATAGTCTAAGCTCTCTCCCCACCTTTTCCACAGCCACACCAAGCCCACTGCCCTACTCACCGCTTAGCCTTGCTGGCGGGGCCTAACAGTGTCCAGGGTTTTAAATATAACAATGTGTGGTGGAGCATGGCGCAAGGTAAAGAGTAATGTCACCAGGCAGGACAAAATCAACGAGGGGACACCAGTGGGACATAAGCACTCTCAAGACTTTTCCTTAGTCGATCAGCAGCGACGTGTCTTGAGAAACACTCGCACAGTCTTGGAGGAACCTTCACAAGAAATGGAACAGGAAGCAGTTGAAAATTGTCAGACCCAACCATACGTCATTAGTAGTCAATGCATCTTATGTGCTTTATCAAACTGCAAACACAAAGCTATTATACAAACAAAAGAGACCTTTATAGTTGTAGGCCCCGGTCCTTTGGTGCGCTTTATACATCTGTTATGTGGATTTTCCATCTAAATATAGATACGTTACGTCAAGGATCACCAAAGTCGCTGAGGGGCACATTATTTTAATTTGTTTGACTCCCTTTGATTAGGGTAGGGTTGCTTCACACTGTAGCATCCTCCCCAGCCCGGGTACTCTGCAATGACTACACCACACATGGAGCTTACTATAACAGGTCTTTATTCTCCTACGTGTAACCTCTAACGCAACATTCTAAACCTACATTAAATTCACTACTCTCTAATGCTTAGGTCACAGTTCTGCGGAGTCCATCAGGAGCCACAGAGGTTCTGTCATTACAAACTCACAACACTACATCTCCCCCTCTGTTAAATAAAAACGTTCTTTTTTTTCAAATATATAGAATTAAAGCTTTTCAATGAGTCCTGTGGTACTTGAATCAAAAGTCCCGACCATGTGTTTTGGAAACTGGGGACAGGCAGTAGACATGCCAATGACTGGCATTACTGATGGAAAAACAACAGCAGTCAGGGGTTCTTCACTTGTCTTTTCAGACCCAGTCTCTATAATGACATCAGTGCCTGACGAGTGATGAGCCATGTGTCGCAAATGCAAGGAGTCACATAAAGGACTTCCCAAGACTTTGGGCAATCACCATGTGTCCTTTGTTGGTTTCAACATGAAATGGTTCTGCATCAGACTTTCATTTTCTATGCTAATGAACAGGCACTTGATCTTCTCTAGTGAACTTGACATCTTTTGCATGTCGACACTTGCCTGCATAGGACTTCATTTTCTTCTCACGATGCAAGTCTTTCATGTGTGTTTCTTCCTTTTTATTTGTTCTTTGGTTGGTTCATTGAGGTAACTTAGTCATCTGGCTCTCCCAAACATCAAGGTTGTAGGGTTTTCACCTGCTATTTAGTGAGGGGTCAAGCGATATGCATGAAGAGTGGAATATAAGACAGTTTTAAGGTTTAATTTTTCTAGTTCAGAATGCTGGACAGCTTTCTTTAGAGTACTCATGAAACGTTCGACAAGGGCATTGGCCTATGGCGAAAGAGGTGTGCTCCTCTAATGCCTCACATTAAGATGACTGAGAATGTCTGTTAATTTTTGACTGTTGAATGGTGGGCCATTGTCAAACTTTAGGATCACAGAAACACCCCAGATAGTGAAGATGCTGTCTCAATAACACATTCATGAGTGATAGATGAGAGATCTTCAATCAAAGGAAAAAGGGAGTATTCATCAACGATCATCATCAGGTAATGTCCATTGTAAAGAGGGCCTAAGAAGTCCATGGTAATCCTTTCCCATGCATGTATTGACAACTTGGACATGTTTCACAGGTGTTGAGTGGTTTTCAATGACAGGCAGTTGCATTGATGACAAGCCTTTAATTCTCTTTCAACTTTCTTGTTGAGATGTGGAAACCAGACTCGGTCTTGGAGAGCTTGTTTTCTGGCAACAATTCCATGATATCCTTCATAGGCAACTTCAATTATCTGATTGTGGCAGACTCTCCGGAATGACAATTCTAAAACCTCTTAAAATATTACCTTCCTGAGAAACAGACAGTTCATCTATGACATTCTTAAACTTTTGATATTCACTGTTACTGGTAAGAGGTCGAGGGTGCTAGTACCAAAACTGATGGTTAATAATGTCTTTCAGTTTCAACATGTCACTAGCTTGACTTGTGACAGTGAACATTTGCTCCAGTACAATGGCAGCTGGTGTTCTTGATTTTACAATGAAATTTAAGTAAGCTTCAGCCATCTTACAATGGATTACAGGGCATTGTAGAGGCACTTGTGAAAAGTAGTCAGCAGGGTTCTGATCTTTCCCTGAATGATGCACAATGTTGTAGTTGTACTCTTGCAATCACAGACCCCAACATTCAATGCGAGGAGGCATTTTAGCTTTTAGATTGCCAAAGATAGTCAACAATGCTTGATGATTGGTCACAAGTGTGAAGGGCTTCTCATTCATGAATACGTGGAAATGTTCACAAGTCCACACCACTGTTAAGCTTTCTTTCTCAGGTTGTGAATAAGCACGTTCAGTTTGGGACAAACTTTGGCTTGCATACACCACAATACGTCTTCAGTCATTTTGTTGTCTTCTCTGCTGTGCAAGGTTGGTGCCCTGTCCAACCAGGCTAGCACCGACAACAACCTAAGTTTGAAGCTTTTGATCAAAGTATGCCATTTCAGTACCGTTCTTAGTTGCTTGTTTGATTTTCTGGAAGCTTTGCTCACATTCATCTGGCCAAAGAAAAGAAACATTCCTTTCCGTCATGTCTCTTAATGGCGCACTGACAGTGGCAAAGTCTTGTATGTATTTAGAGCAGTAGCTGGCCATACAAAGAAATAAATGTAAAATGGAAACATTTTGTGGGGGACTGTCAGTTGACAGCACCTGCACTTTAGCTAGATCGGGTGTCATGTCACCGTCTGAAAAGATATGGGCAAAGAATTTTAACTTAGTCTTATGGAACTCAAAATTTTCAGCATTCAAAGTTATACCGGCAAACGAGCAACTAACACACTTGCGTGAGAGCTTTTTCATGCTCCATCTGTGTAGCTCCAACAACCAATATGTCATCACTATAATTGAAAGCATTCATCACAGGCTGTATGACGCATCAAGTGATATCTTGGAATAGCTTCACAGCTGATGCAACACCAATACTTGGTCTCTTGTAGACCAACATGTGTCGAAAAGTTTGAAATGTATCTGCAATACTCCTCAAGTTCCAGCTGATTATATCCTTTATTCAGATCCAGGCAAGAAAATGCCTTTGCATCATTCAATTTTGTCATCATGTCAGCAATGTGTGGACCTAGATGGCGTTCTCTTTCAGTTGCCTTTTTTGTTTGACGCATATCCACGCTGATGCTTCACTGTCTTTTTTGGGTGCTACCACTATGGGAGAAACCCATGGAGTTGGGCCAGTGAAATGATCAATTAAATCGTGTTTGAGTAAGGATTTAAGTTCTTTTTCAACAGCTTCCTGTGAGTAAAAGGCAATTTACAGGCGGCCAGTCCAAAATGTGCATGCTTCACTGAATAAACATCAAAATGGCACAACCGTCTTCTGCACTTTCACTTGATCTTGATAAGGAAGAACTGTTTGACAAAGATTTAGATATTGATCGACTTAGTTTGGGTCGATTTGCCTCAGCTTATGTGGTTGCTTGGCCTTATGGGTGTGCGTTGAACGTCGCTTCTGGAACATTCGAGTGGCCATTTTGTCTTCACTCCTTGATGCTCTTCCTTTTGCCTTTTCCTTGCAAATCATCAAACAATGGTTCTCCTTTCCACAGCCTTTGCAGATCTGCCCAAAGGCAGGAAATTTACCTTCGTGTGGAAATGAAAATCCACACCTGAAGCACAAGCTCTTTTTCTGTGGAGAATTCATCCTGTGGCCCTCAGCCTTGTGCTTTCGCTTACTTTTCACATTTATGGCTGACTTACTCTGGGCACTTCTGGCCACCATGTCGGCAGCTTGTTGATAAGAACGCTCATCAGCTCTGGCAGCCATGAGAACTCGCTCCTGACTAAGAGGTTCTCTCAGTATTCATTGCCTGAACGAATCTGACAAGCATCCCTCAATCCCTCTGTGGCCTATAGCTTCCTCATCTATGGGGCCGATTCACAGAACTTCTAAAATCCTAAACTTACTACTTTTGGTATTCACAGAAAGCATTTAGTAGTAGTAAAATTAGGATTTTGTCTTAAGTTTGACTTAATACAAACTTAAGACAGACTTAAGACAAAATCCTAACTTTACTACTACTAAATGCCTTTTGTGAATACCAAAATTAGTAAGTTTAGGATTTTGTCTCAGATTACTTCTGTGAAACAGGCCCATTGAACTTACAGTGATTGATAGGTGTATCCAGTCTCTCAACAAATTTGTCACTGGTTTCACCAGCTTTCTGTTGTTCTTGATGGAAGATGTACCTTTTGTAATCTACTTTTGGCATTGGAATGAACTTGAGATTCAAAGCTGCTTTGATTTGACTGTATATAATTTTGACAGCTCGTGGCATTTTCTTTATGGCTTCATTTACACTGCAATCTAATGCTTACATCACAGTTCTATGGAATCCATAAGGAGCCACAAAGGTTCCTTCATTACAAACTAACATTATACTCCGCTCCCTAAGTCAAAATATGAAATAAGCAGTGAATTGCTGGGAGCATAGGTTCAAATTGCAGGATAAAAAAGCTGGCACATTCAGCTGGACACTTTCCTCCTCAAAAAACAACCCCTAATTTATAGGTTGCTAGGGGTAGTAATTCGACATACATTATTAGTGGGCAGAATTGCATGTCTTTGTAGTAATGAAAACGTTTTAGTGTAGGTTGTTTATATTCCCAATCAATGTAACACTACCCTCAGAACTGTTTTGAGTGCAGACCAAGCCAGGCTGAAGGTGCTGGAAATCCCTGAAAAATACAAATTACATGATATGGCCTGGATGCTGCTGTAATTAGGATCATGGAAATCTTTACCTCCAATGGTTATTCTTTACTAATGACCCGAAGCATGCTTGAAATTATCTCCAGGACCCAGAACATGTTAAATTGGACAGTCGAGGAACACGTTGTCTAACAAGTGATTAATCAGCTAATCAAATGAAATAGTGTGTAATTTTCCAAGCTCATTTAGAATTATAAAATTATGTGTTGTAGTTCAAATGGCACATCTCCTACAGCAATGACACATTTTATTAAAACCAAACACACGTGAAATTGTACTCAGAGTAATTAAGCAAAACGATTACAAATATTGATTGGTTTAAATTAGGCTCAATTTCTGACTTGCTGCGGACTCTAAATGACTTTGAGATATCCTGTATGAGAAGTAAATCACCTCAGAAAGCTGTGTCTCTCTTTGGCCATCAAAAGGACAATTTTCAGGGGGAGTAAAGATAGGTTTTCTCATGTTTAAACATACTGAAAAGAGACTAATTGGTCGCGTGTTTAAGATGCAATTTTATGAAAATGACATCTTTGGTCTGCTCCGTTAATAAGACGTTATTACATATAACATATACAATGTGACGGGGTTTGATAAGAAGAATCACAGTGCAATTGGTTTTCAGAGAGGTATGCAGATGGCGGCTCACTGATGGGGTTTGCTGTTCTCACATTAACATTCATTTTTGTCCCTTACCCACCCTATGATCACATTCTCGGATTCTCTCACTACCACCGGACAAAAGTGCCCCTCATCTCTCCAATCATAAGTTATTGCTAAATGCAGTGCCCCACCTTGAGGTCGGCGCCCCCTCCACAGGTCAGCACCCAGTGCGGCTGCACCAGTCGCACTGCCCTAAATCCAGCCCTGCATATTAATTCTGTTTTTGCTATTTACTTTGGCAAAAATAAAGTGATTTTTTTGTACAGGATGTACTTTGGCGCACAAGCGTGTTGTGATTGCTGTGTGCTATATATTAATGCAGTTATGTTACTTCTCCTCTTAGACATATATATGGAATGAAGGCGTTTATTAGCAAGAGATACAAAACAATGCAGATACTAAATTAAAAGGATTATGTCTGGCGATTACCATTATTGTTGTTAAAAGCCAAAAACTTAAAATTCATGTGGATTCAAAAAGGATTCTAATATTTGGTGTAAAAGAAGCCAAGAGACAAATGTAAGTGTGCCACATGTTAGAATTAAAAATACAATACAAATATGAACGAACTGAACAGCAATGCTACATATGTATGATTATTGAAAAGATACCAATGAAGAAATCATCCATTAGACCCACAAGAATGAGCCCCAGGAAGAAAAATGTGACCGTCATTCGGACTAAAAATGTTCATACCTTTTATTCGGATTTGGTATTTGGAAGGGACACCCTAAACACGCCCCTTTCAAATACCCAATCGCAAACACCAAATCACAATTTGTGTTTTGTACATATGTAAAAGCGTGTTTGCAGATTGACTCAGCCTAACCCATCCATTTCTGACTGCAAAGATGTTTCGTTCATATGGCCCTTGGTTCGAGTCCTGACTTGAGCTCAACATCATGTGTTTCCAGCCAAATCACTTAGGGGCATATGTATCAAAAACGCCTTTTGCGATTCGCAAATTGCGATTTTTTTCCAAATCGCATTAAGAGAATCGCAAAATGTAATGTATGTAGGATTTGCTAAAAATTTAGCGATTCATACATATTCCTTATTTGTGAATCGCAAATTGAGATTCGCAAATAAGGAATTCCTTCCCATTCATTCCTATAGGCTAGGAGGCCCATAGGAATAACTGGGAAATCATTCTCAATTTGCGATTCGCAATTAGAGAATCGCAAATTGAGAATGCAATTTCAAGCTTGCCAGGGTGTCAAAAGGACACCCTGTTGCACCCCTGAAATATGTATGTGTGCACATGTGGCGCACATACATGCCCTAAGGCCATGTATGTGCACCACATGGCACTTTGAAGAATGCAAAAAAATGCATTTTTCAAAGAAACCGCAAATTGCCACCAACCTGAAGTTGGTGGTAATTTGCGATTCCTTAAGCCAAAATCGCACAACTTGGGTGCTTCCTACATTGCATTTAAGGTTTCGCAATTTTGGATTCCTTAAATGCAGTCGCAAAATAGGGAATCGCAAATTTTGCGATTCCTTATTTTGCGAGGGCCTTTTGGGATGATGCATCCCAAAATGGCTTTTTCCCGTTCTCAAACGTGCCGATTCTGAGAATCGGCCCGTTTGCAAATGGGAATGGGCTTGATACATATGCCCCACAATCTCCCTTTGCCTAATTTTTTTTTACATCTGTCCTTATGTACTGCAATCTGGTGCTCTTATAAAGCAAACTGATACCTTTTCGGCCAAGTTGCACTATACAAAAAAAGAAAGAAAAACATTCAGCTGGTTGGTTCAAAGGAGGATAAGAGCTGAAGACTGGGGCTGAATCCAAAGAAGAGCCTGGAAAAGCCAGCGAGCGAGGGAGATGGTAATGCAAACAGTTGACGTGTTGTGGCACAAGGAAGTGGAAGAAAACTCCTTTTTGATATAGTGGTGGAACTGGAATCTAACCAAGAATTCCTTCTGCCACTGTATGGTTTGGGAGCTAAGAGCTCCTTCAATCTCCCTTCCACCAAATTCCATTAGGAAGCACAAAACATTCTATTCCTGTTGTTCCCAAAGTCTACTGGGAGCAGAAAGATACCAAGACTAGAGTATTGGGTAAGACACCTCCAGGGAAAGGAGAGTCTACAGGGAAGCCCACACCAGTGAGTTGGTCACCATAGTGTAAATCTCTTGTGGTATGATAGCTGTTGTGCTGCTCATACGATACTCTCCTGCCCATGCTAGAAATGTTAATCTATGATGTGTGTGGAGTTCAGGTCGAGCGGTGCTGCATGACACCACTTCACATAAGCATGAGTTCACATA
This sequence comes from Triturus cristatus, assembly GCF_964204655.1. Lineage (NCBI taxonomy): Eukaryota > Metazoa > Chordata > Amphibia > Caudata > Salamandridae > Triturus > Triturus cristatus. Next base: position 306,031,786 of record NC_140582.1, on the reverse strand, counting down.
AACATGAGTTCAAATACAATGGCATTTGTCATATCATGACAATTAAAATCTTGAGGCATAATCTCTGCCAAAACACATGCCAACAGAGCAAAACAATATGCATAGTCCCACAACCTGATGAGATGGAATGTACCTGTGCCTGTGTTGCTTGTCCAATCTTGCTGACAAGAGCAGGAGAAGGAAATGTCCATGATGAGGTCACGAGTCTACTCTATTTGGGATGCCCAATGCAAAACATTGAGATCCCAGGGGAGAAGAATGTATAGCTACCTCCAAATATTGCGACTCAAGCTTACATGACCACAAAAGATCTATTTAGTAAATAACTACAACTACACATAATTAATTTAGTAGGTTTATTGTAGATAACAGGAACTGTGCAGCAGTGAACATAAACCATAACTTGCATCTCCAACGGTCATCAGGCAATCCCTGTCACAACCATTCTAGTCTAGAACAGGATGACACACAAAGGTTGCTAATGTTCTACCTGGTTACTAAAATGTCAACCCTGTACTTATCACTACATAATCCTCTCCCTCCCTCTTGTTTTTCTAAATAGCACAAGATAAATAAAAACAGAAGTAATAAATGAACAAAATAATACATTTAATAATTAAGATAATAACATAGAAACAAGACATTCAAATTTAGGTTTATACATTAAGATTGAATGTAATCATGAACATAGCTATGCATTTGTCACAATGTGATATTGAATACAACAATAACTTAAAACTGTAAGAATGCAACACGGTTTATCTGTGGCATGAACACAAGACACCACTTAAGCATTACCTTATTGGAACAGCACAGTGTTGCTTGCTCCTACAGGGTCCACTAGGTACCTCATCATTATCTCCATCTGTTTGGAAAACACACTTGGGTTGAGGTTCTTAGTACTCTCATTACAATTACCCATGTATGCTTCTTCACTGACCACCTTGTGACTTTTCACCTTAATCACCCTGGCAGTGTGCCACCATTTTTTGTTGTTTACTCTTACACCATTACCACAGATCGTATCCACCACCATAGGTTCCGTATACTTCATATTGCCCTTCTTACTGTGAACAGGTACCTTTACCCACACCACATCTCCTACTATAATATGGTGTTGAACAACCTTTTTTCTGGAATCAAAATATTTCTTTTGACATTCTTGTGCTCTACCAACATTCAATCTGGCAAATGTATCTACACCTTACATGACATTCACCTTCACCCATCTTGACATCCAACCTGGACACATTTTGGGTGATGGCTTTGTCCCCCTCAATAACTCGAGAGCAGCAACCTTGGTTAAAGAATGAGGAGTGCTGCGGTAAAACCAAAGCATTGATTGCACAGCATTCTGTATCACACATGTGCTTGCAATGGCCCACTTGACACAATTGTTCAACGCCCAATTCATGCACTCCACAAGTCTGTTCATTTGTGGATGATACAACAAGCGCTTACAATGATCAATTCCTCCTTGTTGCATGAATTTTTGGAATTCTGCACTGACAAGCTTTACTTCACTGTCAAAGACAATGACAGAAGGAAAACCCTCTCTTAAAAAAATATCCTTAAGAAAATCTGTGACATATTTGAAAGTAGATTCTCCTAACAAGAGGATTTCTGGCCACTTAGAATAGTAGTCAATGACCACCACAGCAAATCTAGATGAAGAAGGGAACAAGTTAAACAGACCAAATAGTCAATACCCACTTTCTCTCATGTTCTGGTGGGGTAATCTATTGGTTGCGTAGGTGAAGTTCTCACTTTGAACACCTTTTTAGCGCTGCCACAAACCACACAATCTTCAACCAATTCATCCACTCCTTTCTGTATAAGAGGTCACCAGAACGCCTCTCGCACTCTGCGTTTCGTTAACGTCTTCACCCAAATGTCCTTCATGAGCCATACACATTATTCTTGTTCTTAAACTTTCATGAAGGTTTGAAACTGGTATGTTACATTCTTGTCTTTGGGCCAACCTTCCTTTTACAGAAGAGAATCTTGATAAAAAACTGCTCTGCCATTCTTGTTACCAGGCAGATACACAACCTCAAAATCATATTGCAATAGTTTAGTGGACAACCTGTTGACTCTTGGGGTGTGTTCCTTGATATTTTCACCTGAAAGAATAGAGACCAACGGACTATGATCCGCGTATAGCATAAAATGACTTCCCCAAATGTAGGGCTGGAATTTTCTAATAGCCCACCAACAGGCCAACTATTCTTCCTCAATAACTGAGAAATTAATTTCAGCTCCCCTCAACACCCTTGAGGGTCACCTAATGTATTTTAGTACTCTCCTTGTCCTGTGTGAGGATTGTGCACAAACCAAAAGCACTGCCATCAAAAATGATAGTGCATTATTTTTGGGTTAAAAGGTTTCAGAATTTTAGGCCCAACTAACGAAGACTTAATTCACTCAAAACGTCTTGCCAGCTTGTGTCCTATTGAAATGGTAAGTTTTTTTTAGCATGTTAATGAGTGGCTTTACTCTGGACTCATATTCTGGCACAAATCTCGAATAGAATTCACAAAGACCAAAAAAAGATTTCAACCCACCCTTGTCAACTAGTGCAGTAGAATCCACTATGGCTGTACCTAAACCTGGTCTAGGTTCAACCTTATGTTCTGACATCACCTCTCCCAAATATTCTACCTTCTCTTTTAGAAAAATGCACTTTTCACTCTTAAGAACTACACCCTAGTCCTACATAAGCCTCAAAGCCTGCATCAATGTATTGTCATGACTCCCTCTGCTTTCTCCAAAAATCAGCACATTATCCTGGAATACCGCCACACCACTGACTCCTCTCAGCCAGTGACTCATAATTCTTTGAAAAACTGCTGACAGCCCAAACAGCATTTACAATACTGGTATGAACTAATCGGTAGTACAAAATGCCGTAAGGTGTCTGGAAGATGGGTCCAAAACCACCTGGTGGTAGGCAGACGCCAGATCTAATTTTGTAAACCATTTTGACCCATTTATCATAGTCAACATCTCAGTAATTTTGGGCATGGGATGTGAATCAATCTAAATATTTTTATTCAGGCTACGGGAATCCACACAAGCACACAGATCCCCACTTTTTCCCTCACTCCCACCAAGGGTGAAAGCCACAAGGACGACTCAATAGGTTCTATAATACCATTGGCACACAACTATTTTAGTTGTTGTTCCAAATGATCCCTTACAATAAAGTGTACACTTCTGAGTCTGTGTTTGACCTGTATGGCATCATCTTTAACTTTTATCTCATGGGCAAAACCTTTATTCTTCCCCAAACGACTACTGAAAAAAGAAGGAAACTGTTGTATTATTCTTTCACTATAATTTGTTGAGTCAACTATGGAAATGTATTCCTTTGTTCCAGGCCTAAGGACAATTTGAAATAGACCTTGGTGAAACCACCCCAGGATTGACAACCCCTTGATGGCGACATACACCTTACCAAGGATCTTTCTGCCTTTGAACTCTAGAATGTCCTTGAAAAACCCAGCCAATTCTATTTTGCGTCCCTCATAAGAAACATGTGCTCTGTCAGGGGGTTCCAGTTGTCAGCCATCCCACATTTCCTTAAACAACTCCTGGGTGATCATGGTTATCCTTGCACCTGAATCCACTAATAATGGAAAAAAAATTGTACCAACACCAATCTCTACATAGGGATCCACAACAGGTTTGCTACAACACTTGCACACACCATTTTTTGCTGGGCATCCTTTACTAGCCCTGGTATGGGCAACTTTACCTAAAACAGATGTTAGTTTGCTTAAATAAAGGTTTGCTTTCCGTTCATGGAAACATGTTAGGCTTGAGCTCTCTCACCTTAATTGCCCCAAAAGCTTCATTATTCTTGCCCTCTAACTCTTTCAGAGATGCTTTGAACAACTCAATGCCTTTAGCAGTGTGAATAGTTCCTTCTAGTGATGGAATCCCCAAAGAGAATGATTTTTGTTGGATAGTTTTATCTGAACACTTACAGATATATTTGTCTCTGACCATGTGTTCCGTGAACCCCTCAAATTGACAGTCTGCACTTATTTTCCTGAGTGCAGAAATAAAAGTATTCATATCTTCTCCTGACATCTGCTCTCTTATGAAAAAGGTGTGGTGGATAAACATGAAACTGGGCTGTACATCAAAACATAACTCGTTTTTTAATGTTTCTGCATATTCACCAATATCCTCCTCTCATTTGTCTCTCACCAATGGTGGTAAATGTTTGAAGACTGATCTGCCCTCAAAACCCAGTGAATGAAGTAATAAATATGTTTTCCTCTCTGGTCTATACCGTAACATCCATATTGCTCCCAGATATGTCACAAAGGCATAGTACCAGGTCTTCCATGTAATAGGCAGATTACCAGGTACCTCCAGGAAAGATGGTGGTGGTGATACAGACAGCATTGTTCTTGATTTTGACAAGAATACGCATGGAAGAAAAGTGCAAACCGCTAAAACTCACCAGCTGTCACTAAAACTAAATACCTTCACTGAATGTACCCATGCGAAACCTCAAAAGGTAAACTTTATGGACAGAAACTCCTTTAAAGTGCAGGTCTACCGCCAGTAACTACCAGCAGGACCTTGTTAGAAATGGGGACCTCTAGTTGGCGAGGGTTTGCACTTTTGGCAAAGTAGGGACCCTTCCTTCTAGTCAGGGTAAGGGAGTTACACTCCTAACATAAGCCCTGCTCACCCCCTTGGTAGCTTGGCACGAGCAGTCAGACTTATCTTAGAGGCAGTGTGGAAAGCATTTTCACATAACCAATAGTAATACAGTGAAGACACTACAAAAGGACACCACACCAGTTTAGAAAAATATCCAATTTTTTTATGTATCCAAAACAAGACCAAAAAAATCTACCATAGAGTTCTCAGAAATCTTCAATACTCAAAATAGACTTGAATACAGTTCCGATAGCGCCATCTGCAGCTATCATGGCATCGTGAACAACAAATCCAAACATGTCTGGCTGACCGCGGCGTCGCAGGCCACCTACAGTGTCCGGAAGACCCGCAAAACAGTACCTTTAGAAATGCAGGGCATCGACGACTTCTCGATCAGCCCCAAAGAGCGGACGTCTGCAGGTGTTGGTTCGAGAGGTAGGTGCAGGAGTCGTCGGGCCCTTGAAGTCACACGCGTTGCAGATCAAACTCCTCGCGGTTGAAGTCTGGAGCGTCAGCGTGGGCAGGTGTATGGGCTGCGGTGCGAAGTGCAGCGGTGTGGTGTGCGGCGACAGTCATCCAGCAGTGTCGGTGAGACCAGGACTGTAGTGTGAATTGATGCGGTGCTCGTCGCAGTGCTGGCAGGTCACGGTGCAAGCAGCAGCGTCATCATTGCTGAAGCGCTGTTGTCGGCTGGCGAACTAGAGTCGATGGTGCCAGCGTTGGTGGGCCAAGGCTGTGGTGTGGGTCGAGGACGGTGTATTGTGTGACTTATGAGCAGTGCCCTCACACCATGGTTCACGCAGAGACATCTATGTCGGTGTGGAGCATTGTCGTCAGGGATACCAAGGTGTCATCGTGAAATGAGGCACTGCGAAATGCAGTGCCCACAGGTCACGGTGCAAGCAGCAGCTCAGTGGCGGCGTTGGGTGGTGTCGTCGGGTAGCATCATTGGTGAGACCAGGGTTGTGGTGCGGCATTCGGTGGTGCCGTCTGCGGTGACTTCAGGACACAGAGTCGGCAGCGGTGTCGTAGATGGCGTCGGGTTGCTTTTTCTTCTGTTGCAGCACAAAACACACAGATCCCAGTGCTGAGGGCAGAAAAACTTGAAGTCTTTGCTTTTCCTGAGACTTCTTGAACAGGGGGCAAGCTCTACCTCAAGCCCTTGGAGAAACTCACAAAAAGAAAGTTGCAGAAAGTTCAGTCCAGTCCTTTCACTGCCCAAGACGGAAGCAGTCACTGCAGGCCAACACAGCAAAGCACACAGCAAAGTGGTAATCCCTCCTCACAGCTTCTTCTTGGCAGTCTTCTTGGTTCCAAAAGAGTTCTAAAGTTCTGGTGTCTGGGCCCCAATATTTAACCCCATATCCCTTTGTCTTTTCAGGAAGAGAGTGTGTGTGCTTAGTCCAAAGCAGTTCTGTACTCTTTCACCCAGCTCCCTTGCAGGGGGTGGAGACAGCATTGTGGATGGCAGACCAGGCCCATCCAGGTGCAAGAAAATCTCCTCCCACTACTCTAAATGCAGCCCAGGTCTATTCAGCCCAGCCCTGACCCATCCGACTCTATGGAGCCACTGCACATCCCCAGCCTCTGTCACTCCAAAGCCAGACAATCAATCCACATCCTAGCAGAGGCACACAGGATGGCTAGCAAGAAAATACCTACTTTCTAAAAGTAGTATTTTCAAACACAGAATGTAAAAATCACCTTTACTGAAAGATGCATCTTTAGATTCTAAGTTCAGGTGTACTAAACTTTATTTTCCTATCCAGTCCCAATGGGAAGCTATATTTATATGATGTTATAATTTAACTCCCATGCTTTTCTATGGGCCAGATAGCCTTTCAATAGTGTAAAACGAAATTGGCAGTATCAGTATCAGGACATGCCATACACATCAGGGCATGTCCTACCTTTTACATACACCACACCCTTCCCACAGGGGTACCTTGGGCCTACCTTATTGGTGACTCACATGTAAGAAAAGAGAAGGTTCGGGCCTGGCAAGTGGGTGCACTTGCCAAGTCGACATGGCAGTACTAGAATGCACACAGACACTGCAGTGGCAGGTCTGAGTTACATTGGGAGGGCTGCTTGTGTGAGTGGCACAACCAGTGCTACAAGCTCACTAGCAGCATTTGATTTTTCAGGCCCTGGGCACACACAGTTCACTGTACTAGGGACTGACTATGCACGTGGATGAGACCGTCCATGGAGCAACAGAGAAAAGTAGATTGCTTTGGTGAAGATCAGCATAAACGTCAGGGACCTAATTCTACTAGACGCTAGCTGTAACCCGAAGTTCTCTTCATGCACTTTCACCGAAGGGTTTGAATTTTGACACATTGCAGGGGACGGATTGAAGGTTCAGAGCAGACTAGTGGGCGAGTCAAAGTCCACATGCCCTGGGTTGTTTCAAGCTCATTTGTGGTTTTTGGTTGTGTTGTGTTACCCATGTCCTGATGAGGCCCGAATCCGTGTGCTGAAAGGGTCGACCAGAAGAAGAGGAGGAGTCCAATGAACTAAAATATGTGTTTAGGAACCTGACAACACACACAATATATGGACTGAAAAGAGGAGGAGTTTCTCTATGTTTCTCTGCGTGATTGCTTATATATATGTATTTTATTGCAACCGGGTCAAAATGGATGGATATGGAAAGGTTTAGGAGTTTTTTGTTGGATTATTGAGTTTGGGATGTACAATGCTTTTGTGTGTTAAAAACATGTATATATATATATATATATCTATGAAACAATGCTCGATCTCCCAACTTCCACTCCGGCGATGAGAGAGAGACCCGGACTCCAGAATGCGTGGCAATGTAGGTTTTTATTTAAAAGTCGTTATGACGCGTTTCGAGCACCTCCGTGCTCTTGATCACATCCATATATATATCTATATCAAAAAATAGATTAAAAAGACACATGAAAGATTTGAGGAAGAGTCCGTGAGTGGGTAAATTGTTTATAGGTTACACTGAGAGACTAGGCTCCCACGTAGGGGAATAATATTGTTTACCCTACTTGAAATACTTGCTGTGTATCAATCCCCAGACATCGTCCTCTTTTTGTGTCTGTATGCTTCCGCCCAGATGTGTTGTGGTGATTAGGGCATGACCCGGTTTTTTTTAACACTGGATACAATAGAACATTGAAACCAGACCTATTGGCTTTTCTAATTCGTGTTAATTCTTTGCAGATCTGAATACAGCATTAAAAACCCTCAATAATCATTCCCTGCAATTGGACGTCATTTCTATATTTTCTTTAACAGCGGTGAACTTTTAACATGTACTCTGAATAGAATGCAGCACCGTTTGTCATGTTTAGGGAGCTAATGTACTGATAATAGCGTAAAGGGTAATGTAGACTCCTGCAGGGTACCTCCCACCTATTCAGAGATTCCCGCCTATCTGGCAGATGCACTTTCACACACCTCAGTGCTGAGCAGATCTTTGTTATTCGTACCCCAATCAGCATGTTATTTTACTAGGCAGCAACAAACACATCAAGCAGGAGGTTTGTTTCTGAAAAGCAAAATGTGAACATAATCATATATTCCCAGGCATTACAGTACTATTGTTTTATATATGTGTATGCATTAGGGGTGGGCGGAATTTGCGAAAGCGACTTTCGCAAATTATCGCGAAAATGTTTAAAATCTCCGCAAACACGCGGAAATATCGCGAAGATTCGGAAGTTTTTTCCCCGCCCGTTCGCGGTATTTTCTGCGTGTTCGCGGCTCGCCAACTTACCCATGCGGTTGCTTGCGGGGGCGGCCATCTTGTTTTCACTCTTCTCGCGGTGCATGATCGCGAGAAGAAAGACGTGATCGCGCGACGCATGACGTCACTGCGGGCGCGAACTGTCGCGAGACAGCGCAAATGGCTAAAAACAATACAACATCTCATGGAGAACGCGACCGGATCAAGAAAACTTGTCGGCGAACACAGGGATTCAGGTAAGGCGATTGCACGTGCGCGAGAATGTATTATTTTACAGTGCGAGCAAGAACCAAATTATCGCTAAGCTGCGGAATGTGGAAATTTTGACATTTTCGCCCTCTCCGCGGATCGCGAAAATGTCAAATTATCGCAATTTCCGCAAGCGGAACGGAAATTTAGCCCAGGCCTAGTATGCATGACATTTTGACATGGGCATGGGCAGTATACAGTCCACAAAGCATAATGCACAATTTAAATAGCACAGGTGGCATAACGTTGAGGATTATAAAAAGATGCAAGTCTAATTAGCTGCTTTTTATTTTTAGATTGGGGTGTAGAAATGAGTGCGCCTAGACATAGATGACTTTTGCATGTGCCTGTACCACAGCTTTATTTCTCTTGGTACGGTATTTTAGACCCAGCAAGCATACGTCCCAAGTGTGTAGTGTGGTAAAACGTGTACATCGCACCAAGTGTGCCCTAACGTCTAAAAAGTAACTGGCAAGCGATGTAGCAGTGTGTTTTCATAAAAATTAGGGACATCATTTTTTATTGGTTTGAAATATCCATTAGTCTCAAATATGCTTGCTAAGTTTCTAGTAGGCCAAGAAGCCATTTTGTTCAAGGAAGCAAGATTTTGAGAGAATAATGAGCTCAGTATTCCACTCCTAAATGATATCTTCTCCTCACGGACATCTTGCTCTTCCTTTCACAGAAGATCCCTCCACCTGCATATCAGATACATTTTTGCTGAAAGTACCAGGTTTCAATCACTTGATTGGGGTCCATGGACTTGCATTGAGACAAACCAATTTAAACTGTCCTAAAATGTATGTGTTTAGCATTATACTCCAATGGGCGCTTTTTTAACCAGGGCTCTGTTCAGTTAAAATGACAATTGCCTTTATTTATTTTGCTGTTCTGATTGCTATTTTTCATTAAACATAAGTTAGACCTTGGGTTTTCTGACATGTTGTGCCATATTTTATACTAAAAAAACAATGGCCCTGATTGGCAGGAGGATTTCCCACTGCGGGTTTGAGCCCTTGTTTGTTTTCTCTGCACCGTTTCACCATTTGTGCCAGCCTCTAAGTAGCTTGTAAAACATGTCTCAGGCCCATCACTGCAGCTTGTAGTGCAGTTTTAAACTGCCATTTTGGTCTGGCAAAATAAACCTTCTGCCAAACCTAAACCTTCCTCTGTATTACATATAAATCACCCATTAGGATGGCAATACAGGCTGATAGGGCAGGCTGCATAATTTATAGAAATTAGGACATGTGTACTTAAGTTTTAAATGTCTTGACAATGAAAAACTCCTACAGTTGTTTTTCTCTGTAGTAAGGCTATCTCTCCCATAAAACTTATTACACTTAATAAGTAATAACTTCAGTTTGGGAGCAGATAGAGAAATGCTATCTCTATCAGGCCCTATATATCTCTTTGAAGGTCCTACCCACCGAAGGTTTTGTTGGAGAAGTCACCTAACGGCCTCCTGGACCTAGAGCAATGTTTAATCAGGACTTCAGTAATCGAACAGAGCCCTATCTGGTTAGATCTAATGTAACTCTCTTGGGTGATTTTAACTTTAATTTGGAGAAAACTCTGTGTACTGAAAAGCAGGTTTTCTTGGAAACTATGGACTCCGGTGGCCCCACTCATACGGCAGGACACATCTTGGACGGGATCTTCTCTAATGATCCTAGGATAGAGGTGACGGATCCTATTCCACTGCCCTGGTCTGATCGTTATGCCATCCCATTCCTTCTGGAAATGCCAGTATCTCACCTAGATCCTAATTTTAAGAACAGGGTGGAGAGGAAGAGAAACTTCAGCCGGATAAATAAGGAGGACCTTCTTAATAAACTTAGCAATTATTGCTGCCTCCCTTACCTGGATGTTAACTCAATCTATGATGTTTTTTCTAACTGGCTTTCGGCTGCCTTGGACTCTCTTGCCCCTCTTAAGGAGCACTGTGTGGCCAGAAAACACCCGTCGGCCCCCTGGTTCTCTGAAAGGCTGAGAAAGCTTAGACAGATATGCCAACACCAGGAAAGAAAATGGCGCCACGATCTTACCTCAGTCGAACGGGATCTGCACAAACTTAGGTTGAAGGAATATAAGCTAGCCATTAATGAGGAAAAGGTCACTTATTTTTCCAATTTGACGGAATCCATAAAATTCCCTAGAGAACTTTTCATAGTGATCAATTCCCTCCTATCTCCTACGGCCACTGCTAACACCGAGGTTTACCAGGACTTGTGTGATAAAATGGCATGTTTCTTTTATGCCAAAATTAAGGACATATACTCCTCCTTGGAGATGTCCAACGCTGGAGGATCAAATTCAGATCTCCCATCGGATTCTCTGGCAGCTCTTCTGAAGGATTGCCGCTTGTGCTCCTTTTCCCCTAGAGCCCTGCCCCCTGAATATTCTGAAATTAGGAATGGAGACTATTGCCCCACCTTTGACTTCAATCCTTAATGCTGTCATTACCTCGGGTCAATACCCTACCGCATGGAAAACTGCGGTTGTTAAACCTCTCTTAAAGAAGCCCTCCCTGGACCCTGCGGAACTAAAGAACTACCGGCCAATTTCCCTGTTACCTGTCCCAGCCAAAATCTTGGAGAAACACCTGAACATCCATCTTAGTACTTATTTGGAGGAACATCAGTTGCTCGATGGCTCGCAGCATGGGTTCAGGAGTGAGCACAGTACCGAGACAGCGTTAACCATTGTTTTCAACAACATTCGACAACAGGTTGACGCTGGTCATACCACCTTACTGATCCTTCTGGACCTGACGGCAGCCTTTGACACCATCTCCCCCCTTAGACTGGCTCGGAGGCTCCGGGAAATAGGGATTGAGGGCCTTGCCCTTAATCTGCTTACATCCTTCCTCATGGAACAGTCACAAAGAGTCAAGATGGGTGAATTCTTCTCTGCTCCTAAACAGTTGTTCTGTGGAGTTCCCCAGGGATCCTCAATGAGTCCTACACTTTTTAATATTTATGTAGTCCTGCTTGCCCGGGTGGTAAGATCTTTCGGCCTAGAAGTGTTATCCTACGCTGACAAAAAATCATGATTACCATCACTGAGAGTGTCGAAGTGTCAGCAGCAAATTTAAAAAACTGCATGCAGGCGGTGGCTTCATGGATGTTAGAGAACTATCTTAGACTCAGTGGGGATAAAACTGAGGGGCATATTATCAAGCATGGCGTTAAAATTATCGCCGCTTTAGTGGCAGAAAACTGCCGCTAAAGCGGCGATAATGGGCTTGATAATATGCCGCAGAGAATTCCAATAGAAGCCCATGTTGACACCAGAACATGGGCTTCTATGGGAATTCACAAGGACATATTATCAAGTCTATTATCGCCGCTTTAGCTGCAGTTTTCTGCCGCTAAAGCGGCGATAATTTTAACGCCGTGTCTTGATAATATGCCCCTGAGATCTTAATTTTCGGAGACAAAAAGTATATTTGGTCTGAGGCCTGGTGGCCTGACACGCTTGGATTCTACCCTCGCCCTGGTCCCAGTGCTAAAAATCTAGGCATCATAGTGGACACCTCCCTCTCCCTGGGCCCCCAAATAAATAGAACAGTTTCTACCTGCTTCAGGATGATAAGGACTCTCAAGAAGATCTTTCAATTTCTCTCCCTACCCTCGCGGAAACAGGCAGTGGTGGCCCTTGTGCTGTCTAGATTAGATTACTCCAATGCCCTTTATGTAGGGATTAATAAGGGGCTCCTACATCGACTTCAACATGTGTAGAATGCCGCCACCAGGCTGGTGATTGGCCTTCCTAAATTCCACTCTGTATCGGCTACCATCAGAAGCCTGCACTGGCTCCCTTTGGGACAGAGAATTGTGTTTAAAGCCCTGTGCCAGGTGCACAAGGCCTTTTACAATATGGGGTCAGAAGGCATTAAAAACCTGTTACGGAGATATGTCCCCAGCAAGCAGCTAAGATCTGCCAGCAAGAATCTGGTGACAGTTCCCAAGTTTAGGAAATCCAGATGGGGGAGAGCCTTTTCGCTGGTTGCAGCCAATCTGTGGAATTCCCTCCCTCCCTCAATTTCTACTCTGGAAACCCATTCCTTGTTCCGTAAGGCCTTGAAGACCTGACTCTTCACCTGCACAAATCTGTAAGCCCTTTTGCCTATGGACATCCTCGATCTTGATCCCTCTCCGAAGCGCCTTGATGCCCCCGGGCTAAGTACGCGCTTTATAAAGCTTGTATTCATTCATTCATTCATGCCTCTTCCGCTCATTTGAATTGTAATTTAAAATCCTCTTTAGCTGTAAAATTGGATTTTAAGTTTCCGTTCTGAAAATGTCACTTTAAGAATTTTTCTGCCTAAATCAAATGTGCCTTTCTGCAGTGTCAAGTGTCACATGTCTATGAATGGCTTACCTGTGGTGTGGTGAGTATTCCCTCCAGACATAGGGACAAAGGGCATTAGGTGTGGGGCAGGGTGTTCCTCTCCTGAGCACGATGTCCTCTGGGGGTTCTACACAGCCCTTCCTGAGCTTCAACGAGTAGCCGGTGGGCTGTGCCGACCCACTCCCTGCTTTCTAAGGTACCATACCTTGCAACTGACAAATGCAGGTCAGACCTAGGCCTGCCTGCCATGTACCCCTACACAGATTGGAGCCAAATCCAGGAAAGGAGGAGGGTTGGACAAAGAGGACACCCCCCTTCCAAAGGCTTGCACTGGGTATAAGAATGGCACCTTCAGAGCCTTTCATCAGAACACTCCAGGACCTGTGGAAGATTCGGAAGAAGGATTGCCTTGCTGTCTGAAGAAGGAAGACTGGGCCTGCTGGCCTTGAACCGAGGATCCCTGTTTGCAACTCCAGTGTCAGTTGGCTGACCTGCTGTTTGAGCTACAGGGACACAACAAGCTTCCAGAGGCCTTCCCTGCAAATGCCAGCTGACCTGCTGCTGGCCTTGGCTGGATTGAGCCCCGATCCGCAAGAGGTGCCCCCAAAGTAGTGGACCCTTGGCTGGTTACAGAGTGTACTCCTCCAAGCTCCAGGTGAAGATCCAGAAATTTGGGACTCCTCCCAGCAGCAATGGTTGCAGTGTCTCCCAGCAATGCAAAGTTCCAGTGACAAACTGCTCTTCATGCCGAATAGCAACTTCCCACGTCTCCCAGCAATGTGAAGCAATGATCTGATCCTTGCATGGATAATGATCTCTTTATGACTTGATAGTGAGAAGCTTTGTCTGAGGCTCCGTACATGGGCTTGGACTTTGAGAAGGCAATCTCTTTACCGGGATGAACCTGGTCCATTCATCCGACATTGTGATCTGACTGAGCTTGTGACTTGGACCCATTCCACTGTGACCAGATACCCGTGGGTGGCACTTTGTGCTTTTTGAGCCATTATCACCTAAAACTCTAAATCTTCATAACTCCGGTTCTACTAATTGGATTTTGTTGTTTTGGTGTAATTTTATTTATTACATTCTACTGTATTTATCTGGATTGGTTTGGGATTTTTCTTGTTTTCTGTTTTCGTTATATTACTGTTTGAGTGCTACATTATAAATACTTTACATATTTCCTCTTTGTTAATCCTGATTGCTTTTGTGCTAAACTACCAGAGGGTTCAGCCCAGGTTAATTTAGTGACTTTTGTGGTTTACCCTGTCAAGGACTGTGTTTATTACTTGAGAGGGGCTCATAATCCACCCAACTAATAACCCAATTTCATACAAGTGGTCACAACTAATTACTGTTAGTTCCCTCATCTCTAACTGGGGCCTGGGAAATTGTAGGACAGGAGTCCAGTCAGTTTATGGTAATGCTGACACTTCATCAGACAATACATGACTCCCTTAGTAGTTTAAATGTATGTTGGTCGGTGATGGATGGAATTACAAGCTTAGGTGGATGGCTAAGAAAAGCGTGGATTCGTTTTTGAGTAAGACTATTTAGGGCTCATAGCTGGATATCAACTATGTTGGTCCTCACTTTCCAAGACAAAAAGCTTGTTAGCCACAAATATACAATTTCTAAATCATTTTAACAGAACGTGTGATGGTCCACCTATTGTTTTATTAAAACGTTGCTTTGTACAAAAGGAAGTTTGTACTACCCTGCTGGGGAACCTTGTTAAAATCGCTTATATGACAATGCTGTTACCTAGAGTTCGGAAGTTGATTCAAAATGTGAATCTCGAAAATCTGCCTACCTCCAAGGTATTTCCTCAGAAAAACTCTTATAGGAATATTTTGGGGCCTGATTTCAGAATGGAGACACATCTAATTGGGTGCACCTTAGTTCTTTGAAGCCTTACAGACTATACTCATGTTTTGTTTGATTAGGCTTGCATAAAGATTGTATTCAAGATGCTATTCCCTACACACACAATAAGATATAAATGTTGTTTAGATGATGGTAGCTCCCATTCATTGAAATGTTGGTCTTTTGGCTAGACTGGCAAAGGAAAAGTCATTAAGGCCACCAAAGAGGGTCTGCGATTTTTTATTGATTTGTCCAGGGGGTAAATATATTGAGAAGTATAGGTATTGGTCCTGTAGTTAAGCATATAGATATGACTTCTATGGAAGAGGTGTTTAATTCTTGATGATTTTGGGTGATGAAGAAACTATAAATTATGCTATTTCCTTTTTAAATAGGTGTCTCCATCATTTCGTGAGATGTACTCGTTGGTTGATAAGCTGTATAACAAAATAAATTTCTTTATGTTGTTTTAAAATCGTGGATCAATAAATAAACAAAATAAACAATTAGAATTGATGTACACTATAGTGACTGAATAGGATAATTTGTAATTACAGCATATACTCCTCAGCAGAAAGGAACATCTCTCACAAGACAGCTCAGCAACTCGCAATGGGAAAGAGTTGCTGTCTTTTTCATGTACATTCTGCTACACTTCACAACATATGCAACCCTTCATATAAAGCCTAAAGTGAACAAATAAACAATTAATCAATCTGGTAGCCTTGTAGGGTAAGCAGACAAGGCCCAGTTGGCTGTTCCATGAAATGTATTTTAAAAGCATGATTTTCCTGAATGCTTGACCATTCTACTAGTAGTGGTGTGTATGAGTGGGAAAGGCTTCCTTTTAGAGGCTATGGCTGGTGAGTGAGAGGCCATTACTTAGCAGCTGGTCCACTCATTACACTCTTGATTTTCTAGTACAAGAACTTCATTTCGACCCTCATAAATATGTCATCTTGGTGGGCCTGCAAGCACTTGAGATCAGTGTGCAGTACAGAGGTGCCCACATGATGAGCAACAGGCCAAAAAAATGGCAATAACAGTCAGCATCCATTTCAGTGCAAGGCCACTTCACAGACCATGCATTGCAATGGATGAACGTCATAGGTAGCCTAGGAAACTTAGGGGCATATTATCAAGCCAGGCGATAAAATTATCACCGCTTTAGCGGCAGAAAACCGCCGCTAAAACGGCGATAATGGGCTTGATAATATGCTCTATGGAATTCCAATTGAAGCCCATGTTAGATGTAAAGGACATATAACCTGAGCTTCAATTGGAATTCCATAGAGCATATTATCACGCCTATTATTGCCGTTTTAGTGGCAGTTTTCTGCCGCTAAAGTGGCGATAATTGTATCGCCTGGCTTGATAATATGCCCCCATATCCTCCTGGATGCTAATGAACAAGAAATACTCCCATGGGATGATCTAAAATGTGAACGACACATTCTTCAAGAAATGCCTGAAAGGTGTTGACCTAAACAAAATAATGTTTGGAGGGGGCTTACCCTAAGTGTAAGGTTTTTTAATGACTAAAGTTTCGGTAGACAGCTAAAGTGGACTCTGTACAGAAATATAAAGCATTGCATTCTGTCTGAGCCATGGACAACCGACCTCTTCCTCCATCCTTGGTCTGCGATGATCTGATAAGATGTGAGAAGCTTCCATTTTGACTACTTGTTGGGTCGCTGTGCTGCTTCAACATTGCTTGTATGCTGCTGATAAGGTCCTTGATTTTGTGTATGCATTCCTGTTATATGACGTCATGAGACCTTCCCCTTTGTTTGATTCTCCTGGTTCAGTGCCTCTCTTCCTTCTGTTGATATCTCACAGGGATGGGTCTGTGGCAAATGCAGCTGCATGTGGTACTGAGGTTCAACATCATCGTCCATTTTGATCATCTCCATCCCTGTGTTTGCACCAAGGATTGTAAATGCAGATCTGTGTGCTTAGAAAGGTTTCTATTGCGATGATGTGCTTTCTCGTAATTGGACGCCCTTATTTTTATGTACATTTTCCTTTTGTTGCTTTTTCACTTCTGAAATGTGCATCATTTCATATCAGATCCGCCTGTGCGTATCCTGAGCTATTTAACCCAAAGGGATCAAGTGGGTGGAAGCGCCTGTCGGGAAATACAGAAAACGAGGCAGATAAAAGGTAAGGCAAAAAAAATGCAGTTTTCTTTGAGGTGGTGCGCTGATATGGCATCACGTTAGTATGGGAATGCTCAGACGATTGCTGGCAGTAGTAGTTGCTATGTGAGCTGTTTGTGCCTGCACAGTAGGAACACCATATGTTTTTACAGCTTGAAGGTGTTGCCCTTCTGTGCACAGCACGTTGATTTCCCTAACTGGATTGTGAGATGCATCAATGCGCCAAAGTATAGCAAGGCCAAACTCTTGAAATATTAATGAAACTAAACAATTTTTTTCTCTCTCAGAGGACGTATGCAGAGTTTTGGCGCCCTTTTTACAATAGTTTATTTTCCTTCTGGTAAATGAATGCATATCGCGTTAAAGTCTGTTTATGCTATCCTTCTTCTAAGGCCAACAATTCTTTTTTTCATTACATTGTCTCCCCAGTGGGGAGCACAGTCCAGCAACGGTAGCACATGGATCATACGATTTCTGTGACATTCTTTTCCAAGTAGTGTATGTAGAAAGGAGCAAAGGAGAGAAGTAGCAGCCTAAAGCCAGATAATGAGGACCAATGAATTAAAAGGAAAAAGTGGAAGGAATAATATTTCTAGTATTTTCAGGGACAGATCAAAGAGACACCTATTTTATATTCTGTCATCCTGGGGCATGCTTTATATTCCACATGAGCACTGTCTTTAGGCATGCCCTGTGGCTGTGCATGCAGAGTCATGGACAATATAAGGCAGTGAATGTTTACATTCACTGCCTATGGCGTGCACAAGGTATGGTGTTTGGCTAGCCCAGTTCAAACAGGGACATAGTGCAAACCAGCATGTAGTGGCCCTCCGCTCTGCATACAGAAACACAGAGTATTGCTGTTAGACCTGGCATTTCTTGGCGTGATTACCTCTGACTTTTTTGCCTCTACCTCCTCTATTTTTGATGCTGTGATGGATTTCGTTTTACTGGCTTAGATGCTTTGGGCACTTTGCCACTGCTGATCAGTGTCAAAGTGCAAGGGCTTCTTCTGTAAAGTGTAAAGGTAATTGGTTGTCCATGATTGGTATATTTGTTTTACTAGTAAAGTCCCTAGTAAAGTACACTATGTGTGCCAGGGCTGGTAACCCAAATGCTACTAGTGGGCCTGCAGCACTATTTGTGCCACCAACACCAGTAGCCTTAAAGAGGGAACTCAGGCCTGCCACTGCAATGCCTGCGCGCAGTGTTAAACTGCCATGTTGTCCTGACAAGTGCACCCACTTGCTAGGCCTTATCCTTCCCTTTTTATGCACATCAGACACCCCTATGGTAAGCCCAAGGTACCCCCCTGGGCATGGAGGCAGTGTATGTGAAAGGTAGGACATGTACTGAGGTTTGTACCATGTCCTGACAGTGAAATACTCTCCATTTCGTTTTTCACTGTTGAAAGGCAATCTTGCCCATAGGACAGAATAGGTGAGGCTGTGTAATATGTTTCCAGCCTGAATCACTGAGAGAATATTGACTACAGAAATATCGACGACACAAATATCGGAGGCGTAATATCGATGTCCACAATATCGAAGTCCTATCTACATTATGGTAAGTACAAAAATATTGGGGAAAAAAATATCGTAGTCAAAAATATCGTTGTTAAAAATATTGGTTTTTTTAATGTTTAAAAAAAAAGTAAAATAAAGTAAATAACACATATAATTAAAAGAAACATAGTTAAAAATATTTTAAAATGTTTAAAACTATATGTAACACATATAAAGTAAAAATAAATTAATCATACGTATAAAATATAATATATATACTCAATAATATTTCTAAATAATTATTTTAATAACTTATAAATTATAAATACATATATACACATACACCAATAATATAAATAAAAAAATAAAGAAGATATAAAACATTTTAAAAATACAATCTTTTTAATCTTTTTAAAATAAATTATACACTCCATTAAGTAAAACAGTAGAGAAAATATTGGATAGCTGTGGGGATAAAATTACTATTCCCACTCCAGAGAGTGTAACAGTAGAGCAAGTGTAGGATAACGTAGGGGTAAAAAGTACTATTCCCACTCCAGTGAGTGCAACAGTAGGGAAAGTGTTGGGTAACGTAGGGGTAAAAATTACTATTCCTACTCCAGAGAGTGCAATAGTAGGGAAACTGTTGGCTAGTGTAGGGGTAAAAATTACTATTCTCACTCCACTGAGTGCAACAGTTGGGAAAGTGTTGGATAGCGAAGGGGTAAAAATTAGTATTCCCACTCCAGTGAGTGCAACAATAGGGAAAGTGTTGGATAGCGTAGGGGTTACAATTACTATTACCACTCCAGAGAGTGCAACAGTAGGGAAAGTGTTGGATAGCGTACGGGTAAAAATTATTATTCCCACTCCAAATAGGGGAACAGTAGGGAAAGTGTTGGATAGCGCAGGGTAAAAATTACTATTCCCACTCCAGAGAGTGCAACAGTAGGGAAAATGTTGAATAGATTAGGGGTTAAAAATTACTATTCCCACTCCAGAGAGTGGAACAATAGGGAAAGTGTTGGATAGCGTAGGGGTCAAAATTACTATTCCCACTCCAATGAGTGCAACAATAGAGTTATACCCAATGTACAGAGGCAAGATGGCGATCTGACACGGATCGCAGTGCTCACGCATCAGAAACCCTGACCAATCACGCCGAGAGCCATGCTGAGAGAACTCTCCCTGACCACTGATGCAAGCCAAGGTTCAACAGCCACCAAGTAGTGCTATGGCCCTGTTGGAAGCACCACGGAAGTAACACTGAAGAGCGCTTCGTTTCTTGCGGGGAATAGCAGTCACCGAAAACAATACATAAACCTAAGCTAACGAGCAGCGTCAAAGCGTCTATGGATCTCACCCCTCCAGCGCGCTACGCAGCCTGGATTTGCTACTCCTACATTGGCTGGACAGTGCTAGATCGAGTTTTCCATCTCAACTCACTCACCTCCATAAGTAGACTGGGCTGCTCCGCTCGTGTATGCCGGACCGAGACAAAGCAGTTTCGAGACGTGGGGATGCAAGCGGAAATGGGTCCCAAAGTTGCTGCTTCGTCCGCCAGTCTGTCGGCAGCTGCCCGTTCAAGAGCAGCAAGGCAAGCTTTGCGGGATGCACCGGAGCGCCGGGGGATGGATAAAACAACAGCGCAGGGGAAATCTGATGCACGGAACCTGAGCGCTGAGGTAGCCGTGATTGACTCTTCCAAATCGGGAGTCGTGACCCGGAAGAAAGACGCGCGAAGAGAAGCTGCTGGGCCGTCAGTGGTGGATCTGATGCGGAAGGGCTCCTGTACGCTTCCAGGCCAGGAGAGGCAGCGACAGGCTTCGCATATCGAGGACCCGGCTCCACATCTCTCAATCGGTCCATTTCCCATATCGACGTCTACTGGCAACAAAACTACTGTAACGAAGGACTTCAACTTGACTCGGGCAGTCTAACTCCATCTCTGCAACAAGCACAGCTACAAGCAAACCCCGAGTTGGGTATACAACCTGGCAAACATGGTGAAACTGTGGCCTCCATAGCTAATGAGTCATCTACTACAGTGGTGGGGGGCCTTGGTTTAAGTAAAACTGCAGAAACAGATACAGATACAGATTTAGGCTTAAGGTGCGGATCACTTAGCAAGCAAGCGCTGCCTGTCAAGGCTCACCTTCAGCTTCCCGCTGGTTTCCGTTGTCTTGCACAGGAACAGAAGCTGCTAATTTCCCGACTCCCACTACTAATCACTCAGCCCCAAGAATAGTGTTTGGCTCTAACTGATCAGCAAGGGGGAAGGGGGAATTGGATAAAATAACAAACTAGAGAAGAGACTGGTTCTGGACCTTCTGGTTTTCCTATCTGGAATTCTTCTTCAGCTATCTCTCTGCTACTGAAGATTCCTGAGGTAACTAAGCACACAACATTATATTATTGTTCCACCTCTACTCTACTCTGTCTCTTTTCTTCTTTTCTCTATGGTATTTCCTACCTACCCAAGTATCCTGAACTCTGTGCCTCTCTTCTTGTTCAACTCTCTCCTTTTTCTTCTTTCTTGTCACTAATTATCTGTAAAACATATATTTGTTAATTATACCTATTTATCTTGTAGTCTTAATATCTTTTAACTCTCTCTTTTGACCTACCATCAATCTTTCTTCTCGTGTTTTCTCTTCTTCCTTTTCTTGCTTCTAGCTATTCTATTTACTGCTGACTTCTAAAATTATTCTTTTGCTTTTCTTCTCCTGTAGCTTCCACTCCTATGGTTACTGCGAACTGTTGTGGCTCAGGAAGTCTACTCCAGCTTCCTCTCCTATGGTTACTGCGAATGGTTATGGCTCAGGTAAGTCTTACTCCTTACTTTCTTAGTTGGTTGTTCTTATTGTCTTTGATTTTTTCCCTTAATACCTCTCAGTAATATTGCATTATATTTCTTTTCTTTTCAGGACTCGTTATACTGTTCTCTGCTGTCTCTGGTAAGTCTTTACTTATTGCGTCACCCAACACTACTTATCATTAATGTGACCTTAGATTATCTATCAATAATTCACTTAGCTTTCTTCGGTCTTCTCTTCAGGTGCGGTTGAAGTCGTATCTCGTTTCCTGGACCGATGAGAAAAAACTCCGAACTCTGCTCTCTGTAGTTGCCTCTTCGGACTCTGTGGCTTTTTCTATTCTCTTCGACTATCATTGACACAACTCCCTTGCGTCACTCTGGAAAACTTCTTCGACAAATATTCTCTTCAGAACTGGGAACTCTCTCTAGCACGTCTTCTCTGAGGAAAAATCTTGGTGAAGTGCGCACTACCTCAGGCGCGCGCGCGTCACATCATCTCCCTCTAGATCTGTTAGCGACTAGACCGCCGACCCCAGCGTCTGCGCGGCCATCTTGGAAATGCAGACATGCCACAAACTCGACCATTGAAACCCATTCAAAACTGAAGCGCCCATAGAACTTAATTCCTTGCGCTTCGTTTTGGAACTCACATTAGGGATCCTGACAGTACCCCCCACCAAGGATGGTCCTTCCACTCTGGGCTTGGTTGGATTGCGCTGATAAAAAAGTCTTATTAGCCTAGGAGCATGAACATCTGAATCTGCTTCCCAAGACCGCTCCTCTGGACCGTAGCCTTTCCAATCTACCAAATAGTAGAGTTTACCTCTGACTAATTTTGAGTCCAGAATTTCTTTCACCTCAAACTCCAGTCCTGTATCTAGCTGGATTGGTTTTGGAATTGGTTCCTTTCTCAAATCAGAAACTGCCTTCTTCAAAAGAGAAACATGAAATACTGGGTGAATTTTGAATTGGGGGGGTAAGGTCAATTTATAGGTCACTGGACCGATCTGTTCTGCAATTGAGTAAGGGCCGATAAATCGTGGCTGAAATTTTCAGTTCCCTTTTAACCTTAAATTTTGTGTGTTCAACCAGACTTTATCTACAATTCCTAGTGGAGGGGGTTTCTTTCTTTTCTTATCTGCATATTTCTTATACCTTTCCTTAGCCTGTACTAGATTCTTTGACGCTTCTTCATGCACTGACTTTAAATGAGCTACCAAATCCTTGGCTGCTGGGACTGTGAGCTCCACATCTTGTACTGCGGAATTTGGATGTCTACCATAATTTAAGTAGAACGGGGAATATCCAGTGGACACATTCTTCGCGTTGTTATGAGCGAATTCTGCTGTCCACAAGTAGTCCGGCCATACTCTCTCCTGTTTCAGCAAGAACAATCGTAAATATTGCTCCAATTCCTGGTTCACCCTTTCCGTTTGTCCATCCGTCTCCGGATGGAAACTGGTGGAAAAACGAGTTTCTACTCCTAACCCTTTCATAAAGGCCTTCCAGAAATGTGAAACAAATTGGGTTCCCCGGTCCGATATTACGATCTTGGGTATTCCATGTAATCTGACAATCTGTGTACTAAAGTGTCTTGCTAACTGTTTTGCTGTAGGGATTCCCTTTAAGGCTAAGAAGTGTGTCATTTTCGTGTATGCATCTACTATTACTAGTATTGTATTTGTCCCTTGACAAGATGGTAAGTCTGTAATTAAGTCTAGGGTGATTGTATGCCAAGGATGAGGAGGAATGGGAAGGGGTTGCAACAGCCCATGTGGTGCGTGCCGTTCTGATTTTCCCTGAGCGCATATCTCACAAGTCTTTACATATTGTTCTATGTCTTTACTCATCTGTGGCCACCAATATTTTCTTTTAATTAGGTCGGCTGTTTTGGACGCTCCCTTGTGACCAGCCAACAGATGATCATGGCATTCCTGCAAGACTTGCTTCTGAGCACTTAGTGAACTTCTTTCTTCTCCGGTTCCCAATCTAGACAAGGCATCCGCCTTTCCATTCTGTGCCCCCGGCCGATAGGTTATCACAAAATCGTAATCGGCAAAGTACAGAGACCAACGGAGTTGGCGAGGTGTCAATGTTCTGGCTGACTTCAGGAATTTTAAGTTCCGATGGTCCGTGTAGACTGTTACCACGTGGTGGGCCCCCATTAGATAATGTCTCCACTCCTTGAAGGCGTCTTTTATCGCCAGCAACTCTTTTTCCGCAATCGTATAATTGATTTCTGCTGGTGTCAACTTCCTGGACCGATAAGCCACCGGGTGTAACTGGCCCGTTTCCTTATTCCTTTGAGATAGAACCCCACCAATCGCAAGGTCCGAAGCATCTGTCTCGACATAAAAGGGCTCCATCGGATCGGCATGAAGGAGGATTGGCGCAGTGGTGAACTCCATCTTCAAATCTTTAAAGGCTTGCTCTGCTTCCTCCGACCATTCGAATCGTGTTCCCTTCTTCAGTAGTCGCGTCAAGGGTAATATTCGTCGGGAAAATTCTCCAATAAATCTCCGATAGAAATTGGCGCACCCAATAAACGCTTGGACTTCTTTCACACAAGTGGGCGACTTCCATTCTTGTACGGCCTGAATCTTTCGTTTGTCCATATGAATGCCTGCTGGCGAGATTACAAAGCCCAAGAACTCTACCTGTGGAACTCTAAAAGCACATTTCTCCAACTTGACAAATAGTTTGTTCTCTCGCAATTTCTGCAAAACTCCTCGAACTTGTGTTTGATGCTCCTGTGTATTCGTTGAGTAGATTAGTATATCGTC
Organism: Triturus cristatus; assembly: GCF_964204655.1. Classification (NCBI taxonomy): domain Eukaryota; kingdom Metazoa; phylum Chordata; class Amphibia; order Caudata; family Salamandridae; genus Triturus; species Triturus cristatus. Next base: position 306,007,643 of record NC_140582.1, on the reverse strand, counting down.
GATATACACAATTAAGCATTGATCAATGAATTCACTGAGCACATCATTTATGAAGTGTTGGAACGCTGCTGGTGCATTACACAAACCATAGGGCATCACCTGGTATTCAAATAGCCCCAAGCGTGTTCTGAAGGCCGTCTTCCACTCGTCTCCATCTCTAACTCGAATAAGGTGATAAGCTCCCCTTAAATCCAACTTCGTGAACATCTGTGCTCCTTTGATCTGGTCCAACAAGACGGAGATAAGGGGAAGAGGATACCTGTTCTTCTTTGTTATTCGATTTATGGCTCTATAATCAATGCACGTTCTCAACTCGCCCTGCTCCTTCTTAGGCACAAAGAATAGTGGCGAGGACACCGGCGATTGGGAAGGACGTATGAATCCATTGGCCAGATACTTGTCGATATACTCCTTTAGGTGATGATTCTCTTGTTTCGTCAAGGCGTACACTCGACTGCAAGGCAAATTTGCCCCTGGTTCCAAGTCTATTTTGCAGTCGTAAACACGATGAGGTGGCAGTTGCTCTGCTTCTTGTTCGTTGAAAACGTCCTCGAAGTCTTGATATTCTTGTGGAATTTTTTGAGTATTTATTACGCACACTGAGACTTCCGCTGAACATAAGGCATGAGCCGGGTTCTGTTTACTCGTTGCCTCGTAGGCCCCAAAACAGTTCTCTCTACAAAATGTTGAGTTCATTTCAATTGTTCTGTTGCTCCAATTGATTGAAGGATTGTGCTCTGTGAGCCAAGGAAGCCCCAATATAAGTTGAAATTGGGGGGCATCAATCAAATTAAAGTGCATAGCTTCTCTATGCCCATCTTCTTGAATCAGCTCTATCAACTCTGTGTGACTTGTGATTGGTCCTGAGGATAGATTGGTACCATCGATTGCTCGAACTGGTTCACTTTTAGCCTTGGCAATTGCTTGCAGCCCAATCTTAGTCGCGAATTTCTGATCACAGAAATTACCGGTGGCTCCTGAGTCCACCATCACGGTCACTCCTTTTATTATTTTTTCACGAAAACGGATTGTCAAAGATAAAATCAAATGAGGCGAAGACGACTGTAACGTGTTCGCCAGCCGATGTTCCTGAGGAGTTGATTTCTGATTCGCATCCACCTGCACAACCCCTTCTACAGGTGGTGCTGCGAGTTTTCCTTCGGCTTAAATGAAACCTTTGGCTTTTTTGGACAATTTCGCACAAAATGCCCACTTGATCCACAATACATGCATAAGTTGTTGGCTCGCCTCTTCTCCTTCTCCTCCTTTGTGAGCGGTCCTCGAATCGTTCCTATTTGCATAGGTTCAGATCCTGTGGTTCCTTCCGTACTCCTTCCTATTTCAGCCTTAGCTCGATCAAATCGTGGAACCGTACTTCTGTACTCTCGTCTTCTCTCTCCTCTTCTCTCTCCCTGCCGGAAATCCAGTTCTAGCACTAGGTCTAGCAGGGCGGAAATTTCAGTTGGACGATTCGGTATTTGAGCCAAGCCATCTTTTAATTCATCTCGCAACCCTCGATAAAATATTGCTGTCCTCTTGTTCTCCGGCCAATCAGTCTCCATTACAAGTTTGTTGAATTGAGCTAGATAAGCCACTAAGTCTCTATTTCCCTGCCTTAATTCCAAAAGCTCGTTATCTACTGCTTGAGAGATACGTCTTCGGTCAAAGATTCTCAAAAATTCTTTCTTGAACTCATCGAAATTCTGCAATAATGGATCATCTCGTGAGACTATCGGCATCGACCATGCTGCTGCATCTCCACTTAAATATGACAAAATGAAGGCTACTTTCGACTGCGCATCAGGAAAGATAGAAGGGCGACACAAGAAATGTAGTGAACATTGTGTAATAAACACCTGCGCTTTTTGTGGGTCCCCACTAAACCTCTCTGGCGCTGCCAACGGTATTACTGGCGACAAGGAATGTATTACTTGTGTTGTTAGCTTATTTGACTCTCCCATTGAAGTGGTGGGACCCTCCCTTCCAGTTGAGTACGGTTGTCTTATCCTCTGTGCTAATTCTGCCGTCTCTTTCCTTGAATTCATGACCTCCTGCCTTAGACTTTGATTCTCTTCCTTAACTCCTACCAATTCCTTTTGTATCGCCTCTAGGACTGACCCTAAAGTCTGTAAATGTATTCCCTCAACCATTTTCTTTTCTGTTCGGGTGCAAGATTAATACGTGGACACTTCACTCTGTCAAGGCTCACCTTCAGCTTCCCGCTGGTTTCCGTTGTCTTGCACAGGAACAGAAGCTGCTAATTTCCCGACTCCCACTACTAATCACTCAGCCCCAAGAATAGTCTTTGGCTCTAACTGATCAGCAAGGGGGAAGGGGGAATTGGATAACATAACAAACGAGAGAAGAGACTGGTTCTGGACCTTCTGGTTTCCTATCTGGAATTCTTCTTCAGCTATCTCTCTGCTACTGAAGATTCCTGAGGTAACTAAGCACACAACATTGTATTATTGTTCCACCTCTACTCTACTCTGTCTCTTTTCTTCTTTTCTCTATGGTATTTCCTACCTACCCAAGTATCCTGAACTCTGTGCCTCTCTTCTTGTTCAACTCTCTCCTTTTTCTTCTTTCTTGTCACTAATTATCTGTAAAACATATATTTGTTAATTATACCTATTTATCTTGTAGTCTTAATATCTTTTAACTCTCTCTTTTGACCTACCATCAATCTTTCTTCTCGTGTTTTCTCTTCTTCCTTTTCTTGCTTCTAGCTATTCTATTTACTGTTGAATTCTAAAATTATTCTTTTGCTTTTCTTCTCCTGTAGCTTCCACTCCTATGGTTACTGCAAACTGTTATGGCTCAGGAAGTCTACTCCAGCTTCCTCTCCTATGGTTACTGCGAATGGTTATGGCTCAGGTAAGTCTTACTCCTTACTTTCTTAGTTGGTTGTTCTTATTGTCTTTGATTTTTTCCCTTAATACCTCTCAGTAATATTGCATTATATTTCTTTTCTTTTCAGGACTCGTTATACTGTTCTCTGCTGTCTCTGGTAAGTCTTTACTTATTGCGTCACCCAACACTACTTATCATTAATGTGACCTTAGATTATCTATCAATAATTCACTTAGCTTTCTTCGGTCTTCTCTTCAGGTGCGGTTGAAGTCGTATCTCGTTTCCTGGACCGATGAGAAAAAACTCCGAACTCTGCTCTCTGTAGTTGCCTCTTCGGACTCTGTGGCTTTTTCTATTCTCTTCGACTATCATTGACACACTTCCCTTGCGTCACTCTGGAAAACTTCTTCGACAAATATTCTCTTCAGAACTGGGAACTCTCTCTAGCACGTCTTCTCTGAGGAAAAATCTTGGTGAAGTGCGCACTACCTCAGGCGCGCGCGCGTCACATCATCTCCCTCTAGATCTGTTAGCGACTAGACCGCCGACCCCAGCGTCTGCGCGGCCATCTTGGAAATGCGGACATGCCACAAACTCGACCATTGAAACCCATTCAAAACTGAAGCGCCCATAGAACTTAATTCCTTGCGCTTCGTTTTGGAACTCACATTAGGGATCCTGACAGTACCCCCCACCAAGGATGGTCCTTCCACTCTGGGCTTGGTTGGATTGCGCTGATAAAAAAGTCTTATTAGCCTAGGAGCATGAACATCTGAATCTGCTTCCCAAGACCGCTCCTCTGGACCGTAGCCTTTCCAATCTACCAAATAGTAGAGTTTACCTCTGACTAATTTTGAGTCCAGAATTTCTTTCACCTCAAACTCCAGTCCTGTATCTAGCTGGATTGGTTTTGGAATTGGTTCCTTTCTCAAATCAGAAACTGCCTTCTTCAAAAGGGAAACATGAAATACTGGGTGAATTTTGAATTGGGGGGGTAAGGTCAATTTATAGGTCACTGGACCGATCTGTTCTGCAATTGAGTAAGGGCCGATAAATCGTGGCTGAAATTTTCAGTTCCCTTTTAACCTTAAATTTTTTGTGTTCAACCAGACTTTATCTACAATTCCTAGTGGAGGGGGTTTCTTTCTTTTCTTATCTGCGTATTTCTTATACCTTTCCTTAGCCTGTACTAGATTCTTTGACGCTTCTTCATGCACTGACTTTAAATGAGCTACCAAATCCTTGGCTGCTGGGACTGTGAGCTCCACATCTTGTACTGCGGAATTTGGATGTCTACCATAATTTAAGTAGAATGGGGAATATCCAGTGGACACATTCTTCGCGTTGTTATGAGCGAATTCTGCTGTCCACAAGTAGTCCGGCCATTCTCCCTCCTGTTTCAGCAAGAACAATCGTAAATATTGCTCCAATTCCTGGTTCACCCTTTCCGTTTGTCCATCCGTCTCCGGATGGAAACTGGTGGAAAAACGAGTTTCTACTCCTAACCCTTTCATAAAGGCCTTCCAGAAATGTGAAACAAATTGGGTTCCCCGGTCCGATATTACGATCTTGGGTATTCCATGTAATCTGACAATCTGTGTACTAAAGTGTCTTGCTAACTCTTTTGCTGTAGGGATTCCCTTTAAGGCTAAGAAGTGTGTCATTTTCGTGTATGCATCTACTATTACTAGTATTGTATTTGTCCCTTGACAAGATGGTAAGTCTGTAATTAAGTCTAGGGTGATTGTATGCCAAGGATGAGGAGGAATGGGAAGGGGTTGCAACAGCCCATGTGGTGCGTGCCGTTCTGATTTTCCCTGAGCGCATATCTCACAAGTCTTTACATATTGTTCTATGTCTTTACTCATCTGTGGCCACCAATATTTTCTTTTAATTAGGTCGGCTGTTTTGGACTCTCCCTTGTGACCAGCCAACAGATGATCATGGCATTCCTGCAAGACTTGCTTTTGCAATGCTATAGTCGGCAAATACAATGCACCTTCTTTAAATGGTAATTGGTCGCGAACTTCTCTTCCAGGTTCTTGTTGCGCCCATCTCTGCATTTCTTCTGGGGTTAGAGCTTGGATTACCTTTTCTTTAAAGTTCAATATATCAGTGGCGCCTATAATCTTGGTATCAGGTATGATCACTTGAGCACTTAGTGAACTTCTTTCTTCTCCGGTTCCCAATCTAGACAAGGCATCCGCCTTTCCATTCTGTGCCCCCGGCCGATAGGTTATCACAAAATCGTAATCGGCAAAGTACAGAGACCAACGGAGTTGGCGAGGTGTCAATGTTCTGGCTGACTTCAGGAATTTTAAGTTCCTATGGTCCGTGTAGACTGTTACCACGTGGTGGGCCCCCATTAGATAATGTCTCCACTCCTTGAAGGCGTCTTTTATCGCCAGCAACTCTTTTTCCGCAATCGTATAATTGATTTCTGCTGGTGTCAACTTCCTGGACCGATAAGCCACCGGGTGTAACTGGCCCGTTTCCTTATTCCTTTGAGATAGAACCCCACCAATCGCAAGGTCCGAAGCATCTGTCTCGACATAAAAGGGCTCCATCGGATCGGCATGAAGGAGGATTGGCGCAGTGGTGAACTCCATCTTCAAATCTTTAAAGGCTTGCTCTGCTTCCTCCGACCATTCGAATCGTGTTCCCTTCTTCAGTAGTCGCGTCAAGGGTAATATTCGCCGGGAAAATTCTCCAATAAATCTCCGATAGAAATTGGCGAACCCAATAAACGCTTGGACTTCTTTCACACAAGTGGGCGACTTCCATTCTTGTACGGCCTCAATCTTTCGTTTGTCCATATGAATGCCTGCTGGCGAGATTACAAAGCCCAAGAACTCTACCTGTGGAACTCTAAAAGCACATTTCTCCAACTTGACAAATAGTTTGTTCTCTCGCAATTTCTGCAAAACTCCTCGAACTTGTGTTTGATGCTCCTGTGTATTCGTTGAGTAGATTAGTATATCGTCGATATACACAATTACGCATTGATCAATGAATTCACTGAGCACATCATTTATGAAGTGTTGGAACGCTGCTGGTGCATTACACAAACCATAGGGCATCACCTGGTATTCAAATAGCCCCAAGCGTGTTCTGAAGGCCGTCTTCCACTCGTCTCCCTCTCTAACTCGAATAAGGTGATAAGCTCCCCTTAAATCCAACTTCGTGAACATCTGTGCTCCTTTGATCTGGTCCAACAAGACGGAGATAAGGGGAAGAGGATACCTGTTCTTCTTTGTTATTCGATTTATGGCTCTATAATCAATGCACGTTCTCAACTCGCCCTGCTCCTTCTTAGGCACAAAGAATAGTGGCAAGGACACCGGCGATTGGGAAGGACGTATGAATCCATTGGCCAGATACTTGTCGATATACTCCTTTAGGTGATGATTCTCTTGTTCCGTCAAGGCGTACACTAGACTGCAAGGCAAATTTGCCCCTGGTTCCAAGTCTATTTTGCAGTCGTAAACACGATGAGGCGGCAGTTGCTCTGCTTCTTGTTCGTTGAAAACGTCCTCGAAGTCTTGATATTCTTGTGGAATATTTTGAGTATTTATTACGCACACTGAGACTTCCGCTGAACATAAGGCATGAGCCAGGTTCTGTTTACTCGTTGCCTCGTAGGCCCCAAAACAGTTCTCTCTACAATATGTCGAGTTCATTTCAATTGTTCTGTTGCTCCAATTGATTGAAGGATTGTGCTCTGTGAGCCAAGGAAGCCCCAATATAAGTTGAAATTGGGGGGCATCAATCAAATTAAAGTGCATAGCTTCTCTATGCCCATCTTCTTGAATCAGCTCTATCAACTCTGTGTGACTTGTGATTGGTCCTGAGGATAGATTGGTACCATCGATTGCTCGAACTGGTTCACTTTTAGCCTTGGCACTTGCTTGCAGCCCAATCTTAGTCGCGAATTTCTGATCACAGAAATTACCGGTGGCTCCTGAGTCCACCATCACGGTCACTCCTTTTATTATTTTTTCACGAAAACGGATTGTCAAAGATAAAATCAAATGAGGCGAAGACGACTGTAACGTGTTCGCCAGCCGATGTTCCTGAGGAGTTGATTTCTGATTCGCATCCACCTGCACAACCCCTTCTACAGGTGGTGCTGCGAGTTTTCCTTCGGCTTAAATGAAACCTTTGGCTTTTTTGGACAATTTCGCACAAAATGCCCACTTGATCCACAATACATGCATAAGTTGTTGGCTCGCCTCTTCTCCTTCTCCTCCTTTGTGAGCGGTCCTCGAATCGTTCCTATTTGCATAGGTTCAGATCCTGTGGTTCCTTCCGTACTCCTTCCTGTTTCAGCCTTAGCTCGATCAAATCGCGGAACCGTACTTCTGTACTCTCGTTTTCTCTCTCCTCTTCTCTCTCCCTGCCGGAAATCCAGTTCTAGCACTAGGTCTAACAGGGCGGAAATTTCAGTTGGACGATTCGGTATTTGAGCCAAGCCATCTTTTAATTAATCTCGCAACCCTCGATAAAATATTGCTGTCCTCTTGTTCTCCGGCCAATCAGTCTCCATTACAAGTTTGTTGAATTGAGCTAGATAAGCCACTAAGTCTCTATTTACCCTGCCTTAATTCCAAAAGCTCGTTATCTACTGCTTGAGAGATACGTCTTCGGTCAAAGATTCTCAAAAATTCTTTCTTGAACTCATCGAAATTCTGCAATAATGGATCATCTCGTGAGACTATCGGCATCGACCATGCTGCTGCATCTCCACTTAAATATGACAAAATGAAGGCTACTTTTGACTGCGCATCAGGAAAGATAGAAGGGCGACACAAGAAATGTAGTGAACATTGTGTAATAAACACCTGCGCTTTTTGTGGGTCCCCACTAAACCTCTCTGGCGCTGCCAACGGTATTACTGGCGACAAGGAATGTATTACTTGTGTTGTTAGCTTATTTGACTCTCCCATTGAAGTGGTGGGACCCTCCCTTCCAGTTGAGTACGGTTGTCTTATCCTCTGTGCTAATTCTGCCGTCTCTTTCCTAGAATTCATGACCTCCTGCCTTAGACTTTGATTCTCTTCCTTAACTCCTACCAATTCCTTTTGTATCGCCTCTAGGACTGACCCTAAAGTCTGTAAATTTATTCCCTCAACCATTTTCTTTTCTGTTCGGGTGCAAGATTAATACGTGGGCACTTCACTCTGTCAAGGCTCACCTTCAGCTTCCCGCTGGTTTCTGTTGTCTTGCACAGGAACAGAAGCTGCTAATTTCCCGACTCCCACTACTAATCACTCAGCCCCAAGAATAGTCTTTGGCTCTAACTGATCAGCAAGGGGGAAGGGGGAATTGGATAAAATAACAAACGAGAGAAGAGACTGGTTCTGGACCTTCTGGTTTTCCTATCTGGAATTCTTCTTCAGCTATCTCTCTGCTACTGAAGATTCCTGAGGTAACTAAGCACACAACATTATATTATTGTTCCACCTCTACTCTACTCTGTCTCTTTTCTTCTTTTCTCTATGGTATTTCCTACCAACCCAAGTATCCTGAACTCTGTGCCTCTCTTCTTGTTCAACTCTCTCCTTTTTCTTCTTTCTTGTCACTAATTATCTGTAAAACATATATTTGTTAATTATACCTATTTATCTTGTAGTCTTAATATCTTTTAACTCTCTTTTTTGACCTACCATCAATCTTTCTTCTCGTGTTTTCTCTTCTTCCTTTTCTTGCTTCTAGCTATTCTATTTACTGTTGACTTCTAAAATTATTCTTTTGCTTTTCTTCTCCTGTAGCTTCCACTCCTATGGTTACTGCGAACTGTTATGGCTCAGGAAGTCTACTCCAGCTTCCTCTCCTATGGTTACTGCGAATGGTTATGGCTCAGGTAAGTCTTACTCCTTACTTTCTTAGTTGGTTGTTCTTATTGTCTTTGATTTTTTCCCTTAATACCTCTCAGTAATATTGCATTATATTTCTTTTCTTTTCAGGACTCGTTATACTGTTCTCTGCTGTCTCTGGTAAGTCTTTACTTATTGCGTCACCCAACACTACTTATCATTAATGTGACCTTAGATTATCTATCAATAATTCACTTAGCTTTCTTCGGTCTTCTCTTCAGGTGCGGTTGAAGTCGTATCTCGTTTCCTGGACCGATGAGAAAAAACTCCGAACTCTGCTCTCTGTAGTTGCCTCTTCGGACTCTGTGGCTTTTTCTATTCTCTTCGACTATCATTGACACAACTCCCTTGCGTCACTCTGGAAAACTTCTTCGACAAATATTCTCTTCAGAACTGGGAACTCTCTCTAGCACGTCTTCTCTGAGGAAAAATCTTGGTGAAGTGCGCACTACCTCAGGCGCGCGCGCGTCACATCATCTCCCTCTAGATCTGTTAGCGACTAGACCGCCGACCCCAGCATCTGCGCGGCCATCTTGGAAATGCGGACATGCCACAAACTCGACCATTGAAACCCATTCAAAACTGAAGCGCCCATAGAACTTAATTCCTTGCGCTTCGTTTTGGAACTCACATTAGGGATCCTGACACTGCCACAGGACTGTCTCAGCCAAAGATTACACATCCAACCAGGGCTGATAGATAATACAAACTCCGACCCGAAACAGGCTTTAAGAAGGATCCAGGAGATGCCTAAAGGTAAAGGAGCTATCTCAGCTCTAGATAAATTAGGTGCTGCTAGCCTAACTCACAATGATCCTGAGAAAGAAGCCAGTGACTTTTTCTCTTTTTCTGACGAAACTGAGCTAGGAGCAGCGTGGGGCGATACATCGGCCTCATATCTGTCCGATGATTCTGATAGCACTACAGATGCAGAGGTAGAGCCAACTACTGTCAAACTAAAACAAAAAATCCTCAATAAGCGGGGTAGCAAATCACATGGAATGGCTCTACACTGGGACCACACTCATACCGAGCAGCTAACTCCAACAATTCCAATTCCTCAAAACAATCCGGCGGTTGCGTCTATAGATACAGTCTTACAGGCGATAGCCTCACACCGTGAGGAGACCTCACAGGATGGGCGCAGGGCACAGGCAGCTCTCCGTAAGGTGCAAGGTGTGGTGAGGAAGCTGGTTAAGACGTGCAGCTCTTTTGGAGACCGATTGACTGAGATCGAATCTAGAACTCTGGCTAATGAAACCGAAGTCGTCGCAATCCAGGAACGGGTGGAGTCAAACGAACTACAGATAGGGGATATCAGATGGAAGTTGGAGGACTTTGAAAATCGCCAGCGCAGAAACAACTTGCGCATTTTAGGAATACCGGAAAAATCTGAGGGGGCAGACACCCGCTCATTCATGGTTAACATCTTCCGAGACTCTTTGCCGGAGCTCTCTAACTGGAACTGGGACATTGAAGTTCAACGAGCGCATCGTATGCCTCTCACTCAAAAAAATCCTGACAAACCTGAAGCATACCCGAGGGCTATTTTAGTCTACTCTGGTAACTTCTTGCTCAGACAAGCAGTGTTTGAGAAGGCACGGCCCGAAGCTAAACGTACCTCCAAAGATATTACATACTTTTCACGTCCTGATTTCTGCCATACAACAGTGGAAAGAAGATGGAGGTTGCGCCAGCTTATAAAACCCTTTCAAGACAAGAAGGCAGTAGTCTACCTCAATAACCCTGCGCGGTTGAAAGTTATTTATGGGGGGCAGGTGAAATTTTTTGTCTCAGAGATAGCCGCACAAGAGTATCTTGACAGCTTTAAATAACCTTACAGAAGGCAGGCTGAATTTGCTTACATCATTTAAAGTAACTTAAGTAACTTAAAAGTAACCTAAAGTATGTTAATACAATGTCGGTGTTGGTGATCCGGGTGATATTGTCCAAAAAGAGGGGTAATGTGTGGACTAATGTCCAATAGGCTTTTTTTATTGAGTATGATAGATATTACAACCACTAAGACAAGCATTACTTATTTACTACCTCTTATCAAAAAAACAAAAAAAAAGGGCGATCTATTTTTTTCTCTTTGATAGTTTTTTGTCAAAAGTGGGGAGCCACGCAGAGCGGGACAGGGAGGGTAGGGGGTTTAAAAAAAAAAAAGAGAAAGGGGGAAAAAATAAATAAAAAACCCACGGGAAAAAAAAAATTAAAAAAAAGAGAGGGTTTTTTTTACTTGGCTTACTGGTCAGGGGGCCTGACAGCGTGATGCACCTTCATCACATCTAGACTCTAACGGAGTCTTACTGCCTTATTTTGGGAGCTGGGAGGGAATGGGGGGGATGAGCAAGGGGGGTGGGTGGGGTGGGTGGGAAAGGGAGCAAAGCTAATAAAAAACACACAACTCCATACAAAAGAATCCAAAACTTCATGACAAAATGCAGAATATGCTGGTATTATAGGGCAAATATAGAGCTAAATATCAGCAAAGGATCAAACTACTCAGTACCATGGGGAGGATAAATATATATAGTTGGAACATAGCAGGGCTACATGACAGAGGTAAGCGAGGGCGGCTGTCGGAAATAATAAAAAGAAATCCCCTAGATATTATATGTTTGCAAGAAACTCATCTACCCTGGGCAATAAGAAGCTTACTCAAAATTCAGGGGTACAATGTATTGGCAACTTCAACCCAAACGACAAATACTCGGGGGGTTGCCATATTAGGCAAAAACTATATTGGGATGCCCAAACGCCAAGCAATGGACCAGTTCGGTAGATGGGTAATCGTGGAGCTTGCTGTAGGGATAACCATCTGCTCTGTATACGGGTCAAACTTAGATGATCCATCCATGTTCGAAAGTCTAGAGGTAGAGCTGGCAGGCTGGCCTGGTCCGCTAATTTTGGCCGGCGACTTTAATATTACACTGGACTCTGTCTATGATACTCATGGCAGGCATAGCTACCATGGTCGAAAACCGAGAGTATTTAGAGCTATCAACTCACTTCTGAGGAGCCATAATCTAGTCGATATCTGGTCCCTTAAACATCAAGGGGACCCGGGATATACATTTTTTTCAAATCCACACAATAAATACAGTAGAATCGACTATATATTTACCACAAGAGATATTTCCGACTCAGCAATGATTGTAAAACATCCCAAATTAATCTCAGATCACAATGCCCTAGCTCTCACCATCAATCTAACAAGCACGGTAAGGAAATCCTCAGTTTGGACTTTTGATAGAAAACTATTGGTTAATAGCGAGTATGTTAATTTTATCAGGAATTGGGCTCAATGCTACTTTGACACCAACCGCTACAGTGCTCCTAGATATGTAGTATGGGATTGTTTTAAAGCTGCACTCAGAGGGGAAACCCTCAGCTATGTAGCCAGGACTAAGAAACAACAAACTACTGAGTTCAACAAGAAATTAGGTGAACTAGCTAGTTTAGAAGCCGCACATACATTATCGCTAGCCCAAAAAACAGATGGATCAGATCTGCTTCATCAGATCTTAATTTTAAAAAATCATCTAAATAAAGAAATAGCAAAGAAGTCTGCGGAAACTTTCAGAGCCCAGCAAAGAAACCTATACGAGAATGGAGAGAAAGTTGGCAGACAATTGGCTTTGCACACAAGACAAAGGGCCTCCCAAAACACAATTTCTTCTATTAAATCGGATGGCCACGATTATACACAACCTAAAGACATAGTTGATGTACTTCAACACTACTACCAGGGTCTGTATCAGGACGACATTTTCTGCAATAAGGCGGAAATAAATACATTTTTGAGCAACTTTGCAACTCACTCAGATAGTAGACTAGACAACACCACTAAGAATGACTTGGAGAAAGAGATAACACTAACCGAGATCGAACTCGCCCTTGCGGAACTTGCCTCAGGGAAAGCAGCTGGCCCTGATAAACTGCCTCTGGAGCTATACCAAGTCCTTGGTAAAATAATATTACCACTTTTACTAGAACTTTTTCTTGGAATCCAGTGGAGTGGAAACACTCCTGTTTCTTGGCAGGAAACCAATATTATCATCTTTGCCAAGAAAGATAAACCCACAGATTCTCCTGCATCCTACCGCCCAATCTCACTGATTAATTCAGATTCGAAACTATACGCAAAAATATTTGCCAATCGGCTAAGGGGGGTCATTGCGCATCTGGTCACCCCATGGCAACACGGCTTCATTCCCGGGAAGGGCACTACTGATCACATTCGTAGAGCAATAACACTATTTGATATTATTGCAACAACAGATGGCCAGATGTCAATGATTCTTCTTGATGCCGAGAAGGCATTTGACAGAGTGTCATGGGAGTTTTTGTGGGCTATCCTAGAACGGTATAATTTTGGGCATGGTTTTATTAAATCAATTAAGGCTATGTATACTGATCCAAAAGCTAAGCTTCAGTTTATGGGGTGCGAATCTAATACCATCAAAATTTCAAGAGGGACAAGGCAGGGCTGCCCGTGCTCTCCGATATTATTTGCCCTATACATCAATCCCTTGATACTTAAAATCTTAGAGAACAGGAGAATTACACCTGTGGTTACAGGATCATTTGAAACCAAAGTTTTGGCATACGTAGACGACGTTGCTGTTGTAACACCTGACCCCGAGACAGCCATAACAGAGATAGAGGCAATCACACAGCAGTTTGGTACGTATTCAGGGTATTCCCTGAACAAAAATAAAACCATTATATTATGTACAAAAAATACACTGTTTGTGGATGTCAGACGGACCGAAATAGCAACTTATTTAGGGATTCGTATACCTGCTACAGTACAAAAAATTACTAAAGCTAACTATGAGCCCCTGATTGATTCAATTAAACAAGACCTAACAAGAGTAAACAGTCTACAGCTCTCTATCATAGGGAGAGGGAACTTCATTAAAATGACCATCTTTCCTAAAATACTGTACTTATTTCGTGCAATTCCTCTGCTAGTGGAAGACAAATTTATTAAAATTCTGGATTCACAATTTTCAAAATTTGTTTGGCAAAACGGCAAGATTAGAAGATCGCTTAAATATTTGTCTCTTCCGTGTGATAGAGGGGGGCTCGCAATCCCACAGTTACTTTTATATTTTTAGGCTGCCTTCCTCCAACAATTCGCCCCATTGGTTAACCCAGTAGTTAATAGGGAAGAGTTTGATTTACCATCCATATACGAACTAGCCCTGGGTACCAATTCTAGAGGACTCTTCCTGAGACAACACGAGCCCAGTTATTTTAAGAAAGTTAAGTTCAAAACTGTTACCGGGGCATGGAAAGTCTGGCGAAAAATCACAAAATATATGAATATTCCTAGGATAAGTCGTTACACTCCACTCTGGCACTCTTGTTTGTTACCGCAAAGCATGAATGACCCTATCTCTGCTAGATGGGAAAGACTGGGAATTATCTCCCTTTTTGATTTTCTGGGTTTAGATATGAAGGCTAGTTTTATAACTCTTCAAAATCAATTTAATATACCCAAGTCTGACTATCTAAAATACCTTCAAGTAAAATCTAATTTAAACCCCCAGTTGCCTAATATAAGCTGGAGTAGAAACTCTCTTATCGAAGCTACTATGAGGCTCACCTCCAGAATTGGTACATTCTATATGCTCCTCCACGAGAATTCACCGGATGATATAGTACAGACCGAGCTATTATGGATACATCGACTCGACAACCCAGATATAGACATTGACAAGGTTTTGGCCATGTCTTCACAACTATTACTCTCTACCAATTTAAAATCACAACTGTATAAAACCATTTACAATCTTTATTTCACTCCGGCAAAATTATACTCATGGGGTAGAAGAAGTAATGATCAATGCCCCAGGTGTAATTTGGGACCCGCTACGCTAACACATATGTTCTACTACTGTGATAAGCTTACATCATTAAAAAAAATGATTTGGGAATTCTGGGAGGAAATCTTTGGGCGCAAACTGCCCGAGTCACCCACCATCTGCATGCTAGGATATGATGGTACGCTAGAGTTGAACTCCAGTGAGGAAGCTGTTCTTTTTATTGGGACAGCGATATATAGAATTATTCTTGCTGCATTATGGAAAAATTGTGAGGCCCCTAGTTTTCAAATTTGGTTATCCAGATTTCTATCTGTATATAATTATGAGACAGCAATATATGCCACTAGGGGTCTTCAATCCAAAAGAAGAGGCGTTAGGATTTGGTCCCCTATTGCAGCTTGGATCACTGCAGCAGATGGTTCAATGTAATGTACAAAACCTTTGCTAATGTGTACCGCATATCTCTTTTTCTGCAATTGCTGGTATTGTTTTATCTGGACTCTGTGAATTCGTTTTTTTTTTTTGTTTTTTTTCTTCTCTTTTTACTCAGCAGGTATTAATGCATTCTTTGTGGTTTCTTTGGAGTTGTCTAAATAAAAATAAAAAAATAAAAAGAATACATTATTTATGAATACCAATAAATTAAAATAATTACTTTAAAAAAATAAAAATACTTCCCACCCTATTCCCCTATAAACCCACAACACACTCCTAAAATAAATTAACACAATTAATATAATAATCAATTAATCAATTAATAAAAATGAATTACCAATTAAAAATTAATCAACAATAAATGAATTATCAATACCAATAAACAAAAATTAATAATTACTTTATTATAATTAATTTACTTCCCACCCTATTCCCCTATAAACCCACAACCTGCTCCTAAAAAAAGTTAACACAATTAATATAATTATCAATTAATAAAACTCAATTACCAATTAATAATGAATTAATAATAAATTATCAATACCAAAAAAAAATCATAATTACTTTATCATAATTTAATTACTTCCCACCCTATTCCCCTATAAAACCACAACTCGCTATGGAACTAAAATGCAAAATTGAATTAAAAATAAATAATAATTTCAAAAAAATATGATTTAATTTACTATAATTAAATTGCTTCCCACCCTATTCCCCTATAAACCCACAACCCGCTACGGTACTAAAACGCAGAATTTACTTAAATAAAAATTACTAACTTCTAAAAATGTAATACATATATTTAAAAAAAAAAAATACTATACTTAACAAAAAATATAGAACACATACATATAAAATATATACTAAAATACATAACACTAAAATAAACATCGATATTATTAACAACGATATTTTTGCAAATGATATTACTGATTTCAACATTAACAAAAACAATATTTCTTACCTTCAGGTCGATATTCTGGTCACCGATATTCTTGATGTCGATATTCTGTCCCTTCGATATTTCCAACTCGATATTTCTGTAGTTCGAAATAAAAAACTTGATATTATGTCTGTGCACCTTCCAGCCTATCTACCCATAGGCTTAAGATGGAGAGGTGAAGTTTAGTGTGCCTGAACTCACAATTTAGTAACACATCTTTTTGTGAAGGCGGTTTTTGCATTGTGTGTTTAGAAACCACTCTTTTAGAAGTGGCTGGGTTTTTGTGTTCTAACATTTCTGTATGTCTCTGCCTGGTTGTGGATTAACCGTCTGGATTTGAATGTGATAGGATCTGGGAAATGTCTTGACCCAGGGGAGGAGGTGAGACAGCAACAGGCTGACCTGCATCAGGAGTGTAGGGGGGAGAAGTAGCCCCTGGAGGTGAAGAGGCCTGGGTTGCCGCCATGAAACAATGGCTCCATCTCCTGCTAAGTGATTGAGGATCCAAACCTCCACTATCAAAGGAAGAAGATGTCACTGGCAGGGAGACACCCAGAACTGGTTTGGACAGGGGTCAGTGCCGCCCTGAACACAAATACTTCAAAGACATTTAGGGGTATAACTAGGAGAGCTGAAACCCCTAAACGTTGGAATGGGACTGTTCAAGACTGAAAAGGATTGAAACTACTTTGTGGTCAAGAGGAACTTCTGTCAAGGAAGAAACAGCTGAAGAGACTGAAGGAAAGGACTGACCCTTGCTGTGTGTTCTGGGGCAGGCCTGCAGTTTGCTGATTTAACCGAGGAGAGGCTAAAGGGACTTTGCTGTGTGCTGTGTCCCCCTGCTTGAAAGGACTTTGCTGTGTGCTGTGTCCTGAAGTAACTTATCCCCAAGGGCCTGAGGAGAACTGGCTCCCTGTTGTGTAAACTCAGGAACACAAAAGTTTCCAGAGGTGTCTCAGTGATGCTGTATGCGTGTGCTTTGTGCAGTGTGAGACCCTCGCAAAAATTGCCCTGTGATCGTGGGCACCCGGAATCCAAGTGAGTCCCAGTGATGCGTGTGCGTGTGCTTCTTGCAGCCTGAGACCTTTGTGAGGATTGTCCTGTGATCGTGTGCACCTGGAGTCCAAGTGAGTCCCAGCGACGCTGTGTGCGTATGCCCTGTTGCAACCTGAGACCTTTGTCATTGCCATCGGCCCGGACCGGCATCCCCAGAGGAGCTGTGCCCCCAGCCCGAGCCTGCCTTTGCCAAGGAGGAACCTCTAATCATCCCCGTCGAGGGAGGGGGCAGAGTTCCACTGCCCAAAACCACAGAAGTTGCATCGGAGGCCCAAGTCGTCAGGAGAGGAGAGCGAGCTCGCACCCACTGGGTAACGCTCAGCGAGCGTGCGTGAGTCGCCACCTGGGGCGGGTTGCGGGCTCCAAGAGAAACGCTCTCGGCTTTTCCCATTCGCGCAGCGCGTGCCTCCGCTCAAGCTCGTATCGCGGCCCATACTTGCCGAGGAGTGGCAGTACCGGGGCCGGAGTGTGGAACTGCACTTCGTTTTCCACCATTCCCATGTTGGGGTGGATATTTTGGCAGTAGCTGACCGCGGGTCAGCAAGAGTGGTATAGAGACCATCCAGAGCACCGTGATCGGTGCCGGAGTACATTATTGTTGGCATTACGAACTGCCTGAATGTTGCATTACACATTGCATTATTTTTGCATAACGAACTGCCTGATTGTTGCATTATAAATTGCATTATTTTGTCATTATGAACTGCCTGATTGTTGCATAATGAACTGCATTATTTTTACATTACGAAGTGCCTGATTCTTGCATTACAAACTGCATAGCATTGCATTAGGACTGCATTGTATCATCTAAAATTGCTCATTAATACTGCAGGAACCTACAAGGGCTTGTTTGGCCTAATAACCTGCCAGGTAAAATATTACAAATACACATATGTTGGATTCTTATCGTGTGGTCTCATCATATATCTTTTTTATAAACATATAATTGTTTTTTATGAAACTCGTGTGGAGTCTATTTGGGGCGTCATCATTGGGTTACTGAGAGCGTGGTTGCAAATACTTTACACATTTGACTTGGAGATAAGCCTGGCTGCTCGTGCCAAGCTACCGAGGGGGTGAGCAGGGGCTATCTGAGAAGGTGTCCTTCCTTTCCCTGACTTAGAAGCAAGGGTCCCTATATGGCCTAAGGTACCTACCTCAGCCAACTGGAGACCCCCAGTTCTAACAATTGCCATCAGCCAATTGAACCATGTTGCAATTACAGCTGCATAAGACATGCATCTATAATTTAGACAGATGGCATGGTCTAAGAGCGCGGGGTATGCCCAGACGTGCCACTGGATTCAAGCTATCCTGGCTGAAAATGGGTGAAACCCCGAAACTGGTCTTAGGATGCTTGTTTCCAGTCCAGTTCTGTTCCCAGCTCCTTCCAAATTGTGTGTGGCAAAGGGTCCATAGGTGATCCTGAGGAGACATCTAGAGCCACTCTGTTAAAATCCTCCACTAATGATATCCCAAGGTCGTCTACGGAACTTGGGTTTTCCACCCCTGCCCTTCTCAGCTTTTTTGTATCTAGTGAGCATCTAGTATTATCACTGTGGTCTTCTACCCTCCAGGCAAATTGCCCATTTTGAGTCCATCAATGATATTTCTAATTTTGTCCTCGAAGGAGGTCGCTAGACTATCACAAAGGTCCTAAGTAGGGTGAATCTTATTTTTGGAGCAGTCCGGACTAATCATATCATTCATTATTTTTAAAATACTTCTTGTACTATTGGGAGCTTTCAGAATAGTATCAGTGAACTACTCTGCCTTCGCAGTAAAGATTTATTTTTTATAGTTGGTGATTGCTGCCTTCCAGACGGTTTTTTCCTCATCTGCGTAAACCTTTCTCCATTTCCTCTCTGCCTGCTTACATCCCAGTTTTAGATTTTTTAATTTCTCATTAAACCATGGGGCCGAGGATCTGTCTACTTAAAGGGGCAATCTGGTCCAGCCTAGAAGTTATTTGTGCACAGAAAGCCGCATAATTTTCTTCCACCTGCATGTCTACCTCAAAACATCCATTAAGGGTGAACACAGGGGATATTCTTGCCTTTTTCAGGAGCAACTTCCAATCCCTGCTACCGAAATTCCTCACCTCACTAGTGACAAGGATACTCATCCTTGGATTGTGTACCTGGAATTTAATCAGGTGATGATCGGACCAACCCATGGGCAGAATGTCCTCAGTTCCTATGACCTGTTTTTCTGAGAAAATTAAATCTAAAATATGTCCTCCCTTGTGTGTTGGCTCAGTGACCCATTGTTGTAAGTTTAGGCCTTCACATGATTGGAGGAGATTATTATATCCTGAGTCCAAGGTTCCATTTAACCACAGGTTAAAGTCTCCCACGATAAGCAGTCTGGAGTGTGTAATCGCCATATTGCTAAGGACCTCAATCAGAGCCTGCTGTTGTTGGAAACTAACAGCCCCAGGAGACCTATAGAAAACTATGCCAGTCAGCACATGTCCCTTAGGGTCCTTTAGTGAAAATCCCAATAGTTCCATACCCTCTGTCGCATCGATGTCCAGTGGTGCAAAGTCCCATATCTCTTTAAAAATGATCTCTACTCCACCTCCCCTACCACTGGTTTGTGGTTTATGAAATACTTTATATCCCTGCGGGCATGCCAACCCTGGCTCTAAATCTGAGCCAGCTGTAAACTGTATGTATGGATTGGTGTTTCCATAATTGGCTGTTGTGATTTACTAATCAGTCCCTAGTACAGGGCAATGTGTGTGCCCAGGGCCTGTAAACCAAATGCTGCTAGTGGGCCTGCAGCACTGGTTGTGCCATCAGTATAAGCAGCCCGTAAATGTAGCTCAGGCCTGCCATTGCAGAGCCTGTGTGCAGTCTAATACCGCCATGTCGACTTTGCAAGTGCACCCACTTGCCAGGACCTAACCTTCCCTTTTCGTACATGTTAGACACCCCTAAGGTAGGTCCAAGGTACCTCTGTGGGCAGGGTGCAGTGTATGTGAAAGGTAGGACATGCTTTGGTGTTTGCTGCATGTCCTGATAGTGAAATGCTCAATCAATCAATCAATCAGGGGTTTATATAGCGTGCTACTCACCCGTGAGGGTCTCAAGCTGCTGGGAGGGTTGGGGAGGTGGTTCTGGTATCAGTAAAAGGTTTTGAGGTCCTACTGAACATGTGCAGGGTCGGGGAGAGACTGATGTTCACACGGAGCTCATTCCAGGCCTTGGCTGCGATGTAGAAGAAAGCTCTCCCTCCAGTTCTGTGTCTGCGAATGCGGGGGACCTCTGCCAGGGCGAGGTCGGCAGAGGGGAGGTTCATCTTGGGTACGTGGAAGGATATTCTTTTGTTGAGTATTTGGGTCCAATGTTGTGTAGGGATTTGTATGCGTGGGTGAGGAGTTTGAAGGTGACCCTCTTCTCGATGGCGAGCCAGTGGAGGCTTCGTAGGTGTTGGGTCATGTGCTCATGGTGCGGTGTCCAGAGGATGAGTCTGGCTACGGCGTTCTGGATGGTCAGGAGTCTACGCAGGAGGTTTTTTTTGATTACGGCGTAGAGGGCGTGGCAGTAGTCTAGTCTGCTGGTGATGAGTTCATGGGTGATGGTCCTTCTGCAGTCAAAGGGGATCCACTTGAAGGTCTTACAGAGGAGTCAAAGGCAGTTGAAACTGATGGAGGCGACGGCGTTGATCTGGTTGTTCATGGAGAGGGAAGAGGCAAGGATGATGCCAATGTTCCGAGTGTGGTCTGTAGGGGTGGGTGGGCTCCCGAGGGCGGAGGGCCACCAGGTGTTGTCCCAAGCGGAGGTGTAGGGACCAAGGATGAGGACCTCGGTCATCTATGAGTTTAGTTTCAGGCAGCTGTCCTTCATCCAGGCTGCCACGTTCTTCATGCCATCCTGGAAACAGAGTCTGGTGTCTTCGCGATTCTTCGTGAGCTAGAGGATGAGCTGGGTGTCGTCTGCATAGGATGCGATGCTGAGCCCATGCTGTTGGACGATGGCGGAAAGGGGGGCCATGTAGATGTTGAAGAGTATCCCTGGGGTACTCCACAGTTAGTTTCCGTGGGTTCAGAGAGGAAGGATGGGAGTCGGATCCTCAGGGGTTCTGCCGGAGAGGAAGGATTGGATCCAGTCGAGGGCGGCTCCTTGAATTTCTGCGTCGTTTAGTCTGGCTGCTAGAGTGCAATGTGAAACGGTGTTGAGGGCTGCGGAGAGGTCTAGAAGGGTGAGGGCCGCGGTGTGCCCCTGGTCGCGTAGCATGTGGATGTCGTCGGTGGCGGCGAGGAGAGCGGTCTCGGTGCTGTGGTTGCTGCGATCTCCCGACTGGGAGGCATCCAGGATGAAGTTTTCTTCTATGAAGGTGGTCAGTTGGATGTTTACGAGTCTCTCGGTCACTTTGGCCGCAAAGAGGAGAGAGATGGGCCGGTAGTTTTTCAGGTCCGTAGGGTCGGCTGATGGTTTCTCGAGGAGGGGTTTTACTTCTGCCTGTTTCCAATCGTCTGGGCAGATTCCGGGTCTAAGGGAGGTGTTGACGGTGCGTCCCAGTTCAGGTGTGATGACGGTGGCGGCCCTGTGGAATATGTGTGGTGGGCAGGGGTCCGTAGAGGCTCCAGAGTGGGTTTTCTTCATGGTGGCTGTTATTCATTCGATGGTCGCGGGTTCCCAGAACGTGATGGTCGGTTTATCGGCGGTGGTCGGTAGGGGGTTGGTGGTCATTGTTGGTTCGCTGAAGTTGTCGTAAAGGGCCTTTATCTTCAGATGGAAGTAGGAGCTGAGCTTGTCACAGAGTTCCTGGGAAGGTGTGATGTCCGTGGCTTCGCAGGTGGGTTTTGCGAGCTGCTGGATGACGTTGAACAGTTCCTTGGTGTTGGTCGCGTTGGTCTGGACTTTGTCTCTTATGAAGGTCCGTTTGGTGTCTCTTATGCGCTGGTGGTATTCGTTCAGGACGCTCTTGTGGTCGTTTTGTGTTTCCGTAGTTTTCAGGTTTTCTCTAGGCATCTGCAGGAGCATCTGATTTCTCGAAGTTCTGCGGTGAACTAGGCTGCTTTTGTCTGGCGTTTTTTGGCAGGGTGGAGGAGGGGTGCGAGCTTGTCAGCGCAGCGGGCAATCCAGTGGTGGGGTTCCTTGACTCCAGAGAATACTGCCAATTTCCTTTTTCACTATTGTAAGGCTAACTGTTCCCATAGGATAGAATGTGGAGTTTGTTTATAACATCTTATAAGCCTAACTACCCATGGGAACAATGTAGGGAAATAAAGTTTGGTATGCCTGAACTCAGAATGTTAAAATGCATCTTTTAGCGAGGGTGAATTTTACATTCTGTGTTTGAAAATACCACTTTTAGAAAGTAGGTATTTTCTGGCTTAGCCATCCAGTGTATCTCTGCTAGGATGTGTATTGACTTTCTGGATTTGGAGTGACAGGGGCTGGGGATGTGCAGTGGCTCCAGAGAGTCTGGATGAGTCAGAACTAGGCTGAATAGGCCTGGTCTACATTTGGATTGGTGGGAGGAGTAGCACCTGCACCTGAATAGGGCTGTGCTTGCCTTCCACAATGGTGGCTCCACCCCCCTGTTGTGTGTCTTGAGCCAAGGCTCACACTGACAATGGAGGTTGTTGTGCACTTGCAAAGTGCCACCCAGAACTGGTTTGGACTGGGCTCAGAGCCCTGGGCAGGAGAGAACAAAGAGATTGACTTTATAAGAGGAGAGGCCCAGACCCCAGAATTTTAGACCACTTCTAGGAATCAAGAGGAACCCTTGCCAAGGAGAAGTGCCAGAGAAGCTGAGGTGGAATACTGCCCCTGTGCTGTTTGCTGTCTGGGATTGGCCTGCAGTGGCTACTTGCGGCCAAGGAAAGGAGAAAGGACTTTGCTGTTTGCTGTGTCCCTTGCTTGAGGAAGATCTCCAAGGGCTTGAAATTGAGCTTGCCTCCTGTTCTGAAGTCTCAGGGACACAAATACTTCACCACCAGCTCTCCTGAAATTCCTTGCTGGGAGTTCTGACCTGCTAAGTGCTGTTGTTTTGGACCTCTGGAGGCTGTTTGCCACTGGGAGCTGGGAAAAGTAATGCAACTTCGAGAAGCTTGACGCATCCGCACCTGTTACCGATGCATCGCTGAAGAAATTGTCACAGCGCCTGGCCGCGGCTCGAGAACTCGCCACACGCCGCATCGAGTGCACTGATCTCCGAAGTCTGAGTTCACCACACCGATTCTGACGCAAGCTCTGCTGTGCGGCTGTAAGAACCCACGCATCATCTGGGATCATCAAATCGTGGCGCCAAATCTGTCTCATTGTTGGGGGAATGCAGTAAGAAACCGATGCATCACCTCCCCACGCAGTAAGAAACCGACGCATCACCTCCTCTCCGGTAAGGAACCAACACATCACCTCCCCTGTGCAGCAGTAAGGAACCAACACATCACCTCCCCGGAGCAAGGAACCAACGTATCACCTTCCCTGAGTGTTTGGAACAGATGCATCCCCTTACCTGCGACCCTTTTTGTTTATGTGCATGACACATTGAAGGTACTTTGTTTGAAAAGTGTAGCATCTGCAATTTGCTTTGAACTGAACTATTTCTACCATTTGAGAGTCATATTTGTGTTATTGTGTTGTGGATTTTTGTCATTTTGGTCTTGTTTGGTTTAGATAAAGATTACTTATTTTTCTAAACTGGTATGGTGTCCATTTGTAGTGTTTTCCCTGTGCTACTGTATGTGTTCACAAATGTTTTACACACTGCCTCTGAGATAAGCCTGTCTGCTCGTGCCAAGCTACCAAGGGGGTGAGCAGGGATTATTTTAAAAGTGCATCCCCCTTACCCTGACTCAAAGCAAGGGTCCCTATTTGGACAAAGGTACCTATCTCTGCCAACTAGAGACCTCCATTTCTAACAAAGGTGATGTCAAATGTGATGTCATGTAGTTCTATATTCGATCAGGTACTTTGTGACGTCATCTGTGAGCCTCTGCCTCGTAACACAGCCTCCAGTAAACAGAGAGTGTATTTTGCGGCTGTGTAAACTTCCCACAGGATACGGTCATAGGCCATGTCCTGTGCCAAGTATGAAAACCCACAACACATTCAAGGTGCAGCCTGTAGTCATGTCCTGTCCCAATAGTGACCTCATTACCAAGGACTTCGGCCAGGTCCTTTAGGCACTGGGCACCGAGCATGGCAGGTGCTGTGACCAGGAGTCATGCCTACAGAACGCAAACAGCAAGGTGTTTAGCTGTGATCTACAAGTACTCAGCAAAGGATACAGCTTTCTGTCATGCCTCTTGTCAGTACCTATGTTTGCAGTATCCATAAGGCGTCAACTTCAGCATGTGGGAATTCGGCATAGGATCTGAAGTTTGTGCCTAGAAGTCTTGTTCTCTAAACCCTGGCCATGGTCTTCAACAAGTTCTGCTTCTACTGACTCTGCATGTTCTATAACCATCAGCAGTGCCTATGGCCATGCTGTGCGTACAGTAACACTGTCTGCTGCTCCCTAAGGTATCAAATTTACCCATAGATTCAGAGCAGTGAGCAGAGGGCTTGGCCTCTGGCCGTTACCTGCAACAAATACCTATACAAACAGTTGCCCCAGGGTATTGGCAGTCTCTATTTCAGGTACCAATACAATTGTACTTGCAGGGCTTCACCTTAGGCCTTGCCTGTATACATTGGGTACAGTCCATGAAATATGCCCATGCCCTTTGCATTGAGCTACAGTGCATGGCCCTAGGTAATGTGATAAGACCAGGACTTACATCCAAATTATCAGCAGAGTGGTAGTCGTGCAAGGTCTGCAGCATGCCCTGAAAGCACTTTATAAAAGAGACTGCAACAGTGCATGTCTAGTAGCCATATAAACTGGACCCTAGCCTGTGGTTATGGCCAATTCTTAGGTGCAGGACTCTGTGTAGCAAACTGCACTTCAAAAACCTCTGGACGTTTTTTGAGGCACCCTAATTAAGAAATGGCATGTAAAGAATCAAGAAAGAAAATAGATAAAGCAGTAGGTCAGGAGAGCACTGAGCAAGTAGATTGGGAGATCTGATTGCTCAAATGCAAGAGCTCTCCCACACCCAGATGGGTGTCATGCTTCATCACCGGACAGCTCACCCAGAGCAGCTACAATGCCCAGAGGGCCCCTTGAGGTCCCACATATTAAAACCTTTTAGGGTCTCTCTTAGTTATTTTTATATCACACTCACACCATTCTACAGACATGACGTGTGTGTAAGATGCAGTGATGAAGTGTGAGTGGAGGTGCATTCCACTCACACTTCCTCACTGTGTCTTATTTCAAAAGACCCCCGCCAAAGAGCCTCCTCGAGGGGCCTATTGGGCATTGCAGTGCCAGTCTCCCAACCTACTGCTTTATCTGTTTCCTTTTTTGATTCTTTAAGGAACTGTATACTCCATTTTTATACATGTACATTTAGGAGGCTTGTATGCTGGACCTAGACGCGCTCCCAGTCCCTGCATTATTGTGTTTCGGCTCAAGTTATTTCGCGAGCCCATCCATGAATGATGCAAGCAATGAATTTTTGTTTATGTGCCCCTTTTACACCACTCTAAAGCGTGCCTTGGTCAAATCCTGGAGAGGGATGTGACGATCCTACGCCAAATAAGCCCCTGACTAAAGTTCCTGCAACAACAATGGCAACCAGCATTTCAGCCCACAAACTTCAAAATGACTCCTGTAGCAAAAATGTTCAGGTTCTCGCAGTCAATCAGGAGGTTAGCTACCATTCAACTCAAACTCATTAGAGGATTCAAATGCCAAATACACTTAGCCTTGCTTTTTTGGTGATTTTTCTGTAAATCATAACATGGATTTACAGCAATTCAAAAAGGTTTTCAGAGGTTATTGCTCTTTTATGTCATGCTAGGTTTGATGATGATCTGCTCAGGAGTTTCAGTTTCACATAACAAAAATCCTTGTGTGTAATAAAAGGGGAAATAGAAAGATTGCATCTACAATGTAGCACAGCGTGGTGAGATAGTGAGCTTACGTAACACCACATAGTAATGGGAAAGCACATCAAGAATTCAGAGCAATGTGATAGATCTGTGTCCCTAGTGCAATGTAATGTATTAATGTCTCTAAAATGCAGTGGAATGCAGTAGAATAGCACTGTAGGATACAAAGAAGTTGGCCAACGTCCCTAAGATTCAGTACACTGTGCTAGATTATTGTCCCTAGAATACTGAACTGTGTGGTGAAATCTTACAAAGGAATCAGTAGAATTGGTACAGTGCGGACTGTTGTGTCGTTGCAGTTCAGTGTGGTTGAGTTATTAGTGTCTCAAGGAGTCAGTGCAGAAGGTTAACATATCTATAATGCAGAGCAGTTTTGTGGGGGAAGTGCCTCCAGTCTAATGTGAAGTGTGCTGAATGAATATCCATTGGATGCATTGAATGATGATGGGTTAGTATCCAAAAGTTCTAGTGCAGCATGTTAATGAAGCTCAAATGGATGCTGTGGGGGTGCTTGTGTCCTTCCTTGAATGCAATTTAGGATAATTTGTCTACTGTTCCCAGGATCAGTGTACTGTCCTAGACTGGTGTTCTACTGTGGGCTTATGTTTCCAATTACTGCAGATAGTGTTTTTGGACATGAAGAGCAGTGTGGTAAACTAGTGTCCACAGGATGCAGTGGAGGGTGGTGGGTTTGTTCCCTTGGGTATAGTGCAGCGTGATAAGTGATTGCCCTTAGGAAGCAATGTAGTGTAATGGATTAATTTTCCTGTGGTAACCATGGGTTTTTAACTGTAAGGGGGAGGTACAGGGTTGCTGTTAAATTTCAGATAAGTCACTACCATTTTGAAGGTCTTAACCCCAACCGGCCACAGATTAGCTGTGGACAGGGTGACGCCAGTGATCCTATCTGACAAATACATGCCATCTACTGCCAGGAGGGACAATTTACTGACCATGGGTGCTGTGGCATAGTATGGTGATCACATACCACATGCAAAGAGTAGGGGTGTGCGGAATTACACAGAGCTTTGGCAAAATTATGCATAATAGAAATACATCATATTGCGCAATATGTTAGCTTGAAATGCACCCTTGTGGTCTCATTTTTGTGCTAAAAACAAGTGCAAAACAAATAGCGCTACATGTAATAGCTGCACACATGCTGTTGTTATTGTGTGTTCATGGTATTTTTTTTTACAATGAATAGCACTGTTGTGTGTAAGTGTAACGTGATATTCCCAAAACTACTGCAATTACGCCAAAGTAATTTACATTTTGCTCAGGCCTACAAAAGAGTAGCAGATTTTGGAGACCCTTTTCATGCTGTTTGTTACTAATAGGGCTTGTGGTGGTCTGTTTTCACAAGTTCTACCTAAGGGTCCTTACCATGACTTTTAGTGTAATTTTTGGTGTTGACACAACATAGAATACAAGTCTTTTAGTCACCAGGAATAGTGCAAAGAATTTCAGTGCTGCAAGCAAATTAAGCGTTTGGCAACTAGAGCACTGGAGACAAAGGGTAGCAAGAAACATTAAATACTTTGAACCTTATCTCCAATGTCAATAAGAGAGTGATGTGAGCTGGCTGACAGGTATTCAGGAGGGAGGCGCCCATAAGTGAATTCAGAACTTCCCTTCATGCCATCCAACATTCTTTCAGTTTTTTTCCCTTTTTTCCTTCCTCCCTATTAAAGTTGGGGGCGGGAGGGGGTGGGGGCGGGTAGCTGATGACGACCTTGGCTGGAGAAGTTTCTTTTGACATTTCTATAATAATTTGTTTCTATCACCAGCTGTAAACATACAGCTGCAGTTTTACGTTGTTCTCCATTCTCCATCATGTTTCTGACTGTGGTTTTATTTGTGCATGGGGTGTTTTCTCTTGATCCGTGGACAATCATTGGTTACTGGGTACAGGATCACAAATACTATGGCACTCCTATATGACATCTGAGTTACCTGTTTGTAAACATGACTCTCAAATGGCAGCCAGGTCAGGTAGTAAATGATTACACCAGGACATGTTAATGCAATTGAAACTCAGAAGCAATTTGATACTATAGATACATTAGAGCAGTTAAAACAATGAACAGAGCACACCATAAGTTCTTAACATCTTCAGTGGCCAAGATGTGCCACAAAAGGTTTTATAGTGCTTACAGTGCAATGCACACTAATGAAAATAACTAATATCAGGGTCAATGTACAATTTAATCTGTGTGCTGGAAATAGTTCGTTCTCAACGGTTTCCAGAATCCTTCATATCAAATTAGTTTAGCAGTGCAGTTCTGCTTGATGGATGAAGTTGTCCTTCTTTTTCACCTTTTTTGGTGCAAGGAGAAACTATGTCATAGATTTAGGTTCAGAAACCTAAGAATCTGCCTAAAGTCTCCGCACCCCAGAAAACATCCACCATAATGTGAAGTGTGTTTGCAAACCCACAAGGTTTATAGAGCTAAAAGAACTAGCTTAAACATCAAGTTATAGTGTCCCTTTAGCAAGGTCCACCAACTTGCTCCAAAATGTATGTTCAAACAGGGAGCTATTGTTGCTGTAAGTGGTATAAAACTAAAGGTAATCCCCTGTGTTACCAAAGTCTTGAGGATCTTAAATCCAAAGTTAGTCAATAGGAATGTTTTTGGTGGCCTGGTTGCCCACAGGACCTGTGGTAGATACTAGAGCCACTAGTTCCAACTATCAATCATAGAACTAGGATTAAGGCTCAGGGTTATACCACGCTGTTAAAATGGGTTTCTCTTGAACCTTAGGGTATTGAGTGATGGGTTCAAAATCAGGGTGATCGCCATTAGCCAATGTGAAAAATAAGGGATTGACTGACACAGAAACGGGAAGCCGCTCCTGAACCCAAAGCAAACAGCCACTCAAAAAACGATAGACCTCAGATTATTAGTGGTTATGCCTCTGTGATGCAACTTGCTCTCTGTCAGGCCTGGCAGGGAGTTTATGATCTAAGAGTTTATGTCCATGTTGCAATCTTCGTGTTTGAGCATCTCTGATGCGCCCTGATGATAAATGCACATGAGACAGGCTAGGAGGGAATCAGTCCATGGGGTCAGGGTAGAGCCTGCTGGGGAGAAAAGCCACTTCTCTACATCAGTGGCAACCTACCTCCTTCTCAGCAATAACAGCTTCCTTCCTCAATTGTTGAACTTAAATGAGGGCTGCAGCTTCGAATCCTGCCCCTGGTCCAATCGTTCAACTGTGCTGGTGCACATTGCTTCCAGAAGTCTAAGGTGAATGGTTTTAATGTTGTAGGGCACCATTTTGTATCCCACAGCTGTGGCAATTAGTGCCTGGTGAACCAGCCACTCAAGTGTTGTGGGGCTCTTGAATATTTGGAGGGTACTAACTTGATTCCGGTGCTTCTTTCTTCATGCAGTGTTGAAGCATACCATAATATCATGGTGTATGTGGATCCCTTCCATTCAGGTACCTGCAAGTTGGTGGCTGTTGCTTCGGCTGCATCGTTTCAATCTGAGCTCGAAACAACTCTTCTTTTTTTCACAGGTCAGAGCAAGCACCAGACATGCTGCCTTCCTTGTTGAGTGACATCGACTGATCAGCATGAAGCTACTCAAACCATTATGTGCGAAGCATATGTCACTGCACTGCTCTGTAGTTGCATCATGGACCCAACTTTGGCAGGCACAATGCTTAGCACAGGACGTTTCAAGGAGTAGGGGTGATATACATCAGCAACATGCAGGGAAATGCAGTTACTGGCAAGGTTTACTTATCTAAGTTACAATCCACTATTGTGTGGCTCTAATCACAAAGGTTCCACACTCAAGTACACACAAAAAGCACACTCATATTTGTAACCAATTCAATAGAAATGGAAAGGTTTCAGCTATGAAGGATTAGGCAACTTTTAAACATGGTGGCAGGGCAGTAGCCAGCATCCTTATCAGGTATGCTGGAATAAAATGTCCTATACCTCCGAATTTTTAATCAGCTGCCACCAACAGTCATATGCCTCACAGCCTAGATACGTGGTAATCGTCTCTACTAAAGGGTGGATACACGGTGGACTTTTCCAGTTCCTCAGCAAATTCTGGCATTTTGTTGAGGAACAACAACACCACATAAGGATTATAACCGTTATGCAGGAAAATGACCAGATATGCCAGATGGGTAAAATCAAGAGTAGAGCAGCACATGTCTTTTAACCGTACACCACACTCAAAGCAATCACATTTTGTGGGAAAAGAAAAAGGCACTCTGGTTATGCAAATGCACATGTATGTTACAGAGGAGGTGCCCTATAGGGCTACTGGTAAAAAAACAGTGTCCAGGAACTGGAAGCAACTGTCACCAACCTCCCATTCATGCATAGCCTATTTTGAGGTGGCAATCGTTACTGTAGGTTGGAGTGAAGGTAATGTTTGGGTACATCTTCCGACCATCATATATTTGTGCCATGCTTGTGAATGCCATTAGGGCATGGAGAAGCATCCAGTGGACGCACAGTTTATCTAGGCAACTGATGGACAATCAAATAGTATGGCAGAAAAGGTTGAACTGGGGTGGGGAACAGCTTTCACATCAACGACAAAACTTTCTTTCCTACAGGTAGTAACCACCAATTTGAAATGCATTTGAGTGACACCGATCACCACACTGCAGGAATCCTAAGAAAACCAATCCTATCATATTATGTATCATCCTCAAGAAACTAAATCAGTCAACTCAGTCTTATGGATGTTAACACATTGCACAACAGTATATCCGAGTGAAATCAACCACACTGTACCTTAGAGGGATTAACCCAATATATTGTGTTGTATCTGAGTCAGGCACTCCTCTTGCACTGCACTGCATTCTACAGGCAATGGCTTATTTCTTAGCACTATCTGTTTAAGACATCAAGACTGGACAATGAAGTTTATTTTGGGGCTTCAATGAGAGCTCAATAGACATATTTGATTATTTGATGACTTGATGGGTGAGCTACGATTATCCAAGCTGAATGGAGCCCTGCTGTTTCATGCAGGTTAAACTCAAGACACCTCCAACCTTTTTGCATATGAAAATGGACTGCAAAAAAATATGTTTTAAACTGGCTTACTTCATTCAGTTTGCTACTCTCTGGGAAAACCCCAACTTCTGAGAAGTTTTGCTGGACTGTTGCATAAAACATTGCCCGACCATATTTGAAAAGATGCATCAACGAGAGGTCTCTAACTCTTTCATGGTCCTGCAAAGTTAAGTTTGTATCCAAAGTCTGGGTTTTTAAAACCCATGCAATTCATAAATGCGTTAGCTCATTTGGGAGAGGAAGAGGAGGATCTAAGGCGATTCCCTTAGTGGAGAAAGTGGCTGAGACTGTCTGGCTCTCAAATATAATATTTCTTCAGATGTTACTTTTGGAACAGTGGGGGGAGGGCTACAAAGCCTCAGTCAAACTATGGAAGGTGTTAGATTAAACAAGGTAGCGAGTATTAGATTAGGTCACAATTATATACAGCAAGATTGAAAATGCAGAATGATGCAACATTGAACTCAGTCCTATTGTCCCCAATGTTGGTTAGATGTTCCACGCACAGCTCATGTGTTTGCTCGGTCCCAGGCTTGATAGGTTTTTGGGACATGTTTTTCAAGAATTTAGGATTCTATCAGGAGAACAGATGGCAACTTCTTACAAAGTATGATACCGTAGTCAGCAGAGGACGTACTAGTGGAATACAAGGACTTTTTTTGTTTGTAGAAGTAGGGACAGCGAACCTATGTATAGCCAAATGCTGGTTGGATTGAGAGTCACCCCCGCTAAATTTAGGCAGTAATGGCTTGCTTTTAGAGGTCATTGCCAGTTGAAACCTATCTGTGGAAGAGAGAAGGCTTGTACAATGCATGGGTGGACAGAGTGTTAGAAGAAGGAGGTATACTGGTTAGGAGCCAAACCCCCTGAGCCCACAATGGGGGAATCAGACGAAAGGGCTGTATAGTATGGGGTAATTGGAGGTCGCATTTCTGTAAATAGTTACAGTCTTTAAAATTAGCATTATGGAACATTAATGATTCTATTATCTAATCTAACATACAACATAATATGTTGGCATGATATTTGAGCTGCTCTTCCATTCAAAATGTAAAAAGGATGCATTGGAACGTGGGAGCTTAGGCTCTGCAGGATTCGGTTTATTGTGCTGGGTGAGCCTCCCTAGAATGCAGGGCGGTGGGCAATATTTAATAGGGTGCTATAAAGTCAGCTTAGATAGTGTCGCTAGGGCCCAGACACTGCACATGAGGCTTTCAACAAAGCACAGTTACCACAACTCTCAAAGTAAACACTGCATTAACAGTGTAATGCAGGAAAGGCCCATTCTAAGGGTTAAAACATTCAATCTAAATATGTCGCCCATGATGCCATTGAAAATACCAATCAGAACCCAAGAAAAACTCTATCTTGCAGCAATTAGCCTATGTAGTTGCACAGCATTTTCTTTTGTTTATAATGAAACATAACTGCCTAAGAGCTAAGGCAATTGTTAGTAACCCTGGGCGTAGTTCGCGAAGTAGCACTTCGCGAAGCTACGCAAAGTGCAGTTCGCACTACGCGAGCTACGCGTAGCCCTTCGCGAACTGCGTAGTACCTTGTTCGCACTGTGCCAGATGTCGTTTTCAATGATTGCACAGTGCGGACAAGCAACCGGCACTGTGCAATCATTGAAAATGGCATCTTGCACAGTGCGAGCTGTAGTTTTCTGCTGCTCGAGTAGATTTTTACTCGAGCGGCAGCTTTCTCAATGCGAACTGGTAGTTTCTCATCGCGAGCGGTCGCGAGCATACGCGACCACTCGCAATGAGAAACCTGACCTCCTCGCTTTGAGAATCTCGCCGGGAGGTTTATTTTTCATGCTCGCGATCGCCAACTTGATGTTGCTGATCGTGAACAAGGAAAAAGTCTCGCCGGGATGTCATTTTGCTTGCTCGCGGTCGCCAACTTGAGGTTGAGGACCGCGAGCAAGCAAAAAATGACCGCAGCACTACGCAACACTACGCTACGCGTGTTCGCACTGTGCTACGTGCAGTTCGCGTAGTGCGAAGTAGCGCGAACTTCGCAAACTACGCGAGCATAGCGTAGTGCTTTGCCCAGGCTTAATTGTTAGCCTGACTTGAAAGTTAAACCTTAGTTAAAACTTAATTCATAAAATATTGGCATTTATGCTCATACTAGCAGCAACTAATCTTCAGAAACACATCTAATTCACCTCTACTCACAAGTTTCTTCAATAACTTTGTAGTGTAGAAGCTAAAGGAGCATGCTCCTTATTCAATTCCCTGTGATTCCTTCTCTTCAAGTACTCTGCTCAATTATTAACAAATTGATGCACTGTGTTGTACCATTAATGGACCTGATCTACTATCATAAAACGATATTTAGATTTCAATAAATCAAGAACGGTGAGATAAAATGCAGTCTTAAACTGAACAAAGAAAAGAAACAAAAGGGGACACAATTTCCACTTACCTTACAAATTGAGAAACAAATTCACATATTACTTTGTTTTGCTCATTTTGCGCAGTATGCTCTGGGCGTGGTGGTTTCTCCGCTGCCTGAATTATAGCGCCATTTATAAGTTGTTTTTTCCTCATACAGCTAGATAAAAGCATTGCCCTTACACACACATATTGCCACTGAAGCAAAACAGTTTATGTATGCAGGAAACACAGAAAAAAAACACTCATTCTTGGAATCCATTTTGCATTCCGTGGGTAGTTGAAAGGAAAACACATTTCATTTATTGGAATACAATAAAAGCAATTTCTGCTGGTGGAATAATGGAACGAGAAATCAATTTCTCAAATGAATTGAGTCAGAGCTGTGATTGAAAGTGTGTTTATGTGTACAGTTACGGAATTATCTAACTTCTGAATTTGCCAATGTCCTTATCTCAAAGAGCCAGGTACAGCCATGTGGATCTGGACTCTTACAACAGTGCTGAAATGTAAACAGAGTGCTTGTACTTGTCAGTGCTTGCAAAAAGGAAAACTCCTCAAAGGCCTTGGGTTTCCCCTAGGAGGAGTCAGTGGAAAGATGTTTGCCTAACTGCATAGTTTTTGGATGGGCCGAACAAGAGAGATCTGTTGTGCATTTCTCGTTAAGAATCGTTTGGGAACTGAATCATTTGATAATTTTAATGTTTGGCAAACTCCTAAAGCCAGACTCCATTTTAAACATGTTAAGTTAGCATGTCTGCCCTTGGCCCACATGCAGCATGTCATTATCTTTCGCAGGCCTTTGCTAAAGTGTGGATTTATCCAAACAATAACTTTGCTAATACATAAAGCAGCCACACAACTCTTCTACAAGCTCAATGACATGTACTTTTCAAGGTCTGACAAGGAATGTGCAGAATAAACATGTAGTCTAAGTTGATGTATTTTCCTCATGCTGGTTCAATCCAGTTATGTCTTGAATGTATGGAAAGACTCCCAGTGTACAGTTAAAGTAATTGATCAACCCTATATCAACCCCACGAATTGACCACTAAATTTGAGATGACTTCACACCACTTTACGGCAAGAGGACCTGCCAGACTGCTGCAGCATCCACTCCTATGCTGGGAGCCAGTACAGAGAGGAGAGGCCAGTTGATGTGTGTTTTTCTTCCAAAGGATCACTCTTCCCCAGCTAAAAGTCTGATCATCAAAGCTGCTCCATTGTGAACAGGTGTGCAGTGTGCTGAGTCCCAACAAACTCTAGATGCAAGTTAACTCCTCCATACCCTCAGAGTGTGGAGCAGAGTACCAGCCTTTCAGGGTGTTAGGCTGCTAGAAGCATTTGAATCATGTAAGAAATGTTCATTTTACTGTCACTGCTAGTAACATGCATTGATGCTGTTCTAATTATATTCTCTGTGGCTACTCGTGTACAAACAACAAAATGAGAATGTTGAAATAAACACTTTAAAACACTTATGGCATATTTTATTAGTGCAGTACTTGTGAATGCTATTCTACAGAAAACAGTTGGGTGTGAATTACCATTATGTCCTTGACCCCTTTAAGAGACTCTTACTAACCCATAAAGCATGGACACCAGACCGGCACATATCCCAAGTGGGGTTATGTGGAGCTACAATAACCTGGACTTCCCTGTCAAGCACTGGTGCACTGAACTCAGTCCTGGCATCCGTAGGTGGTAAAGCCAAACCTTAGACCTAGACCAGTGCCCTAGTTTACCCAACAAATTGTCACTCGCGTTGACTTGGACATTTACCCTGAGCTTTTAGGTTGTGGCAAAGAGGTTGTTTCCAGATTCTGCAGCCAACTTCCCCAATAGTCATTGTGGCTCCAGGTCATCTCCTTGCCAAAGTGATAGGGTTTTAATAATGTTTTTCCCTTCTGTGTACCCACCTATTGTAGTTACATATTAATTATTTATATGCAAGTGACAAATATAGAATACATAAGCATAAATGTAATTATTCTTGGCAACATGATAAACAAGTTAGTTTCAATAAGTGCACAGTATTTAATCAGAATTGAATTCTCTGTTCAAAAGAATTATTTTTGAGTCCTCAGTAAGATTTCATGGAATTTCTCATTTATTATTATTAAAATGCTAAAGGGACAGTTTTGCAGAAAGAAGATAAGTAACAGGGCATTGGACGTTCTTTCTGCAAATTCTGAAAGATTCAACAATGACCAGATAATGTTATATAACTTAGGAAGGGTGTGTGAAATGCTAGAGAGGAGCTTCATACAAGAAGACTGAGATTAGACAGGCAATGCAAAATGGCTTCACCTTCTTCCTTTTGAAGGCTGATGGTAGGATCATTGAGCCTTCCATTACTGAGCTTATCAGCTTGCTTTCCAGAGCACAGAGACATTTTAAGGCTTGGGCAAAGTGGGCAATTGCCCAGGGTCCTCATTTCTTAAGCTCTACCCACGGAAAATGAGCTTTCTCTCTATTTGACTATATGTATATTCTATTCTCTGGCTAAACCTCTCCAACTTTCTACCTATCTCTGCCTTAGACTTTGTCTCTCTACCCCATGTCATCGCAAGGATTTTTGGGGGCCCAGGCAAGACATATTCCAACTTGTTCAATTGTTAATATTTAACACATCATTTAGTATTGTATTGCTTCATGGGGGCTTGAGTTAACAAGAAATGGTAAAAAAAATAAAAACTTGCACTTTAAAAGGGCCCTAAAATATGTTTTGCCAAGGGTCCCCAAAATCCTTAAGCTGACACTGCCAGTGCAGATGAGAATAGCATGTAAGGCTATTATATTGATCAGTAACTTTACTGTGCAAAGCGGGTATTCAAGTGTGAACTATCTTTGAAACTTGTATTAGGCTTTTCTCTTCTTTTGCTGCTGAGTTTAGTTTAATAAGCCAAAGGTATGAGGGTGGTATTGATATAAAGCTAAATAGATAATGTCCAATATTGCAATATTATTTGCTCTTCACATTATTGGTAAACATTGCATCTATCATTCCGTTTGTTTTTGTGATAGTTACTATGCATATTATGTGAAGCAAGAAATGATTTGAATTTTAAAATAAGTCTTTAACATATATCCATTATTTCCTTGTGTTCTTGAGTGTTCCTTTATAATATGAACAAGGGTTTGTATTCTGCTAATTATTCATATGACAATTTTTTAGAACTGATTGATACCTGAAATGCATCTCAATCAAGAACTGCTCAGTAGATTGCAAGGTGGTTGCTGTCCAAATGACTTTCTGTCTTGTGTTGGCACATTGACCAGTTCCTTAGTGCCAGGGGGCAGGGGGCCAATCCTATAATTGGGCTGTGTTCTGGACGAGCCTGAAAACAGATCAGTGACTAGGCCCTTTTCAGAGCTGTTTTTTACTGCTACTGCAGTTGCATACATCTATGAAGTGACACAGTGGTGCCTGTATCTCTAGCCAACACCCTGGGGGAAATCTGCTAACACTTTGCGCCAGGTTCATGTTGCAACCTTGCACTTTGTGCATCAAAGTGTGTCCCATGGGTGGCCCATGGGCATTCCTATGCAACCTCCCATGATTTTTGTTGCAAAGCCCCATCTACTAACATTTGTAGACAGAAATGTGTACGAAAACTATACACCTCCTTGAAGCAGGTGTAACAATGGAGCAAGTTTAAAAAGTCTACACGTTTCCATCTTTGCATGTGTGCTTCACAGTACAGAACACATACAAAGGGGGAACTTAATAAATATGGTTAAAGTATAATTTTAGTACAGGAAGGGTACACAGAACGTGTATGTTGGTGCATGGCAGCCTAAAGTGCACCAGCATCTAGTAGAAATGTTACTGTTTTTTGCTTTCCCTTTGAAGCAATTCGGTGCAGCAATATTTGTTGCTGCACTGCATTGCACCAAAAGTTAGTAGATTTGACCCCTATTCTACAGAAGATCTGACGACACCTAACTCTTGCCATCTCCATGCCAGTGTCTGTCAGCTTTAGCTTACTGTGAGCAAAACAACTTGAGCAGGGTCTCTGTACATGATCAACAAGCATGACACAAGATAGACATAGCAGCAGTGTACTCTGTAGCTGTTATACAGGTTATACTAGATGCCCTTTTATTGGAAGCAAATTATCCTGGGTCAGATTAGTCAATACAGACTCTTTTCATTCTGTATGTATTTGCCTGACCCTGTTTTCTCTTCCAAAACAAAAAGTAATTAAGCGATATTATGAAAGGGGGTGGAAATACCAAGGAAGGTATTAACTGCAGTGGAGTGAGATGGCCTGAGGTAAAGCCAAAGGATCTACTTCACCCAGTTGATAACTTCCATGGGAGTGTCCTTCCTCTTGAATTATACTGCTATTGTAAATCACACCCTTGAAATTAGGGTGAAATTCCCACAATTATTTATTAGATGAGTTTTTTATGGTACTGTTTCGGTGAAAGGTTACAAGAAGCACACCTGTCGGGTTATTTTGGTGATAAGGCTCTGCAATTTTACATCCCATTGAAATGCAATGTAGTGAATGCCTGTTTTGAAGGTCACTAAAGGAGCATATAGAAATGATGATAACAATTTTGGTACCGATATAATGCCTTTAATAGTGGTGCAAATCCAAATTTTAGGAATCATGGCTAGTTCTAAGGATATTTCGTCCTTTGAAAAATGTTGATCCTTGCTGGGATTTGGTGTACCATGGTTGCCAGGCTTAGCAGCTGCTACCCCTGACATTCTCCTTGTACCCCTCAGCACCTCCTTGTGACCCCTGACAAATGAGCCAAAAGGAAGCCCTATAAACAGAAGCCAGAGATGGTTCTCGATCCTTGTTTGCCATTACTGACCTTCCAACCACTCTACTTCTCCTCTAGCATTCTAGAAACAATCTAGGTTGCCACACAGAATAGGAACTCTCATTCTTTACTCTGCTCCTAGCTTCACGGCACATTTAGATGTCCTGCTAAGAAGCTGCTTTGGGTGGGAA
Organism: Triturus cristatus; assembly: GCF_964204655.1. Classification (NCBI taxonomy): domain Eukaryota; kingdom Metazoa; phylum Chordata; class Amphibia; order Caudata; family Salamandridae; genus Triturus; species Triturus cristatus. Next base: position 305,969,252 of record NC_140582.1, on the reverse strand, counting down.
AAAACCAGAGATATTTTTCTTTCTCTGGTAGGTCTAAATAAAGAAACGGGAACAACAAAGCCCACAGGGCTGGCTATGTCACCTGAAGGAGAGTCAGTGTCATGTGCTGCCTCAACCCGTTTCCTAAATAAGATGCATGCATGATGTGGACGGGAGGTACTAGTGTGCCACTACCTACATGGTCTACAAGACGAAGCTCAAAATTGCTTTTTGAAGGACAATGACTGGATGGTAAGTTGTACTGTGCTTGCTACAGCCCCCATGACAGGGTAAGGAGTGTGGAACAGTGAGCACATGATGGAGAGGGAAGCCTGGGATCCTGCACCGGACATTAAAGACATGCTAGTTAAATGTCTTAGATGACTTTTTGTGGATTTTTAATACGTTTGTTTACCATAGTTTCAATACATTTGGTTCATGCGTAAATCAAAGGTGGCAATGTGCTGGGGATCCAGGCAGTCCTTCTAAAATCTCCCATAGGTACAGAAGTGTACTGAAGAGGTGTTCTGAGGGTGGAATATTTATACCAGTTGCCAGCCTCTTAAGCGACTTCCTAGACTAATACCACTTCTGGTTCTGGAAAGTTCTTCCTTTCCCCTGCTAAGTATTTCAAGGGTCCTGGGCCAAACATATTTTTGGGGCCCCTGTTTGGAACAGCTTTAAATTTATGATTCAATTTCAGCTCTTTCATGCCCTCTTGGGCAAGGTCCTTGACAAATTCTAAATGTGTTTGCATCTAATATTTAAGGATAGTGACATGGGTTTTCAATATTGTAACCAAGAAGCAGCTCACTAATATTACAGTAAATAATCTCAGTGACACCCTCCCATTTCTCATTTGTGAGGTGCTATTGTGATCTAAAAGAAACAATTTTTAATGGATTTTGAATGTACCATAAACACAACATTTCTCTGCGAAATGTCTATAATAGACTCTCACACATCACCCATGTTAAAAATAAACTAAAGGAAAATGGTATTTAAAATAATAAGTGTAAGATGTACTCAAGTTAATCAGAGCAAGACTCTGCAGAACGAGCTGGCTCTCTCAGGGGTCTCCATGAAGGGCTGGGGCCCTGGGCCAGAGCCCACTTTGCCCATTCCTTAAAACTACTCTGACTAAGGCCCTAAGAAGTCTGGGATGACAAAAGACTGATGTCAGGCAACTTTGTGTGAACTGGAGGCAAGCCCTTTGAAGTGTAAGTGGGGCATAGAACGGCTCTGTCCCTAGACATCTAGGCAGGATAGCCCATGCTGCCTTCACCCAGATTAAATTGTCTCACTGCCAGGAATGCAAAAACCTCAACAGCAGAGTCATTCATAGTCATGTGAACGAGGACACTGGCAGCTGGCAGCAGACACCAAGTGGTTAGGGCAAGAAAATGCCAACTTTCTAAAAGTGCCATTTTCAGATTTGTTACATAAAATCTGACTTTACCATGAAGGAAGTGTTTAAATTACAATTCATTGGAGTCCATACATGATATTTGTACCTGCTCCCAATCAAAAGTTAACACTTATTTAATGTAAGAAGGTAACTCAACATTATCCATTGGGAGAGAAGTGAAAAATAAATTTAGGAGTTTTTCACTACCAGAACATGTGAAACTTAAACCCATATGTTCTGCTTTTGAAATACAATGCACCCTGACCTAATGACCTTCAGGGCCTACCTTAGGGGTGACTTATATGTTGAAAGAAGGAACGTTTAGGCCTGGTAGCATTTTTTTTTTGCCAGGTTGAAATGTCTATTTAAAATGCACTACAGGCTGCAGTGCAGACCTGAGACAAGTTTTAAAGTGATTCTTTAGTGAGTGAAATAATCAGTGCTGTATGCCCACTAGTAGCATGTACAGGCCCTGGGTACACGTCCTATTACATTACAAGGGACTTATGAGTAAATTACATCTGCCAATCATGTGTAGGCCAATCTTAGCATGTTTAAGGGAGTGACCAAATGAACTTTAGTACTGGTTAGCAGTGGTAAAATGTGCAGAGTCCTATTGCCAACAAAAAGAAAATCTGAAAACTGGAGGGGTGAATGCAAAAAATTTGGGGGAAGACTACACCAAGGATGCCAGGTCTAGCATGGTTAGTTTATAGTTATAGCATAAAGTTAGTTTGGTATACCATTACAGATTCATAAAGGGCCAGTAAGATGCATGTTTAAACTATCTTAGCATTAGTGGCATAAAAGTGTCCAAACATGGTTGTCTACTTTGTAATCATTGCTAATTATGTGCATTGTACTGACAAATCAGTGAGTATCGTATTTTATCTCTGGTGATAATAACCAAAAACTGGAGTTTATAAATAGGTGTAACCTTCATGGGCCTGAACCAGTCACATGTGAATGGAGGACTTGGGTTTTTGGTCCTGTGCAGCACATGGCGTAAACTACATCGTTTCTCTGTAAGGCAGGGACAAGAATAAGCAGATAAAAAATGATGTCATTCTTTTAAGAAGGAAAATAAAATAGTAGAATAATTGAATGTAATTTTAAATAAATATCCTCCCAAATGTTGTTCTTGAACTCCATTTTGCACCTCATGTTTACCTGTTTGAAAATATAAAGAACACATAACTGCAACTGCATCTAGTATTTAGATATCAGATTGATAACCAGTTGTTGTTATCAGATAAAGGCAACCACGTCCAAATGTTTTAAAACCAAATTCTCCTTATGCAGCTTTGGACTGGTAAAGAAAATAAGCCTGGGCATCAAAATAATAGTGGCCCACGTTAGTGAATTAGAAAGCTTAAAACGTGGCCCATGTTTGCAAATTCAGGCAGTTTTGAACTTGTAAAAGCACACTGTATAGATGATTCTCAAGGTATGAAAGACTGCGCAGATTTGAGCTTGCTGCACGCAATTTTTATTTTAATATCAGGAAAATCAACAGAGCAAACTGACCCAGCAGACTGTAAAACAGGCCCATAAACAGTCAAAAAACAGCCCACCCACTGACCTGTCAGACTAGCCAGTCAGACAGTGCCTGATTACCCTAGAGCAGCAATGTTTTAAGGGGCAACCCTGTATTCCTAGGAACCTCGGCAACTGGTAATATGAAACAACAATGGTTCCCTCAGAGGATGTATTGAGCCTATACACCCTTCACATACAAATTTCATTAAGATCCAGAGTTATAACTGTACTGTTTTGCTCACCATAACTCATATTTAGAGAGCAATGTGCTTTACATTACACCTCTCTATTCAAAGACACCATCTCACACTCAGCTGTGAATTAATATGGGATGTTTGATCACTGATCCGTTGATGGTGTGTGGAGAAGATTCAGTTATTATTTGAGATGCTACTTTATTCATAGTGTCATAGCGGGTTGTTGGTTTTGCAGGGGGCAGGGTGAAAAGTTATTCAAATTAAAATATGTTTAATTTAGTTTTTACAGTTCATGTATTAATTGATTATTATTAAAGCGAATGTTTTAACTGTTCTGTTATATTTTGAATTAAAAATTTCAATTGTAGTTTTTAATTTAGTTATAGTATCATTTATAATAGTAGTTATGATAAGTTATATTTTAGTAACAGGTTGTTGGGCTTTTAGGTGTAAAAGTTGGATAGTTCAGTAATGTTTTAATAAATGACAAATTGTTGTTAATTAGTTTTTAATTATTAATTAATTATGTAATTGATTGTTAATAATGTAAGTAGTTTAATATTGGTTTATTTAAGTTATATTTTAGTTGTGGGTTGTTTTGTTTTTTGGGTGGATAGATGAATTAAATAAATGTATTTTAATGTAATGATATTTGTTGTTAGATTGTTTTTTAAATTGATTATTAATTATGTATATTACTTAATTTGTTAATTATTGTGTAATTGTTTTACCTTGTTTTAGTTTTTGTATGTTTAATAAAAAGGTATTTTTCATGCTTTGTTATTTTTTTAGGTGAGTAGGTTGGCAAGAAAATGAAAACATATTTTATATCAATTTATATTTTTATTTATAATGGTTTTATATTTATCATATTTAAAAAAAATTAAATGATACTTGTTACTTAGAATCCATTGTGTTCATCGAGTGATGATTTCATTATTTTGTTTTTTGTAGTTAGTGAAGTTGATATTATTATATGGAAATACATTTTTGCTCTCCTTGATTTTCAAGTTATATGACGAAGGCGTTAGTAGAAACACATCTGTTCTGTGTCTGCACATGTTGTGAAGAATAAACAACAATCATATCCACCCTGTGAGTGCTTATTCCTTTTGAAAAAAAGGAGGCGGAGCGCTGATTCATTTCGCGGGGACACCCCTCGACATTAGCACCCGCTCAAGAGTGTGCAGGAAAAGGTGGCAAGGAGCGTTGATATATAGATATATATATTGGTGTCTAACTACATATATTTGTATATTGTATTAAATATTCGTCAAATTTATTTCTTTTACATTTATATGAATTTTATATACTATATTATATAGAATGTACTACTTTAAACCCGGAGCTTTATTTCAAAATGTATATTTTTGTTTGTTTTTGGATGATATTAGTGTCCAGGATATCTTTTTTAGATATGTTTGTACTTATCATTATATGTATATGAATACGATATTGTGGTAAACAATATTTTTGACACAATATTTCTATCAATGATATTGTTTACTATGATATTGTCTCACTGATCCCCATGAAAAAGGGCATGAACATATTTGCCACAAAGAAACCAAAGAATATAAGAATATATAATTATGCTATGGCCCTATGGCTAACGGACATCTGGAGACAGGCACACCCAATCATAAGGCAATACTCATATGCTTCAAAATTCAGGGTGTCCTTCTCCAGGCTTTACTATTTTCTAGTGCCTCTGACACAAGGTGGGCGGTGCAGTGACACAAAATATATGACAAAAAGGCTATCAGACAGTGCACCATTAAATGCAAAGGTGCCAGCCACTACAACTAAAAGACATACTTGGTGTATATTAGACACATGGGAATTAAAACTTATGAAGTAAATAGAAGGCATGAGAACCACCAGAGGACTACACTTCAAAGAAAATGCTGGGACGTTACAGTCAGAGGTCGCCATGTGGGAGGCATACAAGAATGTGCTACGGAGGCAGTCGTCTACATCGGCAATTACAGGAAGATATATGAAGAGGGAAGCAACAGCACTAGAAATAGAAAACCAATCAGTTCACTAAGAAGCTTGGCAGGCATTAGATCAATCAGCAAACATAACTGACAGGATAGCTGTGCTTAGAGAATTGTTTAGATTACTGTTGGAAAGGAAGGTGGCCAACAATGCCCTGGAGCTCTTGGTATGACTTTATGAGAGGGAGGAGGGCCAGTGATGGGTGTGTTGTGTTAGTCTGAGTAAAGCCGAAGTAGCTAATTTGGTTCATATGATTGCCCATGCATTTGCATTGTAGTTCAAGACACTACACAAACCCAAACTCCAATGCGCTATAGAAAGAATATTTCAATTTGTAGGAGACCTGTGTCACTGATCCCTTTAGGGACTACAATAAGCAAGAAACATGTTGAACCTGATTAGATCTTATTGAACATTGTCTCACTAAAATCTCCATTGTTTTTATTCTCAACAAAGGCCCCCAGGAATTAAATAGATTATGTAGAGGGTTACTTTAGTTAATTTTAACTCTCTTCCACCGATTTCTTTGAGCAAACTACTCTGCACTCATTTGAAATCCATGAATTTCACATTTTGGCTCATTTTAACAAAAGACCTCTGGCATAGAGCCCTCTTGATGAGTCCTTTGGGAATTGCAATGCCAGCCCGACAAGGAGCATAAGCCCAATGATGAAGAATGCCACCAACTGGTGGGTGAGGGCTATTGCTTCTAAATCCTTAAATCTGTTTCTGATCTCTATTTAATCCTCCTATCAAAATAGATAACTCAGACCTTTTTTCACCAAGAAGGTAGTGTGTTGGCCCAAATCTAATCCACTTGAATGTGTGCCCTGTTATGGGAAGATACAGATAAAAATAGAGGAGGAGATAGGGGCACAGGAAATTCAGAAGCGGATCAAACAACTTAAAGGTGGGGAAATTTCAGACCCAAATAAGCTGCCAATGGGATTCTTCAAATGCCATAATAGTAAACTGTCATATTCCATTTGCCGTATGTGATAGGGAGCAAGAAAGGAGGAACAACTATATCCCGAATCCGCACGGCCACTATCAGACTCATTTATAAAGGAAGCGCAAACTTTCTGAAGAATGCACTCATCTAGCCCTATTTCATTTCTCACTAGTAAACATCGCAATTAAAATCCTAGGGGATGTACTGGCTTATCATCTATGAGCAATCATAGACAAACCTACACATTTAGACCAATCAAGGTTTATGCTGTTTAGGCCCATGCAACATAACTTTAAGGGGTTATACTGCAACAGGCCGAGGGCGAAAGAAATACATGAACTGGCAGTGATCCTATTGTTAGACTCTGACAAGGCTTTTGATTTACTGGAATGGTCCTTCCTATTATCCATGCAAAAAAAAGGCCTTCAGCCTTGTATTTTTGTCATGGATATCCCTTCTAAATGCAGAGAAACCACCAGGGTGAGGAATATTGGAACTATTTCAGAGGCCTTCCTGCTAGGTCAGGGCATAAGGCAGGGCATTTCCCTATCCCCACTTCAGTATACGTTTGCCATGGAACCCTTATAAGTAGGGTGAGAAGGGGTGCAATGATTAGATGGCTTAATTGGGACCTGGATTGAAATGACGTTGTCTCCTTATACACAGATGATACACAGATGATCTCCTTCTCGATCTGGTGAACCTTCACCACTCAGTACCTAGAATGGCAGAAATCATAAACAAATATGACGAACACTCAGGCCTCCCTATTAATTGGACCAAATAGACTATATTTCCCCTTGTGGAGTCCCGCAGGTTGGGTAAGTCTGTCAAAAATTATGCCAGGAGGGTTTAGATATTTGGGAATATATATTTTTAAAGACAAGAATAATTTATACATCAAATCCTAATGGCCCGCCTGATGGAATTGAAAATGGATTTGGTGCACAAGAGTGAGTAATTAACCTCCCTATTTGGTAGAGCAACATGATGATATCACTTCCTAGATTCCTGTATGTACTTCATATCTCATTCACAACACCCTTTTCACAAAAACGAATAGTGTGAGAAGGTCCCTATTGTAGGGACGAAGGAACACCAAGAATAGTAATGGCAACACTTTATAGAGGTACAGACTAAGAAGCGATTGCACTGTCTGATCAAAGAAAATATTACTAGGTGTCCCAGCTGAAAGCAATAAATGACTAGAAATGTTGATCCCAAAAAGAACTATTGGTGCAAACCAACAGGAGGGCGATGAGAGCCAGGTGTATTTAGGAGCCCAGTAAGGAGGGTAACTCCCAAAGACAGTCCTGAACCAAACAGTGACCAATGCATGGCAAGTGGACATCTGGCAGATAGGGTGGACAGGGATGCTAACCTTGGAAACAACCCAATGGGAAAGACGTGCGAAAATTGCAGGGGCTCAAAAAGCGGGATACCAGAGGTATCTCTAATTTAGGAAATATCTGAGGACTAGACAGTATTGTGAAATTTGGGGACTTGCAACAATATTTTGAGCTTGCAGGCACTCAAAAGTTCAAAACCATCAAGGTCAAACATTCAATGGGCAAAATAAATCAACTTACTACACAAAATGCAGGATGAATCTCCGGTTGAATATAAAGTGCTGGTGGCTCCTCTCCAAAAATGCTGGATAACAAGTATGCAGAACTCTAATCAATAATAGTCCGGGGACCCTCAATTCACTCAAAATGAAATTGGAAAGAGACATTCGTGCTTAGGGAGGGGAAAGTTTAGGAGGAAGCATGTAGCCACCGTACAAGGCCATAATAAGGCAAGGCTTCTGCTTAGTACAATTGAACTTCCAACATTAAACGAATGGCACAAGTTTGTTACTAATAAAGATGGGCTGGAAAGTGCTTCATTTGTAAATGAATGAGCGTTGGTGCCCAAAGATCTGCTCAGAACAGAAGCCTGCAGCTGGAGCACTTAAATGCAGGTGCCCTGAATATCAAGGATACATAGGTGCCGATCACGATCCGGTAAAAACCGGGTACGAACCGTCGGACGGAGCATATTCTCCGTCCGACGCGTACCCGGTCGTCAATTTCTACAAACAAGGAATTACGAATCGCACGGGTACACCATGACCGTACGAATCGTAAAAAAGTCCGACCGAACAAAAAAACACCTACCAATGCGATCCGGGAAAGTGCCGACCTGACGTCGGGACGCTCGCAGCCAGCCATTCACGACCCAGGAATCACGATTCGCACCGACGTCACCCCGCACGGTGAATATTTTGCGGCAGCCAAAAACTGCCGGGAAATCAGGACGACGCGAACAAGGACCACCAGTACGCGACGGACAGACGACGACGCGAACAAGGAGGACCAGTATGTGACGGACACACAGGACGACGCCACCAAGGAGGACCCGTACGCGACAGGACGACGCGATTGGAGTACCAGTACGCGACGGACAGACATGGACCCGAACCTACGAGTCATCCCTGCCCTCATAGCAGTCCACCTGCTCTACAGGCACCGACGCAGACGCCGCAGAAGGTCAGAATAACTAAGGGAGGGGGGAAAGTGGGGTGGGGTGGGGGTGGCACGACCAGGGCAGACCACAAAACAACCACATAAGTCACACATGGCCTGGACATACCTGACTCCCATGCCCTGGTCACCACGAGGGGGTGGGGGTGTGTCCTGATAAGCCAGCGACCGCCACAACGGAAGTCCGTCACCACGCGAACCGGCAACACAACCAGACAGGTACGTCCCGTACCCACGCCTCAAGAGCGTGGGTACGAGTCGTACCACGCCCACATACACGTCACCCCAACAATGGCGGGACGGATCGTACCCACGTGGCAAAGGCCTCGGTACGGCCCGCACAAGCATCACATAGCGTGGGGACGGATATGTACGGACCCTACCCCCACCCGCGTATGCATGGAGCGTACCCCCACCCCAACAGTGTAAGTACGACTCGAACCCTCACCCGCGGACGTACGGACCGTACCCCCCATGCCAACAGTGGAAGTACGACCCGTACCCCCACCCGCGTATGCATGGAGCGTACCCCCCATGCCAACAGTGTAAGTACGACCCGTACCCCCACCCGCGTATGCATGGAGCGTACCCCCCATGCCAACAGTGTAAGTACGACCCGTACCCCCACCCGCGTATGCATGGAGCGTACCCCCCACCCCAACAGTGTAAGTACGACTCGAACCCTCACCCGCGGACGTACGGACCGTACCCCCACCCCCACCAGTGTAAGTACGACCCGTACCCCCACCCGCGTATGCATGGAGCGTACCCCCCATGCCAACAGTGTAAGTACGACCCGTACCCTCACCCGCGTATGCATGGAGCGTAACCCCCATGCCAACAGTGTAAGTACGACCCGTACCCCCACCCGCGTATGCATGGAGCGTACCCCCCACCCCAACAGTGTAAGTACGACTCGAACCCTCACCCGCGGACGTACGGACCGTACCCCCACCCCCACCAGTGTAAGTACGACCCGTACCCCCACCCGCGTATGCATGGAGCGTACCCCCCATGCCAACAGTGTAAGTACGACCCGTACCCTCACCCGCGTATGCATGGAGCGTAACCCCCATGCCAACAGTGTAAGTACGACCCGTACCCCCACCCGCGTATGCATGGAGCGTGCCCCCCACCCCAACAGTGTAAGTACGACTCGAACCCTCACCCGCGGACGTACGGACCATACCCCCACCCCCACCAGTGTAAGTACGAGCCGTACCCCCACCCGCGTATGCAAGGAGCGTACCCCCCACCCCAACAGTGTAAGTACGACTCGAACCCTCACCCGCGGACGTACGGACCGTACCCCCACCCCCACCAGTGTAAGTACGACCCGTACCCCCACCCGCGTATGCAAGGAGCGTACCCCCCACCCCAACAGTGTAAGTACGACTCGGACCCTCACCCGCGGACGTACGGACCGTACCCCCACCCCCACCAGTGTAAGTACGACCCGTACCCCCACCCGCGTATGCATGGAGCGTACCCCCCATGCCAACAGTGTAAGTACGACACGAACCCTCACCCGCGTATGCATGGAGCGTACCCCCCCACCCCAACAGTGTAAGTACGACCCGTACCCCCAACCGCGTATGCATGGAGCGTACCCCCCACCCCAACAGTGTAAGTACGACCCGTACCCTCACCTCGAATGCATGGAGCGCACCCACACCGTGTATGTCCCAAGCGTACATATCCAGAAATTGGAGGTGTGTGTGCAGAGTCCTCCCAGCAGTGCCCAGAGACAGGAGGGTGTGTGCAGAGTCCTCCCAGCAGTGCCCTGAGACAGGAGGGGTGGGTGCAGAGTCCTCCCAGCAGTGTCCAGACCCAGGAGGGGTGTGTGCAGAGTCCCCCCAGCAGTGTCCAGACCCAGGAGGGGTGTGTGCAGAGTCCTCCCAGCAGTGCCCAGAGACAGGAGGGGTGGGTGTGGAGTCCTCCCAGCAGTGCCCTGAGACAGGAGGGGTGGGTGCAGAGTCCTCCCAGCAGTGCCCTGAGACAGGAGGGGTGGGTGTGGAGTCCTCCCAGCAGTGTCCAGACCCAGGAGGGGTGTGTGCAGAGTCCTCCCAGCAGTGCCCTGAGACAGGAGGGGTGGGTGCAGAGTCCTCCCAGCAGTGTCCAGACCCAGGAGGGGTGTGTGCAGAGTCCCCCCAGCAGTGTCCAGACCCAGGAGGGGTGTGTGCAGAGTCCTCCCAGCAGTGCCCAGAGACAGGAGGTGTGTGTGCAGAGCCCTCCCAGCAGTGCCCTGAGACAGGAGGGGTGGGTGTGGAGTCCTCCCAGCAGTGCCCTGAGACAGGAGGGGTGGGTGTGGAGTCCTCCCAGCAGTGCCCTGAGACAGGAGGGGTGGGTGTGGAGTCCTCCCAGCAGTGTCCTGAGACAGGAGGGGTGGGTGCAGAGTCCTCCCAGCAGTGCCCTGAGACAGGAGGGGTGGGTGTGGAGTCCTCCCAGCAGTGGCCTGAGACAGGAGGGGTGGGTGCCCATCACTCCCAGCAGTGCCCTGATACAGGAGGGGTGTAACACATGTGTGTGAGGCCAGAATTATCCACATGCATACTGGCTACAAGGGAACATGTCCCCATGAACTCATGTCAACAGACTCCACACACAAGTACAGTGATCACCAAGGATGCCACGATTGTCGCAGGTGGAGACATGGCCCTGCATGCATGGCCAAAGTAGAAGGGCTCCGTCACACACACAGCTCATGTAGACACAGCTCTGCGCTAAACATTGGGAACACCCTGCAGGGAAGAAAGCTGGGTACACAGAGGAAGGAATACACCCTGGGACAAGTGCACCATGCAGTAACTGCTTACATGAACAAAGAAAGTTAGCCAACACCTTGTGATGGCACACAGATCACAGGGTCCCACCAATGAGCAGTACACTACTACACATCCCACACACCCAAACCCTTACACACCACCCAAAACCATGTAGCAGCCCCACCAACACCAATACCAGCATAGCAGTAGTGTGATAATGAAAACAAAATTAAGCTTTATTCAGCCTGAGCACAATGTCCGTGGATCGCAGGCAGTTCAATCTTCACAAAGCCCATAGGGCAGTCAATGATTCTCAGCTGGATGGGGGACACAGTGGGATGCGTGTCCCCTACATTGCCTGCACAGTCAAATGGCATCGTCTTCCACACTGGTGAGGGCATCAGGGGGGGGAGAAGCAACAGGCACCGCAGGGACATCAGGGCAAAGGGGCGGCGTTGTGGGTGCAGGGATGGAGGACTCCACCACAGGGGGTGGGTCAGTGCCAAAGGCGGAGGCCAGGATGGCACTACACACCTTTGCAAGGTCCTCCAGGGAGTCCCCTGCACCCGAAGGGACCTCAGGCCCCAAGGAGGGGGGGGGTCAGAGGGATGGGTCGCAGCGCCACCGGGGGAGGGTGGAGACAGGGGGGAGACTCAACCACCCTGACCGGGGACCTCCTTGACCGCTTGCGTGGTGGTGTAACTGTGGGGCTCAGGGACAGAGCGGCCATGAAGGTGTCCTTGGGGGAGATGTGGCCAGGAGAGCTGAGGGGAGGGGATTTGGAGGGAGTGGACTGGGTGGAATGCGGACTCCCACTATGGCTGCGTGTCACACGTTTGCCCCCCGACCCAGTGGGTGTGCCTACCTCACCCTGTGTGTGCGTGTCAGGAGGAGTGCGGTGGACCTTCCCTGCTGGTGTGGTGCCCGTGTCCGTTGATGTGGGTGCATGCCGACGTCTGGGTGTACGTGTGACAGGCATGGGAGCGGGAAGTGTGGATGGGGCAGGGGTAGGTGGGGGGAGGTCGCGCTGCAGGAGACCCACTGCTGCAGTCAGTGTGGAGTCGATGGACCTCAGCAAGTTGCGTTGGTCAGCCTGCGATGAATGAATGCCCTCCAAGAAAGCCTCGATGTTGGTGAGGGTTTTGCCGTGGGCATGGAGGACATTAAGGATCGGAGCCTGACCAACCTGCAGTTGCCGCTGGATGTCCACAGACTCTGCATTGGCGGCAGCAGTGGAGACAGGGGCAGGGGGTGCGGTGCCTGGCAGGAAGGAGACATGCTGTGACCGGGCACGCTGGGAAGGGACACGAGCAAGTGGGAGGCGGCTGGTGGAAACTGAGGGGGCGGTGCGAGGTGTTGTTCCGCTGTCAGCTGCTGGTGCAGCCTCCGCCCACTCGGAGACATCGTCCCCGGACCTGTCAGCTTCGTAGTCTGATGTGCCAGTCGACAGGTCCTCGGCCACACTCTCCTCCGCCTCTGTACCACTCGATGTGCCAGACCCGATGTCACGGCTGGCACTGGTGCTCGGTCCCTCCGCCTGGTCTGTGTCCATGTCTCCCTCTGTGTCCCCCGACGATGCTGTGGGCAGGGTGGAGAGACAGAAATAATCAGACATCTGTACACATCTGTCACATGAGTCCAATCCACATAGGTAACATTGCATGGCCTGAAAAGGAAGATCCCTAACATCTACTGAACAGGGTACCGATGTAGGGCATGAAACACACAGTTGGTTGAGCCACCATGCCACTGAAATACCATGGAGAGCATGAGACAATAGCTAAACACAGGAAAAGGAGTCTGACATAGCACCCAGGCCCTAGGGACAATCCAGCACTGCATCTGCACCACACAGCGTTGGCGAAAATACCGATGACCAGGGACCATATCCATGAACTTGAGACACATGCTGCATAGGTAATGCTGAAAACATGCACAACATGACTCTGTCACTGCACATTGCGTGTGTGTCCAGACACATCACACACTGCCCAGACCCAGCAAGTGGTAATCAGGATTTAACACATAGGCATTGCCCGCCCCAACAAGACCCTACACGAGGCAAATTGTTGAGACACAGGTGGCACCAACATCTCATAGTCTGGGTGATACACACAGGGGCAGGCAAAAAGCGAGATTGAACGCCAAACAGCCAAGGTGCGCCTGTACAAATAATGTGGTACCAGTGCCCATCCTCAGATGAGTATAGCAAGACACACAGGCACTGGCAACTGTGAGTATGAAGAAGGACAATCAGGTCAGGCTGCACAGTGGACACCTGTACAAAATAGTACGTCTATATACATGGTGACAGGGGACAATGGCAGAGAGCACAACTTACGCTGTAGACACTGACAGTGGCCACGTTTATGATGACACATACACCACTGAGGAAAAGGTGCCCCAGGGGACAGTAGTGGGCACGCAACTACATGCTACTGAATGGTAATGACTGCAACACACGTCACCATCCCTGCACTATGTGTATCGCACACTCATGCACATCATGTCACAGGCCACTACATGGGACATGCGCGCTGTAAGGCATGACACATGAGAGACCAACTCCCATGTCTGGAGTCAGCATCAGTGCCAACTGATATGGAACCCACATGCAGTGAACTTGACAGTGCACAGGCAATGTCCCACAACCTGTTACACACCACCCCCACACATGATGCTACAGACATTGTTCCCGTGGACAAAGCGCCAGCCTACATTACCCTGTGGAGGAGTGACTACACACAGACCAGGGAACACATTGCAAGGAGGGGAAGGGTGGCAGGGGCACAGCGCTATACTGGGGCAAACAGGATCTGCACAGCACCTTTAAACCCTGCCAGTGAATTCATGCTACTGTGCCCTTACAAATGCCGGTGACACACAACAAACACACATGTACCTACCCCCTTCCGGCTGCTGCATCGCCTGTAAGCGCCTCTCCAGGTCTGGAAAGACCACCGGCAGCACACGCCTGTGGAGGTGGCTCAGACGGCGGCGGCCGCGGTTCTTGTGGCTCTCAGGTGAGTCCCCCAGCAGGAGCCGTGCAATCCTCCGCGTCCAGCACCGGATATCCTGCCAGCGTTTCCTCACCTGGGGAAGGCTCCGCCTCCGACCATCCACACGCCTCACGGCACTGACGGCGGTCAGCCAGATCTGCTCCTTGGCAGTGGCGCCTACCTGTGAGGTAGAACAAGTGACACCACATCAATACACCAGCCACATGTCACAGAGAGACATATGGGTACAAATTAGCTGGTTACAACAAGGCATGTCATGCAGCCAACGCATTGCACCTTTGTCATAGGGACATCATCCCCTGTTGAGGGGGAAAAGCACTACGTGCCACAGTGGGTACACAGGTGGAATGATGGCAATGTCACAATCAATGATCAAGGCTCACACTGTGCATCACACCCACCCCTCCTGTCTCAGGGCACTGCTGTTAGTGACAGGCACACACCCCTCCTGTCTCAGGGCACTGCTGGGAGACATCAGGCACCCCCCCCCTGGGACCCCCCCGACAGTACATGGCATGTGTGTTACACCTGGACGCAATGGCAGAAGTCACAGTCACAACATAGGGACAGTCTGTGGCAGTGGCCTATGCACTCACCTGATACCCTGGTCGCCCATACAGCATGGGGTACTGTGGGAGGATCACATCCAGCAGAGCCATGTTCTCCTCCAGGGTGAATGGCTGTGTCCTCTCCACAGCCCTTGACATGGTTCCAGGGAATCAGTAGCAGCAGCTGGGTCGACGAATGCAAAGATGTGCAGGCAAGTGCTCCCTCATGGGACCTGGCTGCCTTATATGTGCCCTTCTGCCCAGTCTCATGCACAGGAGTACAGAGAGATTGGTCACTCACATTTGCATCCTATGTTTCCACCAATCCCTACAAACCTAGCAGTCTGTGTGTTCTCTATCGGTTTCATTCTCCTGCATGATGTCAGCCCCACAAACACATTGCAACAAAGTAGACACATTCCAACTGACTTCTGCTGTGCACCTTCCAGAACAATTTCGAATTTTGAACTTGGTCTCCATGACAACCAGCATGCATGTAGGCCTTAATACTTGTCCCCTATGTAATTTGGAGCATCACACACAGGTACGGTGCGTGTGGGGGCCCTAGGGCACCCCAAATGCATGGCAACGGCCCGTACATGCATGCCTACCCTCTCCATCACTATGGGTCTGCACGCGTATGCGTACCCGTAGTGGTACGGACCGTACACTCGCATCTACGCTCACTATCACTATGGGTCTGCACGCGTATGCGTACCCGTAGTGGTACGGACCGTACACTCGCATCTACGCTCTCCATCACTATGGGTCTGCACGCGTATGCGTACTCGTAGTGATAGTGAGCGTAGATGCGAGTGTACGGTCCGTACCACTACGGGTACGCATACGCGTGCAGACCCATAGTGATAGTGAGCGTAGATGCGAGTGTACGGTCCGTACCACTACGGGTACGCATACGCGTACAGACCCATAGTGATAGTGAGCGTAGATGCGAGTGTACGGTCCGTACCACTACGGGTACGCATACGCGTGCAGGCCCATAGTGATAGTGAGCGTAGATGCGAGTGTACGGTCCGTACCACTACGGGTACGCATACGCGTGCAGACCCATAGTGATAGTGAGCGTAGATGCGAGTGTACGGTCCGTACCACTACGGGTACGCATACGCGTGCAGACCCATAGTGATAGGGCCGTACACTCGCATCTACGCTCTCCATCACTATGGGTCTGCACGCGTATGGGTACCCGTAGTGACACGGACCGTACACTCGCATCTACGCTCGCCATCACGATGGGTACACATACGGCAGCACTCCCACAGTGATTTGGGAACATGCACAGGCCCTCTCAGCAGCAGTACGGCGGATTTTACACATCACTGTGGTGATAGGCGACACACATGTAGGAATAGGGCGGACATACTTGTCCATGGATGGACATACTTGTCCAGGAATGGACATCAAGGCATCGTCTGTGCATTACCACATGTGTGGGGCACAGGTGTCACAGGCTGTGATGTGGAACATGCCTCCTGAGTGGAGAAGGCACCAGATGTATGATGAGATGTGTACATGTGTACTGTGTGAGGGTGCAATGTGTGCCAGGCATGCCCTTGACTCCTTTGACATGTGTGCATGTGGGACTGCGCACTTGGGGTGAGCGTCACTGGCATGGCACCGACACCAACACACGGAAGTGTCCCATGATGCCAGGTACAGGGTTCATGACACATGACTTATCACTACCCACAGTGCACAATGTGACTATGCCATATATGTGTCCGGGATTTACATCAGGTTGATGTTGTAGCACCCTCAAAAGCTGCAGCCGTTGCAGCAACCAACATGTGGCTGTGTGTAGATTGTCATTGCACACTGTTCCCAACACCATGCCACATGTGTTCTCGGATGTGAGGTGCACATGTATGCAAGGGACACGGAGTAGCGTGACAAGGCCATGTCAGCAAACTCACAAGGAATGTGTGGTGAGTCATGACATGTGCACCTTCATGGCAAGGTGTGTGGGCTGGACTAGTGTAATGTCATGTGACCTGTGGCTCAAGTGTTCCGCTGCCAGTCTCTGCAATCGGCATCACACTTCTGCTGATGTGTGGGTGTATGTCACTCCTGTCTTGCGTCGGGCAGTGCACTTGCACTGGGACACAGCTATTTCCATGGCGTGGCATGGGGAGGTTCTCAATCACCGTGTGTAGCTGGGTCTTGGAAGGAGTGTCACCTTGCATCCATACGTGTCCTGGGCATGTAGCACATGCCTGACTCCCTATGTGGCATGTGTGTATTGCCAGATTTACATGTGCTCAGTAGACATGAGTTGTTCTCGTAGTGCACTCACTCTTCCTTGTCACTTCCAAATTACTGCAGAGCGCCTCCTGTTGCCCGAAGAATTCCAGACTTGGCCACCATGCAGGAGAATGACAGGATCCGGCTCTACCGCTTCACCCAACCGTTGATTCTGGAGCTGACGGCGAGACTGGCACCACACCTGCAACCGCAGCACAGGTATCCTACGGCACTGACACCCCAGCTGAAGGTAATGGCTGCCCTACATTTCCTTGCCACGGGTACCTTCCAAAATACCATAGCTCATGTTGGTGGCATGTCCCAGAGCATGTTCAGCGGTGTGCTGCATGATTTCTTGGAGGCCATGTTGATTCACCTGGATGACTTCATCAAGTTCCCAACCCCTGAACAGATGACTGAGGTCAAGCGTGGTTTCTATGCCCTGGGAGGGATGCCCCATGTCATTGGGTCCATAGATGGGACACATGTAGGTTTGGTACCACCACACGCACGGGAGGTGGCGTACCGCAATCGGAAGCACTACCACTCCATCAATGCCCTTGTGGTGTGTCTGTCCAACATGGTGATTTCACATGTCTGTGCTCGTTTCCCAGGATCAGCACACGATGCCTACATCATGAGGCGTAGCGGGATGCCTGATATGATGATGCAGCTGCGCAACGAACGAGCATGTGTTGTTGGTGGGTACAGTCTGTCTGTCCTGTATTCTGTTTGGCCGAGCAGCACTACCGCTTCGCCAGTTCTAACGATGTCCATGTGCTTCCCATGTAGGGGACGCTGGCTATCCCAACATGCCTTGGCTGCTGACACCTCTCCGCAACCCCATCACGCCGGCCCAGCTCCGCTACAACACCACCCATGGCCGGACAAGGCGAGTGATAGAGAGGACGTTTGGCATGCTGAAGAGCCGATTCCGGTGCCTCCACAAGACCGGCGGCGCACTCCCATATGCCCCGGCAAAGGTTTGCAAGATCTTCATGGTCTGCTGCATGCTGCACAACATGGCAGTTGAAAGAGCTGTGCCACTCATCCTGAATCAACATGACGAGGACCATCCACCCGTGGAGGACGAAGGGCTTGGCAATGGGGCTAGTGATGTGGAGGATGTGGAGCCGCAAGAGGACATCCGGACTCGGCTCATACGTGACTTCTTTGCTTAGTGGTGAGTACCAGTGTCTGAGTGTGCACGCCTTGGTCCCCGTGTGGCATGTGTTGTGATGTGTGTGTCCACCTGCATGTATGGCACGTGAGTCAGAGGTGTGTGTGGGTGTGTCACTGGAGTGATGGTGGCAGTGATGGTAGTATTTCCCCAGTCATAATTGTGACCTAGCATGTTGTCATCCATACATGTGTCGAGTCAATGCACATGCAAGTGGCTGTGCTTTTTGTGGCTGACTTCTTGTGTGTCTCTCTTCCCCAGGTACCTGCGCATGCCATCTGCTGGTTGCATTGTTGTGGCACTGCTATTCCTCATGGACATGGCATCGTGGGCTGACTCAGCGTTACAGGCACGGACACGTTTGGAAGTCTCCATGGGGTAAGGGATGCATCTGGGGTGTATTGGGTGTGGCAGTTGTTCACGATGTGTGCACACTGCCCAGGTCGGGGTTTGGTTCCTCTGCAGTCATGTTGCATCCCCATGGGACACGACATGCAGCTGGGTACACCAGAATAGATGGGCTGCCTGGTTGTCAGTCATCAGTGATGGGATGGTGGATTGTGATGATGGCATCAATGTGTGTGACACTGCCCTCGGACACATACGGTTGACATTGGCTTGACATGGCGTGGGACTTCCACATCAGCGGATCTATGGTGTATGGCAGGCTCTCCGTGTGCAGCTGTGGGTATTTAGCTGTTAGCCGACGCTTGTGTGCCAGTACCATGGCTATCACGCATTTGTGCTGCAGAAGGGGGGTGCCAGTGTTTGAGCCACATGTTACTCCACATGATGTGTTCATGTGTACTTCAAGTTGCCTCTGCAATCCCAAAAACATGACTATTAAAGGTGTCCCTATGCCTCCAAGGTGCCTCTGCTCAGTCAATGCTGGTGTGTTGGCACGGTGCATCCTGCATGTCTGGCATGGTATTCCCAGATTGTGGCTATGTGTCAATGTGTCGAGTGGCAAGATGCAAGCTGTGTGTGTGTGCTGAGACTGTGTATTGGGCATGATGTCCATGACTGTGTGGGTAGTGTGACATGTGCCATCCCCATGCATCCAACGTTGTCCAGGCCCCCATTCTCTGCATCCACCGGACTCAAGCTTGCAGGACATGGTTCTGCCACCTGTCTACACGTACCTGGGTGCCCCCCAGGACACGGGCCAGGTTCCCTGACCTCTGCGCATGACTGTTGCTGTACTCAATGTGTCTGTCAGCACGGTTGTTCGGCCACCCCCTCAGCTGGTTCTGCACATCACGGGTGTGTATGGTGCTCCATGTCTGTCTTGCCTAATAAACTGTGACCCATGTGTCCTGTGCCAGACTCAGGCCCCAGGGTGTGGATGGTTGAAGTGAACAGATGACTCAGGCATGTTTAGACTGTACAAGACACATGTTAGGTAATAATGCTACCAGCAGGCATCTACTCTTAATAGTGTGATTTATTAGGGGGGGGGGGACAAAGTGGGGGGCTTTCCGGGATTAGGGAATCCAAAGTTCAGTAGGGGAGTTGGTGTCCTTGCCATTGGAAATCCTCATAGTCCATGCCACAGTCTTTGTCAACATTGGTCAGCCAGTGACCAGCAGGGCCATGTGGCAGAGAATGTCTCTTGATGCTGTGATGCTGTTGCTCCAGTGGGCCAGGTGCCAGGCCAGGTGTCCTGGGAGATGGTGATGTAGCAGCCACCCTCACGGTCCTTTCCGTGGACGACCCGGCTTCCTGCGGGGAACCTCAGCAGCAGGCCGTGACGACGTCTGGGATGCTCCGTCGGATGTTTCCTCCTCCTCCTCATGATCCCTCCCTGTGGGTGGTGATGTTCTCCGCCTTCTGGCACAGGGAGGGTCGGCCATGGTGTCGGCCATCCGACGGAGTTCAGCGTGAATCCCCTGGGACGCCGTCACTTGCTCAGCCTGTCTGTCCTCCATCCTCCGTTGGTGTAGCTGTAGACAGGCTATTAGCTCCGCATGTTGCTGGGCCTGCTGGACCTTGATCCCCTCGAGGACGGACACAACCTGGGCCATGCCCGTGGTGTCCTGCCGGTATGAGTCCAGGATGTTACGGACATGTGAAAATACCGGATCCCCAGCCAACTGGTCAGGCTCGCGCCTCCGCCGTCCTCCACTCCCACCACCCCTGCCCACTTGCGTCTGGCCTGCACTTGTGGGCACATCGGGTCTCCGGGACCCCTGAGGGGTGGCATTGGCGTTGTCGCCTGCCTCCTCCTGGGTGCCCGGGACACCGTGTCCCTCCTGGCGAGCCTGGCTGCATTGTGGTGTTGGGGCAGGGATCCTGGGTGTCTCCTGGGATGTGGCAGGAGTGGGGGTGGTGGTTGGCACGGTTGTACCTGACGCAGGTGCTGCAGGTGGTTGGACACCAGAGGGGCCAGGTCGGTCGGGGTCGTCCGCAGAGTGGTGAGAGTGGTCGCTGCCGGTGGGATCGGTCTCCTGCAGATCCGGGTCCTGTGAGTGTTCCCCCCAACTATGGGGTGCAGCACGACGTTGACCTGTGTGTGAGAGAGAAAATGTTAATTTTGATCCATGCAACATCCATGTTTCATCCGTTACAAAGTTGGCACATTTCCTCTTGGAATTAGGATCTGTCTTGCATTCCACTCACAGTGCACTTGTGCATGTGTGTGTCCCTTGGGCACCAATTTGGCCCCTTTAACTATGTGTGGCACAGTCTTACTTGCTGCGTCAAGTGTGACTGCAGTCAGCAGTGGAGTGTGCATGTGTGCCGAGCTATGCATTTGCGCCTTCCTTGTAGCACTGTACATGTGCACATGGAGTGGATCCACACACTCATATGATGCAGGTGGCTGTCCTTGTGCTCGTGTACAGGTTGTGACATGGCCCTGCGTTTTGCCATGATGAAGAGGGGGGGTTCTGGCACTGGCCACCCTTGTCTACATGCACGCAGTCCACCTGCTGACGAGCAGACATTCCCACACACCACAGGACTGATTTGCTCTCCCTGTGTCTCCCTCCTTCTCTGTCCCCCTCTCCCTCCCTCTCTGTCCCCCTCTCCCTCCCTCTGTGTCCCCCTCTCCCTCCCTCTGTGTCCCCCTCTCCCTCCCTCTGTGTCCCCCTCTCCCTCCCTCTGTGTGTCAGCCTCCTCCCTCTGTCCATCTTCCTGTGTCTCCCTCCCTCTGTGTCCCCCTCTCCCTCCCTCTGTGTGTCAGCCTCCTCCCTCTGTCCATCTTCCTGTGTCTCCCTCCCTCTGTGTCCCCCTCTCCCTCCCTCTGTGTGTCAGCCTCCTCCCTCTGTCCATCTTCCTGTGTCTCCCTCCCTCTCTGTCCCCCTCTCCCTCCCTCTCTGTCCCCCTCTCCCTCCCTCTCTGTCCCCCTCTCCCTCCCTCTGTGTGTCAGCCTCCTCCCTCTGTCCATCTTCCTGTGTCTCCCTCCCTCTCTGTCCCCCTCTCCCTCCCTCTCTGTCCCCCTCTCCCTCCCTCTGTGTGTCAGCCTCCTCCCTCTGTCCATCTTCCTGTGTCTCCCTCCCTCTCAGTCCCCCTCTCCCTCCCTCTGTGTCCCCCTCTCCCTCCCTCCGTGTGTCACCCTCTGTCACCTTGGCCCAGCTTCCTGGGCACACACTGTTAGCAGATCTTTGAGTGGCCCTTGGCCTGTTGATGTGAGTTTGTTTCTGATCTCCAGGCACCCATTTTGTCTGCTGTGTGTCTGTGCGCTGCTGCTGTGGTGGTGTGTGCTGCCACTCTTTCACACTGTTGGCTGTTCATTAGCTGCTGGCATGTGCAAAACCGTGCCTTCACCCCCATGTGTTGATGCAAGGCATCCGCCATTTGCTGGCAAGTCATTCCTGTGTTGGGACACAGTGTTTGTCTGGCTGTGACCTAGGCCATATGGGCAGAGGGCATTGTTGTCTGCTTTGGAGTCGCACTATGTGATTCTTGGTGCCCAGCCTCCCGCCATCCGGGTTACCGTGTCATGTGTTGTTGTCTTCTGTGGCCTGTGACTTGACATTGTCCAGCTGGGTGCATGGGGCATGGTGGCAGCAGTGGCATGTGCCTGCTCATGGAGTGTGGTTGAGTAATGCGATGGCTTGTGGTGGTTGCGTGCCTGTTATTAATTTTGGTTGTGGTTGCAGTTCCCCCCATGTGAGGTGCGTTGTTTGTGTACTCACCCGGGTCTCGGAGTCCTTCTACTCCTTCAACTGCCTCCACCGGCAGTATGGCCATCACCCTCTCCTCCCAGGGATGGTACTGTACGGGTCTGCGGGAGGGCCCTCCTCCGGTGGCGTTGGCCTGGTCGTGTTCCTCCTGTCTCTTGGCTCTGACCCTCCTCCGCAGATCGTACCACCTGTTCTGGCAATCCTGCTTGGTCCTCCTGGTGTCCGCAACAGCATTCACAGCATCGACGATGGTCTGCCACATGGCTGTTTTGGCTGCCTGGCTGGTGCTTCTGACCAATGTTCCAAAGATCTGTGGCTCGACTCTGAGGATTTGATCAACAAGGACCTCCAACTCTCGGTGACTGAACTTTGGATTCTTGGTAGTGGGCATGGTGAGGGGTGTGGGTGGGGATGGTGTGGGTGTGGGGGGTGTGTGGATGTTGGGGGGGGGTGTGGATGGTTGTGTGTGTGTGTGAATGTGATGAGAGGGTGTTTGTGAGGGTGGTCGTGTGAAGGTGTGCAAGTGTAAGATGTGGTGTCGCTTGTAGTCTGGTTCTGTGGTGTCTGGCAGCAGTGGGTCTGTTGCAAAGGCTCATGGTTTGTGTGTGTGGGCCCTTTTTATTGGTCCATGGGTGGGTGTGGCAGTGTTTGAATTTTGGGTGGGTGTGTTATAAGGAGTGGTGGTGTATTGGGCCTCTGTTTGTTTTTGACAGTTGCAGGTCAGTGATTGTGTTATTTTAGTGGTTGTTGACCATGTTTAGTGGCTGTGTGCCTTTCGAATGGTGTATTGTTGAGTTGTTTTGTTTTGTCCTTGTTGTGTACGTGCGTTTTGAGCGTGTGTACGGTGTGTACATGGCCCATTTGGTTGTACGATTTGGTCCTTGTGTGTGGCTTTGTACGACTCGTACATGCGGTTGTGATGTTGGGGCATGGGGTGCGCTCCGTACTTAGGAGGTTGTGTTGGGGGTGCGCCAGGAACGTACTGGGGTGGGGGTACGACTGGAACGTACTGGGGTGTACATAGACGGTGGTACGACACGTACTGGGGTGGGGGTACGACTGGAACGTACTGGGGTGTACATAGACGGTGGTACGACACGTACAGGGGTGGGGGGGTGTACATTGACGGTGGTACGACACGTACAGGGGTGGGGGGGTGTACATTGACGGTGGTACGACACGTACTGGGGTGGGGGTACGACTGGAACGTACTGGGGTGTACATAGACGGTGGTACGACACGTACAGGGGTGGGGGGGTGTACATTGACGGTGGTACGACACGTACAGGGGTGGGGGGGTGTACATTGACGGTGGTACGACACGTACTGGGGTGGGGGTACGACTGGAACGTACTGGGGTGTACATAGACGGTGGTACGACACGTACAGGGGTGGGGGGGTGTACATTGACGGTGGTACGACACGTACAGGGGTGGGGGGGTGTACATTGACGGTGGTACGACACGTACTGGGGTGGGGGTACGACTGGAACGTACTGGGGTGTACATAGACGGTGGTACGACACGTACAGGGGTGGGGGGGTGTACATAGACGGTGGTACGACACGTAGAGGGGTGGGGGGTGTACATTGACGGTGGTACGACACGTACTGGGGTGGGGGGGTGTACATTGACGGTGGTACGACACGTACAGGGGTGGGGGGTGTACATTGACGGTGGTACGACACGTACAGGGGTGGGGGGGTGTACATAGACGGTGGTACGACACGTACAGGGGTGGGGGGGTGTACATTGACGGTGGTACGACACGTACAGGGGTGGGGGGGTGTACATTGACGGTGGTACGACACGTACAGGGGTGGGGGGGTGTACATTGACGGTGGTACGACACGTACAGGGGTGGGGGGGTGTACATTGACGGTGGTACGACACGTACTGGGGTGGGGGTACGACTGGAACGTACTGGGGTGTACATAGACGGTGGTACGACACGTACAGGGGTGGGGGGGTGTACATTGACGGTGGTACGACACGTACAGGGGTGGGGGGGTGTACATTGACGGTGGTACGACACGTACTGGGGTGGGGGTACGACTGGAACGTACTGGGGTGTACATAGACGGTGGTACGACACGTACAGGGGTGGGGGGGTGTACATTGACGGTGGTACGACACGTACAGGGGTGGGGGGGTGTACATTGACGGTGGTACGACACGTACTGGGGTGGGGGTACGACTGGAACGTACTGGGGTGTAGGTAGACGGGGCTATGACACGTACTGGGGTGGGGGTGTGGCTCGAACGTACTGGGGTGTAGGTACACGGGGGGTACGACACGTACTGGGGTGGGGGTACGACTGGAACGTACTGGGGTGTAGGTAGACGGGGCTGTGACACGTACTGGGGTGGGGGTGTGGCTCGAACGTACTGGGGTGTAGGTACACGGGGGGTACGACACGTACTGGGGTGGGGGTGCGACTGGAACGTACTGGGGTGTACATAGACGGTGATACGACACGTACAGGGGTGGGGGGGTGTACATTGACGGTGGTACGACACGTACTGGGGTGGGGGTACGACTGGAACGTACTGGGGTGTACATAGACGGGTGGGGGTATACATATACGGGGGGTACGTGTCGGACGTACGGGGGCTGGGGAGAGTGTTGGGCGCGTATGCGGGCACATGTCTCCATGGTTGCTATTGGTGTTCAGTGCGGACGGTGTTTTTTCCATACGGTTGTAGGCTCGGACGCACGGGATGGATCGTGATTCCTCGGTCGGACTTGGATTTTTACGTTTGTAAGGTAAATCGTCCGAGGACGTGTCGGACACATTTTCCGACCCGAGGACGTGTGGGGAATGATTCCCGGTGCGGTTCGTATGGACTTTTTACCATGCGAATCGTGATTGCCAGTTCGTACGGCACTTGTACGATTCGTACGGTAAAAAGACCCGATACGAGTCGCACGGGGGAATTTTTTACCGGATCGTGATCGGCACCATAGTCTTAAATCCACCTTGTGCCTCTTTAATCCATGGCCAGACACTCCCAGCCCCTTTATCTCATACTTGCTGGTTCTTGCTTTCTCCCTTAGTGACAGTTTTCCTTCATTCTCTTCCTCCGCATTTCAATAGGCAAATAAAATAAGTGCCGGTCCCCAAAATGAGGTTCGGTGACCCCACTGGCACCCACTGGCTCCAACTAACAATGGGATGGGCGAAAAATAACAAATGTCTTATAGAGCGTGACCAGCTTAGACTATTTATCCAAACCATATGTAACTGTCTACAAATGAATAAACAAATTAAGGGAAGTGAAGAGGTGCTGTAGAGCATGACCTAACCCTCCTCTGACACATAACTTTACACAAACTATAGAACCCAACTTGATTGGGTCAATCTAACAACCCTCCCGTCGACCTAAGGAGAAGAGAATCCGTTTGATTTAGAGAACTCTCACCCACCAGGAGTACCCCTCGTCGCATGCTTCATTATAGAGTTTGTTCCCGTTCTGTGTGCTACAACCTGTGAGATGCACATGAGCACTTTGTAGCAAAAGTAATAGGGTAGTGAGGGGGGGTTTATAGGTTTCCCTTTAGAAATACCTCTCTGGTAGCCTTAATGTTTTAATCTGGGCACCAGCCGGTATGATTCAAAACAGGATGAGTTAGGAAGTCCCGGGGCTCTAGGTACCCCTACTTCCTCATAGAGTAAACATGATTCTTCCATTTATGTTCCTAAATGATCTTGGCTTTTGTAAGGACCCTTTATACCACCACATTCCACATCTATTCCATAAGCCTGACGTAACTGGTGAATATTCCATTCATACATCAGGCACAGGTAATCCACCTACTTGGTGTCTATAAACTGGTATCTGAAAAGAGAGAGAACAAACATAACTGTTAAGGGATTATGCACAGATGTAGAAAGACCATGCTCTTAACTCATTGTTCATGCCATTAGCAGTATCACGTTGCCTTATAAATTTGTCTCTCATCAAAAACCATGAGGTTAAGTCCAAAAAATGGGGTTTGACCCTATGGAAATAACCAAATGCAAACATGAGCACATCACACTCAAGCACACATAGTGGATACATACATTTTAAGGCACTTAATAGTGCTCCATAGGCACACGGAGGAGAGGGTCGTACATCTTGTCACACACTGCATTGCGAAAGAAAAAAGAAAGGAAAGAATTAAGCATTAGGATCATCTGGTGAATTAAAGTCTCCACCTTACAAGCATCTATGCCATATTTATAACTCTAAGGTCTCCGTCTGGCCTGCTTGCCTAAAATACCTCAGTCTGTGCCTGCATCTTGAGGCAACCGAGCATCCGGAGCAGTTTAAATACGCTTTCTTCTGACAGCTGCATCTCGTAATTAAATACACCTGACTTTTCTCCCATGTCTCAGGGCCTTGAGAGAGTAAGACTAGAGTGTATCTGAAACAAAATGGCTACCAATAGTGGCACTACTTCTTGTTCCATGCAATGTCCTAATTGTTAAATTGAAACAAGTGAATGGTAAAATTCCTGTGAGGGACAATCTTTTCCAAAATATGTTTATAGACAGAAACACCTGCAGTTTCTGAATAGGGGCACATTACCATATGTTAAACAATAAGTGATTAAATCAAATATTAAAAGCAGGTATTAATAAACTGACCTATGATACTAGTACTAGAGAAGGACTGAAAGGATGCATTATCACTGAGTGAACTGTCCACATGGGATATTATCATTTAGTCCTGATATATATGTGTTGAAAGTTTGAAAATCCATTGTTGTTCCTTCTCGAGCAGGGTTCTTTCACAGTTAACAGGGGTTGGTTGGGGTTTTAATACCACCCAGTTGAAGTCAGTCAATTTGTGGCACTTTCAATGTAATGTGTTGGAATTTTGGCCATGTTATGGCCACATCTTAAGTGACTTATGTGGTCACAAATTCTGGTTATGATTTTGTGACTTGTCATCCTGATATGTTGTAGTTTGTATGGACAGGTTATCATGTAGACCACCCAGGAGGTGTTATGATTGGTGAATTGTCTAATATCCCACAGGTGGTTGGTCTCCAGATCCACACTCTTGGTAACTTTTAATGTTGAATGCTACAGTTCCTGCATGGGTGGTGTCCAGTTACTCTTGGTAGAAGACCCAGGGTGGGGATGTTCTGTGGTTCCTGCGTAGGGTTCTAGAATGAATCGAATATGGATATTCTACCCTCTCTGGCCTACCCAAGATCTCCACGGCCCCCCTAAAAGCTTGCCTCAACACAGCCGCCTGACTCCTAACAGGTTCTAAAAAATTCGACCACATCTCACCACATCTGAAATCTCTGAACTGGCTTCCTCTTGAAGCCAGAATCCAAATCAAACTTGCATGTATCACTCACAAAGCACTACACACTAAATCCCCTGCATTTCTCACCCACAAACTCATGGCGCCCGGAGGAGCCAGAAACTCCCGGTCCTCCAGAGACCTCTTGCTCTAGCCATCCCACTTCCGAAAGAAAAAAACCTACAATCGTGCATTTTCTGGGGCTGCACCAAGGAGCTGGATCTCACTGACACCCTCCATCAGAAGAATTCCCTCACTGGCACTTTTTAAAATGGAGGCCAAAACATTCCTAATGGGCAAGTTCCTCTCATAACTCTTGCATTGCACACATCGTTCAGCGACCTTGTTTTATTTTGTTGCTACTACACCCCGGACTGTCTGGCTGCTATCCACCTTGCACCTCCCTGTACTCCCACATATCTAACTCTTGGACTTTCTCTACATTTTGACTTGAAAATTTGTTTTATTTCCTGTCGTGTTCCCGACCCCACAGACCACACGAGACACGCAAGGTCTTTCAGGTATTCTTTATTTATTATTCTTCATCTCACGAGTGGGCCCTGACCTCTCGCCCTGAGGTCCTGCCC
Source organism: Triturus cristatus (assembly GCF_964204655.1). NCBI lineage: Eukaryota > Metazoa > Chordata > Amphibia > Caudata > Salamandridae > Triturus > Triturus cristatus. The sequence continues at coordinate 305,940,859 of NC_140582.1, read as the reverse complement.
TGGAATGCCCTTTGTTCCCCTTGCCCCCCTCCTCTCACCGGAACTGGTGTCCAGTGTCCTCTGGCCTCTGCCCTTGTGTCCCAGGGTGCTAGTGCCCCTGGTCTGGGCATGACATCTCCCCCCTTGTTGCAAACAAACATTTTTTTTTTTTTATGTACTTAGAGAGAGAGAGAGAGATAGTGAGTGAGAGAGAGAGAGAGAGAGAGAGAGAGAGAGAGAGAGAGAGAGAGAGAGAGAGAGAGAGAGAGAGAGAGCCTCCACGGACCTCTGTCTCCTCACATTTCTTCAATTATTCTTTTTGTTTTCTTGCATTCTCTTCTCGGTCGTTGCGTTCTGATGTCCGCTAGATCCGTCTCCTCGTGTGTCTCTTCCTTCAGCCCATGTATTGGCGGCTCCTCTTCTTTTGATTTCAATTCTCTGAAGTGCGAGCTGTTGCGAGTGATGTGGTATGGCCCTGCTGAAGCCGTTATCATTGGCCCTTTCACTCCTGTCACTGTCAGTGGGTCCCTTGAGAAAACACTGTCTGACTTTCGCACTTGTCTCTGCCGTACCACCACGGTGTCTCCTTCTTCTATCTTTGTGCTTGCCGCGTGTCTTCTCCGATCAGCATATGCCTTCATCTTTTCTTTCGCTTGGGTGTCTCTCGTTGCTATGTCCTGTCGCTCTGTGCTTTCCTTTTCTTTCACTTGTGGCAACCTCGTTCTGCTTGATCGCCCCAACACCAGTTCTGCGGGGCACCTTCCTGTGGAGCTGTGAGGGGTGTTTCGATAATCCCTTAGGACCTGGCACAGAGCTTGTCCTATTGAGATCTGCGTCAACTTTGCTCTTTGTATTGCCTTTTTGATTGTTCCCATGAACCGTTCTGCCATCCCATTTGCTTGTGGCCATAGGGGAGTTATTCGTCGATGATTGATCCCGAGGTATTCCATGAACCTTTTGAACTCTTCGCCTGAAAATGGGGGCCCATTGTCCGTCTTCAGTGTCTGTGGTGATCTCCATGCTGCGAAAATGTCGTCCAGGACTGGCAGTGTTGCGTTTGCTGACATTGAAGCTACCTGCCTCACTATTGGGAATCTGGAGAATTTGTCTATTATTACCAGCAGGTAATTTCCTGTCTCCAGAGGTCCATAGAAGTCAGCCGCCAGTTCTGTACACACTGCCTTTGGTAGTTTGGACATTTGCAGTGGCTCCGGCTTTGATGGGGGACCTGTTACTTGGCAGATGTGGCAGTGCATCACGGTGTCTTCCACCATGTTGTCCAGTCCCGGGAACCACACTTTTTCTCGTAGCATTTTTTTTGTTGCCACAATCCCTCGATGTGACTCATGTGCTAGTTCTTCTGTCCTTCTCCTCAGAGTTTGCGGTATTACAATTCGGGTGCCTCTCATCATTATTCCATTTTCGCTTTCGGAGAGTTCTTCGCTGATCTTTTTGAATGCAAGCAGTTCTTCTTTTCTCACTCCTTCTTCCCAGTTGTTGTTGTTGTTGACGTGCCTCCACCTTTGCTGTTTCGTCACTTTCATTATTGCTTGCATGGTGGGGTCTTTCCTTGTCTCCTGTTCCAGTTCTTCCATTGATATCGTTGCCGGTGTGTTGAGTTTGAGTGCAAAGTTTAGGTATTCCTCCGCCATCGTTGTTGCTTGAGATGCTTGTGGCAGGGGGTGCCTTAACACATAATCCGCAGGATTGTGTTCTTTCCCTGGTTTGTGTATTATTTTGAAATTGTAGTCCATTAGCCGTATCCCCCACCTCTCTATCCTGGGTGGTATTTTTGCATTTGGGTTTCCGTATATTGTTATCAGCGCTTGGTGATCTGTTATTATTGTGAACGGTTTTCCGTAGATGAACATGTGGTAGTGTTCACATGCCCATACTGGTGAGTAGACAAAGGTGCCGATTACGATCCGGTAAAAAAATTCCCCGTACGACTCGTATCCGGTCTTTTTACCGTACGAATCGTACAAGTGCCGTACAAACTGCCAATTACGATTCGCATGATAAAAAGTCCATACGAACCGCCTTGGGAATTATTCCCCACACGTCCTCGGGTCGGAAAATGTGTCCGACACGTCCTCGGACGATTTACCTTACAAATGTGAAAAGTCAAGTCCGACCGAGTAATCACGATCCATCCCGTGCGTCCGATGTCACAACCGTATGGAAAAAACAATGTCCGCACCTAACTCCCATAGCAACCATGGAGACATGTGCCTGCATACGCGCCCAACACTCCCCCCAGCCCCCGTACGTCCGAGACGTACCCCCCCGTGTATGTACACCCCCACCCGTGTATGTACACCCCTGTACGTTCGAGTCGCACCCCCACCACTCTACGTGTCGTACCCCCATGTATGTACACCCCTGTACGTTCGAGTCCTACCCCCACCCGTGTACGTGTCCTACCCCCGTGTATGTACACCCCTGTACGTTCGAGTCGTACCCCCACCCCTGTACGTGTCGTACCCCCGTGTATGTACACCCCTGTACGTTCGAGTCGTACCCCCACGTCTGTACGTATCCTACCCCCGTGTATGTACACCCCTGTACGTTCGAGTCGTACCCCCACCCCTGTACGTGTCCTACCCCCGTGTATGTACACCCCTGTACGTTCGAGTCGTACCCCCACCCCTGTACGTGTCCTACCCCCGTGTATGTACACCCCTGTACGTTCGAGTCGTACCCCCACCCCTGTACGTGTCGTACCCCCCTGTATGTACACCCGTGTACGTCAGAGTCGCACCCCCACCACAACCTCCTAAGTACGGAGTGCACCCCAGGCCCCAACATCACAACCGCATGTACGAGTCGTACCAAGCCACACACAAGGACAGCACCGTACAACCAAATGGCCCATGTACACACCGTACACACGCTAAAAACGCACGTACACAACCAGGACAAACCAAAACAACACAAGAATACACCATTCGAATGGCACAAAGCCACAAAACATGTCCAACAACCACTAAAAAAACACATTCACTGACCTGCAACTGCCAAAAACAAACAGAGGCCCAAAACACCACCACTCCTTATAACACACCCACCCAAACTTCAAACACAGCCACACCCACCAATGGACCAATAAAAAGGGCCCACACACACAAACCATGAGCCTTTGCAACAGACTCACTGCTGCCAGACACCACAGACAACCTACAGCACCATACTACAAGCTTCACCACACCTTACACTTGCACACCTTCACACAACCACCTTCACAACCACCCCCTCATCACATTCACATACACACACACCTGCACAACCACACCCACACACCCACAACCATCCACACACACCCCCCACCATCCACACCCACACCCCTCACCATGCCCACTAACAAGAATCCAAAGTTCAGTAACCGAGAGTTGGAGGTCCTTGTCGATGAAATCCTCAGAGTCGAGCCACAGCTCTTTGGAACATTGGTCAGACAGACCAGCATGGCAGCAAAAACAGCCATGTGGCAGACCATCGTCGATGCTGTGAATGCTGTTGCGTCCACCAGAAGGACCAGGCATGAATGCCAAGCCAGGTGGTACGATCTGCGGAGGAGGGTCCGAGCCAAGATGCTGGATGAACACAACCAGGCCAACGCCACTGGAGGAGGGCCGTCCCGCAGACCCGTACACTACCAGCCCTGGGAGGAGAAGGTGATGGCCATACAGCCGGTGGAGGCAGTCGAAGGATTAGGAGGACTCCGAAACCCGGGTGAGTACACAAACAACGCACCTCACATGGGGGGAACGTCATCCACAACCAAAATCACTAACAGGCACGCAACCACCCCAAGCTATCGCATGACTCAACCACACTCCATGAACACGCACATGCCACTGCCGCCACCATGCCCCATGCACCCAGCTGGACAATGTCAAGTCACAGGCCACAGAAGACACCAACACATGACACGGTAACCCGGATGGCGGGAGGGTGGGCCCCAAAATTCACATAGTGCAACTCAGAAGCAGACAACAATGCCCTCTGCCCATATGGCCTAGGTCACAGCCAGACAAACACTGTGTCCCCACACAGGAAAGACCCGCCAGCAAATGGCGGACACCTTGCATCAACACATGGGGGTGAAGGCACTGTTTTGCACATGACAGCAGCTAATGAACAGCCAACATTGTGAAAGAGTGGCAGCACACACCACCACAGCAGCAGCGCCGAGACACACACTACACCCAATGGGTGCCTGGAGATCAGAAACAAACTCACATCAACAAGCCAAGGGCCATTCAAAGATCTGCTAACAGTGTGTGCCCAGGAAGCTGGGCTGAGGTGACAGAGGGTGACACACAGAGGGAGGGAGAGGGGGACAGAGAGGGAGGGAGAGGGGGACAGAGAGGGAGGGAGACACAGGGAGACGGACAGAGGGAGGAGGCTGACACATGGAGGGAGGGAGAGGGGGACAGAGAGGGAGGGAGACACAGGGACACGGACAGAGGGAGGAGGCTGACACACGGAGGGAGGGAGAGGGGGACAGAGAGGGAGGGAGACACAGGGACACGGACAGAGGGAGGAGGCTGACACACGGAGGGAGGGAGAGGGGGACAGAGAGGGAGGGAGACACAGGGACACAGACAGAGGGAGGAGGCTGACACACGGAGGGAGGGAGAGGGGGACAGAGAGGGAGGGAGACACAGGGAGAGCAAATCAGCCGTGTGGTGTGTGGGAATGTCTGCTCGTCAGCAGGTAGACTGCGTGCATGTAGCCAAGGGTGGCCAGTGCCAGAACCCCCCCTCTTCTCCATGGCAAAACACAGGGCCATGTCACAACCTGTTCACGAGCACAACGACAGCTACCTGCATTATATAAGTGTGTGGATCCACTCCATGTGCACATGTACAGTGCTACACGAAAGGCGCCAATGCATGGCTCGCCACACCTGCCCACTCCACTGCTGACTGCAGTCACACTTGACGCAGCAAGTAAGACTGTGCCACACATAGTTAAAGGGGCCAAAGTGGTGCCCAAGGGACACACCCATGCACAAGTGCACTGTGAGTGGAATGCAAGACAGATCCTAATTCCAAGAGGAAATGTGCCAACTTTGAAACTGATGAAACATGGATGTTGCATGGACCAAAATTAACATTGTCTCTCTCACACACAGGTCAACCTCGTGGTTCACCCCCCAACACTGGGGGGGAAGACTCACAGGACCCGGATCTGCGGGAGCCCGATCCCACCGGCAGCGACGACTCTCACCACTCTGTGGACGACCCCGACCAACCTGGCCCCTCTGGTGTCCAACCACCTGCAGCACCTGTGTCAGGTACAACGGGGCCAACCACCACCCCCACTCCTGCCACATCCCAGGAGACACCCAGGATCCCTGCCCCACCACCACAAAGCAGCCAGGCTGGCCAGGAGGGACACGGTGTCCCGGGCACCCAGGAGGAGGCAGGCGACAACGCCAATGCCACCCCTCAGGGGTCCCGGAGACCTGATGTGCCCACAAGGGCAGGCCAGGTGCAAGTGGGCAGGGGTGGTGGGAGTGGAGGACGGCGGAGGCGCCAGCCTGACCAGTTGGCTGGGGAACCGGTATATTCCCATGTCCGTAACATCCTGGACACATACCGGCAGGACACCACGGGCATGGCCCAGGTTGTGTCCACCCTCAATGAGATCAAGAGGACCCTCGATGAGATAAAGACCCAGCAGGCCCAGCAACATGCCTGTCTACTGCAACACCAACGGAGGATGGAGGACAGACAGGCTGAGCAAGTGACGGTGTTCCAGGGGATTCACAATACACTCCGTCGGATGGCCGACAACATGGGCAACCCTCCCTGTGCCAGAAGGCGTAGAACATCACCACCCACAGGGAGGGATCAGGAGGAGGAGGAAACATCCGATGGAGCATCCCAAACATCGTCACGGCCTGCTTCTGAGGGTCCCCGCAGGAGGCCGGGTCGTCCACGGAAAGGACCGTGAGGGTCGGCGCTACATCACCATCTCCCAGGACACCTGGCCTGGCACCTGGCCCACTGGAGCAACAGCATCACAGCATCAAGAGACATTCTCTGCCACATGGCCTTGCTGGTCAGGCGCGTACAGGCGCGTGTACGGCCCTACCACTATGGGTGTTCTTGCGTATGCGTAATCGTAGTAGTACGGACCGTACACACGCCCGTACGCTCCATATCACTATGGGTGTTCTCACGTATGCGTACACGTAGTGATAGGGAGCGTACAGGCGCGTGTACGGCCCGTACCACTACGAGTACGCATACGCGAGGACACCCAGAGTGATAGTGAACATAGGCACGCGTGTACGGGCCGTTGCTATGCATTTGGGGTACCCTAGGGCCCCGGAACGCACCGTACCTGTGTGTGAAGCTCCAAATTACATAGGGGACACATGAGGGACAAGTATTAAGGCCTACATGCATGCTGGTTGTCATGGAGACCAAGTTCAAATTTTGAATTTGTTCAGGAAGCTGCACGGCAGAAGTCAGTTGGAATGAATCTACTTTGTTGCAATGTGTTTGTGGGGCTGGCATCATGCAGGAGAAAAAAACAGATTGAGAACCCACATACTGCTAGGTTTGAAGGGATTGGAGGAAACATAGGATGCAAATGTGAGTGACCAATCACTCTGTACTCCTGTGCATGAGATGGGCCAGCAAGGCAGATATAAGGCAGCCAGGTCCCATGAGGGAGCACTTGCCTGCAAATCTCTGTATTCCACGACCCAGCTGCTGCTACTGATTCCCTGGAACCATGTCAAGGGCTGTGGAGAGGTCACAGCCATTCACCCTGGAGGAGAACATGGCTTTGGTGGATGTGATCCTCCCACGGTACCCCATGCTGTATGGGCGACCAGGTTATCAGGTGAGTGCAGTGTCCACTGGCACAGACTGTGTCCCTTTTTAGTGACTGTGACTTCTGCCATTGTGTCCAGGTGTGACACACATGCTATGTACTGTAGGGGGGGTCCCAGGGGGGGAATGCCTGATGTCTCCCAGCAGTGCCCTGAGACAGGAGGGGTGTGTGCAGAGTCCTCCCAGCAGTGCCCTGAGACAGGAGGGGTGGGGGCCTATCACTCCCAGCAGTGCCCTGAGACAGGAGGGGTGGGGTGGGGGCCTATCACTCCCAGCAGTGCCCTGAGACAGGAGGGGTGGGGGCCTATCACTCCCAGCAGTGCCCTGAGACAGGAGGGGTGGGGGCCTATCACTCCCAGCAGTGCCCTGAGACAGGAGGGGTGGGGGCCTATTACTCTGTGCAGAGTCCTCCCAGCAGTGCCCTGCGACAGGAGGGGTGTGTGCAGAGTCCTCCCAGCAGTGCCCTGAGACAGGAGGGGTGGGGTCCTATCACTCCCAGCAGTGCCCTGAGACAGGAGGGGTGGGTGTGATGCACAGTGTGAACCTGGATCATTGATTGTGTAGTTGCCCTCATTCCACCTGTGTCCTTTCAATGGCACGTACTGCTTTTGGCCTTCCCCCAGAGGATCATGTCCCTATAACAAAGGTGCAATGCGTTGGATGCATACTATGCCTTGTTGTAAACAGCAAATGTGTTCTAATCTGTGTCCCTGTGACATGTGCCAGATGTATTGATGTAGTGTCACTTGTCCATCCTCACAGGTAGACGCCTCTGCCAAGGAGAAGATATGGCTGGACGCCGTCAGCGCCGTGAGGAGTGCGGATGGTCGGAAGCGGCGCCTGTCCCAGGTGAGGAAACGCTGGCAGGATATCCGGTGCTGGATGTGGAGGATCGCACGGGTCCTGCTGGGGGACTCACCTGAGAGCCATAAGAACCGCGGGCGCCGCCGTCTCTCCCACATCCAGAAACGTGTGCTGGCGGTGGTCTTTCCTGACTTGGACAGGCGCCTACAGGAGATGATGCAGCCGGAAGGGGGTAGGTACATGTGTGTGTTTGTTGTGTTTCACCAGCATTTGTAAGTGCACTGTTCCATGGATACACTTCCAGGGTTTATGGTGCTGTGCAGATCCTGTTACTCACAGTGTTGCAGGGCTCTCCTGCCTCCCTTCCCCACCTTGCAATGTGTTCCCTGGTCTCTGTGTAGTCACTCCATCACAAAGTTATGTAGCCTGACACCTTCTCCAAGTGTACAATGCCTGCAGCATCATGTGTGGGGGTGGTGTGTAACAGGTTTAGTGACCTTGCCTGTGCCCTGTCCAGTTCTGGACTTGTGGGTTCCATGTCAGTTGGCACTAATGCTGATTCCAGACATGGGAGTTAATCTCTCGAGTGCGAGGCCTTCCAGCAGGCATGTCCCATGTGGTGGCCTGTGACATGATGTGCATGATTGTGCGTTACGCATAGTGCAGGGATGTTAGCGTGTGTTGCAGTCATTCCCATTCAGGAGCATGGAGTTGTGTGGCCACTACTGTCCCCAGGGGCATCTTTTCCTAGGTATCATGTGTGTAATCCGAGAATGTCGACAATCTCTGTGTCTACAGCATAGGTTGTGCTCTGTGCCATTGTCCCCTGGCACCATGTATATTGACGTGAGATGTATTACAAGTGTCCACTGTCCAGCCTGACCTGATTTTCCAATTACATACTCACGGTGGCCATTGCCTTTGTGTCTTGTTGCAATCATCTGATGATGCCCATTTGTACATGATAATTTGGACAGCCGCACCTTGGGTAGTTTGTGTGCAATATTGAAGTTTTGCATCCCATGTGTATTTCACCCTGACTAAGAGATGTAAGTGCTTCCTGTGTCTCCACAGATTTGTCTCATGTAGGGGGTGGGTGGTGCGGGCATGGCCTACATGTCAAGACCTGTCATCTCCTTGCTAGGACTGGCCAGTGTGTGATGTTTGTCTGGACATACACTCAAGGTGCATTGTGCCAGTCAGGGTGGGCATGTTATCAGTATTACCTATGCTACATGTGCCTCTAGTTCCTGGATGTGGTCCCTGCTCATCCCTATTGCCTGCCACGCTGTGTGGTGCAGATGCAGTGCTGGATTGTCCCCAGGGCCTTGCTCCTCAGTCAAAATTCCATGTCATCTCATTTGCTATTGTGTCATGCTCTCCATAGTTTTTCCATGGCATGGTGGGTCACACAACTGTGTCTTGCAGGGCCTACATATGTACCTTGTTTTGTAGTTGTAACTCTTCCTTTGTTTCAGGCTATGCACTGTGACCTAAGTAGATTTGACTCATGTGACATATGTATACAGGTGTATGATTAATTTCTGTCTCTTCACCCTGCCCACAGCATCGTCGGGGGACACGGAGGGAGACATGGACACAGACGGCACGGAGGGACCGAGCACCAGTGCCAGCGGTGGCATCGTGCCTGGCACTTCGAGTGGGACAGAGGCGGAGGAGAGTGAACCCGGGGACCTGTCGACTGGCACAACAGAGTATGAAGCTGACGGGTCCGAGGATGATCTCTCCGAGTGGGCGGTGGCTGCACCACCATCTGACAGCAGCCCTACATCTCGCACCGCCCCCTCTATTGGCATCAGCCGCCTCCCACTTGCTCGTGTCCCTTCCCAACGTGCCCGGTCACCACATGTCTCCTTCCTGCCAGGCACCGCACCCCCTGCCCCTGTCTCCACTGCTGCCGCCAATGCTGAGTCTGTGGACATCCAGCGGCAGTTGCAGATTGGTCAGACTGCGATCCTTAATGTCCTCCATGCCCACAGCCAGGTCCTCAACAACATGGTGGCATACTTGGAGGGCATTCATTCATCGCAGGCTGACCAACACAACTTGCTGAGGTCCATAGACTCCACACTGACTGCAGCAGTGGGTCTCCTGCAGCGCTACGTCCCACCCCCTACCCCTGCTCCTTCCACACTTCCCACTCCCATGCCTGTCCCACATACACACAGACGTAAGCATGCACCCACCACAACAGACACAGGCACCACACCAGCAGGGAAGGTCCGCCGCACACCTCCTGACACGCACACACAGGGTGAAGTAGGCACACCCACTGGGTCGGGGGGCAAACGTGTGACACGCAGCCAGAGTGGGAGTCCGCATTCCACCCAATCCACTCCCTCCAAATCCCCTCCCCTCAGCTCTCCTGGCCACATCTCCCCCAAAGACTCCTTCATGGCCGCTCTGTCCCTGAGCCCCACAGTGACACCACCCCGCAAGCGGTCAAGGAAGTCCACGGTCAGGGTGCTTGAGTCCCCCCCCCCTGTCCACACCCTCCCCCAGTGGTGCTGAGACCCATCCCTCTGACCCCCCCCCTCCTTGGGGCCTGTGGTTCCTTCGGGTGCAGGGGAGTCCCTGGAGGACCTTGCCGAGGTGTGCAGCGCGCTCCTAGAATCCACCTTTGGCCCTGCCCCACCCCCTGTGGTGGAGTCCTCCATCCCTGCACCCACGTCGCCTACCCTTCGCCCTCCTGTCCCTGCGGTGCCTGTTCATTCCCCCCACTTGATGCCCTCACTCCTGTGGAAGACAACGGCTTGTAACTGTGCAGGCAAGCTAGGGGACACGCATCCCACTGTGTCCCCCATCCAGCTGTGACTCCTGGACTGCCCTATGGGCTTTGTAAATATTGAACTTACTACATACCAGTTTTTGGATCATGCTGAATAAAGCTATTTATTTTTTGCCCTTGGAACACTCCTGCTTTGCTGGCATTGCTGTCGGTGGGGCTGCTACATGGTTGTGGGTGGTTTTCATGTGTTGGGTGTGTGGGAAATGTAGTAGTGTGCTGCTCATAGGGGGGACCATGGGATCTGTGTGCCATCACACGGTGTTAGCTAGCTTTCTCAATTCATGTAAGCAGTTGCTGCATGTTGCAATTGTCCCAAGGTGTTTTCCTTCCTCTGTGTACCCTGACTTCTTCCCTGCAGGGTGTCCCCAATATTTAGCGCCGAGCTGTGTGTACATTAGCTGGGTGTGTGACGGACTCCTTCAACTTTGCACATGCATGCTGAGCCATTCTCCACCTGCATCATTCGTGGCATCCTTGGTAGTCATTGTACTTGTGTATGTGGACTATTGACATGACTTCATGTGTACATGTTTTCTTTTTGGCCCTATGCATGCGTATACTCCCAGCCTCGCACACATGTGGTACATGTACTGCAGGGTCTTTGTGCACCTGACTGACATTTGTGGGCATGGTATCTGTGGCTACTCCACCCTTTGCGTTCCATGGGCACTGCTTGGAGTGATAGGCACCCACCCCTCCTGTCTCAGGGCACTGCTGGGAGGACTCTGCACACACCCCTCCTGTCTCAGGGCACTGCTGGGTGTGATAGGCCCCCACCCCTCCTGTGTCAGGGCACTGCTGGGAGGACTCTGCACACACCCCTCCTGTCTCAGGGCACTGCTGGGAGGACTCTGCACACACCCCTCCTGTCTCAGGGCACTGCTGGGAGAACTCTGCACACACCCCTCCTGTGACTGGGCACTGCTGGGAGGACTCTGCACACACCCCTCCTGTCTCAGGGCACTGCTGGGAGTGTTAGGCACCCACCCCTCCTGTCTCTGGGCACTGCTGGGAGTGTTAGGCACCCACCCCTCCTGTCTCAGGGCACTGCTGGGAGTGTTAGGCACCCACCCCTCCTGTCTCAGGGCACTGCTGGGAGGACTCTGCACACACCCCTCCTGTCTCAGGGCACTGCTGGGAGTGTTAGGCACCCACCCCTCCTGTCTCTGGGCACTGCTGGGAGAACTCTGCACACACCCCTCCTGTGACTGGGCACTGCTGGGAGGACTCTGCACACACCCCTCCTGTCTCAGGGCACTGCTGGGAGGACTCTGCACACACCCCTCCTGTCTCAGGGCACTGCTGGGAGGACTCTGCACACACCCCTCCTCTCTGGGCACTGCTGGGAGGACTCTGCACACACCCCTCCTGTCTCAGGGCACTGCTGGGAGTGTTAGGCACCCACCCCTCCTGTCTCTGGGCACTGCTGGGAGTGTTAGGCACCCACCCCTCCTGTCTCAGGGCACTGCTGGGAGTGATAGGCCCCCACCCCTCCTGTCTCAGGGCACTGCTGGGAGGACTCTGCACACACCCCTCCTGTCTCAGGGCACTGCTGGGAGGACTCTGCACACACCCCTCCTGTCTCAGGGCACTGCTGGGAGTGTTAGGCACCCACCCCTCCTGTCTCAGGGCACTGCTGGGAGTGATAGGCCCCCACCCCTCCTGTCTCAGGGCACTGCTGGGAGGACTCTGCACACACCCCTCCTGTCTCAGGGCACTGCTGGGAGGACTCTGCACACACCCCTTCTGTCTCAGGGCACTGCTGGGAGTGTTAGGCACCCACCCCTCCTGTCTCTGGGCACTGCTGGGAGTGTTAGGCACCCACCCCTCCTGTCTCAGGGCACTGCTGGGAGTGATAGGCCCCCACCCCTCCTGTCTCAGGGCACTGCTGGGAGGACTCTGCACACACCCCTCCTGTCTCAGGGCACTGCTGGGAGTGTTAGGCACCCACCCCTCCTGTCTCAGGGCACTGCTGGGAGGACTCTGCACACACCCCTCCTATTTCACAATATGTACGCTCATGACATACACGGATGTGGTTACGCTCCATGCATTCGAGGTGGGGGTACGTGTCGTACTTACACTGTTGGGGTGGGGGGTACACTCCATACGTCCGCGGGTGAGGGTACGTGTCGTACGTACAATGTTTGCATGGGGGGTATGCTCCATGCATTCGAGGTGAGGGTACGGGTCGTACTTACACTGTTGGGGTGGGGGTACGCTCCATGCATTCGAGGTGAGGGTACGGATCGTACTTACACTGTTGGGGTGGGGGTACGCTCCATACGTACACGGGTGGGGGTACGAGTCGTACTTACACTGTTGGGGTTGGGGGTACGCTCCTTGCATACGCGGGTGGGGGTACGTGTCGTACTTACACTGTTGGCATGGGGGGTACGCTCCTTGCATACGCAGGTGAGGGTACGTGTTGTACTTACACTGTTGGGGTGGGGGTACGCTCCATGCATTCGAGGTGAGGGTACGGGTCGTACTTACACTGTTGGGGTTGGGGGTACGCTCCTTGCATACGCGGGTGGGGGTACGTGTCGTACTTACACTGTTGGCATGGGGGGTATGCTCCTTGCATACGCGGGTGGGGGTACGGGTCGTACTTACACTGTTGGGGTGGGGGGTACGCTCCTTGCATACGCGGGTGAGGGTACGGGTCGTACTTACACTGTTGGGGTGGGGGTACGCTCCATGCATACGGGGTGGGGGTACGGTCCGTACATATCCGTCCCCACGCTATGTGATGCTTGTGCGGCCCGTACCCAGGCCTTTGCCATGTGGGTACGAGCCGTCCCGCCATTGTTGGGGTGACGTAGGTGTGGGCGTGGTACGACTCGTACCCACGCTCTTAAGGCGTTGGGTACGGGACGTACCTGTCTGGTTGTGTTGCCGGTTCGCGTCGTCAAGAACTTCCGTTGTGGCAGTCGCTGGCTTAGCTGGACACGCCCCCACCCCCTCGTAGTGACCAGGGCCTGGGAGTCAGGTATGTCCAGGGCATGTGTGCTGTGTGACTTTGGTGGGGGTTTGTGGCCTGCCCTGGTCCTGCCACCCCCCCCACACTTTCCCCCCTCCCTTAGTTGTTCTGACCTTCTGCGGCGTCTGCGTCGTAACCTGTAGAGGAGGTCGACTGCTATGAGGGCCGGGATGACACGTAGGTTCGGGTCCATGTCTGTCCGTCGTGTACGGGTACTCCTTGTTCGCGTCGTCCTGTCTGTCCGTCGCGTACTGGTACTCCTTGTTCGCGTCGTCCTGATTTCCCGGCAGTTTTTGGCTGCCGGATAATATTCACCGTGCGGGATGACGTCGGTGCGAATCGTAATTCCTGGTTCGTGAATGGCAGGCTGCGAGCGTCCCGACGTCAGGTCGGCGCTTTCCCGGATCGCATTTGTAGGTTTATTTTCGTCGGTCGGGCTTTTGTACGATTCGTACGGAAATGGTGTTTCCGTGCGAATCATAATTCCATGTTGGTAGATTTTGACGACCGGGTACGTGTCGGACGGAGAATATGCTCCGTCCGACGGTTTGTACCCGGTTTTTACCGGATCGTGATCGGCACCAATAATATCGGAAATGTAATATCGATATACAGAAATATCGAAGTTAAAATATCGATGGAACAATATATCTCTGTTATTAATATCGATGTAAAAAATGTCGAGATTGTTATGTGTAGTAAAATATCGAGGTATAGTATATCGAAAGACATAATATCGTGTTGTAAAAATATCGAAAAAGGATAGTATTTTGTCATTTTGTGATTTGTTAAAAATTATTGTTTAGAAGTGTTAGAAAATGTTTATTTAAGTGTATTAAAAATAATAATTTTGTTTCTATTAATATAATATTTTTTAATTTTGATATATAATTTTAGGAGCGGGATGTTGGGTTTATAGGGGATAAGGGTGTTTTAAAAATATATATTTGAAATAAAATATTTTAATAAATTTTTGTACAATTTGAATTTAAATTTTGAACAAAATTGCAATATTTACATTTTAATTAGGAAAATATTTTTATTAGTGGGATGTTGTGTATATAGGGGTTAAGAGTGGGGAGTGTTTTGGAAATAAATATTAAATTTAAAATCTTATGATATAATTTTACAAATAAATTTTGGAATAAAATTGAAATTTTAAAATTTTAATAATAAATTAAATGTAATAAGTGGGAATTTGGGTTTATAGGGGATAAGGGTGGGTATTGTTTTAGAAATATATTTAATATAATATATTTTTTAAAAAAAATGAAATTTCAAATTTGTTCTTAAAATATAAATGTTAAAATTTAAATAATAAAATAAATGTAATAAGTGGGATTTTGGGGTTATAGGGGATAAGGGTGGGGATTGTTTTATAAATATATTTAATATTTTATAAAAAAATATTGCAATTTACATTTTGGTATTAAAATTAAAATTTAAAAATTTTAATAATAAAATAAATGTAATAAGTGGGATTTTGGGGTTATAGGGGATAAGGGTGGGGAGTGTTTTAGAAATATATTTAATATTTAATATTTTATTTAAAAAAATGGAAATTTCAATTTTGGTATTAAAATTTAAATTAATTTTTTAATAATAAAATAAATTTAATAAGTGGGATTTTGTGGTTATAGGGGTAAGGGTGGGGAGTGTTTTAGAAATATATTTAATATTTTATAAAAAAATATTGAAATTTCAATTTTGGTATTAAAATTTAAATTTAAAATTTTTAATAATAAAATAAATGTAATAAGTGGGATTTTGGGTTTATAGGGGATAAGGGTGGGGAGTGTTTTAGAAATATATGTAATATTTTATATTTTTTTTAAAAAATGGAAATTTCAATTTTGGTATTAAAAGTTAAATTTAATAATTTTAATAATAAAATAAATGTAATAAGTGGGATTTTGGGGTTATAGGGGATAAGGGTGGGGAGTGTTTTAAAAAAATATATAAAAAATGTAATATTTATTAAAACAAATTTACATTTAGAAATGTTCTTTGAATAAAAATGTAACAATTTTAAGAAGATAATTAATTTAATAAGAGGGATGTAGGATTTATAGGGGATAAGGGTGGGTAGTGTTTAGAAATTAGTAATTAGTTTAAAAAATCTAAAAAATATAGTAACCCTAATTCAATATAGATTGGAGTGGGAATAGTCAATTATTTATGGTCAGTGTCCAGCACCTACTCTAATTTATTATAGACTGGAGTGGGAATAGTAAATTATTTATGGTCAGTGTCCAGCATCTACTCTAATTTATTATAGACTGGAGTGGGAATAGTAAATTATTTATGGTCACTGTCCAGCATCTACTCTAATTTATTGTAGAATGGAGTGGGAATAGTAAATTATTTATGGTCAGTGTCCAGCACCTACTCTAATTTATTATAGACTGGAGTGGGAATAGTAAATTATTTATGGTCACTGTCCAGCACCTACTTTAATTTATTATAGACTGGAGTGGGAATAGTAAATTATTTATGGTCAGTGTCCAGCATCTACTCTAATTTATTATAGACTGGAATGGGAATAGTAAATTATTTATGGTCACTGTCCAGCATCTACTCTAATTTATTGTAGAATGGAGTGGGAATAGTAAATTATTTATGGTCAGTGTCAAGCACCTACTCTAATTTATTATAGACTGGAGTGGGAATAGTAAATTATTTATGGTCAGTGTCCAGCACGTACTCTAATTTATTATAGACTGGAGTGGGAATAGTAAATTATTTATGGTCAGTGTCCAGCACCTACTCTAATTTATTGTAGAATGGAGTGGGAATAGTAAATTATTTATGGTCAGTGTCAAGCACCTACTCTCATTTATTATAGACTGGAGTGGGAATAGCAAATTATTTATGGTCACTGTACAGCACCTACTCTAATTTATTATAGACTGGAGTGGGAATAGTAAATTAGTTATGGTCACTGTCCAGCACCTACTCTAATTTATAATAGACTGGAGTGGAAATAGTAAATGATTTATGGTCACTGTCCAGCACCTACTCTAGTTTATTATAGACTGGAGTGGG
This sequence comes from Triturus cristatus, assembly GCF_964204655.1. Taxonomy (NCBI): domain Eukaryota; kingdom Metazoa; phylum Chordata; class Amphibia; order Caudata; family Salamandridae; genus Triturus; species Triturus cristatus. Next base: position 305,924,388 of record NC_140582.1, on the reverse strand, counting down.
AATAGTAAATTATTTATGGTCACTGTCCAGCACCTACTCTAATTTATTATAGATTGGAGTGGGAATAGTAAAGTATTTATGGTCACTGTCCAGCACCTACTTTAATTTATTATAGACTGGAGTGGGAATAGTAAATTATTTATGGTCCGTGTCCAGCACCTACTCTAATTTATTATAGATTGGAGTGGGAATAGTAAATTATTTATGGTCACTGTCCAGCACCTACTCTAATTTATTGTAGAATGGAGTGGGAATAGTAAATTTTTTATGGTCAGTGTCAAGCACCTACTCTAATTTATTATAGACTGGGGTGGGAATAGTAAATTATTTATGGTCAGTGTCCAGCACCTACTCTAATTTATTATAGACTGGAGTGGGAATAGTAAATTATTTATGGTCAGTGTCCAGCACCTATTCTAATTTATTGTAGAATGGAGTGGGAATAGTAAATTATTTATGGTCAGTGTCAAGCATCTACTCTAATTTATTATAGACTGGAGTGGGAATAGTAAACTATTTATGGTCACTGTACAGCACCTACTCTAATTTATTATAGACTGGAGTGGGAATAGTAAATTAGTTATGGTCACTGTCTAGCACCTACTCTAATTTATAATAGACTGGAGTGGAAATAGTAAATGATTTATGGTCACTGTCCAGCACCTACTCTAGTTTATTATAGACTGGAGTGGGAATAGTAAATTATTTTTGGTCACTGTCCAGCACCTACTTTAATTTATTATAGATGGGAGTGGGAATAGTAAATTGTTTATGTTTACTGAGCAGCAGCTACTGTATCCTATTGTACAGTGGAGTGGTAATAGGAAATTATTCATGTTTACTGTCCAGCATCTATCTACTACAATTTATTGTAGATTAGAGTGGAAATAGGTAATAGTTTATGTTTAGTGTTTTAAGTATTTATCATGTTTTGTTATAGTTTGTAGTTATAATAGTATATAAATTGTGTATATTTGTTAGTATTGATTTAATTAATTTAAATAGCATTGGAAGTGTAGAATTAGTTATTTTTACTTTGGAACATGTACTGTGATTATTGTTAAGTGCAGTGGTTATAGTATATTTTGAGGTTTACTGTCTGGTATTTCATGAAATTAAATTACATTGATATAGCAATAGTAAAAATATATTTTAGTGTATATTAATTGTATTTTATTATTATATATTGGATTTGTACTAATTAATTCAATATTTATAGTTTAGGATAATAAATACATTTAAAGTTTTAATGTGATATGTGGAAAAAAATATGAATATTTTGTATTGGAATAATGGGTAATGGCATTCTGTAATTTTATAATATTTATTGAATTTTATTTTTGTAAAAACAATTTTTTCTATATGTTAAATATTCATAATAGAAGGTAAATATTAATAATCAGAGAACCACAATTAAAAAGACAAGAACATGGTTTTTATTGTACATTTTCTAATTTTTTATTGTTTATTCATTTGAGTAAGATCATTGAGAAATATCATTATTTACATTGTAATTAAATTCAAACATATTGAATATTGGTCAGAACAAATGTTATGTACATTTACTATATTTTCTACCATTTTTTAGTAAATTAAAATTATTATTAATAATGTTGTAGAATTTAGTGTTTTAAATTAAATTTAACATAGCAATAGGTTTTGTAAATCTTTATACAAAACTTTTGGCAAATATTTTCATATATAAACATTTTAATATTTGTAGTACAAACATGTTATACGTTTTTTTAATATTAATATGTAAAATAATAATATTATTTTTTTTTACAATGTTTTCAAAACAAACATATTTTTAACATAAATAAAATTTTTGGCTAAATAATATAAAATATTTGTGTGTGAATTTACTTTTTACCTGATTTAAGGAGGGTTTTTTGGTATAGTTAAATGTTTTATTATGTTTTGGGCACTCTATTTTGTAACCCGGTAATGTTGTTTTGGGTCATTTGGTTTGAAGGGAAGCTCGCGGTCGGGAGTTACTTCGCGTCGTGAAAGGTAAGGTTTGTTTTATATGTTTTAGATGGTTTAAAACTTTATTTTGAGCCTAGTTAGATAATGTTTAGTGTAGCTGTATATATATTAGTTATATTTGGAAATGTTAAGGTGCCGATCACGATCCGGTAAAAACCGGGTACGAACCGTCGGACGGAGCATATTCTCCGTCCGACGCGTACCCACCCGGTCGTCAAAATTTACAAACAAGGAATTACGATTCGCACGGAACACCATTTCCGTACGATTCGTAAAAAAGCCCGACTGAACAAAATAAACCTACCAATGCGATCCGGGAAAGGGCCGACCTGACGTCGGGACGCTCGCAGCCTGCCATTCACGAACCAGGAATCACGATTCGCACCGACGTCATCCCGCACGGTGAATATTTTCCGGCTGCCAAAAACTGCCGGGAAATCAGGACGACGCGAACAAGGACCACCAGTACGCGACGGACACACAGGACGACGCGAACAAGGAGGACCCGTACGCGACGGACAGACATGGACCCGAACCTACGGGTCATCCCGGCCCTCATAGCAGTCCACCTCCTCTACAGGTTACGACGCAGACGCCGCAGAAGGTCAGAACAACTAAGGGAGGGGGGAAAGGGGGGGGGTGGGGGTGGCAGGACCAGGGCAGGCCACAAAACCCCCACCAAAGTCACACACCACACATGCCCAGGACATACCTGACACCCATGCCCTGGTCACTACGAGGGGGTGGGGGCGTGTCCAGCTAAGCCAGCGACCGCCACAACGGAAGTCCGTCACCACGCGAACCAGCAACACAACCAGACCGGTACGTCCCGTACCCACGCCTCAAGAGCGTGGGTACGAGACGTACCACGCCCACACCCACGTCACCCCAACAATGGCGGGACGGATCGTACCCACGTGGCAAAGGCCTGGGTACGGCCCGCACAAGCATCACATAGCGTGGGGATAGAGATGTACGGACCCTACCCCCACCCCCCCTATGCATGGAACGTACCCCCACCCCAACAGTGTAAGTACAACCCGTACCCTCACCCGCGTATGCATGGAGCGTACCCCCACCCCAACCGCGTATGTACGTACCGTACCCCCACCCCAACAGTGTAAGTACGACCCGTACCCTCACCCTCGTATGCATGGAGCGTACCCCCACCCCAACAGTATAAGTACGACCCGTACCCTCACCCGCGTATGCATGGAGCGTACCCCCACCCCAACAGTGTAAGTACGACCCGTACCCTCACCCTCGTATGCATGGAGCGTACCCCCACCCCAACAGTGTAAGTACGACCCGTACCCTCACCCGCGTATGCATGGAGCGTACCCCCACCCCAACAGTGTAAGTACGACCCGTACCCTCACCCGCGTATGCATGGAGCGTACCCCCACCCCAACCGCGTATGTACGTACCGTACCCTCACCCGCGTATGCATGGAGCGTACCCCCACCCCAACAGTGTAAGTACGACCCGTACCCTCACCCGCGTATGCATGGAGCGTACCCCCACCCCAACCGCGTATGTACGTACCGTACCCCCACCCCAACAGTGTAAGTACGACCCGTACCCTCACCCTCGTATGCATGGAGCGTACCCCCACCCCAACAGTGTAAGTACGACCCGTACCCTCACCCGCGTATGCATGGAGCGTACCCCCACCCCAACAGTGTAAGTACGACCCGTACCCTCACCCGCGTATGCATGGAGCGTACCCCCACCCCAACCGCGTATGTACGTACCGTACCCTCACCCGCGTATGCATGGAGCGTACCCCCACCCCAACAGTGTAAGTACGACCCGTACCCTCACCCGCGTATGCATGGAGCGTACCCCCACCCCAACCGCGTATGTACGTACCGTACCCCCACCCCAACAGTGTAAGTACGACCCGTACCCTCACCCTCGTATGCATGGAGCGTACCCCCACCCCAACAGTGTAAGTATGACCTGTACCCTCACCCGCGTATGCATGGAGCGTACCCCCACCCCAACAGTGTAAGTACGACCCGTACCCTCACCCACGTATGCATGGAGCGTACCCCCACCCCAACCGCGTATGTACGTACCGTACCCTCACCCGCGTATGCATGGAGCGTACCCCCACCCCAACAGTGTAAGTACAACCCGTACCCTCACCCGCGTATGCATGGAGCGTACCCCCACCCCAACCGCGTATGTACGTACCGTACCCCCACCCCAACAGTGTAAGTACGACCCGTACCCTCACCCTCGTATGCATGGAGCGTACCCCCACCCCAACAGTGTAAGTACGACCCGTACCCTCACCCGCGTATGCATGGAGCGTACCCCCACCCCAACAGTGTAAGTACGACCCGTACCCTCACCCGCGTATGCATGGAGCGTACCCCCACCCCAACCGCGTATGTACGTACCGTACCCTCACCCGCGTATGCATGGAGCGTACCCCCACCCCAACAGTGTAAGTACGACCCGTACCCTCACCCACGTATGCATGGAGCGTACCCCCACCCCAACAGTGTAAGTACGACCCGTACCCTCACCCGCGTATACATGGAGCGTACCCCCACCGTGTATGTTCCAAGCGTACATATCCAGAAATAGGAGGTGTGTGTGCAGAGTCCTCCCAGCAGTGCCCTGAGACAGGAGGGGTGGGTGTGGAGTCCTCCCAGCAGTGCCCTGAGACAGGAGGGGTGGGTGCCTAACACTCCCAGCAGTGCCCTGAGACAGGAGGGGTGGGTGCAGAGTCCTCCCAGCAGTGCCCTGAGACAGGAGGGGTGGGTGCCCAACACTCCCAGCAGTGCCCTGAGAGAGGAGGGGTGGGTGCAGAGTCCTCCCAGCAGTGCCCAGAGACAGGAGGGGTGGGTGCCTATCACTCCCAGCAGTGCCCAGAGACAGGAGGTGTGCAACACATGTGTGTGAGGCTGGAAGTACCCACATGCATACTGCCTACAAGGGAACATGTCCCCATGAACTCATGTCAACAGACTCCACACACAAGTACAGTGATCACCAAGGATGCCACAAATGTTGCAGGTGAAGACATGGCCCTGCATGCATGGCCAAAGTAGAAGGGCTCCGTCACACACACAGCTCATGTAGACACAGCTCTGCGCTAAAGATTGGGAACACCCTGCAGGGAAGATATCAGGGTACACAGAGGGAGGAATACACCCTGGGACAATTGCACCATGCAGTAACTGCTTACATGAACAAAGAAAGTTAGCTAACACCTTGTGATGGCACACAGATCCCGAGGTCCCCCCAATGAGCAGCCCACTACTACATTTCCCACACACCCAACACATAAACACCACCCAAAACCATGTAGCAGCGCAACCAACACCAATACCAGCATAGCAGTAGTGTCAGAATGAAAAAAAAATAAAGCTTTATTCAGCATGATCACAGTGTCCGTGGATTGCAGGCAGTTAAATATTCACAAAGCCCATAGGGCAGTCAATAAGTCTCAGCTGGATGGGGGACACAGTGGGATGCGTGTCCCCTAGCTTGCCTGCACAGTTACATGCCGTCGTCTTCCACAGGGGTGAGGCCATCAGGGGGGGGGGGGAAGCACCAGGCACCGCAGGGACATCAGGGCAAAGGGGAGGCATTGTGGGTGCAGGGATGGAGGACTCCACCACAGGGGGTGGGGCAGGGCCAAAGGTGGAGGCCAGGATGGCACTACACACCTTTGCAAGGTCCTCCAGGGAGTCCCCTGCACCCGAAGGATCCACAGGCCCCAAGGAGGGGGGGGGTCAGAGGGATGGGTCGCAGCGCCACCGGGGGAGGGCGTAGACAGGGGGGGAGAATCAACCACCGTGACCGAGGACTTCCTTGACCGCTTGCAGGGTGGTGTCACTGTGGGGCTCAGGGACAGAGCGGCCATGAAGGAGTCCTTGGGGGAGATGTGGCCAGGAGAGCTGAGGGGAGGGGATTTGGAGGGAGTGGACTGGGTGGAATGCGGACTCCCATTATGGCTGCGTGTCACTCGTTTGCCCGCCGACCCAGTGGGTGTGCCTACCTCACCCTGTGTGTGCGTGTCAGGAGGAGTGCGGTGGACCTTCCCTGCTGGTGTGGTGCCTGTGTCTGTTGATGTGGGTGCATGCCGAAGTCAGGGTGTTCGTGGGACAGGCATGGGAGTGGGAATTGTGGATGGGGCAGGGGTAGGTGGGGGGAGGTCGCGCTGCAGGAGACCCACTGCTGCAGTCAGTGTCGAGTCTATGGACCTCAGCAAGTTGCGTTGGTCAGCCTGCGATGAATGAATGCCCTCCAAGTATGCCTCGATGTTGTTGAGTGTTTGCCCGTGGGCATGGAGGACATTAAGGATCGCAGCCTGACCAACCTGCAGTTGCCGCTGGATGTCCACAGACTCAGCATTGGCGGCAGCAGTGGAGACAGGGGCAGGGGGTGCGGTGCCTGGCATGAAGGAGACATGCGGTGACCGGGCACGCTGGGAAGGGACACGAGCAAGTGGGAGGTGGCTGATGGGAACTGAGGGGGCGGTGCGAGGTGTTGTTCCGCTGTCAGCTGCTGGTGCAGCCTCCGCCCACTCGGAGACATCCTCCTCGGACCTGTCAGCTTCGTATTCTGATGTGCCAGTCGACAGGTCCTCGGCCACACTCTCCTCCGCCTCTGTCCCACTCGATGTGCCAGCCCCGATGTCACGGCTGGCACTGGTGCTCGGTCCCTCCGCCTGGTCTGTGTCCATGTCTCCCTCTGTCTCCCCCGACGATGCTGTGGGCAGGGTGGAGAGACAGAAATTAATCAGACACCTGTACACATCTGTCACATGAGTCCAATCTACATAGGTAACATTGCATAGCCTGAAAAGGAAGATCCCTAACATCTACTAAACAAGGTACCGATGTAGGGCATGAAACACACAGTTGGTTGAGCCACCATGCCACTGAAATACCATGGAGAGCATGAGACAATAGCTAAAGACAGGAAACAGAGTCTGACATAGCACCCAGGCCCTGGGGACAATCCAGCACTGCATCTGCACCACACAGCGTTGGCGAAAATACCGATGACCAGGGACCATATCCATGAACTTGAGACACATGCTGCATAGGTAATGCAGAAAACATGCACAACATGACTCGGTCACTGCACCTTGCGTGTGTGTCCAGACAAACATCACACACTGCCCAGACCCAGCAAGTAGAAATCTGGATTTGACATATAGGCTTTGCCCGCCCCAACCACCCCCTACACGAGGCAAATAGTTGAAACACAGGTGGCACCAACATCTCATAGTCTGGGTGATAAACACAGGGGCAGGCAAAATGCAAGATTGGACGCCAAACAGCCAAGGTGCGCCTGTACAAATAATGAGGTACCAGTGCCCATCCTCAGATGAGTATAACAAGACACACAGGCACTAGCAACTGTGAGTATGAAGAAGGACATTCAGGTCAGGCTGCACAGTGGACACCTGTACAAAATAGCACGTCTATATACATGGTGCCAGGGGACAATGGCACAGAGCACAACCTACGCTGTAGACACTGAGAGTGTCCACGTTTATGATGACACATACAACACCGATGAAAAGGTGCCCCAGGGGACAGTAGTGGCCACGCAACTCCATGCTCCTGAATGGTAATGACTGCAACCCACACCACCATCCCTGCAGTATGCGTATCGCACACTCATGCACATCATGTCACAGGCCACTACATAGGACATGCGCACTGTAAGGCATGACACATGAGAGACCAACTCCCATGTCTGGAGTCAGCATCAGTGCCAACTGACATGGAACCCACATGCAGTGAACTTGACAGGGCACAGCCAAGGTCCCAAAACCTTGATGCTACAGGCATAGTTCTCGTGGACAAAGCGCCAGCCTACATTACCTTGTGAAGGAGTGGCTACACACAGACCAGGGAACACATTGCAAGGAGGGGAAGGGTGGCAGGGGCGCAGCGCTATACTGGGGCAAAATGGATCTGCACAGCACCTTTAAACCCTGGCAGTGAATTCATGCTACTGTGCCCTTACAAATGCCGGTGACACACAACACACACATGTACCTACCCCCTTCCGGCTGCTGCTTCGCCTTTAAGCGCCGATCCAAGTCTGGAAAGACCACCGGCAGCACACGCCTGTGGAGGTGGCTCAGACGGCGGCGCCCGCGGTTCTTGTGGCTCTCAGGTGAGTCCTCCAGCAGGACCCGTGCAATCCTCCGCGTCCAGCACCGGATATCCTGCCAGCGTTTCCTCACCTGGGACAGGCTCCGCCTCCGACCATCCACACCCCTCACGGCACTGACGGCGGTCAGCCAGATCTGCTCTTTGGCAGTGGCGCCTACCTGTGAGGAAGAACAAGTGACACCACATCAATACACCAGCCACATGTCACAGAGAGACATTTGATAACAAATTAGCTGGTAACAACAAGGCATGTCATGCAGCCAACGCATTGCACCTTTGTCATAGGGACATGATCCTCTGGTGAGGGAAAAAGCAGTACGTGCCATAGTGGGTACACAGGTGGAATGATGGCAATGTCACAATCAATGATCAAGGCTCACACTGTGCATCACACCCACCCCTCCTGTCTCAGGGCACTGCTGTTAGTGATAGGCACACACCCCTCCTGTCTCAGGGCACTGCTGTTTGTGATAGGCACACACCCCTCCTGTCTCAGGGCACTGCTGTTAGTGATAGGCACACACCCCTCCTGTCTCAGGGCACTGCTGGGAGCACTCTGTACCCACCCCTCCTGTCTCAGGGCACTGCTGGGAGCACTCTGTACCCACCCCTCCTGTCTCAGGGCACTGCTGGGAGCACTCTGTACCCACCCCTCCTGTCTCAGGGCACTGCTGGGAGCACTCTGTACCCACCCCTCCTGTCTCAGGGCATTGCTGGGAGCACTCTGTACCCACCCCTCCTGTCTCAGGGCACTGCTGTTAGTGATAGGCACACACCCCTCCTGTCTCAGGGCACTGCTGTTAGTGATAGGCACACACCCCTCCTGTCTCAGGGCACTGCTGGGAGACATCAGGCATCCCCCCCGGGACCCCCCCAACAGTACATGGCATGTGTGTCACACCAGGACACAATGGCAGAAGTCACAGTCACAACATAGGGACAGTCTGTGCCAGTGGCCTATGCACTCACCTGATACCCTGGTCGCCCATACAGCATGGGGTACTGTGGGAGGATCACATCCAGCAATGCCATGTTCTCCTCCAGGGTGAATGGCTGTGACCTCTCCACAGCCCTTGACATGGTTCCAGGGAATCAGTAGCAGCAGCTGGGTTGACGAATTCAAAGATGTGCAGGCAAGTACTCCCTCATGGGACCTGGCTGCCTTATATGTGCCTTTCTGCCCTGTCTCATGCACAGGAGTACAGAGTGATTGGTCACTCACATTTGCATCCTATGTTTCCACCAATCCCTTCAAACCTAGCAGTCTGTGTGTACTCTATCGGTTTCATTCTCCTGCATGATGTCAGCTCCACAAACACATTGCAACAAAGTATTTTTATTCCAACTGACTTCTGCTGTTCACCTTCCAGAAGAAATTCGAATTTTGAACTTGGTCTCCATGACAACCAGCATGCATGTAGGCCTTAATACTTGTCCCTCATGTGTCCCCTATGTAATTCTGAGCTCCACACACAGGTACGGTGCGTTCCGGGGCCCTAGGGCACCTCAAATGCATTGCAACGGCCCGTACACGCGTGACTACGTTCACTATCAGTATGTGTAGCCTCGTGTATGCGTACTCGTAGTGGTACGGGCCGTACACACGCCTGTACGCTCCCTATCAGTATGGGTGGGCTCGCGTATGCGTACTCGTAGTGATAGGGAGCGTACAGGCGTGTGTACGGCCCGTACCACTACGAGTACGCATACGCGAGGCCACACATACTGATAGGGCGCGTACAGGCGTGTGTACGCTCCCTATCAGTATGTGTGGTTCGCGTATGCGTACTCGTAGTGATAGGGAGCATACAGGCGTGTGTACGCTCCCTATCAGTATGTGTGGCCTCGCGTATGCGTACTCGTAGTGGTACGGGCCGTACACACGCCTGTACACTCCCTATCACTACGAGTACGCATACGCGAGCCCACCCATACTGATAGGGAGCGTACAGGCGTGTGTACGGCCCGTACCACTACGAGTACGCATACGCGAGGCCACACATACTGATAGGGAGCGTACAGGCGTGTGTACGCTCCCTATCAGTATGTGTGGTTCGCGTATGCGTACTCGTAGTGATAGGGAGCATACAGGCGTGTGTACGCTCCCTATCAGTATGTGTGGCCTCGCGTATGCGTACTCGTAGTGGTACGGGCCGTACACATGCCTGTACGCTCGCCATCACGATGGGTACACATACGGCAGCACTCCCATAGTGATATGGGAACGTACACAGGCCCTCTTTGCAGCAGTACAGCGGTATTCACACATCACAGTGGTGACAGGCGGCACACAGGTAGGGATAGGGCGGACATACTTGTCCATGGATGGACATACTTGTCCATTAATTGACATTGAGGCATCGTCTGTGCATCACTACATGTGTGGGGCACAGGTGTGAAAGGCCTGTGATGTGGAACATTACTCCTGAGTCGAGAAGGCACCAGATGTATGATGAGATGTGTACAGATGTACTGTGTGATGGTGCGATGTGTGCCAGGCATGCCCTTGACTCCTTTGACATGTGTGCATGTCGTACTGCGCACTTGGGGTGAGCATCACTGGCATGGCACGGACACCAACACACGGAAGTGTCCCCTGATGCCCGGTACAGGGGTTATGACACCTGACTTGTCACTACCCACGGTGCACAATGTGACTATGTCATGTATGTGTGGGGGCTTCACATCAGGTTGATGTTGGAGCACCCTCAAAAGCTGCAGCCGTTGCAGCAACAAACATGTGTCTGTGTGTAGATTGTCATTGCACACTGTTCCGCACACCATGCCACATGTGGTATCGGATGTGAGGTGCACATGTATGCATGGGACACGGAGTAGCGTGACAAGGACATGTCAGCATCCTCACAAGGTATGTGTGGTGAGTCATGACATGTGCACCTTCATGGCAAGGTGTGTGGGCTGGCCTAGTGTAATGTCATGTGACCTGTGGCTCCAGTGTTCCGCTACCAATCTCTGCAATCGGCATCCTACTGCTGCTGATGTGTGGGCGTATGTCACTCCTGTGTTGCGTCTGGCTGTTCACTTGCACTGGGACACAGCTATTCCCATGGCGTGGCATGGGGAGGTTCTCAATCTCCGTGTGTAGCTGGGTCTTTGAAGGAGTGTCACCTTGCATCCATACGTGTCCTGGCCATGTAGCACATACCTGACTCCCTATGTAGCATGTGTGTATTGCCAGATTAACATGTGCTCAGTACACATGAGTTGTTGTCGTAGTGCACTCACTCTTCCTTGTCACTTCAAAATTACTGCAGAGCGCCGCCTCTTGCCCGAAGAATTCCAGACTTGGCTGCCATGCAGGATAATGACAGCATCCGGCTCTACCGCTTCACCCAACCGTTGATTTTGGAGTTGACGGCGAGACTGGCACCACACCTGCAACCGCAGCACAGGTATCCCACGGCACTGACACCCCAGCTGAAGGTAATGGCTGCCCTACATTTTCTTGCCACGGGTACCTTTCAAAATACCATAGCTCATGTTGGTGGCATGTCCCAGAGCACGTTCAGTGGTGTGCTGCATGATTTCTTAGAGGCCATGTTGATTCACCTGGATGACTTCATCAAGTTCCCAACCCCTGAACAGATGACTGAGGTCAAGCGTGGATTCTATGCCCTGGGAGGGATGCCCCATGTCATTGGGTCCATAGATGGGACACATGTAGCTTTGGTACCACCACACGCACGGGAGGTGGCGTACCGCAATCGGAAGCACTACCACTCCATCAATGCCCTTGTGGTGTGTCTGTCCAACATGGTGATTTCACATGTCTGTGCTCGTTTTCCAGGATCAGCACACGATGCCTACATCATAAGGCGTAGCGGGATGCCTGATATGATGATGCAGCTGCGCAACGAACGGGCATGTGTTGTTGGTGGGTACAGTCTGTCTGTCCTGTATTCAGTATAGCCTACCAGCATGACCGCTTCACCACTTCTAACGATGACCATGTGCTTTCCATGTAGGGGACGCTGGGTATCCCAACATGCCTTGGCTGCTCACACCTCTCCGCAACCCCATCACGCCGGCCCAGCTCCGCTACAACACCGCCCATGGCCGGACAAGGCGAGTGATAGAGAGGACGTTTGGCATGCTGAAGAGCCGATTCAGGTGCCTCCACAAGACCGGCGGCGCACTCCCATATGCCCCGGCGAAGGTCTGTAAGATCTTCATGGTCTGCTGCATGCTGCACAACATGGCAGTTGAAAGAGCAGTGCCACTCATCCTGAATCAACATGACGAGGACCATCCACCCGTGGAGGACGAAGGGCTTGGCAATGGGGCTAGTGATGTGGAGGATGTGGAGCCGCAAGAGGACATCCGGACTCGGCTCATACGCGACTTCTTTGCATAGTGGTGAGTACCAGTGTCTGAGTGTGCACGCATTGGTCCCCGTGTGGCATGCGTTGTGATGTGTGTCTCCACCTGCATGTATGGCACGTGAGTCAGAGGTGTGTGTGGGTGTGTCACTGGAGTGATGGTGCCAGTGATGGTTGTACTTCCGCAGTCATAATTGTGACCTAGCATGTTGTCATCCATACATGTGTCGAGTAAATGCACATGCAAGTGGCTGTGCTTTTTGTGGCTGACTTCTTGTGTGTTTCTCTTCCCCAGGTACCTGCGCATGCCGTCTGCTGGTTGCATTGTTGTGGCACTGCTATTCCTCATGGACATGACATCGTGGTCTGACTCAGCGTTACAGGCACGGACACGTTTGGAAGTCTCCATGGGGTAAGGGATGCATCTGGGGTGTATTGGGTGTGGCAGTTGTTCACGATGTGTGCACACTGCCCCTGTCGGTGTTTGGTTCCTCTGCAGCCATGTCGCATCCCAATGGGACACGACATGCAGCTGTGTACACCTGAATAGATGGTCTGCCTGGTTGACAGTCATCAGTGATGGGATAGGGGATTGTGATGATGGCATCAATGTGTGTGACACTGCCCTCGGACACATTCGGTTAGCATTGGCTTGACATGGTGTGGGACTTCGACATCCGCGGATCTATGGTGTATGGCAGGCTCTCCGTGTGCAGCTGTGGGTATTTAGCTGTTAGCCGACGCTTGTGTGCCAGTTCCATGGCGAACACGCATGTGTGCTGCTGAAGGGGGGTGCCAGTGTTGGACCCACATGTTACTCCACATGATGTGTTCATGTGTACTTCGAGTTGCCTCTGCAATCCCGAATACATGACTAATAAAGGTGTGACTATGCCTCCAAGGTGCCTCTTCTCAGTCAATGCTGGTGTGTTGCCATGGTGCATCCTGCTTGTCTGGCATGGTATTCCCTGATTGTGGCTATGTGTCAATGTGTCGAGTGGCAAGATGCAAGCTGTGTGTGTGGGCTGAGACTGTGTATTGGGCATGATGTCCATGACTGTGTGGGTATTGTGACATGTGCCATCCCCATGCATCCAACGTTGGCCAGGCCCCCATTCTCTGCATCCACCGGACTCAAGCTTGCAGGACATGTTTCTGCCACCTGTCTACACATACCTGGGTGCCCCCCCAGGACACTGGACTGGATCCCTGACCTCTGCGCATTACTGTTGCTGTACTCAATGAGTCTGTCAGCACGGTTGTTCGGTAACCCCCTCAGCTGGTTGGGCCCATCACGGGTGTGTATGGTGCTCCATGTCTGTCTTGCCTAATACACTGTGACCCATGTGTCCTGTGCCAGACTCAGGCCCCAGGGTGTGGGTGGTTGAAGACAAAAGATGACTCAGGCATGTTTTGACTTTACAAGACACATGTTAGGTAATAATGCTACCAGCAGGCATCTACTCTTCATAGTGTGATTTATTATTGGGGGGGGGGGGGAAACAAAGTGAGTGTCTTTCCGGGAAGTTTGAATCCAAAGTTCAGTAGGGGAGTTGGTGTCCTTGCCATTGGATGTCCTCAGAGTCCATGCCACAGTCTTTGTCAACATTGGTCAGCCAGTGACCAGCAGGGCCATGTGGCAGAGAATGTCTCTTGATGCTGTGATGCTGTTGCTCCAGTGGGCCAGGTGCCAGGCCAGGTGTCCTGGGAGATGGGGATGTAGCGCCGACCCTCACGGTCCTTTCCGTGGACGACCCGGCCTCCTGCGGGGAACCTCACCAGCAGGCCGTGACGACATCTGGGATGCTCCGTCGGATGTTTACTCCTCCTCCTCCTGACCCCTCCCTGTGGGTGGTGATGTTCTCCGCCTTCTGGCACAGGGAGGGTCGGCCATGTTGTCGGCCATCCGACGGAGTGTAGCGTGAATCCCCTGGAATGCCGTCACTTGCTCAGCCTGTCTGTCCTCCATCCTCCATTGGTGTACCAGTAGACAGGCATGTAGCTCCGCATGTTGCTGGGCCTGCTGGGTCTTTATCTCATCGAGGCTCCCCTTGATCTCATTGAGGGTGGACACAACCTGGGCCCTGCCCGTGGTGTCCTGCTGGTATGAGTCCAGGATGTTACGGACATGGGAAAATACCGGATCCCCAGCCAACTGGTCAGGCTCGTGCCTCCGCCGTCCTCCACTCCCACCACCCCTGCCCACTTGCGCCTGGCCTGCCCTTGCGGGCACATCGGGTCTCCGGGACCCCTGAGGGGTGGCATTGGCGTTGTCGCCTGCCTCCTCCTGGGTGCCCGGGACACCGTGTCCCTCCTGGCCAGCCTGGCTGCATTGTGGTGTTGGGGCAGGGATCCTGGGTGTCTCCTGGGATGTGGCAGGAGTGGGGGTGGTGGTTGGCACAGTTGTACCTGACGCAGGTGCTGCAGGCGGTTGGACACCAGAGGGGCCAGGTCGGTCGGGGTCGTCCACAGAGTGGTGAGAGTGGTCGCTGCCGGTGGGATCGGGCTCCTGCAGATCCGGGTCCTGTGAGTGTTCCCCCCCAGTGTTGGGGGATGCACCACGACGTTGACCTGTGTGTGAGAGAGACAATGTTAATTTTGGTCCATGCAAAATCCATGTTTCATCATTTCATAAGTTGGCACATTTCCTCTTGGAATTAGGATCTGTCTTGCATTCCACTCACAGTGCACTTGTGCATGGGTGTGTCCCTTGGGCACCACTTTGGCACCTTTAACTATGTGTGGCACAGTCTTACTTGCTGCGTCAAGTGTGACTGCAGTCAGCAGTGGAGTGGGCAGGTGTTGCGAGCCATGCATTGGCGCCTTCCGTGTAGCACTGTACATGTGCACATGGATTTGTTCCACACACTTATGTGATGCAGGTAGCTGTCATTGTGCTCGTGCACAGGTTGTGACATGGCCCTGTGTTTTGCCATGGAGAAGAGGGGGGGTTCTGGCACGGGCCACCCTTGGCTACATGCACGCAGTCTACCTGCTGACGAGCAGACATTCCCACACACCACACGGCTGATTTGCTCTCCCTGTGTCTCCCTCCCTCTCTGTCCCCCTCTCCCTCCCTCTCTGTCCCCCTCTCCCTCCCTCTCTGTCCCCCTCTCCCTCCCTCTCTGTCACCCTCTCCCTCCCTCTGTGTGTCAGCCTCCTCCCTCTGTCCGTCTCCCTGTGTCTCCCTCCCTCTCTGTCCCCCTCTCCCTCCCTCTCTGTCCCCCTCTCCCTCCCTCTCTGTCCCCCTCTCCCTCCCTCTGTGTGTCACCCTCTGTCACCTCAGCCCAGCTTCCTGGGCACACACTGTTAGCAGATCTTTGAGTGGCCCTTGGCTTGTTGATGTGAGTTTGTTTCTGATCTCGAGGCACCCATTGGGTGTGATGTGTGTCTGTGCGCTGCTGCTGTGGTGGTGTGTGCTGCCACTCTTTCACAATGTTGGCTGTTCATTAGCTGCTGTCATGTGCAAAACAGTGCCTTCACCCCCATGTGTTGATGCAAGGCGTCCGCCATTTGCTGGCAAGTCATTCCTGTGTTGGGACACACTGTTTGTCTGGCTGTGACCTAGGCCATATGGGCAGAGTGCATTGTTGTCTGCTTCGGAGTCGCACTATGTGATTTTTGGGGCCCAGCCTCCCGCCATCCGGGTTACTGTGTCATGTGTTGTTGTCTTCTGTGACTTGCCATTGTCCAGCTGGGTGCATGGGGCATGGTGGCAGCAGTGGCATGTGCGTGCTCATGGAGTGTGGCTGAGTAATGCGATGGCTTGTGGTGGTTGTGTGCCTGTTAGTGATTTTGGTTGTGGATGCCGTTCCCCCCATGTGAGGTGCGTTGTTTGTGTACTCACCCGGGTCTCGGAGTCCTTCTAATCCTTCGACTGCCTCCACCGGCAGTATGGCCATCACCCTCTCCTCCCACGGATGGTACTGTACGGGTCTGCGGGAGGGCCCTCCTCCGGTGGCGTTGGCCTGGTCGTGTTCCTCCTGCCTCTTGGCTCTGACCCTCCTCCGCAGATCGTACCACCTGTTCTGGCATTCCTGCCTGGTCCTCCTGGTGTCCGCAACAGCATTCACAGCATCGACGATGGTCTGCCACATGGCTGTTTTTGCTGCCAGGCTGGTGTTTCTGACCAATGTTCCAAAGATCTGTGGCTCGACTCTGAGGATTTCATCAACAAGGACCTCCAACTCTCGGTTACTGAACTTTGGATTCTTGGTAGTGGGCATGGTGAGGGGTGTGGGTGGGGATGGTGGGGGGGGTGGATGTTGGGGGGGGGTGTGGATGGTTGTGTGTGTGTGTGTGTGTGAATGTGATGAGGGGGTGTTTGTGAGGGTGGTTGTGTGAAGGTGTGCAAGTGTAAGGTGTGGTGTAGCTTGTTGTATGGTTCTGTGGTGTCTGGCAGCAGTGAGTCTGTTGCAAAGGCTCATGGTTTGTGTGTGTGGGCCCTTTTTATTGGTCCATGGGTGGGTGTGGCAGTGTTTGAATTTTGGGTGAGTGTGTTATAAGTAGTGGTGATGTTTTGGCCCTCTGTTTGTCTTTGGCAGTTGCAGGTCAGTGAAGGTGTATTTGTAGTGTTTGTTGGCCATGTTTAGTGGCTTTGTGCCATTCGAATAGTGTCTTCTTGTGTTGTTTTGTTTTGTCCTGGTTGTGTACGTGCGTTTTGAGCGTGTGTACGGTGTGTAGATGGGCCATTTGGTTGTACGGTGCTGTCCTTGTGTGTGGGTTGGTACGACTCGTACATGCGGTTGTGATGTTGGGGCCTGGGGTGCGCTCCGTACTTAGGAGGTTGTGTTGGGGGTAGGACCGGAACGTACTGGGGTGTACATAGACGGTGGTATGACACGTACTGGGGTGGGGGTACGACTGGAACGTACTGGGGTGTAGGTACACAGGGGGTATGACACGTACTGGGGTGGGGGTGGGGCTCGAAGGTACTGGGGTGTACATAGAGGGTGGTACGACACGTACTGGGGTGGGGGTACGACTGGAACATACTGGGGTGTACATAGACGGGGGTATGACACGTACTGGGGTGGGGGTACGACTGGAACGTACTGGGGTGTAGGTACACGGGGGGTATGACACGTACTGGGGTGGGGGTGGGGCTCGAACGTACTGGGGTGTACATAGACGGTGGTACGACACGTACTGGGGTGGGGGTACGACTGGAACGTACTGGGGTGTAGGTACACGGGGGGTATGACACGTACTGGGGTGGGGGTGGGGCTCGAACGTACTGGGGTGTACATAGAGGGTGGTACGACACGTACTGGGGTGGGGGTACGACTGGAACATACTGGGGTGTACATAGACGGGGGTATGACACGTACTGGGGTGGGGGTACGACTGGAACGTACTGGGGTGTAGGTACACGGGGGTATGACACGTACTGGGGTGGGGCTCGAACGTACTGGGGTGTACATAGACGGTGGTACGACACGTACTGGGGTGGGGGTACGACTGGAACGTACTGGGGTGTAGGTACACGGGGGGTATGACACGTACTGGGGTGGGGGTGGGGCTCGAACGTACTGGGGTGTACATAGACGGTGGTACGACACGTACTGGGGTGGGGGTACGACTGGAACGTACTGGGGTGTAGGTACACGGGGGTATGACACGTACTGGGGTGGGGGTACGACTGGAACGTACTGGGGTGTAGGTACACGGGGGGTATGACACGTACTGGGGTGGGGGTGGGGCTCGAACGTACTGGGGTGTACATAGACGGTGGTACGACACGTACTGGGGTGGGGGTATGACTGGAACGTACTGGGGTGTAGGTACACGGGGGGTATGACACGTACTGGGGTGGGGGTGGGGCTCGAACGTACTGGGGTGTACATAGACGGTGGTACGACACGTACTGGGGTGGGGGTACGACTGGAACGTACTGGGGTGTAGGTACACGGGGTATGACACGTACTGGGGTGGGGGTACGACTGGAACGTACTGGGGTGTACATAGACGGTGGTACGACACGTACTGGGGTGGGGGTACGACTGGAACGTACTGGGGTGTAGGTACACGGGGGGTATGACACGTACTGGGGTGGGGGTGGGGCTCGAACGTACTGGGGTGTACATAGACGGTGGTACGACACGTACTGGGGTGGGGGTACGACTGGAACGTACTGGGGTGTAGGTACACGGGGGTATGACACGTACTGGGGTGGGGGTACGACTGGAACGTACTGGGGTGTAGGTACACGGGGGGTATGACATGTACTGGGGTGGGGGTGGGGCTCGAACGTACTGGGGTGTACATAGACGGTGGTACGACACGTACTGGGGTGGGGGTACGACTGGAACGTACTGGGGTGTAGGTACACGGGGGTATGACACGTACTGGGGTGGGGGTACGACTGGAACGTACTGGGGTGTAGGTACACGGGGGGTATGACACGTACTGGGGTGGGGGTGGGGCTCGAACGTACTGGGGTGTACATAGACGGTGGTACGACACGTACTGGGGTGGGGGTACGACTGGAACGTACTGGGGTGTAGGTACACAGGGGTATGACACGTACTAGGGTGGGGGTACGACTGGAACGTACTGGGGTGTAGGTACACGGGGGTATGACACGTACTGGGGTGGGGGTACGACTGGAACGTACTGGGGTGTACATAGACGGTGGTACGACACGTACTGGGGTGGGGGTACGACTGGAACGTACTGGGGTGTAGGTACACGGGGGGTATGACACGTACTGGGGTGGGGGTGGGGCTCGAACGTACTGGGGTGTACATAGACGGTGGTACGACACGTACTGGGGTGGGGGTACGACTGGAACGTACTGGGGTGTAGGTACACGGGGGTATGACACGTACTGGGGTGGGGGTACGACTAGAACGTACTGGGGTGTAGGTACACGGGGGTATGACACGTACTGGGGTGGGGGTACGACTGGAACGTACTGGGGTGTACATAGACGGTGGTACGACACGTACTGGGGTGGGGGTACGACTGGAACGTACTGGGGTGTAGGTACACGGGGGGTATGACACGTACTGGGGTGGGGGTGGGGCTCGAACGTACTGGGGTGTACATAGACGGTGGTACGACACGTACTGGGGTGGGGGTACGACTGGAACGTACTGGGGTGTAGGTACACAGGGGTATGACACGTACTGGGGTGGGGGTACGACTGGAACGTACTGGGGTGTACATAGAGGGTGGTACGACACGTACTGGGGTGGGGGTACGACTGGAACGTACTGGGGTGTACATAGACGGGGGTATGACACGTACTGGGGTGGGGGTACGACTGGAACGTACTGGGGTGTAGGTACACGGGGGGTATGACACGTACTGGGGTGGGGGTGGGGCTCGAACGTACTGGGGTGTACATAGACGGTGGTACGACACGTACTGGGGTGGGGGTACGACTTGAACGTACTGGGGTGTACCTAGACGGGTGGGGGTATACATACACGGGGGTACGTGTCGGACGTACGGGGGCTGGGGGGAGTGTTGGGCGCGTATGCGGGCACATGTCTCCATGGTTGCTATAGGAGTTCGGTGCGGACAGTGTTTTTTCCATACGGTTGTAAGCTCGGACGCACGGGATGGATCGTGATTCCTCGGTCGGACTTGGCTTTTCACGTTTGTAAGGTAAATCGTCCGAGGACGTGTCGGACACATTTTCCGACCCGAGGACGTGTGGGGAATGATTCCCAGTGCGGTTCTTATGGACTTTTTACCATGCGAATCGTGATTGCCAGTTCGTACGGCACTTGTACGATTCGTACGGTAAAAAGACCGGATACGAGTCGTACGGGAATTTTTTTTACCGGATCGTAATCGGCACCTATGTGTTAGAGTTGCGTGTTGTGTTTTTACGTGTTTTTAACGTTGTGTAGGCATGTTTCGAGAGTTAGGTTTAAGGTGTTTAATGTATATTTAGAACTGTTTTAAATCTAGTATTATTGTTAGTAAGTGTTTATGTGTTGTTTTATGTGGGTGGGAATGTATGTTGCTTTGTTTTTATACTTTCTTTTCTAGGTTCTTCGTTTCGGATGGAGTCGTTTTTTTTTTTAAAGAAGTGTGTGTTCGTTTTATTGAACAATATGTTTTTTACACTTCTTTAAATGTTTCGGTTTTCATGGATCGTTTTTTAATATTTTTAACTATTTTCGTGTTTTTCGTGGTTTTTCGAAGGATATTTGGTGAATGGATTATGGATTTAATTGACAGTTGTATTTTTGCATTTTTTTTTGGGAACCTTTTTTTTTTATGTTTGGATTGTGTAAGCAGGAAATGGATTTTTCAGAGTTTGGAATAAACTTGGTAAGTTAATTTATTATTATTTCTTGTGGGTGGGTATTGTTTAATATTATTGTTTATTTTTATTTTATTACAAATATTATTAATGTGTGTTAATATATTTTTGACAATATGTATAAATATGTTACACACAGTAATTATTTTTGTAATAAGATAAATATATTTTATGTGTTTGATATTATTGAAAATGAGTAATTAGTCATTTATTTGTATTGGTCTTTTAAAGAAGTGTTTTAGCTATGATGTTTAGGTATTCTAGGCCTTTGGTAGTAGGGTACAATTTTACTTGTTGCTCTAGATATTTATACATTTGTTTAGTTTGTTTTGAGGTTTTTGGAGTTAGCTGAGTTATGGATTGTTCCATTCGGAACTCTTGATAACTCTGTTCTTTTTGTAGGCATGATATAAATCTTTCTAGTGTTGGTTTTGTTCTGCCTGTTGATTGTAGGAAGGCGTTATGCCATCCTTCAACTGCGTTATTAGTTTTGGATTCTCCATTTAATGTGCTTCTGTATACGTTCCACCAGGGAATTAAGAATTTAGGGTTTCTTCTGTGGCCAGATCTATGTAGTCTGCCGACCCATGTATCTTCGAAATAGTGCAATAGTGAACTTAGTTTTTCTTCATTTTGTTTGTAGAAGGCGCTGTCTATTAAAATGTTGTAATGTTCTGTTACGTCTGTGTCAGGTACATAAGCTAGTGCTATGAGTTTTTTTATTTGATATGCAAAAGCTGAATTAGTTGCATATTCAATGCTTAGGAATGATTTTTGCATGTGTCTCCATAGGCATTGATTAAAATGATAGTAACAGCCTTGTATGGAGGTATTGGGGTGTGTTTTTAATATAGTATTAATCATTGCATGTTCAAAATCTAGGATTATTTTTTGTGGGGAAAAGTTATTTGTTTTTTGTTTTATTGTATTTAATAGTTCAGTGTATGTGGAGTTATGTTTGTTTGGTAATAATGTGTAAATTAATGGTATATTGCAATTGTGATATAGGACATGTATTGTATATAGTTGGAAAAAGGGTTTGGGACATATGGTAAAAGTCCCATCCATCATCCAGTTCTGTGATTCTTGTAATTTACAGAGATTATTAGCTGTTCCAAATATTATTATTCTTTTGTCATTGTTTTTATTATCAAAAATGACAAATGGTTCTTTGCTTAAAGTTATACTTTGTTCTGGACTTAGAATAACTTCACTATATGTGTGAGGAATTGGGGTTGAAGTAGTAGTGTTTTTTTTAGTACGTGCTATAGTTCTTTTGAGTGAAGTTACAGATGGCATTTGTGTAGTAGCAGTTTTAGGAATTTTGGGAAGATGCTCTTTTAAAATTACACTTGTAGGTTTTTGAGAACTTGTGCTAGCTTCCTTTATAGTTTCTAAAGCAGATCTGACTTCTATTTCAGTAATGTTTGGTGGGTGGTTATGTTCTCTAGTGTACAGTACTGTTGTTTGTCGTGTTGTAGCACGCCCATAGCACTTATTAGAGTAGTATTTAGTGCATTTCCAGTTAACTTTTAAACCATACACTTTTTCCTGTGTGTAAGTGTATCCCATATAGCATAGTAACATTTTTCCCTTCTGGCTTGTTATGAATTCAGCTCCTTCAGTCATTTTGATGTAGCTTTATCTATGAAAAATATATATTATAGTTATTATATATGCTGTTGTATTAATTTTCTGTAGAAAAAAAACAATATTTAGTTACTATATACTTACAAAGTTGGTTTTGATGTGTTTGAGTAGAATGCTTTTTATTCTTTATTTGTGGAATTTTCTTCTAGTATTTTCTTTCTCTGGAAAAGAAAAGTAAATTTGTTTTAATAATTGTTTCTATATTTTTATAGGGAATGGTTAGCGGATTTGTAATTGGGATTTAATTAGGGTGGTATTTTAATCAATTAGTTGATTTTTGGTTGTGAAATACTTACTTTTTAGTTGTATCTTTTTTGGTGCTGTTCTGTATTTTCTTAATTTCTTTTGGAGTTTCCTGTAGTGAAAACATGAAATAGAAAGAAGACATTTATTTATTTATAGTGTATGTATATTGTAATTACAATTTATTAGATTTGAGTCTTAATGAGTATACTATAGTTAACCTACTTTTGATAGTTTTAAATATTTGCTCTATGTTGATTTCCTTATATCTGCAGTTGCAATCCAGTAGATTTTCTTCTTCATTCAATTTCGTTTTTTTGGTTCTGGACTGTGAATGAAGTTGAACTTCTTTTTATAGTGCTTTGGATGTTGTAATCTGTGTTTTATTGGTTAGTTTGAATTAGGAGTATTTTTATTGGTTAGTTCGAATTTGTTTTTTTTTTATTCTGGTAGTTAGTTTCCTAATAAGGAAAACGCTAATTAGTCGTTTTGTGGTGTATTATTCTATATGTATTTTTCTAAACATTATATTATGGCGCCGATTACGATCCTGTAAAAACCGGGTACGAACCGTCGGACGGAGCATATTCTCCGTCCGACGCGTACCCGGTCGTCAAAATTTACAAACATGGAATTACGATTCGCACGGAAACACCATTTCCGTACGAATCGTATAAAACCCCGACCGAACAAAATAAACCTACAAATGCGATCTGGGAAAGCGCCGACCTGACGTCGGGACGCTCGCAGCCTGCCATTCACGAACCAGGAATTACGATTCGCACCGACGTCATCCCGCACGGTGAATATTTTCCGGCAGCCAAAAACTGCCAGGAAATCAGGACGACGCGAACAAGGACTACCAGTACGCGACGGACAGACAGGACGACGCGAACAAGGAGGACCAGTATGCGACAGGACGACGCGAACAAGGAGTACCAGTACGCGACGGACAGACAGGACGACGCGAACAAGGAGGACCAGTATGCGACAGGACGACGCGAACAAGGAGGACCAGTACGCGACGGACAGACATGGACCCGAACCTACGAGTCATCCCGGCCCTCATAGCAGTCGACCTCCTCTACAGGTTCGGACGCAGACGCCGCAGAAGGTCAGAACAACTAAGGGAGGGGGGAAAGTGGGGTGGGGTGGGGGTGGCAGGACCAGGGCAGGCCACAAACCCCCCACCAAAGTCACACAGCACACATGCCCTGGACATACCTGACTCCCATGCCCTGGTCACTACGAGGGGGTGGGGGCGTGTCCAGATAAGCCAGCGACCGCCACAACGGAAGTCCGTCACGACGCGAACAGGCAACACAACCAGACAGGTACGTCCCGTACCCACGCCTGAAGAGCGTGGGTACGAGTCGAACCACGCCCACACCCACGTCACCCCAACAATGGCGGGACGGCTCGTACCCACGTGGCAAAGGCCTGGGTACGGGCCGCACAAGCATCACATAGCGTGGGGACGGATATGTACGGATCCTACCCCCCCTGTATGCATGGAGCGTACCCCCACCCCAACAGTGTAAGTACGACCCGTACCCCCACCCGCGTACGTATGGAGCGTACCCCCACCCCAACAGTGTAAGTACGACCCCTACCCCCACCCGCGTACGTATGGAGCGTACCCCCACCCCAACAGTGTAAGTACGACCCGTACCCACCCGTGTACGTATGGAGCGTACCCCCACCCCAACAGTGTAAGTACGACCCGTACCCACCCGCGTACGTATGGAGCGTACCGCCACCCCAACAGTGTAAGTACGACTCGTACCCCCACCCGCGTACGTATGGAGCGTATCCCCACCCCAACAGTGTAAGTACGACCCGTACCCACCCGCGTACGTATGGAGCGTACCCCCACCCCAACAGAGTAAGTAAGACACGTACCCTCACCTCGAATGCATGGAGCGTAGCCCCACCTCAACAGTGTAAGTACGATACGTACCCCCACCTCGAATGCATGGAGCGTACCCACATCCGTGTATGTCATGAGCGTACATATTGTGAAATTGGAGAGGTGGGTGCAGAGTCCTCCCAGCAGTGCCCTGAGACAGGAGGGGTGTGTGCAGAGTCCTCCCAGCAGTGCCCAGACACAGGAGGGGTGGGTGCCTATTACTCCCAGCAGTGCCCAGAGTCAGGAGGGGTGTGTGCAGAGTCCATCCCAGCAGTGCCCTGAGACAGGAGGGGTGTGTGCAGAGTCCTCCCAGCAGTGCCCAGACACAGGAGGGGTGGGTGCCTATCACTCCCAGCAGTGCCCAGAGTCAGGAGGGGTGTGTGCAGAGTCCTCCCAGCAGTTCCCAGACACAGGAGGGGTGTGTGCAGAGTCCTCCCAGCAGTGCCCTGAGACAGGAGGGGTGGGTGCCTATCACTCCCAGCAGTGCCCAGAGTCAGGAGGGGTGTGTGCAGAGTCCTCCCAGCAGTGCCCAGACACAGGAGGGGTGTGTGCAGAGTCCTCCCAGCAGTGCCCTGAGACAGGAGGGGTGGGTGCCTATCACTCCCAGCAGTGCCCAGAGTCAGGAGGGGTGTGTGCAGAGTCCTCCCAGCAGTGCCCAGACACAGGAGGGGTGGGTGCCTATCACTCCCAGCAGTGCCCTGAGACAGGAGGGGTGGGTGCCTATCACTCCCAGCAGTGCCCATGGAACGCAAAGGGTGGAGTAGTCACAGATACCATGCCCACAAATGTCAGTCAGGTGCACAAAGACCCTGCAGTACATGTACCACATGTGTTCGAGGCTGGGAGTATACGCATGCATAGCGCAGAAAATAAAACATGTACACATGAAGTAATGTCAATAGGCCACATACACAAGTACAATGACTACCAAGGATGCCACGAATGATGCAGGTGGAGACATCGCTCAGCATGCATGTGCAAAGGTGAAGGACTACGTCACACACCCAGCTAATGGACACACAGCTCTGTGCCAAAGTCAGGGGACACCCTGCAGGGAAGAAGTCAGGGTACACAGAGGAAGGAATACACCTTGGGACAATTGCAACATGCAGCAACTGCTTACATGAATGGACAAAGGTAGCTAACACCGTGTGATGGCACACAGATCCCAAGGTCCCCCCTATGAGCAGCACACTACTACATTTCCCACACACCCAACACCTGACCAACACCCACAACCATGTAGCAGCCCCACCAACAGCAATGCCAGCAATGAAGGAGTGTTCCAAGGGCAAAAATAAATAGCTTTATTCAGCATGAGAAAAAAACTAGTATGACGTGAGTCCAATGTCAACAGAGGCCATAGGGCAGTCCAGGAGTCCCAGCTGGATGGGGGACACAGTGGGATGCGTGTCCCCTAGCTTGCCTGCACATTTACAATCCGTTGTCTTCCACAGGGGTGAGGGCATCATGTGGGGGGGAAGAAACAGGCACCGCAGGGACAGGAGGGTGAAGGGTAGGCGTCGTGGGTGCAGGGATGGAGGACTCCACCACAGGGGGTGGGGCAGGGCCAAAGGCGGAGGCCAGGATCTCGCTGCACACCTTAGCAAGGTCCTCCAGGGACTCCCCTGCACCCGAAGGAACCACAGGCCCCAAGGAGGGGGGGGGTCAGAGGAATGGGTCGCAGCGCCACTGGGGGAGGGTGTGGACAGGGGGGGGGGCTCAACCACCCTGACCGGGGACCTCCTTGACCGCTTGCGGGGTGGTGTCACTGTGGGGCTCAGGGACAGAGCGGCCATGAAGGAGTCTTTGGGGGAGATGTGGCCAGGAGAGCTGAGGGGAGGGGATTTGGAGGGAGTGGATTGGGTGGAATGCGGACTCCAACTCTGGCTGCGTGTCACACGTTTGCCCCCCGACACAGTGGGTGTGCCTACTGCACCCTGTGTGTGCGTGTCAGGAGGTGTGCGGCGGACCTTCCCTGCTGGTGTGGTGCCTGTGTCTGTTGTGGTGGGTGCATGCTTACGTCTGGGTGTATGTGGGACAGGCATGGGAGTGGGAAGTGTGGAAGGAGCAGGGGTAGGGGGTGGGACATAGCGCTGCAGGAGACCCACTGCTGCAGTCAGTGTGGAGTCTATGGACCTCAGCAAGTTGCGTTGGTCAGCCTGCGATGAATGAATGCCCTCCAAGTATGCCTCCATGTTGTTGAGGACCTGGCTGTGGCCATGGAGGACATTAAGGATCGCAGTCTGACCAATCTGCAACTGCCGCTGGATGTCCACAGACTCAGCATTGGCGGCAGCAGTGGAGACAGGGGCAGGGGCAGGGGGTGCGGTGCCTGGCAGGAAGGAGACATGTGGTGACCGGGCACGTTGGGAAGGGACACGAGCAAGTGGGAGGCGGCTGATGCCAATGGAGGGGGCGGTGCCAGATGTAGGGCTGCTGTCAGATGGTGGTGCAGCCACCGCCCACTCGGAGTGATCATCCTCGGACCCGTCAGCTTCATAGTCTGTTGTGCCAGTCGACAGGTCCCCGGGGTCACTCTCCACCGCCTCTGTCCCACTCGAAGTGCCAGCCCTGATGTCACCGCTGGCACTGGTGCTCGGTCCCTCCGCGCCGTCTGTGTCCATGTCTCCCTCCGTGTCCCCCGACGATGCTGTGGGCAGGGTGAAGAGACAGAAAGTTATCATACACCTGTATACATATGTCACATGAGTCAAATCTACGTAGGTTACAGTGCATAGCCTGAAACAAAGGAAGAGTTACATCTACATAACAAGGTACATATGTAGGGCATGCAAGACACAGTTTTTTGACCCACCATGCCATTGAAAATCCATGGAGAGCATGACACAATAGCAAATGAGATGATATGGAATTTTGACTGAGGAGCATGGCCCTGGGGACAATCCAGCACTGCATCTGCACCACACAGCATGGCAGGAAATTGGGATGAGCAGGGACCAAATCCAGGAACTAGAGGCACATGCAGCATAGGTAATACTGAGAACATGCCCACCCTGACTGGCACACTGCACCTTGAGTGTATGTCCAGGCAAACATCACACACTGGCCAGTCCTAGCAAGGAGATATCAGGTCTTGACATGTCGGACATGCCCGCACCACCCACCCCCTACATGAGACAAATCAATGGAGACACAGGAAGCACGTACATCTCTTAGTCAGGGTGAAATACACATGGGATGCTAAACTTCTATATTGCACACAAACTACCCAAGGTGCAGCAGTGCAAATTATCATGTACAAATGGGCAGCATCAGATGATTGCAACAAGACACAAAGGCTATGGCCACCGTGAGTATGTAATAGGAAAATCAGGTCAGGCTGTACAGTGGACACTTGTAATACATCTCACGTCAATATACATGTTTGCAGGGGACAATGGCACAGAGCACAACCTATGCTGTAGCCACAGAGATTGTCGACATTCTCTGATTACACACATGATACCTAGGAAAAAATGACCATGGGGACAGTAGTGGCCACACAACTCCATGCTCCTGAATGGGAATGACTGCGACACACGCTAACATCCCTGCACTATGCCTAACGCACAATCATGCACATCATGTCACAGGCCACCACATGGGACATGCCTGATGGAAGGCCTGGCACTCGAGAGATTAACTCCCATGTCTGGACTCAGCATTAGTGCCAACTGACATGGAACCCACAAGTCCAGAACTGGACAGGGCACAGGCAAGGTCACATAACCTGTTACACACCACCCCCACACATGATGCTGCAGGCATTGTACACTTGGAGAAGGTGTCAGGCTACATAACCTTGTGATGGAGTGACTACACACAGACCAGGGAACACATTGCAAGGAGGGGAAGGGAGGCAGGAGAACACTGCAATACTGTGGGGAACATGATCTGCACAGCACCATAAACCATGGAAGTGTATCCATGGAACAGTGCACTTACAAATGCTGGTGAAACAAAACAAACACACACAAGTACCTACCCCCTTCCGGCTGCTGCATCTCCTGTAGACGCCTTTCCAAGTCAGGAAAGACCACCGCCAGCACACGTTTCTGGATGTGGGAGAGACGGCGGCGCCCGCGGTTCTTGTGGCTCTCAGGTGAGTCCCCCAGCAGGACCCTTGCAATCCTCCGCGTCCAGCACCGGATATCCTGCCAGCGTTTCCTCACCTGGGACAGGTGCCGCCTCCGACCATCCGCACTCCTCACGGCGCTGACGGCGTCCAGCCATATCTGCTCCTTGGCAGAGGCATCTACCTGTGAGGATGAACAAGTGACACTACATCAATACACCTTGCACATGTCACGGGGACACAGATTAGAACACATTTGCTGTTTACAACAAGGCATAGTGTGCATCCAACGCATTGCAACTTTGTCATAGGGACATGATCCTGTGGGGGAAGGCCAAAATCAGTACGTGCCATTGAAAGGACACAGGTGGAATGAGGGCAACTACACAATCAATGATCCAGGCTCACACTGTGCATCACACCCACCCCTCCTGTCTCAGGGCACTGCTGGGAGTGATAGGCCCCCACCCCTCCTGTCTCAGGGCACTGCTGGGAGTGATAGGCACCCACCCCTCCTGTCTCAGGGCACTGCTGGGAGTGATAGGCCCCCACCCCTCCTGTCTCAGGGCACTGCTGGGAGTGATAGGCCCCCACCCCTCCTGTCTCAGGGCACTGCTGGGAGTGATAGGCACCCACCCCTCCTGTCTCAGGGCACTGCTGGGAGTGATAGGCCCCCACCCCTCCTGTCTCAGGGCACTGCTGGGAGTGATAGGCCCCCACCCCTCCTGTCTCAGGGCACTGCTGGGAGTGATAGGCACCCACCCCTCCTGTCTCAGGGCACTGCTGGGAGACATCAGGCATTCCCCCCCCCTTGGGACTCCCCCTACAGTCCATAGCATGTGTGTCACACCTGGACACAATGGCAGAAGTCACAGTCACAACAAAGGGACACAGTCTGTGGTAGTGGACACTGCACTCACCTGATAACCTGGTCGCCCATACAGCATGGGGTACCGTGGGAGGATCACATCCACCAAAGCCATGTTCTCCTCCAGGGTGAATGGCTGTGACCTCTCCACAGCCCTTGACATGGTTCCAGGGAAACAGTAGCAGCAGCTGGGTCGTGGAATACAGAGATGTGCAGGCAAGTGCTCCCTCATGGGACCTGGCTGCCTTATATCTGCCTTGCTGGCCCATCTCATGCACAGGGGTACAGAGTGATTGGTCACTCACATTTGCATCCTATGTTTCCTCCAATCCCTTCAAACCTAGCAGTCTGTGGGTTCTCTATCGGTTTCATTCTCCTGCATGATGTCAGCCCCACAAACACATTGCAACAAAGTAGAAGAATCCCAACTGACTTCTGCTGTGCACCTTCCAGAACAATTTTGAAATTTGAACTTGGTCTCCATGACAACCAGCATGCATGTAGGCCTTAATACTTGTCCCTCATGTGTCCCCAATGTAATTTGGAGCGTCACACACAGGTACGGTGCGTTTCGGGGCCCTAGGGCACCCCAAATGCATTGCAACGGCCCGTACACGCGTGCCTACGTTCACTATCACTATGGGTGTCCTGGCGTATGCGTACTCGTAGTGGTACGGGCCGTACACACGCATGCACGCTCACTATCACTACGAGTACGCATACGCCAGGACACCCATAGTGATAGTGAGCGTACATGCGTGCGTACGGACCTACCACTATGGGTGTTCTTGCGTATGCGTACTCGTAGTGGTACGGGCCGTACACACGCATGTACGCTCACTATCACTACGAGTACGCATACGCGGGGAGACCCATAGTGATAGTGAGCGTACATGCGTGTGTTCGGCCCGTACCACTACGAGTACGCATACGCCAGGACACCCATAGTGATAGTGAGCATACATGCGTGCGTACGGACCTACCACTATGGGTGTTCTTGCGTATGCGTACTCGTAGTGGTATGGGCCGTACACACGCATGTACGCTCACTATCACTACGAGTACGCATACGCCAGGACACCCATAGTGGTAGGTCCGTACGCACGCATGTACGCTCACTATCACTATGGGTGTCCTGGCGTATGCGTACTCGTAGTGGTACGGACCGTACAAATGCCTGTACGCTCGCCATCACGATGGGTACACATACGGCAGCACTCCCATAGTGATATGGGAACGTACACAGGCCCTCTTAGCTGCAGTACGGCGGTTTTCACACATCACAGTGGTGATAGGCGGCACACAGGTAGGAATAGGGCGGACATACTTGTCCATGGATGGACATACTTGTCCAGGAATGGACATCAAGGCATCGTCTGTGCATTACTACATGTGTGGGGCACAGGTGTGACAGGCTGTGATGTGGAACATTACTCCTGAGGGGAGAAGGCACCAGATGTATGATGAGATGTGTACAGGTGTACTGTGTGACGGTGCAATGTGTGCCAGGCATGCCCTTGACTCCTTTGACATGTGTACATGTCGTACTGCACACTTGGGATGAGCGTCACTGGCATGCCACGGACACCAACACACGGAAGTGTCCCCTGATGCCCAGTACAGGGGTTACCACACCTGCCTTGACACTACCCACGGTGCACAATGTGACCATGTCATGTATGTGTGTGGGCTTCCCATCAGGTTGATGTTGGAACTCCCTCAAAAGCTGCAGCTGTTGCAGCAACCAACATGTGTCTGTGTGTGGAAGGACATTGCACACTGTTCCGCACACCATGCCACATGTGGTATGGGATGTGAGGTGCACATGTATGCATGGGACACGGAGTAGCGTGACAAGGACATGTCTGCATCCTCACAATGAGTGTGTGGTGAGTCATGACATGTGCACCTTCATGGCAAGGTGTGTGGGCTGTACTAGTGTAATGTCATGTGACCTGTGGCTCTAGTGTTCCGCTACCAGTCTCTGCAATCGGCATCCTACTTCTGCAGATGTGTGGGCGTATGTCACTCCTGTCTTGCGTCTGGCTGTTCACTTGCACTGGGACACAGCTATTCCCATGCCATGTGGAGGTTCAGAATCTCCGTGTGTAGCTGGGTCTTGGTAGGAGTGTCACCTGGCAGCCATACGTGTCCTGGGCATGTAGCACATACCTGACTCCCTATGTAGCATATATGTATTGACAGATTAACATGTGCCCAGTACATATGAATTGTTGTCGTCGTGCACTCACTCTTCCTTGTCACTTCCCAATTACTGCAGAGCGCCGCCTCTTGCCCGACCAATTCCAGACTTGGCTGCCATGCGGGAGAATGACTGCATCCGTTGCTACCGCTTCACCCAACCGTTGATTCTGGAGTTGACGGCGAGACTGGCACCACACCTGCAACCGCAGCACAGGTATCCTACGGCACTGACACCCCAGCTGAAGGTAATGGCTGCCCTACATTTTCTTGCCACGGGTACCTTTCAAAATACCATAGCTCATGTTGGTGGCATGTCCCAGAGCATGTTCTGCCGTGTGCTGCATGATTTCTTAGAGGCCATGTTGATTCACCTGGATGACTTCATCAAGTTCCCAACCCCTGAACAGTTGACTGCGGTCAAGCGTGGATTCTATGCCCTGGGAGGGATGCCCCATGCCATTGGGTCCATAGATGGGACACATGTAGCTTTGGTACCACCACACGCACGGGAGGTAGCGTACCGCAATCGGAAGCACTACCACTCCATCAATGCCCTTGTGGTGTGTCAGTCCAACATGTTGATTTCACATGTCTGTGCTCGTTTTCCAGGATCAGCACACGATGCCTACATCATGAGGTGTAGCAGGATGCCTGAAATGATGATGCAGCTGCGCAACGAAAGAGCATGTGTTATTGGTGGGTACAGTCTGTCTGTCCTGTATTTTGCATAGCCCACCAGCACGACC
The DNA here is from genome assembly GCF_964204655.1 of Triturus cristatus. Lineage (NCBI taxonomy): Eukaryota > Metazoa > Chordata > Amphibia > Caudata > Salamandridae > Triturus > Triturus cristatus. The sequence goes on along the minus strand of NC_140582.1, from coordinate 305,891,924 downwards.
GCTTCACCAGTTCTAACGATGTCCATGTGCTTCCCATGTAGGGGACGCTGGCTATCCCAACATGCCTTGGCTGCTCACACCTCTCCGCAACCCCATCACGCCGGCCCAGCTCCACTACAACACCGCCCATGGCCGGACAAGGCGAGTGATAGAGAGGACGTTTGGCCTGCTGAAGAGCCGCTTTCGGTGCCTCCACAAGACCGGCGGCGCCCTCCCATATGCCCCTGCGAAGGTCTGCAAAATCTTCATGGTCTGCTGTATGCTGCACAACATGGCAGTTGAGAAAGCTGTGCCACTCATCCTGGATCAACATGACGAGGACCATCCACCCGTGGAGGACGAAGGGCTTGGCAATGGGGCTAGTGATGTGGAGGATGTGGAGCCACAGGAGGACATCCGGACTCGGCTCATACGCGACTTCTTTGCTTAGTGGTGAGTACCAGTGTCTGAGTGTGCACGCATTGGTCCCCATGTGGCATGTGTTGTGATGTGTGTGTCCACCTGCATGTATGGCACGTGAGTCAGAGGTGTGTGTGGGTGTGTCACTGGAGTGATGGTGGCAGTGATGGTTGTATTTCCCCAGTCATAATTGTGACCTAGCATGTTGTCATCCAGACATGTGTCGAGTAAATGCACATGCAAGTGGCTGTGCTTTTTGTGGCTGACTTCTTGTGTGTCTCTCTTCCCCAGGTACTTGCGCATGCCGTCTGCTGGTTGCATTGTTGTGGCACTGCTATTCCTCATGGACACGTCATCGTGGGCTGACTCAGCGTTACAGGCACGGACACGTTTGGAAGTCTCCATAGGGTAAGGGATGCATCGGGGTGTATTGGGTGTGGCAGTTGTTCACGATGTATGCACACTGCCCCTGTCGATGTTTGGTTCCTCTGCAGCCATGTAGCAGCACCATGGGACACGACATGCAGCTGTGTACACCTGAATAGATGGTCTGACTGGTTGACAGTCATCAGTGATGGGATAGTGGATTGTGATGATGGCATCAATGTGTGTGACACTGCCCTCGGACACATACGGTTAGCATTGGCTTGACATGGTGTGGGACTTCCACATCAGCGGATCTATGGTGTATGGCAGGCTCTCCGTGAGCAGCTGTGGGTGTTTAGCTGTTAGCCGACGCTTGTGTGCCAGTTCCATGGCGAACACGCATTTGTGCTGCAGAAGGGGGGTGCCAGTGTTGGACCCACATGTTACTCCACAAGATGTGTTCATGTGTACTTCAAGTTGCCTCTGCAATCCCGAAAACATGACTAATAAAGGTGTCCCTATGCCTCCAAGGTGCCTCTTCTCACTCAATGCTGGTGTGTTGCCACGGTGCATCCAGCATGTCTGGCATGGTATTCCCTGATTGTGGCTATATGTCAATGTGTCAAGTAGCAAGATGCAAGCTGTGTGTGTGGGCTGAGACTGTGTAGTGGGCATGATGTCCATGACTGTGTGGGTATTGTGACATGTGCCATCCCCATGCATCCAACGTTGGCCAGGCCCCCATTCTCTGCATCCACCGGACTCAAGCTTGCAGGACATGGTTCTGCCACCTGTCTACACATACCTGGGTGCCCCCCAGGACACTCCACATGATCCCTGACCTCTGCGCATGACTGTTGCTGTACTCAATGTGTCTGTCAGCACGGTTGTGCGGCCACCCCCTCAGCTGGTTGGGTCCATCACGGGTGTGTATGGTGCTCCATGTCTGTCTTGCCTAATACACTGTGACCCGTGTGTCCTGTGCCAGACTCAGGCCCCAGGGTGTGGATGGTTGAAGTCAAAAGAGAACTCAGGCATGTTTAGACTTTACAACACACATGTAAGGTAATAATGCAACCAGCAGGCATCTTCTCTTCATGGTGTGATATTTTATTTTTGGGGGGGGGGGGGATAAAGTGAGGGGCTTTCCGGGAGTTTGGAATCCAAAGTTCAGTAGGGGAGTTGGTGTCCTTGCCATTGGAAATCCTCATTGTCCATGCCACAGTCTTTGTCAACATTGGTCAGACAGTGACCAGCAGGGCCATGTGGCAGAGAATGTCTCTTGATGCTGTGATGCTGTTGCTCCAGTGGGCCAGGTGCAAGGCCAGGTGTCCTGGGAGATGGTGATGTAGCGCCGACCCTCACGGTCCTTTCCGTGGACGACCCGGCCTCCTGCGGGGACCATCAGAAGCAGGCCGTGACGATGTTTGGGATGCTCCGTCGGATGTCTCCTCCTCCTCCTGATCCCTCCCTGTGGGTGGTGATGTTCTCCGCCTTCTGGCACAGGGAGGGTCGGCCATGTTGTCGGCCATCCGACGGAGTGTATCGTGAATCCCCTGGAACACCGTCACTTGCTCAGCCTGTCTGTCCTCCATCCTCCGTTGGTGTTGCAGTAGACAGGCATGTTGCTGGGCCTGCTGGGTCTTGATCCCCTCCAGGACAGACACAACCTGGGCCAGGCCCGTGGTGTCCTGCCGGTATGTGTCCAGGATGTTACGGACATGGGAAAATACCTGTTCCCCAGCCAACTGGTCAGGCTCGCGCCTCCGCCGTCCTCCACTCCCACCACCCCTGCCCACTTGCACCTGGCCTGCCCTTGTGGGTACATCGGGTCTCCGGGACCCCTGAGGGGTGGCATTGGCGTTGTCGCCTGCCTCCTCCTGGGTGCCCGGGACACCGTGTCCCTCCTGGCCAACCTGGCTGCATTGTGGTGGTGGGGCAGGGATCCTGGGTGTCTCCTGGGATGTGGCAGGAGTGGGGGTGGTGGTTGGCACAGTTGTACCTGACGCAGGTGCTGCAGGTGGTTGGACACCAGAGGGGCCAGGTTGGTCGGGGTCGTCCACAGAGTGGTGAGAGTCGTCGCTGCCGGTGGGATCGGGCTCCCGCAGATCCGGGTCCTGTGAGTCTTCCCCCCCAGTGTTGGGGGGTGAACCACGACGTTGACCTGTGTGTGAGAGAGACAATGTTAAATTTGGTCCATGCAACATCCATGTTTCATCAGTTTCAAAGTTGGCACTTTTCCTCTTGGAATTAGGATCTGTCTTGCATTCCACTCACAGTGCACTTGTGCATGGGTGTGTCCCTTGGGCACCACTTTGGCCCCTTTAACTATGTGTGGCACAGTCTCACTTGCTGCGTCAAGTGTGACTGCAGTCAGCAGTGGAGTGGGCAGTTGTGGCGAGCCATGCATTGGCGCCTTCCGTGTAGCACTGTACATGTGCACATGGAGTGGATCCACACACTTATATAATGCAGGTAGCTGTCGTTGTGCTCGTGAACAGGTTGTGACATGGCCCTGAGTTTTGCCATGGAGAAGAGGGGGGGTTCTGGCACTGGCCACCCTTGGCTACATGCACGCAGTCTACCTGCTGACGAGCAGACATTCCCACACGCCACACGGCTGTTTGCTCTCCCTGTGTCTCGCTCCCTCTCTGTCCCCCTCTCCCTCCCTCTCTGTTCCCCTCTCCCTCCCTCTCTGTCCCCCTCTCCCTCCCTCTCTGTCCCCCTCTCCCTCCCTCCGTGTGTCAGCCTCCTCCCTCTGTCCGTGTCCCTGTGTCTCCCTCCCTCTCTGTCCCCCTCTCCCTCTCTGTCCCCCTCTCCCTCCCTCCGTGTGTCAGCCTCCTCCCTCTGTCCGTGTCCCTGTGTCTCCCACCCTCTCTGTCCCCCTCTCCCTCCCTCTCTGTCCCCCTCACCCTCCCTCCGTGTGTCAGCCTCCTCCCTCTGTCCGTGTCCCTGTGTCTCCCTCCCTCTCTGTCCCCCTCTCCCTCCCTCTCTGTCCCCCTCTCCCTCCCTCCGTGTGTCAGCCTCCTCCCTCTGTCCGTGTCCCTGTGTCTCCCACCCTCTCTGTCCCCCTCTCCCTCCCTCTGTCCCCCTCTCCCTCCCTCCGTGTGTCAGCCTCCTCCCTCTGTCCGTGTCCCTGTGTCTCCCTCCCTCTCTGTCCCCCTCTCCCTCCCTCTCTGTACCCCTCTCCCTCCCTCTCTGTCCCCCTCTCCCTCCCTCTCTGTCCCCCTCTCCCTCCCTCTGTGTGTCACCCTCTGTCACCTCAGCCCAGCTTCCTGGGCACACACTGTTAGCAGATCTTTGAATGGCCCTTGGCTTGTTGAAGTGAGTTTGTTTCTGATCTCCAGGTACCCATTGGGTGTAGTGTCTGTGTGTGCGCTGCAGCTGTGGTGGTGTGTGCTGCCACTCTTTCACAATGTTGGCTGTTCATTAGCTGCTGTCATGTGCAAAATAGTGCCTTCACCCCCATGTGTTGATGCAAGGCGTCCGCCATTTGCTGGCGAGTATTTCCTGTGTGGGGACACAGTGTTTGTCTGGCTGTGACCTAGGCCATATGGGCAGAGGGCATTGTTGTCTGCTTCTGAGTTGCACTATGTGATTTTTTGGGGCCCACCCTCCCGCCATCCGGGTTACCGTGTCATGTGTTGGTGTCTTCTGTGGCCTGTGACTTGACATTGTCCAGCTGGGTGCATGGGGCATGGTGGCAGCAGTGGCATGTGCGTGTTCATGGAGTGTGGTTGAGTCATGCGATAGGTTGGGGTGGTTGCGTGCCTGTTAGTGATTTTGGTTGTGGATGACGTTCCCCCCATGTGAGGTGCGTTGTTTGTGTACTCACCCGGGTCTCGGAGTCCTTCTAATCCGTCCACTGCCTCCACCGGCAGTATGGCCATCACCCTCTCCTCCCAGGGCTGGTAGTGTACGGGTCTGCGGGAGGGCCCTCCTCCAGTGGCGTTGGCCTGGTTGTGTTCCTCCTGCATCTTGGCTCGGACCCTCCTCCGCAGATCGTACCACCTGGATTGGCATTCCTGCCTGGTCCTTCTGGTGTCCCCAACAGCATTCACAGCATCGATGATGGTCTGCCACATGGCTGTTTTAGCTGCCATGCTGGTGTTTCTGACCAATGTTCCAAAGAGCTGTGGCTCTACTCTGAGGATTTCATCCACAAGTACCTCCAACTCTTGGTTACTGAACTTTGGATTCTTGGTAGTGGGCATAGTGAGGGGTGTGGGTGTGGATGGTGGGGGGGGGTGTGGATGGTGGGGGGGGTGTGGATGGTTATGGGTGTGTGGGTGTGATGAGGGGGTGTTTGTGAAGGTGGTTGTGTGAAGGTGTGCAAGTGTAAGGTGTGGTGAAGCTTGTAGTATGGTGCTGTAGGTTGTCTGTGGTGTCTGGCAGCAGTGAGTCTGTTGCAAAGGCTCATGGTTTGTGTGTGTGGGCCCTTTTTATTGGTCCATTGGTGGGTGTGGCTGTGTTTGAAGTTTGGGTGGGTGTGTTATAAGGAGTGGTGGTGTTTAGGGCCTCTGTTTGTTTTTGGCAGTTGCAGGTCAGTGAATGTGTGTTTTTTAGTGTTTGTTGGCCATGTTTAGTGGCTTTGTGCCATTCGAATAGTGTATTCTTGTGTTGTTTTGTTTTGTCCTGGTTGTGTCCGTGCGTTTTCAGCGTGTGTACGGTGTGTACATGGGCCATTTGGTTGTACGGTGCTGTCCTTGTGTGTGGCTTGGTACGACTCGTACATGCGGTTGTGATGTTGGAGCATGGGGTGCGCTCCGTACTTAGGAGGTTGTGGTGGGGGTGCGACTGGAACGTACTGGGGTGTACATAGACGGTGGTACGACTCGGACAGGGGTGGGGGTACGACTCGAACGTACTGGGGTGTACATGGACGGTGGTACGACTCGTACAGGGGTGGGGGTAGGACTCGAACATACTGGGGTGTACATAGACGGTGGTACGACTCGGACAGGGGTGGGGGTAGGACTCGAACGTACTGGGGTGTACATAGACGGTGGTACGACTGGGACAGGGGTGGGGGTACGACTCGAACGTACTGGGGTGTACATGGACGGTGGTACGACACGTACAGGGGTGGGGGGTGTACATAGACGGTGGTACGACTCGTACAGGGGTGGGGGTACGACTCGAACGTACTGGGGTGTACATGGACGGTGGTACGACACGTACAGGGGTGGGGGGTGTACATAGACTGTGGTACGACTCGTACAGGGGTGGGGGTAGGACTCGAACGTACTGGGGTGTACATAGACGGTGGTACGACTCGGACAGGGGTGGGGGTACGACTCGAATGTACTGGGGTGTACATGGACGGTGGTACGACACGTACAGGGGTGGGGGGTGAACATAGACGGTGATACGACTCGTACAGGGGTGGGGGTAGGACTCGAACGTACTGGGGTGTACATAGACGGTGGTACGACTCGGACAGGGGTGGGGGTACGACTCAAACGTACTGGGGTGTATATGGACGGTGGTACGACTCGTACAGGGGTGGGGGTACGACTCGAACGTACTGGGGTGTACATGGACGGTGGTACGACACGTACAGGGGTGGGGGGTGTACATAGACGGTGGTACGACTCGGACAGGGGTGGGGGTACGACTCGAACGTACTGGGGTGTACATGGACGGTGGTACGACTCGTACAGGGGTGGGGTACGACTCGAACGTACTGGGGTGTACATATACGGTGGTACGACTCGTACAGGGGTGGGGGTACGACTCGAACGTACTGGGGTGTACATAGACGGTGGTACGACTCGGACAGGGGTGGGGGCAGGACTCAAACGTACTGAGGTGTACATAGACGGTGGTACGACTCGGACAGGGGTGGGGGTACGACTCAAACGTACTGGGGTGTACATGGACGGTGGTACGACACGTACAGGGGTGGGGGGTGTACATAGACGGTGGTACGACTCGTACAGGGGTGGGGGTACGACTCGAACGTACTGGGGTGTACATAGACGGGTGGGGGTGTACATACACGGGGGTACATGTCGGACGTACGGGGGCTGGGGGGAGTGTTGGGTGCGTATGCGGGCACATGTCTCCATGGTTGCTTTGGGAGTTCGGTGCGGACGGTGTTTTTTCCATACGGTTGTAACCTCGGACGCACGGGATGGATCGTGATTCCTCGGTCGGACTTCACCTTTCACATTTGTACGGTAAATCGTCCGAGGACGTGTCGGACACATTTTCCGACCCGAGGACGTGTGGGGAATGATTCCCAATGCGGTTCGTATGGACTTTTTACCATGCGAATCGTGATTGCCAGTTCGTACGGCACTTGTACGATTCGTACGGTAAAAAGACCGGATACGAGTCGCACGGGGAAATTTTTTACCGGATCGTAATCGGCACCTATGTATTGTATGTATGAATTGATAAAGTATAATTTAATAATATAGTTGTTTAATGTAGGAAGGTTGTTAATAATGTTTTAGTAAATAGTTAATTTTTTTAATCGATTTTTAAATGTAGTAAATATATAATTGTTTAATATTAATTTTGTGTAGAGTTAAAAGACATTATTTGGTGTTTATGTTGTTTGATTTTAGGTTTTAATTGAATGTTATATAGTCGATATTAGTAAAATGGAGATATTTTAGTGGTCGATATTTTAGTTTACGATATTTTGTAATGAAGTATATGTATGTTACTGAGCGTCGATATTTCAGGATTTCGATAACTGTGTTTGCGATATTTTGTGTACCTATATTTATGTAGTTCGATATTGTGTGTTCGATATTTTTGTAATGTTTTAAATAAGTATGTGATGTTGATAATAATGTGATCGATAATTTTGTATCGATATATTTGTAGGTCGATTTTTTGTCTTTCGATATTGTGTCAGTGATTCGCCCATACTACCGCCAGGCTCTCTTCTTCTGGCTGGGAGTATCCCTTTTCGACATCCGATAGGCTTTTGCTTCCATATGCTACTACATGTCTTGGGGAGTCTTTTCCTGGTTGGTGTTGCGCCAGTATTGCCCCTAGCCCCACTGGGCTGGCATCTACTGTCAGTTCAGTGCATAGCCTCGGATCAAAGTATGCTAGGTGATCTACAGCCGTTACGGCGCTTCTGATCTCCTCAAACGGTTTGCTGCATTTTTCAGTCCATGTGAAACTTTGGCCTTGTTTTGTTAATTCCCTCAGTGGTGCACTTACTGTAGCGAAGTCTTGAATGTACCTTGCACAGTAGCTGGCCAGGCCAAGAAATGACCTCACTTCTGCCACGTCACTTGGTTGTTGTGTTCTTTCCAGCGTTTTTACCTTGAAGCGATCCAGTCGCATTCCTTTCTTGGAGAAGATGTGGCCAAAGAATACTAGTTCGTCTCGCTCCAACTCACATTTCTCTTTATTTAGTGTCAGGCCCACCTGCTCTAAGTGAGAGCATACCTCTCTTAGCGCTTTGTCGTGCTCCTCGTTTGACTTTCCAAACACCAGGATGTCATCGCTGTACTTTAGGCTGTTCTTTACCGGCCTTATTACTTGTCGTATTATCTCTTGGAATATTTCTGCAGCCGAAGATACACCAAAACTCAGACGTTTGTCTCTGAACAGGCCTAGGTGTGTGGAAAACGTCGTGATGTATCGAGACTGAGGATCTAGTTCTAGTGTCTAGTTTAGAGAACCGCCTCATGCCTGTTAGACAGCTGATCATGTCATCAAGGTGTGGTCCGGGATGTCTCTCGCGTTCAATTGCTTTGTTTGGTATCCTCATGTCGACACAGATTCTTATTTTTGACGTATCTTTCTTTGGTACGGCCACAATCGGAGACACCCATGGTGTTGGTCCTTCTGCTCGTTCTATGATGTCGTGCTTTAATAATGCATCCAGTTCCTCTTCTACCTGCGGCTGCAGGTGTATTGGTACCCTCCGATGATGTTGCGCTATCGGCCTTACTGTTTCATCATTGTGTAGTGTTATTTGCCGCCCCTTTAGCTTCCCTAAGCCTTGCAGTAGTTTGGGGTATTCATTCAGGATGCTTCCTTTGTCTGATATATTGTAAGTCATTTCAAAAAGACCCATCATCTGAGCCGTGATGTTGCTCAGAAGGCATGGCGCTGGGATGTCGCCCTTTAACACATGAATTTCTTCCTTCGTCTTTTGGTCTTTGTATGTCAGTTCTTCTGTGAATTTCCCCATGTTTGTTACTGGTGTTCGGGACCCCCAGGTTAAGACTTCAATTCGGGATGGCCTCAAGCTGGGCTTTATTTTCATTTTTTTGTATTCCGACACACACATGATGTTACACGTTGCGCCACTGTCTAGGACGAACTTTGCTTTGTGTGACCCTACACCTATTGTCACCGATTCTGTCTTTTGCATCTTGCTTATGTCTACCAGACATATGCTTTCTCTGCTTTCGCGTCCTCATTTAGTTCGGTAGTGACATCCGACATGAGATATAGTTGTCCCGTCGATACCTCTTCTTTTTCTTCTTCTTCTTCTGATTCTATTGAGGGGCTCCTTATTCCTGTTTCGACGTGTCGGACATGCCTGCTGGCTGGTGCTCGTGGCCTTTCTGTTCTTTCTCTATCATTCCTGAATTGCATTCCTTGCCAATGCTTGTTTCCCACTTATGGTGCCTATTTATTTGCCTTTGCCAGTGCTTCTTTGGTCACTTCTGGTTCTTGTTTGCCGTTGCCAATGCTTCTTTCCTCCTTTCGCTGTTCTATTTGGCACTTCTTTATCATCGCCTGACCTCAAAATGGCCGTCGCGCTGTTCTCTCTTCCTATTGGTCTGTTTGCCTGGCCTCAAAATGGCCGCCGGTGGTCTCGTGATGCTTTTTCCTCTAATCAGGGCGCTGCCTGACTTCAAAATGGCCGCCCGCTGCTTCTAAACGCTTTATGTCCTTGTTTCTGCCTGACCCTGCCCTCTTCTCGCGATATTTTGCGCTTCAAACAGCTCACAGCGCGCGTTCACTCGGCTTTCCAGTCTCCTTACCGGGTGATGCAGGACAGTCTTCTTGCGCTCGATGGCGGTCGGGGTGGGCTCCCGCGCCGTGTCTTCTTCTGTAGCCGCACACACGAGTCAGGGTGGGCTCCTGGTCTCGATGACGGTGTCTTTCAACGCGACGGACCGCCGCTCTTCGTTCCTCTGCTGGGCACATGATCACGCACCTTCGTCGCCAGTTGTCGTGTTCCCGACCCCACAGACCACACGAGACACGCAAGGTCTTTCAGGTATTCTTTATTTATTATTCTTCGGGCCCTGACCTCTCGCCCTGAGGTCCTGCCCTGGAATGCCCTTTGTTCCACTTGCCCCCCTCCTCTCACCGGAACTGGTGTCCAGTGTCCTCTGGCCTCTGCCCTTGTGTCCCAGGGTGCTAGTGCCCCTGGTCTGGGCACGACAGTCCCTAATGTCTCACCCCCCTACCTACGTCTGACTTGTATGCAACTTGTTAGCCCTGTAAAGCTCTCTGATACCTTATCAGGTCATGTTCGCACTCTATAAAACACTAAATAAATAAATAGTGAGTACCTAAGACTTGATCCTCTTTTGTGGGAGAACAGCGGTTCCACGAGATTCAGGCAGCCGCTGTTGAAGAATTGCCTTTTCTTGTTTATAATCTTGCTGACTATGTTAGATGCAATGTTATAAATTGTTACACAGATGAGACATTCCTCTGTTTGTTTCTGTAGGATATGGTCAAGAAGAGCATCTCTATGGTGGTTACGGGCTCTTTTCGTTGCTTTTTGCACAATATTTTCTGGGTATTTCCTCTCTTTAAATTTCTGAGCTAGGGAATTATCTTGGATCATAAAGTCCTTCAAGTCACTGCAATTTATTTTTATCCCCAGAAACTGCCCAAAGGGTAAATTCTCCCTAGCATGCCTGGGGTGGAAGCTGTCGAATTGTAGGAAGCAAATAAGAGCTGTTGGTTTTTCATGTGTTGAGATCCGTAAATCCGATAGCAATGTACACCCTGATGTATGCACGCATAGCAGCGGCAGTACCAATAAATATTGACATACGCTGTAAGCTATGCAAGTATGATGATGTCAATACCAGCAAATGCAATACAGATGTAGGCTGTAACCTATGCACACACAGTGATGCCAATATCAGTAAATCTAATGTCAATGTACACCGTAGCTTATGCATGCATAATCACCTCAATATCAGTGAAGCAATGTTGATGTACGATGTAACAACTGTACATATGATATTGAGAATATCAATAAATATGATATCAATGATCGCCATGTTATATGCTCTAGCACCCACAAACTTGCATCATTGCTATCGGATTCATCCGAGGTCACCTCCCCATCAACCCCGAGTCATAGATCTTTGGTCAGAAAGGCCCTGTGGCCCAAATCAAAACCTGCCAATTGACATGTCACAGGTGCGGTTAAACTTAGCCCAAAGACAAAATCGCAACCAGGGAAAACCCTGATCGATCCCACAGTTAGGTAGTCACACCACAAACAGAACAGAGGAGGTTGGCCCCAATAAAACACATTTGGCCCAAGGCACGCGATCACAAAATATCACAAAGTTAGATACCACATGTATTTACGAACTCTCAGCCAATCAAGACACGACATGCACACTGCAAAGGGTCATCACACGCTCACCACACAAGACATCTTAACTTGCACACACTGGCCCACACTAGCTCTCCCCCGAGGCCGAGAGCCACCTGAGTCCCCCTTATCAGATTTTCTTTGTTATTTCTGACTATGAAGCTTTTCAAAGAATGTCGAAGTGTTTTATTGTAACCACAAAATGTACATATCTACTGCAAAAACTCCTGTACTTTGAGACTGTCTTCAGACGCACCTATGTTGATACTCTCCCGGCTGCTGCGTTTAATTAAACCAACTTGTTCCTGTTTTGCCAAACGCCATTTGTCTTTTCATTTATTTAAGGTAAAATCATATTTGAGCAACACGTTTAACTGTTTTGAGTTTCCCCTGTTCCGCTATGATATGTATGTCCAGAAAAATTCAATCAGTGTTGCTCATCGAGTGGGTCAATCTTAAAAACGGATTTGGGTTAATGAGCCAATATATTAACTTTATGCTAGGGTAGCATCGCCATACCAAATGATAAAAACACCATCAATATAAAGTTTCCAAAGTTTGATATTAAACAAAAATGGATTGATCAGTGTCAAGATTTTGTGGTTTTCTAGGAGATGGACATACAGACCCGCTATACTGGGTGTAAATGTACTTCCCAAGCTGGTCCCATGTATTTGAAGGAACAGAGACCCCTCAAACTTCAAGAAATTACATGTAAGGGCTAGTTTAGCACACTCACATATAAAACATTGAGGAGTCCTGTACTCCTGATTGGTCTCAAACAGAACCTCCTCAATTACATCCAAAGTTTCCATTTGAGGGAGGCTAGTGTAAAGGCTTTCGATGTCGAGGCCCATCAGTAGGTTTTGTGAAGGGTCTAAGTCCCCATCATAAAGTAAGCAGAGGACATCCATAGTGTCCTTCAGGTAGGTGCTAACCTTTCGTACTATTGGTCTCAAAAGGCATCACAGAATTTGGATAGAGGCTGGAGAATGTAGCCAATCCCAGAAACAATGGAACTTCCAGGTGGATTAGCGATCTGTTTGTGCACCTTAGGCAGAGTATAGAAGTAAAGTGTTACAGGTTTGCTATTCCTAAGGAAATCAGCTTCTTTCTTAGATATCCAATTGTTAACTAAGGCATGTTCTGTCATTATCTCAATCTCTCTCATGAGTGTCTCAATGGGATCCCCAGAGATCCGCTTATAATTTCTGGGTTCATCTAGTAATCTGAGGCACTCTTTCTGATAGTTCTTATTGGTTTAAAGCACAATCCCACTGCCCTTATCAGTGGGCTTTATAGTGATCTCATGTTGTTTCATTAAGACATAAGACTTTGGTCTCTTACTCAGTGACATTATGAAAGGTTTTGAGGAGTTTTAGGTCAATGTTACCTCTTTCATGACTGCCTGTTCAAAGGCTAATGCCTCCACTGGGACTGTTGTGGTGGGAGGGGTGAAGGTAGACTTCAATTTCAGGCCTGTGTCACTTTGGTCATCATCCCTTCAAGGGTTTCCCTCAAAGAACATTCTGAGTCTAATCTTCCACATAAATTCCATAAACTCATAGTGAAGTTTAAATATATCAAGGGTAGGAAAGGGAACATACCCTAACCCTTTCTCCAGATCACTCACTTGGGGAGCTGTGAGAGCTTACTCAGTTAGGCCCATAACCAGGCTCTGCTGTTTTGCATGCTTGTTGCTGGGTCCCTGGACATGCTCATGGTGACTATCGTCTGTTGGTGCAGTAGTTCCTCCCACTGTACCTGGCCCTGTTTCTTCCATGGGACATGGTGCATGTATAGTGGTATCCTTACCCTCACCCGCCACCATAGATGCACCATGTCCCATTTGAAACCGGAGACCTCCAACAGAGGCATTTTACACAACCACAGTACAATCTACTACGTTTTATTTATGGGCAGGCCAATCGCACCAGAAAAACATGTGGAAGAGACAGGGCCAAGTGCAGTGGAAGGAACTACTGAACCAACAGAGGTCCCTGCCATCTAAATGTTATACAGAGAACATCCTGAAACAAGGCTGCATCCTGGCCCCCATATTTATTTCTTCATATTTTGCAGAATTGTCTGAGTATCTTAAATCAGAACACAGATTACCATCCAAGTTGGGAAAGGAAAGGAGGACTCACTTTGGCCCATGCTGCCAAATGGCAATATTGTCACAAACTCCCAAAGGACTACAATATCTTTTAAACTGGTTACATGATTTTACCTCAGAGAATGGTTTAATCGCTAACCTATCAAAACTAAGATCATGATATTTAGGAAGAAAATAAAGACTACATCCTGGGTATTAGGTGATGCCCCAATTGAAATTGTCAATCATTATGAATACCTTGGAGTCATGATTGACAATAATTTTCCGTGGACGAATCATCTGTTGACTAGGTAGATTAAACCTAATACGATTACTAAATCCATAATGAGATTTTCAAAGTTATTTAGAGGCAGAGCGATTAAATCATTGCTAAAAACATTAAGCATGCAACTTAATCTGCTCCTCCTTTACCATCACCTATTTTAACTAGTAAGGCTATATCTATCTTGGACAAAATTTACATACATTATGTATGAAATCTTTTGCATCTTCGCATAGCCACCCCTCACTGTGCCATCAGGTTTTAGTTGAACCTAAAATCTAGACTATCACTTTACTATGGGGCCATTTTGAACTATCTATATGACTATGCGGGAGCGGACAACTCCACCTTAAACTCCTTAATCTATTCGGAACTGAAGAAACTTCATACAAAGACATGGATCTGAATGTTACATCATCAAACAAGGTCCTAGAAATCCTCAATTTACCTGATTTGCAGTCATTAGTGAAGTTGTTGAGTGTCTATTAAATGCACCTTTAAAAGAGCTTTACTCAGCAGACAGAGGGAGAATGACCTGGCAACGTAAAGGAAATTCAAACATGTTGATTTAGTTTTGGAAAACGTTTGTCTTTTGAATCAAGATTACATCAAGTCCACACTAAAGGGTCATCTCTAACTGAAATATTTAAGATTCAGACTGTTTTATATTGCTATTTATGAATTTGAGGAAACTTGGGTTCAGGTGTTGAAAGGAAGGACTGCATGTCGAATCTGTGGGTATAAAACGGAAACCCTCATGCAAATACTGTGCACTTGCCCAAAAATGTTGCATTTAAGGACACTACTTTACACCCGATATTTAAGGATGTAAAAATAAGATATAGCCACGCAGCTATGAAGTGCTGTTTTATACTTAAAGATAATTATTTTATTGTGACTTTAATTACATGTCTAAAAAATGTTAGGGTCTTGTACTAGCTTATCTTAACCATATTTCGTGTCTTATATTTGTGATCCATATAGCATATTTTATCTATTTTTCTAACATATTTATGATGATATCATCTCTTCAATTTGTTATTATTATAATCCATGTGATTAATACAATAAAAATGGATTCAAACAAGGAAATTGGATCAATCCTTAAGGAATTTTCTAATTCTCAGAGCCCAGCCTCCATTTATCTATTCTCCTTCAGACACGATCAATTCCTTTCTGGAATTCTGCCATTGATTTTGCTGACTTTGAATCCCAAAAATCAGCTGATGCATATATTATCTACTTCCCGGCAGACTTCTGGTTGATACCCTGGTAAAGCTATATATGAGAAGGTTGCTGGGAATAATTTACTGTGTGTTAAAACGCAGTTATATTCCACCATTACAACCAGAGTTTAGGAACGGTGTGGGGGAATTTGGAAACACCATTTAGGCTGTACCTAATAGATATGAAATAAGTACTTTTAAAGAAAGGACTAGTGTTTTTATTACATTTTATATGTCTAAAATGAGCATCTGGTTATGTACTCATATGGGCTTCAATTTTATGGGTCTTTACTGGCTATAATTTAAAAATGTTATCTAATACGCTTTATGCTTTTACTTTTGCTTAGGTCAGCTGTGGCTGGGAGGAGGGGGGGTACAATCACATTTCCATTATGAGATGGGGTGAAACATGACTGTGTGTTGACCCTAATCCAATTTACTAGCTACACGATAACACTTTTAAAATGTTCCACAGCTTAGCAGCTAAGTGGTTCTTGCTAAAGTCCCGCAGAGTATTCAGCTCTTTTCGCATTTCTTTAACTGTTATTATTTATGGAAGATGACAGGTAACACATTGAGAGCTATATTTTTGGCTATTACTTCTAAAACTATACAAGAGCAAATAAGTTTTCTATATGCATAAGTGATGTTGCATATAATGTCCAGGGGCTCATTACCAGATGCCTTTTAAAGGAGCCAGCGTGAATGATCAAATAAATCAAGTAAAAGGAACATTGTGGAATGTCTATTATCAGAGATACAGGACTGGGTAAAAAGCTCTGTATTTTTCTCTACACTGGAGTTGCTGTTTAGTTGCTGTGGGGCCAGAAACAAAAGCTATTGGTCCAATCAAAATTATGACATCAGAGGGAACACGGATCTGTTTAGTTTCGCATGGAAATGTTACCTACTTAGAGTCTAGTGCTTAATTTGAGCCGGTGGTTTCCGGTGCTCGACACTTAACTGTCAACACCAGCGCTTACAGGGAACTCAACCCAAAGGTATTGGGGCGCTTTTCAGGAGCACCAGTTGAGAACACTTACATATTTGTAGGCAGGGGGATATTAAGTGATTTTCCCAGAATCACAGGATGATGAGCCTATGCCAGTCTCGAACCTGGTTCCCAAGCTCCAAAGTCGGCAGCTCTGGCCTTAGCCACATCCTCTCTCTCCATCTAATCATTTTCTTATCTAAATATTTACTTGTTAATAGCTTGTCAAAGCACAATGGCTGCGCTCCACAGATGTGCAAAGGAAGCCATAAATGATCTCTTTGTTCTGTGTGGTAGAGTCAGTCTTCAGAAGAATACTGGAACACGATAAAGGAGCAGAACGGATACATAGTTGACGAGTCATATTACACAATATGACCTGCCAATGATGGAGCAGGGTTTTTACTTTAAAACCGAATACCTGTTTCATTTTCGCATGTTATAACTAAAAGTACTACTGATTAATTATTAATTATTAAAAGTTTGTCAAATGTTGTCTAACCAACCTTATTAACAAAAGAATTACACGTGGGAATGCTATTGCATGGCTAAAATAATAAGTGAACTAAGTTGGTGAGCAAACTGACAGAAATTGATGTTGCTTATGTGATGTTATTGTGTTTGCGCTTATAATTATTATGCATTAATGGCTTTTGATGTTGCAAATGGCTAGATAAATACATACACATAAGGGTATTAGCAGGGGAATAACACTGTTTAATCATTTCCGTGCAGTAATTTTGTTTTATGTCTTATTTCATTTAAGTTGGCCAATGTGGCCTACCACAAAATGGCTACCACCCGCAGCCTGCATTTGAGTTGATGGAAACTTTTGCAAGGAAGCTTCGCGCTGCCTGTGACCTTGCCCACTCGACAAAACTGAAAAGCCATGATCATGACGACAAATCCAGGATGGTTGCCAAGAGCCCCTGAACATGAAGATTGTGGCAAAAAGTGAAAACTGAACTTATGAACTGTTGATCCCACCATTGGGATACAAATTATCTTATAAAACATCCGTAGATGTATCGAATTAGTCATGGACATTCAATTTTTCTATTCATTATTTGGGACAATCTATGTGTGAGAAAATCTCGCACAATATCGCAAATGTACCAAGATGACATTATTTCCACCATTCATCCGTTCAGAGCAATGAATTGTAACTTTATAGAATGTATATTTTGGTATAAATATTAGTAGGCTAGAGAGGTCTAGCGCCACTTCTTCCCGAACTGATGATCCGAGGTCCCTATGCTGACGGAGAGGACGGTGACTCTACATGACGGCAGGAAACTCTAATTCTTCTACAGAGGACCGGTTCTGACTTTGGATCTGACATTTAGACAGAATAGGTAAATATGAGAGAAATGAATTTGCATTTAATTGGCTTTTCTTACAATTTTAGATAAACAAATAATTCTGTTTGAATCTCTGTGTCGGGTGATTATTTCTGGTCATGTTTATTGAATTTATTTGTGTATTCTTTGAAATGTTCGCTAGATTTAAAAGCAACTAAGTAGATGCCATTGACCTCAAAGTACAGGCAGATTGGATAGGTATTAAAAGGTGTGTTTCCCCTTATACATGGCACGGATAAGAGTGGTAGGATGAATGTTGGTGTAATGGGCCCCACCAGCGTGTGATGTGTGTATACGTGTGTGACTGTGAGATCACTCCGTCTGTGGGAGTAGAGGGGATTTGGAAGCTCCGATCTGCACCAGTTTCTTGGTAGCAGACTGATGGTTTACTATTGTCTTGGTCTGGCGAAATTGCGTGTATATAGGCTTATTGATTGATGATTGAAATTTGTACTAACACTATATGTTGGAGTTGTGTTGAGTTTTATGTATTGTGAACGGCTTCTGGGACGTAGGGAGTCGGTGACAGTTCCGTAGTAGAGCAGAGGGAGTGTTGCTCTCGGAAAAAGGCGGGATTGTTGGCCCTGTATGCAGACAGGGGAAAACGTGTGACAATTGAAGTTGTGCGTCGCATTGTCTGGGTTCGATGAGGTAGCATCGCCGTGTGTTGCCATTAGAAACGAATTTTCGGTGTGGGAGAGGTGTGTATGATAGCGAAGGTTATCTGTGAAGCTCTGGTCTTAGGTCTCAGGGATCCGTATGGCATTCCGTTAAAGCTTACCACTAGAGAGGTAATAGATATTCTTGGAGCTTGTTAGAAGTACAGGGCAGAGGTAAGCGCTGCTTTGTTAACATGTGATATAATTCTGTAGTAGGACAGACTGTTCGCTGTTCTCGGGAAAGACAGAATTCTGTGTGAATGTACTACATTTTCTGGTGTGAAAGTGCGTGAATGAAAAGGCATTCTGGTTAATTGTGAAACTCTTAGGAGCATTCCGGAGAAAACAGTTAATTGGTGCTTGTTAGAAGGGTAAAGTAGAGGGATGTGCTACTTTATCAACGGAAGTAACGATTCTGTAGTAGGGCAGAGGTAAGCGCTGCTCTCGGGAAAGGCAGAATTCTCGTGGGAAAGGTCTTTTGCTGTTCTGTGGCTAGCGAAGCAGACAATGGAGATGTTTGTATGTTGTAACTAACAGACTCGTAGAAGTTGAAACAAAGTCTACCGAGTAGTCTTGTAAAGGAGGGGTAGACGAGAAGGACAGGAGACAGGAGCAGAAGCGACTGCAGCGACTGCTGACGTCAGGGAAACCGCGCTGTGATTGGACAGTGGGTTAGAACAGTGGAAGCACGGTGATTGTCGTGCTAGTGTACGCCGCGCCAGGATTGGGAGACATACAGGGTGACGTAGACGCTCCAGGATTGGAGTGTTGGTGTGAGTCGCGCTGGGATTCGCGGACTGAGTCAGTGACGTAGACGCTCCAGGATTGGTGCGTTAGTGTGAGTCGCGCTGCAATTGGACAGGAGATCGTACAGTTGTAGAAAGAGCAAACAGCTTGTGGAAAATAAGAAAAATGTACTACCAGGCTGAGGAAAAGAAGAACAAATCTTTACTTAGTAAAGTAAAGAACTGGTTCGACAAGGATAAAGATATAGTGACTAGGGAAGGACAGTCATTGCCCCCGATAAGAACCCCGGCATCCTTCATGGTTGCGAAGTATGGGTATCATACCTGTATTTGGTTAGATAACTGGGTGAAGTATACGAAGGATGATGGAGTGTTAGCGTTCCCGGAACATGGTTCATTCAGTCTGGCCATACTGAGGAACTTACGGGAGCAGATGATGAATCTAGAGCCTCGGCCTAGGCCGACGCAGTTTGAGGCATTGAGTGAATGTGAAGATGAAATGCATGAACGAGAAAAGCAGAGGGGTGGGGGTAGCTACAGGTACATGTTTGGGCGAAAGTATGATCGCGAAACCCATCATGACCGGATGAGAAGGTGGCGTGATGCCAGTATGACCGAGGGATTATATCCTGTAAGAACGGCAGAGGACTCAGGAGGGAAAAAGTGTACAGAGAAAGAACATAATATAGAACCCAGGAGATATAGGGCAAATGAGTCTGATGATGATGTCTTGGAGGACATGCTCTATAAAAGACCACCTCCGTATAGACGAGAACCAGAGGTAGGAACAGCAGTGACCCCGATGAGAGACACCCTGCGGATTATTAAGACAGAGGGTACCACCCCTGGGTTGAAAAGCAGTTGTTCTCTGGCGGAAAGAGAAAGAGAGAGAGAGAGAGAGAGAGAGAGAGAGATAGAGAGAAAGATAGAGAGAGAGAGAAAGAGAGAGAGAGAGAGAGAAAGAGAGAGAAAGAGAGAGAGAGAGAAAGAGAGATAGAAAGAGAGAATAAACTTGAGGATGAAAAGACCAGAGAACTAGCAAGAACTACTTTTGAACTGACAGAGAAAATCAGAGAACTGACTAAAAATCTTGAGGCAGTGACAGTGCCCGTGATAATAGGCCCAGTTATGCCGATTTTTGACAAGCAGAGGACGGGCGAAAGTCGTTTGACGGTACCATATGTGGGCAATAGATTGATTGTTCCTCCGGAGCAGGCAGAAATGAGAGCAGGAGAAACACAGTGGAGAACAGGAGAAAATCAGTGGAGACATACCATATGTGGAGGAGAATTGAGTGTGCAGACTAATTCAAGTTTGAATTCTGGATGTGTGGAAGGGAACAGAGGATCAATTTTAGAACCGCACAGAGTGACAGAACTAGGGGGTGCAGAAAAATCAGTGATAACTGCTGAAGATTTGAATGATTGGCTGAAAACTTTACAAAGAAAAGAAAAGGAATCACAGGGAATTGATGTAGCTAGGCTACGTATGGAAATGGAAGAGATGATAGTAGGAACAATTCCTACAGAAACACTGAAAAATTATCAGGAAGGGGAGATCCTCTTCCTGTGTAAGAGTATTACATGGAGAGCAAAGAACATACATGATAGATTAAAAGGAATAGCCAGTGAATTGGGAATTAACATGGATAAGGTAAAAGCTTTACAAAGGCCTTACCGAGTGGATTTTACAAATAAGGACATTGAGAATCTGAACAATACAGGCCGAACAGGACAGATTAAGGAAATGATTGCTTTGCTGAAAAAATGGGGAGATGTAGAAAGATGGAAAGACAGATGGTACCGAAAGCGAGAGGAAGGGCAGATAGAACTTACTCAGCATTTCCCCTGAAAGAAAAAGAGAAGGCAGTGACAGCTTACCCCATGAGAGAGATTCCAGGAGGTGGGTACGTACATGTCCCATGGACCAGACAGGATATTTTATCATTTACAAATGATTTCCCTCGACTAAGGGAAAAGCCCGTTGAGTGGTACAGACAGGTCGACAGATTTGTAAAGCTGTCAAAAGTACTGTGGATTGACCTGAATAGCCTGTTTGATATAATTGTACCAGCAGACCTGTGGGCAGAATGTAAAATAGTCATAGACTGGCCCACTAAGGAATACCCGAGAGATCCAAAAACAGGAGCTCCAGACCTGGAGGTAATGAAGAAGTATGAGCAGGTTATGGCCTTCTTGAAAAATAAGGTACCTTCCAAGGAAACCGATTGGGTTAAAATAGATCGGACACATCAAGAGTTAAAGGAATCTGTCCATGCATATTATGAAAGATTAATATTAGCTTTCAAACATTTCAGTGGAGATGAACATCTGGGTGACAAGGATCTGAGCCATTTCGTATATAGATTTGTGTACGGTTTGCGGCCGGAAATCAGTGAAATGATAAGGCAGCACACCGTAGACTGGCAGAGTAAGAAGATTGATGAGATTCTGAGACATGCAAAATACTTCAGTGATGAGATTGAGGCAAAGCAGAGGAAGCTAAAAGAAAAGGCAATGTGGGCACAGGTGAAAGTTGCAGAAAGACAGGAAGCTCAGTTGGTTGAACAGGCAAATAACCCAGGAAATAAACCCAGGTTTGGTCCAGGAAAAGGAAAGGGGAACATCGAGGAAGCCAAGAAAAAGTTCCCATGCCACAACTGTGGAAAATTGGGGCACTGGAAATCCGAGTGTAAGAATCCACCGTCCACTAATGATGATAATCCATCATTAAATTCACAGGTGCAGAGTGAGGGGTGTGGTCAGCATCGGCAACAGCAGAAGGCTGATAAGCAGCAGAATCAGGTGCCAAAACCACCCTTACCACAGAGAAGAGGATCTCAGAAGTACAGCCAAGAGTCGGGATTCTACGATGAAGAACAGGTAATCAAACCAAAACGCGCAAGCGCAGTTTCTCAGTACTGGCTGAAAAATGAGGGAAGCGACTCCGAGGGAGACTTCTGACGTTGCCGAAGAGAGGAAGAGGAGTGCGTACTTGGCGCAACTCTAGAAATAGACCAGGCAGGGCCTTTTGTAGATGGGAAAATTAATGGTGAAAGTGTCACTTTTCAAGTTGACACAGGGGCCACGAGATCAACTGTCAGGTCAGCTGATATAAAGAATCTTCCTCTCTCGGACGAAGCAATCCAAGTGGTTGGTGTGTCCAACACACAGATTAAAACTTTACTTACTGAACCAGTAAGGGTTAGAATAGGGAAATTTTCAGACATGCACCGATTCGTGGTGTGTGACACAAGTCCTGTGAACTTGCTAGGCAGGGATCTGCTATGCAAGATGAATTGCACTATTTTCTGTACTCCAGATGGAATAACCTTTGAGACACCTGATGAGGATGTTCTATACAGAATGACCATGGATAACAGGGAATGTGAGGCTTTGGGAACATATGCAATATTTAATCCAGATGCATTACCCCCAGAATTGAAACAGACAGTGAAAGCAGCAGTTTGGGATTTTACTGGAGAAGATGTGGGTCTGATGAGAAATGTAGATCCAGTAAAGATTACTGTAAAAGAGGGAGTGGTTTACCCAAACATACCGCAATACAGACTGACACCTGAAATAATTGAAGGAATAACACCCATAATTGAAAAGATGATTCAGCAGGGGGTGTTAAGAGAAATATTGAGCAGCCCATGTAATTCACCAATAATGGGACTGAAGAAATCTAATGGAAAGTTCAGAATAGTACAGGATTTGATAAAAATTAACAAGATTGTTGTGTCATGTTGTCCTATTGTGCCAAATCCATCAGTGATTTTGTATCAGATTCCCCATGATGCAGAATGGTATACAGTAATTGATTTATGTCATGCCTTCTTTTCAATCCCATTACATCATGACAGCCAGCCAATATTTTCTTTTAGATTTGGAGAACGGATTTTGGCATGGTGCCGAATTCCACAGGGGTATACAGAGAGCCCTTCAATATTCAATCAATTGCTAAAGAAATCTCTGGAAAGTCTGACAATGCCTGAAAATTCAGTCTTGGTCCAGTATATTGATGACCTACTTGTGGCATCAAAAACACGTGAAGCTTGTGAAGTAGACACCATCGCATTACTGAATCACTTGGCAGATGGAGGATTAAAAGTATCTCCAGCCAAATTGCAGTTCTGTAAGAAAGAAGTCAAGTATCTGGGACATAATATTGAGAAAGGCCTGAGAAAAGTGACCATTGACAGGATCAAAATCATTAGAGGAATGAGAGCCCCAATGACACAAAGAGAGGTGAGAATGTTCCTGGGAATGGTGGAATACTTTTTTAAATATTTTGATTTATCTCAGTCACATATACACTACTCTACCTTTGTTTTAATGAGGCAGGGAACCTATTTGAATAAAGGCCGCTTATTGGATTCCCTTACCTGTTTTAATCACTGCACACACTTTTTCACTACATTTACTCACATTGGGCCCCTCACCCCCACTACACCATACGGCGTGGAACAAAAGATCTCCGCCAAAGAGCCCCACATTGGGTGCCCGTCGGGTATTGCAGCGCCGACCCGACGAGGAGCAGGCCCAATGATGAAGCATGACACCTAGCTGGCTGGGTGTGTGAGGGCCCTAGTTCCCAACAGAGGAATTCCCCTCTCACTTTGTAACACTAGTTGGACGACCACTATAGTATTAGTTAACCTGGCTCTCCCCGCTTAAGACTCTCATAAGGAACTTCATACCCTCTTGGTCTATCTTGATATGGCCATGTAGTGAAAAAGTGTGTGCAGTGATTAAAACAGGTAAGGGAATCCAATAAGCGGCCTTTATTCAAATAGGTTCCCTGCCTCATTAAAACAAAGGTAGAGTAGTGTATATGTGACTGTGATAAATCAAAATATTTACGCTCTACTCGTATTTGTACAGGTCAACATGTTTCTTGCCTCGCTCGTCAGGAGGATCGCATGGCAATTCTTCAGGACCAAAAAACTTGCATCTGCACATCGTGGTGAGGTGGAAACACCTACCTCCCAAATAATCGAACTGTGGGAAAAGTGACCACAGTGATGGAGGACGACCTATAGGAGAGCAATAATAGAATCTCAAAAACATAGTTGTTTAAATCTGTGTGGACATAGTAACAGTAACGACTCTCTCAACACTCCAATTATTAGATGTTAATAATCACGACCCTAAGTATGAGCATTCATACTTCACATTGACGCATAACTAAAGTGCCAATGTTTCTTAAAAGGCTTAGAGTGAGCTCATGGTAAAGAAAACTAAAATCAGGACTCAAACTAGTCACGAGGATGGTGGCAAAAGGACTCACCTACTGTTGTAGGAGTCATGCCTCAACGGTGTACCAGCGGGTCTTAGGACACCTGTCTTGTAGTGTCCTATAGGAACAAAATGATAAATGAAATCACCAATTAATTGCAAACTGCCAATAGTTTACGGGAACTACCTGTGGTAGAAGAACAAATGTAGGTTGGTGGCGGGCGGGGAGGGCAGCGTAATGCATGCATAACCCCAAGACCTGAGAGTGTAAACAAAAGCCCTTAACCTAGTCGGAGCAAAGGCGAGCCACCGCAACCCCTGTCAGTTAATAGTTAAGACACACCACTATGTTGGGTTCCTGGATGGAGGGTGCGGAAGGAGCTTCTCCCTGTGTTAGCAGCTCGTACTAGGGGTGGCTAACTCATGGATCAAGGCACTTGCTTACTGCCATATACAGCCGCCTCTCACCCAAAGCCCGAACCTCGGTGGCATTGCAAAAAAGGGGCCGAGACCGCTCGTGAAGACGCTAAGGCTCACCTGGTTAGCAAGGAATCCAAGCGTGAGACCTACCCTCCCACCGGTAGAACCGGATGGTTACAAACAGTTCTGGTGTGTGCAGATATATCCACCGGCTCCAGGAAGCGGGCGGAGCCGTCCCCCTAATTGGTAACTGCGCGTCATCACACCTGCGCCTCAAAACATCGTAGGCTCAAAAAATGGGAGAAAACATGTCGGCCATCTTTGAACGGTGTGAAAAAACGGTGCATCCAAAAATACCTTATACTGCGGTATCCTCAATTTGGCGCTATGTGTGGAAACTGTGTCAAAGTTATTCAGGGTCATTTTACTATTCAAAATGAGCATGGTAACAATGAACGGCCAAATAAACCAGTAATAGGTGAAAATACTGTAATAGGTATGTACTGTTGTTCACTGAGGATTGTGGAGCAGAAACAAACCTATTTTCTATACCAGGAGTTCAAAAAATCCAGAACCACTCAAGCCAAGTATAAGAGAGAGCGCCTCGGTGGGACTTCATCAGGTTCCAAAGATGCAAATTGCCTCTTTTGGCCCATTGTTTTTAATCTAATATATATAAAATGTATATATATTTTTTATTGCTTACATATTGAGAGGCGCTCTCTCTTATACTTGGCTTGAGTGGTTCTGGATTTTTTGAACTCCTGGTATAGAAAATAGGTTTGTTTCCGCTCCACAATCCTCAGTGAACAACAGTACATACCTATTACAGTATTTTCACCTATTACTGGTTTATTTGGCCGTTCATTGTTACCATGCTCATTTTGAATAGTAAAATGACCCTAAGATGAATAACTTTGACACAGTTTCCACACATAGCGCCAAATTGAGGATACCGCAGTATAAGGTATTTTTGGATGCACCGTTTTTTCACACCGTTCAAAGATGGCCGACATGTTTTCTCCCATTTTTTGAGCCTACGATGTTTTGAGGCGCAGGTGTGATGACGCGCAGTTACCAATTAGGGGGACGGCTCCGCCCGCTTCCTGGAGCCGGTGGATATATCTGCACACACCAGAACTGTTTGTAACCATCCGGTTCTACCGGTGGGAGGGTAGGTCTCACGCTTGGATTCCTTGCTAACCAGGTGAGCCTTAGCGTCTTCACGAGCGGTCTCGGCCCCTTTTTTGCAATGCCACGAGGTTCGGGCTTTGGGTGAGAGGCGGCTGTATATGGCAGTAAGCAAGTGCCTTGATCCATGAGTTAGCCACCCCTAGTACGAGCTGCTAACACAGGGAGAAGCTCCTTCCGCACCCTCCATCCAGGAACCCAACATAGTGGTGTGTCTTAACTATTAACTGACAGGGGTTGCGGTGGCTCGCCTTTGCTCCGACTAGGTTAAGGGCTTTTGTTTACACTCTCAGGTCTTGGGGTTATGCATGCATTACGCTGCCCTCCCCGCCCGCCACCAACCTACATTTGTTCTTCTACCACAGGTAGTTCCCGTAAACTATTGGCAGTTTGCAATTAATTGGTGATTTCATTTATCATTTTGTTCCTATAGGACACTACAAGACAGGTGTCCTAAGACCCGCTGGTACACCGTTGAGGCATGACTCCTACAACAGTAGGTGAGTCCTTTTGCCACCATCCTCGTGACTAGTTTGAGTCCTGATTTTAGTTTTCTTTACCATGAGCTCACTCTAAGCCTTTTAAGAAACATTGGCACTTTAGTTATGCGTCAATGTGAAGTATGAATGCTCATACTTAGGGTCGTGATTATTAACATCTAATAATTGGAGTGTTGAGAGAGTCGTTACTGTTACTATGTCCACACAGATTTAAACAACTATGTTTTTGAGATTCTATTATTGCTCTCCTATAGGTCGTCCTCCATCGCTGTGGTCACTTTTCCCACAGTTCGATTATTTGGGAGGTAGGTGTTTCCACCTCACCACGATGTGCAGATGCAAGTTTTTTGGTCCTGAAGAATTGCCATGCGATCCTCCTGACGAGCGAGGCAAGAAACATGTTGACCTGTACAAATACGAGTAGAGCGTAAATATTTTGATTTATCACAGTCACATATACACTACTCTACCTTTGTTTTAATGAGGCAGGGAACCTATTTGAATAAAGGCCGCTTATTGGATTCCCTTACCTGTTTTAATCACTGCACACACTTTTTCACTACATTTACTCACATTGGGCCCCTCACCCCCACTACACCATACGGCGTGGAACAAAAGATCTCCGCCAAAGAGCCCCACATTGGGTGCCCGTCGGGTATTGCAGCGCCGACCCGACGAGGAGCAGGCCCAATGATGAAGCATGACACCTAGCTGGCTGGGTGTGTGAGGGCCCTAGTTCCCAACAGAGGAATTCCCCTCTCACTTTGTAACACTAGTTGGACGACCACTATAGTATTAGTTAACCTGGCTCTCCCCGCTTAAGACTCTCATAAGGAACTTCATACCCTCTTGGTCTATAATGGTGGGTTACTGTCATCAGTGGATAAGTAACTTTTCCCTGATTGCCAAACCATGGATTAAATTGACCAAAAGTGAGGTGAGAGACCCATTGGAACTAAACCCAGAATAAATGAATGCATTCAGAGAGTTAAAAGACAGACTATGTGAAGCTCCTGCCCTAGGAATGCCTGATTATGAAAAGGAATTTGAGCTGTATTGTAGTGAGAGAAATGGATGTGCACTTTCAGTGTTAATCCAGAAACATGGATGTCTGAGGAGGCCAATTGCCTATTTCTCAGCAACTCTTGACCCAGAAGCTGTGGGTTTATCAGGTTGCCTGAAAGCAGTAGCTGCTACCTTCAAAAGTCTGAAACAAAGTGAGGGAATCATAATGGGATACCCTGTAAGGGTATTCGTACCTCATGATGTGGCAATCCTTTTAACAAGGAGCCGGACACAGTCTCATAGTCGGCTGACTAAATATGAGAAAGTCATTCTTGGTGCAACCAATGTAAGCCTGGAGAGATGTGTGAATGTGAATCCAGCGACACTGTTGCCTGATGCTGAATGTGTAGGAGTGAGAAATGACGTTGATCATGACTGCCTGGATGTACTTGATTACTGTACAAAGTCAAGGCCAGACATAAGAGATCTGCCACTGCCTGAAAGTGATCATGTGTTGTTTGTGTATGGATCTTGTCTGAGAACAGATGAAGGAGTGTTGAGTGCTGCATATGCTGTTTGTAAAGTCTCGGAAGTTGTGGAAGCATCACCCTTGAAAGGAATTAAATCAGCTCAGGTGACAGAATTGGTGGCACTGACAAAAGCCTGCAAGATTGGGAGGAGTGTGAGAGTGACTGTGATGACTGATAGCCAGTATGGCTTCGGAGTTGTCCATGATTTTGGCCAGCTATGGCTACAAAGAGGTTTCCTGACCTCAAGTGGAACTCCCATAAAGAATGCTGAAGTGGTTGGAAAACTGCTAGAGGCGATACAGCTGCCTAAAGAACTAGCAGTTGTAAAATGTGCTGCTCATGGTAATGGTGATGATTTTGTTACTGTGGGAAATAAATTTGCTAATGACATAGCACAATACTGTGCAAGAAACAATCATTCCATTAACCGGAGTAAAGAGAGGGAAATATCTTCTTGTTCCTTAATGTTTACTAATGAGGTGGGAACATGGGAGGAAGTAAAACAGCTACAGGATGAGGCAGGAGATGAAGAAATGAGAGATTGGGTGAAAGCAGGTTGTGCACCTAGAGAGAAAGATCATGTGTGGGTCTATAGGGATGGAAGACCAGTCATGCCAAATAGCATGCTATCAACAATGGCAAGGATGTATCATGGCCAAGGACACCTGGGGAGAGATACTATGATAAGAGCCTTTAAGCAAACCTGGTACAGTCCAAAGTTCAGACTGATAGCAGAAAGTCTCTGCCAGAGATGTCTGATATGTCAGCAATTCAATCCTGGAAAGAAAACAGTGGTGAGCCTAGGAACAATAGGCAGGGAGGGAGGACCCATCACAAGAATGCAGATAGACTTCATTGAAATGCCCCCAGTCAACAGATTGAGGTATGTCCCGGTGGTGGTCTGTTTGTTCTCCAGGTGGGTGGAGGCCTATCCAACAAGAAGAAATGATGGGATAACAGTGGCCAAATTACTGTTAAGAGAGTTCATTCCAAGGTACGGGTTCCCAGTAACCATTGAATCAGACAGAGGAGGACATTTTTATAATGAAATCATGGGTCTAATTTGTGAAGCATTGAGTGTACAGCAGAAGCTACATTGTGCTTACCGACCAGAGGCTTCTGGTGTGGTTGAACAAATGAATGGTACCATCAAAAACAGAATTGGCAAAATGTGCTTAGCCACAGGAATGAAATGGCCCGATGTCTTGCCTCTAGTCCTGATGACCATTAGGTCTACTCCAGACAGAACGACAGGTTTGAGTCCACATGAAATTATCATGGGACGTGCAATGAGACATGCATTTGTACCAGTCAACAAGTTGATGACAATAACTGATGACATGATTTTGGATTACTGTAATGGCCTGGCTGACGCAGTTCATTCTGTGTTTCACCAGGTTGGAGAAGACGCCACCACACTTGAAAAGAAACCAGCTCATGATCTGAGCCCAGGGGACTGGGTAAGGATAAAAGTCCACAGAAGAAGGAATTGCCACCACAACGACTGCTGTGAAGTGTGCTGGAGTGAAAAATTGGATACATGCAAGTCACACACTGAGAGTTCCAAATCCAAGAGATGGTACTGGAAAAGAATACTTTGAAGAATCAGATTCCAGTGATGATGCAGACAGTGAGACAGTAAGAAGGAAAAAGAATCCTGAAAGTGGGGAAAATGAGTCAAGGGAAATTTTCATCCCACCAGAAGAGGTTCTGAAGAAAACAGTGCAAACTGCAGAAGCAAGTTCAGACTCAGAAGAATTACCTGAGGTTCCAATTGACAGTGATCAACACAAAAAGAAAGAAAGAAAAGGAAAGAACATTCCAACAGAAGAGACACCTGAATCACATGGGGAAATTGGACAAGTTCCACTTGAGATAAATATTGAAGAAAAAGGGACAGACAAAGACAGTGAGGGACAGATTGCGGAAAAACCCAGAGGAGGTGTAGGGAACATCAACAACAAGCTAGGTGAAGGGACAAGTAGACAGCAAAAAGATTGCGTGTCGGAGACCCGAGGAGGGACAGAAGTAGGGAAATCTCAATTGGTGGAAAAAGAGACTGTTGGAGAAAAGGAAGTTGTTGGGAAAAAGAAAACTGTTAATGAACAAGAGGCAACTGAGACAGAGTCTGATGAAAGTGACAATGAGATACATGGAGGACGAGTTCTGAGAAAGAGAACTTGGCTTGGAGAAAGAAACAATAAAGAGGGAAAACAAAAGAGAAATGCTAAAGGTGATATCTGGCCAAATAAGATAAAGAGACTGAGGTACAGACTGACACGAGTTAACTCTTCGAAAGCTGAACAAGTGAACGAAGTGTCAAGTCAAAATCCAACTAAAGAAGAAGAAACAAAGATACCTGAGAGAACTAAAAGAATAAGGAAACCAAACCAGAGGTACAAGTCACCGGAATGGACGTATGTGGCACTGCCTGAACAAGGAGAAGAGGCGGACAGCCAAGGAAGTCCAGAGGAGACTTTACTGAAGGAGGTTGCTGAAGAAGAAGCTGTGGGAATCCTGAGAGTTATCTTATCCGACATTGGAGAAGAGACGGATGTTCAGGACCTGATACAGTTTGATGATGATGAAGATACAGTGAAAAGTGATGAAAATCCAAATTGAGTAAATCCAAGGAAAATCACTTGGAGAAGAGAAGAAAAAGAAATACTAAAATTAGTAGATTGTAATAATCTGGTGGGTACTTGCTGCCCTTTAAGTTCAATAGAGGAGTAGAAGAGGCTAAGTCAAAAGACACGGTCAAATTAACAAAATGGCTAACACTGAGAATAATAAAAGTAGATGTACCTTTCTGAAAAGATGGTGCAAAATGTGCTGCTGCTGTACAGGTTTATTAATGCTGCTTTGGAGTGTGCTTGCTCTACTGATTTCATTTAGAGTCACTATAGACACTTTAGAAGGTCATACTGAGAACAAAACTAATATAGGGAAAAGTTCACAGAAAATAGTACCGACTAGAACTTGCAATATACATATACATAAGGATAGGTCAATTAATGATTTTTCTAGCAATGTTTTTTCTAAATTGTTGTATGAGTACGTAAAGACAATGGAAGTAAGGGATTGCTACGTTTGCATGCAATTACCTGCCTCTGTTTCGGAAGGAGTGACTTATCATCATCTTCCGGCTACGTATGGAATTTCCTGTAATGTGTTGATTAGTATATTTTACCAGTTAGGGAAATTAGATTATAATATGTCTAATGTAGATAATATTCTTGGGCAACTGCCTATAAATAAAGCACTGAATCCTGCAAAAGAAGCTAACACTTTAGGAGAGATTTTTTTAGAAACCAAAGAATTAACATTAGAATATGTTTTTAGAAATAATTTAACTTGTAGTTTGAAGGGAGAAGAGAAGAATTTTCTAGACATGGTTGAGAGAAGAAGATTGAACATGCACAAGAAAGCAGAAGGGCATAAAATGAGTGACACAATGTGGGATATTGAGAAAGAAAAGGAGTTGAAAAATGGAGCCGGTCCAACTATGGCTATAGATGCCCCACAGAAAGGTAAACTGTGCATTACCAGGAAGAGATCCCAGTATGATTATTATTTCATAGGGACTAGTGAGTGCCATGATACATACTTTATTGCAACCGGATGGGGATTAAGAGGAGGAGAAGATCCAGTTTTCCAGGGAGTGTATTATATTTGTGGGAACAAGGCTTATTACTGTTTGCCTGACCAGTGGTTTGGTACATGTTATGTTGGCCTGGTCTTTCCAAAGATTTTTCACATGGATAGAGTAGATGATGCTGAACAAACTAATCTATTAACACGCTATAGAAGAGAAACATGGACAGAAATTGTAGGAGATATTTTTGGAGCTTTAATCCCAGCAGTGGGAATTTCTTTGAATGCATTTGGCATTCGGAAGCTGTCAACAGTGGTGGATCGCTTGTCAACAAGCACCGCTGGAGGCTTTCTTTTGGTTAATACAGAAATGGTTGCTTTGCGTGCTATGGCGATGCAAAATCGACTTGCCCTTGACATTCTTTTGGCAAAAGAGGGTGGAGTCTGTGGAATGCTGAAAATTCAACATTGTTGCACTTACATTCCTGACGAAAGTAAAGATCTAAAGGTTTATAATCAAAAATATTACTGATTTGCATGAAGAATTAGTACCACTGGAAGCTGAAAGTATCTGGACTAGAATGGCTAATAAAATGATTGCTATTAAGAATTTTGTAGCTAAAATAGGTAGTACCATTTTTGGTAAGATATTATTTCCATTAACATGTGTAATTGTTGCATTATTGATCCTTAGATTAGGATGTATGTGTTGTAGATATAGAAGAAATAAAAAGAAAATCACAAAAGAAAATGTTAAAAGGAGACAAAAGAAACCAGAAAGAGATCTACAAGAAATAGAATTAGAAGAGCTAAGAGAAAGCATGTATATAGAAACTAAAAAGGAAGATGAGATGGAAACAAGGGTTTAAAAACATGAACAAGAAGATATTTTGAATTCTTACAAAAGGGGAAAACTAAATTGATTTTTGGGGTTTTGATTTTTGTGGTGATTAGATATCACCAAAGGGGGGATTGATGGAGCAGGGCTTTTACTTTAAAACCGAATACCTGTTTCATTTTCGCATGTTATAACTAAAAATACTACTGATTAATTATTAATTATTAAACGTTTGTCAAATGTTGTCTAACCAACCTTATTAACAAAAGAATTACACGTGGGAATGCTATTGCATGGCTAAAATAATAAGTGAACTAAGTTGGTGAGCAAACTGACAGAAATTGATGTTGCTTATGTGATGTTATTGTGTTTGCGCTTATAATTATTATGCATTAATGGCTTTTGATGTTGCAAATGGCTAGATAAATACATACACATAAGGGTATTAGCAGGGGAATAACACTGTTTAATCGTTTCCGTGCAGTAATTTTGTTTTATGTCTTATTTCATTTAAGTTGGCCAATGTGGCCTACCACAAAATGGCTACCACCCGCAGCCTGCATTTGAGTTGATGGAAACTTTTGCAAGGAAGCTTCGCGCTGCCTGTGACCTTGCCCACTCGACAAAACTGAAAAGCCATGATCATGACGACAAATCCAGGATGGTTGCCAAGAGCCCCTGAACATGAAGATTGTTGCAAAAAGTGAAAACTGAACTTATGAACTGTTGATCCCACCATTGGGATACAAATTATCTTATAAAACATCCGTAGATGTATCGAATTAGTCATGGACATTCAATTTTTCTATTCATTATTTGGGACAATCTATGTGTGAGAGAATCTCGCACAATATCGCAAATGTACCAAGATGACATTATTTCCGCCATTCATCCGTTCAGAACAATGAATTGTAACTTTATAGAATGTAAATTTTGGTATAAATATTAGTAGGCTAGAGAGGTCTAGCGCCACTTCTTCCCGAACTGATGATCCGAGGTCCCTATGCTGATGGAGAGGACGGTGACTCTACATGACGGCAGGAAACTCTAATTCTTCTACAGAGGACCGGTTCTGACTTAGGATCTGACATTTAGACAGAATAGGTAAATATGAGAGAAATGAATTTGCATTACATTACAATTTTAGATAAACAAATAATTCTGTTTGAATCTCTGTGTCGGGTGATTATTTCTGGTCATGTTTATTGAATTTATTTGTGTATTCTTTGAAATGTTCGCTAGATTTAAAAGCAACTAGGTAGATGCCATTGACCTCAAAGTACAGGCAGATTGGATAGGTATTAAAAGGTGTGTTTCCCCTTATACATGGCACGGATAAGAGTGGTAGGATGAATGTTGGTGTAATGGGCCCCACCAGCGTGTGATGTGTGTATGCGTGTGTGACTGTGAGATCACTCCGTCCGTGGAAGTAGAGGGGATTTGGAAGCTCCGATCTGCACCACCAACACATTATCGGACATGTACTCGGAACATTAAACAATGTATATTGCCAATACGTCATCAGGTGGAAAGAACTCGAAGGTGCAAGAATCTGGTATAAAAAGGTATCTTAGTGGGTGGTTCGTGGAGACTCGTCCTAAGAACCGGTGCAGAAGTGATGTGCATGCCCGAGCCACTGTTCTGCACCATCTGTTAACCGTTGCCTTATAAAAATGTTTGTTGTGGGGGTGGTTCTAGTATGCCAATGAATATTTACCATTTCAGGGAATTTTAAACTGAGATGACAGTGCTCCATAAAATGCATAATGAACTTTATGGATGGATAGTGGCTGATAATGAAGGAAACAGTGAAAAGTACAGTTGCAGGGGATTCTGATGTAAGCTAAATGTACTGCTGTGGCAGTAAGAGTATCCTAAATTGAAGATCCGGAGCACGCTGAAAATAACATCATCCCCCATACAAGTAAGGGTTCTGTGCGAAACGATGAGTGGGATCCTAGTATATGAGACAGTCTACTCTCAGAAATGATAATGAGTGGGATTGGGGTGGGATGAGGAGTTTGATGTATGGGTGGTAGATGCCAGCAAGTAAGAAGGTCAAAACCAGGAAGCAATGATCGGGGGACCCTAGAGCAGAGAGGGACCACTGGACCTCAATCATGGAGTTGTGGCGACTCAGCCGTGCTGATTCACAGTAGTTGTGTTTCAGATCGGACCAGAGATGGATGCAGCCCCAGACAGGCCTACATCAATCCCAGCAGTGATCATCCAGGCCTACGGTGAGATGTCTGTGGTGTAGAAAACAATTGCTTTACACGACTATTTACTGTGACCAGAATAGTTGATACACAGATCAAAACACATCAAAGAAACAGAATTTCAAAAATTGTATATATTATTTATAATAGTTGAATTCAGTTATGGCTGCAACATACACAAATGGTAGAACAGAATGAAAGTGACTTTGGTGAGATAATAGACATGTGTGCGTGATAAGGAATAATATTCAAAACATATGTAAATTAAATACATATATATATACAAAATATTGGAAATAGGGCCGTCCCTCCTAAACTTCATGGAAAATTGGAGGAATCTAGAATGGGCATGCATGTTGCCTAAGACATATCTGACCCTGATTTTCATGCTGGGGTACCGCTTCTCTGGGGATTACTTTGACAATATTCCCAATGTCACTGGCAGTCACATGGATTGTGCAGGGTATCGGATTGTGAGGGTCCTCAACAGGTGGTGGGCACTCTACAGAAAGGTAGAGACAGGGACAGGTTTTGGGCGCCGTTCAAACCTGCAATGACTGGTCCAAAGAAAGAAGCAAAGAAAATCCTTGAATGAGGCATACGACCAGGATGTGAATGAGTTGGGGTACTGTGGGTCCGTTGATATTGGGGCATGATGCTTCATGTCTGTAGACCCAGCTAGGATATGTCTATGTTTTTGATTCCCTCTCCCCAGTCTCTCAACTTCGCTACCAAATTCTTGTGCTTTCTATGCAATGACAGAGAGCCTGGCGGCAGTGGTGGAGTGGGCTTATGCTACTTGGGCGCTTAAGGGTCTCTCCCCATATCTGCAGTGGTCTCACATTTGAATTTTACTCTTAAGGTACCTGGGAACCTTGCATATTCCTGGTTGCATTGCTTTTGAATGTGTGGTCTGTGGTGGGTCATAGCCACAGCTTAGCCTGTCTCCATGCAGATATTATACAGCCCCATTCCTGGTTCTGGGGTTTGGTATACCTTCTTGTGATTGAGTATGGGAGTGGTTTGGTGCTGTTGGGTCGCGTGGGAGCTAGCTCAAAACTTAAAATCTTTAAGATTTTTCCCACTTCCCATTTTTCTTCCCCTCTCCTTCGTTTCTCCTCTTCCCCTCAGAGACTGTTGCCCCTGATTGCGCTAGGTTCACTGCCACTGCATAGCATGAACGAAAGGCTATGGAACATCTTTCTCTCTTGGTTCTTGGTAGTTCCTCACTCTACCTTCTCCTCCTCCCTCCAATCTATCTGTTGAAAAGGGGTTTTTATCCTTGTTAACTGCTGTCTTCAGTTCACCTCTACATATGCCTAAGTCCCTGTTGATCGCTTTGATGACAAATTGGATTTCATTTCCTTGTAGCACTAGAGTGCATCTGGAGGTGCCTGGCTCCCACAACGCTTAATTATATCACTGCCATTTTGGCAGGCCAATTTTTTACTTGCATGATTTAATGTTCTCCCGTTTGGTTTAGTTTATTATTTACCAGTAGCTTGTGAGAATAGACCCGATATTGCTTACACAGTGCCCTATATAAGTTCACATTCACTGCACTATTTTCTGTTTAGACGCCATTTTGAATGATGATTGAAACTAATCCTTTACTGTTTCCGAGAAAAAGCCTCTGTTAAGTTTTGTTTCTGAAATGTAGAAGTTTTGCTTTGGTAATGAATAGACTGTTCATATTTCTCACTAGATAGAGGCCCTCTCCCACTTGTTTGGTGGCGGGCGCAGGGTGAAACGAGCTTGGACTGTGCTAGGTTGTGTGAGATATGAGAACCGAAACCTATTTTTTTGTATTTCATTGCCCAGCTACATATGCCTGGAAAATTCCACTGTAGGCTTGTCTTTGCTTTACTATGAAACGTACATAATGTATCTCTATGCTTGTTGATTTCAGTTCCCTCTGTACCACTCTTCGGGACTGTGCAGACGGGGCTCCACTCTGAGTGCACCTGAATAAAGCAATTATTGGTATATTCAGCACCGTTCTTCCGACTCTTCATTTGGTATGGAAGGCTGAGAGGTGGTCCTAGGAGACCCGGGTGGCCCCAAGCGGGTCACTTCCTTCAGTTGGCGCCCAAATATGGAATCCTTTGGGTGATTGATCCATTCCCTTGCTACAGACGGGGGAGGACGAGGGCATTGTTGGGTCGGACTGACGACTCAGGGATCCCTGCATGAAGAGTTTCTGTTACTCGCAGCTGCTCCTTCTGTCCCGCCGGATGGTGCCTCGCCCAGTGGTCATCCAGACTAGAGTCCTGAATGGTGAAACCTTTAATTTGACTGTTTGGTCAGAGGGGTCAGCAGTGGAGAACCGGTTCGTTTGTACTACTGATCTCAGGTGAGTTTGATTTGTTTGTTTGTGGATATGGTACCATTTGGGTTAGCGTTTGGTATGGTCTAAGAACTGCCTTGATAAAAATTGTTTGCAAATACTTTGCCAGGTAAAAATAACAATTTTGTTTTCCTTTGCAATGCCTGGCTTCAGTAAGCTTTGGAGTCTGTGTTGTCATTGTTGTTCTGCAGATGCTCGGTTGGAGGAAGCTCAGCCTGCGCCTCGTGAAGGCAGCCCTAATTTTGATAAGTATGTGAAGCATGGTCTTGGCCCTATTATGTTTAGTACATTATGGCACAAATATACGAGGGACAATGATGAGTTGCAGTGGCCTTTGACAGGCTCTTTTGATGAACAGAAGATTGGCTTTTTACAGGAACAGTTGTTTAAGAGACAAAGTAGACAGCCTATATTTGACTTGCTTCGAACCTGGCAGAAAGAGGCTAAGCAAAGACGGTTAAAAATGGAGAAAGATCCACGGAAAGGAAGGATGCAGAGTCTTTTACAGAAAGCTGTGGCGTATGATAGAGAAAAGCAGGAGACAGGAATAGAATGTGAGGATAGGAGATTTCGGTTGCATATCGACAAGTCTTATGTGGTCAAAGAGGATGATGATACCTTTGTAGAGAAGTTGCTAGATAGTCGACCCGCCCCCTTATGCCCCTCAGAGAATATACCCTGTTGTTCCTTTGCAGACACAGCAGTCTGTCTCGTCCACTGAAGCTGCCCCTGTATCTACGACCATTATACCCACAGCCTTGGTTACCGTGCCGCCTATTCTTTCTTTCCGTTCACCATCCTTGACAACTTTAACTTATATTACATCCCCTGCCCCTAATCTTGTGACCTCTGTTCTTTCTCCTCCGGTGCAATCATTGACTACAGTTCTACCCACTACTCCTATTACCCCTCCTCCTGCAGTTATTAATCCCCCAAAGTTTTTGGATGCTGATACTCCTGTACGTGGGTTTGAAAACAGGGAGTTGGTTAGATTTTTGGGAACAATCAGGTCTATTGATACGATCTGAAGTAGGGGAGGAAGAGAAGAGGACAATAGCGAGTCAGGCCATGCGGTGGGCTCGTAATGCAATTTAAAGCGTGGAAGATATTTGGCGAGTTATACCTGATTTTGAGCCCTTTTTACAACAACATGCTCTTTAACATATTTCTGCTACAATGATTGATCTTTGGCATACACACATTGGGTCGGAGGCTCCCCAAATATTATTTGACATCAGAGACCAAGTTTATGTTTCTGATTTAGAACTGGGACAGGTGGTTGTTAATGTTTCTACCATAGTTTCTGACAGAGGTCGGTGGTATGATAAGAGCCCTACACAATTAACTCAGTTCCCTATGCGTGAAGTCCTCCCATTTTATCATCCAGAAATACCTGCTTTGACGGATCAGCATGGGGTAACCATCAGACCGGCCAAGGCTGCTCGTTTCCAGGAGCAATGGGTTTATACTCCATGGAAAAGAAGTGAGGTTTTAGCCCTTAAGGCTACTTTGCCTGATCTTCGGAAAAATCCCACAGAAACTGACAGAAGCTGCCTCTTCTACTGCAATGACTCTTGCTGATATTGAAATGTTTTTTGGTCTTCTTGTTGATATTTGGTGGCAGGCAAGATCATGTTGCTGAGTTGGGTGGTACATGGGATGTGATTAAAGGGATAGGATCAAGAAAGGAAGCCAGGAGATAAGCAGCGTGCGGATATACTCGCCTTGCCTGGTCATAATATTACATATATGCATACCCTTATTCCACCAAAGAAAGTAAGTTGGGACAGATTGACGGCCTGTTGACAGAAGAAGGATGAGAGTGTTTTTGATTTCTTTACTAGGTTTGAAGATACATTTTTGGATTACGGTGGCCAATATATGTCCACAGAGGGAGGAGTTTGTTTGTATGTTGACAGGTTAGTTACTAATCTTTTCCTGAAATAATGACTCGTTTGCAGGCGTCTGAAAGTATTTGGTCTACATCTTCTCCCTCTGTTGTTCTGAATATGGCTCAATATTATGAGCACCGAAACCAGGAGGAAAAGGATAAAACTGATAAAAACACAAGGATTTGAAGACGAAAGTGTTGTTGCAACAGGCATTTTGGGGTAATAACAGGGGACAGGGGGGTCCTTCCCGACAACTCCCACGTACTCTGCAGCCTTCTGTGACACCTTTGGGACAGGATCAGTGTGCATATTGTAAGGAGGAAGGACATTGGCGTAGCCAGTGCCCTGTGCTTTTACAGAAGGTTTTGTCCCTAATAGGACGTGGTTCTGGTGGTAGAGGGTGTGGGATCAACAGAACTCAGAATGCTGCAGTACCTGTGGGGCGCTCTGAAAACAATTATTTTGATGACCCCAGATATGGACAGTATTATCATGATGATTATGACATGGATGATGTTACAGGTAGGTTTATAGCTAGGACAGCCAGGGACAGGGTGGGGGTCCAGTTCAGATACATGTAGATCAGTGTGGTCCTTAGGTCCCAGCGGATTTGCAAGATATGACTAAGGAATCTTTGGTGGATACAGGTGCAACAAAAAGTTCTCACTCTCAACAAATGGTCCCTGGGGTGGCCCTGTCTCGCCAAAATAATGTTTCAGTGGGTTTTTCCGGTGTACCGGTCATCAGCCCCATTTCACGCCCCCTTGCGCTTACTGTTGGTCCTTTTACTGTTGAGTCTCCATTTTTGTTAACAACTAATTCCGGTGAAAATTTGATGGGATTGGACTTGTTGAATAAGTTTCATACTATCATTTATTGCTCTCCTGATGATGTCTATGTTACCATGTGCCCGCATGTGAGCACCAGTCAGTGTTTGTCCCATGATGCACCCCTTCCAGATGAATTTGCTCAGGTACCCCCCACACTATGGGCCATAGGTGATTCAGACATGGGTCTCCTACATATACCACCAGTTTCTATACAAATTAAAGATGATGCTATTCTGCCCCACATTTCTCAACATAAAATACTGCAAGCAGGGGAACCGGCTCTTCTTCAAATTATTCAGGATTTGATATGGAAGGGAGTAGTTGAAGAAACGTTTGCCAACATTTGTAATAGTCCTATTCTTCCAGTCCTTAAAAGGACACCTTCAGGTTCCCTTGATGCTATTGATGATGTCTATCGCTTTGTGATTGACTTGTGAGGGGTTGATAAAATTGTAGTTCAGCAGTTCCTGGTAGTTCCTGACATTACTACTCTTTTAACAATGATCTCATCTACTGCTAAGTTCTTTCTGTTATTGATTTGAAAAATGCATTCTTCAGTAGTCCTATACACCCGGACAG
Organism: Triturus cristatus; assembly: GCF_964204655.1. Lineage (NCBI taxonomy): Eukaryota > Metazoa > Chordata > Amphibia > Caudata > Salamandridae > Triturus > Triturus cristatus. Next base: position 305,852,055 of record NC_140582.1, on the reverse strand, counting down.
TAGGTATTTGCTTGGATTTACACTGGCCGGCAGAAGCTTTAGATTCTATCATGCTCCTCAAGGTTATACGGAGAGTCCTAGTATTTATAGTCAGGCATTAAAAAGCCAGTTGGATTCACATCGCTCTAATGTTTTGGTGCAGTATGTTGATGACCTGTTAATTGCTTCTGATACGGAACGAGGTTGCAAGGATACTACAGTGAAATTGTTGTTGCATTTAGCACATCATGGACATAAGGACTCTCTTTCAAAATTTCAGTATTGTCGACAGGAGGTTACCTATTTAGATCACCTACAGTCAAAGGAGGGTAGGAGGTTGACCCCTGAGTGCATCAGTACCTTTAATAAAATGCCCATTCCGCAAACTCAAAAGGATGTACGCGTTTTTATAGGTATTACTTCCTACTGTCGCCAGTGGATCCCAAATTATTTGTTACTAATCAAACCTTTGCTTGCATTAACAACGAAAGCAGTGTATGAGCCTTTGATGTCAGAATGTCAGCAGTCTTTTGAGCAATTAAAAACTGCGCTTTGTTCGACTCCGGTGCTCGGCACACCTAACTATAGAAAACCGTTTGTGCTCTATGTTCATGAGATGGCCGTTTGCTCGCTTTCTGTCTTAACACAGACATTTGGGTATAAACAGAGGCTTTGTGCTTATTTCTCTGCTTGTGCTTGACCCTGTTGCTAGGGCCCTTCTCAGTTGTTTGTGAGCGGTCGCGGCTGGGGCTACTTCAATCAGGCAATCGGCTGGACTCGTACTTGATACAGACCTTACATTTATGGTGCCCCATGCTGTGGATAAACTTTCGAATAAGACAAAAAAACAGCACCTCACCAGTGCACTTCTTTCTGGTTATGAATTGACATTATTTAATGTACATTGAGGTTGTGGCACTCGCTCCTGATAGAAGTAAAACGTAAGGCAAATCGATTAGAATTCAGGAAGAACTTAAAAACTTGGCTTTTCAGCAAGTAGTCCTAGCATCTTTTAGAAATGATTCGGTTTGTCCAATATGGCTTAACGCCGATATACCCCCGGGTAAATGTTGCACTTCAGAAATTTTATTTTATTTTCATTTTTCCGTTAATTTAATGTCATTTCATTTCGTTTTTGAGCGTGTCTTAAAATGTGAACGGTCTGTCATATTATGTGAAATGAAAAAGGTGCACAGGTGGGACAGGATCACACAAAGGTCTGCACATCTCTTGCCAAAGTATCCCACCAAAACCATCATGAAAATTGTTAGTTGGTCTTAGATTCCCCAGGAAGACATGCCAGAGAGAGTGAGTGACACCATTGGAGGGCCTTCTGTCATCAGTCTGGGGTTGGTAGTAACAAATGATTTTATGATATAAAAATCCAGTTTTAATGAATGGGGCGGTTCTGTTAACCAACCTTATGAGTCAAATTTTAATGTGACTTATCTCAATTGTCCTATGAACTTTGCAGATTCACAACTGCCTATGATTTTCTCTTGGGGGATCAAGGATACATTTTGTTTTAGGCATTTGCTCATACTGGGTTTGTTTAGATTTTCTAGATAGATCATCCACGTTTGCCTGCTGACTGCCTGGATGATAGAATATGAGTGAATCAAATTTATTAAAGAACAAGACCTACCTCATCTGACATGGATTTAGGGCTTTAAGCAGATCTAAGCAACTGGAGATTATTGTGATCAGAATAGGTGGTAATGGTTAAAAAAACACAAAAGCACCTTACAAATAATGCCTCCACTCCTAGAAGGAAATCGTTATTCCTTGTAACTCACTCTCAGCTATTGTGGCATTTTGTTCTGCTGGTAGGTGGCTTCGGGAATAATGGCAGTCAGATGCATTTGTCCCAGTTCCTCCTCTCTTCGTGAAAGTACTCCGTCAACAGCAAATTGAGAAGCCTCATCTTCCCTGAAGTAGAGTAGGCTCGGGTCTGGTTGCCACAAAATGGGAGCAGTAGACTATTTCTGTGCTTCAGTTGTTCAATGAAAGGGAACCTCTTTCTTTAATCATTTAGTGATAGGTGTTATAAGATTGTAGGAATGAATGATGAATCACCAATAAAAATTGGTCAACTATAATAGTGTTTGCACATCTTTGACAGAACAGTGCGTTGGCCAGGTTAAAATTGCCTCAACTGTTTTCTGAGTCATGTGGATCCCATACCTGCAGGCGTGATTATGAACCCTAGGAGCTTCACTTACGTAGCATTAAAAACACATTTGTCCAATTTTGCGAGCATATTATTTTTGCATAGATTTTGCAGGACTGCCTTGGCATGTGGCTTATGCTCAGTTTGCTCGGTTTGAGAATAAATGAGAATATCATAAATGTAGATGTTTCTGAAGATATCCAAGAATTTTTGAAGCCTTCGTTGATGAAAAATTGGAATGAACGGACAGTGCAAACATGAAGAGCAGCACAAAGTGTTCATATAAATCATATTTAGTCCTGAACGTTGTCTTCCATGCAGTCCCCTCATGAAACTGATGAGATGGTAGGCTCTGCGCAAATCCAGTTTAGTGTAAATCGAAGAACTGTGATTCCTTGACTGACTAACCCATCTCAGCGCTGCTCCTTCGTGAATAGAAAGACAATTTCACAGTCTTTCCGAATATAGACACACTAAATAAACCAAAATCAATGTTGTTTGCTCATCCTAAACAGGAGAAAATCAGCAAGTTAGAATAAAACGAATCTTGCAAACTGAAACAAGACCAGTACCTTTGTGGTACATGTCAGTCTCAATTCAGACTAAAGCAGACACCCGTCCAGTAGAAATTTACCTCAGGCTTGTGTATTTACGATTGTGCACCAAAGAGCAAAAGACACCAACCCGGATTAGACATGCAAACTCCTGAAAAGAAAACTAGTTACTTAAGAAAGATCCTTATCTGTCTCTAAGCGGTGCCTCATAAAACACGCTACCTGCATGCTGCCAAGTTCACATATAATACCTCAAGATCTTTGATTTCGGCAATTCCGACAAAAAAATCAACCAGTCATAAAACCAAAAACGTCATCTTTGCACATCACAAATAAGAAAAGTGCATCAAAATCTCAGTGTTCATACCACCAATTGAACCCAGAATCAATAAAATCCTCACATGCAGTATAACAATCCATCACACCACACATACAACAACACTCCAGCTAAACATTTTACCTGTCCATATTTGCAATCCGTTTTGCTTAGGAGAAGCACCACAGGTCAGAATCTTAGCAAAGGCCACCAAGAAAATCCACATGGAAAATACACTAATACTAAGGTCGGAGCCAGAGAGGCAATTACTAAAGCAGAAGGAGGTGCTCTTAACTCACAACCATCCTCTTTTACCAAAATATGTGGGTGCGGGTTGCCCGCATTTTTGACACCCTAAATTTTAACCTCAACAGAACGCTCACAGTTCAATGAATCAGAGACAGTGTTAAACCTCAATTTCATGAAGCAACACGTCCCCAAGTGTTGCGTCGCATCGGCGAAGTACAGAAGACACAGCATACTGGGCAGGTTCTACTTTAGCTCTCCTTTGTCTCAGAGCACCTCAAAACAGGTCTTATTTCTCCATTACTGTTCCCCCATCTGCCTTTCCTCCCTAGAGCGCCTTCCTTTCCTGTCTCTGGCTCCACCCTGACAATATATTTTTCTCAGCCGCCTGAGTCCTAGTGCCATGGTGCTCTTAGGTCCAGTCAAGACATTACATCTCTTCAATGAATCAGGCAGGTTTCTGGAGAGTTGGTTGTTACCCTCCCAGCAGACTAGATTTAGCAGACACTGGAAAATAAGATGTGGTTTCAGAGTCTTGATTACTACCTTGTTTGCTGTCTTTCTCAGAGTTATTGAGATTCGCAGGTGTCCCATGCACGTTGTTTCCTGGGACACACTTCTTGAAGTTAGAAATGTTTCAAGTTACCTTCTTATCCCCAGAGGCGGTGGTGATCATGGTTCCCTTTTGATTAGTCACTTGTAGTGGCTAGTTATGATATTTACTGTCTATCTTTCTCCTCTGTTCTTGTTTGGTGAGGACCCAGTCACCTTCTCAGACAGTCAACATCTTTGCTTTCCAACTAGTGGCAGCATATTCCTTCATCTTTGCCTTTTTGCTCCTGTCCTGATCCACCATTTCTTTTGTCTCCCTCAAGCTCGGCGATAGATGTAGGCCGGGCCCTCCCAAGTACGAATTTCATTTACATACCGCTCGGCCCAACATGAGAATCTGTAGACATTTTTCTGTAGTGCTGTGATGGGTTGCAGTACCTCATTGAGTGCTGGCTGGACGTCTCGTCTGACTATTTCAGCTTGTTGGAGAGTTCTCTTCATGGTGTTTATGAAGCATTTGCTTGAGGCCACAGGGGCATGATTTTTAGGCTTGGGCTGTGAATTCCACTCCGTTCACTGAGTTTTCAGCACTCCACGGAGCATGAGGAGTTTGAAGGGGGGAGGGTTTCTTTGCTCGCACTCGCCAACATTAAGTTGGCAAGAGCAAGCGAGGAAAAGCCTATGCTAGTCCACCTCCCAGATAGATTTCTCAACCATCCTTTCGGGTTGAGGAAGCTGCTGCTCGAGTAGAACTTCTACTCGAGCGGCAGAAAAAAGCAGCCCTCTCTTGCACTGCGCATGGTGCCATTCGTGCTGATTTTCCATCACAGGACAAACACCTGGTGCTAAAAATCAGTGCGAATGGCACGACCCAGGGCACTCCACCACAAGCGGAACTCCACGAACCGCGGCGGAGATTTTTGGTCACTTCGGGGATTTCCACGTAGCAGAACTCTGTGAACTTTGCCTAGGCCTAGTGATTTTATGATGCCTGAAGTTAAGATGGGTGGCGAATTTGGCAAACTCAGGTCCATTGAATGGAGGTCCATTTGCAGTCTTGATGAATTTAGGGATACCTCATGCTGTGAACACTTCGTTCAGCACAGGTATGGTCACTGCTGCTTTGGTGGACGGCACTTGTCGAGCTATTGGAAACTGTAAATATTCATCCATTATGATAAGTATGTATTTTCCTGATTGCAAGGGACCAAAGAAGTTAACACTACGTGACATCACACATCCTCCAGCAGTTCTGACATTTGCAGTGGCGGCGGTGGTTCATCTCAGCTGACAACTGGGCATTGGGGACATCCTTTTAGAGTGGTTTTGCCCTTCTGGTAAAGAGTGGGAAACCAGACTCACTCTCACAGGGTCCTTTTTGTGGCCACTGTGGCCTTCATGTGACAAATTCACTACCCCTTGGTGTAGCTATTTTGGTATGACAATCGTCTTGTCCATGACCAGCAATCTGCTGTCAGGTATCATCAATTCTTCCTTGACATGTCAAAATGAGGCTAATTCTTTGACGTGTACTCCCTTTCCTTGTTTATCTCCTTCCAGATGCCTCCATGTGTCTGTCCGGAGATGGGGTGCAATGTTCTGGAGAGTGCCATCCTCTGCAGTTGCATCTGTAATGGCGTTGAGTGGAACTGCTAGCGGTCTTGCCTGGTCAATGACAAAATTGAGATTTTCTTCAGCCAGTGAGGCCCATGTTTTAGAGTGTGCCTGACGTTGTCTCGACATATAGTCAGCTGGGCTTTCAGCTTTTCCGGGCTTGTGAATGATGGTATAAGTGTATTCTTGAAGCCAGATCCCCCAGACCTCAATCCAGAGTGGTATAGTTGCTTGTTTTTTTAAAGTATTGTTAACAGGGCTTGGTGACCCTGATAATGGTGAAATATTTGCTGTCGATTAATAAGTGAAAGTTCTCACAGGCCCAGACTACAACCAGATTTTCTTTCTCTGGCTGTGAGTGAGCCTTCTCGAGGTCAGTCAGGCTTCAGCTGTAGTATGTCACAATGTGTCGTTGATCATTTTCCTTGTGGAGTTGAGCCAATGTGGCTCCCAGCCCGACCAAACTAGCATCCATTGGTAGTTATGTCTTCCAGCGGGGTTGAAATGGACCATGTTGGTGGCAGTCCCCACTGTTGCTTTGACCTAATTGAATGCCCTGTCACACATCAATGACCATTTGAATGACCGCCCCTGCTTGCTCAGCTCTCGGAGTTGGTAGCTCAGAGTGGCATAGTCTTTAATGCTTCTAGCACAGTAACTGGCCGTCCCTAAGAAAGACCGGACATTGCCGCCATCAGTTGGGCAGGGGTCTCATTCAAGGCTTTGACTTTCTCGGGGTCAGGTCGCATCTTGTCTCCCGAGAAAATATATCTATAAAACTTCAATGTGGATTTGTGAAATTCGCACCTACCCATTTTTTTTTTTTTTAATTTTCAAAAACCTTTATTGAGGATTAGACACAGCAAAATTACAGGATTGCACCATGACAAAATGATATGCACTGCGATATGACATAAAAGAGCAAAGGCTACCACATACATGAATCACAAAAACAATATCAATGAAATAAGTCAGGGAAACACCAAAACAATGAGGAGGAATCATCATAAAAGGCATCATAAAACCATGTGTGAAAAGGGGGAGACACTGAGAGTCAGGGGGAAAGAGGTTGCAATGAGGAGGGGACTCATTGACCTTCACCGGCGGCCGCCGCTGGTGGAGCGCCATCGGGGAGCTCGGGGGAGGTCGCCGGGTGCTGGGAAGTGTGACTCAGGAGGTAGGAGATAAGCGGTCCCCAAATATCAAGTGGGCAGGATCTGGCAGGCATTAGGTCCCAGAATTCGGACAGAAGAGTCTGGCAACGGGAAGCATCCCCCAGCCAAGGGGCCACCTTCGGTGTGGGCCTGCGACCCCAACACATGGAGACCCTCTGCCGCGCGAGGACAAGTAGCATAGAAAACAGTCTATGGGAGGCATCTGGACAGAATTTGACGAAGCCTAAGAGGCACAGCAGAGGATCAGGTTGGACCGGAGAGGAGGTAATCTCAGAAATTACAGCGCAGACCTTACACCAGTAAGCGGAGACCTTGGGACATAGCCAGGTGAGGTGGCAGAAGTCAGCCGCAGGCGCAGAGCAGCGCAGGCATCTGTCTTGTGCAGTTGTGCAGGGGTCCGGTAGAGCCTGTGTAGATATTTAAAGTGGATAAGGCACAGACGATAGTTAGGGGAGAGGCGTTTAATCTGATTGCAGCGATACAGCCAATCGGCCTGGGAAATGTTGATGCCTGTGTCCTCCTCCCACGCCACGCGCGCCCTGTCAGTGGAGATGGAAGAAGCTGCCAGCGTGAAAGCGTACATTTTGGTAACAAATTTCTTTGGGGAGTGGGACGTGTAGAGAAGATTGAGAGAGGCCATCTAGGGAGGGGGTTGGGGGAACGAGGGGTGAAACTTCTTACAGACCACCCGGAGCTGAAAATAAAGCAAAGTGTCCATAGGGCCAGAGTCAACAGCAAGTGTATAGAATGTGTTCTCAGGGTAGAGATCAGACACAGTGGAAAGCCAAAGACGAGTGGTGTGTTTCACCATCCCCGAAGATTGAAGAGGAGGAAAAGCCGGGTGTTGATCAATGGGCATCGCAGCCGCAGAGAGCATGTCCGAACCTGAGATTTTCCAGAGCCCCTCCCACGCCCAGCGCAGGGTCTCAACCGTATCGATCTCAGCGCACGGAGGCCTCGCTGGGACAAATAAAGCAGTAGTGAGCGGCCACGGGGCGGCCAGGTCAGCCTCAACTGCGACGTGGGGCTGAAATGGAGTGGGATGAAGCCAGAAGTGAAGAAAGCTGGCCTGGGCGCTGAGGGCATGCAGTTTGAAGTCGGGGGCACCAAGACCACCGCGCGACGTAGGCAGAGTTAAAATATTATATGCAATCCTGGGTTGTTGGCCGGCCCAAATCAGAGTAATCACCAAAGAGCGGAGTTTACGGAAAAAATTAGTGGTGAGGGGGATGGGGATATTGACGAATAGATATAAAACTTCAGAAGCACCACCATCCTAGCAATGGCTATGCGACCGGCTAGAGAAAGTGGCAATCAGCTCCAGAGGGGAATCTTGGACTCCAACCAGTCCACCGCGCGCCCGAAGTTGGCTCTCCAAATTCATCGACGTCCCTACTCAGCCAGATCCCAAGATACCTAGTGGGCTCAGTCGCCCACAAAAAGGGATAATCCGGATGGAAGGGCATTGTGGCATCGGTGAGAGGAAACAGCACAGACTTGTTCCAGTTCACTTCACCTGGATGCCGGAGTAGTCGCCGAAGCGTATCACCTCACGAACCATTGGGCTGAGGTTCTCCTGAGGGTTGCGGACGTATAGGGTGACATCGTCCGCGTACATAGAAACAAGTAGAGCACGAGCTGCAAAGCCGATGCCTCTCTGGTGTAATGCTGGTGCAATCGAGCCGCAAGAGGCTCCATTGCAATGGCAAAAAGCATTGGTGACAATAAACACCCTTGCCATGTGCCACGCTCGATGGTGATGGGATCGGAGATATGGCTGTTGAGCCAAAGACGGGCAGTGGGAAGGGTATAACGGGGCATCACTTTACGTATAAAAAATTGACTGAAGCCCAAGCGGGGAAGGAGATAAAATAGGGCCACTCTAAGGTGTAGAAGGCTTTAGTAGCATCTAGCAAGGCCGCCACTGCCGGGAGCGCTGGGTTTATTTGATGGAGAATGGAGAAAATGGTGCGAAGATTAAGGAAGGTGGCACGGGCAGGGATAAAACCGGACTGATCCGGGCCGGCGATGAGCGGCAAGAGGGGAAAAAGACGTGAAGCGAGCAGTTTAGCAAAAATTTTGTTGCCCGTGTTTATAAGTGACAGGGGGCGATAAGAGTCCCGCGACTCAGGTGATTTGTCCGGTTTTAAGAGCAAAGTGAGTAAGGCCTCTCAAAGGACTCGTTATCCATGGCGGCTAGGTGAGGAACCAAAATAGGGGCAAAGGCCTTATAGAAGGAGGCCAGCAGGCCATCCGGGCCAGGAGCCTTATCACCGGGCATACTATTAATTGCAGCTAGTATCTCTTCTTTGGAGAAAGGCTCGTCAAGGAACTCCCGGTGGGGATTACCTAGCCATAACAGTTGGAGGGGCACTTGCCTAGGTTGAGAGTTGGATTGGCATCGAGAATTGCAACCCAGGGTTTGCCATGTTCCTTGTAGTTGGCTCTGAACACAAGAATGCCATTGCTCTAGTTAGGAGTGTTTGCTATGGGGTGAATTACTCTTCCTATGGCCTCTTGAGATATCTCCGCTGCCGACGAGACACCAAAACTCAGGTGCTTATACTTGAATAATCCTTGATGCATTTTGAAGATATAATATATCAGGAGCTTTCTTGCCATTCAAGCTGGTGATATCCCTTGCTGAGATCCAACTTGAAGAATATCTTGGCCCCATGTAGCAGTGTGATCATGCCACTGATATGAGGCCATAGATGTCTCACCCGCTCAATTGCGGTGTTTGGAGCTCTCAGATCCATGCATAGGTGCATCTTTCCTTCCGTGCCAAGTTTAGGCACTATTACAACCGGGGACACCCAGGGTGCGTTCCAGGTGACCTTTTGATGATATCAGCCCTGAGTAAATCCCGCAGTTTATCCTCCACTGCATTCTGCAAGTAAAATGGCACTTTCTTGTGATGTTGAGCTGCAGGTTTCACTTGTTCATTGATTTGCAGCCACACTTGAAAGTTAGCCATCTTCCGCAACCCTGAAAATATCTTAGGGTACTTCTTTGCCATGTCTGGTTCATCATCTACCATGTATAGGATCTTTACTAGTTTCAGTTGCTCCACAGTGGGCAAGCTTACCAAGCAGTCTGCTGCTTCGGGTCCATCAATTATATGAATTTAGACTTCCACAATCCTGTCTTTATGGGTAATGGTTGTTCGGGACTGCCCCAGACATGGCAGGGCCTGCTTCGTCATCTAAGTGTACACTTGTACAGCAGCCTTTTGTAGCTTTGGCTTAGGGTTAATTTTTTTTATATTCTGTGACACAGATATAGTTGAGGGATGCCCACTGTCTAAGATATATTTCACCTGATGTTCCCCCATATGTATGTGCAATCTCTGGTATTTCTTTATCATAGCATGATCAGCAACCATGCAGACATATTCATCACTGTCCTGAGATATGGGTGTGAGGGACCTTGACTCAAGGGAAGCAGAGTGTTTGGATCTGAAGGTGGCTTGCGATATTACACTTGACCTTAAAGAGCTGGTGGGGGCTCTCTCTGATCTTGTACTGCCTTTGCATGATGGCAAAAAATGGACCCTCTTTCTCGTCTCAATATATCTTGTTGAGGTGCTTGCACAGCCTTCGTAATTAATTTCTTTCCCACCGCGCCTGAGGCATTGCTTCTGATTGGCTACTTCCAATCATTTTATTATTGAAACCATCCAGCTATTCTTGCCAGTGCAGACCCATTCCACTACCAGATGTGAGAGGCAGCGGTTATTGGGGGCAGGGGTATGAGACTCCCATCATGCTCTGCCTTTGCATATCACCCTGTGCTGTTTTGGCGGGTGTCGACACATTGGATGAACTTGCCAGTGTGGAAATATGGATTTTTCTGGTCAGTTATGTCCCCTATCTTGGACCCCAACGGTTTCATGTATAAATCACAAGTACATGTATGTTCCCTCCAGTTCCAGTTATGAAGACGCAAACACATGTGTGTCCACCGCCAACATGTCCTCTTTCAGATTCGCCATGAATGGGCCGGATATTCCATTCCTAAGTATGAAAGGCCACCGGCTTTATATGGTTCACTTATGCCATTTTACAGTCCAGGCAAGTAGGCCCTGATTCTGCCATCAAGCTTTTCCTGCCTTCTGCCTTTGAAAGCTTCAGTCTGAGCTCGCATCTGTATCCATGAACTTTGTCCTCATTCTCTGCGCAGCTAACGGTGCCTGACATCAGCCTGTTGCCTGCCAATAACTGTATTTCACCTTCGAAATTATCTGCTCCGCTCCCTACCCAATGCATTCCTGTCTAGTAGTTTAAGTAAACATTCTTCCAGCTACCGAGCAAAGGCCCGGCTTCTCTGTCATTATGCCAGTAATTCATAGCCCTGTTCTATGGAAGATTCCTGCCCTCGCATCTAGTGTAGACACTTAGACGCTTGTACACGCACTCACAGTCAGTATAGTCAGTATAGAATAAGATTCTACTCCAAGAAGGCCTCTCTTTTGGATAACATAGTTCTTTAAACATAGGATGTTAGATATGATTTGGGATTAGGTTGACTTGACTCTCCAGACTTCTGTCGCCACATGTAGAGCTAAATGTCAAGTCCCCTTCACCCCCTAGTTGCACGTCTATCACACGTCATGCTGCTGCGCGCGCATTTCTGCCAAGTATTTCTGCTGACATTGCGAAATTCTTTCATGGAACCACCCTATTATGACATCATACCTGATGACGTTCTTTAGTTACGCCCAGTTACACCCACTTTTGCTACGCATGTATGTTTTATCTTTACTATCAATTGTTACGCCTCCTCCATTTGTTTCACTGTAATGCCTATTGTATAAAAATGATTACTTATCAATAAAGTACGGTCTTCACTTCCTGAACCTTCGTGGTGATGGAATCTGGAGCTCATCGATTTAAATTGATTATGGAATAAAGCCCGTTCCGAACCTCTAATACCACGGATTCTGCCTCTTATTTTACTGAGCTATTGTTATTGATATGATTTTCCGCATCAAATTAAGTCCCGGTAATTAAATTATTTACCACATGAATGGCGCCCGAACAGGGACACTTTCTCATCTCACGCGCCGGCGGTGCGTTGCAGGCCCGGTCTCCTGTCACAGCTGGACGGACAACAACGCGTACCCACAGGATTTCCTGTATCTCCCTCCTGCCGAGCGGGGGTAACTGAGGCTGCGATCAACACCCAGACGAGGCGGTGAGAAGTGCGAAGTATCCCGACCAGAGCCTAGCTGAGAGAGCAAGATCCGAGGTATACAGAGGCCCACCAGTTTCCGAAGTTTCCGAAGTTCCGAGTCGAGTCCAGTCCGGTTCAAGTTCAGTTCAGTTCCGAGGCCTTCCGTTCCGAGCTACCCGGTGAGTACCATTATCGGGGAGGCGTTCTGACGTGCACATAGGTTGTGCCGGTCAAGACGGGTTTGGGTACACAAATCCGGTCTGCACTGTTTCAGCAGTGTATCTGTACTGTTTAGCAGTATATCAAGTATGTCTAGTATATAATTCAGAATTACCTAGTTAGTATCGAGTATTATGCTTAGGGACTAGTTCCCTAATTGGCCATCATTGTCTATTTTGTTTAAATGTTAAATGTTAAAATGTTTTAAATACGTTCTGTATATTGTGGTGTGAATGACTGTTCATTATTGTGTTTTATGGTATTAAACGTGTTCAAAATTAGGTATCAGATCAGATCAGTTCTCAATATGCCGCTCTTTTCGAAATTAAGACAGATCACAACTAGAAAAGGGGTACTCGAAGAAGCTGTTCCCATTCCTCCTAGGGACACTCCAGGGTACTTCATGTATCATAAACATGGCCTAGACGCCATATTATTTCTTGATCTATGGGTAGACTACACCAAGGAATTACCAGAAAGTCAGAGGTGGCCCGCAGCTGGGACCTGGGATGCAGATTGCATTGTGAAAGTAGAAGAAGAATTATGGAAAAGGAAAGCTAGACAATCACAGAAAGACGCCATTGAATTATGGCGTAAAGAATCGTATAGACGTACAGAAAAAGCACGTAGACTGGAAGAGAAGAGTAAGGAGAATTCAAATAAAGTTCGAGAAAGTGTATTAATTGAAGAAGGTACTCGAGTAAAGTCAGAACAAACAGACAGACAAAGAAATGCCCTTGTGAATGGTATGTATCCTCTTCTGGCCGAAGGATTACCTAAGGCTACTCCGGAAATACCAAAAGACTTGCCACCCCCATTGTTTCCGATAAAAGTACATCCCAAAGGGCATCCCAGAACAGCAGAAGATGTTTTTCTTTCCTCTTATTTAGACGACGCAGCTCCCGAGTATGCTAATGCTGCGCCACATAGACCGTCTGCCGAGGGGGTTCAACGCCAAGACCCTCCTCCGTCTGTACCTCTGCAACAGCAAACCCCGACACAAGTTCCGGCAAGCACATCTGTTTCTACATCCGCATCCACACCTATGGTTGCTATATCACGTTCAAAGAATCCTTTCACATCCAGCACCCCAGGTGGTGCTACCGGAGGTACATCAAGCATTTTTTCTACGCCACCCAGAACAAATAAACTTTCCTTTCAAGAATTAGCACACCAACGTACGCCCAAACTAGTAACTCCCAGCACGCTCAAGGAACTTCTAATAGATTGTAGATATGACCCTGTGCCCGGAAAAGGGGACGAAATGATGCTGGCATCATTACGTATCCGACGAGCTGCAATATATTTAGGGAAGCTACCAGGAATGACTGCACATTTAGAAAATATATATCATTTTGTTCAGTCAGGGCGAGACCCTGAGAGTATTACCAGAGCCATGGAGTACCAAAAAGTGGAAATACAGGGGGAACTGTTACGTTTCCTCATAAACTGTGCGATCAGAAATCAAGATCAACCAGGGGTAAATCCGGAAGAAATGCAAATTCTTACCACATGGGGTAAGAATATATCAGAGGGGAGACACGATAAACGATCATGTATAGTAGCTATGAGCCGAAAGATCCGCAAAGAAATAGAACGAATACACGAGGAAAGATTAGCAGTAGACGAACCAGAACAAACCGAGGACGAGGAAGAATTAGAACTGCCCACAGGACAGTTAGAAACTATGGCCTATGTAGGTAGAGGAAGATCTTGTAATAATACTAGATGCTTTACTGATCCGACATGTCCGATACGTTCAGATAATAACAGAAAATTCCAAACTCCTATAATAAATATAAGGTCCCCCGAACACTCGTTCCAAGCCGCTGACAAATTACTCCGAGAACGAAGGGGTTATCATATACTCGATTCTATGGACGAACAAGAATTAGCCAGGTCAGCCGTTCACTGGGTTGATAGTCCTGGAAAATATGGTGATGATACACTAGCACATACGTTTTTGAACCTCGCCCCAGATGAACAGCGTTTAGCTGGTATCTACATGATTCAACAACTCCTTATATTATATAAAAGCCAACACTCCGATCCTGGTCCCTTACCTGATATATTGACTGAATTACTCACGAATAAATGGAGAGGTTCCGGTACTAAGTTAATTAGAGAAATACTAGAATTCAGAAAGCAGTACATCCTTTTTGTATGTCCCGAACATGTCTCACTGCCCATCAAGGAAAGAACGACGTATTACATGGATAGACAGAATCCCTTACGCGAAGTGCACCCGATAAAGGGTGATGACAATGAGTTTAAACGTGTGTTTGTATACACACCCATATCTAAAATAGAACTATTAGAAATGAAGAAGGTGGTACCCAGTCATGACAAAGACCCAGCGGGTTTCCATCGTGAAATTAAAGATATGTTACTCATGGGAGAATATACCTACCCCGACATTATGACAATATTGAAGGTATTAATGCCTGCGGGCATTTACGAAAAACTCAAGGAAAAGGATTGGGAGGTGGGAGACCAAAAGATAGATTGGACAGCATTAGAAAACGAAGAAAAAGCTCGAGGTCCAGGTTCAGGGCTCGGGGACAAGATCAAAGCGCTACCAGGTTTACTAGTACAGGTACTGCCACGTTTATTAACTACGAAAAAGGAAGACTGGGGTGCAATTTCAGCCTGTAAACAGAAATCAGATGAAGACACTAGTGATTTCTATTCCCGATTTGAGAAATGTTTTGGTATAAATAGTGGAATAAAAGCAAGTAGCGAGTCGTATCCACATCTGTTTGTGACAAAGTTAGTTGAAAATGCCTTGCCCCAAGTTAAGAATAGAGTATTGAAGTTCGAAAGTACCTGGCAAGGTAACACTCCGTCACAAATGTTACAAATGCTACAGTATCATCACAATAGAATTAGAGAAGAACAAGAACATGAACATAGACGCATGAAAGACACAAAAATGAAAATGCTAGTTTCCCAGACAGTACCAACTGACGGTCATAAGAAGGGTATAACACAGTCCAGTGTTTCAATAGGTCCTGTTAAAGGGACGTGCAACTATTGTAAACAGCCAGATCATTATGTACACGATTGTCCAGTTTTAAAACATAATATTGCCATAGGTAACGCAAAAGAAAGACCACGACCAATTAGACAGGATCAGAACCAACAAGGAGTTCCGCAGCATGCACAGTCCATGCCAGCTCCACAACAGTCTATGCCAGCTCCACCACCGCAGCCTATTGCTGCCACACAAACAACGACCCGACAGATGTATCAGACCGCACAGTATGACTATCCTGATTATCAACGATACTCATGAAACAGCCTAGAGAGGGAAGTCGGCTTACCCCTTATTGAGGTCCCTGTGGATCAAGAAGGACCTTATGTACACAGTGAACTGTTAGGTCAAGATAGAAAATTCTTACTTGATACAGGGGCAAGCCGAACAACAATAAAACGTAGTGAAGTTCCAGGGGCACCCCTCTCAGGCACACAGAATATTTCCCTTGGCTTTTCAGGAAAACCTATCATTAACGAAGTAACACAGCCTCTTCCACTTACGATCGGTCCCTTGACACGAACTACAGATTTATTACTTACTAAATCATGTCCAGAAAACTTGTTAGGCATAAAAACTTTGAAAGCTCTAGGAGCTATTATATGTTGTTCTCCGGAAGGAGTAAGATTATTTTTACGTGATTTCAAAGGGCACTACGTGTCCCGAGACATGGATCACCGACTACAGACTTTACCGACACATTTATGGGCACAAGGCCCTACAGATGTTGGTCGCATGAACATTACACCATATCGAGTCACACTAAAGGCAGGAGTGGTACTTCCACGAATGCGACAATACAAGTTACCCACAGATGCTGTAGTGGCTTTACTACAAATCATTGACGAGCTTATTACCCAAGGAGTGGTTGTGGAAACTGACTCCAATGTATGTAATTCACCGATAATTCCGATTCTTAAACGAACCGATCCAACAGCCCCGCCAGTATATCGATTGGTTATTGATCTGCGCGAATTAAATAAATGCATAGTACCACAATACCCCGTAGTCCCAGACATTTCTTCATTACTGACAGCCATTGATTCCGAAGCAACATTCTTTACTGTAATTGATCTCAAAAATGCCTTTTTCAGCGTCCCAATAGATCCGGAAAGCCAATACTTGTTCGGATTTAGTTTAAATGGACGAAGCTTTAAATTCACACGCGCACCTCAAGGATTTACAGAAAGCCCCAGCATTTATAGCCAAGCACTGAAACGAGAACTCGACAGTATCCACATGCCAGTCAACACTGCCCTGCTTCAATATGTCGATGATCTGCTGATCACCGCTAGAAGCGAACCTGAATGTGAGAAAGCCTCACTGACGGTATTACAATTTTTGACCGAAAAGGGGCACAAGGTGTCCCCTTCTAAGCTGCAATTCTGTGTCCAGCGAGTTGTTTACCTTGGTCACTCGCTGTCCAAGGAGGGAAGGCAGCTTACATCAGATCGCATCCAGCTAATTGCAAATATGCCAATACCCAAGACACAAAAGGAGGTGCGGGCTTTCATAGGCCTCACTTCATATTGTAGGCAGTGGATCCCTCAGTATGCATTTCTAGCAAAACCACTCATTCAATTGACAACACAAGAGGCAGCCACATCGACTGTTCTCCCTTGGACTCAGGAACATACACAAGCTTTTGAAAGCCTAAAGAAAGCCTTATGCCAAGCACCTGTTTTAGCAACACCATGTTACAATAAACAGTTTACACTCTTCGTTACAGAACGCGAAGGTACTGCCTTGTCAGTACTCACACAGGAACAAGCAGGATCACACAAACCATGTGCTTATTTTTCTAGTACATTAGATCCCGTAGCTCAGGCTTTGCCTGCGTGCCTGAAATCAGTGGCAGCAACAGCTTTAGCAATCAGACAAAGCGATGCCATAGTATTAGGACATCCATTGACAGTACAAGTACCACATGCAGTGGAGGTTCTCTTGAACCGCACACAAACACAACACTTGACTATAGCACGACTTACTGGTTACGAATTAACATTGTTTCAGCCACATATAGAAATCAGACGTTGTAGTACATTGAATCCTGCCACACTGTTACCTGTAAATGGAACAGACCCACTTGCACATGATTGTATTGAAGTTATCACTATCACCGAGGTGAAACCCCATGACGTACTTCCAGGGGATTTAGTTCTAGTGAGGAACTTTGATCGGAAGTCTCAGCTGGATCCTAGGTGGAAGTCACCTCAGCTCGTACTGCTAACGACGAGGACAGCCGTAAAGATCGAAGGACGAAAAAGCTGGATACATTCAAGCCATATCAAGAAATTTCATGGACTACCATCAGACGTAAACGACACACTTTGCGTGTCTTCCCCGAGTGACTCTAAACTTCCTTTGGTTGAACTGAATCCCCATGAACTATATAAACTAAAACTTAGGTCTAACCAGTCAGGCAATTTGATTGTTTAAGTCCTCTCCAAGGTGAAGCGGTCGAATTTGTCTCTGACATGTATCCCTTAGACCTGTACAGAGAAAGAAACAAAAGGATAAAGCTGAAACGACATGCGTACTGTAAATCACTGCGTAGTCATTGCACAGTGACGTTATTAATTTTGTTTTCCTTAAGTCTTTTAGTAATTACTGCAAGTATATTGTTGCACACATATTATCCTATTTCTAGACATGTTTACAATGTTACTGCTGAACATTCTTTTAGTGAATTACCTCCGCATGAATTGTCTTATAGATTTGCGCTGCGCAATAACACTTTTATTAGTATGTTACATCATTCCCATCAGGTTAGCAATGCTACAAATTGTTGGATATGTGGCCGACTCCCTCCCTATCAGAACTATAAAGGAATTCTACCTCTCTTTCCATACCCGTTCACACACAACGGCTCCTGTGGAGCATGGTTTAGTTTAATTAATTCCCTAGATTCGAATTCTGCAGTTTACCAGAACAACTGGGTATGGGGAAATCTGAACTTAGTTTTACTCAAAGTCTGCCACCCCAACAAGGAGGGACTTCCCAAAAGAACAGGAACTGATCTAGAAAATGAAGTATATGGATTAGGTAATTTTACGCTCAATCTCATGATCTTGAAAGTCGAATCCGAAGCTACTCCAATTTTGCCCGCCATGTCAGTATTTCCAGTTAAAGGTGAATTATGTGTAAGAAAGAATGGTTCCATACATATGGGCCATAGTAGATGCACCACTGTAATAGAATTTAGTGATCAAGGCAAGTCTACATTTAGAGCTTCCCGCCATTCCTACTTCATATGTGGTCAGACGGCATACATACGTTTGCCACTAGATTGGGATGGTACCTGCTACATCGGATTCCTTTTGCCACCTGTTTTCCTAGCTCCTCCTGATTATCACAGAAATACTCATTTAGTACATAATAGAGAAAGGAGAGATCTCCCAATAGTCGATTACACTGAGACAGCCTGGGAAAAATACACAGATTTCAATAAAGGTCTCTTTCCCTATATAGGTACAGTTACCAATAGTAAGCTGATACGTAGATTAACTAGAACCCTTGAAGCAGTAGTGAACGAAACTATTTCCGCCTTAGGCAATTTAACAGAAGAGCAGTCTGCTATGCGGATTGTTGTGCTTCAAAATCGTCTTGTCCTTGACGTCATCCTGGCCGATAGGGGCGGAGCTTGTAGGGTCATCGGATCAAGTTGTTGCATTTTCATACCAGAAAATTCGCCATCTGTATATAAAGCCATAACTCGCCTTCATAAGATTGTAAGCCAGATACACCAGAATCCAGGCACCTGGACTTGGTCCGGTTGGTTTTGGAGTGTATTATCTACCTTTGGATGGAAGGTCCTATCCTTCCTAGGTATTGGCTTCCTCATATTATTCAGTTGCTGTCTATGCCTACAATGTGGACCAGCGATCTGTGGTCTGTGTGCCACATCATGTATTCCACCACCAAGATTTCATTCATCACGGAAGAAGAAAGAAGAACAAATGATGCTATATGAACAGATCGATGGATTAATGAAGATTGATATCTCTTGACGGGCAAGTAGGGGACAAGGAGGGAATGTGGAAATATGGATTTTTCTGGTCAGTTATGTCCCCTATCTTGGACCCCAACGGTTTCATGTATAAATCACAAGTACATGTATGTTCCCTCCAGTTCCAGTTATGAAGACGCAAACACATGTGTGTCCACCGCCAACATGTCCTCTTTCAGATTCGCCATGAATGGGCCGGATATTCCATTCCTAAGTATGAAAGGCCACCGGCTTTATATGGTTCACTTATGCCATTTTACAGTCCAGGCAAGTAGGCCTTGATTCTGCCATCAAGCTTTTCCTGCCTTCTGCCTTTGAAAGCTTCAGTCTGAGCTCGCATCTGTATCCATGAACTTTGTCCTCATTCTCTGCGCAGCTAACGGTGCCTGACATCAGCCTGTTGCCTGCCAATAACTGTATTTCACCTTCGAAATTATCTGCTCCGCTCCCTACCCAATGCATTCCTGTCTAGTAGTTTAAGTAAACATTCTTCCAGCTACCGAGCAAAGGCCCGGCTTCTCTGTCATTATGCCAGTAATTCATAGCCCTGTTCTATGGAAGATTCCTGCCCTCGCATCTAGTGTAGACACTTAGACGCTTGTACACGCACTCACAGTCAGTATAGTCAGTATAGAATAAGATTCTACTCCAAGAAGGCCTCTCTTTTGGATAACATAGTTCTTTAAACATAGGATGTTAGATATGATTTGGGATTAGGTTGACTTGACTCTCCAGACTTCTGTCGCCACATGTAGAGCTAAATGTCAAGTCCCCTTCACCCCCTAGTTGCACGTCTATCACACGTCATGCTGCTGCGCGCGCATTTCTGCCAAGTATTTCTGCTGACATTGCGAAATTCTTTCATGGAACCACCCTATTATGACATCATACCTGATGACGTTCTTTAGTTACACCCAGTTACACCCACTTTTGCTACGCATGTATGTTTTATCTTTACTATCAATTGTTACGCCTCCTCCATTTGTTTCACTGTAATGCCTATTGTATAAAAATGATTACTTATCAATAAAGTACGGTCTTCACTTCCTGAACCTTCGTGGTGATGGAATCTGGAGCTCATCGATTTAAATTGATTATGGAATAAAGCCCGTTCCGAACCTCTAATACCACGGATTCTGCCTCTTATTTTACTGAGCTATTGTTATTGATATGATTTTCCGCATCAAATTAAGTCCCGGATGGACTGCTTCGGGTCCATCAATTATATGAATTTAGACTTCCACAATCCTGTCTTTATGGGTAATGGTTGTTCGGGACTGCCCCAGACATGGCAGGGCCTGCTTCGTCATCTAAGTGTACACTTGTACAGCAGCCTTTTGTAGCTTTGGCTTAGGGTTAATTTTTTTTATATTCTGTGACACAGATATAGTTGAGGGATGCCCACTGTCTAAGATATATTTCACCTGATGTTCCCCCATATGTATGTGCAATCTCTGGTATTTCTTTATCATAGCATGATCAGCAACCATGCAGACATATTCATCACTGTCCTGAGATATGGGTGTGAGGGACCTTGACTCAAGGGAAGCAGAGTGTTTGGCTCTGAAGGTGGCTTGCGATATTACACTTGACCTTAAAGAGCTGGTGGGGGCTCTCTCTGATCTTGTACTGCCTTTGCATGATGGCAAAAAATGGACCCTCTTTCTCGTCTCAATATATCTTGTTGAGGTGCTTGCACAGCCTTCGTAATTAATTTCTTTCCCACCGCGCCTGAGGCATTGCTTCTGATTGGCTACTTCCAATCATTTTATTATTGAAACCATCCAGCTATTCTTGCCAGTGCAGACCCATTCCACTACCAGATGTGAGAGGCAGCGGTTATTGGGGGCAGGGGTATGAGACTCCCATCATGCTCTGCCTTTGCATATCACCCTGTGCTGTTTTGGCGGGTGTCGACACATTGGATGAACTTGCCAGAACACCGTTCAGTATTTGGTTGTGGTTTGTGTATTTTAGGTTTAATTGCTCTCCTTTGCCTTCTTCAAGCAAGAAAATGGAAGCGGGTCACCTGGACCTCCCAATTAATGTCTTTGAATGTTATAAAATGGGCTGCCTGGCTCCAAAATGGTTACTCTAGTTTCTTTGTGCTGACAACATATGGTGCCTGACTTCAAAATGATTGCTTCGTACAGAGTTAATGGGCTGCCTGACTCTAAAGATGGCCGCCAGTGTTTCTTCGAGATCGCAAGACTTTGTAAGTCCCTTTTTGCTACGCGAGACTATGGAAGTCCTGTCTAGTGAGAACAGAAGATTATGGGCCAACAAAGCATGTGTTAAAACTGCCACAACCAACAGTACACGGCTCACCCCAGCTCTCTCCTTGGGGGTGGCGGGTCTGTGCACCTCTCATCAGAGCTCGACTGGGGTGGGTTTCTGGTGTCGCGTCTACACTGAACGTCTGTCATGCGACCTGGGTGATCTCCCGATGTCATGCTGCACTCGCTGGTCTCCTTGCACGAGCATCAAGGTTGATATGGCTGGGCACTTTGATTCCACTTTAGTAGCCAGTTGTCGAGTCGCATTAGTGAATAAAGAAGACACGACACACTGGGCAGGTTCTACTTTCTTTATTTCTCTCTAGTCTCGGAGCACCTCAGATAGATCTTACTTCTCTATGAGTGTTCCCCTATCTGCCCTTCCTCCCAGAACTCCTCCCTTTCCTGTTCCTCACTCCACCCAGGCAACATACTTCCCAGCAGTCAGGGTCCTAGTGTCCTGGTGTTTACAGGTCCAATCAAGATATTTCACCAAGGTAAGGTACCTCCCAACACATCAGAATAGTAAAAATACAGTTACTTTAATAAGAAGATCACAATCAAGAACTAAGTTCTACATTAGCAGAACAGTTAAAAAGATGTATTACAAAAAAATAAAAGAAGTGAGGTACAGAGTCAACGCCAGGAAGGCTCTCAGCAAATAGATCATTGAAGAGGAGTGAAAAATCATAAGTCCCAAGTGGACAGCATACATAGCAGCATCTTTTGGAAAGTCTTCTGATGGACACTAAAAATCAAGGGTTTATATACACTGCTTTCACATATTAAATCACTAAACTACAGAATCACTGTTGGGTGATCGAAAAGGGTATATTCTCAGCAAATCAGAGCACAATTTCATGTCATACTACCTTAGCACTTAAGCACTAACGCACTACATGAATATTGATTCTGTTCACTCTATGCTAATACCATCCATAGATGGTAGAACAGACTACATACATGAGCTACAGCAAGTTATTGTGAATGAATAGGGTACAGTGAGCTAACTGAAGAACCATGGAATAAGTTACATCACTGTATCATTATGAGAAGATTTCTCTCAAGCACAACAGAAACAATGTTAATGGAAACAAACAAAAACGAGTCTGCATGACTGTATGCTGCATAAACAATGGACAGTGAAATGGGTAAGGGGAATCATCCATTTTGGAAAACATGGCTGCTATGCCCTAATTTAGACCTAGTTTACAAGAGTCAGAAAAACACACTATGGTAGGTCAATGGAAACTCGTTTTAAAGAAAATAGCGCAATATCAGTGTGTACATCAATGATAAAGTGTAAAAACACAGTGTTAATAATGCACAAAAACCTATATGTTTGAAAATCCTTCTCCTGGACAACCAAATCTAGAGCTCGAATCTTCCTGCAAACAACACCAGGAGGCATAGGTGTCATGTCTATGGCATCATCGACACCAAGAACAATGTAAATATGGCGTCATTCCTGAGATACCCAGAATTAAGAAATCACAGTTTGGTTATATATTCACCACATTCCTTTTTATATCGTGTTCCTTCCTTAGGACCCCACATTCAAAAACAAAAGTAAGCAATGGAAGAAGAATCATGGGTAAATATCTGATTCTCTCTTGCCGTCCATGTCGCACCATTTTGTATCCTGCAAAAAAGAAAAGTCAAAAGGTTAGGGACATTTTTCGGCAATTAAGTTACCACGCATTGCAAAATAACAACCCTGGGATTGCAAGTCACCTTCCTAGAAGAGAGAACTGGACAATGATTTCATTTTAAGCAAATGGACAGGTCATTTTATCACAAAATCCCTGATATCTGAATTTTAATGAAGCCAACCAACCAAACTTTTAAATTGAAAGTCATCTCCAGAACTGGAGTTCTTTCACTTGCAAAGATAATGATCACAGAAACCACAATACGACCTGGAGGTTAAAGAAAGGTCATAAGACTGTGTTGGTATTTTCAGTTGCTTGCAGTAGAGATGACAGTAAAATGATCCTTTATGCCTAAAACAATTCAATTCAATTCAATTCAAAGAAAGCTTTATTGGACAATTCATGTCATAAAAGAATTGAACATGAAAGCGTTTAAAATAATACAGAAGTTAAAATCTGATTAAACATTTTGTGCAAAAAGTCAAGACGGGAGTCAATACAACCCAGTATATTTAGAGGTAACAAATTCATATTATAACAAGCGTAAGCAATGTGTTTATCAATTGATCCCCAAGGCATTTAAAACCATGTTAGTCCCCACACATAATTTTTAAGCCTGAATACGCATTCACAAATAGAAAAAGGATTCCAGGTTTACTTTTCTACAAATGTTTGTTGAGATCGTATATACTACATCCATCTTAACAACTTTGCCACTGGAATTGCATAACTGGGTGATGGATCAGTACAGAGAATTCGCAGTGCAGCACCGCATGATCAAGTTCCCAAGTTCCTACATGTCTGCACCAACCATACTTTGCGAGGGCCAGAGTAGGCAGGGCAAACAAACAACACATGTGAATAGGTTTCTACTAGCTCAATGCAAGTGGGACATTTATTATTACCAGAAGTGGTCCATTTGGCAGTAAAGGACTTTAATGGTAAGCTACAGCTCTAAATTGAAAATACAATTTCCAGTCAAAGGGCTTTGTGATGGCATCCCAGTAGTGACCGAAGCTCGACTATGATTTTATTTGTAGAAAGCTCCATGTTAGTGAAGTGCAATTGTGTCGTCAAATCTCATCTCGTGCGATCAGTTTCCAGCACGTAACCTTGAGTGAGTCTCTTGGCGGAAACTGGGAGCTAGAAGGAGTGTTCCACAAGTACGTTAGGCCCATTCTGGTCAACAGACTTCTCATATCTCGCAGCCAACTAATTTTGTGGTAATGGTCGGTGTCTATGATGTCCCTTAGACCCTCGGCATAGGTGGCCAGTTCCAGCGTGCGCCAGATTCTTTTCCAGTATGAAATTGGCCGTAACCTGGCAAGATCCAACAGAGTTTTTCTATCTAAATCATTCCGCAAGGGGAGAGTGGGTGTGCTTTGTGGTTGACTTATTATTGCTCAGAGAAACATGTTCTCTGCTGTTGCTAGCTGTGTGAGATTCTCAAGGCCCCATAATTCAGCACCATATAGGACTGAGCTCACCACCTTGGTATTAAAAATTTGCAGTGCTGGATTGAGAGGTTTTGTCAAGGATGTTTTAAGTTCCTATCTTAGGACGCCCGCTAGTTTCCGATTTAATGCCATGACATCAATGTGTGGCTTCCATCTCAACTCGTTCTGCAGGGTAAAGCCTAAATAAACAAAGGCATTGACCTGTTCAAGGGGAAGCCCATCCTTTATCATTCTACCCTTAAAGGATCCATACTGACTGAAGGCCATAAACTTGGTTTTAGCAGCATTCATTTTTAAACCATGTAAAAGACAAAATTCTTCATATTGTCGCAGTGCGTGCTGTAATCCACTTGAGGTTTTAGAAATTATAAGCGTATCATCTGCGAACATTAAAATCGGGATCTTTTTGCCAGCTAAAACTGGTGCATCAGTGTGGATAGCAGCTAGAAAGTTAGCGACTCTGTTAATAAAAAGTGAAAACAATGTGAGAGCAATCACACATCCTTGGCAGACACCTTTTCGTACAGGAAAGGGGTCTGTTTTGTTTCCCTGCAACCCCCAGCGAATTTGTGCATGGTTTTCCTCATGGAGGCAGGCAATGAGGGAGAGTAAGTAAGGAGGCATCCCCATCTCCTGCAATACCGCCCATAATTTGTTTTGTGATACCAGGTCGAAGGCTGATTTGAGGTCAGGGCCAGACTGGGAACCAAAACCGGCCCTGGCAAAGTGCTCGGCCGGCACCCCCGGGGGGTTTGGGATGCCGCCAAGCTCTTTGCCAGGGTCAGTTTTCGGCTGATTTTGTTACAGGGCTGAGCAGCTATGCTGCAAAAATGGCCCTGTAATAAAAACGGCCCTCAGGGGCCCAAACCGGCCCCCACCCGTGCGGCCCACCGGGGGATTGCCCGGTGCCCGCTACAGCCAGTCCGGCCCTGTTTGACTATTGCCCGCCAATATATTAGGACAAATTGAAATACCTGATCAATGGTTCTTATGTGGGCCCGAAAGCCTGCCTGAAGAGGACTGAGGATGCTATTTTCATCCATCCATACTTGAGCCTTAGCCAGGACAAGCTGAAACACCACTTTTTAAATTGAATCTATAAGGTTTATTGGCCTGTAATTGCCTGGCAAAGACTTATCTCCTTTTTTATATACTGGGATGATCTCTGCCCCCGCCAAGTATCCGGGGTGGGGGCACCATGAGCAATGGCATTAGCTAATAACAGTATGTATTGAGTCCACTTGGACTCATCCTGCAGGAAGATATCAGCGGGAACACAGTCAATAGCTGGTGCTCGTCCTCCTGTGATAGCACTGAGGGCTGAGCTTACATCTGCCTGATCAAATACTTTATCAGTAGAGTAAAAATAAATCGGTAGAGGATCACTAACCTCTGCATTCTCACTAGCATACTGTGAAGCGAAGTGATTTACCCACATGCCTGGTTCAACATGATTTTCCGGGGGCGGTGCTACTCCTCCCCCGCCCCATTTTACCAGATTCCAGAAGTGTTTGGTATTGTTACTGCTACAGGCCTGCTTTAGATCCGGCCATCTGTTCTCATCCTAGGTTTTTTTAACACTTGACCTTGCCTTCTTGTAATTTTACCTTTCAATTCGTACGCTAGCCGAATCGCCTGACCTAATTGCCTTCCCCAAAGACTCACAGGCTTGTTTACAATCTGTGTTAAACCAGTGGTGCCGTAACTGAGTGCCTTTCACCATGACCCTACAGGATGTTTGAAAGTAGGTGCACATTTTTGCAAATAGTGAGTTATGCAACAGTGTCATTTCTTTAAGCGGCTGGGAGTTAAGGAAAGAGGTCTCCATTCTATTAGAGTATTTTCCACATGACAGGTTATAGAGGACACTATTCCTGGTCGTTCTAGAATCATGGGACACGCTGCATATTATTTGAAAGTTACAAGTCGCCAGTAACGGCGTAGATTATCAATTTGTGCTTGTGCAGGTAATTTCCAGAACATGAACCTAGAGCAGAGTAGATCATGATCACTCTCCATGCGTGCGCACACAACCATGTCCTCGAGAGTGTGCCATAAGGTTCAAGCTAATTAAGAGATAGTCAATGTGACTTGAGTGGTGTCCATTATTAAACGTATTTGCCCCGTGCCCGTCGGAGATGGATCTACCATTGGCCACCCTTAAACCGTATTCCAGACATAGGGCTTTCAGTTGAATGGCAGCTTCGGTCCATCTTTTGATTGGAGGCAATTCCAAATGTGGAATACCCCACTGCTCGTCCACCTCCTCCGCCAGGTCATTTTCATTGCTATCAAAAGGTTCAAACGTCGAGTTTAAGTCCCCCGCTATAACAACAGAGGCTACCCCGGAGAGATTATCTAGGAGCTCGCCCAAGGCAAGAAGGATTTCAGACCTTCGCCCCCTGCTGTGACCTCTCACGTATAGATTGGAGATGTCAATAGTTCCTTAGGTGCCACACACCAGCCTAATTTCGAGGATATTGTTATTCTCTGTTGGTACTGCCAGTAACTTAATGCTAGTATCCTGTCTAACCCAAAGTGTGAGACCCCCGCGACGGACGACCCTTATCACCCTGGATAGCTGGGATGTAATAGTTTAGATACCCCGTGTGACAGAGTGGATCTATAGACCAGGTTTCTTGAAAATCATAGATGTCAAACTTTTCTATGAAAGTATTCCCATACGGGGATGTGCCCTTAGACCTCAATCCGGCAACATTCCAAGATAGAACTGTAATGGTGCATGATAATGAATGTAGGTCTGGTGTCGGGCCATCTCTGGGGATTGTGGTCCCTGGTGTATGATCTAACTCACTCTCTGCTCTGATGGAGCAGCTCATCTCAGATGGAACATTTTCATCAGGAGAGGGGGCGATATGCTCACTAGTATACGCTAGTTTAACAGCCTGCGTACTAACAGTGGGGGTAGTGGCAACCTTCCATCTACCTCTTTAAGAGTGGACACGCTAGTTTGGGCTGTTGCAAAACGAGCAGGGATCAGCACACTGACCTTTTCTGGAAGTTTATATTTAACAATACTATTATTTCAAATGAGTGAGAGTCTGAATGTAGTAAAGTTATTTGTTTTCAAGGGATAAGATGTAAAGTGTGAAGATAACACTTGACAGAAACAGCATTTTCACCGGAACTAGAAAACAGGAAGTAATGGAGTAATCCAGGCTCTAAAATGACCAGTGAAGTTTTAACTACGCAGCCTAACTCCACAAGGCTAGTAAGGCCTTTCCTTGGAACAATATCACCCCTTACTGTACTGGGTTTAACGCTGTTGCACAGAGGATAGACACTGCAACATCAGTAAACAGTGTGGTTAGGCATGGGAGTAGCCAGAAAGTTAAAATGCCCCCACTTTGAAACAAATCTTTAATCACACTGAGTGGGTATAGCCGGTAAGCCTGCCATTTCCTAGCATTATTCTATTGAGCCGTACACCTTCCTATCTATCCTTCTATTGTTCCACATTTCCATTAATCCATTCTTTGATCCTTCACCCCGTCTATTCGTTATTCCAACAATCCTTCGTTATTCCATCCATCCATCAGTTCACTGATTCATTCTTCTATCCTTTCACGCATGAACCCACCCTTTCACGTTTCCATTCATACATCCATACAACCTTTGATCATTCCATCTATGCAATGATCATTTCTTTCACACTTTGATCCATCTTTTCACACTTCCATCCATTTTTCCTCACACCCTTTCCTCCAACCTTTCATCCACCCTTCCAAACTTTAACTAGGTGATTCTTTCACCTTTCCATCCAAACGTTCCTCCTTCCAGCCGCCTATCCTCGCACCATTCATTAGTTTTCAATCTTACTCCCTTTACCTTTTGTTTTCCAATTCTATCTACTATAATTTTTCATTTTCTCATATTTTCCTCAGATGGTCCTTCATCCCCCACTCACTCTATTTGCTACTCTATCTGTTCTTTTTAAATGTGTTCATCATTTCCTTTTGCTTTCGTGGGCCTCACTTAACAGCACTTGTGCTCCTCCTCTTGGCCCTGCCCTGCTCTTACCTTGGAATGTTTTATGGCACTTTGTCTACAGGCCTCCAGAATGGGCCAAATGTAAATCGAATCAAGTTTCACAGGGGCACGGATTGCAGTGCCACCTGTGCAGTGGCCACCCCCACTTAAGCTGCTAAAGCGGGGGGTTCCCTGCGCCCCAGTGGCCAGGTGAGGTAGCACGTTGCACCTGGTTCCCTGCGCCCCAGTGGCCAGGTGAGGTAGCACGTTGCACCTGCAGGCTACACAAGATACAGTTCAAGCCCCATAGGGCTATGTTTGTCTGACTGGCTGCTGACAATAAGATGAAGACCAATTCACCTTAGAGGGGAGGTGGTAACAGAAGACAGTCACAGGTCACACGTCATGCCTCAGGTTATAGAAATGAAGATGCCACTGATAATGTATAGTAGAATCACTTCCAGTCTGGTAGTTAAAGAACTAGCAGTCACAGTGGGAGCGACTGGCCATGACTATGGGAGAGAAGGTAAGGTGAATCGTTGGCTCACTCCTATACAGTATCAAATGCATGACCAGAAAGTACAGCTTATTTGTAAAAACGCTCAGATACCACCAATAGAAGAGAGACAAAACACCTGACATCACCCAAAGAAGGAAAGACAGTTTTGGAAGCAGAGGAAAGTATGTATGGGTACACAACCAGAGAAAATCACTGAAGCAGGAGAGGAATTTGGCCAAGAGGTGTTAATGGAAACTACATTTCTGGTATTAAAGAAATGTACTAATCATCCTGTTTTTGTATCCGTAGTGAGATTAACTCCATACACCTGGTGAGGAAAATGTGAACTGCTATTTAGTGGTTTTGGATTACTTTAATCTGCACAGCAGTCTACATAGTGGTACAGTCCCATAGATAAGAGATTCCTACTCTCTTTATGAATGGAACCTACATACTGAACAACACTGATGAAAAATTATTTTGTGTAACATGTTTACATAGAAAATATAGAGGCAGGGACCTAAAATAACACAACATAGTAAACTAATGCTAAATAAAGATAATGATTTTGACTTTCAAAATTATATATACATTTTAATGATAAAAAACGATAAATAATTCTTAAATATGTAGCTATTTTAAAATCTGAGAATAAACTTATTTTAAATTTCAAAGTAAATTAAACCGTTAAAAGATTTGTAAAAAATAAAATAATGAAAATTAACTCAACACATAACCTTTAACAAAATGTAATGCATCTTAAATAAAAAGTAAAACATTTAATGTAGGAGGAGATTTTTTGAATTATTCATTAGGAAATATTATTT
Organism: Triturus cristatus; assembly: GCF_964204655.1. Taxonomy (NCBI): domain Eukaryota; kingdom Metazoa; phylum Chordata; class Amphibia; order Caudata; family Salamandridae; genus Triturus; species Triturus cristatus. The sequence goes on along the minus strand of NC_140582.1, from coordinate 305,822,311 downwards.
GTAAATGAAATAAATGTGTTTAGTTAGTTAAGCAATACATATTTACTATGATGGGTTAATGTTCTGTAAACATTTATGTTCTTAGTTCTGAGTTTATAATACATATTGTATTTTTTTACATATATTTTATATTGGTTTCAAATAAGGGGGATAAAGGGGGGCTTTTTCCGCTCACAGAGGAGTGGGAGGTCCAGACAGGTAGAGTGCCCCAACAGTAAGACTACCAAGAAGAGTGTTACCTCAGCAGTACTTGGTGGGCTCTACATGAGCCGAGGAACACCTTTTGGATCCCAGTCTGTCTACGTGGTTATTCATTAATTATCTGTATTATTGTTGCTCCACTTGTCCTTACGTCTATCTATTTGTTGTGACATGTGACTCTCCCTCCCCTGTTTTACGCCATTAAGTCTGTTACTACCTTTTGGTCCAGACCTACTTTTAGAGGTTCCTCGGCTCATGTAGAACCCACCAAGTACTGTTGTGGTCCGCAGTCCTACTGAATAGGGTGAGTCCTATGACCTTTTCTGCCGCTTTGTTTATATATTTTTTACTTGTTCCACATAGGTGAATAGTCACTTTAGTTCACTTTGATGGTACACCACTTAATCAGAGCGTTTTTTGACGCTCATGCATCAGTAGTCACCACTGATCCTTTTAAATATGACTGAGATGAATCACCTCGACAGCTTTTTTGTTTGTTCTTCATTTATCATTTACCTGTGGTCATATCTGATTTAACTATGATCTGTTTAACCTACCGTCCCCCTTTTTTACAGGTAGCACCAGACCACGACAGGTATTCTAGTTAAATGATTTTTTCACATTACTTGTTGTGATTGAGAGACTAATATTCCGTATAGTCCCCCCCCCTTTTTTTGTAGATAGTTTTTATAGGTCCTGAAGAATCGCGAGTGCACGAACTCTGAGCGAGAAACATGTTGACCACTAACACTAATTTTAAGCACTCTAATTAGAGACATTAAACTCTACCGAGTGCCAAATACACTTTTTTCAATCAGGGAAGTAGACCTTTAGAATAAAATTGAATTCCTACAGTGGTACTTTCGACCCTGTTTTAAATCACTTTGTCATATCTACATTAATCAGGCCCCCATACCCGCACTTCACCAAACGGCTGTTGGATTAAAAGAACTCCGATAAAGTGCCCCTTTTAGGGAGCCCGTTAGGCATTGCACCGCCGGCCCGACGAGGAGCAGCCCAGATGATGAAGCATGACACCTGAAAGGGTGTGTGAGGGCATTAATATCCAACAAAAGGATTACCCACTTCGCACATAGCGCACACGTAGTCTAATCCAGCTCTCTTGTTGATTCACTTTCAATCTTCTCCTTCTATTGAGGAACAACAGGTAACACTCTTCTTGGTATATATTTTATATTGACATATTTGTATTAATATTGTAAAGAATAATACACTTTAATATTTTTCACTATGCTTTGTTATAAAGAGATCTACGTGAGCAATATTGATAGTTGTAATTTTAAAGTGTTGTAGGAGGCTCTACCGGGGCTGGAGACATTTAAGTCTACAATTAGATGTATATCTACATTTGCAAATGGTGAATAGCAAAAAAATATAGATTTACACCCAGGTTTAGTAGTAAATATAAATGGGAGTATATCTCAACATGTGTATTTACTTTTGTGAATCAGGCACATAGTCTCTTTTTTGAAGCTTGGCAAGGTGCACCAAAGCAAAATACCTGTGAGGGTGCGCTGAAATCTTCTTTCAGTTGACAAAAGGCTCTGAGTGGGACCAATTGGATTTTCTTGCCCACTGAGGTCATGCCTTGGTTGGGTTGCCTTGGTGATTTATTCATGTATGGGGTCAACATTTCTAAGTCCCAACTTTTCCTTGTTTGTGGAGCAGCTCTTCTTCGTCACTCCTAAGGCTCCCAGGACCTCAAAGACAGCACTTAGAAACCAAGACTCTCTCCATCACAGGCCACTAGCACAGTTCATTTGTGGACCTTTTGTCACTAGTAAACTGATCACTTCCAGAAAAGGTTTCTTGCAACTGTCCCTTGGAGTCTGTTGTTCAGTCCTTGACACAATTGGGAGCTTGTGCAGCACTTCAGTTCTCTACACCAGTTACAGACTGCAGGCTTCATCTTCTTCTGTTCATCCACAGGTCCAGATTTGTTATTAGGCACTGGGGGTGAGATGCGACTTTTGAAATGTGACTAAGCCTGTGGGTGGGGATAACTCTTGGACACTCCCCAACCAAAGGACAAGCACATCCAAAGGGAAAACATGCCCCCTTTTTCAGCACATCCTGCAAACAATCCCACAGTATACCATTCTCGGGGAAGATCAAGATGGCAAAAATGTTTTTGTTCCCGGCAGCAGCACATGATCCACCCACGGGTGTGGCAATGGTAGTGAGCAGCCCCCTCCTACATAATCACATCAAACTTGTTCTGGGACCAGCTTACCTACTCCTCTGAATAGAGTCAGAATGGCTAGAGTTTACCTTGGGATCAAAAGGCCCCTCTTCAGAAGGCCTCACCCTGGCATCTTTCAAGGTAATGAAAATTCTAGGCTCTCTCGGTGGTCCTTCATAGGATAAACTGGGCAGTATACCTCATACCCAACCTATCCTGGAAAAAGGACCATGCCATTGTGTCAGCTCTGGGAATGCCTACCACAGGGTGAAGCATTTAGTAGGGAGATCAAATAAAGTAAGGCTAATATTAATAAGCCTAATGGTGATTCAAGAAGGAAAAATAAAACGTACTAAAAGTCACTTTCCCTGTATTATATATCAACAATCCAGCTTTCACCAGTGAATTGGATATTTATTAAATATTACAATTAGTGGTTGAATGGACTCTGTAGTATTTTCCAAACCAAAGTTATAAAAATAGCATTTTAATATTATTTTAATGTTTCTCTTAGAAAAAGACACAACACCTCCCTATGCACTGAAATTAACCTTTGTAGGCTACTCACTGTAGGAGCAGGCCTACCTTAAATTCTTACATGTTCTACAGAGCACGCCTACTTTAAATTGTTACAAATCTACAGTTATATGTACCAGGACTTCTTTCATGTGGGCTGCAAGGTCTACCTAGGGATGGCTTACCTAATATTTGAAAGTAGATTTCCCTCATGTGAAAAGAGTTATTATGAGAGGTCTGTCTCCAAGTTTAAATACTGCAGCAGACTACACATGTAGGTCAGAATCCATGTTTTCTGGTCAGCCTGGTGGATGACATAGCAAGTTACAGTACACTGGTGTATTTTCTGCACCATATACTATTGTCTTAGAAGAAAGTTACATTTGCTATTTAGGAAATAGCTTATTCTGCCATGTTAGGGGCCAGAACACATACACTGGCAATTGGACAGCAGAGCCCCAGTATGCAGAAATGAAAAAATAGCCAACAAATTGGGGTGACCATGCAAAAAGAGGCAGTTTCTCACACCTTGAAAACACTGTAGCTGCTCACATCATTAACTAGATAATTACTGGTCACAGTATCCCGGAACAATTAGGCTATAGCAAATTGCAAGGTGTATGCTATGTTAAACCTCACTTGTAAACAGCAAACTATCATGGTATCCTTTGTCACAACTTCAGAGTATGTATATACCTCTTATGATTATGCCATTAAACATATATTTTTGCCAGGTCACATGGTAACAGCCACTAAATTGAAAGCTAACATTGACAATGATAGGACGGTAATGCTTATATTTATATATCAGAAAAGCTTGCTTATAGTAACCTGGGCTATTATTTAGTAGTAAGATGTAGGATGGATTGCAAAAATGCAGTTGATTCAGTAAGTACTGATCAATTGTTCTTTTGGATTGATATCATCAAATTAGTTGTTTTAATGTCTGTTTGATTAATAAACAACTTTTGTTGTGCTCATCTCTCTATTGCACAAACAGCACTACCATGTGAGAGCTGTCATAAGTGCTGGTGCTGACAATTAAGTCCCGGTGCCAAGCACCGAAAGCCACAAGCTCAAATTAAGCACTGCTTACTATATAAATTAGACTGACCTGTATCACATAGAAACTATGATCTGTTACATTATTGATCAGTCCTTGCTAATAAATAGTCAGACAGTAGGGTGGGTTACTAATGTGGCAGTCATAATATATATTACCACCCAGGTATTATATGTACCTTTTGGATTTGTCGAGCAGTCCAAAATGTCTGCTCTGCTGAGTGAGCTTGACTAGGAAATCCCTTTAAGGATTCATCTGCTCCAGTTGGAATTAATCAAGCAATTTGCATAAACAATATTGTAAAAAATCAATGAAGCAACAGGCTGTACAAAAACACTCTCATAAATATCCGTATTGTTACATACCAATTGATGTATACAGACGTTCATATTCAACAAATCACAAAGCAACATTGGCCTGGTATATTTATGAGGCGGTATAAAGAAGAAACTGAGGGCCAGATGTGCAACGTGATTTTGCATGCGCAAACGGGTTTGCGACCCGTTTGTGCATGCAAAATCACTGTTGACCATGTACAAAGCCTACTTAGCGAGTCGCAAATTATTTGCGACTCGCTAAATAGGTTTTGCGACTTGCTATTAGGAAGGGGCGTTCCATTCCTAATAGCGACCATAGAGCTATGTATGAATGTTTTGCGACCGCAATTGCTCAAATTTGCATTACTATTTTCAGTGGTCATGTTTAGGAAATGCTTGCATCATAAAATATTTGTTACAAATGTTTATATTAGGAGTGTGTTATGTTATGTTATGTTATCTTGGGTTTTATTAAGCGCTCAGCTACTCAGCAGAGTGTCCCGGCGCTGACAGACCCGTGAACCATATAACTACATCCGGGGGAGAGATTTAAAGGAAGTGTGATCTTCATTTATCTGGGCCCATGTGTTTGTTATCTGCACAATATAATGGTGTCAGATATGCTGAAAATATTTAAGCATTACAGCTCGCAGCCCAGGGCAATAATGGTTGTTTAAGGCCACAAACCCAAATTACAGGCCTGAGCTGCAGGTGAGGAGCTATACGGTGGGTGAGGGCCTTTTAGGACTGGTATATAGCCTGAGGCAGAGTGGCAATATCGCCTTTGGAACTTTGCACTGACTGGGATCAAATGGTCAAAATGAGAAATCGAGAAATCGAAAGACAAGCATTGGTCTGTTGGAGCAGATGGTCTGTACGTCATGACTGGACATGAGCCACGAACTCCACTGTCTTCAATGGAGCTTTCAGGAAGCCCATGTTCTCATTCTGTTGGTTACGTTGCCTGGCTTTCTTTGACCCTCATCAATTTGTGATCACTGCTTCTAATTTCATAATCAAGTTCTTTTTTCACACCTTTAGTTTTGTGACTTATGTTCAGTACTACGATCGCATGTGTTGTATAAATAGTATCTTATAGTAATATCTTTTTGAAGGACTAAATCTTGTATTTGAATTATTCAGGAACTTTACTTTAAATTGACATTCTTTAAAGTGTGTTATTTGGGTTTATCTGATCACGCTTTAATTAGTTCAACTTATCTATAAGCGCCCACGGTATGTTATTTTTGAAGAGTAAGAGCGAAATGACCGAAATCCCTTAGTTCACTGTCACTGGGAGGCAGAATTTAGACTGGAGCCACAAAAGGTGTCATTGCTTCCTTTGCTCAGTGGCTGCGCTCGCTAGCCGTCATGCAGACCCCTGGGGTGTGGGATGTTGGAGAACATTATTTTGACGATTTTGAAAATAGCATGGACGATTGCATTGTACAGTGGTTTTTGTGGTTGTAATCCATGCAGAGTAAACATATTGGGCATGTCTCTCGCCTTCATGCTATTCTAAACTTATTTAATTATCATCATTGTTTTGTATAATCTCACTTATAGCGGAATTATGACAAATAGCGTTATATTTCAGAAACGTTACCATGTATTTTTTAATGTTTAGAGCCTATCAGGAAATGCCCGAAACTAATCTCGTGATTTTCCTGACAGTACCTATAATTTCCCACGTGTAGGGACATATTTATGAACCCCTTTGCGTCACTCTTGACCCACGCATTGTCATGCAGGAGCGACACAAATGAAAAGGTTTTGATTTATGAAGCCACACAAGGCCATCTTTCGTGGTCCATCGTGGCTTCATAAAGCTCGAGTAATGCAAAGGTACACAAACAGCTGCATTGCATTAGTCTGCGTCAGGATGGCATTTCCATGGGTGTTCCCACACAACATCCATGAATTGTGACGCATTCCCAGATTTACCAGAAGTGGTCGACCTGGGAATGCACCACAAACCTATGCTTCACCAGGAACATTTCTTTATTTCTCCTTGTTGTTTCCTCTTTCTATGTGTTCTGTATTCACCAGCACAGGGGAAAAGGCAGGAACGCGTTTTATTGACTTAAATATGGCACATTCCTCCCTTTCCTTGTCACACAGTGCAGCTCGACTTGATCATAAATATTGCCCATATTTTGTGCACTGACAAGCACACAGCAGCACTGCTGAATACATGCACAGATCCAAAGTTCCAAAGGTATGCAGATACTCGGGCACAGGGACGGACTGGGAACCAAAACCGGCCCTGGCAAAGTGCTCGGCCGGCCCCCCGGGGCTTCGGGGTGCCGCCGAGCTCTTTGACACGGCCGGTTTTCGGCCGATTTTGTTACAGGGCCGATTTTGCAGCTATGAAAAACGTCCCCCACCCGTGCGGCGCACCGGGGGATTGCCCGGTGCCCGCTACAGCCAGTCCGGCCCTGCTCAGGCATGAGTGTGCGCTAGGCAACACACACTGCACTAGTGCAAGACAAGAGCAGAAATGCTCCATATATTTGTAAATGTGGAGCTTTTCTGCTCCGTCCCTTTCACACAAGGCAGCACAGCAACTTTGCTTGCTGCCCTGTATTGCGTGAAAGATTAGTAAATAGTCCCCTTAATTCCGTGAAAAAAACACTTATTAGAATTTGTGGTTGGCAAAAGACACATGAGAAGCTCAGCAACGGGGAGGAAAAATTTTAAATTCCCCAGCTTTATACTTCAAGCACACATAAGACCAAATAATCCTATCCCTTGACATAGGCAGTTCTTTTACAATGCACCAGGTATTAACATCTCACAGTAACAGCCTGGTAGACTGTCAAGTTATAGGTTAATGGCATAACAGCCAGGGTTGCCAACTTTGGAACTGGGGAACCAGGTAGCCTAAATATGAGCCGGTTTGGGTCGATCTTGCCCCACCCAACATGGTGTAAGAACAATGCAAACCTTACATGTGATTTATGAAGCCACACAAGGCCACTTTGCATGGCCCTGAATGGATCCATGCATCTGGAATAAGGCAACACAGCACAAATCACTGCATCACCTTACTCTGCACTGGTAAGGCATTCCTTGGGAGTTGCGTGGGTAGTCCCACACAACTCCCATAGTTGTTGACGCATTTCCAAATTTACCAGAACTGGTAGACCTGGGAATGCACCAAAAAGATATCCCTTCACACAAAAGCAATCCTGCATGCAATACTGGCCCCTTGCATCATGGTGCAAGGGTGCCTGCATCGGTGCTAGGCTACAAAAGGAAGGGCATAATTGCCAATTCCCTGTCACGCTGTGCAGCGCATCAAGGTGACTTGCTGCGCTGCATGACATTCTTGTAAATAGCCACCCAGGTTCGAGTCTCGGTATCGGCTCAACATCCTGTGATTCTGGGCAAATCACTTAATCTCCTTATGCCTACAAAAATGAATGTGTCCTTGTGTAATGTAACCGGTGCTCATGTAAAACTCCCCAATACCTTTGGTCGAGTTAGCGCTATATAAAACTGAAAAAAAAAATCTGTATGAACAGAGATTGAAGTGCAAGGGATTGAAAAGCATTTTTAGGATGAGCATATTAAAGACGAGGTCTGTTCCACAGGCCAGGCACAAGCACAGGTAAACAATCCATAGATTCTTAAAGCAAGAAATTAAACAAATTCACATGGGCCAATAGGATTCCACCTATCACATTGAGGTATCAGGCCTCAATCCGAAAAGTATCTAAGGACGCTTATTTTTAAAAATTGAGATATTCTTTGTTTCTGGTCTTGGTAAACTTACAGTCTTGACTGCAAAATGCTAAAAACAGCATGCATTTAAACATTCTGACACTTAAGAATTTTATCAAGTGCATTTTCCCCTTTTACAATAGCTATAATATTATAAAGTGCAGTGTATATACACTAGATTAATAAAATCACATTGTTTGAGACATTAATGTGCCTGGGCGAGCTGTCCGCTACTGCTAAATGTGCAGCTGTGTGGCGGAAGATCTACAACACATTTTTGGATTGAATTTAGCTCATCCAAATATTGCGCGTTTTGTGCTATAAACCAAGCTTTCTAAAATGTTATCTCCTCACTGCAGTACACCGAAGCTGTCATTCATTTACAATCACTTGTCAATTAGAGCAATCAGGCAACATCCATAACATTCTTATCAGCTGCTGTTCTATAAAGATATAATTGCAAGATGAACATTTGTCTTCATTTTTCAATGCTCGCCACATGTCTCTTTGTGCTCTTTTGGGAAATGTAGGTAGCAGAAGCACTCTGCAGACAGTAAAGCTGCAGGACATGGCAATTAGAAACTGATCACTGATGTATGCAACTTTTCAGAACTATGAGCAAGTTTCATCATTAGATTTTCAAACAAGACTTTGCTGCCACCGTGAGTCATGTGATATATCAATGGTGTTGGAGGAGGGGGAGACCACATCACACACTGCACCATCAAACCATACTACAGAGTGCTCTTCTTTGTTTGCCATTTGTGACAAGGTACTTTGAAGTGGCTTAAAAAGAATTCTAAATAAGGGGGAGACAAAAATGAGTTCACTCAGTTTCCAAGTGTAATCCAATCTATATCAGTGAGGGGAGCGTACCACTCCAGCCTGTATGTCAGAGTCTCAAAAGAAATTGTGTTGGAGACCCTCAACCATGTTGTCGCAAGCAACAGTCTATATTATCTCTGTTGGAGTAATGTAGTGGGAAGTATCATCACTGGGTCTCTCACTTGAGTGTTCGGTTCCCCAAATGAGAGATACCTTCACCAGGAGGGAGACTGTCTAGACAAAAGACAGAGGTGGGATTTTATACCTGTGTACGTGATTTATTTAAAAAGGTGGGATAGGAGTATGATTATAAATATAGAGATGTTGTTTGGACGAGTTATTTGTCCTCAACAGCTAGTAGTCTAAGCAACATGTTTCAGCCTTCTGCTGCCCCTATAGGTCTGTGGCCTTTGTAAGATCCATGTGGAATGAATCTCTTTAATTATAGGAATTTTGTGGGCTGTACAGGTAAGTGTATTAACTTGTGGCTCTTCATCAGGGTCTGCCCATTGCCTGAGACTCATCATCGTTATAGGCGCAGTTTGTTGCCTATAACTGGAAGTAAATCACAGAGATTAGAGTCTGGGAAATGTTGTATATGTATTGTCATTTTCCAATGGTTGTTTCCCTCAACACCCAGTATGATACTGAGTGGAGTGCATTTACCCTTATACATTGCAGGTTCTTTTTTTAATGCACTGTGGTAGGCATGTTAAAGCATCTATCTGTCTTGGGTTTGGCTTCTGGTTGCCAGTGATATGATTATATCCAGTGGTGACTTGCTAACCATGTCAAAGTTGTGGATCGGTAAAGAAAGTGTGGTGGTGATTTTAAAAATGTGTGGTGATGATTAAAAACGTGAAGAGTCTCATAGTGTTCTTCTTTCTCTATGGTGGAGAATAATTGGTAACGGGCATGTGGGCTTTTTGATCAGCCTCAGATGAATTAATCAGCGCAGTTTAGGGCCTGTTAGCCGATTGGTCACGGTAATGACTTGTGTTAATGATAAAAACTGCAACCAGACTCTCAGGAGCAATGATCATCAGGATACTAATAAGTGAGAACAAAGTCAAGACAATGGTGCATGTAATGGTTATAAGAAAATGCTTGGAAGAAACTAACAAAGAAATGGCTGGCATGAAGGACATTTTAACCCAGACTAAAGTAGAAAAATTGAGTAAGGACCTCAGGCTGTTCTCACAAGAAAATCTTTATCCTAACACAAAATGTATTCCTTGTCACCTAAAAATCAAGAACCAGGAGAAGATGACTATGTCTCATCAGGAGGGAGCTCTATGGAATCCATGGGATAGAGCAGTGGAGAGGAGCACCGGACCAGATGCAGAGGCAGAGGGAGAGGACGAGGAAGGCAACCAGCATAGCGAGGACCAAACTATGACGAACAGGCAGTCCCATTTTTTCAACCCTTCCAACTCCATTTTAGGGGTGGATGTACCTATACATGACTGGACCTCAACCAAGATTCCTATCAATGCTCAGGCCTGCTTTTTTAGGGAAAGACCAGAATCAATAGCGTGGCGGAAAGAAAAAATACGTGAGATGAGGAGACGCAGATCAAGTGATTCAAACAAGGGGCATGACCAGATGCCAGTTTTGCCCAGGACCAGCACAGTCACTAGTTTTTATTCTGACAGACACTTCACTAATGGAAGAAAACTGGTCCTCAGTAAAGGACTTGGCTTTGTCCCAACACCTACTCTTGACAAATACCGACTTAACAGTGAAGTAGCAGAATTCTGCAGAAAGATCAAACTCAAAGCCTTCTTTAGAGATAAGGTAAATCCAACAGACACCAATCTGAGGCCAAAATCCACATTCTGCCAATCAAACGTAATGGTACCAGTGTAAAGTCTCGCTTTCGAACAACCCTTATTTAAAGAAGCCGAAGCTATAGATGATACGCGGTTCAAGCCTTTATACAATACCACTAAAAAAGAACAGCTGGCACTGAAAGAACTCACGGATAACCAGGATTTGGTAATCAAGCCAGCCGATAAAGGTGGAGGAATCGTTCCAGTTAAGAAAACCAACTATGGTACACAATGTACCACTCGACTCTCTGATAACAGATACTACAGACCATTGAAGGAAGATCCCACACCCAGACTATGCAGGACAACAGAAAACCTGGTGGAGAAATCAGAAACCAACTACTGGATATCAAAGAAAGATTCAGAATATTTATTTACGAATGAACAAGAACCCCATACTTTTAGTAGCTGCCCAAGATGCAAAAAAGCAAGATGAACCCCTCCTGCTAGCAGGCCTGTATGTCGGCACCTTTGAGCACACACATATTCTGAACATCTGTAATCCATTCCAACAGAGGATTCTCCTCTGGAAATTATACATTGATGACATCTCGTCATCTGATAGGGGAATACAGATACTATACAGGAATTCCTAGGGTGGTTCGCTACACAAGACCATGCCCTAAGATTCACCTATATCAAAAACGTAAATCTGTTGGAGAAATCCAACAATACAATTGTACCACACTTCGCTCCTTTCACACACAAACTCTCCTCATTAACAGTCTTTAAAAGGACCCAAAAGGCAATTATAGGACATTTATTTAATAAAAAGCATTCATTAAAAATTAATTAAACAAGTATGTAAAATGTATACATTAAATTAATATTTTTTTTAAAAAACAACAGTCTGGGTTTATCGTAAAAGTATTACACAAATATCATCAATATGCTATATCGAGAGACACAACCAAGACATGCACATCTGTCATTGGAAATTTGTTAATTTGAAGGAATCAATAAAGTAATTACTAAACATATTGCACTTCTAATACATCGTTCTTCAAATTTAACATAAAAACAGGGGGGCGTCGACGCGTTTCGGTGGGCTGACAGGGTAAAACTACCTTCTTGAGGACAACAACAAATAAAAAATCCCTCTAAGGGATTATGCAGTGTTCGCCTACATACAAAAACAGAACATATATCTCTCTTTTTATTGAGACAGTGTGCAGAACCTTCGGGTTGGAGAGATTCTTTTTGAAACCAATTTTGGTTACGATAATTGTATCACCCCATAAGAAGCCTTTTTAGACTCAGGGAGATACTATGGACCCAATTAAGACATTTGGGTTCAGTGAAGAACAGTTTAATAAGATTATTAACATGAATACCAAAAGTGGAATACATTGACAGTATTTTCGGTTAATAATGACAAATGGGGAAAAATCCTGTTTCTGAAGAAAAAATTAGTCACGTCAGAATTACATGCTGACTTCCTGATCGAGTATGTTAAATCAGGGAACATCCCCATTGGACTGCAGCTAAAAATGAGCCAGAACTATCTGTCAACAATAGGAAATTTCCAGAGACATGAACACAGATAGCCAACAGATGCAGTAGGGACTGGATTCTGTTGATTATAGAGATGGCTCAGGAAATTATTATATTGGAAAAGCAAGAGATTGAACAGCTAGAATTGGATATGAAAAATAACACATGCCTTGAAGAAGCTAAGAGAAAAGTAGAGTAACTTAATCAAGAGGTTAACGAATATAAAGAGTATTTAGTCAACAAAAAAACTATCAAGCTGAGGATATAAATAAATACAGTGTGGAGTTAACTTAGCCCTACCTTAACAAAGATTATTATCAACAGAGAAAAGAGCAAGGAGTAGATAAACCATATTATCAGAGACCTATCTACTCGAGAGGGGGACGGAAACAAGTTACGTTTTGAAGATGAGGTACAGATTTGCAGAGAACGGAGAGACAACATAGACATAAATAGCACAAATGCTGAAAAACAATTCTTTCTGGAGTCTTCAGTGAGGTTAACACTTCTTTTAATAGTTCCACAACCACGGATGCGTGATACAAAGCAGATACAGCCAACGCGTTTCACCCTAAATAGGGCTTCATCAGGGCAATAGTGAGGTTTAAGACATTTTTGAAAGATCACGTCAGTTCATTTAGCGTCTGTAGAGGCTCAAATTAGTGATGTATGAACTCAGAATAGAAAAAATGTATCCTCATCAAGGTCATCAGATCCGTGTCAGAAATTAGCGTGTTCACTCTGATAGGTGAATCGACTGTCAATGAGTCAATTCATACGGAGTTAGGGACACGCGGTGTCAGTCCATTTGCCGCAGCATTAACTAAAAGCCAGTAGTGAAGATGAGGTACCTTCTAGATTGGAACATAGTGGGCACCCCTATAATTTTGAGCATGGATCTTTTTAAGAACAGCACCCACGAAGGGGTCAAACAACTAATCAAAATCAGGGGAGGGGTCAATATATACGAAATCACCCACAGATATCTCAAAACAAGGAATCAGAAATATTGCCGCTAAATACATTTCCCATCATTAATTTATCAAGTAGGGAACTGAACAGATGGGAGAGAGAAGTCTTAGAGAAGAACTTTAGCTTTGCCCCTACATCAAATGTGAGCAAATTTACCCTAGAAAAGGAGCTTAAAGCTTTCTTCAGGAAAATTTTATTAAATAGATTTTTTGAGAATTGAGAATATGTCAGTGAATACAATACTTCTGGTTTGAAACCAAGATCTACGTTTACTCCTATGATCAGTCAGGTTAGTAAAAATATAGATACCTTTGAGAGAGTCTTGGAATTAGAGATTCAACAACTGGCTAAGGAACTTTTCCCCAATTAAAAAAAAACATACATAAGGAACACAGGGAGGCAATCTAGCCTTGAAAAATGTACTAATATCACCATCAAACCCGCCAACAAGGGGGTTACGGTGGTGATTTCTGATACTACTGATTATGATAATTGGGAAATGAGCCTATTAGGAGTAGAGGAACATTATATAAGAGTACCCACTAGGAAGATGGACACCTTCAAAACAGAGATGAATTGGTTTGTGAAGGATGAATTTAGGTTCCTTAATAATGATAAAGCTTTGATACCAACTATTTACGGGCTCCCTAAAATTCACAAGAATGAAAACAATCCTCCTCTGAGACCTACTGTGAGTTGCATTGGGACTCAGCACATATGATCTCTATTATCGAGGGCACCAGTTTAATAAGAACTCCCAAATACCAGTGACCCTTGATATAGAGGCCTTATATACTAACATACCCCAGGATGATACCATCAGTGTCATTAAAAGGATCTTCGGTGAAGCAGACACTAGGGAAGCCAATCAAGACTTTATCATTGAGTGTGTGACTTTAGTGTTGAAAAATAACATGTTTCTGTTCAAAGAAGATCTGTATCTCCAATGTAAAGGGACCAGCATAGGGATCACTTGTGCCCCGAGCCTGGCGTGCATCTATGTAGGGGATTTTGAGGAAAGACATGTTTTCAATGCGGCAGCCCCATTTTTGAAAATATCTCCAACTGGTATCGGTTCAAAAATGATATTTTGTTCATCCAGAACGGTCACCAAGAACAACTCAGTGAGTTCCTACAATATCTAAATATAGGGGACCCTAGCCTGAGATGCGCAGTACAGTAACTTGAATGTCAATTCTTTTGATCTTTCTATCAAAAATGTACAAGGGACTCTAGCGGTGGAACTTTTTGTTAAGCCAACTGGCAAGAATACCCTTCTTCATTATATTAGTTACCACCCTAGAGCCCAAAAAGACAACTTTCTCTTTGGACAATTCCTTCATCTTCAGAGGAATTGTTCATCATCAGAAGATTTTTATAAACATTCAGACAATCTCAAAATAAAGCTGAAAGATAGATTTTACCCAAGGAAACTGTTAACTCATGCGTTTAAAAGAGCTCGGTTTTATGATAGAGAAAGTATGTTGACTAATACCAACAAGAAGAAGGAAAAGGATTAGTCATAGGAAAAAACTATTATTAACTCTAAATGGAGCATTTAAAATGATAATGAGGGTAGGAAGCAAGAGAAACCACTGTTTGCTTTTAAAAGGAATAATAATCTGAGGAATGCATTAGTTCACACATACAGAGAAGCGAAACCCCCAGAACAGCGCACCCTTCCAGGGGCGAGAGCTGTGGGTAATAACAAATTTGGCAGTAGTGCCATTTGTGATCAGTGCCTAGTGGAAACAAGGATTACACACAATGGCGGCACACTAACAGCCAAATATCTCAATAACTGTAGAAGTAACAATATTGTTTACTTGATAATATCTCCTTGCGGATTTGGCTATGTAGACAAGACAGGTCGTGAATTAAGAGTGCCGCACTCTAAACATAAATCAGCCCTCAAGAACAACAAGGAAAATGCCCCATTGTTTGATCATTTTAGAGCAATAGAACACACTTTCACTGATTTTAAGTGGTTTATTTTTGAAAAAATAAAAGGCAGCCGAAGGGGTGGAAACCTTGAACTAAAATCTAAAAATAGAGAGCAATGGTATATTTCCATCCTTGATATGGTGAGGGTGTTGTGCTGGAGCAGGGTTTTCTATTTAAACTCAAACTTCAGTGTATATGTTTATATGTCATAATTAAAATTACTAATGATTAATTAGTAAGTACTGAAGTTTTGTCGAGTTTTTTATTAATCAACCTTACTAATGAAAGAATTACACGTGGGAATGCAATTGCATGGCTTAATTAATAAGTGAACTAAGTTCGTGGACGAATTAATTAAATAAGTGTGGCTTATGTGCTATTTGTTATGTGTTTGCGCTTTAAAATAATATGCTTTAATGCTTCTTTATGTCGCAAATGGCTAGATAAATACATACACATAAGGGTATTAGTGGGAATTAACACTGTATAATCAATACAATGTAGTAACGTTGTTTTGTGTTTCTTTTTTAATTAAGTTGTCCATTTTGGCCTGTTGAGAAAATGGCCGACATCTACAGCCTGAGTAGACGAAATATGAAGAGAGGCCTCGCTGAATGTGGTTGAATATGACCTCGGCCTCTGTTTGAGCTAAAAGTTATGAAAAGACGACAACTCTGGGATGGTCGCCAAGTATCCTGGAAGAAGAACATTTGTCACAAATGAACATTTTTGATAAACTTGCGGTGGCTTCATTGCGAGTGATTTAATTCCGGAGAAGAGCATCCATGGATGTTGCAAATCTAGTTGTGACTTCCTTTTTCCGTGTTTTTATTTTTGAGATAACCGAGAGTGAAGATTTTTCTAAATGTTGCAAGCTAACATCCTTTCCTGCTCGCTCTGCTCAACAACGGACGTTTAGAGTTCGTTTTAACTTTTAGTATGCAAATTTTAGTATAAATATTTCTAGACTAGAGAGGGTCTAAGGCCACTTCTTCCTGAACTTATGCTCAAGAGGATCGATGCTGACTGAGAGGACGGCGACTCGAGAGACTTTGATTCTTTACTGAGAGACCTGTCCTAACTTAGAGTACGACATTTAGCCAGAATAGGTAAATATGAGAATAATGATTTTGCAATTGAATGGCTTTCCTTATGAATTAATTTAGATAAATAATTTCTGTTTGAATTCCAGTGTCGGGTGGTTATTTCTTTGTCATGTTATTGAGATCTCAAATGTGTTTAAATTGTTTAAATCATGACTCAAGACAATTCAATTTGGTTGCATTGACCTCCAGTTAGGTGCAGATTGTTGTGGGAATTCTCTCTTATATTCAGTCTGGATAGAGCAATAGGATGAATGTTGGTGTAATGGGCCCCACCAGCGTATGATGAGTGTATGTGCGCATGACTGTGAAATTACTCTGTCTGTGGAAGTAGGGGGAATATATAAGCTCTGATCTGCAGCAGTTTCCTGCAGGGATTCTGCTCATGCACATAACTATGCGCAGGAAACCAGGACCTCAGTGAATTGCGGTGTATCAAAAACTCACCTCAGAACCCAGAACCCCAATCCGACTAGCATCTGTGTCCCATTCGTCCTCCGTATTCTCTCGGAGTTCCCAATGTATAGACAACCCAGAACAAGCGACTTAGCGTACTCTCAGGAATGGTGGGAATCAGAAATACCTGTTTGTTATTATTCTCATATCAGTCCACAACGAGAGTAATCAGAGACACTGTAAAGTTTAAAATGTTTATTTTATAAACTACGTGTCCTAAGATGCAGTACTTTGGCTAACATAAGCAGACAAATGATTAAAATCAAAACCATCAGCATTGTTACAATACCATAGAAAATGAAGGAAGAAATCATATTACAAATGATAGTGGAATACAACCACCCTCCCTTCACTAGTGAGCTAGTATTATTATACTAGGTTTGAATGGGGAACCCCATACCGTAAAGATCAGCTTAGATGAATCACATCACAGGATCAGCTTTGCTCTGTGCCTGGAAAAGTTCTTCTCTAGAATGTGTGTCTAATGCATGCAAACTGCAATATTAAAGGCTCTCGACTTTCAGATATTTGCAGCTGTGTGCGTGTTATCGCTAGAGTGTGGGCCGATCAACCTGAACTCAAAAACATACATTTTTGGTGGCTCAGACTGTTTCTGCACACAATGTTCAGACCAAGGTCGAAGTGCACGTCTAGGGATGTGAACAACAGACAGTTCTCATGTGAAGAAAAGGCAAGCAAGCAGCTTTCAAATAATAACATGTATCTGCAGTGTTGTGTGCAAAAGCAGCAAAAGTGGCAAGATGGCGTTTCTACATCTAAGCGGCTTATGCTAACATAGCAATGTATGTATCTAAAACGCTGCCTCCACTACAAGGAAAGGTCCTGATACAAAAGAAGTTTGGATGAAAATTATTAACTAACCATCAGGTATACTGGCATATGAGTTTTTATCCACTGTTTAGCTTTTTGACATTGAGATATAGATTATGTAGACATCTAGGGCCCGATTCACAGAACTAACCTAAGACTAAATCCTAAACTTACTACCATTTTGGTATTCACAGAAGGCACTTACTCATTTTGGTATTCACAGAAGGCACTTACTCATTTCGGTATTCACAGAAGTTAGGAGTCCTAACTTTAGGACTCCTAAATGCCTTCTGTGAATACCGAAAGCCTTAAAATTAGGATTTTTCTCAGTTTAGGAGTCCTAAGGTTAGGACTCCTAACTTTACAACTACTAAACTGAGAAAAATCCTAATTTTAAGGCTTTCGGTATTCACAGAAGGCATTTAGGAGTCCTAAATTTAGGACTACTAAATTGAGAAAAATCCTAATTTTAAGACTTTCGGTATTCACAGAAGGCATTTAGGAGTCCTAAAGTTAGGATTCCTAAACTTAGGACTACTAAATTGAGAAAAATCCTAATTTTAAGACTTTCGGTATTCACAGAAGGCATTTAGGAGTCCTAAAGTTAGGAGTCCTAACTATACTACTACTAAATTGAGAAAAATCCTAATTTTAAGACTTTCGGTATTCACAGAAGGCATTTAGGAGTCCGAAAGTTAGGACTCCTAACTTCTGTGAATACCGAAATGAGTAAGTGCCTTCTGTGAATACCAAAATGAGTAAGTGCCTTCTGTGAATACCAAAATGGTAGTAAGTTTAGGATTTTGTCTTAAGTTAGTTCTGTGAATCGGGCCCCTAGTGTATCTCTTAGGGGTAACTCTCAGATATGTAAACTGAGGAGCACATTCAGTAGGGCTTGTATTTCAGACTGTTCCCGTACTACAGGAATAGCATCTGGGTGGGAGCTAATCTCTTTAGGGTGACACTCAGATATGTAGACTGCGGAGCACATTCAGTAGGGTAGTGTAGTTGTGCTCCTTTAGGTGACTTTATTTATGCTTTGTGTTGAAGTGTCCCCATATTTCGATGAGAGCGTATCCTGACTCATAGGGTGAGATACATACTCTGACAGTTCAAGATGGCGCCCGTTTATTTCAGACTGTTCTCGATTACGGTAATAGCATTTGGTTGGGTGCGACCGCGTTTTGCTGTAACGGCGGTCACGTGATCCACATATACGCCGGTATATTTTTAACAAGCCAGCTAGTCCCCACGCATTGCTTTCTTATAACGATAGTGAGCAATACGTTATGTGGGTAGGCTAGCCCTATTTGTTGTTGCATATCCCTGTCAGGAACAAGGATATAGGCGGACGCATTGGGGACTAATCTTTGAATATCGTGACATAATAATGTTGTCAGAGTTGGATATCGGTATTGTAATTATTAGCAGAATGGAAGGGCCGGTTTAGTCTTGACCCGGTGGAGGGTTTTCTAAACATGTATTAAAACATTCTATAGTGAATGGCATATTTAGCATTCACATATGGCATCATAGCCAAGCAACTCGGACTCGCAGTGAGCATAGGACTAGGGATATTGCGAATATGCCACAGGTTATATACACAACCTGTTGGCCAACTAAGGATTATTATATTACGCCATTGTTAGATACATATGGAGTAAGCAATGGAGTTTACCTGTAATATGGGGTCAGTTAATAATCTTACTAATGGCAATTTTTGCGAACCTGCTGTGTTAATGCCTTTGCTATACATCTACATCAGTCCCACAAGAAGGAATGAGTGGGATACATGATTATATGTATGTACCTTTTATAATCCATGTCTAATGAGCAGTATATTTATTTCTTATTTTGTGCATTTAGTTCCCTAGAAACACCAATAGTGATGGAAATACTATAGGTATGGCTGTTGGTACCCTGAGTGACTTGGAGGGCTGCTTAGTCCCTATTACTACATTCTGGAACTTGGACTTTGAATCTTCGATATAGGTATATGGTACCATGCAGTTGGGGTTCCAGACGTATTTAGGTGTTTACGAAATTGTTTTAATATTTTGTTTTTTTTTAGGATCTTTAGAATCATTTTGGATCTAAAATCTTTTGGTCACTATTGTCGGGAAATTCATACCTACGGAAATAACACACTTCCGGTAGGTTTGGTTGTCCTGTTTAGTTAAGTTAAGGCTCTGGTTATTAATATTTCCAATTTTTTCGGAGCTTTGATGCCCGTTTTCTTTTCTTTTTAAAACCCCCGTAATAATCACATGAGATTTAACCACAAAGGCCCCTAATTTTGTTGGGAGCAATAGTTTTATACATCTAAAGGTATGATTCTTCCATTACCTCTAGTTATCTCCTATCTGGGCAATTAATAATAATCTTGAAGGATGGTTATGTTTAGGATTAATAATTTACCTTCTTTATCCTTAGTTTTACATTATAAATCAAAGACAACCAGCTCTTGTCAGCCCTTAGTAGGCCTCACCTAAAAACAAATGTATAGGTGAGTTCACTAATTCTTTCTTCTTATTTTGAATATGAATGTGATAGAATGTTGTTAAGTGAGAAGTGGGAGTGAGTGTTGTGTTTTTAGTCTCCATCTGGACCCGTTGGACAATAATGGTTCTGATCACAATACCACTGTGACAATTAGAACCTGTTTTTCTTTTAAAAAGAACATGTTTTGGGATATAGGATTGAGCCAATAAATGTAATATCAGACGAATGTTTTGTAAAAGAAGATCTTATTGAGTGAAACTATTGTTTTTGTTGGGTTTCAAATAGCTCTGATTGTGTTATACAATTGTAAGATCCTTTTCTGATATATGTTCTGTTTCGCCCACCGAAATGCGTCAACGTCTCCTCCCCCTGTTTTTATGTTAAATTTGAGGAACAATGTATTAGAAGTGGAAACATGTTTAGTAATTACTTTATTGATTCCTTCAAATTAACACATTTTCAATGACAGATGTGTATGTCTTGGTTGTGTCTCTCGATGTTGCGTAATGATGATATTTGTGTAATACTTTTACAATAAACCCAGACTGTTGTTTTTTTGTAGAAAATATGAATTTAATGTATGAATTTAACAAAACTGTTTAATCAGTTTTTAATGAATACTTTTTATTAAATGAATTTCCCATAGTTGCCTTTTAGGTGCTTTTAAAGACTGTTATTGAGGAAAGTTTGTGTGTGAAAGGAGCGAAGTGTGGTACATTTGTATTGATGGATATCTCCAAGAGATTTACTTTGTTGATGTATTAAATAATCAAGGAACCCTGTTTCTTGGAGTAGTGGGACCTCTCTCGTTTTACTAAGATTCACCTACACACCTTATTAGACCACAGTAGATGTCACCATCTTTGCCAAAGGCACAGGTCTAAAAACGAATACCTATAACAAACACACAGACAAAAACAGCCTACTCTTATTCAACAGCTTCCACCCACAGCCCTTACGGGTGAACCTCCCCTACAGCCAATTCTTGAGGATACGCCAAAACTGCAGTAACACTCTAGATACAGAAAACAAGCACTGGACCTCACAGAAAAATTAAAAGAGAGAAAATATCTAGAATACATTATATACAAAAATCAAAAACATGAGAGGAATCAAACCAAGTAAACCTTTTGAAACCTTCAGATCAGACTGCCAACTACAATGTTCTTACGTGCGTCACCACCTACTGTACGGCCTCCAACCGTGTCAACAAGGCAATTAATAAACAATGGAGCATCATAACAACAGGCATCTTAAAATTTCCCAGACCTATATTCGCCCATAAAAGAACAATAAACATCCGAGACTATCTAGTCCATACTCGACCACTGAAAGTGCAAAAAACCTCCAATACTGTGATATCCACCTGGGGTCTCCAGCCTATAGTAGGTCACTATACCTGCGGCTCATTCTCTGTTTGCCACCCAACAATGGCAACCAAGACGCTAGGCCTCAACAACAGCGTCAGATAGACTATGAGGAGACATACAAACTGCAAAACAAAGCACATGATCTACATGATCACATGCATTTACTGATTCAAATACATTGAAATGACATGCAGAAAAATAAAAACAGGTATAGGAGAACACCATAGCAATATCAGGTGCAAAAAAATAATGACACACATGAGCAACAACATTTTGTCAACAAAACATACAGAAAATAAACTTGAGAGGGTGGTCCTCGAGACACTAGATAACATCAGTGGAAGAGGGAAGAGAGGGAAGAGGTGTGGCGCCACAGCCAGGGCGACTGACTCCGGAATCAGGGGATCACAGTCCTATCCCCGGCGGCAGATTAGCCTAGCACCATGTGACTCTGGGCAATAGCTTGCTTAATCTTCCTGATGGCCCCCAGCACCTAGAGACCCTCACGGGTGATTGCTCGCTCTTTACAAATGTTGATTATTATTATTATCAGCAAGAAAGCAGAATGCGTTCTATTTCAAAAAGAACAAAGGTGGGCCTACCGTCTAAGAACCTTTGATAAAGGCCTCAATGAGAATATCCCTTGACTAGCATTCAGCAAGTTGGACCTATGTGGGTGGAAAAGAGCCACGAAAGCACCCAAGTGTTATCCCATGGAGCAAGGTGAACCAACAGAGTTCAGTACACAACCATAGGGTCAGGCAGGCCCTGGACAATATGAAGTGAAGCACACACTTGGAGGACTTTGAACTCTACTGGGGGAGATCATGCTTCCAACCAAGGACGGAGATATATAAAACCAGCAAAAACAAACACAACATCCTATTTAAAGACATAATACCAAATGGGTAATAATAATGTTCTGCCCCTCTGTTAAAAAAGCTGTTAAAAAGATAATAATCACACTGCAGAACATATTCTGGCTACATACAGTATACCTTTATTCAATCAGGAAGACGATACAAAAAACCAATTTTAACGCAGTCTGGTTTTGATCTCAAATACATCAAAAACACAATGTGGTAAGACACTATCCACATCGTTGTGCAAAAGTGACACTTAGGGCCCGATTACCAGTTTGATCGTGTGTTGGTAGGACCGCCCCGCCGCACTGCCAAACCCACGTGAGGACCCCCTGTCATATTGTGACTTTTTTAGTCATTGGCGGGCGATTCTTTGGCATTCCCATGGTGGTGAATATAAAATAGGCACCACAATGGGAAAGTCAAAGGAAGTTCCAGCACGGCATGGACTATAAAGACCATGCCGTGCCGGAACTGGGGGTGCATGCACTCAGAGGGGCACATATTGGGCCCCCTTTCTTTCCTCACTGTTGCTGTTTTCATGGAAGAAAGACCTCCATGAAATCAGTGGCGGTGAGTAAGGTCATAATATTCTTGGTGGGACTGCGGTTGTCTTGCCACACATACTGATGCCTCTTGACCACGGTGCCACCGCCTTGGAATGGCGGTTCCCTGGTGAAGTCGGTAGTCCCAGGGTGGCACGACCGCCAAGGTCATAAGGTGGCAGTCGGAAGACCGCCACCACCGCAACACCCCAAATCTACAGCATAAAAAATTGAGGAACCCAATTAACCCTTGGAGCCTTGGGTAACGTATGTCCTAGCATGTAAATGTGCCTACAAGGAATTTCTTTCTACACACTCAGTTTAACAAAATAAACATAAAACAATGCATATAGGTTCCAAGTGGTACCCTACAGTTGAACAATCAATAATTCAATTAGTTAATTTCTTCCCAATAGATCTGTCAAAGATACTCTTTAAAAGGGTGTGGATTCTTCAGAAACCAAATTTTTATAATAAAAAATAGAAAGGGTACAAAAGTCTAAAGCAACACAAAATGACTGAGGTTTACAAACGATTCAAAATTGATGATACCTCAGGGTCATTAATGTAAACATCCATTGCAAACAAGATACATAAATGGAACAATGAGTTAAAAAAGTTTTCTGTTAGATTTTGTGTTACCTTCAACTTTAACATCAAGTGGTCAGTGCAAAGAGCATAACGCTGAGTACTCCCACATCCCATAGGGCCATTTAAACTGCTAATAGAGGTAACTAAAGTTTTATTTTCCTTTTCTTCTTCCTTTTTTCCACATACACTATGTGTCACCTTTACGCCAACTATGCACACAGAAACAAGGGCATACCAACACAAGTACCATCAGTGGTTGCAATAGAAACCAGAAAAACATGACATCAGAAAACAAACGATGGCTGGTCAAAGGGATGCAAGCACCTTTGAAAAGGTGCACACAGAAGAGTTCATACAAAAACTAATATGCATTTCTGTATTTAAAATATGCAACTGACCCTTCCTAAGGTCCTGAAAACCAGACCAGTTTGCTAACAGGCCCTGAACTGTGCTGATTAATTCATGAGAGGTACATCAAAAAGCCCACATACACATTACTAATTATTCTCCAAAAGAGAGAAAGAAAAATCACATATCACTATGAGACTCTCCACGTTTTTAATAATCACAACACGTTTTTAAAATTACCACTACACTTTCCTTAGAGATCCAAAGCTTTGGCATAGTTAGCAATTCACTGCCAGATATAATCACATCATTCGCAACCAGAAGCCAAACCGAGGCAAATTAAAGCTTTAACATGCCAACCAGTGCGCATTTAAAAAACAGAAACGGCAATGTATAAGGTTAAATGCCCTCCACAGCGCATCAAACTGGGTGTTAAAAGAAGCAGCCATTTAGAAATGACAATACATATAAAACAGTTCTCAGACTCTAATATCTATGTTTTCTCTCCAGTTATAGGCAACAAACTGCGCCTATGAAGATGACTCATCTTGGGAAATGAGCCAACCCTTGACGAATAGCCATAAGTTAATAACCTTACCTGTACAGCCCACAGAATTCCTACAATAAAAGTGATTCATTCTATATGGTTCTGATAAAGGCCACAGACCTGCAGTGCAGCAGAATTCTAAAACATGTCGACCAGGCTACTAGATGTTGAGGACCAATAACTCATCTAAGCAACAGCTCTATGTTTGTATTCTTACCTCATTCCATCTTTTTAAATAAATCACGAACACTGGCATACAAGGTAATTTTATGTTGATTCATACACATCCCACCACTTTCTTTACCTAGACAATCTACTTCCTGGTGGAGGTATATCACACTTGGAGAACCAAACACTCAAGTGAGAGACTCAATGATGATACTACCCACTACATCACTCCAACTGAGATAATATACACTGTTGGTTGCAACAAGATGGTTGAGGGTGTCCGAGACAATTTCCTTTGAGACTCTGACTACAGACTGGCATGGTTCATTCACCTCTCTGATTTAGAGTGGCTTAAAAAGTGACATATTTGGCCCTCAACTTAAATACATTAAAAGAATGAAAAAATAAAATGCACATTTATGTTTAACCACTTTGAATCTATCAAGTTGCTACATAATTTAAATTATTATGAAAGCATCAGTTGAGCAATTTGGTTATAGTGTAACATTTAATATCTGCAGTACGAAGTTCCATGAGGGCTTTTTTTATTTAAAGTTCAGTTTTAATTTTAGAAAGCTGAGCATTCGCTGTGTTTCTCTTTAACCTTGTTTTAACTTTTTCAGGAAATACTACTGATTTTATATACTTGTGTTCCATTGGTTGATTTAGATTTACAACAGTCAATACTGTTTTTAAATAAGGCATTACTTATAGGTTAGTGGGCGGCCTGCTAACCCAGCCATGCTGGAGCAGCCCTAGACTCGGGCCATCTGGCAGATGACCCCTAAAGCAATATAGAGAGCTCCACTATTTTGGCAGGGATCTTGTTGGCAAAAATGCTTATGTGGACTCGACTGGAGCACTTACAACCAATCTGTAATACTGACCGGCCACCATGTTGTGGTATCACATTGGAATTTTTTTGTATTTGAGAAACAAGCCCTCAATGATGAAAGTTGTTTCTAAAATATAAAAATGAAGTGGCCCAAATTAACAGAGGGTTGATTATTTTTAGGTCTTGCACATGCATTGTCACTTGCAAGACATTTAGTTTATTTACAGAGGGCTTAGAGCTCCCCTCATTTCTTATCATTGGTTGGCTTACTAATCACTCTCATTTCCGTGTTTCTCTTTGGTTGCAGCACTATGGTTATAGCCCTCTCTCATGTTGTTGCTTGCCCCATCTCTCTGGCCAAACTAGAGCTTTGTTGTTTGATTGTTTGGTACTGTTCCTCCCCTTTCACTTTGTTGCTTGCCCAATCTCTGCACACCCCTTCCAGATTGTTGCTGGCCCCAGTCCCTCCGTTGCCCCTCACGCTTTGGTGCTCAAATGCATTCCTCCCACCCCTCCCTGTTTTTTTGTTTGCCCTGTTCCTACTGCCTCCTCTAGCTCCCCTCTTGATTTGTTGTTTACCTTGCCCCTCGCACTTTGTTGCTTGCCCTTAGATTGACCGCCCATTCCACAGCCCACATCCTCCCATGTTAGTACTTGCCCAGGACCCCCACAACTTCACCCGTTGTTGTTAGCCTTGTCCCTCCCCCTCCATCCACATTGTTGTTGCTTGCCCCTTCCCCCCTAACCTGCCAGAAAAAAAGCTCTATGAGGTGGCCAATGGTGCTATAAAACATGGCTGAAATGCTCTCAAGGATAGTTATTGGCATTGCCAATGTTTTTTATTTTAGCCATGTTGTACACAGGCACATCTGCGGCTGTGCAACATGGCTAAAAGCAAAAAAAAAGGCTCTATGGTGCAATAGCTGTTGTACAACATGGCTAATAAAACATTAACAAAGCCAATAGCTCTCGTAGTCAAGACCTGTTACATTTGCAAATATTTGCTGCTGCCTGGGCCCACCATGAAGCACATGCTGTTTCTGTGCAAGAATAAATATTCAGCATAAGGTATACCCTCAATAAGGCAAGCCTTTAGACACATTAATCTGGCGGCCTTGTGGCAGGTGGAGCCAACTGAGGTTCCGCCTTCAGAAACCTGGTGTTTCCCAAGCCTCTAAATAAGACAGGGTCGCATGTCACATTATTTGTATCATATTGTTGACTTGACTTAATTGATTAAATACCGTCTCCTCCTCACTGCCTCGGCGCAGAGTTTTGTTCTCGACGTCTCTCATGACCGCCTGAGCCATTTAGATGGAATTGCCACTGCGCCCATAGGCGGTGGGCGGGAGACGAAGTGGGACACTGATTGGGCGGGATTTGGTTCATCAGGGGTTGGAGCTATGGGGCAGCGTGCGCAGATTTTATTCAGATGATTGCCACGCCCCGTCACACCTGCGCACCCTATGAGTCATCATCAGTAAGCATTAAGGAAGGCGGCCCGACGACATTGCGGGCAGGCAGCACCAGGCCCAGTTTATACTAAGGCTAAGGCACTATGCTCCAGTCCAGCCCAGCCCACCACGTAACAGTAGGTCTGTAAGTAAGTACTAAATACTTACTAGCAGCATGTATATTAGTAGATTATAGCAGTAGCCATAAACGCAGACTCGAGACTGTCCGCCCCCAGCCTATGGCGTAGCTTGGGCCGCGACCGCTAAACAAACCTCTTGGTGTGGACTGCACGCACCAGAGTATGTATGTGTCTAACTTTAGATTAGGATTTTCTTCCGCCAGCTTTTATATGTGGGAGTACATCCATGTTCTGCCTCTAGAAGGCCTTTGTGTTTCACACATGCCCACGGTAATGGCGGCGCTGTTTAGAGAGTCAATGTAGAAGTTGGCACCTGAGTGCCC
The DNA here is from genome assembly GCF_964204655.1 of Triturus cristatus. Lineage (NCBI taxonomy): Eukaryota > Metazoa > Chordata > Amphibia > Caudata > Salamandridae > Triturus > Triturus cristatus. The sequence continues at coordinate 305,795,142 of NC_140582.1, read as the reverse complement.
CGGCCATAGCATTGAAATTGTTATTTGTTTGTCGCATCATCATTACTAGTGGAAATATTGGTACCAGCCTGCTTTAATGACGTCTTGTCAAAGGTGCTGAGGGACATCTCCTTGATGTATTTATATGTACGTTTAAGAATCTTTTTAGCCGGTTGACCAATTTTAGATTTAAATCCTCCTTTTAGAGCCTTGGATGTCTTTCTGTGTCAGTGTTTTTTCGCTTAACAAGTGTCACATCTAAATGTGTGTGCGTGAAGGAGCGCATGACAGAGAAGGAAAACAAAAGTGAGGTGCGAATCAAATGACATTTCTAGAGTGGGACATGTAGAGTCGTAACTAAACCAAAGCAAAACCAAAAGTGTTAGTTCAGAACACAAATGTGGTTAGAACGAGAAAATGAATGTTAAAAGCACAGAAAAAACTTCATTGCACCATATTTTTTTCACACATTTGTTGAATGCGGGTCCTGTATTGTTTTTGCAGAGTGCACTCAACCCTTGACCCCCCAAAATGAACATAAAATAACAATTACAACAAAGCACTTAGAACTAATGTGCTTCTTTCCAAAAACTCCAAAGGGCAAGATTTGCGGCAACTTTGCATTTGTGCTGAACTGGTTGGTGTAGCGCCAAGTACTGGTGGGTGGAGCCAGGAGAGGAAGTGGGTGGAGCCGGAGAAAAGTAGATGTGGCCTCCGACAAACATTTGAGAACCTGCATGTCATATTTTACAAATTAAGCACTGACGACAGGTCTCCTGCTGCATCAAAAATTAAACAGGCCCTAAGTATTTTTATGCCCTGCTCATTGTTTAGAGGCCCACCTTTAAAGAACACTTAAAATAACCATGGCCTCCTGAATATATATCAAACTTTGCATGACACACTTAGGCCTTAAGTTAGTATGTTATAAAAAATCTAGATGCAATCGATCCAAGTTTTTAAACCTGATTTTGATTTGGGTGTAGAAGTGTTGCGAAAAATGTATGCAAACAGTTTTACCTCTTGTTAGGGGTTTGCTATTACCTCATTTTCGAGGTTTAGTGCTCACTGTTGCCAGAAACTAAAAGCTGGTGGTATGGGTGTGCTCTATTTGTAAATGAGAACTATTTCTTTCCATGTCTAAATTCGCAAAGTGCTGAAAATAGGTGCAAAAAGCCTTTTGGAAACAATTTTTAGCAGTGGGAGTTCAATTAAATGAAAACGTCATAGTTGAAAGCACAAATAAGTTGCACAGGGGAAAAATACAATTGCTCTTGCTGTGGGAAGAGTAAAGATACATTCCTTTGGGAGAGTCAGACAAAAGGTGTATAGTTTAGTGTATACGAGTATGTACAGTTAGTTACTCGATTTAAGGGGTGCTGTGAGAGAAAGATGTTATTGGCTTCCTGTTATTGCCAAGAGTGCTCTGAGTTTGCAATTCATGAAGCACATAGTTGGTGGTATGCTCAATGATTCCCACCCGCATGTCAACTTGGTTGTATTGACTAGCAATGAGTGCATTACAACGAGCCCCGCTGGAATTTCATGTACTCTCCTGATATCTGAAATCCTTGTAAATTTCAAGATTCATGTCATTCAACAGAACTATTTCTACATCAGTCCAAGTTAGGACTCCTAACTTCTGTGAATACCGAAATGAGTAAGTGCCTTCTGTGAATACCAAAATGAGCAAGTGCCTTCTGTGAATACCAAAATGGTAGTAAGTTTAGGATTTTGTTTTAAGTTAGTTCTGTGAATCGGGCCCATATAGGCTGATGACCCATTTACGTATTCTAGCTGAAATCACATGTAAGCCTCGCTTTTAAAAAATTCCACAAAGGTTTTTTAGCCGTGCACACAATAAAACCTGCTCCCATAAAACGTTTCTGAATTTGTCAATGGCCCAGAATACAGCCAACAACCCCCCCCCCCCTTTTCCATGCCAGAATAGTTGTTTCAGCTCCTTTTAATGACCTGGAAGCACATGCAATGGTAAATTCATCCCCATCAATAACTTGAGTCATGCTGCTCCTACACCTTTGGGACTGGCATCTGTAGTAACAATACCCTTCCGTACATGTAGAAGTGCTTTTAAAGAGGGAGTACTCGTGAGTTTTTCTTCGATCATTTGAAAACCCTTCTCACATTCACAGTTCAGTTCCAGCTCCAACCCTTTTTTCAGTAGCATCCTCATGTCATGCATTTTCTGTGACGTCTGTGCTATAATCTGCCATAAAATTAAACCGTTCATAAAAAGGAACGTATTTCCTCTTTATTGACAGGTGACTGCCTTTTATATAAAATGTACACCATACATTCTTTTGATTTGTTGTCTTGTTCAGAAATTGTGTGTCCCTAATAGCATATTTTCTCTGGCCCAAAACAACATTTCTTGGCTCTAGCCTCTTATCATCATCCCATGTTTCTTAAGTCTACTTAAAATTTCTGAAACACCTCCATTGTGTTCATCCCAGTGTCTTCCAAAAATCAAGACGCCATCTTGACAAAAACTCACTCCTTCTAACCCTCCTAGCATGTATGTCATTGCCCTTTGAAATATAAAGGCTGCTGAAATTAAGCCAAAAGGCATGCAAGCAAATTTGAATGACCTCATGGGTGCAATGAAAGCAGCATAATCCTGACAACTTTTATGCAGGTGGACCTGATGATAAGTTGGTGTCAAGTCTAATGTTGGAAAACACTTGACACCATTAAGCTCTTACAAAAGCTCACTTATGCTTGGAAGAGAAAACTTGTCAACTATGATCTCACGTTTTAAGTAAGGAAGGTCTATGCAGGACCTAATTTTTCCTGAAGCGTTCTTAGCTACAACCACATACATAAATTACTCTGAGGCTTTAGTGGGTACAATGACATCATAATTTGTCAAGTTCTTTCATAACACTCTTGTGAATACCAACTGGAAGCCGTGTGGGTCTTGAGCAAACTGATATTGCTCATTTTTTAGGTTGGATGTGATTAACATAATTTTTAAGGCAGCCTAACGTCTCAGTGAAAACTTTTGGAAGATATTCTCAAAACCACTGCACCCTCTTTCTACAACACACGAACATCCTTAAATTGAACTTGAAATTCAGCATTGGGATCAAGTGAAATCCCAAACTCTTTTTGACTTTTTGATGGGGCCACCTAATAATACAATCACCCTTCAAGGATACATATATTTTCTTAACGGTCATTCTCTCTTAAAGTTCAAAAACACACTCAAAATATCCCAACATGTTAATCCATTGACCTCCATATCACCCAGTTCGAATATCCATTTCTTTAGTTTATGTTTACTTTGAAAACATTTCCTGTACACATCTTTGGGGACAATTGTAATTCTGGAACAAGAGTCAAACATCCTTTTTACACTGACATCATGTACAGTCACTAACTCTGAATGATGTTTGCCAACTTTATCTACCATATGCAGGACTATCTTTTCACTGATCTCCTTGACATCCTTGGGGGGCTTAGAGCTCATATGTGGTGTAGTTCTTTAACAGCACACCTGAAGATGTCACTTTTTGCCATATTGATTACATATAGCATAAAAGCTGCACATATTTTATAATTAGCCATTTGACCTTGCCTTCTACAACGAAAGCATACTGTTTTACTTTGAATTTCCACATCTTTGCTAGCTATATTTTTTTAAATCAGTTGGTTTGGTATTTGGCTTACTAGACACACTCTAAAACTTGAAACAATACTTCTTAATGACATCTACATGCTTGCACATGTGTCTCACCATCTTTGCAATAATTAAAACATCAGCTAAAGGTGCCTCATCTTTTAACCAAAGTTCTTCATGTGTTTTATCACAATTACAATTTAACACAAGCTGGTCTCTTATGTGTTCTTTTGTATAGCCCTTATTTAAGGATGCACAGTTATCATTTAAAAAAATCCAGTTTCAAGAGTAACCATGTGTTGTGAGTAAATGTTCCATCACTATTTTTAAGTAAGAGTATTAGGAGCCAAACTCTTCCTCACAAAGCTCCCTGAGAATTGTTGTGAGAAAGTTTTAATTAGCCAACTATTCTGAAAAGTTCCCTTTCATCTAAAGTCACAAAAATACTTGTTGAATGAGCGCTAGTAGCAGCATTTAGTTCTCCAAAGCACTCAAAATCTAACAGTTACAAGTGAGTCAGTACTCTGAGAGGATCCACAGCTTCTTGATGTTTCTCTCTAATGACACTCTTTCAAGTGCAGTGCAGTAAACAGAGATACTGCTGTTTGCACAACAGGTGCTTACTAAGATGCTTGTCAAAAATAAAACTTTAGGATATTTTAGCTGAATAGACTTTGGCTTGTTAAAAACGTGGTGTGGGAATCTTAGGCACAGCCTCTCACCTCAGCTGGTGCTCATTAAGCCTCATTGACACTTAACATTTAGCTGCAATGTGTAGATTCTACACAATGCAAAATGCATTTTCTTACTTCACTTGGAAAGGATATTTCTGCGTTGTGCATACCAGTCAAGAGTGAGAATCTGATTCACAGTGTAAAGTTGGAACAAAAGTCCTACTTTATGACTTTCAGTATTCACAGAGGGACTTTCAAGTAGCATCTTTATGGCTGTGGAGTTTCCGCACTCAAGTGGAGTTTCCGGGGCCGAATCTCTGCAGTCAGGGCAGAGTATTTCTACTTCCATCCTGACACACCTGTGTTAGTGCCTATTATCACTCCACCCAGCTCCACCTGAAAGTCGTTATGTTTTTGTCGGTTTTCCCCTTGTCATGTGACAGAATGATTTGGGGAGGAGGAGGAGGAGAGCAGACAGAATTTTTAGACAAAGAATCAACCTCTTTGGGATGTCCAGCCAAGATGTCAGGTTCAGATGCTGTTTTCCCTCTAATGTAATCTTGGAGATGGTTTGTGAGTAGGAGCAAGATCTTGACTCTGAGACATGCTGCTAGCATGCCATTCCAGCATATGTCAAGATTCTAGCAGCTCTCCATGTCTATGCTACTGGCTCTTTCCTGAGAGTGTCCAGTGACATTATGCGCATTTCTCCAGCAAGCCAATGCTGATGCTTGTATCAGGTACTGAGCTGCATCAATAAGAGTGCATCTCCACATACATATGCCTCATACACTGCCAGGAATGCAAATGGTTGCAAGGGATTTCTACCTCTGTTACCACTTCCCACGTGTGGGAGGTGTAAATGATTGCACCTATGTGGCTCATCAGCCACCTCACCACAATGCACCCATCTTCTGCAACAGACACCACTGGCACTTCATCAATGTGCAGGGTGTGTGTGATGCCAATGGCTGATTTACAGATGTGCATGCAGTGTTCCCAGGTGGTACACTTGACAGCTACCTATTCCGCAGGTCACTTATTGCCCAGCAGCCGGCAGCAGCAGGAGAATTTGGCAGCATGTGGCTTCTGGGTAAGTACTCAAACATCAGACAAGTCTGATATGTATAATTGTTCTTTTAATATACACAACTATTATAAATCACAAATCCTTATGACACATATATGACCCCAACAGACACTGCAGGTACCATTTAATACATTATGAACTTTACAGATCTAATAGCGAAATGTACACATTTTTCCTTATTTTCCTCCTCAAGTGATGCTGCATATGCACTCTCCCCTCATCTCCTCACACCATACAGCCGTGCAACCACTGTACTTCACCATAGGTTCCTGAAGTTGTGTGCAAGATAAAATTAGCCTGTCGTGTCTTGCACAACATTGCAGTAGGCCACGGCTTACACATACCTCTGAACCCTCACCTAGGTCTGAATCCAGGTAACTGGGTCATTTTACAAAACAAAGGGTAGGGTATGCAGGTGCATGACCCGCAGGTTGGCACTTTATTCTCTTGAGCAACCAGTTGCATTTGCATTTTGCCCTTTATTTTGTTTTAGTCTGTTGTCAATAATGATCTTTGAGCATTTAACACTCTGTCCATAATTTTCTTTCTGAGACTGCTCTGCAAGCCATACATAAAGTCTGTAAACAAAAGCTGTTGTCAAGAGTCAAAAGATAGGCCATGAACATGTTTTGTGCACATGTCAGTGATTATTGTGTAAAACGACTCAAAGGACTCCATTGCCTTATGGGATTAGATGTCACTGCATGTGTTAGGCCTCCCTGGACAGTATTACAGTAGGAATTTAATGTTGGCCTCTGAGGCACAGTAGTTGTGGTGCTGACGTAGTGATGCTGGGAATGTTCACCACCCCGTTGCCCATGATCAAGTGTTTATCCGTGTTGTACATGGGAAACATTGGTTACAACGTGGGTGTTACCACGCAGGTAGGTAACAACGCAGTCATTACAACGACCGCGTTGTTACCACGCGTGGCTGTACATCGCAAGTCGTTTCTACGACTTGCGCAAGGTGGCGTGCAACACCAGGGAATGTGTTAGATTTTACATCCAACACATTCCCTGCTGTTCCACTAACTGGAGTAGGAATAGTAATTTTTACTATTCCTAAGTCCAGCACGCCATCTAGTGCAAGTCGTAGAAATGACTTGCAATGTAAAGCCTTGCGTGGTAACAACGCGGTAGTTGCAACAACCGCTTTGTTACCTACCGCGTGGTAACACCACACGTTGTATTGTCACATATTCGTTGTACATTGATGACTAGCAAGATACCATAGTAATATTATTGCACACTCCTTCAATCTCCAAGTTGCATATCTAATGAACTCTGACATTACTGAATGCACAATGGTAATCATCTGTGTGAAGATGTGTTTAAGATTTGTAACATGAAACATATGAATGTACAGGTATTGAAAATATCGAACACCTGATTCACAAAGTGCCTCCGCAATCATGGCGGAGGCCTCACAGTCATGGGGAAGTCTCCGCACTTGAGGAGGAATATCTGCAATGAGAAGTCTCATTGCTGAGATTCTGCCCAGAGTGCGGAGACTCTCCTACGACTGCGGGGCCTCCGCCATGAATGAGGATGCTCTTTGTGAATCAGGACCCTTGTATTTGTGTGTGCTGCACCTCATGCGGCAGTGTGGCCATATAACTGCCATGCATGCACCATGGTTTAAGTGGACCTGGTTAATAAACTGTAGTGTATTTGCTCATAGCTGCCAAGTTTTGCAGGTCCATGCGTGATGTGCCACTCCATGACAGTTTTTTTTTTCTTAGAAATCTGGGACTTGTAGTCCTGTTTTACTATGACATAAATAACACTACAAATGGCAGAATTCAAAGGGAGTGCCTTGTCCTCAAGTCTCTCGGCCAGGTTGCAGGCAGGTTAAGTAAACCGAGCAGCAGGATCGCAGAGAATCTTGCTTGGAGGTAAGGATGACTCAGACTGACGAAAAAATGGCAGCCGGCAATTTCCTGTATTGAACTTTCTCCTTTTTTTCTTTGTGTAATTTTAAATATAAAATCTTTGTGTTCTGGATTGAATACAAAATCTCTGCCCTGAGTGCGGAGTCTCCGCCCCGGCTGAAGAGTCTCCGCTCTGAGGGCATAAACTCCATTCCTGGGGCAGAAACTCCACAATCAGGCCAGAACCCAAAAATCTCATGAAGGAAATGACAAACAGGAAATAAAAGGCAGGAAGTTCAATACAGGAAGAAGCAGGGGGCAGTTTTATGGTCATTCTGAGTCATCCTCACCTCCAAGCAAGATCCTCTGCCATCCTTCTGCTGTGTTTACCTAACCTGCTCCCCACATAGCTGAGGGACTTGAGGATAAGGCACCTGTATTTTATTTATTTTGCCCAAACTCATCAAAGTTCCCTTGCCCATTCTGGCTGAAGGTTTGATTTCCTTTCTCCCTTTCAAATGACCAGTTTTATTTATTTATTTTATTTCCTATTATATAAATATTTTTCTTGAACACCATTCCTGTCTTGTATAGTTCATTATCTATTTTGGATTCAAAGTATAGAAGTCAACATCGGTAGGTATTTTAGCTATGCTTTCAACATGATACCTTGTTACACAGATGGACTTACAAATCTACATGTCTTACTCACAACATTTAGCATCATATATATGGCCTACAACCAGAGTAACCAATTGACCATCATCAACTATTATGAAACTCAGTATTGACTGGTGAAGAATATCTTTTTATTTACATACACTGGTGGTATTCATATTTTATAGTGATCATGGCATATCTCTCTTGTTGCGGTGGTGAGGATCTCTGTGAGTAAGTGCGTTTACTATGATGGTGCCGATGTGTGGGTGGGCATTCTGCATCTACCTGCACAATTAGTGGGTGTGCCTGTGCACCGGGTGAGGGTGCCTTTAGAGCTGGGAGGTGTGTTTGTACTGGGGTGAGAGTGCCTGTACATGTGGAGGAGGCCTGCATAGGGGGTGAGGGTACCTGTACAGGTTCGGGATATAACTGGACAGGGGGGAATGTGACTGTGCAGGGGAGGCATGCACAGGGGGATAGTGCTTCTTGGCTAATGTTAGGTCTCTTCCCAAGCATGCTACAGACATATGGGATATCCTGACTGATTTAAAACCTCATATGGGTTTCATTACGGAGACCTCGATTAAACCATCCTCCACTCCTGCTATTGCCTTAGCTATTCCGGAGGGTTATCGGATATCGAGATTGGATAGAATAGGCAGAGCGGGTGGGGGTATAGCTTTAATCTATAAAGAAGATTTAGCAATTACCATATTGGATCAAATGGGTACAGAGGCATTTGAATGCCTTGCATTTAGATTAGATCTTTCCGCACGTTGCAGCTGGAAAGGTGCTTTGGTCTATAGACCACCTGGACCATTTTTGGATTTTACCAGCCAATTGCAAGACTTCATTTCTCCTTACATAATTGCTACTCGTAAATTTCTTCTGCTTGGAGATTTTAATATCCATAGCGAAGATGTTTTCAATCAGGATGCAAGACTATGTTTGCAAGATCTGGCTGCCTCTGGATTGGTTAAAATTAATTCTGCTCCTACCCATTTAGCAGGTCACACTTTGGATCTCATTTTAGCCAATTCACAGAATATCAAATGTGGTGAGACTTACCCGCTCACCTGGACCGATCATTCACTGATACATTTTCAATTTCTTAGTCCTATTAACCATATTTCTGCTGCAACCACTATCCCAGCTACTCGTCAGTATAGACCATGGCACAAATTGACCCCTAATCATCTTTCCTCGCTATTTTCGACTTGGGATAGGGAAACTATGTTCTATAATGTCAATCAAGAACTTGACCTTTTTAATTCTCTTATCTCTGATTTGCTTGATAAGGTAATCCCTATGAAACCACTTACTCATTCTCCAAAAAATACTCCTACTGATTGGTATTCATCTGCTTTACGAGAGGAAAAAAGCTCCTGTAAGAAGCTAGAACGTGTATGACGACGTTCGCATAATGAGCAAGCTAAATCCAATTATAAGGCTGCAATATCTAACTATCACAATAATATTAAAAAGGCTTGCAAAATGCATATTGCGTCTGTATTGGAGCAAGCAGAAAATAATTCTAGAATGCTTTTTCAAATTGTGAGAGATTTTACTAATCTTAAATCCTGTGAGACTAGGGACATTTCCTCTCAAACATTATGTGATAATATTTCCTCCTTCTTTATTCAAAAGGTGGAAAATACCTACCAAAAAATTATTTCATCCAACACCTCTATTCCGGTCTCTATTGCAGCTTCATCAAATTACACTGGTGAAAACCATCAACTACTTGCCTTTCCTAACGTTACCATCACAGAAGTATCATCTTTATTGGAACGTACTAAATCTGGGTCCCCTCTTGACATTATTCCAGCTAAAATTGCATCTAAACTTTCGGTTCAATTTGCTTCTCCTATATGTTCTATTATTAATAGTTCTCTGAAATCTGGTAGTCTGCCGCAAAATTGGAAACATGCCCAAATTATTCCCATTCGCAAAAACCTAAAAATCCATCCCTCTGAACTGACCAATTATCGTCCGATTTCTCTGCTTCCTCTACAGAGCAAGCTTATAGAAAAACACATTAATAAGCATCTATCTGCATTTATTGAGTCCACTAATGCACTCGATATTTCTCAGTCAGGTTTTCGTGCTAAGCATAGCACAGAGACTGCTTTAGTGGAAGTAACGGACAATATTAGGATGGCTCTGGAAAACAGTCAAGCAGCACTTTTGGTGCTGCTTGACCTTTCAGCAGCATTCGATACCATCTCCCATCAAATTCTGCTGTCCAGATTACAGGGGCTCGGGATTAAAGGACTTGCACTGAAGTGGCTGTCAGATTTCCTGACTAATAGAACTCAGGCAGTCACATTGGGTTCTTTTAAATCTGCTCCCTCTCAAGTCACCAGGGGTGTCCCCCAGGGCTCATGTTTGAGCCCTACTTTGTTTAACATCTACGTGACCCCCCTGGCGAAACTTATGAGAAATTTGGGGTTCAACCCTATTTCTTATGCAGATGATACCCAACTCCTCCTCACCTTTGACAAAAAAAGATCAGAAACACAACATATTTTCTCCCAGGGTATGATGGCTAATGCCTCTTGGATGAAAATTAATTTTCTCCAATTAATCTCCGAAAAATCAGAGATTATGTTGTTTGGTGGTGCTGCTATCAGCTGGTCGCCAAATTGGTGGCCTGAGGAGTTGGGTAAAGCTCCTATTCCTAAGGAGGAGGTAAAAAATCTAGGCATTAAACTCGATCAAAAACTTACCCTTGATACCCACATCAATACTACCGTTGGCACCTGTTATCATATTCTGAGTCTCCTTAGGAGAATTTTTCCTCTGCTCCCTATTTCCACCATGAAGACTCTGATTCAGGCCCTGATTATGAGCAGAATTGACTATTGTAATGCCCTGCTCCTTTCTATGCATGTAGCTTCATTGGGAAAATTGAAGGTTATACAAAATACGGCAGCCCGTCTGGTGACTGGCTTACCGTCTAGGACACCTTCTATGCCTTTCCTATCAAAGCTTCACTGGCTCCCAGTAAAAAAAAAGAGTGGAATTTAAGATAGGATGTATGATTTTTAAGGCCTTAAATAAGCTTAGTCCCTCTTATCTTGCCAGGAAACTTAATATCTACACTCCCGGATGCTAACTTAGATTTGGTTCTAAAAAACTCCTTTCGATTCCTAGAATTAAGAAGGCACGAACTGGAGGCAAAGCTTTTTCTTATCTCGCTCCGAGTTTTTGGAATAGCCTTCCACAATACCTTCGCGCTGAAATGACCCTTCTCCAGTTTAGAAAGTTGATGAAAACCTATCTTTTTTAACTTATTTGCTGGGGTAGTTATCTGTTACAAGCGCAGAGATACCCCTTGGGGTGATTCAGCGCTATATAAAATAAATAAAAAAATAAATTTAGGAAGGGTACCTGTACATGTTTTGGTGGGTGGGCGGGGTGCAGGTAGGTGTGTTGGGTCCAATCCATGTGTTGACCATGAAGGAAGACTTTAAACAGTTTCAACATGCCCTCCATCATCTTCATGGCAAGGGCAAGGTGTCTTGCACTCTGTTCTCTATAGATTGCTATGATGTCATTTTGCCCCCCTGCCATGTCTTGGCAAGATTTCTCAATCCTGTCCAAGATACAGGTCTGTCTGTCAATCATCTGAGGGATTTCCTGTATTCCCAGTAGTCAGTCTGCAATGTCAGGCAGAGTAGCCCCTATGGCACGAATGTCCTGCCTCACATCAGCCTGTTGGAAACATTCATCCTCACATTGGCCTCCATAACCATCTGCCAGCCCCCTCCACTTGGGACGGCCTGCGATACGGCTGTCGTGTAAACAAGCATGGGAGGAGTGGCATGTGGGAGACTATGGGGAGGAGATTGGTGCCTAATGATTCCTTGCTCCTCACCAGGGGTGTTAGGTTCCTCAGATTCTTGAGAGAAGGCCTAGTAGGCACTGTCATGGGAGGAGTGTGTAGGTGAAGCAAAATGCCTACCCTCAACCTGATGGCTGTGAGATGTTGATGGTTGTTTTGGGATAGGTGAATGGTGTGGCTAGTTGGCTGACTGCTGGGAATGGGCAAACCTCAGAGGTGAAGTGGGAGGCACAGTGCTTGCTGATGTAGGCTTCAGCGTTGTTTCCAGTGGGCCAACATTGCACTCCTGATAACCCAGGTCCTCTTCCATGACTAGCACCTGATAATCCTTTTCATCCTCATGTTCTATCTGGTCATCTTGAGAGGTACTGCCAACTGGCATTGCTGCTTGGAGGAGGATTGGGTTCTCTCTTCGGATTGGTCAGAGGTGTCATCATTGCTGAACTGCTGTCGTCGGCTGACGAAATGAAGTCGATGTCACCGGTGTCGGAGGGTCAAGGCTGCAGTGCGGGATGTGGACGGTGCGTTGTGTAACTTACGAGTGGTGCCCTTGAACCACAGTGCAAGCAACGGCATCGATGTCGGTGTGGAGCGTCGTCATCGGGGATACCAAGGCTGTGTCGTGAAGCAAGGTGGTGCAAAATGTGGTGCCCACAGGTCATGATGCAAGCAGCGGCTCAGTGGTGGCGTTGGGTGGTGGCATCGGTGAGACCAGGGTTGCAGTGTGGTGTATGGTGGTGCCCTCTGAGGTGCCTTCAGGACACGGAGTCGTCAGCCGCGTCTTAGACAGCGTCAGATTGTTTCTTCTTCTGTTGCAGCACAAAACACACAGTACCCAGTGCTGACGGCAGAAGAACTTGATGTCTTTGCTGTTCCTGAGACTTCTTCAACGGGGGCAAGCTCTACCTCAAGCCCTTGGAGAAACTTCATAAAGAAGCTGCAGAAAGTTCAGTTTAGTCCAGTCCTTTCATTGCCCAAGACAGACACAACTACTGCAGGCCAACACAGCAAAGTACTCAGCAAACTGATAGTTCCTCCTCACAGCTTCTCCAGCTCTTCTTCTTGGCAGTCTTCTTGGTCCAAAAGAGTTCTAAAGTTCTGGCGTCTGTGCCCCAATATTTATAATCCAAATGCCTTTGTCCTCTCTGGCAGAGAGTGTCTGTGCTTAGTCCAAACCAGTTTGGTTCTCTCTGGTCCAGCTTCCAAGCAGGAGGCGGGGACAGCATTCTCTACAGCAGTCCAGGTCCAATCAGGTGCAAGGAAATCTCCTCCCAGTTCTCTAAATGCAGACTGGGCCTACTCAGGTACTAGTGAAAACTCCTACCACTGCTCTGAATGCTGCCCAGGTCTATTCACCCCAGCCCTGACTCATCCAGACTCTCTGGAGCCACTGCACATCCCCAGCCCCTGTTACTCCAAAGCCAGACAGTCAATACACAAAATAGCAGAGGCACACAGGATGGCTAAGCAAGAAAATACCTACCTTCTAAAAGTGGTATTTTCAAACACAGAATGTAAAAACCACCTTTACTAAAGGATGCATCTTTAGAGTCCAGGCATACTAAACTTTATTTCCCTATCTGGTACCAATGGGAAGCTATATTTATAAAATGTTATAAATTAATGCCCATGCTTTCTTATAGGCCAGATTGCCTTTCAATAGTGAAATACGAAATTGGCAGTATTTCACTACCAGGACATGCCATACACATCAGGGCATGTCCTACCTTTCACCTACACTGCACCATACCCACAGGGGTACCTTGGGCCTACCGTAGGGGTGACTACCATGTAACAAAAGGGAAGGTTAGGGCTTTGCAAATGGGTGCACTTGCCAAGTCAACATGACGGTACTAGACTGCACACAGACACTGCAGTGGCAGGTCTGAGTTACCTTTGAAGGGCTGCTTGTGTGGGTGGCACAACTAGTGCAGCAAGCCCACTACCAGCATTTTATTTTACAGGCCCTGGGCTCACGCAGTGCACTTTACTAGGGGCTTACCAGTAAATCAAATATGCCAATCATGGAAACACCAATCCATATTACAAATTTCACAGAGAGCATATGCACTTTAGCACTGAATAGCAGTGGTAAAGTGCCCAGAGTCCTAAAACTAACAACCGCAGGTTAGGAACAAATAGGAAGATGAACAAAAAGTTTGGGGATAACCCTGCTAAAAAAAGGGCCCTTTCCAACAAAAGGGAAGTCATAGCTCTAGATTAGCCTTTATTTTGGACATTTAATATGAATAAAACAGTTCCCGGGATAGAGCCCAATCTTCTCTTTGAAATGTACACACAAAAGCGTTGCCTTTTGACTTTCTTCAGACTGGGACTGTTCCATCAGTTGCTGTATCCTGTAAGATACTGGTATAAGTATTCTGATCCACTCCTATGTACTTCTGATCATATTTGCAATGAAAAACTTTGCACAATGTATTGATATGTCCCTTTTACAAATCTCTGGTACAAGTTTTTAAAACCTCTGTTTTCATCATAGAATTTTTATCAGGTTCGACCCTCTGTTTTTATATTTACAACTTTCATCATCATGTGAAGTATGTTATACTGTATCAATGTTTCTTATGGAGGTTTATACTGCTGTACGGTAGTGGTGTTTTCAGCTAAGTGGATTCTGATGAGTTTATATGAGCTGACTCCTCATTTTTTATTTCTGTCTATTTTAAATTGCAAATGTAATTAGTTATCATCTTTTAATGTGACTTGTATGATTTTTTTTTTACATTGAAAAAAAGTTTTAATTGAGTGATTGGCTTGTATTTCAAAAGACAAAATCCCTCACCATGAATATTTGCACAAACTTGAAGAGATTTCCATAGTCACATTAGCAGTGAATCGTACACATTTATAATTTTAAGTCATTGTCATTGCTTAAGTCATCTCATATTACCAGGCACCACATTAAGGTCATCATTCACACATAACTCATCCAGTCAGGTGGGGTGCATGACGGAAAAGACATCCTTCCCCGTCCTTCTCAAGTGGGGTGAGATGGAAATGGGTTCCAGTTTGTCCAACAGGGAGAATTCTGCTCACCTCTATCCTGGTGAACTATAACTTCACCTGCTTCTTCTCATCCTGCCACTTTTTTATGTCATAGGATTGCCTTCTGTGTAGCACTGCTGAAGCATGAAGATAGCCCATGCATTTTCTGTAGTTTTTCACTACACATGTTACAATCAAATGAGTCTCCTCCTAAGTGTAGTATTTCTTCCTCCTCAAATGTTGCATGCTGATGGCAAGGTAAGGCGCATAGCAGGACAGGTGAAGTGTAGGTGTGGAAAACCCAGAGCCTTGAATGTGTGCTGCTTTTCTGTGATTTGTAGTGCAATGAATGAAGGTGGTATTAATTGTCTGCGGGTGTATGAAATTATACATACTCCACCCCGAGTGCAGAGATTCCACACCGAGTGTGGAGATTCTGCCCAACTGTGCAGATTCCACGCCAACTGTGGAGAGTTCACCTGAGTGCGAAAACTCTGCAGTCTCAAAGATACAACAAATAAGTCCCTTTGTGAATACCAATAGTCGTAAAGTTAGACTTTTGGTCTAACTTTACCTTTCTAAATCAGGCCCTGAGTTTGCTATTTGTTAAGCTGAATCAGCTTGAACATATTTCCTTTACTTGCATTCCATTGTGTTGCAGGTCACAGAGTCAATCCAATCACATGAGAACTTCTCAGCTGATCTCCGCACAAGCTGCTTAATATCTTGAAACACTGGCTAAGCATTAATTCTTCAGATGACGTGACTCTGTTTCTAGTGTTACCATCATTTAACAACTGGGTGCCTGCCAGCCTTTGACGAGCAGATTAATTCTTGTGGCTCTTCCATGACACGTGCGGCAGTTCATTATTCCTCCAGAAGACCTTTTATCAATGCCAGTATAAACAAGCATTTCCAATGCAATAGGTCTCGCATTTGCAAAATTTAGAGTTATTGGCATTGTAATTTTTACACAAATATATCCATATATATACATATCTATATAAACATATATACATATATTTATATATGTATTTATATATATATGTGTGTATATTTATAAAAATGTATTTATATATATTTTTTTAGATACATTTATTTCGATATTTTTTTAACTTTAATATATAAACTGTAAACTTATAAACATAATAATATTCAACTTTTATTTTTTTGTTTATTTAGAAAACATAGTAATATATATATATATATATTTATTGTATATTAAAAATAAATGTATATATATTTTTTTTAATATATATATATGTTTATATAGATATATATATATACACACATGTATGTCTATATACGTATAAAACACATTTTGTATGGCATTTATTTAGCGTTCACATTAAATTTTAACACTATTATATAATACATATATATATATTTATATATACATGATATTGTAGTGTTAATATTAAAGGTGAATACTGTATTAATATT
Source organism: Triturus cristatus (assembly GCF_964204655.1). NCBI lineage: Eukaryota > Metazoa > Chordata > Amphibia > Caudata > Salamandridae > Triturus > Triturus cristatus. The sequence continues at coordinate 305,778,930 of NC_140582.1, read as the reverse complement.
ATATGTTTTAGCTTTTAAAGCACTACTCCTACACAATCATACAGTTTCTGGGCTACATATTAAACAAACTACCCATAAATAAAGGATGTTTTTTAAGCCCGGCAAATTAATAAGCGACCAGTGAATCAAGTGATTGATTATCCCGGGACCGCCACGAGAACAGGCCATGTAAACGGCTGTTGCCAGGAGGCAACCTGTGACTTCACCGGGGGGGGGAGGGCTCATTGCAGTCTCTCCCGACGGCCAAACCTGTACTATGATTGTGGCTTGTGCGTTGGGGACCCGAGGGAACACTTAACACGCAAATCCGGACGGCACCCGCCACTACATGGCCCCCCCACACAAGGCAATTACAGCGCTCACTGGAAGCATAACTTACCCTGTTACGGTATTTGCCATTCTACTGCATGCTGGTAGCTGTGGTCTCCCATTTGACCACGGCTGCATTGCATCATCAGGGTCAGCTGTTCCCGTATTAAAGGAAGGGCCAAAGATTTAACTGAGGAGGGAGAAGGTGCAAGCTGATGGTGAACGGCGTCTGAGGAAGGCTAAGGAAGCCGAAATGCATTACGCTGCACCATGAAAGTGAATAAAGGGTTCCTGAAGAAATCCCTGCTGTGTCCTTGGTCTACTTTTCAAGTGGTCTTCCTTTCTATAGATATATATATATACACACATGTATGTCTATATACGTATAAAACACATTTTTTATGGCATTTATTTAGCGTTCACATTAAATTTTAACACTATTATATAATACATATATATATTTATATATACATGATATTGTAGTGTTAATATTAAAGGTGAATACTGTATTAATATTATATGTTTTAGCTTTTAAAGCACTACTCCTACACAATCATACAGTTTCTGGGCTACATATTAAACAAACTACCCATAAATAAAGGATGTTTTTTAAGCCCGGCAAATTAATAAGCGACCTAGCATTAAATGTGTCACAAATTAAGCCCTAGGAAAGGATCTGTTAATGAGTCATTTCAGAGAGTGCAGCAATTTAGCTCATCTGTATCCCTTGTACAGGTGCTTAAAATGCATATGACCACTGTTTGTACGGCCCCTCTGTCTTATGTGTCTTGGTGTCACTGCACCTGCTGCACCAATAATGCATACGCATAAATCTGAACACTGAAGCATGCCCATGTTCTTAATAGGATCTCTGCTAACATTTCAGTGCACATTCCCAAGCCTTCTAACCAATTATAACATATAGCAAAAAAGCACTGTGCTAAAACAGCATTAAAGAAAAAATTGTAGCTATGAATATAAGCATTGTTTTTGTTCACTGCGTGTTCCAAATGAAGCCCTAGGAAAGGATCTGTTAATGAGACGTTTCAGGGAGTGCAGCAACTTAGCTTATCTGTATGTGTTGTGCTGGTGCTTAAAATGCATATGACCACTGTTTGTCCTGCACCTTTGTCTTATGTGTCTTGGTGTCACTGCACCTGCTGCACCATTAAAAATACAATTTCAGTCCAGTAAACGCAGCTGTAAGAGAGATAATAATAAATTGTAGATAATTCAATTAATAGCTCTGTTTTAGCCTTTAAAGCATGGCTTTTGCCCATTCCTACAGTTTCTGCGCTAAATGTTAAGCAAGCTACCCCTAAATAAAGTATGCTATTTAAACCAGAAAATTAATAAGTGCACTAGCATTAAATGTGGCACAAATTAAGCCCTAGGAAAGGATCTGTTAATAAGACGTTTCAAGGAGTGCAGTAATTTAATTTGTCTCTAGCTGTTGTGCTGATGCTTAAAATGCATATAATCACTGTTTGGCAGGCACCTCTGTCCTTTGTGTCTTGGTGTCACTGCACCTGCTGCACCACTAATCCATACGCATAAATGTGAACTCTAAACCATGCCCATGCACTCAATAAGATATTTGCTAACATTCTAGTACACATTTTAAAGCCTTTCACCACGTCATAAGAAATAGAAACAAACAAGCACTGTACTAAAACCAGCGTTACAGAAACACTCGTGGCTATAGATGGAAGCAAGGTTTAGGTTGACTGCTTTTAAAATGTGCACCGGTGTACCCTTCCCTAATCCATACAGGGTGCGCGCAGCCAATTACACTGTTTCCGTGAACTTTAAAGAGTTTGTAAATTGAACAAAGAGTCCAGAGCCGGGAAACTTTGTAAAATGCCGGAAAATAAAACAAAGCAATCACAATACAAAAAGCGCTGGCCCATAGGCACTGCAACATAAGCACTGGCAGTTTGAGCTCCAAAACAACTTTACCAATACATGTGCACAGTTTGTATGTGCACTGTTCAATAAATTAACCGCCCAAAATACACTGTAAATGATTGACTTTTTATAATTGCCCCTGCACCACCATAGCTACAAATTAAGCACTATAAAAGCAAATTATTTAGCTGTAGTTTCAAACGATAGTATAACAATATTTTTATTTATTTTTTATTTATTTATAAAGTGTTATATAGCGCTAGCTAGACCCGTGGGTATCAGAGTGCTTTACAAACACAAAGGAAAAGAAAAAGTTGCACTACATCACAGGACATGAGGATGTATAAATATCTAAGCAAAGACATCATACTTAAGTATACAGTGAAGGAGTGGAAAACGCAGGTGGTTGGAACAGTCTATTGATGCCTAGGTTGGTTGGCTTGGTCAGAGAAGTATTGGTTGAGGAGCAGGAGTTTCAGGTCCTTTTTGAAGCAGGGGAAGGAGGGGTTGCATCTGAGGTCCGTAGGGAGTGTGTTCCATATCCTCGGAACATTACCAGTGAAGGAACGGCATTGGGTCGCTTTCCTTTTCAATTTCGGGGGGATGAGAAGCAGCGAGTTGGTGCTTCTCAGAGTTCTTAATTTTCCTGCTTTTACCAGTTTGCTGTTCAGGTAATTGGGGGATTGGGCGTGGAGGGCATTGTGTGTAATGCAGGCCAGTTTGTAAATACATCTACCTTCCATGGGAAGCCAGTTGAGTGCGTTGAGGGTTGGTGAGATGTGTTCAAATCTTTTTCCGCCAATTATGAGTCGGGCCGCCATGTTCAGGACTGACCTTAGAGGGGCTAGGTGAGCTTTTGGAGCACCTGTTAGAATGGTGTTCCCGTAGTCCAGTTTAGAAAGGACTAGGGATTGTACAATTGTCTTAAAATCATCCTGGGGAATGAAAGGTCTAACTTTCTTGAGGTGTTTTAGAGAGTAAAGCGCACCTTTTGCAGAGTTCTTTATGTGGTCTTTCATTGACAGGTTTTTATCCAGGGTAATGCCTAGTGATATTACTGAGTCAGATAGGTCGAGGGGGCAGTTTAAGGCATCAAGCTTCTTGAGTCAGTCTTGGATTGGTCGGTGGTTACTTTTCAGAGAGAACAGTATTAATTCAGTTTTGTCCGGGTTCAGCTTTAAATGGTTTGCGTTAAACCAGGTTTGAATCTTGGTTAGCGTGGCATTGAGGTGTTGGACATCCTTGGGTGATTTGATTTTGTGGTATATTTGAGTGTCATCTGCATAAAGGTGGTATCGAACCCCTGCATGCTTCAAAATAATTGCACGGGGTTCCATGAAGAGATTGAAGAGGGATGGTGAGAGGATCGATCCTTGCAGGACTCCAAGTTTGACTCATGTTGGAGCCGAGAGGCAGGAGTTGATTTTAATTTGCGAGCGGTGCTGGAGGAAGGACGTGAACCATTCTAGTACAGTGCCATTAATGCCAGAGTCGCAAGTAGACCTGGGTGGTTTATTGTGTCGAAAGCCGCTGAAAAGTCAATAAGGATGAGGAGACAGGCCTCACCTTCATCTAAGGCTCTGTGGATATCGTCTGAAATATTGAGCATCGCTGTTTCTCTAATGTTTTAGCTAGGAACGGAAGGTTGGAGACAGGTCTGAGGTTGTTGAGCTCGTTGGGGGTTGGCCCCTGGTTTTTGAGTCTAGGGGTAATTTGTCCTAGTTGTAGGGAGACTGGGACGCAACCTAAGGTGAGAGAGGCATTGATGATTTTAGTCCAGAAAGGGGCAATGATGTGGTTGAGATTTTTTACTATTGTGGATGGGAGGGGGAAGTAGGTTTTAAGCTGGCAATTATATTGAAGACTTCGATTTCTGACATGAGTTTGAAGTTCGACCAATGGGCGCCATTCTTCAGCTGGAAGCGGTTGTCCGTGGTATGATTTTGATCTGTTTGGTCAGGGGTGGTTAAAAGGGGGCAGCTTGCGGGGGAGGGAGTCTTTGGGGTTTGGATGAAGGATTGCTCATTTTTTGTGACTTTATCTGTGAAGGAGCTGGAGATTTCTTCGAATCGATCCTTGGTGGCTATTGTTTCTTGTGGGGGGTGACGTTTGTTTGACTTTTTATAATGTTGAAGAGTTCTTTAGGTCTATTCTTTGCCTGGTCTAGTTGGGTGAGGAAGAACATGGCCTTTTCTCTAAAGATGTGTTTTTTATATGCCTGTCGGGTTGATCTAAGTTGCGCTAGGTGGAGAGTCGAAGGGTTTAGTCTCCAAGTTCTTTCCGATTGTCTGAGTTGCCGTCTTTCATTATTAAGATCTACATTGAACCAGGATTTAGATTTGGTAGATCTCAATTTTTTGAGTTTGAGTGGAGATACTTGATCTAACACCTCTGTCATTGTGGAATTAAAATGGGCTTTGAGGTCATCAGCAATCATATTGGAATGTTGGGGCTGTCGGTGGGCATGAATCCCGGATTCCAGTTCAGTTATAGGGACTCCTTTGATATTCCTGGTCCAGTGCTTTGGTTTGTCAGATCGTATTGGTTGGTTTCTGACATGTGAGTCAATATTAAATAGTATGAGGTGGTGGTCGGACCAGTCAATGGGAGTAATCGATCTCAGCGAGATCAGCTACTTTTTGGTGATGATCATATCTAGTGTTGCTCCTTTGATGTGTGTTGGTCCATTGCAAAGTTGTTTGAGGTTGGTTATTTCAAGCAAGTTGGCGAGGTTCTGTGTAGTGGTGTCTTCTGGGTTGTTCCAGTGAATATTGAAGTCACCCAGGAACACGTCTTCTGTGTCTGTTAGGGAGAAGCGAGTTATTAGGTCGGTTAGTTCTTCAGTGAAGATGGCACGATCACCAGGAGGATGGTAGAGGGTGTAAAATTTGATGGGAGTGGTGCCTTTGATTGTAAGTTCAACACCTAGGCACTCGAGAGTCTGGTATTCGGTGGATTTTAATCTGGTATTCCTTCTTTGTGAATGATCGCTAGGCCGCCACCTGTTTTGATTGGTCTGTCATGTCTGATGATGTTGTAGCCTGGAGGGGTGAGAAGGTCTAGGATGGGGGTAGAATGGTCATTGAGCCAGGATTCTGTGTGGTATGTGATGTCGAATTCTTCCGCAAGTATAACTTCTGCAACATCTGTGGCGTGTTGTACTGCTGATCTACAGTTGAGGAGCATGCACGATAGAGGACGGGGAGCCTCACTGTTGGTGTGTTCTGTATGTATAGACGTGTATAGTACAGGGGGTCTTGGTGAGCTGGCAGGTCTAGGGATTCTATTTGTGCTCGCTATAACAGGGATTGCAAAATGGGCCTTGTTCTGGCTTATTGCGAGGTACAATTCGTTGATCTCCCCTGCTTCTCGTTCTGAGATAGAGCAGAGAGTTCGGCTAGGTCGATGAGCCTGATTCCTCATAGGGTTGGTGGGCCATGGTGTACCAGGCGGGGTCATGGATGAGGTTGTCTGGGGGAAGGTGTGAAGCTATCCGGATTGTTTGAGCAAGGTTGCTTAATTCGGTTGGGGAGGTCTTGTTGTAGGTGCAGGATATCTGCCGCTAGGGAGTCTATTTTCTGCTCTATTCGGGTCAGTAACTGGGTAAGAACGTTTAAAGGGAATAATGCCTTCATCTGTAGCAGTGTATGACTAGAGTCAGTAGAAGAAGAGAGTAGTAGGTTGTGGGATTGAGAGGCATCATTGGGATTAGGAGTGGGGATAGATTGGACATGAGGAGTCGGTCGTTGTTGCTTCTGGTCAAGGGGTTAGGCGGAGGTGTAGTGGGTCTTGGGTCCAAGGGCAAGGACTGAGCAACGGTTAGGAGGAGGTCCGTGCCCAGGGTATTGGCAGTGGGATTGGGAGTGTGGGCTGTTTGGGCATGTGGTGGTCGGTCGGGGGAGGACAAGTGTGCCGTGGTTTGAGGGGGGTCAGTGCCTAAGGGTTTATCGGTGGTGTTGGATATGGAGATGATTTGGGTAGGTGGAGTAGGGGCAGTAATGGAATTGTGGATAGTTTGCAAGGGTAGAGTCGGGACTCCTAAAGTCAGGGGGGTATCTGTAGTGAGTTCAGTAATGGAAGGATTGTCAATTGAGTCTGATCTGTTTAGCTTAGGATCCACATTGTGGTGTTTCTTATCTGTGTTTTTGCTGGACCTGGTGGTTTCGGTTGGAGCCATTGTAATGGGTGTTTGACGACGGAGTGTGATGATAGGGGTATTGAGGTTATAATTAGTGATGGTGGATGTCCATGAGTTGTGATGTGAGTCATCTGGGGTGGGAGATTGGATTTGTTCAGGGTTTGCTGTCAGGGTGAGGGGGGATAGAGGAGATTGGGTTTGAGGATCCTGGAGAGTTGGAGAGGAGAGTAATGTTGGGAAGTGTCGATCAAAAATGGTGAGGTGCGGGTCCGTGGCCTGTATGAGAATGCTTCCTGTTCTGAAGATGGAGATTGTGAGTTCCTCTTTAAAGTTAGGGGAGACGGTAATGGAGTTTTTTCACCATAGGGAATGTTTACTGACTTGGCGACTTGAAAGTAAAGAAGGAAGGTGTTTTTTCCACTTAGTTGGGCAATTTGTGTAAAGGATGAAGTTAGTTTCCGTCTTGCCATTAGTCGCGGTGTGGTAGTTGTCTACTGTAAGTAGTTTCTGGGTGCTGATTTAAGGTTCTGTGCTTTAGGTTCTTTTTTGCATTATTGGTCATATTTTCTGGGTAATTTATGGACCATGAGTTGGGTCCGTAGCGCCTGAATTTAGAGTTCCAGGTGTGGTTTGGCGGGCTCATATTTAATGACTGAGGGTTCGTCTCAATATGAATCGGTGGGAGGAGAAGTTAGTTGTGCATTTGCGTCTTGTTGCGGCTTAAATAATGAGGGAAATGCCAATTATTGATTTAGCCTCTTTTCTAGTAGTGCTGTTGGTTAAAGGCAGTCGCAATCCATATTTAATGACTCAGGGTTAGTCTCGATATGAATCGGTGGGAGGAGAAGTTAGTTGTGCATTTGCGTCTTGTTGCGGTCTAAATAATGAGGGAAATGCCAATTACTGATTAAGGCTCTTTTAAGCCACATTATGTATACTTTATGTGCTCTCTGTAACATAAACTAACAAAAGGAATATCATCCAGGAAGCTGAAAACATTGCGTTAGACTGCCAAATAATGTGAACCCAGGAACTTTATTTTTCTTGACGAAATAACTACTTATAAAAAAAAATTGCCGCTACACTTTTAAACATGTAGAAAAATATAAGCAGTTTCGTGTTTACAAAAAAGTATATGTTTTAGGCAATACGCTTTAAACAATTTAAACAAAACAATTTGCGTACGTTTATTTTGTAACTGGGCAAAGCTATTGTACTGCATTCCCATTTAGTTCAAACGAAAAATACAGACCTAAAGTCTGCTATAGTGGGACATGTTTTCACCAGTTGGAAACAAAACCAGACCAGGCTAATTAACCCCTTCCCCGCTCATGACGGAACCGCTCCGTCATGAGCCACGGTTGCCGTGTGCTCATGACAGAGCGGTTCCTTCATGCCACGACCGTTGGCGGCCGCTCCGCCCACGCGGCGCTGTTTCCCCGCCTGTGCGGGGGGACAACGCAACTGGGCGGAGTCATGACGGAACCGCTCCGTCATGAGCACAGCTCAACCGTGGCTCATGACGGAGTGGCTCCATCATGAGCACAGCGCCACCACGCTGCCCCCCCCGCACTCCCCAGCGCTGCGGCGGAATTCCCGCCGCAGCGAAGGGGTTAAGTGCTTTAAGCCGTGTAGTAAAGATTGTAATCTGGTGCCTGGCAGCATCTGGGAGATGCAAAACAACTAACAGCAGGATGCTAAGCTCCGAAAAAAAAGTTTGAAGTTACTGCTGAAGTAAGGGCTAAAAACACAACTCCCCCTTCGCAAGCGCATACTTTCAAATGCACACAAAATGCTATTACTTTGTTGTCGTCAAGAAATAAAAATAGTTCATCTTTGCCTATATTTTACAAAGAGTACGGACACAAGAAACTCAGTCAAAAGCCATAAAATAAATAACAAGAAAGCACTAAAAACCAAAGCGCTACGCCCAGATACATTAAAAAATTAGCTTTACTTAAAATATCTAGGGCCAGATGTAGGTAATCCACAAATACCGAATTCTTAATACCGAATTTTACCAATTCGGTATTAAGAAATCGGTATTTCTCATGTAGGTAATGAATCGGTAAAACATACTGATTCCTTAATATTCCTTATTACCGAATCGGTAATACCAATTCGGTAATAAGGAATACCTACCCAATCATTCCTATGGGCTTGGAGGCCCATAGGAATGAATCTAAAGCCATTCTGTATTAGCGATTCGGTATTACCGAATCGGTAATACCGGGAGGTATTTCAAGGGTGCCAGGGTGTCCAAAGGACACCCTGTTGCACCCCTGAAATGTGCCTGTGTGCACATGTGGCGCACATACATGCCCTAAGGGCATGGATGTGTGCCAGATGGCACTTAAAAAAAAATTCTAAAGTGAATTTTTAAAGGAATTTGTTAATTACCACCAACTTGAAGTTGGTGGTAATTAACGGATTCTTAAAGCACATAAGCACTCTTTTATGTGCTTTCTACATTGCATTTACCGAATCGGTAAATACAGATTCGGTAACTACTGATTCGGTATTTACCAAATCATCACCTACATTAGGAATGGCTAAATATCGGTCGGTAACCCTGAAATTGACCGATTTCGGGGTTACCGACTGGTATTTAGCCACTTACATCTGGCCCCTAGTCTTTGTTTTTGTGCATATGGGCGTCCAATAAAAAATAAATAGTTAATAGCCTATGGTTTGGTGTCACTGAACCTGCTGCACCAGTTATGTATACGCATAAATCTGAAGTGTGAACCATGCCGAACCTGTTAATGGGATCTCTGCTAACATTACAAGGAACAATTTAATAAGACTCCCGGCAACACTAAACATACAAATTAATCACAGTAAACAGAGCAGTAAGAAAATTAGTATTCAATCGTCATTAATGCAATAAATAGCTATGATTAAGATTTTAAAGCACTAGTCCTACCCATTCCTACAGTTTCAGGGCTAAATATTAAGCAAGCTACCCCTAAATAAAGTATACTATTTAAATCTGCTCATTAATAGGCACACTAGCATTAGATGTGTTACTAATTAAGTCCTAGGAAAGGATTTCTTAATGAGAAGTTTCAAGGAGTGCAGCAATTTAATTGGTCTATATCCGTTATGTTGGTGCTTAAAATGCATATGACCACTGTTTGGCAGGCCCCACTGTTCTATATGTCTTGGTGTCACTGCACCTGCTGCACCAATAACGCATACATATAAATATAAACACTGAAACATGCCTATGTTCTTAATAGGACCTCTGCTAACATTCTAGTGCATATTTTAAAGCCTTCAACCCCGTCATAACATATAGGGGAAAAAAGCACTGTGCTAAAACAAAGCATTAAAGAAAAACTTGTGGCTATAAATGTAAGCAAGGTTTAGGTTCATTGCTTTTAAAATATGCACCGGTGTCGCATACGTACAAGGTGCGCCCAATCAAGAAGACATTTCCTGAAAATGTTAAATAGTTCGTACATTTAGCGATGAGTCAAGACTCAGGATGAATTTGTGTAATGCTAGCAAATAATATCAAACTAACATCGCACTGTTTGTGGACACACTCTGTGTCTTGGTGTCACTGCACCTGTTGCACAACTGATGCATACGCCAAAATGTAACATCTGTGTCCTGGTGCCACTACACTTGCTGCACCACTAATGCAGACGTCTAAATAGTGTGAACTATGCCTATGCTGTTAATAGGATCTCTGCTAACATTACAATGAACAATTTAATAACAGCCCCAGCAACACTAACGATACAAGTTAAGTCCAGAAAACGCAGCTGTCAAAGAGCTAGTATTGAATCTTAATTAATTTAATAAAAAAGTATGTTTTAGCCTTTAAAATGTGCACCGGTGTACCCTTCCCGAATCCATACAGGGTGCGCGCAGCCAATTACACTGTTTCCGTGAACTTTAAAGAGTTTATAAATTGAACAAAGAGTCCAGAGCCGGGAAACTTTGTAAAATGCCGGAAAATAAAACAAAGCAATCACAATACAAAAAGCGCTGGCCCATAGGCACTGCAACATAAGCACTGGCAGTTTGAGCTCCAAAACAACTTTACCAATACATGTGCACAGTTTGTATGCGCACTGTTCAATAAATTAACCGCCCAAAATACACTGTAAAAGATTGACTTTTTATAATTGCCCCTGCACCACCATAGCTACAAATTAAGCACTATAAAAGCAAATTATTTAGCTGTAGTTTCAAACGATAGTATAACAATATTTTTATTTATTTTTTATTTATTTATTTATAAAGTGTTATATAGCGCTAGCTAGACCCGTGGGTATCAGAGTGCTTTACAAACACAAAGGAAAAGAAAAAGTTTCACTACATCACAGGACATGAGGATGTATAAATATCTAAGCAAAGACATCATACTTAAGTATACAGTGAAGGAGTGGAAAACGCAGGTGGTTGGAACAGTCTATTGATGCCTAGGTTGGTTGGCTTGGTCAGAGAAGTATTGGTTGAGGAGCAGGAGTTTCAGGTCCTTTTTGAAGCAGAGGAAGGAGGGGTTGCATCTGAGGTCCGTAGGGAGTGTGTTCCATATCCTCGGAACATTACCAGTGAAGGAACGGCATTGGGTCGCTTTCCTTTTCAATTTCGGGGGGATGAGAAGCAGCGAGTTGGTGCTTCTCAGAGTTCTTAATTTTCCTGCTTTTACCAGTTTGCTGTTCAGGTAATTGGGGGATTGGGCGTGGAGGGCATTGTGTGTAATGCAGGCCAGTTTGTAAATACATCTACCTTCCATGGGAAGCCAGTTGAGTGCGTTGAGGGTTGGTGAGATGTGTTCAAATCTTTTTCCGCCAATTATGAGTCGGGCCGCCATGTTCAGGACTGACCTTAGAGGGGCTAGGTGAGCTTTTGGAGCACCTGTTAGAATGGTGTTCCCGTAGTCCAGTTTAGAAAGGACTAGGGATTGTACAATTGTCTTAAAATCATCCTGGGGAATTAAAGGTCTAACTTTCTTGAGGTGTTTTAGAGAGTAAAGCGCACCTTTTGCAGAGTTCTTTATGTGGTCTTTCATTGACAGGTTCTTATCCAGGGTAATGACTAGTGATTTTACTGAGTCAGATAGGTCGAGGGGGCAGTTTAAGGCATCAAGCTTCTTGAGTCAGTCTTGGATTGGTCGGTGGTTACTTTTCAGAGAGAACAGTATTAATTCAGTTTTGTCCGGGTTCAGCTTTAAATGGTTTGCGTTAAACCAGGTTTGAATCTTGGTTAGCGTGGCATTGAGGTGTTGGACATCCTTGGGTGATTTGATTTTGTGGTATATTTGAGTGTCATCTGCATAAAGGTGGTATCGAACCCCTGCATGCTTCAAAATAATTGAACGGGGTTCCATGAAGAGATTGAAGAGGGATGGTGAGAGGATCGATCCTTGCAGGACTCCAAGTTTGACTCATGTTGGAGCCGAGAGTCAGGAGTTGATTTTAATTTGTTGCGAGCGGTGCTGGAGGAAGGACGTGAACCATTCTAGTACAGTGCCATTAATGCCAGAGTCGCAAGTAGACCTGGGTGGTTTATTGTGTCGAAAGCCGCTGAAAAGTCAATAAGGATGAGGAGACAGGCCTCACCTTCATCTAAGGCTCTGTGGATATCGTCTGAAATATTGAGCATCGCTGTTTCTCTAATGTTTTAGCTAGGAACGGAAGGTTGGAGACAGGTCTGAGGTTGTTGAGCTCGTTGGGGGTCGGCCCCAGGTTTTTGAGTCTAGGGGTAATTTGTCCTAGTTGTAGGGAGACTGGGACGCAACCTAAGGTGAGAGAGGCATTGATGATTTTAGTCCAGAAAGGGGCAATGATGTGGTTGAGATTTTTTACTATTGTGGATGGGAGGGGGTCCAAAGTGTGGGAAGTAGGTTTTAAGCTGGCAATTATATTGAAGACTTCGATTTCTGACATGAGTTTGAAGTTCGACCAATGGGCGCCATTCTTCAGCTGGAAGCGGTTGTCCGTGGTATGATTTTGATCTGTTTGGTCAGGGGTGGTTAAAAGGGGGCAGCTTGCGGGGGAGGGAGTCTTTGGGGTTTGGATGAAGGATTGCTCATTTTTTGTGACTTTATCTGTGAAGGAGCTGGAGATTTCTTCGAATCGATCCTTGGTGGCTATTATTTCTTGTGGGGGGTGACGTTTGTTTGACTTTTTATAATGTTGAAGAGTTCTTTAGGTCTATTCTTTGCCTGGTCTAGTTGGGTGTGGAAGAACATGGCCTTTTCTCTAAAGATGTGTTTTTTATATGCCTGTCGGGTTGACCTAAGTTGCGCTAGGTGGAGAGTCGAAGGGTTTAGTCTCCAAGTTCTTTCCGATTGTCTGAGTTGCTGTCTTTCATTATTAAGATCTACATTGAACCAGGATTTAGATTTGGTAGATCTCAATTTTTTGAGTTTGAGTGGAGATACTTGATCTAACACCTCTGTCATTGTGGAATTAAAATGGGCTTTGAGGTCATCAGCCATCATATTGGAATGTTGGGGCTGTCGGTGGGCATGAATCCCGGATTCCAGTTCAATTATAGGGACTCCTTTGATATTCCTGGTCCAGTGCTTTGGTTTGTCAGATCGTATTGGTTGGTTTCTGACATGTGAGTCAATATTAAATAGTATGAGGTGGTGGTCGGACCAGTCAATGGGAGTAATCGATCTCAGCGAGATCAGCTACTTTTTGGTGATGATCGTATCTAGTGTTGCTCCTTTGATGTGTGTTGGTCCATTGCAAAGTTGTTTGAGGTTGGTTATATCAAGCAAGTTGGCGAGGTTCTGTGTAGTGGTGTCTTCTGGGTTGTTCCAGTGAATATTGAAGTCACCCAGGAACACGTCTTCTGTGTCTGTTAGGGAGAAGCGAGTTATTAGGTCGGTTAGTTCTTCAGTGAAGATGGCACGATCACCAGGAGGATGGTAGAGGGTGTAAAATTTGATGGGAGTGGTGCCTTTGATTGTAAGTTCAACACCTAGGCACTCGAGAGTCTGGTATTCGGTGGATTTTAATCTGGTATTCCTTCTTTGTGAATGATCGCTAGGCCGCCACCTGTTTTGATTGGTCTGTCATGTCTGATGATGTTGTAGCCTGGAGGGGTGAGAAGGTCTAGGATGGGGGTAGAATGGTCATTGAGCCAGGATTCTGTGTGGAATGTGATGTCTAATTCTTCCGCAAGTATAACTTCTGCAACATCTGTGGCGTGTTGTACTGCTGACCTACAGTTGAGGAGCATGCACGATAGAGGACGGGGAGCCTCACTGTTGGTGTGTTCTGTATGTATAGACGTGTATAGTACAGGGGGTCTTGGTGAGCTGCCAGGTCTTGGGATTCTATTTGTGCTCGCTATAACAGGGATTGCAAAATGGGCCTTGTTCTGGCTTATTGCGAGGTACAATTTGTTGATCTCCCCTGCTTCTCGTTCTGAGATAGAGCAGAGAGTTCGGCTAGGTCGATGAGCCTGATTCCTCATAGGGTTGGTGGGCCATGGTGTACCAGGAGGGGTCATGGATGAGGTTGTCTGGGGGAAGGTGTGAAGCTATCCGGATTGTTTGAGCAAGGTTGCTTAATTCGGTTGGGGAGGTCTTGTTGTAGGTGCAGGATATCTGCCGCTAGGGAGTCTATTTTCTGCTCTATTCGGGTCAGTAACTGGGTAAGAACGTTTAAAGGGAATAATGCCTTCATCTGTAGCAGTGTATGACTAGAGTCAGTAGAAGAAGAGAGTAGTAGGTTGTGGGATTGAGAGGCATCATTGGGATTAGGAGTGGGGATAGATTGGACATGAGGAGTCGGTCGTTGTTGCTTCTGGTCAAGGGGTTAGGCGGAGGTGTAGTGGATCTTGGGTCCAAGGGCAAGGACTGAGCAAAGGTTAGGAGGAGGTCCGTGCCCAGGGTATTGGCAGTGGGATTGGGAGTGTGGGCTGTTTGGGCATGTGGTGGTCGGTCGGGGGAGGACAAATGTCCCGTGGTTTGAGGGGGGTCAGTGCCTAAGGGTTTATCGGTGGCGTTGGATATGGAGATGATTTGGGTAGGTGGAGTAGGGGCAGTAATGGAATTGTGGATAGTTTGCAAGGGTAGAGTCGGGACTCCTAAAGTCAGGGGGGTATCTGTAGTGAGTTCAGTAATGGAAGGATTGTCAATTGAGTCTGATCTGTTTAGCTTAGGATCCACATTGTGGTGTTTCTTATCTGTGTTTTTGCTGGACCTGGTGGTTTCGGTTGGAGCCATTGTAATGGGTGTTTGACGACGGAGTGTGATGATAGGGGTATTGAGGTTATAATTAGTGATGGTGGATGTCCATGAGTTGTGATGTGAGTCATCTGGGGTGGGAGATTGGATTTGTTCAGGGTTTGCTGTCAGGGTGAGGGGGGATAGAGGAGATTGGGTTTGAGGATCCTGGAGAGTTGGAGAGGAGAGTAATGTTGGGAAGTGTCGATCAAAAATGGTGAGGTGCGGGTCCGTGGCCTGTATGAGAATGCTTCCTGTTCTGAAGATGGAGATTGTGAGTTCCTCTTTAAAGTTAGGGGAGACGGTAATGGAGTTTTTTTCACCATAGGGAATGTTTACTGACTTGGCGACTTGAAAGTAAAGAAGGAAGGTGTTTTTTCCACTTAGTTGGGCAATTGGTGTAAAGTATGAAGTTAGTTTCCGTCTTGTCATTAGTTGCGGTGTGGTAGTTGTCTACTATAAGTAGTTTCTGGGTGCTGATTTAAGGTTCTGTGCTTTAGGTTCTTTTTTGCATTATTGGTCATATTTTCTGGGTAATTTATGGACCATGAGTTGGGTCCGTAGCGCCTGAATTTAGAGTTCCAGGTGTGGTTTGGCGGGCTCATATTTAATGACTGAGGGTTCGTCTCAATATGAATCGGTGGGAGGAGAAGTTAGTTGTGCATTTGCGTCTTGTTGCGGCTTAAATAATGAGGGAAATGCCAATTATTGATTTAGCCTCTTTTCTAGTAGTGCTGTTGGTTAAAGGCATTACAACAAACAAATGATGGACGGAATGCTGACAATGCATACATTCTCCCCCAGTCAAGAGATCTGGGTTAAATCCATCGTTCTTTTGCCCACTACACCACCCCAGTTTAGACATGGCCATATGCAAATCAGTCTTGACCCTGTGCCTCATGGGAACAGTCCAGCCCGAACTGCCAAGCCATGTCTTCCCTGGACCGGAATCAAGCATCCTAGGACCGGTTTCTGGCTATCAGCCGTCATCAGCCAGGATAGCTTGACTCCAGTGGCGTAGTGAGCACGGGTCCCACGTCTGGGAATACCCATCCCACTTAGGGCGAAAAGCGTTACAACAAACAAATGATGGACGGAATGCTGACAATGCATACATTCTCCCCCAGTCAAGAGATCTGGGTTAAATCCATCGTTCTTTTGCCCACTACACCACCCCAGTTTAGACATGGCCATATGCAAATCAGTCTTGACCCTGTGCCTCATGGGAACAGTCCAGCCCGAACTGCCAAGCCATGTCTTCCCTGGACCGGAATCAAGCATCCTAGGACCGGTTTCTGGCTATCAGCCGTCATCAGCCAGGATAGCTTGACTCCAGTGGCGTAGTGAGCACGGGTCCCACGTCTGGGAATACCCATCCCACTTAGGGCGAAAAGCGTTACAACAAACAAATGATGGACGGAATGCTGACAATGCATACATTCTCCCCCAGTCAAGAGATCTGGGTTAAATCCATCGTTCTTTTGCCCACTACACCACCCCAGTTTAGACATGGCCATATGCAAATCAGTCTTGACCCTGTGCCTCATGGGAACAGTCCAGCCCGAACTGCCAAGCCATGTCTTCCCTGGACCGGAATCAAGAATCCTAGGACCGGTTTCTGGCTATCAGCCGTCATCAGCCAGGATAGCTTGACTCCAGTGGCGTAGTGAGCACGGGTCCCACGTCTGGGAATACCCATCCCACTTAGGGCGAAAAGCGTTACAACAAACAAATGATGGACGGAATGCTGACAATGCATACATTCTCCCCCAGTCAAGAGATCTGGGTTAAATCCATCGTTCTTTTGCCCACTACACCACCCCAGTTTAGACATGGCCATATGCAAATCAGTCTTGACCCTGTGCCTCATGGGAACAGTCCAGCCCGAACTGCCAAGCCATGTCTTCCCTGGACCGGAATCAAGCATCCTAGGACCGGTTTCTGGCTATCAGCCGTCATCAGCCAGGATAGCTTGACTCCAGTGGCGTAGTGAGCACGGGTCCCACGTCTGGGAATACCCATCCCACTTAGGGCGAAAAGCGTTACAACAAACAAATGATGGACGGAATGCTGACAATGCATACATTCTCCCCCAGTCAAGAGATCTGGGTTAAATCCATCGTTCTTTTGCCCACTACACCACCCCAGTTTAGACATGGCCATATGCAAATCAGTCTTGACCCTGTGCCTCATGGGAACAGTCCAGCCCGAACTGCCAAGCCATGTCTTCCCTGGACCGGAATCAAGCATCCTAGGACCGGTTTCTGGCTATCAGCCGTCATCAGCCAGGATAGCTTGACTCCAGTGGCGTAGTGAGCACGGGTCCCACGTCTGGGAATACCCATCCCACTTAGGGCGAAAAGCGTTACAACAAACAAATGATGGACGGAATGCTGACAATGCATACATTCTCCCCCAGTCAAGAGATCTGGGTTAAATCCATCGTTCTTTTGCCCACTACACCACCCCAGTTTAGACATGGCCATATGCAAATCAGTCTTGACCCTGTGCCTCATGGGAACAGTCCAGCCCGAACTGCCAAGCCATGTCTTCCCTGGACCGGAATCAAGCATCCTAGGACCGGTTTCTGGCTATCAGCCGTCATCAGCCAGGATAGCTTGACTCCAGTGGCGTAGTGAGCACGGGTCCCACGTCTGGGAATACCCATCCCACTTAGGGCGAAAAGCGTTACAACAAACAAATGATGGACGGAATGCTGACAATGCATACATTCTCCCCCAGTCAAGAGATCTGGGTTAAATCCATCGTTCTTTTGCCCACTACACCACCCCAGTTTAGACATGGCCATATGCAAATCAGTCTTGACCCTGTGCCTCATGGGAACAGTCCAGCCCGAACTGCCAAGCCATGTCTTCCCTGGACCGGAATCAAGCATCCTAGGACCGGTTTCTGGCTATCAGCCGTCATCAGCCAGGATAGCTTGACTCCAGTGGCGTAGTGAGCACGGGTCCCACGTCTGGGAATACCCATCCCACTTAGGGCGAAAAGCGTTACAACAAACAAATGATGGACGGAATGCTGACAATGCATACATTCTCCCCCAGTCAAGAGATCTGGGTTAAATCCATCGTTCTTTTGCCCACTACACCACCCCAGTTTAGACATGGCCATATGCAAATCAGTCTTGACCCTGTGCCTCATGGGAACAGTCCAGCCCGAACTGCCAAGCCATGTCTTCCCTGGACCGGAATCAAGCATCCTAGGACCGGTTTCTGGCTATCAGCCGTCATCAGCCAGGATAGCTTGACTCCAGTGGCGTAGTGAGCACGGGTCCCACGTCTGGGAATACCCATCCCACTTAGGGCGAAAAGCGTTACAACAAACAAATGATGGACGGAATGCTGACAATGCATACATTCTCCCCCAGTCAAGAGATCTGGGTTAAATCCATCGTTCTTTTGCCCACTACACCACCCAATGCTCAGACGTGAGTCCCTTGCTCTCCATGCCACTGGAATCAAGCTATCCTGGCTGACGAGGGCTGAAAGCCCGAAACCGGTCCTAGGATGCTTGTTTCCAGTTCAGGGAGGACCTGGCTTGGCAGTTCGGGCTGGACTGTTCCCATGGGGCACAGGGTCAAGACTGATTTGCATATGGCTGGGTTCAAACTGGAATGGCATGGTGAGCAAAAAAACGATGGCTTTAGGCCCAGATCTCTGTACTGGGGTGAATGTATGACATTGTTCTGCATTCTGTCCATCAATTGTTATTTTTGCATTTGTCACCCCGAGTGGGAAGGGTATGCTCAGACGTGAGTCCCTTGCTCTCCATGCCACTGGAATCAAGCTATCCTGGCTGACGAGGGCTGAAAGCCCGAAACCGGTCCTAGGATGCTTGTTTCCAGTTCAGGGAGGACCTGGCTTGGCAGTTCGGGCTGGACTGTTCCCATGGGGCACAGGGTCAAGACTGATTTGCATATGGCTGGGTTCAAACTGGAATGGCATGGTGAGCAAAAAAACGATGGATTTAGGCCCAGATCTCTGTACTGGGGTGAATGTATGACATTGTTCTGCATTCTGTCCATCAATTGTTATTTTTGCATTTGTCACCCCGAGTGGGAAGGGTATGCTCAGACGTGAGTCCCTTGCTCTCCATGCCACTGGAATCAAGCTATCCTGGCTGACGAGGGCTGAAAGCCCGAAACCGGTCCTAGGATGCTTGTTTCCAGTTCAGGGAGGACCTGGCTTGGCAGTTCGGGCTGGACTGTTCCCATGGGGCACAGGGTCAAGACTGATTTGCATATGGCTGGGTTCAAACTGGAATGGCATGGTGAGCAAAAAAACGATGGATTTAGGCCCAGATCTCTGTACTGGGGTGAATGTATGACATTGTTCTGCATTCTGTCCATCAATTGTTATTTTTGCATTTGTCACCCCGAGTGGGAAGGGTATGCTCAGACGTGAGTCCCTTGCTCTCCATGCCACTGGAATCAAGCTATCCTGGCTGACGAGGGCTGAAAGCCCGAAACCGGTCCTAGGATGCTTGTTTCCAGTTCAGGGAGGACCTGGCTTGGCAGTTCGGGCTGGACTGTTCCCATGGGGCACAGGGTCAAGACTGATTTGCATATGGCTGGGTTCAAACTGGAATGGCATGGTGAGCAAAAAAACGATGGATTTAGGCCCAGATCTCTGTACTGGGGTGAATGTATGACATTGTTCTGCATTCTGTCCATCAATTGTTATTTTTGCATTTGTCACCCCGAGTGGGAAGGGTATGCTCAGACGTGAGTCCCTTGCTCTCCATGCCACTGGAATCAAGCTATCCTGGCTGACGAGGGCTGAAAGCCCGAAACCGGTCCTAGGATGCTTGTTTCCAGTTCAGGGAGGACCTGGCTTGGCAGTTCGGGCTGGACTGTTCCCATGGGGCACAGGGTCAAGACTGATTTGCATATGGCTGGGTTCAAACTGGAATGGCATGGTGAGCAAAAAAACGATGGATTTAGGCCCAGATCTCTGTACTGGGGTGAATGTATGACATTGTTCTGCATTCTGTCCATCAATTGTTATTTTTGCATTTGTCACCCCGAGTGGGAAGGGTATGCTCAGACGTGAGTCCCTTGCTCTCCATGCCACTGGAATCAAGCTATCCTGGCTGACGAGGGCTGAAAGCCCGAAACCGGTCCTAGGATGCTTGTTTCCAGTTCAGGGAGGACCTGGCTTGGCAGTTCGGGCTGGACTGTTCCCATGGGGCACAGGGTCAAGACTGATTTGCATATGGCTGGGTTCAAACTGGAATGGCATGGTGAGCAAAAAAACGATGGATTTAGGCCCAGATCTCTGTACTGGGGTGAATGTATGACATTGTTCTGCATTCTGTCCATCAATTGTTATTTTTGCATTTGTCACCCCGAGTGGGAAGGGTATGCTCAGACGTGAGTCCCTTGCTCTCCATGCCACTGGAATCAAGCTATCCTGGCTGACGAGGGCTGAAAGCCCGAAACCGGTCCTAGGATGCTTGTTTCCAGTTCAGGGAGGACCTGGCTTGGCAGTTCGGGCTGGACTGTTCCCATGGGGCACAGGGTCAAGACTGATTTGCATATGGCTGGGTTCAAACTGGAATGGCATGGTGAGCAAAAAAACGATGGATTTAGGCCCAGATCTCTGTACTGGGGTGAATGTATGACATTGTTCTGCATTCTGTCCATCAATTGTTATTTTTGCATTTGTCACCCCGAGTGGGAAGGGTATGCTCAGACGTGAGTCCCTTGCTCTCCATGCCACTGGAATCAAGCTATCCTGGCTGACGAGGGCTGAAAGCCCGAAACCGGTCCTAGGATGCTTGTTTCCAGTTCAGGGAGGACCTGGCTTGGCAGTTCGGGCTGGACTGTTCCCATGGGGCACAGGGTCAAGACTGATTTGCATATGGCTGGGTTCAAACTGGAATGGCATGGTGAGCAAAAAAACGATGGATTTAGGCCCAGATCTCTGTACTGGGGTGAATGTATGACATTGTTCTGCATTCTGTCCATCAATTGTTATTTTTGCATTTGTCACCCCGAGTGGGAAGGGTATGCTCAGACGTGAGTCCCTTGCTCTCCATGCCACTGGAATCAAGCTATCCTGGCTGACGAGGGCTGAAAGCCCGAAACCGGTCCTAGGATGCTTGTTTCCAGTTCAGGGAGGACCTGGCTTGGCAGTTCGGGCTGGACTGTTCCCATGGGGCACAGGGTCAAGACTGATTTGCATATGGCTGGGTTCAAACTGGAATGGCATGGTGAGCAAAAAAACGATGGATTTAGGCCCAGATCTCTGTACTGGGGTGAATGTATGACATTGTTCTGCATTCTGTCCATCAATTGTTATTTTTGCGTTGGTTAAAGGCAGTCGCAATCCATATTTAATGACTCAGGGTTAGTCTCGATATGAATCGGTGGGAGGAGAAGTTAGTTGTGCATTTGCGTCTTGTTGCGGTCTAAATAATGAGGGAAATGCCAATTACTGATTAAGGCTCTTTTAAGCCACATTATGTATACTTTATGTGCTCTCTGTAACATAAACTAACAAAAGGAATATCATCCAGGAAGCTGAAAACATTGCGTTAGACTGCCAAATAATGTGAACCCAGGAACTTTATTTTTCTTGACGAAATAACTACTTATAAAAAAAAAATTGCAGCTACACTTTTAAACATGTAGAAAAATATAAGCAGTTTCGTGTTTACAAAAAAGTATATGTTTTAGGCAATACGCTTTAAACAATTTAAACAAAACAATTTGCGTACGTTTATTTTGTAACTGGGCAAAGCTATTGTAATGCATTCCCATTTAGTTCAAACGAAAAATACAGACCGAAAGTCTGCTATAGTGGGACATGTTTTCACCAGTTGGAAACAAAACCAGACCAGGCTAATTAACCCCTTCCCCGCTCATGACGGAACCGCTCCGTCATGAGCCACGGTTGCCGTGTGCTCATGACGGAGCGGTTCCGTCATGCCACGACCGTTGGTGGCCGCTCCGCCCACGCGGCGCTGTTTCCCCGCCTGTGCGGGGGGACAACGCAACTGGGCGGAGTCATGACGGAACCGCTCCGTCATGAGCACAGCTCAACCGTGGCTCATGACGGAGTGGCTCCATCATGAGCACAGCGCCACCACGCTGCCCCCCCCCCCGCACCCCCCAGCGCTGCGCCGGAATTCCCGCCGCAGCGAAGGGGTTAAGTGCTTTAAGCCGTGTAGTAAAGATTGTAATCTGGTGCCTGGCAGCATCTGGGAGATGCAAAACAACTAACAGCAGGATGCTAAGCTCCGAAAAAAAATTTGAAGTTACTGCTGAAGTAAGGGCTAAAAACACAACTCCCCCTTCGCAAGCGCATACTTTCAAATGCACACAAAATGCTATTACTTTGTTGTCGTCAAGAAATAAAAATAGTTCATCTTTGCCTATATTTTACAAAGAGTACGGACCCAAGAAACTCAGTCAAAAGCCATAAAATAAATAACAAGAAAGCACTAAAAACCAAAGCGCTACGCCCAGATACACTAAAAAATTAGCTTTACTTAAAATATCTAGGGCCAGATGTAGGTAATCCACAAATACCGAATTCTAAATACCGAATTTCACCAATTCGGTATTAAGAAATCGGTATTTCTCATGTAGGTAATGAATCGGTAAAAAATACTGATTCCTTAATATTCCTTATTACCGAATCGGTAATACCAATTCGGTAATAAGGAATACCTACCCAATCATTCCTATGGGCTTGGAGGCCCATAGGAATGAATCTAAAGCCATTCTATAGTAGCGATTCGGTATTACCGAATCGGTAATACCGGGAGGTATTTCAAGGGTGCCAGGGTGTCCAAAGGACACCCTGTTGCACCCCTGAAATGTGCCTGTGTGCACATGTGGCGCACATACATGCCCTAAGGGCATGGATGTGTGCCACATGGCACTTAAAAAAGAATTCTAAAGTGAATTTTTAAAGGAATTTGTTAATTACCACCAACTTGAAGTTGGTGGTAATTAACGGATTCTTAAAGCACATAAGCACTCTTTTATGTGCTTTCTACATTGCATTTACCGAATCGGTAAATACAGATTCGGTAAATACTGATTCGGTATTTACCAAATCATCACCTACATTAGGAATGGCTAAATATCGGTCGGTAACCCTGAAATTGACCGAATTTCGGGGTTACCGACTGGTATTTAGCCACCTACATCTGGCCCCTAGTCTTTGTTTTTGTGCATATGGGCGTCCAATAAAAAATAAATAGTTAATAGCCTATGGTTTGGTGTCACTGAACCTGCTGCACCAGTTATGTATACGCATAAATCTGAAGTGTGAACCATGCCGAACCTGTTAATGGGGTCTCTGCTAACATTACAAGGAACAATTTAATAAGACTCCCGGCAACACTAAACATACAAATTAATCACAGTAAACAGAGCAGTAAGAAAATTAGTATTCAATCGTCATTAATGCAATAAATAGCTATGATTAAGATTTTAAAGCACTAGTCCTACCCATTCCTACAGTTTCAGGGCTAAATATTAAGCAAGCTACCCCTAAATAAAGTATACTATTTAAATCTGCTCATTAATAGGCACACTAGCATTAGATGTGTTACTAATTAAGTCCTAGGAAAGGATTTCTTAATGAGAAGTTTCAAGGAGTGCAGCAATTTAATTGGTCTATATCCGTTATGTTGGTGCTTAAAATGCATATGACCACTGTTTGGCAGGCCCCACTGTTCTATATGTCTTGGTGTCACTGCACCTGCTGCACCAATAATGCATACATATAAATATAAACACTGAAACATGCCTATGTTCTTAATAGGACCTCTGCTAACATTCTAGTGCATATTTTAAAGCCTTCAACCCCGTCATAACATATAGGGGAAAAAAGCACTGTGCTAAAACAAAGCATTAAAGAAAAACTTGTGGCTATAAATGTAAGCAAGGTTTAGGTTCATTGCTTTTAAAATATGCACCGGTGTCGCATACGTACAAGGTGCGCCCAATCAAGAAGACATTTCCTGAAAATGTTAAATAGTTCGTACATTTAGCGATGAGTCAAGACTCAGGATGAATTTGTGTAATGCTAGCAAATAATATCAAACTAACATCGCACTGTTTGTGGACACACTCTGTGTCTTGGTGTCACTGCACCTGTTGCACAACTGATGCATACGCCAAAATGTAACATCTGTGTCCTGGTGCCACTACACTTGCTGCACCACTAATGCATACGTCTAAATAGTGTGAACTATGCCCATGCTGTTAATAGGATCTCTGCTAACATTACAATGAACAATTTAATAACAGCCCCAGCAACACTAACGATACAAGTTAAGTCCAGAAAACGCAGCTGTCAAAGAGCTAGTATTGAATCTTAATTAATTTAATAAAAAAGTATGTTTTAGCCTTTAAAGCACTACTCTTGCCCATTCATACAGTTTCTGGGCTACATATTAAACAAGCTACCCCTAAATAAAGTATCTTTTTTAAAGCAGCAAATTAATAAGCGACCTAGCATTAAATGTGTTACAAATTAAGCCATAGGAAAGGATCTGTTAATGAGACGTTTCAGGGAGTGCAGCAATTAAGCTCATCTGTATCTGTTGTGCTGGTGCTTAATATGCATACAACCACTGTTTGTCCAGCACCTCTGTCTTATGTGTCTTGGTGTCACTGCACCTGCTGCACCAATAACGCATACGCATAAATCTGAACACTGAAGCATGCCCACGTTCTTAATAGGATCTCCGCTAACATTCTGGTTCACATTTAAATAGGAGCCTCGGCAACTATGAAGCATTAATTAATCACAATCCAAAAAGCGCTGGCCCATAGGCACTGCAACATAAGCATTGGCAGTTTGAGCTCCAAAACAACTTTACCAACACATTTGCACAGTTTTTATGCACACCGTAACATTACAAAGAAATATTTAATAACAGCCCCAGCAACACTAACGATACAAATTAAGTCCAGTAAACGCAGCTGTCAAAGAGCTAGTATTGAATCGTAATTAAGTTAATAAATAGGTATGTTTTAGCTTTTAAAGGCCTACTCCTACACATTCATACAGTTTCTGGGCTACATATTAAACAAGCTACCCCTAAATAAAGGACATTTTTTAATCCCGGCAAATTAATAAGCGACCTAGCATTAAATGTGTCACAAATTAAGCCCTAGGAAAGGATCTGTTAATGAGACGTTTCAGGGAGTGCAGCAATTAAGCTCATCTGTATACATTGTGCTGGTGCTTAAAATACATATGACCACTGTTTATACGGCCCCTCTGTCTTATGTGTCTTGGTGTAACTGCACCTGCCGCACCAATAATGCATACGCATAAATCTGAACACTGAAGCATGCCCATGTTCTTACTAGGATATCTGCTAACATTCTAGTGCACATTTCCAAGCCTTCTAGCCAATTATAACATATAGAAAAAAAAGCACTGTGCTAAAACAAAGCATTACAGAAAAAATTGTGGCTATAAATGTAAGCATTGATTCTGTTCACTGTGTGTTACAAATTAAGCCCTAGGAAAGGATCTGTTAATGAGACGTTTCAGGGAGTGCAGCAATTAAGCTCATCTGTATCCGTTGTGTTGGTGCTTACAATGCATATGACCACTGTTTGTCCTGCACCTTTCTCTTATGTGTCTTGGTGTCACTGCACCTGCTGCACCAATTACGCATACGCATAAATGTGAACACTGAAGCATGCCCATGTTCTTAATAGAATCTCTGCTAATATTCCGGTGCACATTTAAATAGGAGTCTCGGCAACTTTGAAGCACTAATTATTGTTTTTAAAAAAAAAGAAAATGCAGTGAACAGTTGCGGACACTGAGGGTGTGTAACTAGGCATGATAATGGTGATAACAGTCAGGCAACAACGAACGTGCATAAAACACTGCTATGCAAAAAAACTGGTAGCAACCAGTATCCATTTAATTATTCTTTATCTGTAGTTCATAATCTTAAAATGCAGATAACCAGTGATTAAGGATCCCACTGTCCTGTGTGTCTTGGCATCACTGCACCTGCTGCACCACTGATGTATATGCCTAAATCTGAAGTGAGAACCATGCCCATGCTGTTAATAGGATCTCTGCTAACATTACAAAGAACAATTTAATAAAAGCCCCGGCAACACTAAAAATACAATTTCAGTCCAGTAAACGCAGCTGTAAGAGAGATAGTAATATATTGTACATCATTCAATAAATAGCTCTGTTTTAGCCTTTAAAGCATGGCTTTTGCCCATTCCTACAGTTTCTGCGCTACATGTTAAGCAAGCTACTCCTTAATAGAGTATGTTATTTAAACCGGAAAATTAATAAGTGCACTAGCATTAGATGAGTCACAAATTAAGCCCTAGAAAAGGATCTGTTAATAAGAAGTTTCAAGGAGTGCAGTAATTTAATTCATCTCAAGCTGTTGTGCTGATGCTTAAAATGCATATAACCACTTTTTGGCTGGCCCCTCCGTCCTTTGTGTCTTGGTGTCACTGCACCTGCTGCACCACTAATCCATACGCATAAATGTGAACTCTAAACCATGCCCATGCTCTTAGTAAGATATTTGCTAACATTCTAGTACACATTTTAAAGCCTTTCACCACGTCATAAGAAATAGAAACAAACAAGCACTGTACTAAAACCAGCGTTACAGAAACACTTGTGGCTATAGATGGAAGCAAGGTTTAGGTTGACTGCTTTTAAAATGTGCACCGGTGTACCCTTCCCTAATCTGTACAGGGTGCGCCCAGCCAATTACACTGTTTCTGTGAACTTTAAAGAGTTTATAAATTGAACAAAGAGTCCAGAGCCGGGAAACTTTGTAAAATGCCAGAAAATTAAACAAAGCAATCACAATACAAAAAGCGCTGGCCCATGGGCACTGCAACAGAAGCATTGGCAGTTTGAGCTCCAAAACAACTTTACCAACACGTGCACAGTTTGTATGCGCACTGTTCAATAAATTAACCGCTCAAAATACACTGTAAAGACTAACTTTTTATAATAGACCCTGCACCACAATAGCTACAAATTAAGCACTATAAAAGCAAATGTAACAAATCCATTATTTAGCTGTAGTTTCAGACGATATTGTAACAATATTTTAATTTTAATTAAACCCACATTATGTATACTTTATGTGCTCTCTGTAACATAAACCAACAAAAGGAAAATAATCCAGGAAGCTGAAAACATTGCGTTAAACTTCCAAATAATGTGGACCCAGGCACTTTATTTTTCTTGACGAAATAACTACTCATAAAAAACAAATTGCAGCTACACTTTTAAACGTGTAGAAAAATATAAGCATATGTTTTAGACAATACGCTTTAAACAATTTAAACAAAACAATTTGCATACGTTTATTTTGTAACTGGCAAAGCTATTGTAATGCATTCCCATTTAGTTCAAACGAAAAACACAGACCGAAATTCTGCTATAGTGTGACATGTTTTCACCAGTTGGAAACAAAACCAGACCAGGCTAATTAAGTGCTTTAAGCTGTGTAGTAAAGATTGTAATCTGGTGCCTGGCAGCATCTGGGAGATGCAAAACAATGAACAGTAGGATGCTGAGCTCCGAATGGAAGTCACTGCTGAAGTAAGGGCTAAAAACAGAACTTCCCCCCTTCGCAATCGCATACTTTCAAATGCACACAAAATGCTATTACTTTGTTGTCGTCAAGAAATAAAAATAGTTCATGTTTGCCTATATTTTACAAAGAGTACGGACCCAAGAAACTCTGTCAAAAGCCGTAAAATAAATTACAAGAAAGCACTAAAAACAAAGCGCTACACCCAGGTACATTAAGAAATTAGCTTTACTTAAAATATTTAGTCTTTGTTTTTATGCATATGGGCGTCCAATAAAAAATAAATAGTTAATAGCCTATGGTTTGGTGTCACTGCACCGGCTGCACCAGTTAGGTATACGCATAAATCTGAAGTGTGAACCATGCCGAACCTGTTAATGGGATCTCTGCTAACATTACAAGGAACAATTTAATAAGACTCCTGGCAACACTAAAGATAGAAATTAATCACAGTAAATGCAGCAGTAAGAAAATTAGTATTCAATCGTCATTAATGCAATAAATAGCTATGTTTAAGATTTTGAAGCACTAGTCCTGCCCATTCCTACTGTTTCAGGGCTAAATATTAAGCAAGCTACCCGTAAATAAAGTATACTATTTAATTCTGCTCATTAATAGGCGCACTAGCATTAGATGTGTTACAAATTAAGCCCTAGGAAAGGATTAATTAATGAGAAGTTTTAAGCTTAAAATTTGTGCAGGAATAGAAAAATTAGCAAATGTGTGTGTAAACATAGAAATTGTAAAATGTTAGCTACATGTGCTCTTTTACAATCATTCCAACACATCTTAAATGCACAGTTTTAATGCGTGCAGCCTGGGAAAGCGCAAAAAAATTCGCAATGAAATACTAACAATTTTGCAGCGCGTACTGCAACAAGACCAGTTTAGAACCGGTAATATACGGAAATGCTAGAAAATAAGCGTGTGAATGTCAAAATTGTAATAAGTTATTTAAAGACGCTTTTAAACAATCCTTTATAAGCACCATGCAACCAGGGAAAGTGTCAAAAAATGTGCGATAAATACAACAATTTTGCTATGCAAGCTGCCACAAGAACAATTCAGCATGCGCAGGCAGGTATATGTTCAACTAGGAACATTGAGAGATCGGTACTTACCTTTTGTTGACGTGTTTGACTGTCTTTACTTGTGGCGCCATCTAACCTGTACATGGGCAAGGTGCAGAGGCATAACTAGAGTGAGATTTTGAAGGGAGGGCCATGCGCGCTACATCCTGTGCCTTACGTCCTCTTGTTGGAATCGGCATGGAGGGGGGTTGTGAGGCAGCGTCAAATGACCCAGATAGATCGGGATCCTAGTGTGCTTTGCAACTAAGACATCAAACACTGCAAATACAGAGCAAAGAAACTCCTTAAATACCGATAAAGAAAAATAATAAAATGAACGCAAGTATATCCCCCCCAAAAAAACACTACATAGCAGAAAGTAATAGCCATGAAAGAAACAAAAGAGTTCCAACAGAAACACTTCGGGCCACTTACTGCATGTTTACTGTAGTTAGGCGGTGCTGCATGGGCTTTCCTGAAAAAATAAAGGCTGATCTACAAAGCGCATTAGCCTGTCAAAAACGAAGACAAGAAAACAGACAAGCTCAGGAACCAATTACTAACAAACAGCTGCAGTAAGCGGAGATTCTACACATTTCCAGATTACTTCATGCCTCGTAGAGGCAGCGCATGCGCTGCCCTATGTGAGACCTAAAAAGTGAAGCTAGTAGGAGGTTTATTCATGTGAACTTCAGTCACAGTCAGTCTCCAGTCTAACTGACATATTTCAGAATCGCCAACCTTTGTATAGCCCCTGTGTTCCAGAATGGAATGCAGAACAACAGATGCTGAGCATAACAATCAAACAAAGATATTTTTTGTTCCCAGAAAGCAGACATTGCCATAATTGTCTCTGTCACTGAATGAAACTACTTTGTGTGTTGATGAGCTCCTTGTGAAAGAACAGAATGCTGTCCCTCATAGGGACGTTAGTCAAAGGCTGAAGTGGACTGACCCACTGCCCCATGCTCTGTGCTGTAGTTGGTGAGAGAAAAACATGAATGACTCATTGACAGTTCAACGGATGAAGAGGGCTGACTAAAAGCCCTTATAAGTAAGCGTGTGATGCATGTAATTCCAGTAAAATCAAAAGTTCTTGGCTAATGCAAGGCATAAAAATGAGCGCCACTATCATAAGTGTGGTTTGAACATGACAGATGGGATCAAGGAAGGGGAGGACCAGTGCATTAAAAATCTACCAAGTCATCCAGGGCAGAAAGGATGGATCTACAGACTGACTACATAGCAATTAACAATAAGGACCAAATAGGAATATGGAAACAGATGATCAATGGCTACAACTCACACTGTGCCAAGATGCAGTTTATAAGGACCTTGTATAGATGAATGAAATAACAATGTGTACAAAATCAGCTTTGACAGGATTACATCTGGGACTAATAGCAGGTAGCAGTAGAACTTGCGTAATTTATCTCGTGTCAAGTATATCTGGTGTAATTTATGGAACTGAATCATTCAAATCTTTGGTTTCTGTAGACTCTAGCCAGGTAATCTAGAAATATTGTCAATTGTATGCCAGTCAGCTTCTGGCCAGATCTCTGTACAATGTCTTCCTAAGTGGTGCCAACAAAAACCACACCCATCGCATGCACGGTGCAGAAGAGCGATGTGGCAGATTTCCATAATCCTTTCATAGTGAGCAATGTGTTAAATGTTAAGTGCCCGATTTAAAGTTCGGCTGCTGGATAAAGACAGTTAGTGTGGCACAGAACTTTACATCCATGCCCCTGCCCTTACCGTACTCATCAAATTTAGAGTTCACCACCAGCCCTCTGGGGAACTCTATGGGTTTGCATAAACCACCATTATGTCAGTTCATGCAAAGCCACTGAAAGTTTTGGTGTGCGTTCGCCTTTAGTGAGCAGGAGTTTGTTTTCAGAAAAATACAAATGAATGGTCCCAACACCATCATAGGTTTCTCTGACGGTGTGGGTGCATCACTTTTTTTATCTTTACTGTCCCTAAACTCCTGTCCTGGCAGTAATGGACAGTAAAGAAATGCTATCCAGCCACACACTCTAAATTGGATAGAAAGTGGAATGGCACCGTATTCCCTCAGTTCATTGGATTTTGGCGAACAGGTTACTCTTGGAACTAAGTCTGTTGAAGTTCGCTGAGTAAGTTCTTCTCCCCACATGCACTGAAGTGCTCTCATGATGGCAGCAAATGCCACAAATTGTCCAGGGAAATAGGTGTAACTGTAAAAGGTTGAAAAGTAAGAAAGCTTGTGTTTTCAAATAAAACACTTTTTTGTAGCACCCCAGATTTAGTTTGTGTATTCATAAGTATCAAGGAATGTTTTAGTGCAGAACCTGGTACAGCATCAGGTCTGGCACATAGGCAAACACAGTTCCTGTTCACCAACTGTGTCTTGCAGAGTCTATTAATTTGAAGATTTGAAACTGTTAATTTTTTACCAGTAAGCCAATCATAAATATTTAGTTTATTCTTTAGGAAGGCCACTAAATCCCCAAATTACCTACTGTAGCTGCACTGCTAAGTAGTAAAGAGTGTAATTTGGACCTGTTTTCCCTGACATCCTTGCCATGGTTCTCCCCAACACTTTTTTGCCTTCCAGCCTTC
Organism: Triturus cristatus; assembly: GCF_964204655.1. Taxonomy (NCBI): domain Eukaryota; kingdom Metazoa; phylum Chordata; class Amphibia; order Caudata; family Salamandridae; genus Triturus; species Triturus cristatus. Next base: position 305,748,107 of record NC_140582.1, on the reverse strand, counting down.
TGCTTTTGTTGACTTCATCTTTACTGGACTTAGCAGTCTGCACACTGTTCCACTGCTAACCAGTACTGAAGTAATTTTCCCTAGGAAAGTGGCATTCCCTATACCTAGGGCCTGTAAATGAAATGCTATTACTGAACCTGTAGCACTCATTGTGCCAGCCACTTAAATAGCCCTTTAAACATGCACCAGGCCTTTATATATAGCGTCATATATGAAGCGTCATGTGATCAAGGCCTCTTGGAGGCTGAAACGCGTCATGGCGGACACAACGGGTCTGTAACAATAAAAAAACTTGCACTGATATTGGGTCTGCTTCGTCAATCAAACTGAGGTATTGCAGTGGCGAAGACTTACGCATATATATATCATCAAACAAAGCTTCCCCAGTTTGAAGACGCACTTGAAGAGCAGATGAATTTAAAGGAAACTGGCATTTTCATCCAGATGCATTTATTTGCCTTACGCATTTCAAAGGACTCAGCTTCTTGATCACAGGCATGATGATACTGCACAGAAATAATGAAAAGGCACTCCCCTCTGCATGTCCATTTCATTTCATTTCATTTAAATCTTTATTTCGACACATTAGCATCATAAAAGATACAATAAAAGACATTCATTTCTCTTACAATTTAACATTTCCTAACACAAAAAGAATAACAGGATCAATTAAGCTAACCTATTTATATATATCCATTGCGTCCGAGTACACGATATCTAGTTACAAAATTCTTTTAACAAACACAATTTACCTGGGCGAAAATTATACAACAATTAATAACACAATTAATAATAAATACAATTTAAGAGCTATTAAAAAAGTATTAAATCACTAACCGCTAGGACATAGTTTTTTTAAAAAAGTTATAAAAAACAAAAACTTTTCTTTCTTCTTTAATAATCCTCCAGGTTGGGTAATTAGACATGCGAATTAAGTACATGATCATCCTAGTCGTTTTGAGATATTTAATGAACAATAGTTGTGCGTTTTATTTTTATTTTTAAATGTAGGCCCAACTTTATTCTAATAAAATTAACAGCAAGAAGAAATCTACTGACTCCAAAAACTATCACCTGGCTAGTGTCAGTTTTTAAAATTCTGCCAGCCTCCTTATAGGATCTCGAACCAATTTTAAGACAAAGCGGTACTATCCACTTTTTCCTTGGTATTGCATAGCTGGAGCAAAATAAAAGTATATGTAGATCATCTTCCTTTGTATCTTGAGTACATGAAATACAAAGATCACTACTTGATTTTGACCAGCTTTTTTCAAGCGCCTTCGTTCTAAGTGTACCATATCTAAATTTTAGGTACAGAGTTTTTGATAACGGCGGATGAATCTCGTCTAAAAAAGGTTCAAAAGATGCTACGTCTTTAAACAACAAAAAAAATTCAGTTAGTGGTCCATGAATTTTTATGTACACTGACTCGTAGCTCACGCGTGACCAAAATGATAATTTAACAATTTTCCTAGAGCACGAGTTCATGGCCTCAGGATCATTCCAAAAATGGGCTAATCCAATCATGCCCAGCCAAGTTCTAACATGCTTGAACCAATAAACTTTATTGCAACTATCGAGATCCATAACTTCTTTCAGGCCTTTCTTGTAGTCAAGTAATTCTGGAGTCGTCCACAGTCTGACCCACAGCAATAATGGTCTTAATATTGCATGTTGATCTGTTCGTTTCATGTTTAGATCCAGAAAGAGGGGTGTCAATGGGGTATTAGTAGATAGTTTTAACAACCCCCTAAGGAACTTGTTCTCAAGGCTTGCAAATGTACTTCTACATGCGGGTCCCCATAGTTCTGCCCCATATAATACCGCTAATTGAACTTTGTACTTGAAAATCTCTAGGGCAGGAGTTACTGCCTTGTTCAAGCATTTTTTATGTCTCTTAAGGATTGGGAGACAGTTTTGTTTAAAGACTATCTTAGTCCTTTCTAGCTGTGATCTCCATGCTAAGGATGAGTCTATAGAGACACCTAAATAAATAAAATTCTGCACATAATCAAGCTTCTGTCCATTTAACATTAGATTTTTCTTAAAATTTTTATGCGGGCTCAGTGCCATGTATTTCGTTTTTTTAGTATTAATTTCTAAGCCTTTCGAGAAACAATAAGACTGAAACCTTTCTAGTAGATTTTGAAGGCCCCGTGGTGTTTGGGAAATAAGAATGGTATCATCTGCGAACAGAAGGGACAAGACCCGTTCGACCCCCAGTCTTGGTGAATCATTATCACTGCTCTCCATATAAGACAGAATGTCATTAACAAACAGGGAGAATAAAGTCGGGGCCAGTACACACCCCTGGCGTACTCCCCTCTTTATCGGAATAGCTTTTGTAAGTTCTCCAGTTGGACCCCACCTAACCTTGGCGTAGTTGTCTGTATGTAACCCAATGACCAATTTTAATAAATCTACTGGAAGTCCCTGAGTTTTCAATGATTCCCACAAAAGTTCTCGGGGGATAAGGTCAAATGCCGCCCGTAAATCAACAAATGCCACATACAAGTGGCCTTTGCGAAGGGTGACATATTTCCAATACAAACAACAGAGCCTTAGGACTTGATCAATGGTTCCTGTTTTTGCTCTGAACCCATCAAGAAAAACCTCTCTTGAGCCCTTCTCCCTTTTGTTACCCTTGGCCACTGTTTCCCAAAATAACTTTTGGTCCTTCATTTTAGCTGCCATCAGCATACAGGACCATAATTCCTCGTCCCATAAATACTTTGCGTTGGCCAGCACCTTATTGTATAATTTCCTACTTTCCTTAATTGCCAGTGAGTTTTTGGGTTTAACCGAATCAATCAGAGCTGATTTTGCTATTCGGCATTCTTTATTAAGCCATAATTTACCTATAGGCTGTAAATTCACAGCACCCATCCCTTTTTTTGGTCTTTTAGTCATAAGTTCTAATAATTATTTAAAGAACTCTCTATGTGGTTTAAGAAATTGACCAGGTTCGCTTTTAAAGGGATTATAGGTATCAAATATATTGGTAAGGCAGCTATAAATATTTGCCACTAACTCTTCTTGTTCCAGGATATATGCCCATTTAACAGACCGTCGATTGTTGCTTAATATGACATTATCTGGGGCTGCTTGGTATCCTCCCTCTTTGGCTTCGAGCCCCATTATTAAGCTCTTTACAAAACTAATTTCGAGGGAATGATGATCACTGTCAGATCTTACTTTGACCATCAGGTCTTTTGTATATGGCCACAGGTCCACGGAAACTAGGGTGACCAACTGACATGGGTGCAAATTCAGGGCAGTGAGTGTAAAAAATCAGGACAAATGGTCAAAATTCAGGACAAAAATTCAGGACAGGAGGTCAAAATTCAGGACAAAAGGTAAGTTTTACGGACACATCTGAGGAGGTTGCACAATAGTATATAAGTAAGTAAATAGACAACCACTTAAATACACGTCAATATAAGTTTATATTAGGTTGAGACAATTGTGCACTGCATGGTTTTTCAGTAAGCTTTAAGCAAATGTGCAGGTCTTTTTGTGGTAACAAAACCGCCCCCACCCCACCTTTCCAGCTCCCAGAGGAAACGCCTGATGCCCGGTCCGGCCAGTCTGGCCTTGGTACCACCCTCCAATGGCGCCCCTCATCTTCACATAGAGCCTCTCTCATGTGTATTTAATTTCTTCAATAGTGCTACTCATCCCAAGTATGTGAGGCAGAGTGTTGGAGTGCGTTACAACACACACATATTATATAGAGACAATCACTCATTTAAATGTGAAAGTCAAGGTATAGGAAATGTTGCTTAAGATAATGGGGCTTACAATGTGTAATCATACTTTCATCCATGATTCAGTCTTTCACCATTCATTCTGTCCTTCCATCTGTGTCCCCATCCATGTCCATATTCAACCATTTACAAACATATCCTTCCATCCATCATTTCACTTATCCATCCCTCCATCCACCCTTTTACTCATCCATCCATTATCCATCCATCTTCCCTTTCACCCTATCTATCCGTACACTCCTCCATCCACTCTTCCACCCATCCATCCATTCACTCATCCATCCAGCCATCCTATCACTTACTCATTCATCCACCCAGTCACTCATCCTTCCACCCATTCAGTCATCCATTTACCCATCCTCCCTTTCTCTCTCAATTCCCCTTTCACTTAGCCATCCATCCTTCCATCCACCCACCCATCCACTCATGAATCCATCCACTGAACCTATCAGTCATCCATCCTTTCACTCATACATCCATCCTTTCTCTCATCCATTCACCCTTTCACTCCTTCACTCATCTATCCATCCTTTTGTCCATCTACCCGCCCTTTCACTCACTCATCCAACCTTACATCCACCCTTTCACTCATCCGTCCATCCATTCACCCTTTCACTTATCAATTTATCAATCCGCCCTTTCACTTATCAATTCATCAATCCATCCATCATTTCACTCATCGATCCACCCATTCACTTGCCCATCATGCACCATTTCACTCATCCATCATCCATCCATCATTTCACTCATCCATCCAGCCATCCCTTCACTTACTTACTCACTCACCTTTTCACATTAATTATGAGCTGAGCCTTTGTCTGCAGAGTTGCAGACAGAAGAGACCCATCAAGAACTCTACCCTCGCTGTTGTTACTAAAGCAAGGGGTGGGGCGGGGCAGGGTTCACTATGCCCCTGCACATAGGCAATATGAAAAAGTGGAAGGCATGAGTCATGCATGATGCACAGTGCCTGGACGTGGGGCGACTGTGACATGGTGTTGTTTCCAGAGCTTTAAGTGGGTGAAAATACTAGGATTCTCTCCAAAACGGAGTTTGATATAATTAAGGGCATGGCTTAAAACACATGAGCTAAAAATCTGTGCTTAGTAGAACGTGCCACCCAACTGGTATTTTTGTTGCTTCTGTCATTGCCTCCAGATATATAATACAACAAGTAACATTACACCTAGAACAAGTAAACGTTACACCTACAACAAGCCAGAACTATTGGCTTTGTCAATAGTTGTTAGTTGCATAAAATAAAACAGCAGCAACCATGGCTTCATTGAATATAATATTGAAAATGCGTCTGTTCTAAACCGATGAGACTCGGAGAACTATAATCCTTCCCTTTGAACTTCTTTCACCGCCTTCCTTTGGTTAACGGGATTCTCAGGTAGCAGCAGCATGGGCGTTTTTGCACTTCCAGGTGACAGAATGCCCTGCCCTAGACCGAGGTTGGAGGAGGCCACCACATGCTGTGCCAGCCCAGACTGACCCATTGTCATTCTGTATGTGGCAATCAGCCCCAGACAAAATGACAATGGGCAGGGTGGGGCTGCTCTTTGCTCAGAGGAGTGCGAGGCGGCCCCATCAGGGAGCTGAGGCCTTTCACAGGGGAACAGCTCTGTTCCCTGAAAGGCCCAAAATTACGGACAAAAGTCGTCCGTAAAAGGGATCCTAACGGACAACGGATGTGAGGTCCAATTTACGGACGGTCCGTGAAATTTACGGACGGTTGGTCACCCTAACGGAAACAATAACATAGTCAATTATACTTTGACAATTGCGTCTCAAAAAAGTGGGTGCCTTGGGACTATCAGATGGAAAACGCCCATTGCATGCCCTCAGTCCATGGCTTGCCAGTACCCTTGTGATTTGAAAAGCTAGGGTAGTACCAGCAACCACCCCATTACTAGATAAGGATGGTATACCGTTAACATTATCTTCATCCTCATACAAATTATTCATTCCAACAATGGGCTCAAAATTGCAGTTCATGTCCCCACATATAATCGTGCTTGTTTCCGGGTCCAGAGTATCCAGTATTGACTCTAGTTTGTCAATACATAGTGACTCCTTGTAAGATGGGCACGTTCGATTATATACGTTAAAAAGATGGATCACCCGTTTATCAACGGTAACCATTTCCAGTCCAAGTATATCTAAAGGGTCAATTCTTAGTTGCTGGATGGCTATATTAATAGACACACTAACCCATATTATTAACCCTCCTGAGGGACGGCCTCTTACTGATGGAACTGCATCCAACTGGTAAGTTCTAAACCCAACTCTGTGCATGGATTTCGTAGCCCATGTTTCTTGTAGAACACAAATATCAAAAGAATTTATGTAATGGTTCCAATCGGGGTCACTTATTTTTTAACCCACTCCTGCAACATTCCATGACACAATCTTGGCTAAAGAGGGGCCTTGATTTAAGCTACAGCTAACGGCTGATGAGGTTTTACTTGGCCTCTTAAGTACTCCTGACCTGGTACTGTTCTGTTCATTCAGCTCTGGTTGCTCTATTCGGTCAACTTCAAGTATTGGTCCTGGGACTTCCTTAAGTTTTTTTATAGATATGATATTTTCCCCCTGTATACCGATCGATAGCAATCGAGGCAAGCCATCTTGTTGATCAGATGACCTGGGTGGACTAGTAACAGACGCGACAGGAATGACCGGTGAGACGGATGGGCAGAATGTAAATTTATGTTCTTCCCCATGTACTGAGAGTCAATCAATAGCCTCCAATCCACTGAACCTATTGTAACAGGGGATGAAGGGTTGAACAAATTGCGGGCCCATCCATTCTCCACGGTACTGCATACTGTCATATTGAGGCCCTACGATGTATTACAGTCCAGCCGTCCTCCCCCTCCCTTTCCCAACTATTAGAATTTGAGTCCCTATACAACTCCCGCCCAGTTCCACCACTATCTTGGTTTGTGTCCCTGGTCCAGCTCCATCTATTATTAGGCTGTTCCGTTAGCGTATAGAAATAAGCCAGGGGTCTTGCCAGAATCGATGAACCGTTTTTTCTAGGCACTCCCAAGCAAATATGTCCTACTGACCGAGGGTCTTCAAATGACACGACCACGCAGTCCCCTTGTATTCTTTTTCTATTGTAACCTACCCAGGGGGCCCTCTCTACCATTAAGATGTTACTTCTTGTTGTTGGTGGTAATGGATCATTAATATTTAGCCAATGTGACACTTTGTTTTTGAGCGCCCCGTACGGTTCTAAAGTTGATGGGCCTAATTCCGGAACCCCAGTTAGGATGACTACATAATCACATGCTTCTGGGGGTAGATTAATATTCCTGCGCTTTTCTGTGTGCGTTTTATCATTATTTTGTGTAGGTATACTACTATTCCATGTGTCAGAGGAGACTTTGCACTGGTTTTACCTACATCGGTATTGGTAGAATTAGATTTAGGGACCTTAGAGGCTGAATTTCTTCCTTTTTCCATTTCGTTATCAAGTGTTTTTGACGTCTGTACTTTACTAATAGGGGCTGGTACCTGAATTACCTTTTTTGACTGGCTAGTGTAATCATTTTTTTTCTCTTTCTTCAGTTCTATAAGTTGTTTTTCTATCCCAGCTAATCTTGCTTCTATAGGAGTGAGTAGGGTCTTAAGTATTTTTGTCAAGGAAGGTATAATTAGATCTTCATTCCCTATACTTATACCTGTACTAACAGCTGATGGATTATCTGATAGAATGTCAGCTAAGGAATTGTCCATAAGACTGTCATCTATAATATTCAATGGTAATATTTTAGGGACAACCCTTTCTTTCCCAAATTCATGGCCCTGACTTTCCCTTGTCGCTCTTACATTGACTATATTATTTTCATTACACTTCCCTATCTTTGCAGCTTTGGTGGTTTTGATAGCGGGATATTTTTTATAGAATCGCTTACTTGTTCTTTTTTGGGGGATAGCTCCCTCCCTTTTCCCTCTTCTTAAGATATTGTTACTATCTGTCTGGCTATCGAGCTGTGGGGCTAGCAAGGTGCTTTCTGTGTTTACCAAACCCTGCGAGTCAGGAACACTACAGTCTCGTAAATCAGAATGTGCACTGGTAGTACTATGGACCACCGCATTAATATGTAAGGTGTTAGAATTGTTTAAAGTGTTATCAGGGGTCCGTACTGGGGTTCGAGCTGTAGCAATATGGCCCATAGAGGACCTTTAAGCTAAAGCGAGATCTTGAGAAACCCTTCTCTCCATAAGGACAATACCCTGGTCTATTAGTGTGTTGGTGCGTACTATAAAATCATCTAATGTTCCTGTTAATTTTGAGCTACCTGCCACAGCTTTACTACTTCTTGCTTCGCGTGAAGTCATATCAATATGATCTAAATAACAAGACACGAAATATATAAAAAAAAAAATCTATTTTTAGATCTTTTGAACTAATAGCTATGGCAATAATAATAGCAATGGAATCCCCTTTAAATGAATAATGGTGGTACACCAATATCTAATATCTTCTAAACAATTCTTTCCACGTCTAAATATAGGCACTAATGTATGACAATCCTATGATGAAAAATGTTAAAACAGGCTTGCTTACAATATCCGATGATCATATGATGGAACAACCAGAGTCCCTGGCCCAGTCCAGTCTCTTCAGGCCTCTGAGGGCCTAAGAGGGCCCGCCCTTTGCCCGGGCTTAGCCTGGCGTGTCCCGCGCGCGTCCCGCGGTAAGCGTTTCCGGTGCTGATTTAAATCACCTGGTCTGCTCTGGGCGGTGTCGGCGATGTTCGCAGTGCCCCACTGCCTTATGGGAGATGTAGTCAGGTTTTGGAAGACTGCTCGCTGGTCCCAGTGCGAGCGTTTCCCGCGAAGCGGGAAACGTGAGAGGTGGCTGCTTGTTGCGTCCGATGGGGTTTGTAGGAGCAGCCCCTGTTTCAGACTCCTGCTTTGGCCACTGCTTGCTCAGTATGTCACGGCAGAATGAGAAGGTTTCCCAAGAACGATCCTCCGGTGCTGATTTAAATCACCTGGTCTGCTCTGGGCGGTGTCGGCGATGTTCGCAGTGCCCCACTGCCTTATGGGAGATGTAGTCAGGTTTTGGAAGACTACTCGCTAGTCCCAGCGGGAAACGTGGAGGTGGCTGCTTGTTGCGTCCGATAGGGTTTGTAGGAGCAGCCCCTGTTTCAGACTCCTGCTTTGGCCACTGCTTGCTCAGTATGTCACGGCAGAATGAGAAGCATGTCCATTTAATTAGCCCTTCATGGGCCTCACAGTTGAAATCAACAAAGTGTTGCATGCTGGGATCAGTAGTGCACTTTCAAAATTCCTTTTCCTTTAGTAGGCTTCTGTGCTGTGCCAAAGTGTTCATTTCATTAAAGAGCCCTCCAGTGGCCTTCGAGATGAAAGTGTTCAGTTTAGTTTTCTTTTTTTTTGCTGTTCCCCTCAGGAAGACTTGGAGTAGTTCCATGTCCTTGTTGCCCCCTCACCTTGACCTTCAGGGATGGTGCAGTCTTCCTGCTGGACTGCCTGCTATAAATCATCAAACAAAGCTTCCCCAGTTTGAAGACACACTCAAAGAGCAGATGAATTTAAAGGAAACTGGCATTTCCATTCAAATGCATTTATTTGCCTTACGCGTTTCAAAGCACTCAGCTTCTTGATCACAGGTCTGATGGTACTGCACAGAAATGGTGAAAAGGCACTCCCCTCTGCATGTCCATTTAATTAGCCCTCCGTGGGCCTCACCGGTGAAATCTACTAAGTGTTGCATGCTGGGATCAGTAATGCACTTTCAAAATTCCTTACCTTTAGTAGGCTTCTGTGCTGTGTCAAAGTGTTCATTTCATTAAAAAGCCCTCCAGTAGGCCTCCGAGATGAAAATGTTCAGTTTATTTTTCTTTTTTTCTGCAATTTCACTCAGGAAGACTCAGAGTAGTTCCATGTCCTCGTGGCTCCCTCACCTTGACCTTCAGAGGTGGTGCAGTACTCGCAGCTGGACTGCCGGCCATATATCATCAAACAAAGCTTCCCAGTTTGAAGACGCACTCAGAGAGCAGATGAATTTAAAGGAAACTGGCATTTTCATTCAGATGCATTCATTTGCCTTACGTGTTTCAAAGGACTCAGCTTCTTGATCACAGACATGATGATACTGCACAGAAATAATGAAAAGGCACTCCCCTCTGCATGTCCATTTAATTAGCCCTCCATGGGCCTCACAGGTGAAACCAACTAAGTGTTGCACACTGGGATCAGTAGTGCACTTTCAAATTCCTTTACCTTTAGTAGGCTTCTGTGCTGTGTCAAAGTGTTCCTTTCATTAAAGAGCCCTCCACTACTAAGAAAGGCCCTAAACAGCCTAAAGAGTAGGGTGCACTTTTAACTTTTCATTGTCCTGATAGTGAAAAACACTTACATTTGTTTTTCACTACCAGGACATGCCTCTCCCATAGGATATTATTGGGTTACCTTATTACATTTAATAAGTGATACATTTCAATTGGGAGCAGGTAAGAAAGTCAAGCTTGGTCTCTAAACAAATGGGGGCCGATTCACAGAACTAACTTAAGACAAAATCCTAAACTTACTACTTTTGGTATTCAAAGAAGTTAGGATTTCGTCTTAAGTTTGACTTAAGACAAACTTAGGACAGACTTAAGACAGACTTAAGACAGACTTAAGACAAACTTAAGACAGACTTAAGACAGACTTAAGACAAAATTAAGAAAAAATCCTAACTTAAGTCTGTCTTAAGTCTGTCTTAAGTCTGTCTTAAGTTTGTCTTAAGTTTCTCTTAAGTCTGTCTTAAGTCTGTCTTAAGTCTGTCTTAAGTCTGTCTTAAGTTTGTCCTAAGTCAAACTTAAGACAAAATCCTAACTTCTGTGAATACCAAACGTAGTAAGTTTAGGATTTTGTCTTAAGTTAGTTCTGTGAATCGGGCCCTTGTAGTTTAAAACCCTCTTTAATGGCAAAGTTGGATTTAGAGTCACAATTCTGCAGAAATGCACTTTTAGAAAGTTGACATTTTATTGTCCTAACCATTTGGCGCCTGCAGCCTGTATCCTGGGTCACATGACTAGGTGTAGCTGGCAGTTGGTTTCTTACTTCCAGACAATGAGACAAAAAGGGAAAAGGTGTTAGCATGATGGGCCATCTCTGACTTGACAGGGGGGAGGAACTGACATCTAGAACTCTTGCACATCACAAAGACTCTGTCTGGCACACTCACAAAGGGTTTCCCATCAGTATTTTGTGCCCTCAGACAAGCTGGGTCCAGGGTATAGAAGCAGGAAATTCCAAGCATGTCTAGGAGTGAAAACCTCTAGAAGCTTCACCTATTTCAAAGCTGGCTCCAAGTATACACATTTGACCTTCAGATCCAACTTTTCAGTATACTCCTGAACCTGTGGCTATTACAGAAGACGGATGCCATGCTGCCCTGCTGCTTGAGGTCTGCCTTGCTTGCTGAGAAGAAAGATGCAATCAGCACCCTTCATCCCAGGCTAAAGTTTCTCCAAGGGTCAGCTAACTGACCCCTGCTTTGAGCTACAGTGGCACAGAGAGCTCCAGATTCCTCCCTGCGTCTGCCCAGCTGGCCTGCTGCCTGGACCTGCATTTGGAACTGCCTAATCCCTGCTGGACTCCGCTGTAGTGATTTTCTGATCCCAAAAGGGGGCCCCTTATTTCATGAACCCTTGGTGTGGCATCGGTGGAGCTCTGTCTTGAAGAAAGGGAGAAATTCTGAAGTTTTGGGCTCTTAGTGACCACAAACAGACCAGTTTGTGCCAAGATCTTGACACCTGTGCGGACCAACAGCGCAAAGTCCTAGTAAACTTGACTCTTTGCTCTGCAGCAACCTCTAGCAACAATGGGCAACACAAGATCTGCACTTCATGCTACAGCATCAACAGCCCGCGGTCACCACCATTGCGAGTCTCCAGCAATGACCATCTGTAATGCACGATAGGATCTTCGTGCTACAGCAATGACCGTCTTCGACATCCGTCCTGCCCTTTGAGCTGCAGTAGAAGAACAGAACAAATAGTTCAAGCTAAGACTGACTCAACCAAATGCTTTTGTAACTCCTAAAATGAAATGAAACATAAAAGGAGGGTTTTTTGAATTTCCTTTATAATCAATAGAAATGTTTTAAATTAATTTCACATTTCAAAATTATTTTGCGCTATAACATTGCTTAATTGCGCATTTATATCATGGACAAATCCCTATCTGACATAACATATAATACATCAACAAAATAATCATGATCCCCTAAATTGAATCAAACAAACATACATACACTCATCAAACATTCATGGCCACTATACTCATACAAACTCCACACTGTACATACACTCTAAAAGACTTGGTCCTTGTAGCAACCTTACTTCTCTTAAAGATTGATTACAACACCATTTAAATAACAAGAAACGTTTTGTGTTTTTTGTAGAAACAATAAAGTTCCAGTATTATTTTTGAAACTAACAGAGAAAGAATTTTTATGGGTGGTGCAACACAAGGACCGATCTGGTCGACGCGTTTCGAACCGTTATACTTTGGGTTCTCCTCAGGACCAACCAATTTCTGTAATGAACAATAAAAAATGCATTTTAGGAAGAAAACTACAGCTCAAAATTTCTACAAAGCACCACCAAGACAAAACCTCACCCACCTTAGAAATTGAGATCTATCTGCCTGAATACCTTCAACTCGTTCCAAATGACGAGGAACCTAAACAGAAAACCATTTGCGTTATCGTAACTGACTTAACTGAATCCAGCTATACATACAACACAGGACAAACAACCAACTTTTGGACAACAATGGGGTGCTATAACGACTTACCGGATCAGGGGAACGTGCCCTCTTTTCCGGCTAGCAATGTTTGTTTGGCTGTCGCTTTACTAAAAACAGACAAATCAATGAACTCCGATTACTACACACGTCAAATGACGTACATTTGCCGATATTCAACCTGCTTCGAGAGTAAAAACACTTACCCAGGTGAGTTAGTGCTTTCGTCTCAAAATGAGTTCCCGCGCCGGATTCTAAAACAAAAATGAAGCAATATGAGTCGTCACCAAAAACTCCTTAACAGTCCATACTATAGTCCTCTGAGCTTACTAACTCCTAGTGTTCTTACTATTGTCGCCAGAACACTTACCGGGAGTTCACCTCTCATAACTCGATGTCTGTGTCAAACCATCCGTGAGATTCACTTAACATTGTGGGAAAATTATGACGATTTAAACCGAGCCGACTGCCGGAAGTCTGAAGATTGCTGGTAGATGTAGTTTTATCTGGCGACCAGCGAGTAATGTGTAGAAAGATAGTAGGAAGGGCGACGTGGGCTTGTGGACAAATCCTTAAAAATGTTTAGAAAAAAATATAAAGAGTGAAGGAGCTTTAACCTGAATGAGTTGAAATCACGTAATTGTCCACAGCAACCAAGTGGCTGCTGGGAAATGTGGTTTGAATCCCTTTGGAACAAGTGAGGAATTCTAATGGCGGTTTTAGATATTGTAATGTAAGCTACAACAATTCTTGACGTTTACCAAAAAGCGGAAGGGATTCCAAAAAGGACTAGCGGTGGTGTGACTATATATCAGCTGGCACTATCAGCAATCTTTCATAAAAGCAAATCCATGCATTGTTTGTTAAATCGGAAACACAAAAAACACAGGGACGCCAGTGGGTGCATCTGGACAATATCATTCTCTGATTAAACCAATGGTCTGAATATCTCTGCTACTTCATTCAGGCCGTTGATTGCCGTATTGAATTTCATAATGAGCAATGCCTCACGTTGGTTTAATCTGCCTTCCAAATCGCCTCCACGCGGGTCTCGATCAATCTTGGACAACACTGTCCATTTCAAATCCACCTCACTGTGTGACATAGTGACCCAGTGGCTGACTAATGGGGCATTTTCCACTCGTCGTCTAATCCTTGATTTATGCTGGATGATACGTTGTCGGACCTCCTGGGTTGTCTTCCCAATGTACAGCTTTGGGCAAGGACAAGTTATTGCATATACAACATTCTTCGTTTTGCAATTGCTAAACGTGTTGTGTTTCCAGTGGGTAGTATTAAATGAAAAAGCATCACCCTCAATGGTTTGTTCGCAACATATACATGTTCCACATTTGTGGTGACCAACAACTGGCGGTAATTCCAGCATGCTCCTTAAAGTCCGATGTTCCTGTTTTGGTAGAGCCGCCCGGACTATATAGTTGGCTACACTTTTCTCCTTCTTGTATGCAAACATGGGAGGGGTAGAAAATTCCTCATGGAGGTCCTTAATTAAATGCCAATTGCCTAAGATGAGTTTCCGGAGTTGGTGGCTATTCGGGCAGAATGTTGTGACACAAACAGATCTACTGTCCTTATTCCTAGGTTTTTGCTCCAACAATGTCTCTCTTGGTGTCCACCAAGCTCTCTTTAAAGAGTGTTTGAGTAGTTTTCTGGGGTATCCCCTCTCCAGAAGGCGATCTCTCAATTTGTTGGCATGCATGAAGTATTCCTCTTTTCTTGAGCAGTTCCTACGAATTCGCAAGAACTGCCCATACGGTAAATTTTGTCTCAGACTCCGAGGATGGTTGCTGGAAAAATGTAATGCCTTGTTCCTGTCTGTCTGTTTCCTGAAAAGTGTGGTTTCAAGCTCTCCATCAGAAGCCACTACCTTAACATCCAAAAATGTAATAGATTCGTTTGATGATACGCTGCTAAATTTAATATCAATAGATCTTTCGTTGAGCCAACAAACGAACTCATCCAATGATTCCTTTGTGCCAGTCCAAATTAGGAAAATATCATCGATGTAGCGCATATAGTTAGAAATGTTTGTAGCAAATGGATTGTTGTTATATATGAAATTCTTTTCATATAACCCCATAAATAACACAGCCAGCTCCGGGGCAAAAGGACATCCCATAGCCACGCCCCTTGTTTGATAAAAAAACTGCGAATCAAATGAGAAATAATTTTTGGATAGTGCAAACTTTGCCAAAGACAGAAGAAATTCGGTTGGAACTTGAACTGGTCGCTCTCTTTGACCTAAAAACCACTCCAAAGCCTCCAAAGCTTGATCCTGAGGAATCTGGGTGTAAAGTGACACCACATCCAATGAAACCATCAGTTGTTTCCTTTTATCAAACTGCACAGATGCTATTCTGTTAAGGAAGGCAGTAGTATCTTTCAAATGGTCCGGTACTTCATTGATAAATGGTTTGAGGAAAAAATCAATATATTGAGCGACTGGCTCAATAAGTGATTCACACCCCGACACTATGGGCCGTCCTGGGGGATCAAGTGCGTTTTTATGCAGTTTGGGCAAAGCATAAAAGACCGGTATTCTCGGATTCATGTTTTTAAGAAAGAGGCGTTCTTTGGGGCCTACAAAACCTTGTGAAAAACCCTCTTCGATGATATGGAAAAGCTGATCCTGTAGTTCTTTTGTTGGATCTTTCTTAATTTTACGATAGCAAGTCACATCTTCAAGCTGGCGTAATACTTCCTTCTTATATTTATTAACGTCCCATAGGACAATTGCCCCACCTTTGTCCGCCTGCTTCACCACTATAGATCTATCATTTTGCAGGTCAATCAGGGCATCTTTCTCCTGTTTGGCTAAGTTAAACTTAACGAAGCTTTTTTTACTTTCCATTGCCTGAATTCCAGATAAGATAGTTCTTTCAAAGGTGGTAATTTCTTTTGGGACCTTGGGTCCTATTGGACAAAAGGTAGATTTTCTTTTAAGTCCAGTTATTTCTGCCGTGACTGCTTCAGTAGTACCCGAAAAGAACATTTTTAGCCGGATTTTGCGACAAAACTCCATAGTTTCAAGCTTCATTTTAACAAAGTCTGTTGTTCGAGAAGGAACAAAACTAAGTCCTTTTTGTAAAATAGAAGTTTCCGCCTCTGTAAGGATTTTATCAGACAGGTTGAAAATTGACGATGAAACTAGCTCCTGTAATATTGGCGGCGTGTCCTCATTTCCCATGGTTGGGAATATCGCAACCGTCCTCTGCCTTGTCGTTGGCCTCGGCCTAAAAAACGTGCCTCCTGATTAGATGTTTGCGGGTCCTGATTCTGTTGGATTACTCTTTGATTCTGGTTCGCCCTAGTATTAGCATCTGTGGTCTCACTTGATGATGATGATGATTCCGAGAAATTAATAAATCTCTTCCGTGATCGTCCTTGATAGTTTGGAAGGTAATTTCTTGAATCATTGGTGGTATAAAAGTCTTTGTTTAAGTAGGGATAGGTGGACTCCAAAGAGAAATTCTTTTTGTCCGACTCAAATTTATTACTTTTTTGGATCACCGTATAGTCTTTAAACTCCAAAATTTCCTTCTCAACCTTTTCCAATAGGGCTTTGGCATCAGTTAAATTAGGGTTATTTTTGATTTCGTTTTCCAGGTCGGCGATCTCTTGTAGTTGTATCAATGATAGTCTATGTGCTGTCTCAACCGTTAGTACCATGAGGTCCCTGCTGCATTTCGTCTCTATGCAGCTATATCCTTTCTTATAGATTGGATCGTCGATAAAAACCACCGGAATGTTCCGAATCTGAAGCCCCGACGGAATTGTGCCTTCCTTTAGGTGTTGTAATAAAAAATGTCCGTGAAGGTCCCTGCGTATTTGTTGCTTTGAGCTGCAGTGACGGCAATCCACTGTGCTCTCCTTGCCCCTCGTGATCTCCTCCACCGGGAACTTGACTTTTCACACTGGACCTTCAAAGGTAACTATTTCAGCAGGACTAACCTGGTGCCTATATACGGCCCACGCTTTGTAGCAGTTGGCCTGAACTTGTGACTTTCACCCGGTCTTGCATGACCAGATAGCAGTGAGTGGTGCTCTGTGGTTTTAGGTGCTATACTTACCTGAAACTTTTTCAATTACATATCTCTAGTTATATTGACTGGAGTTGTGTTGCTCTGGTGTCAAATAATTTATTAATATTTACACTATTTTCCTACATTGGGGTGGAATTATTATGGTGTTCACTTATTGCTGTTTGAAGTGCTGCATAAATACTTTACGCATTACCTTTAAGTTAAGCCTGACTGCTTGTGTACCAAGATACCAGAGGGTTGAGCACAGGTTAATTTGAGGTTTGCTTGTGTTTCACTCTGAGAAGAATTGTGGTTGTTACTTGAGTAGGGTTTCATCCCCCCCCCCCAACCAGTAACCCAATTTCCTACTTTGGTGTTCAGCAGTGCGATTAGGACTTGTGCTTTTGCACTGACATATAGTGATTGTGTGTTACACTGAAAATTCCGGCTAAATAATTTGATAAAAATTCAAGTTTTTAAAGATTATCCTTGATTGACCCTTATTGCTTTTTTTCAAATTTAGTCAAATTCTACCTGACTGTCTGTGACCATACCTGCAGAAATGGAATTCAAGCTCATCAACCTGGAGACATACACAGTGTCTGACCTCAAGGAGTTCTGTAAGGAAATCGGACTTCCAACCAAAAGGGGCACCAAAAAGTTGGAACTTCAGAAAGCCTTGAGGTTCACTAGTTGTAGCACACCCAGGACATACTAGGTGTCACTGGGTGGGCCCGATGATGAAGCATGCCACCAACTAGGTTGGTGGGGGAGGGCTTCATGAATACACCAACAAGGTGCCCGTGACAGAACTAATTTGAGTACTGTAACACTTTGGTCAACTTAAGCTAGTCCTCTTTGTTTAATCACATATAAACCCTCAGGGACTCGGACTAGCTAACTAGTCCTCTCTCTCCCTCTTGTTACACGCAATTTCTTTTTGCTCCAGGTCTCTCTCAGCTTCAGCCTTCCTTTCCTCCAACTTGAGTTTGACAATCTGCAGCTTAAACTCCCATTCAGCCTTCCTGTCTGCCAGCCTCTCTGGTGACAGACCTGAGGATACACTGCTCTCCGCTCTGGGAGGGATCTCCAATTCTAGGGGTAACACATCCCCATCCCCTATGTGCGGCATCTCAGGGACCTCACCTAGGTTTTCTCCATGTCCCTTAATATCATTGTCCTCATCCCGGTAATCTGTCACTGTCAGCAACTAGTGAACCTCAAGGCTTTCTGAAGTTCCAACTTTTTGGTGCCCCTTTTGGTTGGAAGTCCGATTTCCTTACAGAACTCCTTGAGGTCAGACACTGTGTATGTCTCCAGGTTGATGAGCTTGAATTCCATTTCTGCAGGTATGGTCACAGACAGTCAGGTAGAATTTGACTAAATTTGAACAAAGCAATAAGTTTTAATCACATATAAACCCTCTGGGACTTGGACTAGCTAACTAGTCCTCTCTCTCCCTCTTGTTACACACATATATAGGCAGCGCACAGCTGCGAGAGTTTGACAACATCACCATGGCCGAGAACCATGGCCTTACCTTTACGGAGGAGGAGGTCAACGATATTCTCGCAGACCCCTCTTTTCAAGTTGATTTCAACATCGCTAATTCCATAGCCCAAATAACTGATTGGGAGACCCTCACTGAGAAAAAGAGAAACAGGATCCGCACCATCCTCCATGGAGTGATCCTAGCCCAATATGTCAAAACCAACACAGCCCCAAGAGGACTGATTGTCACCAACGCACCCAGGATCTTCCTAGATGACCCCACTTTCAGGAAGGACTGGGCCCAGATCGCCTGGCATTGCACCAGGGACTGGATGATACTAATTATAAAAACTGCCAAACGCCTTTCAGAAACCATCGTAATTGAAATCCAATTATCAGAAAGCCACTTCAAAACAACCCTGACAGCCTACAAAAAGAAATTAGATGACCAAAATAAAGAAATTAACGAGTACAAGGAGTACCTGACCCAAGCTAAAATCAAGAAATTTGAGAAAGACCTCAAAAAATGTAGCTATGCCAAAGTCTTTCCATACTCTGAAGAAGACTTTACCCCACCAGCCAATAACTCAAATGCCTCAGACTCCTCAGCAGATGACAGTTCCGCATCCAGTGACTCTAGCAATAGCTCACACAAACGAGGTGGCAGAGGCCGCCGCGGACAACGCTGGCCAAACACCTGGCAGGGAGGACCACCTGGATATTACTTCGGGCCTCCAATGAACTTTGGCACAATGCAAAACCCCTACTTCGGATACCAGCAAACGTATACACCTGGCCCCATGCCCCTATTCCCAGGAAACCATGGACCCCACATGCCTCCTTTTTTAGGACAGGGCAGAAGAACACGCGGAAGGAGAAGACACAACCAGCAACCACAAGTACACTGGGCCGAAGACGGAAACCCAGTGAGCGCGAACACTCGCCAGAAGGCACCCAGCCAACCGGGAACCAGCAAACCATAAATCAAGCAACCCATGAGTCCATGGTGTTTAACCTTTCTAGCATTTCACTGACACCCAAACAGGTCTTAGTACTAGAAAAGGGACTATCCTTCGTGCCAACGACTAGATTGGACAAATTTAAACTGCACGTGGAACTGGCGGAGTTCATGAGGAAACTAAAACTCAAGGCCTTCTTCGAGAAACCCTCGAGGGACGACTCAACTCCCAATGAAAACCCTAACATCACAGGCCTGAGGACCAAATCCACCTTCACCCCGCCACCCTCGACAGTGCCCCCAGAGATCACCACTTTTGAATTGGCTGTTTACAATGATGTCGAGAACCTAGAACCAACCAACCACTTCAACAACCTGTCGAAGGAAGACAGAGAAACCATCCAGGAACTCAAAAACAATCCCTCTATCATAATAAAACTTGCCGACAAGGGAGGAGGCATTGTGCTCTTAGATAAACATGACTATGACACCGAATGCAGCCGACTACTAAGCGACCAAAGAAACTATAAGAAACTGGAACATGACCCAACCAACTCACTACAAAGCACTATTCAGGCACTAGTGAAGACCGCCCATCAGGCGGAACACATCTCCAAACAAGAAGCAGAGTACCTCTGCCCCCAAAAGATAAAAGTACCATACTTTTACACAGTACCGAAAATACATAAAGGTATTCTCTCCCCCCCGGGCAGACCTATAGTGTCTGGCATCAACTCCCTTCTGGAACCCCTCTCTCGCTATTGCGATTTCTTTCTTAACCCACTGGTCCAGCAAACACCCAGTTACATCAAGGACACCAAACACTTACTACAAGTCATCAACAACACTGAATTCAACCCAGAAACCCAACTCCTGGTGGGCCTGGATATTGAAAGCCTTTACACCAGTATCCCCCAGGACGCCACCATCCAAGTCCTGAGACAGGTACTTATGGAGTCCCCATGGCCGCACCGCACACCCAGAGACTTCATCCTCCAATGTGCCACAATAGCACTAAAGGAAAACTATTTCGAGTATGAGGGAAGCCTGTACCTCCAAACCAACGGAACTTCAATGGGCAGCGTCTTCGCCCCCAGCGTGGCAGGACTCTATGTCCACCTCTTTGAGCAGACCCATATCACCCACAACACCAATCCCTATACCAGGAATATTCTCACATGGCGTCAATATATAGACGACATCCTTATGATCTGGCAGGGATCAGAAATAACTCTACAACTCTTCCTCACTTGGCTCAATGAAAGAGACCCATACCTGAAATTCACAAGCACCTCGAGTGCAAGCCACTTGGCATTCCTTGATCTGAACATATGGGCCAAAGATGGCCAACTGATCACTACCACCTATTACAAGCCTACCTCAAGGAACTCACTCCTCCACTACACAAGTTTCCATCCCCGCCCTTTAAGGGAAAACTTACCATTTGGGCAATTTCTGCGTATACGCAGAAACTGCACTCAAGCAACCGACTACAAAAATCAGTCGGCAGACCTGTCTAAGAAACTGGAGGAATGAGGCTACCCCCGGGCCATCATTAACAAAACCAAGAAAAGAGCCAGGAACCAAAATAGGGAGGCCCTCCTGGAAACTGTACCCAAGGACAAGAGTGACCAACCCATCACGTGTGTCACCACATTCAACACAGCCTCCAATGAGGTGGCGAAGCTCATACGCAGAAACTGGAAAATCCTAAACTCTGGACAACGACAATGGGAAACCCCTAGGTTTGCCTACAGAAGGTGCAACAACCTGAAAGACCAACTCGTGAGCACCCGCCCCAGACCCCTGACCAATAGAGAACCCAACACTATCCTGAATGCGTGGGGCCTGCCTAAAATCTTTGGACATTATCCATGCAATGACTGTAGCGTGTGCCATCTTACCAGCCATATGAAAACATTGATAATAGAACCAGACAAAGTGTGGACTCAACGCAGCCACACAAACTGTAATTCACGTAACGTGATCTACCTACTTACCTGCAGCTGCGGCCTCCGATACATCGGTATGACCGCCCGCAAAATAAGAACTAGAGTCACAGAACACAGGAGCACAATCAGGTGCAAGAAGAACATTAGTAAACTGACCAGTCATTTCATCACCCAGGGACACACTCCCAATGACCTGACCTGGACCATCATTGAACAACTACCGGAACTGGCAGTGGATAATGAGAAGAAATTACTCAGCCAGGAACAACGTTGGATATATCGCCTATCCACCCAAACCAATGGCCTCAACGACGCCATACCGTGGAATTCAGTCACACCCTAGACCTACACTAGTCACAATTACCTCGCCTGTGTACAGTGGTCAGTCCCCCGTGCCATAGTCCCTCTGTATATAGACATAGATCATGCTCCCCCTTGTGTGTACCACTAGGCTGCCATTATCATGGGCACATGCTTCAACCCCCCTAATACTGCCATGTCAACTTTAGGGCGCAGCGCCTAGCAGCGCATGCGCATTAAGCAGTGATTAACGGGCCGAACCACTCTGGGAGGCGGCGCGTCCCACAGGCATGTTTCCCCAATATTAGCACATACATAGCCAACGCTGATCCCTTTGCGCCTGCGCAGATAAGACCACGCCACACCTAACACGGGTGTTGCCCCTTTCCCTGTACCAACGGCGGCATATTTTAGTTGCTACATGTACCTTAACGCAATCGCGCTATCATACTGAGCATATGCAATAGACTAGAGTACAAATCACCTGCATTATAATCACGCATTCATACTGAGCATGTGCGAGAAACTAGTGTGCAAATCATGAGCATGAGCAACAACATAGCAATCGTGCTGATATACTGAGCATGCACGAGAGACTAGTGTGCAAACCACGAGCATGAGCAGCAACAACACATAGGGGTAGTCTTTCCACCCTTACTATTCCCACAGGTGCTCATCGTTACCTTGTTCATTCAATTCAATTTAAACTTTATTTCGGCAATAAGCCATAAAAGTCAACAGAAATAAATATAACATACATATATACAATTCATCATATAAATGGGAGAAAATTACATTGAGTTGGCGATAAAAAAAATTTCTTTTGTTTGTAAAAAACCCATAAGTAAGTACCGCAATTAAAAACATAAATAGTAATATATAAATTAATTAAAAACCAGAACAATTGATTACATGGGCTGGAGAGACAATAAGACATAAGAGAAGCACAAAAAGTGGGGAGAAAGGGGAAAACAGGGGAAAGCAGAGCCTAAATCCAAGTATTTACAGCTTGTAACTACATTTTTTCCGAATAAAATACACGCTGTATAAAAATCTACTTATTCCAAACACCACTAACTGTGAGGTGTTTGACTTAAGTATACGCTCTGCCTCTTTATAAGATCTAACCCCCATGTAATTACAGACAGGTTTGATCCAACAACCCCTTGGTTTTTTGTATTTCGGGCAGAAAAAGAGTAAATGGGCAGCATCTTCTTTGGTCCCTAGAGAGCAAAGGGTACACAATTCAGGGCCTTTTACCTTCCCCCAACAAGATGTATATGCGTTAATCTGTAAAACACCATACCTAAACTGTAAGTATAATGATTTTGCTAATGGTGGACAGATCTCATCCATAAATTGCTCTAAACTAGGAATATCTTTGAAAAGCAAAAATTCCATGGTCAGTTTGCCAGACGATGAGCTATACAATAGTTCACCGTTGACGTACGACCAAAAGGTATCCTTTACAAGCTTCCTAGAGAACAGTGTCATATTCTGTGGAGCATTCCATAGGTGTGCAAGCCCTAATCTTTCATACCACTTTGAAACAAACTTTACCCATGGTGTATTCAAATAGCCATCAATCTGCGAAAGTTCAACAAAACCACTTTTATAGACACTCAGTTCCGGGGTTACCCATAATCTGACCCAATACAACAACGGTCTTAAAATTACTTGGTAGTCTATTTTTTTAAGATTAATATCTAAAAATACAGGAACCAAGGGGGTTCTAGTTGGTATCTTTAGTAGGCTACGCACAAAGTAATTTTCCATTTTTCCAAACGTATTATTACAATAGTAGCCCCAGACCTCAGCACCATACAGTGCAGCTGATTGTGCCTTGGCTTTGTATACTTCTAGAGCCGGAGATATAGCCTTGGAGTAGCTAGCTCCGTGAACTTTTAAAATAGGCATTGAATTTTGTTTGAGGGATATGGAGCTTTTATCTATCTGTCCTTTCCAAGACAAGTTACTGTCCAATAAAATCCCCAAATAAGTAAAACTCTCAACCTGTTCCAGTTTTTTGTTTTCAAGGAACAAATTACTCCTAAGGGGTTTTTTGGGGTTTATGGACATGTACTTGGTTTTGCTAGGGTTAATTTCTAACCCCTTCCCCTCACAATATTTTTGAAATGTATCAACCAAGTTTTGTAAGCCTCTCGGCGTTTGGGAGATAAGGATAGTGTCATCGGCAAATAATAATGCCGTAACCGCTTCACCACCTAGTTTTGGGGAATCGTGCACGCAGTTACTTAGATAACTAGGTATATCATTAACATATAGGGAAAAGAGAGTTGGGGCTAGCACGCATCCCTGGCGCACACCACGGTCAACGGGAATAGCCCTGGAGATTTCACCGTTCTTTCCCCATCTGATTTTCGCAAAGTTCCCCGTGTGAAGCCTGATAAGTTCTTTAAGTAATTCCCCTGGGACCGCCATGTTCTTAAGTGTAGACCACAACAATTTACGCGGAACAAGGTCAAAGGCGGCCCTAAGATCCACAAACGCCACATATAGATTACCCTTCCTTAGGTTTATGTACTTCCAGCAGATGCACATAAACCTAAATACTTGATCAATAGTACTAATTTTAGATCTAAAACCAGCTTGATATTTAGTCAGTATTTTAGTCTCTTCAGTCCAATCTAAAAGCCTATTTAAAATATGTCTGGCAAATTTTTTTTGTAAAATGTCAATTAAACTAATTGGGCGGTAATTACTAGGATCATAACGGTCTCCTTTTTTAAAAATTGTTATTATTTCAGCCCCTTTCCAGGAATCAGGAATTGGTGTACCAGCAGCAATCGAGTTACACAGGAAGTTTATATATGGTGCCCACACTTCTACATCATGTTTTAGTAAATCGCCAGGAATTTTGTCAGGACCAGGAGCTTTGCTCATTTTCACGGCCTGCAAGGCCTGGATGGATTCTTCTAAACTGAAGTGTAAGGGGGCATTACTCGTTCCTAGGTCTATCTCATGATCCTTAAGGGACAAACTGTTCTTTTTAATAGCGTAAAGCTTGGTAAAATGATCACACCATGTATTTTCATCTAGGAAAATATCCTTAGTTGATCTACCCTTCTTATTCCCCTTGGCAATTAAATTCCAGAACGTTCTTTGATCACGTTGCTTAGATGCATTTAAGAGATCCTCCCAGATAGTTTCATCCCAGGATTTTTTTTTGCTTGGTCCATGGTTTTGTTATATATTAGTCTTCCATTTTTTATGTCTAGACGAGTACCAGATTTTACTGCCTGAATCAGCCTTAATTTAGCTTGGCGGCAGTCTTGGTTATACCATGGATTCACCATCTTGAGGGGAATCCCTTCCCTTTTACTGTCTTGTTTATATGTTTTACTCAATAGTGGAGTTAAAGCATCCAACAATTTATAATGTAAATCAAGAACGCCCTGAGTACCCACTATAGGCAACTGGGGTGTTCCTATCATTTCAGAGAATACATTATAGATCTTTTCCAATATTTTTTCCGACCCCAAAATATGTGGCCATCTTACCGCACGTCTATTGTTATATATTTGTAGCTCCCCACTGAGTGATGATGGTAACATTTCTTCTTCTTGTCTATTAATAAATGGGAGGGGATCTAACCATAGGTGGAGAGGGAAATGATCACTCTCTGTCCTTTGATCTACCTTAAAATCAGCTATTAATTCCCATACGTTCCGGGATGCCATTATGAAGTCTATGTGTGATCTATATGTTCCCTTAAAATAAGTCGGAGCTGCTGGTCTATCCGAACAGAAACGGCCATTACAAGCCCTTAAGTCGTGCGCCACAGTCAATTGCAAAATTTGGAAAACAGCTACAGTGTTATTAACTGGGCCCACTGATTCTAGAGGTAAAATATCATTAACGGCGTCTTGTTCATCAAATATTTTTTCCATACCTGAAACAGGCTCATATCTACAATTAAAATCCCCGCCAACTAGTACCTTTGCATTATCTCCCAATGTATCTAAAAAGGAATCCAAAATTTCTATCGTTTTAGATTCCTTATGGGATGGATATGGTCTATTGTATATATTTATTAAGTAAATGATTTCTTTCCTTCTGGTAAGAATTTTAATGCCAAGTAGGTCAGGAGGGGAAATGGATAACTGGCTAGCCTCTATTTCTAGAGACACTTTAACCCAAATAACCAAACCCCCTGATGCTCTACCTCTGTTGGATGGTGTTGCATTTAAACAATATGTTTTATAACCCAACCTGTGGGGAATTTCCACCATCCATGTCTCCTGTAAGAGTATGATATCATAATCCTCTATATATGAGGACCATATCTCGTCCATTAAATTCTTAGCTAACCCAGCTATATTCCAAGATAACATTCTAATACGTGAATCCTCTTTTGTGTTTGATGAGGCTGGGCCTACTGATGTGATTTCATTCCCTGTATTGACCTCTAATATGTCTAAAGGATTTGCCATATTAGCATGATTCGCAACTTCAATATCATCCTTTCCCTCCCTAGACATTATATAATGCTTGTCAGTGGCCCCTGAACTAGCAGCCTCGCTCGTTGGAGGATAGAAAGATAAAAACTTATTTCCCAGCTTATCTAACGCAGTAACACCGGGGCAAGTTGGTATTGTAAGGGTTGAATCCAATTGTTCAACATTCACACCTGAACCCCTTATCAAATTGTCTATTCCTGTGTCTGTGATTGATTCATTTGGATGTAAATGTCAATCATTTTGGTCTAGCATACTCAATGCTGAGAATCTATTTTCAGTTGGGATGGTAAAGTTTATATCTCTGCTAATGAGCAAGGGTCTACGAGTGTTGGGTAATAATGGTAATAATGGTACTCTAGACAAATGCCTATAGAAATACCCCAGAGAGTGCACTCCCACATCGAGCTCCCCTATATCCCGGGATGCTGCTCTTAAAAGGACGGTTGCAGCGTGCTGGGGGTATCTAAAATTTATAATTATACAGTCCCCCTTGCATCTTTTTCTTGCGTTACCAATCCAGGAAACCCTTCTAGTAGACAGAATGTCATCAGAAAAAAGTGGGGGAAAACCACAGTTTTTGTGTAGCCAAGCAATTGATTTCCGTTTAAGGGAATCGTGGGATTCCTCCCGATGATTTGATATTGATGAATCTAGGAGTGGGACATTTGAAAGGACTACAACATAAGGTTCACAGTCAGGCGGGAGGTTAATGTGGTTTGGTCTATGGCCAGAAGTAATGGTCCTCTCGTTATTAGATGGAACTACATTTAACTGAGAGGTACAACCAGCCGGATGATGTATCTCCCTGGGTAAAGATTTGAATGGGCTCTTCCCTCTGGTTATGGCTGGTTGAGCCTGGACTGTTGAATGTATTTCTGATTCAAGGATTGTTGCAGTCTTATCTTTCCTCCTATTCTCTAAAAGATCGCCCAACCTAGATACCTCCATAGATAAGAAATCAATTTTTTCCAAAAGGGGTTTGGTCACCAAGTCTAATTTTGATTCAAATAAGCTAGTTACCTCCATGGTTAAAGAATCAATTTTTTCCGTGAGAGGCTTAATTATAAGGTCTAATTTATCCTCGAAAATCTTGGCAATATGACCCAAAAGATTATCATTCCCATCACCCTTGCTAGCTGTGTTATCAGTAACAGTCACAGTATTTCTATGTCTTTGGTCCAGCTTCAACTTTGGGTGAGCATTTACCCACTTTGATAGGGTTTTCCTGCATTTTCTTACAGGTCTCTTAAGGGGGGAAAGTAATGGCACAGGTTCACTAGGTAACGGTACTTGAGTAGATGCTTCGTGATCCAAGGAAGTGATAGTCAAAGTTTCAGAACGAGAGGTGTCAGTGCTGGTTAAATCCAACATAGTTAGATCACTCCCGATATTAGTATCTATAAGAATGGTATGGTCCGGAGTGGAATCCTTCCCCAGTGATTTTCGTCGGTCATTGTTTATCTTGCTCACCATTTTGACCAGATAGTTGTCCAAAGTGGAATTCTTTGTGGCCATTCTGGGACTCTAGTATAGGAGTAAGAAATCAGTACTATTTAAAAAAATAATAGAACGCAAAAACGTTAAAAGGAAGAATACCTATCTCATTTCAATCACAAGTTGTTACAGTACTATGATGGGACAGCAACCCTGATTCAGTGAATGTTCAGCTGGATAACGCCTTGATACAACTCACGTCATCATCATCGTAGCACCGAATGATCTCAGAAACCTTGATTTAGGGGGGTGGCCCGTCCCGACCTCTTCCGGCCTCCTAACGGCCACACAACGGCCCGCCCTTTGCCCGGGCTTAGCCCGGCGTCGCCCGCGCGCGTCCCGCGACGCGGAGGAAGCCTCTGCCTTTTGAGCGCCTCCGGGCGCGAAGACAAGCGGAAGTGGCCGCTAAGCAGACTGGGAGCTGTAGTCTCCCCCTGTCACGGGCGCGATAGCGTTGGGCGCCGACAGAGGGGACAAACAGCGTGGGCACCCCAGGAGCGGCAGAGCAGCAAACAAATCTCCAACAGGACCTCCGGTGAGTAGTAGCGACAGGAATTGCACCCCCGCTCCACCGAGGGAGCCTCTGCCTTTTGAGCGCCTCCGGGGCGCGAAGACAAGCGGAAGTGGCCGCTAAGCAGACTGGGAGCTGTAGTCTCCCCCTGTCACGGGCGCGATAGCGTTGGGCGCCGACAGAGGGGACAAACAGCGTGGGCATCCCAGGAGCGGCAGAGCAGCAAACAAATCTCCAGCAGGACCTCCGGTGAGTAGTAGCGACAGGAATTGCACCCCCGCTCCACCGAGGGAGCCTCTGCCTTTTGAGCGCCTCCGGGCGGGAAGACAAGCGGAAGTGGCCGCTAAGCAGACTGGGAGCTGTAGTCTCCCCCTGTCACGGGCGCGATAGCGTTGGGCGCCGACAGAGGGGACAAACAGCGTGGGCACCCCAGGAGCGGCAGAGCAGCAAACAAATCTCCAGCAGGACCTCCGGTGAGTAGTAGCGACAGAAATTGAACCCCCCTTGTTAACCATAGTATAAAAAGCCCACACGCCGACAGGCTCATTCTACCGGAGGACGACGGCGGGACAACAGGTACAAGGCAGGCACTGACCAGAAAGACTGTGAGTGTGACAAACCTGACAAGCCTCCAAACAACAAACTGGGTAAGCGCTTCTTTCCTCACAGGTCCCTAACCCCTACAGCCTATCTCTTTTTCTCCCATAGGGTCATCCCCTTACCGCTTCCCTCCAGGAAGCCTTGGCTAGTAACCCAAAGCGTAAGAACAATTTTCTTGCGCCCTGCCACACTAAGTCAACTCCTTTCAGTGTGATTTCCGTGTTTTAGCCACACCACGCTCCTAATTAGTCGCGTATTTTCACTCTGATGGCACCACCAGTACCATCACACCTAGCCGACTATAGTCCTCTCACCTTGCACTATAGATCCGGCCACCTAAGCATTGTTGACCATATGTCTAAATTGACTACTGACTCTCTCTGTAAATGTTTTGTCCGTGTTCTTAATGTTTGTTTTTACAGATATGCATGAGAAGGGAATCCCCCTCTCACATATAGAAAAACGCCTTAGTGAGTGTATCACATAGTCTGTACCACAACACTAAGTCTGTTTTATTTCACCACACCTTTTTTTTAAAAACGGTCCTGAGGAAAGCCAGAACACTCTAAGGCACTGGCTGAAACATGTCGACCATCTGAAGGACGCAGGGGGCAGTAACTCGCCACCCTCACGCGCCCTGTAGCCTTACTTTTAACCGCTGGTGACGGCCCAGTTATTAAAATTTAATTTACCCTCGGGTAATGGGACCACCACCAAGCCGTTTTAAATCACAACTCACCCAACCTCACTGCACTCTCAGCAATATACCAGCTCCGCTGTAATCAGGCGTCGTAGCACACCCGGGACATACTAGGTGTCACTGGGTGGGCCCGATGATGAAGCATGCCACCAACTAGGTTGGTGGGTGAGGGCTTCATGAATACACCAAGAAGGTGCCTGTGACAGAACTAATTTGAGTACTGTAACACTTTGGTCAACTTAAGCTAGTCCTCTTTGTTTAATCGCAAAAAGAAATTGGCCATGGAGGCAAGGAGAATGGCCCATAAGCTGTCTCAAAGAGCTGGCCATCAGAGCTAAACAATTGTAGTCAAGCAGCAATGGTGACAGTATACCCACAGTGTCCTCTAGAGATGAAAGGATCTGGTGTCTAACTTTGCTGTAGGGGATGGCATCGATAAGTGCTTTGCGTCTGCGCAGTGGATGCGCACCAGGCGTGCCACTGTCGTGCCCAAAACACATCTAAGGTAGAACCATCTGTGCCCGTCCCCGCCGGGTCACACGAAGCACTGAAACCTTTGCCCATCTCTCGTCATGAAAGCCTCCCTCACTGAGGTACTCTAAAGAGGAACTAACGACATTTAACATTGCAGGTAAGAGTACTTGATGTGCCACTTTCGTACCACATCTTGGTTCTGCTCACTGTGCCTCTTACAATCTTACCCTCACAAATGACATTATCCAAAACAGGAATTCTGGGAGCCATGACTCAGCCCCTCGAGTTGTCTCAGTCTTTTAGGTGTACCTTGCTCAAAGCAACATTATTGGTTAAGCACAAATTGGACTTCGCAGAATTTTTGGGAGCACACAAGCCTGACATTACATTTGTTACCGAAATCTGAGCGGACCAAACATCTGGCCCTGATTTGGCCCAAGCAATCCCAGCACGATACTCGATTCTTATATCTGATAGAATCGGAACGCGATGGCAGGGCTGGCTATTGTCTTTCATGAAAATCTTTTGCCATTATGTTCATGGGCCGGGAGCAGTTTAAATTGCAAAACCTTCTCATTTCAAATAGAACTCACCAAAAATTTTACTTTCAAAGGTTACTAGTTTACCACCCTCTAGGCATTAGACCTTCCTTTGTAAAAAACATAAGCCCATTGTACAAATCCAGTATTACTTCCTCAGACTTCTCAATGTTGTCAGACTTCAATTTTCACCTGGAAAAGGTTAACAGGAAAGATACAGCTTCCCTGGTCGATATTCTTGATGGCCAATTTAGGCCTACATCAGATGCTAACCCTTCCTACACATACTGCAGGCCACACATTCGATGGCATTTTCTCTACTAAGTCTTTTCTTCAGGTTACAGACTTCCTACCATTACTTTGGTCAGACCACAAAGCAATAATGTTCTCTGAGTCTATTATTGAGTCCTGTTGATTCTTCTATTTAGACTGTGAATAATGATTTAAACACGTTGTAGGGAGAATCAGCGAGCTCTGACAGAACATCAGGTATTACTTCTCCTTTTTTGTGTCGCAATCACAGACCTTTTGATTTGCATAGTCCTCACTGGACTTAACTTCTGAAGGAGGTTGGGTCTTCCTGTTGCTATTTATTATTTCTACAGTATGGTCTTAAGAGTGGTGTACCTAAATTTGATTTCTAACTTGTGAGTTGGTGTCAATTAATGGTCCTCGTAGGACAGCTAACGTGGAGTTTGGGTACCCTAATTTCCACAATATCAAGTATTTCAACTTGACCTCTGCGCACTATATCCTTCTAGCTGTTGCTATATCATTTTAAATCATAATCTAAATGCATTACTCAATGACACAGTTATAAGACAAAACATTCAAAACATAAAACTTCATACAACACAAACAGTGTTTGATGATCGCTTCCTTTTATGGATTTTTTTCCGCTATGAACATAGATGCTTTTCTTGAGGCACAATATCTTTCGAAACAGTACCAGGACGAAATCGCACCAGGTTGGGTTGAGCTGCGATGGACTACACTAGCAGGAGCATTTTTTGAAGGTTTCAAAATTGAGGCGTTTGTGCTACGCTTATTTAGCGTGCTGGTTTGCATACAAGAATTCTGACTGTAGTCCCTGAGGAAGGGCCGATGGGCCCCGAAATGCATTGGGCATGTTATTAGAAGTGCAGTTCAAGCAATGGATTTCATGGACATTAATGTACAGATGTAAAGATATTGTGCCTCAAGAAAAGCATCTATGTTCATAACGGAATAAAATCCATAAAAGGAAGCGATCATCAAACACTGTTTGTGTTGTATGAAGTTTTATGTTTTGAATGTTTTGTCTTATAACTGTGTCATTGAGTAATGTATTTAGATTGTGATTTAAAATGATATAGCAACAGCTAGAAGGATATAGTGCGCAGACGTCAAGTTGAAATACTTGATATTGTTTTTGTTATAAAAAGGCTTGTTTAGGCAGCACGTCAGCCTCTGCAGCATGCCATATTTTCAAAAAAGAATTCACATAAATAAACATAAAAAAGCAAATAATAGTTTAATTTGTAGTGCTCCTCTTTCAATTAATACCCTAATTTCCACCCCTCCTATTGGCAGAGAGAGATTCATCAGAGGATCACTGCCTCTGTGGTAAATGAAATTGTTGCAGTTTGTCT
Source organism: Triturus cristatus (assembly GCF_964204655.1). Lineage (NCBI taxonomy): Eukaryota > Metazoa > Chordata > Amphibia > Caudata > Salamandridae > Triturus > Triturus cristatus. The sequence continues at coordinate 305,716,385 of NC_140582.1, read as the reverse complement.
AATCGTAGAGAGCCCAGTATGGTTAGAGGAGTAAGGGTATACTAAACATTTTTACCACTCTTACGCTGCCTCGCTATCCTTGGGGGGCTTTCTCTGACTGACTCTACTGGCACTTGTGTCCGCTTACTATCACTTTATTAATATTTCTCTGAGGTTGCTGTTGGGGATGCAGATTATCCACAACAGTACATTCTGTATCAGATAGCTCACTTGACATCACGTAGTTAACTTGGGAATCTGACGGTGAGGTTGCGGTGAATTGTATGACAAGGGCATCTGATCTCATTTCAGCTCCCTTGGTATCACTGCTACCTGTTTCCCTACACCTGACCTGATGCGACCTGTTGCTATGCTGTCTGATTTGCTGATGAACAGAGGTCCCTTATTATGGTAGGGATGTGCCATTTTGGATCCACTCCTTAGACCCCTTCTGTCTCCAGCCACCTGAACCGGACATTCCCCTTTTTGCTAGTAAGTAAAGTCATTCCTATACCAGTTCTAATTTGTTTGGAAAGTATTGTGTTTCTGGTAGAGTTAAGTTTTTTTTCATAATCAATTTAAAACACTAGCCATGACAATCTATTTCTGTGAGTTATTTTGTGAGTTATGGAGTTCTTGGTTTCTAATCCACACGCAATCTCCTTGTGTTAACCATGTACTACTCACCTCGCTACCCTGAGAGTCAAGTGTAAAACTGGGTGAACTTTGGGGCTACATTTTAAGAGTTCATAATAGGTGGGCCCTGGGACATTAAAGGCAACATGTGTGAATCCCGCTGACTGGAACACGGTAACTGCTGGTTGCCCAGTGGCCTGCTGACAGGTTCTGGCATTCATTTTGTGAAGTCTTTCTTAGAGTATTAATGATTAAACAGTGTGTGCTGTGTTCTATTCCTCCAGTCAAATATAGACTATCCTTGCATCTCTAGGTTGTCAACTTTTATTGTTTCCTCAATTCTCAAATATGAAAACATGTTTTCAGGGAACCACATTATTTGGGTTTCCACTCGTTTCCAATATATTTTCAGATGTTGCATCAACATAGCCTTTTCATTGGTGTAAATTTGCTGCACACTAACACATAAATGAGATGTAGGTTTGTAAATTAAGTCCTGTGTTTGTAGCATATTCACAAGCCTTTAATCTGGACGACCGCAGTCTGAATGCATTTGTCAACGGAGAGTTTCAGCAAGTCACCTCTCTAAAAAATAAAATATAATCTCAGCCTTGACATCCGTGGCGGGCCAATTGGGCCTCGCAGGAGTCTTTCACCTGCTACTTCAGGCAGCTCCCGAAGCATATTAATTTCTGTACAACCCGAGAATCCAATTAGTAGTGTGCATTTAATTTCTCTGCAGATTTTGATTTATTTCGTGTTCTCTGTCGTTAATTAACTCCGTGGCACGGCTGCTGGACAGGCGATAGCAAATCCTGCGCCCTTTCCCTTCTTACAAACTCTCCTCCCACCCACTCGCGCTCTCTCTCTCTCTGTTCCTCTTGCGTCGCTTTTTTATGACTACACCAATAATCATTTGCCGCTTTAGCGGTAGTGGTGCAGGGGCTGTCAGTTTCCTTGGCAACCAGCGCTATGGTGATTGATTCCATGCCAGCGTGGCACCGCCACAGGGAGAGCGGCTTGTGCTGTCTATGCGTTTGTAGAATCCATTTAATTAAATTGATTATATCCCTAGAAGGGACCTGTGTGGGCCAAAAAGCTGACGTACAATACCATCTTCGCATTCTTCAGCGCATGTCCCATAAAAATTCCGATACCAAAAAAATAATGATCCAATTTCATCAAAAGGAGATCCAGGAACCGCTGAAGTATGTACTACATAGCTGCACTGAATCCCATTTACACAAACGTCAGCTCCAGCAAACCATATAATTTACGTAGTTTCAGGAGAAAAACACAGACCTTTTGTTTCTTGGTGTGAAAAATAGGTGACGAGCCTTTTGATGTCTCTAGGAGGGAAAGGAGCAGGGTGACATTTCTGTGCAGTTTGTATTTTATCTGGCCCTGCAGCGTCATAAAATAATGTGTTCAACAGTTAAAACGATTATAGAGAGATTTGGAAAATGCCTTTTTTATATGCCTTCATGTCGGGATGGGTGATTTGGTCGAAGACCTTTTTCAAAGCCCGATTTGGAACTGGGTTAATTAAATTAGCGTGACTGAATTATTTATTTGTCAAAAGCCCCTGAATCTTCTTGATGGATTTGTGGTTCGGTGGCACCCCCCGGAACCCTGCCGTTATCCTTCCTCTCTCATCACTTCTCGCTCACAGAGCGTTCATCGCATCTACCAGTAGCTGCCTGGCAGAGTGCGAAGCCTCGCACTTCAGGTGCCCTGACAGCCTCGGTGCGAAGAGCCCGGAGATGAAAGAATATGTTCAGGGATTTGACAACAAGCTTAAAGAGAAAAATCTGTTGGTTGGAGGCCTGTGTATTAAATACAGAGAGAGTGGAAACAGCCACTCTGTGGAAGAAGGTGGGTGCCTGGGCGACAAATCTGTGAGAAATATTCCTTCACAAAGCTGTTCTACTTTCAAGTAAAACATGCCACAGAACCCCTTTAGGTCAGCAGTGTCTATCTGTCTGCGACCAGCGCCACGGATCTGCTTGGGACAGATACTGTACATAAGAAGACAGCAATGTGCGAAAGTCAGCTATCCACAAAGGGAACTCCTAAATATGCATGCTGTGGCGTAGCTGTCAGTGGTGCAGTGGGACTGGGGCCCAGGGATGTGAGGGGACCATTGCATCGCAAATATGGCAGGCATTCACCAGTATGCTTATTTGCTTCCTTCCTTTAGGCAGCATGGCATAGATCCATAAGTACAATATGTACCAGACGGCTCCACTTTTTCTCTTTCTGTGACGTCAGTGAAAATGGCCACAGGGTACTATATCTGATGAGTATAAAATGTGAATACTCATACCATTTAAGGATTAGCATGTCCACTTGAATGATAAAAGTATTTTAAAAAAATACAACTGCAAGCTATCTCTTCACCCCTAAAGGGGAGAACTGATATAAGAAAATGGCTTGGTTAACTACAGTAAGTAGTTAAAAAAAGGTGAACTTGCATTTTTATATCCATTTGCTAATGCATAAAGAGATTTAAAATTCAATAGCAAGCGAGATTGAGTTTCAGAGCAAGAATGTCCCGAAAAGTTTGGAAAAACAAACACATTGTTAAGTTTGTCGGTCTCCCCTTACTTTTTCCACCAGTTGCATCCCGGAAATGGTCAGAAATTGTTAACAGAGTGCCCTCCTGAATGGTAATTGTGGTATATTCCTACCCTGAGTGTTCAACTCTGTGTGAAACTGGTATGCCAACTTTTTATTTTGCACCTGTGAGTGTTCTAATGCAGTGTGTAAAGAGTAGCCTAGGCCTGTCAATGGTAATGCGAAGTCCGGAACCCGTTCTGTGCCATGGAGGGTTCACAAAGTGTGCCCTCATAATGGTTGTAGGACTACTATCCATGTCCTGAGTGAATCACGCAAAGCGTTTTTGACAGCATACTGAGTTTCTGTAGGTCAGTTGGTTGGCTAGACCTTTTTCTCTGTGTCAGGGAGAGGAAAGTCATGTGTTATGAAACACAAAACCTTATGCTGACATTCTGTGTGCATGTTGAGTACATGTATGTGCAGTGAGTGTGTAGCAGATGTATGGTGGTACGACTCTGTGGGGTGTCCATCTGAGTATGAGTACTGGGACCATTTTGGATGGTCTCTGGTTTAGCATTGCACAAGATGGAGGGTGAAGCAGCTTCTCCAGGCAGTGGAAGTTTATTGATTGCATTTGTGTAGTCTGACAGATTTAAGCATGAAAAGGCAGAAGTAAGTCCTATTCCAGAGTAGAATTGTAATGGGAACACCCCCAAATTTAGTTGGGCACTTTCAAGGAAGTAATAGTGGTAAAAAATAAACAACATTGGCAAAGTCAATAAATCTTGCCTTTATAATGCGAGCGCTAGGCTACTGCATTGGCAAAAATACAAACTGAAAATCCTGTAGTAATAGGAAACACGTCTCTTAAGGTATCTTGAACCTGATTATTGAATTCAATATTTTCAATCTTTGTGAACTGCATGGTTTATTTTTCACATTTCTTAAATGATACTCTGGACATAATTTAAAAAGCCGATTGCACGTGATCCAGCTTAAAAATAAGACAGAGAACCAGCTTGATATACTTAGAGCATTAGAGCTGTCCGAGGAAGCGTCAGCATTTAAAGGGAAATGCATGCCGTTTACTTTCCAAACAGCTAGGAGCTGGAGTAAATACTCCAGCCATTTGGTGCCTGCTTCAGCATTGGGAGCAGATTTTGGGGCCTCAGGAGAAGAGACATTTTTTCCTGGAACTGTTTTGTCTCAAACACATGTTGAGTGATTGGAGTAGCCCACTTCTTCACCCCTTTGCATTCACTGCTAAATTGTGTGCCACGTCCTGAGCTTTCAAGCAACTAGTGTAAAAGAAAGAGCTGTATATTTCGGGAGAAGCTGGGAAGGGTAGAGAGCAACTCAGAGAGGGAAGGGATATGACGGACAATGAGAAGCAGCACATGGGAATGGAGAAAGAAAACACATGCAATCCCATGGCCTACTCAAACAAAAACAAGTAATAAAAAGGGGAAGCAAAGCCCATCAAATAAACATGTAAATTTGATTGACAATCAATTCAACAAATGATAAGCAATGAGTTGATCAAAGACCACTCTAAGTGATGGGATTGTACATACTTGGTCTTCGACAGCAGTTAACTTTAAGCTGTCTGTAGGCAAGACCTAAAACAGCTGCAATCCTTAGGAACAGTCAAAACTCTTTTAAGTAGTTCCAAGAAACTTGCAACTGCTGTAGGTTACCAGGAGTTTTCTTAGAAATGAGTCTCTGATATTCACAAATTTGCATCCATGTGAGAGTATAAGGCTGCAGATGCCGATTTGCCAGTATCTTAGTGAATCATGCACTCACTGCTCATCTGTGAAAGTTTATTTTATGTTGCACTAGTGCAAATGCTCAATTTGCACATTTGGTAACATAAGGGAGTGTTACACGGGCTCTGTTGCTTCCTGTCTCTGTTTTAGGAAACACGACCTAATACAGACCTACATTGCAGTCATGGCAATCAATACAGAAAATGTATTATCATTGCACACCGGCATGATTAGAAGGACAGCCAGGAGTCTTTGACGAAATATTTCATGAATATCTTTCTGAAAATCATATGCCTTTCATAATGCACTACAAACCACACCATACTCGGTTGGTGGCGAAACAGAGTGTGTGTAATCTGCCCACTTCAATTGGAACCCTGCACGACATCTGCCGATATGTTTTATGAGAGGAGATTGACACAGCTCCATGAGGCACCGAGGACTGGAACATTGTGATGGCACCAGTTCCCTCGAATAGATTAATACAGGCAGGTTCAACAGCTGACATAATTTTCGTGGACAAAAGAGATGGGTGGAGTGATCTGGGCTTTTGTGCTACAGTTGTCAGGGCCCAATCTTTTGTGGTGGCACAGTCCTCACAAATGGCTACACCCAAGACCCATAATAGGGTAAGTCTAGAGAAAAATGGAAGACTGTGCCTTCTTGATATGCGTGTTTTTATGCTGAATAAGTTCCAATAGTTCTTTGGTGCTTTTCAAGTGCGTTTGTATTTATTAGTATTTCCATGCATGTAACAGGAACAAGAGTAGTACCGCAGAGACTTATTCAGTATACAACAGAGATCTAAACAGCACGAACCACAGAAATACGACCTTCACTATCAGACCCTTGCCTTGAAAAAGCCCTCGGCCGATGGGCCACTTGGGCGAAACACTTGTCCGCTGTCTCTTCACTACTCTTGTTAATGTTACATGTATGTATTTTTCTCTAGAAATAATTTTCGTAGCGCAGGTGTATTCTGCATGAAACGCACAACAGTGAGACACAGGACACGTGTCTCACGTGTCTCACTCTCACTCTGGTGACCAGGAACTTTGGTGACTAGGAACCCAAAAGATTTCCCAATCGGCACTTGCGTTAGGAAGCCGCTTAACCAAAGGCCACAGGTAAATAACTCATACACAACGCCCCCCAGGAATATCTCCAAATGTATGCATGTCAGCCAATAAATTAATAAAAAGAATCACATGATTTCAAAAGGATATAGCAATGAGCACTTGCAAAGCTGGTAGATCTTGCTTTTCTGAGAGTAAAAATGCTACATTGGTTCATGTAGTGTTGTGGACGTATGTTTTCGTACAATGCTTCCATTCTTTGAAACTCACTCCCTCTCCAGCTTAGATCTGCAACCCACCACTTTACACTCAGGAAACAACTAAAAACGTGGCTTTTCCAGAAATTGCAGTAAGACCGGAAATTGCTTGTGGTTGCAACCAGCGCGGGGATGATGAGCTTTATCAAGAATTAATTATTAATAATAATAATAATAATGATGGAACCTTTCTGGCTCCTGATGAACCCTGTAGAACTGTGATATAAGCATTAGAGCATAGTAAATTGACCGCAGGTTTAGAATGTGGAGTTTGCAGTTACACACAGAAGAATAAAGACATGTTATACTAAGCTTCGTGTGTGGCGTAGTCATTGATGAGCACCTGGGCTGGGGAGGACACTAAAGTGTGGTTGTTACTTTTGTGGTTTGTGTGTGGAAAGAGAGTAGGTGAATGTGACAATTAGGCAATGAGAATGAGTCAATGGCTGGATGAGTGAATAACTGCAAGTATGGATGAGTGAGTGACTGACATTGTGCATGATGATGGATGGATAGTTGGGTGCATGCATGAATTAAAGAATGGATGAGTGAGAGTACAGATTGTTGTTTGTTTAATAGTTTAATTATTTGGCAAACAGTTGATGAATTAATGAGGAATGAATGAAAGAGTGCATTCACAGGTGAATGAGTCATATCATGGATGGATAGATGAATGCATGGGCTAGATATCTACCTGCACCTATGTATTCAGCTATCAATCTGTTTAGCACACACATACTCGCACATGCTTAACCCTTCATCAGCCAATTCATTCATTCATCCACCACTTCACCAATATACATGCCACACCTTTCATCTAAGCATTTGCATATCCACCCACGCTTATTTATTAATCAAGTAATTCAGGTATCCACTCATGTATGCATTCGCAATCAGGCATCCATTGATCTTCCATCTACAGGATCATGCATTATTCATCGTCCTAGATGCTTGTGGTTTGTGATTGCAGGTGTGCTTGTATAGCATCTTATATTTGTATTTACCTCTCTAATTTTGTTGGGGTATGTAAATTGATACCTCTATGTGTTTTGGTATGCATGTAGCAAAGAGTTTGCAGGTTTCTTTTTTGTGTGTTTATTGGTGCCCGCACGTGTGTATGTAATTGTAATTGTCAATTGTACTTATACAGCACTTACTACTCCTGATGAGTCATTGGAGTGCCTTGCGGAGAGTAGCATGCTGCTCTGGAACCCAAGGCCAGAGTTAAATAGTTAGTGGATTAATAATATGTGCTTTCTTATTTTTCTAGTTGATTAGTTGTGTTAAGTATGCGCTCTTGAGCTCAAGTTTGTTATGGCCAGGTATTGCCGAGTCCCGTCACAAGAATCTACTGTGTCTCCCCAACCACGCCCCCAAAGGAGTCACATCCCAACCCCCTCTGCTCTCCCACGAGGCTTAAATGCACATCAACACAATGTCTTGGGATAGGGGTCGTAAACGCCGGTCATATTTTATTTATAATATACAAACTTTTAAGACTCCATACTTTACAATATTTACAATACGCAGAAAAGTCAGGTCCATTCCACTACATCAGTACACCAAATTCATAGTACATTGTATATACATTGATGTGGATGGCTAACCTTAACATGTGATCTAATACATAGCCATTCCTGACATAAAGTAAATTATATACATTATTGCTTTCCTGCGTATCCTAAAATGAGCCTGCGGGCAAGGTCACGACTGGTCCAACTACATGCTAGGTCCCGCCCCTCGTACCGGAGTGATCTTGCGCAGGAGGCCCAGTTCCCCAGAAGGCTGTATCCCCGGGGCACCCCCTACACTCTCAATATTATCTCCAAGGGGCTGTGCTGTTATGCCAACTCTGGCGCCCATGCGCTTGTGCGGGGCTTGGCCCAAAGGTCATGCGGAAATTCTAACCAATAAATTAAAGGCTAGAGGATATCCAAAAAATTAATAAAAAACTCACTAAAAAGGGCCAGGTTTTACAACCGAGAGTGTTTATTTGAGACCAAGAAAAATAAAAAAGATATATCGAGTGGTAGAATTGTTTTTGTCTCACAATTTTCCAATATGAGCAACAGGATAAAGAACATAGTCAATAGAATTTGGAAAATTCTTAATTTTGAGGCAGATAACAAACTGGAAAAACCTTTGTTCTCCTTTAGGCGTAATAAAACCATTCGAAACTCCCTGGTAAAGACCTACAAACAAACATACGATACTCAAACTACACTGGCAGGTGAGAAAGCAAAGGGTAGCTACAAATGTGGCACGTGCTCGATCTGCCCACAGTGTATGGAAACAAAAAGCATCACATACAACAAGAAAACCATGTGGACAAAATCACTTAATAACTGCCGCAGTAAAAATGTTGTCTATCTCCTTATCTGCCCGTGCGGATTAGGCTATGTAGGTGAGACAGGCAGGGAACTCCGTATCCGCTTATTAGAACATAAGTCTGCTATCAGAAATAAGAAAGAGAAGGCTCCACTCACAGACCACTACGGGAAATTAAACCATGACTGCAATGAATTTAAAAGGTTCATATTAGAGAGAATTACCATCAATAGGAGAGGAGGGGACCCCGACATCAGAAGGAAACAACGTGAACAGTGGTTCATGTGTTATCTTAATACAGTGGATAGGGGCCTCAATTCCAGAGAAGACTGGATGAGCATCATCACAAGATAATAGGTATTGGATACTGCCAATGCCCCTATGTAGGCACAGACAGTCCATATCTAGGGACCATATTAAGATGCCATCTAAGAATCACTTGGAAACCACTAGACCTTTGGTATCTATATTTTCAGTGGACTCGTATACCTGGTTGAGTGATGCAGTTACACGCTAAATAGCCAACAACCTATTCCCCATGGAAATTGAGACAATAGAAAAATGGTATTTGGGTAGGTGGTATGAGTTTTTTTGCATTCGCGAATTGCTGGGAATCAAAGCACACGAGATCTTTTAGAACACAACTCCAACCCGCTATAGACTATAAGACAGAGTGTGCCCATAATGTCGGGTATTTTAAGGAGATAACAACAAAGACTTACAAGACACAAAAAATAGGGGACGCATACTTTCCTAACGGCATAGAAAACAGTATGTGAGATGTGTTTTCAAATCGGAACGATAAAACTTGATAGTACAAATATAATCCTGTACCAACTTACAATCTCTGGATTTAACGCGTAAAGTTATTTATTGAAACGTTTCCCAAAAAAACGAGCAAAGAATAGCCACTAGAAGGCTATTGGTAGAATAGAACCAATGGTTTGAGTTCTACCATGGAACGATATAACTTGATAGTATAAATAAAATTCTGTACCAACTCACAATCTTTGGAATTAAATGCATAAAGTTATTTATTGAAACCTTTCCCAAAAAAAACGAGTAAAGAATAGCCACTAGAAAGCTATAGGTAGAATAGAACCAATGGATTGAGTTCGACCATATAACTTTAACGTACCACGCTTTCAACTGCGTATCAGCAAGTACATAACAAGTAAACAAAACAAGCTTTATGAGAGAGACGATAGTATTGGCCCAGGAGCAGTCACATGACAGAGGTGACCAATACGAGAATGAGTCTCTTAGAATAAATAGAAGATAGGGGGAGATAACAACGGAAATCGCAAACCGCACGAAGGAATTATCCCTGCATGGACGAGAATAGCCTGTATCTTATAGGTAAGAGAAACAGAGGGCAAAATAGATTGCGAGATCACTCGTTTTCGCTGGAATTTAGTGGAGCAACCGTTGGCTTTACTATAACTTTGCCAGTGGTTAATATAATTTAATAACCCTTCAAAATCTCTTTTCTTATTATAGAACAGGGAACTAATAAACAGAAGGGACGTCTCATCTATTGTCGGTCCCCACACAGATCCCACTCGAGCCCAATACTACAGATTGAAAGAAAAGGGACAACATGCGGGCAACATCATAACACCACTAAAAAGGTAGGAATGTACCTAATATACTGAGAGGCAACGAGATGAGTTTAGAAGGTCGTATTTGGAATGGACATGACCCTAATATGTATGCATTATAGATCAGGATATACTGACAACAGCAGCCGGGATAACCGAACTAACGAGAAACAGTTCCCAACATCCCAGGACAAGACGTAGCAGAATAATTCGATTGAGAACAGAAATAAGGTGAGAATATCTAGATCACATAACCCAAAAGTATGGGATTAAATAGTGCAGTTTAAAATACGTAAAATAGACGGGACATGATCAAATTTATATGCCTTACAGATTAGGTAGCAGCGACTAACGAAGGTATAACATCCGAACACGAGTAATATAAGAAATATTGCCCATCTATCTATATTGGGTTATAACAACAAGGATAAGAAAGAAGAAGACATTCAGGTGAGAGCATACACTATATATAGTTCAATAAATATGAACAGGGTGGGTCTAAAAGAGGAATTTTGGACAACATAAATTATGCATCTAGAGTTCAGGGGAGGGAACCTAGATACAACTCTTGGACAATGAATGACCCAGACAGAAATACAGAAAAGAGGGCTATAAACGAGCCAGTGTGGATTGCTCATAGTTCACAGTAAGCAATTAGGAATAAGGCTTATATTGGATAATTGACCAATATATAATCATAAAATCTCTTTCTCCTCTAGCCGGGAACTTAAAACTCAACATTGAATGAGAGAAAACACCGATTATTGGTCTTGACAAAGATAGCGGCACAAAGACAGCCCCATCGAAACGCGTCGACGCATAGGACAAACATAATCCAAAGAAACGGATATCCACTTGTAGAGATAAATAGGTCCAGATTTCACAAGTGTTTAATCCCTAGAATTGTCTAAACTGGATGTGTAGCATATGACAAAGTGTAGTGTCTTTTTGTGTTGTGTTCTCTCTGTTATGCGGGTTCATAATAGGGTAATGTATTGTATTTTATTTGATTTTTTGACCTTTTTATGATTATGTAAGAAATGTAACTCTGTCCCATGCCCTTTTGTATGTACTTGAAAAGTATCATATGTTCCGTGGATAAGATCCAGTGAGTAGATTAGAGCGTAATAGGGACCATTAGGAAAATCTTTTGTTTTTTAAATGTGATGAAATATATGTTTGCTTATTAAATAAATGCAAATTGCTTTTTAATCTGAATGTGTGTAATGTGCAAATACTTGGACATCTAGACTGTGACATTATAAATATATTCAAGGGATTGCTAGTAGATACTTGGCCCAAAGGTCTACCATAAGCGGAACTTCCCAGCCTACCAGTTGTAACCGCCCCCTGGAGTTCCATGAGAGACCACTGTACCCCCCCCCCCGCCCCAGGAGTCCCCATTGACAATGGTGATGCCTACTAAGGACCGTAAAAGTTGCCCACCAATCATGACCTTACCGCCACAGGCAAGGATAGTTGCCCAACTATTTGCCCCCCTTCGCATTCCAAAGGTCATGTCGTGCTCATTGCCCCCTTCAACCAGGCAAGTAGGTTTTCCAGAACAAATTAGTTTCCAATTTTTGAGAGATGCACTCCATCCTGTAAAAAGAACCTCTCCCCTCTGATGCACACCTGTGAGATAGTGTGCAATTTAGGGGATCTAAACAATTTATAAATCTGCTTAATAATTCTCTTCACTGGGTGGTTTAATGCCAATACTGACTCACCCCCTGCCACAGGAATCTGGGGATGATGTGGGACCATGCCAACACTGCCTGTGGGTATTTCCTCACCAACCACCCCATCTCACTGATCAGAGCCTCCACCAAGCCTTTTCTACCCAGATGCACCAGGTCATTGCCCCTCAGATGCAAAATTACAGCTGCTAGGGGAATGTGATTCTTATCCAGTAAAACCTCCAACATACCTCTCAACTGTTCTAGGCGCAGGCCCCCACGACCCTGCAGAGAGACATTAAAACCGGCCCTACGGGCTCTCTCATCATAATTGCCTGCAAAAAAATATTGCTTTAACCTATTTACATATGAATGGCCAACTATCCATACTTCCACTTCACCTGGCCCCCAGGCGGGTAACTAGGCTGGACGAGAATACATTGATCAGTGAACCATGGTGAGCTTCCTTCCTGCCGGACAGGACATAGAAACTGCAACACCAAAACCAAAAACAACACACCTTTATGAAACATGGCATACCTCAAAGCATGTGTAGACGCACCTAATGCTTGTAACAACCAGAAGACCAACAACCAATCCTCTGTACTGCACGCCCAGACAGGCCTCTGGCAGTGTCCTCAATGGCCACCCCAATCCTAAAAGAATGGCTATCAAATTTTGATGGATCCAATCCAGCCACCTCTAGCGCTAAACACAGAATTCTACTAAACTGAAATTTGGTAAGTGTAGTCCCATCGTCATGGATTAGAAGTGGACTCCCTAGCCCCGTGGTCTGTATGAAGGAAATATTCCAGTTTGCTAATGGGGGCAAATGCTTCCCTGTGCCTTTTGCAATATAATGTTGTCTCCCCTGCCAATCTGGTTAGTCTTCGACTTAGAGATAGATATGAACAGCGAGCCCCCCTCTATTTGAACATGCCTGAGTTGAAGCCCTCAGTGCCAATCTTTTTTATTCCTCGCCACGAGTTCTCCAACCCTGAAGTGCCGCAGAAGGCCAAGCTAAATGTTGCCCTGAAGAGATGAGCTTCCCCAGTGGGTCTACACACCTGCTCCAAACCCCCAATATTGCTGACATAGTGTTGATACTAATTGGGCGCCTGGCGTCCGGTTGGGTACCCTGCAAACGCTGCCATCACCTCAATGCTCTTTGCACTATGAAGGTGCTGGTTGGATCATTTTTACCTCACATGTTTGCAAAAAAGGAAACCACCGCCATGTGGCGCCTTGCACATGGCGCCCCCGTCCCTCAATGCCCTCAGGAATGAGACGACCACTGATTACTCATGCCAAGCCCTCTCTCCTTCTTCCCCAAGGAAATTGCAGTAGTTGCCCAAACTCCCCTCAGAGGTCTGCCTGGTACTGGGTGCTAGGCTAGCTGTCACAAGGTCCGATAGCTCAAGGCACCAAGATGCCATAGCTGGTGTGGGAAGGGCGTTGGCTTTCTGTTGCTCCTGGGTGGTAGGACCTGAACACCTGTATCTTAAAGCAAGACAAAGCATCGGCAGCAGGATTCAACACTCCTGGGGCATGTCTGGCCCTAAACAGCACATTCAACCTCATGCATTGGAGTATTATCTCTTTTAACAGTCACAGCATCATTTTATACTTAGCTGATTGATGGTTAATGCATTTTACTATCGACATGTTGTCAGACCAAAAACCACAGATTGATTCTGCAACTGTTCAGCCACCAAAATGAGGAGCAGTTCTAAGAACCCAATGTTATCTGTCAGGACAGACTCCACCCACCATGCTGGCCAACGCTGCGCAGACCATGTCGGGTCAAGAATGGCACCAAACCCCTTGCTTCCCGCAGCATCTGTCATTAAGCCCAGCTCTGGGCTGGATCACGCTGGGCCACTCTGCACCACAGTGACATTGAAATCACCCAGGAATGCCATCCAAATCCGCATAGCCTGCCAGACCTCGCCAGACAAAAGGGTGTGGTGATGCTTTCTTTGAGACCCGACATTGCCTGCTCGATGGAACGCAAGAATGGGTGTGCCATGGTGATCATTTTTAATGCGAAATTCAGCTGACCAGCGGCCTTTTGCATATGCAAAGTAACCTTCTCTTTGTTCAAGCATTCCTGTAGAGCTAGAGTGAAAGCCACAACTTTCCCTCGGGAGAGTTGTGATACCCCGTTCACTGAGTCCAGTTCTATGCCCAGGAATTCAATCTCAGTGGCCGGGCCCACTGTTTTTTCCGGTGCTAGGGGGACCTCGAATTCACGCAGGAGTGCAGAAAACCCCCTCCAATGTCTTGCCACACTCATGGGAGTCAGGTGCGTCCAGGAAAAGGAAGTCGTCCAGGTAATGTAGCACTGACTGGTGCCCAGTCACCTGCCTGAACACCCATTCAAGAAAGGAGCTACATTTTTCAAAATATGAGCAGGAGACAGAGCACCCTATGGGCATGCACTTGTGCATGTGATATCCCCCCTCCAGTTGGAAACCCAAAAGATGGAAATCATCTGGATGCACCGGCAATAAACGGAACACTGACTCAGTGTCAGATTTCGGTAGTAATGCACCCAGTCCCAGCTCCTGTAGCATTTCTATTTCCTGATCCAATGATGCAGATTTCACAGTGCACAGGACACCATTGATGGCATTGTTCAATGATTGACCCTAAGAGCGGACAAGTTATGAATTATGCGGAATCATCCCGGGTCTTTCTTGGGCACCACCCCCAGCCGTGAGCAAACAAATCCTTCCACCGGTATCTCATCAAATGAGCCGGCCACTCTCCCCAGCCTCAACTCCTCAACTTTTGCCACTGCTACCTCTTTTTTGGACTTTACAGATAGCTGACTGCTGCAGTGTGGAACCCCTAAATAACCAGGTGTTGGAATCCTGAAACCCTCCCTGAAATCTTTCAATGGGACCTGAGCAGAGTTTGTTCAGCTGTACTTATTTAGCCATAGGATCAAAGCAGTCTTTATGGGGGAGAGCGCCTTGATGAGATTTACACACTCATTCCTGCTTCTTACCCCCTTTGTCCTTTGGTTTTTAAAAACATTTGGACTCAGGGTGTGAGGCAAGAGCGGCAAAAGAACAGGCGTGTCTAAATTTGCATGAGTCTAGTGGTCTGGTGCAGGTTCACCAGTTAAAATCCCAGCATGCTTCCATCTTTTCCCCCCTCCCGTGTTAGCTGGGGGCCTGACCAAACGGACTGCCATCGCGTGTTGTCCTGGCTCATTTTTTTCATGTATCGCAACCACCAGATGATATCAATTTGATCCCTTGTGAGGCCACGGTCAGTTGCTTTTGCCCTCCTGAATTCTTTATCATACGCTTTCCTTCCCACTCCCCCGTATTCATCATGCGCACAAACTATTCTATTTTGATAGCATGCCATCTGTGTGCCTAAACCAGTGAACCGTTCAGCCATTACCGCTTGGTTGTTGGAGAACCGTTTTATCCAGTTAACCAAGGTTTCCTCAATCTTTTTCTGGTCCACTCCCTGGGATGCACCCACTCTTTACACTTCTTGACCTCTCCCTTATCCGCGTTATCCAGTAGTAAAGCAAATATATTTACATCCTCCCCTGTTCAGATCTTTTCTCTCACTTCTTGTGAGATAAGCCTACTCAGCTGTTCCCTGGAAGAGCGCAGTTCACCCAAACCTAAACTTGGCAACACTTGCGCCATACTTGTTACTGTAGCTTCTTGCTTCTTGGCCTGGTCACCTTTTGATATCGTACTTGCTTTGGGAGGTTCTCGTCTGCTCTTGTTGGTCGCTGTGCTATTAGCAGGTGCTGCCCCTACCTACACATTCTGCACTCCCCCTGGTTTAGCCCCTACAACCTGTGCCACCAGCTTCCTGGCTTTCTCTAAAGCATCACCCTCGCCCAACAGAGCCCCACCACCGACTGCTGGGGTCCATGTTCCTGCCTTTGCTAACCAGGGAAGTACTGCTGGCAAGATGGCTACCAAATCTGGGTGCCCAGAAATGCCACCGGATGGGCCCTCACCTACAACAGGTATCACCTGAGTCGGTGTCCCTCCAGTAAGGGGGATGGTTGCTGGCACCACTGGAACTGGTTGACTGCCCCAGCACCTCCTGGTGGAACAAATGCTGGTACTGCCCCACTCCCTCCATCGGATGGGACATCTCCCCTGGGGCCGAAGGCCCTGCAACATCAGCATCCCGTGACCTTGGGAGCGATGCGCCCCTACCCCACACTCACTTGGCTCTAGCCCTCTTTGGTACCAGAGGGAATGCCACTCTGGGAGCTACCCCAGACCCCCCTGGGCCTCTCCTCCGTCCCTTCCTGACCCTCCACTGTGCTTCGTAAATCCGCAAAAGACTGCCCTATATCATCCATCCTCCGCATCATGGCCTCCATGAAATCCTCCATACACAAGCGCTTTTCACCTTTCTGTACTCTTGGCGCCATAATGCCCAAGTCGTTCCACCAGCAGACACACAATCTATTGACACTGACCCAATACCTCTACTATTTTTTCCAAGCAATCAAACCTCAACAACAAATTCCCAGGCCCCAAAACTGGCTCCCCCACTCCCTAAAGAATTAGGTTGTATCCTGGTTTAACAAAAAACACCAGTAACCAATCAACAATATGTTGTCACCAAGAGGCTAACCAGAAAAACACATCACCTCTTCCCTCTCAACCTGATATGCAACCCAATTGGGACAGACTATATATATATATATTCACTGAAAAAACCATAGGTTTCACACATGTTATAGTTAGCTGGACATTTCACTCGTAAAAAACCATTGAAATTCCCCCGTTATAGTTAGTTCAGCTAAATATAACTCGCGCGACCGCAATACACCGCTGATGACGTCACATATTACATCACTGTATTCACTAAGATACTGTTAATAAGTCAGTTATACAATTAATTTTACAAAAAAAAACATCCATTTAGACACTTATTTACCCATTTATTCTTCCATTAACCTTTAGATATACATATATAAAAAAAAAATATTTTTCAGAAAGACACATATTCACTGGATGATGTCATCAGTGATGTCATCAGTGATGCCATTTGAGATGTCATCAGTGATGTCATGAGTGATGTCACTGACCTTGTCATGAGTGATGTAATATGTGATGTCATCAGCAGTGGATTGCGGTCGTGTGCGTTATAGTTAGCTGAACTAACTATAACGGGGGAATTTCAATGATTTTTTACGAGTGAAATGTCCAGCTAACTATAAAATGTGTGAAACCTATGGTTTTTCCAGTGAATTTGCAAGGCTTTTTAAATGCTAATTCCTAACTATAACGTGTGTGAAACCTATGGTTTTTTAAGTGAATTTGCAAGGTTTTTTAAATGCTAATTTCCAACTATAAGGTGTGTGAAACCTATGGTTTTTTTAGTGAATTTGTAAGGTTTTTTAAATGCTAATTTATGTATGTATTATTATATTTTTTAATAGATTTATTTTACAATAAAGTACCTATGTATATAGTTATAGATTGACTGTATCCTGTAATATGGAATGGCTCAGCTCTTTTTTTTTTAATTTGGATAAAGTTGAACAGCATAGTTAATATTTTCTATAAACTTATAAACAGTTTAAAATGTTTTTTTTTTAAGGGTTTTTCACCGTGCGCGCACCGTGCGCGCACCCCGCGATTTTTTGAAAAAAATAAAATGTTTTTTTCACCCTTCGGGGTCCCTCAGGGACCCCCTGACAAAGGCTAGGGGGTCAGGAACTCTCTACCCTGCCCCCTTTTCACGTTCTACACCTTTCTTTTTCACTGCCACACATAAAATGGCGTCCGACACTTCCTGATTTCGACCGATTCGAATGTTGACTGACATCTAACCACCAATCAGAATTACGCTCGCGGACATTTGGTGCGCGCACCGTGCGAGCACGGAGCGCGCACGGTGCGCGCATATAGATATTTATGTACTTTTAACTGCAATTTTCTCAGGAACTACTGAACAGATTGACACCATATATGCAAAAGGCACATGCCTGACCTGAGGACTACCTCTTTGCCAAATTTCAAGTAATTCTGTTCAGCCGTTCAGGCTGTACCTTCGACTAAAGGTCCTATGGGAAAATGCATGGGGAAAACGCGTTTTGGGACCCCCCTTTTTTCTCAGCCCCCGCTTGACGAATAACCCAGAGACTTTCAGGGTAGGAGCTGAGCGGAGCACCCCATTAGTTTTGAAAATTTCATGAAGATAAGTCAACCGGCGCCAAAGTTATTCAAAATAGAATTTTCAGATTTCCTATGGGAACTCGGTCCTAACTATAACTATCTACTGGCAACCGCCAGTAGATAATATATATAGTTGAAAATTAACAGGTAAGTTTAACACCATTTTTTATTTACACACACAAACATATATATATATATATTTATATATATCAAAGCTACCAAGTACCCAAACGTACAAGGAGCACTCAGGCCTCAGCAGCACACAAGGAGCCTTGATAGGTACGCACGTCTCCAACACCACGATTCCATTCACTGTTCAAACTGCCCTGGATGCCTGACGCATTTCGAAGTGTCCCCACTTCTCTTCAGAGGCTTTGGCAGTTTGGAAAAAGCACTTAAGGCACCACCCCTTTAATTGCATGGATGCACGCCCTGGATGGGCTTGTGGGACTTGTAGTGCCTTACGTTGCGCAAATGTTCAGCTGGCAACCTTTCGAGCCCACAGATGGGCCTCGCTGTGCATGATTCATGCAAGATCCATACGCTGCTGCCCCACGATATCGGCCCATTATTCAAGACCGCATGGCCCCCGGTTCTCTCAGGGTGGTGCTCCTTATGCGGCAGGGTCACCGCGTGAATATCAAAGCTACCAAGTACCCAAACGTACAAGGCGCACTCGGGCCTCAGCTGCACACAAGGAGCCTTGATAGGTACGCACGCCTCCAACACCACGAATCCTTTCACTGTTCAAACTGCCCTGGATGCCTGATGCGTTTTGAAGTGTCCCCACTTCTCTTCAGAGGCTCTGGCAGTTTGGAAAAAGCTCTTAAGGCACCACCCCCTTACTTGCATGGATGCACGCCCTGGATGGGACTTGTAGTGCCTTATGTTGCGCAAATGTTCAGCTGGCAACCTTTCGAGCCCACAGATGGGCCTCACTGTGCTCCTTGTACGTTTGGGTACTTGGTAGCTTTGATATTTATATATATATATATATATATATTCACTGAAAAAAACATAGGTTTCAGGGGCGTTATAGTTGGAATTGGCATTTAAAAAACCTTAGAAATGAGTGATGTAATATGTGACGTCATCAGCAGTGCATTGCGGGGGCGTGAGTTATTGTTAGCTGAACTAACTATAACGGGGGAATTTCTAGGGTTTTGTACGAGGGAAATGTCCAGCTAACTATAACGCCCCTGAAACCTATGGTTTTTTCAGGGAATTTCTAAGGTTTTTTAAATGCCAATTCCTAACTATAACGCTCCTGAAACCTATGGTTTTTTCAGTGAATTTCAAATGTTTTTAAATGGCAATTCCTAACTATAACGTGCATGAAACCTATAGTCTTTTCAGTGAATTTCAAAGGTTTTGTAAATGCTAATTCCTATCTATAACTTATCTCTAAACATATCATGTTTAATAATTTTCATTGGATTTCTATATTTTTCAATTTCAGTGTGTCAATTTCATTAATTATGTTTTTTTGAAATACTATTTTATCACCATTTTTTAAACTTATTTTTTCAATTAATTCTTTAAAAAATTAAAAAATATAATTAGTTTTTATTGGGTTTCTTAAAAATATTTTTTAAACAATTTTTTAAACGATATTTTCAAAACGTTATGTTTTATTTTTTTTCCAATTTTTTGGGGATTTGCACACCCTATGCGCACCGTTCTCGATCCCTACGCGAAAGCATCCGCGCACGGTATGCGTTGGGTACGTGTTTGCAATGCGACCGGTACGCGACTCCAAGCCTATACGCGACACGTGCGATGTACGTAACGTGACGCGTGCGCGCTTCCGCGATGCGTCATATGCGTTTATGACGCGATGGGTGCACGGATCTGGCGAAATAGTTAACATTTAAAAAAACATATATATATGTATTTCATGTGAATATTAATTGAACACAAACTGTAAACTACTCATGAAAGTAATATATTTGTACATCTAATCCTATATTCCTTTTAAAATCAATTTCGCGGATGCGCGCTGGGTGCGTGCTGCGTAAGCGCACGGTGCGCGGATCCCATGTGACCTGCAAAAAAAGAGATTTGATTGGTTCATTACACTGCAAAAGGCACATGCCTGACCTGAGGACTACCTCTTTGCCAAATTTCAAGTAATTCTGTTCAGCCGTTCAGGCTGTACCTTCGACTAAAGGTCCTATGGGAAAATGCATGGGGAAAACGCGTTTTGGGACCCCCCTTTTTTCTCAGCCCCCGCTTGACGAATAACCCCGAGACTTTCAGGGTAGGAGCTGAGCGGAGCACCCCATTAGTTTTGAAAATTTCATGAAGATAAGTCAACCGGCGCCAAAGTTATTCAAAATAGAATTTTCAGATTTCCTATGGGAACTCGGTCCTAACTATAACTATCTACTGGCAACCGCCAGTAGATAATATATATAGTTGAAAATTAACAGGTAAGTTTAACACCATTTTTTATTTACACACACAAACATATATATATATATATTTATATATATCAAAGCTACCAAGTACCCAAACGTACAAGGAGCACTCAGGCCTCAGCTGCACACAAGGAGCCTTGATAGGTACGCACGTCTCCAACACCACGATTCCATTCACTGTTCAAACTACTGGGTGCGTGCTGCGTAAGCGCACGGTGTGCGGATCCCATGTGACCTGCAAAAAAAGAGATTTGATTGGTTCATTACACTTCCTATTCTAACTATTGAAAGACCCCACCCATTTCAATCATTCTTCTTTGAGCTTCTTTAGAGGAACATCTCACACCTTAGAACTAGAAGAAACTTTTTGGGGAATATTTCCACAGCTGCAATTTTTCTGAAGACAATGGCTGCTGCACAGCAGCCACCATCAGTATCAGACCATTCGTCCGATGAGGAATTTGTTGTGGAACCTCCACGCACAGAAAGACACACCTCTGTGGTGTGGAAATTTTTTACCTTCCCAGAAGGACAAAATAAAACTAATTCTACAAAAATGACATGTAAAATATGTCAAAGAGTGCTTTCCAGAGGAGATCAATCAAAAAAATACGCTTGTGGGACTGCGAGTATGTTAAAACACCTGAAGACTCTGCATCCCGTGAACCTGGCCAAGCAGGAATGCAGAAGACTCCGACAGCAGCCTCAGCCAGCAGTGGCAAGCACTTCTGCAGCATCACCATCGAGCACTCACCCGGACATACGTCCAGAATTTGGAAAACTAAAAATTAGTTGCATTAAATGCAACAAACTGCTATGTTACGGCGAGTAGTCAATTGAACTAATCTGCAGAGCGTAGCAAAACCACAAGTGCTAAACTTGTTCTAATTTTTTTGTTTGCAGAAGTTGACTGTTTTGTTCCTCCTGTTGTCTTTTTTTCCTTCTGAAAAAAAACAAAAAAATAACAAAATTGTTCCAAAAAGTACAAAAAAATTAAAAAACAAAAAAGAAGAAAAAAAAAGTTCTTCTAAGAACTCACTTTCCTGGTTTAAAAAAAGAGCTATATTTGTTTGTTTGTCTGTGAAAGTTTAGATGAATGTATGTGTAGTACGTAATTGACTGAACAAATGCATTAGTAGTGTATGGTGAATGTATGAGTGCAGAACTATGAGGAAGTGCTGCAGCATCACACAGTAAATGTAAAGATCTTCCCCAACATAGGAATTGTAGTTGATAATCTTTATTTGTAGATACACAGGATAGATACCTCCAGCTTGCTCTTCCAGCTTTGCAATACTAACCTCCCCCTTCAAACATCAACATTCTATCCTAGCAACAAGCATTACATTCTACTTATGTAATGAACTCTACACATCTTCCCCCTTACATATATTACATAAATAAAATGAATAAGAAAATACAATTTATACATCAAGAAATGAAATTAATCATGCACATTCTGATCAGGAGCACGACATTTGGAAACATTTCCTGTACTCCAAGCGGAACCATCCATCAAAATAAGAATGTTCTTCTTCACCGCCCTAACCTGCATAGGCTGTGAAAATTTGCTCTCCCCTTTGATAACAATTCCCCCACGCTTAATAGCCACCCAATCTCCAACTTTTATGTCATGATCTTTAACACCCTTTCGGGTATTATAATGCCACGCTGCAGTTTTCTGTTGTTCCGCATCATCCTTCTTGACTGCACTACGATCAACCCATACACACTCCTTATTCTTAAACCAACCTGGAATCTTTTTCACACCCGGTTCTCGCCCTTTAAGAGAGATAAAAGGAGAAACACCTGTCACTGAGTGCGGCGTTACTCTATACGACCACATTAATTTCTTCAGTTCTTCCGACCACGACAAGCCATTGGAAATAGAGAATTGGATGTTCTCCATTATCAATCTATTGATTCTTTCTACTAAACCATTGGCTTGGGGTCTGAATAGTGCAACCTTCTCGTGATTGATCCCCATTTTGGAGAGGAATTCTTTCATTTTGTTGGAAACTAACTGAACTCCATTGTCTGATACAAGTGTTTTTGGCATACTTTCATTTATGAACACTCTTTCCATAAAACCAATTACCTTCTCAGTTTCGATGCAGTCCGTACTCTCAACAACAAACCACTTAGAGTGGTAATCTACTAGAACAACCATTAAGAATTTGCTCCGAGAGCCAAGCTTCAAAATGGGACTCAGAAAATCAATTGCCACTCTTTCCCACGGACGACTAGGAAATTCTGGACACACCAGTGGCGGTTGCCTCACAATTTTCGTCTTGTCACTTCTGGCACACGCATAACAATCCTTGTCAAGTTCTTCAACCTCATTATCCATGCCCAGCCACCAAAACGACTGCCTAAGTGACCTTCATGAGCTATATTTATTATCTTGCGTCTGAGACTGTCTGGCGGTACCAATTTATTTCTCCTTCACAACTTCCCCTCACTTACACTCAGTTCCGCCCCTACATTCCAATAACTTCTGAAACAAGTGTCTCGACTATAACTCTCCTTCCATCCTGCTGACACGCATACCATTACTTCTTGTAACACCTTATCATCTAACATTGCACCTTCCCATTGTTCTTTATCAAATGCTTGCTCTTCATTACACTTAATCGCATTTACACCGTCCTCCAAATCACCTTCAATGGCGTCCACTGGCATTCTGGATAGGTAATCAGCCACAACATTCTTCAAACCTCTCACGTACTCCATTTCAAAATTATATTCGATCACAGATAGAATCCACCTAGAAATCCTCGGAGTGACATTTCCTTCCAATCCCCTACCACCCTTAAACAAATGCACTAAGGGTTTGTGATCCGTACGGACCTTAAAAGGCAACCCCCAAACAAAATAACGAAAATGTTTTATGCCCCAGCAACATGCCAAGGCCTCCTTTTCAATGACTGAATAAGATAGCTCTGCCCCTTGAAGTCTCCTTGATGCAAACCCAATAATCCTTTCGTCACCGTTATACACTTGGGTTAAAACTGCTCCAATGCCAACAGCACTAGCATCTGTGGTGACAAACGTCTTGGCATTTACGTTGAAGTGTCCCAAAGTAGGAGCATGGAGTATACAGTACTTTATACGCTTGAATCCTCTGTCACACCCCTCATTCCAATCAAATACTACGCCATTCTTCATTAATTGCCTTAAGGGTTCCACTATTTCTGTAAATCCACTTACAAATTTGGAACAATATTCCGCTAGTCCTAGAAAGGACTTCAGTTGTTCTTTATTGATTGGGATAGGAGCATCATTAATGGCGGACACAATGCTTTTTTTAGGTTTGATTCCTGCCTCGGATATCTCATGACCCAAATACATCACACTACTTTTCCTCAACTGACACTTTTCTCTTTTTATAGTCAGCCCATGCCTTTCCATACGTTTTAAAACTTCTTCCATTACTGCATCATGATGTTCACCACTTCTCCCTATAACTAACACGTCATCTTGAAAGAAAAGAACATTCTCAACTCCTGCAAATACTTGTTGCATGACTCTTTGGAACACCGCTGAAGCAGATGCCCGGCCGAATGGCATCCTGCAATAGCGGAAAGCACCTAATGGGGTTACAAACGAAGTGAGGTGCCTAGATTCCTCACTGAGGTCAATTTGGTGATAAGCTGACGACATATCAATAACACTGAAAAGCACTCCACCACCCATAGCAGTCAACATTTCAGAGATGTTAGGTAGCGGCAGCCTATCTACCCATATGTTCCTATTGAGGTCGCGCAAGTCCACACACAAACGAATTTTATTTCCCTTCTTGGGGGCAACTACAATGGGTGCCAACCATTCTGAGGCCTCAATCGGCTCAATAATCCTTTGGTTCAACAATTTATTCAACTCGTCTTGAAGAGGACCTCTCATTAGATGGGAAACATTCCTCACTTTATGGACAACTGGCACAGCATTATGCTTTAGAACAATTTTGTGAGAAAAGTTTACAAGTTTCCCTAATTTGTCTGAAAAAACATTAGAAAATGTTTCCATCACACTTGTTTCATAATCCCCAATGTCATGAACAACAGTAGATTTGACCGGTTGATCAGCATTTGGATTTAGCATTATTCCAAGGTCCTTCTGGTGACGCCACCCCAGTAAATTAGATCCTTGCTTTGTCAGGTATACCCAACCGTAAATTCGTTCGCTTGCAAAGCCAATTACCATCCACTTAAAGCCTAGTACATCTATAGTCTTACCACTATAACCTACTGCCTTTATATCAGGAACATCCCAATCATCCATCTTACTCGCTTCTTTCCATACTTTGAAATACATATCCTTGGACAACAGTGTGTACAGGCTTCCAGAATCAATCAACATTTTCACACCATTCCCGTCCAAACTGATCATTGAGTGAGGTTTTTTTTAACTTATCAGTGCTTTCCATAGCAATATCATTACTATTGACTACATTACACCTTGTTTCACTGGGGATGGGCGAACCATCCACACAGAGCATTAACTCATGAACACTCTCACAAGTTTCGTCTATTTCTTGTACATACTGGGTTTTGGAATTGCACACTTTGGCAAGGTGTCCCCTCCTACCACATGCTCTGCAAATAGCATTTCTAGCCATGCACCTAGGACTCGAGGCAATATGGCCAGGAGCACCACACCGATAACATTTAAAACTGCGCATAGTAGTTGTATGTGTTATATTCCCTGATCGCGCGGTGACCGCTGGTGCATTACTTCCGGTACGAGGACTTTCTGCGGACTTAATAATTGGTTTGGACTGAGTATTCCCCAAATATTTCACTGTTTTAGTTTCATCAACATAAGCTTGGATCTCTGATCCCTTAGGATTTAAATCTTTTGACCCTGAATCTTTTGACAGTACTTGTTTTGGTATTATTGAGTTACTACATTTGTCCATTTCTCTTATCCATAAGTCAGAATGTTCAAGTCCCTTAGCTATTTGTATCGCCTCTTCTAACTTACAATCTTTAATAAGGAGCTTCTCACGTACCCTCGTATTATTAGTGCATCTGACAATTTGATCACGTATGAGTGAATCACTCAATCCCTCAAAACAATAAGTTAGGGAAAGTCCCCTTAACGCAGCTACATAACTTGCGATATCTTCATCTGGCTTTTGTACACGACAGAAGAATTTATGTCTCTCTAACACAACATTAATTTTTGTAATAAACCTCACTTCTAACATTTGCATGCTCATCTCATAAACGTTATTAGGTTGCCCATCACCCATTCCCAGGGAAATCTCAGGAAGATTTTCGTACAAACGCCTCCCCTCAACGCCTAAATGATGGAGTAAAATGGCTTGTCTGCGTATGGGTCCATATTTGTCAGCCCCAGTTGCTAATATGTATGTTAAGAATAACTTCTTCCATTCCTTCTAAGGAATGGGAGGGTCACCAGGTGTTGGAAGAAATGAAGGAGGCGCTGCTAACCCCTGATCTGCCATAGTAGTGCTGGTTAAATAATCACAATACTAATTTATACCTCAAGAAATGAAATCAATCACAATAAATGTATAGATGACCTGAAAGAAAATGGTTAGTACGCTAAAGGAATGTACATGTCAATAAATTGTGAATTATCAGTTAATGAAGGACTCTAATAAGCTTTTAAGAGCAGGTAGTTGAAGCAGCACTTAAATGTTTTCCCAATCTGTTAAAATGGCCGCCGTGCGTGTAATGCGTCATTTTTCTATAGTCGATTGGGCTTGTTAAGAAGAACACTTCCAATGAAGCGTTTAAGAGCAGGCAGTCGAAGCACTGTTGAAATGTAATCCCAACTTGTTAAAATGGCCGCCGTGCGTGCAATGCGTCGTTTTTCTACAGTCGATTGGGCATGTTTAGAACACTTCTTTGTCACAGTACGCGTGCATGCGCTATGCAGCCAGTTCTGAAGTGTTTCCAGAAAGATGACGGTCGTGTTGCAGCGCGAGGAGACTCCACGAGGTAAATCTGAAGTAAGTTAAAAGATGCTTGTTTCAACGCTCACAGCAATAACTATGATCGCGACAGCCACAACTCTCCTCACGAAATCGGCAAAACCTTATCCCCAATGTTACGAACATGAAATGCATTCCCAAGACGTCCAAAACACATCCAAGGTCTTCGCGCGAATCGCGCACGTTGAACAGCCAAATCAAATGTACCATGCAATTTTCCAGACTTTCAAGGCACACTCAAGGTTGGTGCATAAATCGCTCACGCTGAACAGCCCAAATTAAATGTACATTGCCCCAATTCTTCAAAGATTCAAAGTTTTCAGTTAAGGAGAACTTTGTAGAATTACGAAGTACGTTTAGTAAATGTTTGGGGATGTTTCCTTAGCCAAAGAATGTTGGAAGAGCTGAATGAAATTGAAGAAGGCGTAGGATACTAGCAAGATACACAGTACATACCAGGAGATGAACATCTTGATTATTTATCCCAGGAAATAGCCAATTCGTCTTCTTTGAGTAGTGGGTTCTTCTTGAATAAATAAACTTCAGTGGTTTATCCAGGGGTGGAGGTACTCGCAGTCTGCCCCCTGCGCAGCTCAAGTCCGTCGTCGCCAATGTAAAGATCTTCCCCAACACAGGAATTGTAGTTGATAATCTTTATTTGTAGATACACAGGATAGATACCTCCAGCTTGCTCTTCCAGCTTTGCAATACTAACCTCCCCCTTCAAACATCAACATTCTATCCTAGCAACAAGCATTACATTCTACTTATGTAATGAACTCTACAGTAACCTTAACTACAGTGAGCTGTAGTACTTTCGAAGCACAGGGATGCGACATATGTACATAAATATGTTGCACATCTATGCTTCTCTCTGCACGGCTGCTTAAATTGCAGCCATGTGGTGACACAGGCACCCTTGAAACATAGTGCAAGGATATCTGTGTCATGTAGTGTTTGTTTTTGTACAGGAAGACACACCTTCCTGCACAAAACAATCAGTAAAGGCATTTTTCTCCTTCAATGTATGCTGAACATTTTACCATGCATTGAAGATATAAAAATGTGGAGAACTGAAAACAATTCTCCTTGTTGTGCTTTCCTACACACATTTTAGAATGGTGCAGCATTCACACACATATTGAGATTTATAATTTCTGATAAATCTAGAGATGTGTCTTGTTCTATGAGTATTCAGTGCAATCATGCACAACAACACTTATAGAACACCCTTTCAATGCAAAGTGGTGTGTATGATGAGGTTGTATTTACATGGAGTAGAAAAAGTGCACAGAGTGCCTTTTCCTCTCTTTGTAAATATAAAAGAGTGTCTTGCGCAATAACTATGTTACAAAAAGTGACATATTTCCGGTTTTAAAATTCCTTGTGAATGATAGAAGGTAAGCACAGAGTTTTGTCTGCAAAGATGTTCAAAGAAGAATGATTGAAATGATTGCGGTCCTTCAATAGGTACAATGGGAAATATTATGAACCCCTCAAATCTCTTTTTTTGCAGGTCACATGATATCTGATTATGGTCAGATTTCAAAACTACATAGGTATAAACAGAGTGTTTTTAGAAACTTGTTTCAACTTTGTAGCTTCTTGCAGACCTCCTCATTCTGCATATTGAGACTTAGTTAAACTTACTTACACAGTAATAGGAATAAAAAATGGTATACATTTTTTTCAGATTTTCATTGCATTCTAAATTGATATAAATTGCTTATTTTAAAATTTGGATCTGTGAAAGAAAAGAAAAAAAAAATTATAACATGTAATAATACATTCTTTACAACACAGCATAATTTCCACAAAGTAATTTGTTTGCCTTTTTTGCTGTTCTCAGAATATATTGAATTTCACTAGAAATAGTGATTTTAATCGTATTCATCCCTTAACAGCGGGCAAAAAAAAGCAATTAGAAAGATTGTTAAAAAAACCCAACAGGCTATTCTCAGTAAAATACCAGAAAATACAAATCACACATATATGAAATGCTTACGGCTTACAAAATTTTAAAAACTGTAAATATTGCCGCTTTAAAATATTCACAGAATCAATGACCACCAAAAAGTCCATCATTCAAAAATATACCTTTCCTTGAGGCCAAATGGTATTTTTGCACTCCTTCTTTATGTAAATTGTCCAATGGTAGTCCTAATAAATTATGATAATAAATTCCTCAGAGAATGAATTATCTTCCTAAAACTTTGACTTTAAAAATATTAGGTAGGAATTTTGTAATTCCCTAGGCAAACGTTGTTTAAAAACCAACTGGGAATCATTACAAAGTGTCCAGCCTTTGTCACATTTTAGATAGGCAGTGTAATGTCCAGATGTGGTGGAAGGACTATCATGGACAATTATTGCAATTGCTACAAAAGTCCTTCCTGATATTGATAGTTGTGCTGCTACAAATTGCTTTATTAAAGTGTCCAATTTTCTTCCGTCAGCTGTACAACGTTGCATCATTACAATTATGTATTTGCCATATTTTGTTAAAAATAATGTGGATAACATTTCGGATTTACATTGGCTACACTCCATGTTTTGATTTGCACCTTTAACTAATTTATTGAAAGACACTCATTTACAGTCTGGTAATGTTAAATACAGAAATCTCTCAGTGTCTACATTGGTGCTACATGTATACATGCAATTTTCACAATGATGTTCCCATTTGTAAGAAAGGCCAAAAATATTTTCTATTTCTACACCTTCTTTTTCAAAAATGGTAAGCATATACATTAAAAATTCCTGAGCATCTTGTTGGATATTTCGTGAAAATTCTGTAGAACCAGAACACACATCCAAAAGACTACGAACATCTGAAACAGATTGTATTTTACTTGTATCTGTTGTCAACTTTTCATAAACAGAATGCAACAGAGAACAAAATCTTTCTTCCCGATTCTGCATAATTTGTTCTTGCAAACCTTCCAGATAAAAAACAACATTGACCACTACATTAGCATAGCAGTTGACACCTGAACTATTTTCAAACTGATAACCAACAATCTCTTCAACAGTGTCCAATTTCTTTTTACCTGCAATCACAACATTATCTTGTTCTTTTCCCTTCTTGACACCTTCAGAACAGATATTCTCTAACATTCTTTTTCGACCAACCACACGCTTTTCAAATACAGGATATTGACCTAAATTGGGAGCATACACCCTTCTTAACCTATTATACTCTTTTACACAGTTTGCATCTGCAGTAACCTTCGTCTCATCAAAATCAATCAAAAACAAACCAGATAATGTTCTGACTCGTGACAAAGCAACATATGCCGTACCCTCTTTAAATACGGTAGATCCAATGTTCACCAATGCACTGTCTACACTTAATCCTTGAGATTTGTCAATTGTCACTGCGTATGCCAGAGAAAATGGAAATTGTTTCCTACGGACATATAAATCTTTAAAAAGCAAAAAATAAACTGAACAATGACCAATTTCTTTAATTTCATCAATCTGATCAAATTTAATTCTTAAAAATTCAATTCCTTCTTTTTTCTGATAATTCACAAAATCCACCAGTTTACCCATTGCACCATTAACTAAACCTTTCTCTACATCCAAATTACGCCTTAAAATTACCCGACAGTTTACACACGCATATAGTGTCTTTTCTAAACCAGCAGTTTTAGATATTTTTTTTTCTAAACAATCCAGTTTTGATCTCAACTTTCCCATCAAAATAATAGTGATTTCTTCATGCTGTATTTTATCGATGGCTTCCATTTTTACAATTTCTTCATTTTCCAGTTTCAATAGTTCTTCGTTGAATATGGAACACTCGCGCAGTGTTGGCATTAAGCAAATCACTGATTTATTTTTAGCAATTTCCACGTACCCTTTTGCAGGAACTGCATTTCCATTTGGAAAGACATTGCAAAGTAATCAACTCTACAAAGCTTGTTTGCCTTGTTTTGAAAGAATTCCAATTCTTATATCTTGAAGAATGCTTCCATATTCAGCATCATTTGCCTGTCGCATATTTCTTGTCAGTTCTTTGTATTCAAAATGAGTCCAAATGTTCACATTACCAACACTGCCAAGAGACTTTCTGGTATCTTCATGGGCTAGTGTTTTAAATACCGGTTGTCCTTTTACCGGAGTCAGTTGCAGTAGATCTCCAAAAACTATGACATGTTTTCCTCCAAATAACACGTCATACTCTGTTTTAAGAATTTGCTGCATTCTTAAATGCACAAAGGCAACCATCAAGTTTGAGACCATGCTCACCTCTTCAATATTGAGAAGTTTCATTTTCTTCAGGACTCTTGAAACTTCACAACAAGCTTCTCCAGATAGCTTGTGGTATTCCAATTTCTTCTCATGCTCTACTGGCAGCATTAGTAAATGATGTAAAGTATTTCCTTTAATGTTATGTGCTGCCAACCCAGTTGGAGCAGTGACAACACAAGACAAATGCGAATCAGTTGTTTTCTGCTGATAACTTGTAATTACTTTAATTAAGAAACGTTTTCCTGTTCCAGCTTGACCACTCACATACGTTCGGATAGGTTGAAATGATATACATGAGCACCCTCTCTTTTCATGAAGTAATCCATGGTCAATCTGCTCTTTCACTTGCTGATATATTTGTTTCTGTTCAATATTTAGTTGTTCTTCCAAGTTTCCTAACTGTATTGCATCTTCTTGAGCTTGATACATTGCTGTTTACACCTCATTCATTGCAATCGCTGCTTCATTTTCAACAATTGGTTGTCCTAGTGGATCTTGACTCAGTGCAGCAGAACTTTGACTGTCTTGAGAACTGTCTCTAGCAATCTCAGCTGCAATTGGAGCTTTTTGATCAATTTCATCATTCAACATTTTGACATAATTTGCGAAAGCACTGCATTGTATGCTATCTTTAGAAGCATTAAATGAATCTTCATAGCTGGGAAAATCTCCAAGTAATTCCAGTTCTGAACGCCATGGTTTGAACTTTTGCATAAGGGCTAAATAGTAAAATTCCCTTTTGTCAGCAGTGTCGCAACTCATTTTCCTGTGATTAATTTAATGTCCTTTCCTTTGTTTCACCAGACATCCTTCGGATCCAATCACTGCATATTTTCCATCGTTGATGTTCTCTGTAGTATTCCGTTTAAAAGTGTAGTTTTGCAGTACTTCATAGAGACACATGTTCTCAAGATGATGACTTCTATTTGGGTAGTATGTGTCCAACATATTCGTTTTCAAAATATCTGTACTTTCTGGTTCATTTTCTGCTAATTATTCAATTTTTTGAACAGATTTCAGTACCCGATTTCGCATTCCTGCAAGACCTAAACTCACCCAAATGATTCTTCTACTTTTGGAATATAGACTTGCAGATGATAACCGATCTGAACATTCATATGCTCCAATTTCACGATGCAATAAAATCTTCAAACTGAAACTTAGAGTCTTCTCGTGAGAAATCTCTTCCCACATTTCTTTCAATTCAGTCTTTTCTGATTTAGTAATGTAAGACGTTACATATCGAGCGACAGCAATGGAATTGTCCGCAACATACTGAATATCCATGTTAGCGTTCCACATGGATAAAATAACTGGATTGTAGTCATTTATGTATTTCGATTCTTCGCTTCTTCTTAAGTTGTAGGTGTTTTTCGGAGACTTTCTTGTGATGGTATGTCGCATAGCTGACATAAAACTGTTCACTCTTCCTTTGGATAATACAGGACGTGGAAATCCAAAACGACATTTGGTATAGAACTTATCCTTTGACTTGTACTTTCGTCGACAGTATTTTCCACACCTGTGGCTTTGAAATTGTAAGACTTGTTGTTTTAAGTTTTTATCTTCTCTGCTATTGGGAAGAGCACATGTAGCATAATCTTCAATGAAAGACAAAACAGTTTCATCTGAATCTGTTCCAAATTTTTTGGCGTCCTTGATCCATAACAACATATGTATGTGAGGAGCACCTCTTGCTTGATACTCCTTTCTCCAAAAGAAATCCACAACTTCTCCAAGAGGAGGATTCTTTTATTGCAGATGAAAGACATCATAGCTTCAAATCTATGATTGAAATATCTGCATACATTGACAGGATCCAAAGAGCACAATTCTCAAGGTGTCTTGTATTCAATATTTTTTATATTGGAATTTGCCTCTCGAAGAAATTCAAGTAAATCATCCCACGCATACTCAGCACAGCTTAGTGTAACAAACCATGTAGGAGTTCCCAAGTTCCGTAGCATACATTTCAGTTCTCCATGTCGACGGTACCAATATTCATTAGTCCCACGCTGACATGCCATCAGATTAATCAACTGAGATTCGAAATGATCATCTCTCTGATGCACTTTATCCATAAAATCATTTGCAGTTACATTTTGAAGATGCAATTCCAGTTTTTAAAATGTGATTCACTGCATATGAAAGTCCAGACAAGTCACTTTCAAACAGAAGATGAAACATATAAGGGATACATTGTCGAAATCTTGGATCTTCTGCATATAATCTTGTTGTCCGATATTTAGATGCAGGAATCTGCACAGGACGTTCATCATATCGTCCACCTTTTCCTGTTGGAAACAACTGCGGGAAACAACGAGCTTTCAAGCTCTCTTCCCATACACTCATGGGACTTCCTGTTGCTTTTTTCATTTGAAACAACTCAATTGTATTCCCCAGCACCTCTTTGGAATGAAGTGGATGTACACTGTAATGTTCATAGATTTCTTCACATCTGGACATGTCCACTTTTTCTATTTGTCCACTTAATGTTTCAGTATCTTCTGCTAAATCTATTTCTTCTTTTCCTACAAACACATTTCTGTAGTACTCATTATTTTTTAACAGATACAATGATGCATTTTGCACTTTTCTAACATCCACTAACTCTTGCCAAATTTTCTTATTCTTAGTAGGAACACCATTAACTAGAATGACTAGTGGCTCATTTTCTGCATGATCTACACCAATAGTTTCAATCTTTTTCCTTAAATCTAACGGTAAATACACAACTCTTCCTTTCAATCCTCTTTGCAACTCTGATGGAGGTAATTTACCTGTTTTGGGCTCCATACGAACAATAGCCTGAAACAGGTGAACACATTGTATGAGAATAGACTCATACGTATTTAAATCTATAAGCTCTGGTGGAATAGCAACCAACTCTAGAATATTATGAACAGCTCTAGCAGGCATTTTATTCTCATCTAATTTGTTATAACAATATTTGCAAATACGCCGCTCAGATCCCAAAACAAAACAATCCTCTACCAACAAATAAGTTGCAAATTCCATCCACTTATCATTATCTTCTATTTCACTTTTTAAATACAGATTGACACCCCTAGTCTGATTTTTATAGTGACTTCGCCGACAACAAATACAAGAAACATTTGGTCTTTCACCTGAAATTACCTTAAACTTTGTGATTTCATCCTCAAATTTTTCTGTAATTACGGGTTGTACATTGTCTTCAACATTTTGTTCTACTAATGTGTCAGTTTCTTCACTCTTTTGCTGAGGACCAAATCAACAAAACTCAATATCATCACAGACCTGCTTCACATCCGATACTGACCCACTCAAAAGAGCACTGTTCAACTCACTTAACTTTAGTGCTGGACTTTTTGCATAATACAACCTTCTCACTAACTTCTGCATTTGAGTATGATGTACTGCCAGCATTCTGAAATGGTGAAAAACACTTTGACCAACTTTCCTAGAAAGACAAGCCAGAGAATGACCTTGCAAACCGGTATGTTTTCTCACTCTGCAAGGGTCTAGTCCTTGCAACAGCTTAATCTTTTGTTTTACACTTTTTTTTAGTATAGGCTCGTAAGAAACTACATAATTTTTCAATACATTCCTGTCGTACACTGCAAACACTACTGCAATCCCAAGTGTACACAAGGTTTTTAGCACGTCTCCCTAAAACTTCATCAGCTATCACTTCTTCTGCATTTCTTTCAACCATTTTCTCTTTCTCAATTGGACAAACGTCGCTAACCTCATAACCTCTACCACTGGTGTCAACTGCATACAATAATTTTTCGCTCAGTGAATAACTCTCTTTCTTAAAAAAAGGCTCTGAACTGGAACTGTGTTTCCATTCTCCCAAAAAAAATCACAAAAATATTTTTTCTTAATAACTCTTTTCCTCCTTTCTTTTGGCCTTTAATACATGGATTGGTTTATCTAGTGATCGAATTATGTTTAATACTAAAATAAACAGTTTCCTTTTTACTTCAAAAGCCTTTTCCACAATGTTTTCAATATGCTTCTTCTTTTTATAAAATAAAACTCTCTTTTTATATTTCTTCACATCTTTCAGCAAATTATGCACTACTCTCTTGTAAAATATTTTTTTGCGTAATTCCTTAAACTGATTTTGCCTTCTTTTACCATACTTTATCTCCTTTGACTGACCATTTGCTTTTTGACTTTTCCTCCTATTTTGAATTTTTTTCTTACTTGAAGAATTCTCAGTAGTTCCAGCATTATCTACATTCTGTTTGCTCCTACAAACATTTTTAATAAATTGCTTTGTGATCTTACCAGAAGATTTTTTCCTTTTAGCCACATTATCGTGTACATTAAATGCTTGTGGTTGATGTTTCTTCAAATAATCCTCCTGTCTCTGTTCTTTTCTTTTTCTTTTTTTTTACTGGCATGATTTCTCTATTTCAACGTTGAAAAACAGTATCTGTAAAAAAGACTCACAAATTAATGTATATTAATAACTTTCAAATGTATACTATTCCATTACTGTACAAACACATTTTATATAAAAACTGACTAAGAAACTATAGCCCTGAACCACAAGTGTGACAATGGTTAAAACACTACATGCATAGTGCATACTACTTTGAAGCAGTTCATGCCCTAAAGCCTACCTCACTAAAAGACTACATGCTAACTGACTGAATGATTACAGTACTATAAGGAGACACACTGGGTGAGTAAGAGGGTGTTTGCTAGAAGTGTATGAATACTGACTGGGGAATTGAAGGTGTGAAATACAAGTGTGTAGGTGGTTAGAGGACTGCATGCATAGTGGATAGGCATTTGAAGCAGTCCATGTGCTAAGGCCGGGCTCACTGCCTGAGTACTTGGGTACTGACTGAATGATTAGAGTACAGCAAGGAGAGTGCCTGGGTGAATTTATAAGTGTTTGGGTTTTAGCACAGTGAATGGATTAGTACTTGGTACTGAATGGGTCACTAGAGGATTGCAAAGGGAGTGACAGGATGTTTGCTGGACTGTATGAAAAGTGACTAGGGAATTGAAGGTGTGAAAGACAAGTGTGTAGGTGGTTAGAAGACTGTATGCACAGTGGATAGGGGTTTGAAGCAGTCCATGTGCTAAGGCCTGGCTTGCTGCATGAGTACTTGGGTACTGACTGAATTATTACAGTACTGCAAGGAGAGTGCATAGATGAATTTATAAGTGTTTGGGTTTTCGCGCAGTGAATGGATTAGTACATGGTACTGAATGGGTCTCTAGAGAAGTGTAAGGGGTGTGACAGTGTGTTTGCTAGAGTGTATGTATAGTGACTGGGGAATTGAAGGTATGAAAAACAAGTATGTAGGTGGTTAGAGGACTGCATCCATAGTGGATAGGCGTTTGAAGCAGTCCATGTGCTAAGGCCTGGCTCAGTGCATGAGAGTGCCTTCGTAAATTTATAAGTGTTTGGGTTTTAGCACAGTGAATGGATTAGTACATGGTGCTGAATGGGTCACTAGAGGAGTACAAAAGGAGTGACAGGGTGTTTGCTGGAAGTGAATGAACTGACTGGGGAATTGAAGGTGTGAAAAACAACTGTGTAGGTGGTTAGAGGACAGCATGCATCGTGAATAGGCGTTTGAAGCAGTCTATGCGCTAAAGCCTGTGTCGCTGCATGAGTACTTGGATACTGACTGAATGATTACAGTACAGCAAGTGGTTAGCTTTTGGCACAGTGAATGGATTAGTACTTGGTACTGAATGGGTCACTAGAGGAGTGCAAAGGGAGTGGCAGGATATTTGCTGGACTGTATGGATACTGACTAGGGAATTGAAGGTATGTGAAAGACAAGTGTGTAAGTGGTTAGAGGACTGCATGCATAGTGGATAGGAGTTTGAAGCAGTCCATGTGCTAAGACCTAGGTCGCTGAATGAGTACTTGGGTACTGACTGAATGTTTACAGAGAGTGCATGGGTGAATTTATAAGTGTTTGGGTTTTGGCACAGTAAATGGATTAGTACATGGTACTGAATAGATCACTAGAGAAGTGCAAGGGGAGTGACAGGGTGTTTGCTGGAGTGTATATATACTGACTGGGGAATTGAAGGTGTGAAAGACAATTGTGTTGGTAGTTACAGGCCTCCATGCATAGTGGAAACACGTTTGAATCAAACTATGTGCAAAGGCCTGTCTCACTCCATTAGTACTTGGGTACTGACTGAATGATTATACTATTGCAAGAAGAGTGCCTGAGTGAATTTATAGGTATTTCAGTTTTGGCGCACTGAATGCATTACTACATGGTGCTGAATGGGTCACTGGAACAGCGCAAGGGGAGTGACAGAATGTTTGCTGGAAGTACATGGATACTGACTGGGGAATTGAAGCTGTTAAAGACAAGTGTATAGTATGTTAGAAGACTGCATACATACTGCACAGACATTTGAAGCAGTCTATGTGGTAATGCATAGTTCACAACATGAGTACTTGGAAACTAACTAAATCATCAGACTACTGCTAGGAGAGTGCCTGGGTAAAACTTTAAGATTTTCAGTTCTGGCACAGTGAAGAGAATAGTACATGGTACTGAATCAGTCACTGAATGATTGCAAGATGACTGACAAGATGTTTCTTGAAATATATAGATACTGACTAGTTAATTAAAGAAGTGAAAGACAAGTGTTTACGTGACTAGAAGCCTGTATGCATACTGTATAGGATTTAAACCAGTTCATGTTGAAAGGCCTGTCTCACACCATGAGTACTTAGACACTGACTGAATAATTAAAGTACTGCAAAACAGAGTGTCTGGGAGAATTTATAAGTGTTTGGGTTTTTGCGCAGTGAATGGATTAGTACATGGTGCTGAATGGGTCACTAGAGGAGTACATGGGGAGTGACAGGGTGTTTACTTGAAGTGTATGGATACTGACTGTGGAATTAAAGGTATGAACGAGAACTATGTAGATGGTTAGAGAACTGCATGCATAGTAGATAAGCATTTGAATCAATGCATGTGCAACGGCCTGCCTCACTCCATTACTACTTGAATATTAACTGAATGTTTACAGTATTGCAAGGACAGTTCCTCGGTGAATACATGAGGAATGACTACCTTTTAATTCTACCTAAACTTGACAACAGGAAATTTTGTAATCAGTTATGCATATTCAAAGAAGTTAACTACTCAAATGCTTCTCTCACAGTGGTTACACAAATGCACACAGACTCACAGTGTGATTCTAGACAACAACCACTATCTCTAGGAGTTTACCAAAACTCATTCACTACTGTGGAAGTGGTAAGGGAACTGCACACAATCTACATATTTCAGGACTACACTTTTGTGTCAAAGCCTGACTCATTTAATCAAAGCATAAGCAAAAACTGCCTTCTAATGCTACTAAAACCTGACAACAAGACAGGTTTTAAAACAGTTATCTGTCTGCAAATACACAATGCTACCAAATGCTTCTCTCACAGTCGTTCCCAAATGCACACAGACTCACAGTGTGATTCTAGACAACAACCACTATCCATAGGAGTTTACCAAAACTCATTCACTACTGTGGAAGTTGTAAGGGAACTGCACACAATCTACATATTTCAGGACTGCACTTTTGTGTCAAAGCCTGACTCATTTAATCAACGCATAATCAAAGACTGGCTTCTAATGCTACTAAAACTTGACAACATGACAGGTTTTAAAAGAGTTATCTGTCAGAAAATACATGATGTTACCAAATGCTTCTCTCACAGTGGTTCCCAAAAGACCACAGACTCACAGTGTGATTCTAGACAAGCACCACTATCCCTAGGAGTTTACCAAAACTCATTCACTACAGTGGAAGAGGTAAGGGGACTGCACACAAACTACATATTTCTGAACTGCACTTTAGTGTCAAGCCTGACTCATTTAATCAAAGCATAAGCAAAAACTGCCTTCTAATGCTACTGACACTTGACAACAAGACAGGTTTTAAAACAGTTATCTGTCAGCAAATACACGATGTTACCAAATGCTTCTCTCACAGTGGTTCCCAAATGCACACAGACTCACAGTGTGATTCTAGACAAGCAACACTATCCCTAGCAGCTTACCAAAACTCATTCACTACTGTGGAAGGGGTAAGGGAACTGCACACAATCTACATATTTCAGGACTGCACTTTTGTGTCAAAGCCTAACTCATTTAATCAACGCATAAGCAAAGACTGGCTTCTAATCCTACTAAAACTTGACAACATGACAGGTTTTAAAAGAGTTATCTTTCAGAAAATACATGATGTTACCAAATGCTTCTCTCACAGTGGTTCCCAAATTCACACAGACTCACAGTGTGATTCTAGACAAGCACCACTATCCCTAGGAGTTTACCAAAGCTCATTCACTACAGTGGAAGTGGTAAGGGAACTGCACACAATCTACATATTTCAGGACTGCACTTTTGTGTCAAAGCCTAAACTCATTTAATCAAAGCATAAGCAAAAACTGCCTTCTAATGCTACTAAAACTTGACAACAAGACAGGTTTTAAAACAGTTATCTGTCAGCAAATACACAATGTTACTAAATGCTTCTCTCACAGTGGTTCCCAAATGCACACAGACTCACAGTGTGATTCTAGACAAGCAACACTATCCCTAGCAGCTTACCAAAACTCATTCACTACTGTGCAAGGGGTAAGGGGACTACACACAATCTACATATTAAAGTACAGCACATTAGTGTCAAAGCATGACTCATTTTATCACTGTATAAGCAAAGACTGGCTTCTAATGCTACTAAAACTTGACAACATGACAGGTTTTAAAAGAGTTATCTGTCAGCAAATACATGATGTTACCAAATGCTTCTCTCACAGTGGTTCCCAAATGCACACAGACTCGCTGTGTGATTCTAGACAAACAACACTATCGCTTGCACTATACCAAAACACATTTCTTCATCTATAAGGAGTACTACATTTTAGTGTAGAAACATAACTCATTTCACAAATTCATAAACAATGACTGGTTTCTAATTCTACCAAAATATAAAAACAGCACAGTTATCTGTCTGCAAACACATGAAAAACACAAATGCTTATCACAGAATTGTTTCTACATGCACACACACTGTCAATAAGATTGTAGACAAAAAAAGTACTCCCTACACTTTAGCAGGTGAAATACATTAGTCTGATTAAAATCAAAATAGTCTACATACATCCCCTCACAATTAAATAACGCACCTTTCAAGTTGTTTTGTAGATTAAGAAGTGTATCAGTCACACACCAGATATCAGTCACACACCAGATTTTCTTATACAGAATCTCTGTACTGTGCACCTGTCAGCAAAACCAAAGAATGGCAAAGTCTCCCTCTCATTTTCCACACATATACATGTAAACATCAAATCACATTCCTTCCCACATAAATTCAAAACCAAACACACATTTCTATTGGTTAAATATTTCAAGCATTTCCAAATGACATACATTTGAACCCTTCCCCCAATCTGCCTTCTGCCTGTTACCATAGAAACAGGTCATGGAACACTGTACTGAGCACACAGGTCACAAGTTCAGCACACAATGTTGCTAATCAAGACAGCAAGTGTGCTTGACTTTTCAACATATCAGCTTATCATATATAATGTTCCTTACAATCAGTTTTTGTTAACCAATAAGAATCATGTGTTTAAAAAACAGAGATATGCACCCTACCTTTCAGTGTAGAAGGTTGTCAAACAACCAATGATTTCTTGTCTTTTTTCAAAACTGCATCTTAGCCACCATTTTAGAAAATCCTACTTTCCAAACTGCCATTTCATTTACAGAGACCATCTGAGTGCATCCAGACATCCTTTCAAGATGCTTAGAGTGTGGATTGTGGGACACAGCAATATTTTCTGGAGCCAAAGGTATGCAGAAAACAAAGGCATTCACAAAGACCAAGGTTTGCCAAATGTAGACATTAAATGGATTGGACAGAGACGGTTAAAGTGGCACCAATTGATGCCATTGGCGAAATCCTTCATGCATATCCAATACCCTGACCTCATAATAGTGCACTGTGGTGGCAATGACCTAGGCACTTTGACTGGGGTAGGTCTGGAAATGCTTATGAAGGACACCTTTGCAGAACTGATTTCACTTTTCCCCAAAACTGCCTTTGAGTATTCTAACATATGCCAAAGGCAGAAATGGAACTGGTCCGATCATTTTTGTCCACAAATTGAGAATGCTAGGAAACATGTGAATAAATCTGTTTCTGCTTTTCTCAGAGACTATAGAATGGAGTCCATTTACAATAACAATCTGCGCTTTCATATGCAAGAGATGTATAGGAGAGATGGAGTACACTTTACTGATGAAGGAAACAGAGTTTTCCTCAACTACTTTAGACTCTGTATAGGTACTTACTTATAAGTACCAAAAACTCTCAATGAACACAACGGCTCTTTTTAGAGCCACTCAAGAACAAAACACTTAAGCTTGATGTTTATCTTCCAAAAATTTCATTTTTTTTTCCTTGGATCGGCGCACCCAACGCGAGCGAATCCGTGCACCCATCACGATAGGATGCGCGCACAGTGCGCGCAATTCGCCGTTTTTTTTTTAAAAAAGGGGGCCCCA
Organism: Triturus cristatus; assembly: GCF_964204655.1. Classification (NCBI taxonomy): domain Eukaryota; kingdom Metazoa; phylum Chordata; class Amphibia; order Caudata; family Salamandridae; genus Triturus; species Triturus cristatus. The sequence continues at coordinate 305,675,118 of NC_140582.1, read as the reverse complement.
GTGGGTCCTTCTGGGACCCCTAAGCAGATCTAGAGAGTCAGAGTATTTCCACACTGCCTCCTTTATATGTTTTACAAACTTATTCCCCTTGCTTCTTCAGCCTCGCTTCTACCGAGGCAGAAGATGGCCGCCAACAGTTCCTGGTTTCGAATGTAGACAGACACTCGACAGCCAATTAGCATTCAGCGCATGATCGTCAGGGTGCGCGCTTGGTTCGGGGAGGATGCGCTTACGGTGCGGGTAGGGTGCGCGGATCCTCCCCGGCCATAAATCTCACAAACTTTTTTACCCTAATTTTCTCAGGAACTACTGAACAGATTCACACCATGTATGCAAAAGGCACGAGTCTGAACTGAGGACTACCTCTTTGCCAAATTTGGTGTAATTCCGTTCAGCGGTTCGGGCTGTAGCTGCGACAACATATCCTATGGGAAATTGCATGGGGAAAATGTGTTTTGGGACTCCCCTTTTTTCTCAGTCCCCACTTCATGAATCACCACGAAACTCTCAGGGTAGGAGCGGGTCGGAGCTGGCCAAAAGTTTGGAAAATTTTGCGAGGATTCATCAACCGGCGCCAGACTTATTGGGAATAGAATGTTGCGGATTTCCTATGGAAAATAGGTCCTAACTATAACTATCTACTGGCGACCGCCAGTAGATTTTATATATATATATATATATATATATATATATATATATATATATATATATATATATATATATATATATATATATATATATATATATTTTTTTTTTTTTTAACAAAGGACGCGGCACTCTGAACTTGGCTTTTTAGCTTCTTTTAATGCAGTATTTGCCACTCAGACCAACGCGTTTCAGCCTGCTCTCGGCTTTGTTCACGGTAAGTGAGTAATCGTTTGTTTCTACTATATATCCCATATTTGCCTCAATGTGGCATTATGGGAGTTGTAGTACATATTTATAATTATTTAAAATAAAAATAACAACAAAAATTATTACATGTTTAAATATTTGCCACATATTTCCACAGTGTTTGGCATATTAACTTTAGCTTTATGGAAGTTTTATGCGTAGCATTGTCCGTTCCACAATTTAATGGTATAGTACCTGTATTATTTGCGCATTTACCATTGCTCTTTTATATGCACTCTATTTCGCTTGCAATTAAATGATATAGTATCAATGTTAAATTCATGATTCTTTTATATGTAAATACATAATCGCAGGGTACTATACCCAGCGATTAAGTATTACATATAAAAGAATCATGAATTTAAAAAGGTCAATATATGCACTGAAGTGACCTCCGTTTTGGTTTAACATTGATACTATATCATTTAATTGCAAGCGAAAGTACTACAACTCCCATAATGCCACATTGAGGCAAATATGGGATATATAGTAGAAACAAACGATTACTCACTTACCGTGAACAAAGCCGAGAGCAGGCTGAAACGCATTGGTCTGAGTGGTAAATACTGCATTAAAAGAAGCTAAAAAGCCAAGTTCTGAGTGCCGCGTCCTTTGTTTCAAAATTGAAGAAAATTGGGCCAGGACCCAACGCTGAGCACCCGTGATCGAGTGCGTGGGAGAAAAGGATCACATTGCTGACGATATATATATATATATGCTGCAAAGTTGTTGTGCTTAGCGGTTCCCTTCCCACGGTGTTGGTGCCTGCTGTACGGCGGCAACAGCCATTCGTAAATTCAAATGGAGTCTGTCATTTCGCCCCAAAGGCAAAATAATCCAGGAAGCAGCACACCAGGAGACTGCACAAATATTTTATTGTGCACAAAAGTTAAGGACGATGCATTTTAAAATGTTAATGTAGGCAGGATTTTTCAAATGTATTTTTTGGCTATTGTTTTTCAAATAAATATATTTTTAATACTTATTTAACACACCTTTAAGTTATTGTGTTGTAACATGTTATTTTAGTTCTAGATTCAAAATAAAAACATACAATTATTTCACCTTGACATTTTATAACGGAACATATTTTCCATATTTGTTAGGTTTGATACATTTTCCTACACTTTACCAGGAGCAGATCTCTGCCCCAGTGTAGAAACCTCCACCTACATGTAAAAAAGTTATGAGTAGTACCTTTACACGCTTGAATATAGTTTTGAATGCTTCATCTGGAGGGTGGAGATATGTCAGTCTACAACTAGGAATAACTTTACAGTCGAAATGGTGATCATCAAAAAAGTGAAAAGTTACAGGTGAAGGAGTAGATTTACACATGAGCAAATCTGCATCTGTAAATTTACCTCCATGAATAGGACCCAGTCTTTTCCCCAAGGTAAAAAAGCCAGGACTGATTAACTCGAGGAACGGGACTAAAAGAAAACACAATCTTGTTATACCTTAAATTATAGGGGCTTCAAACAGCAATTTCACTGCCATGTGGTGAGTAATGACGACCACGGCGCAGCATGCAGGGTTATAAAATGACTGCAAAATTACGAATGACTGCCAAGGTTTTGGTTACCGGAAAGACTGGAGAAAAAACCAAAGAAATTGTGAAATAGGGCAATAAAGAGGGATATGGTCACTTTTTCCACAAACACAATTCAAAATGTCCACATATAATTGAAAAAAGAAGAATTTCTTGGAAGGTTTATTGGAGAAAAAAGGCCCAAGAGGCCAGAACGTGAATCGAGGGAGCAAACATTGCAGTATTTGAAATCAAAAATATCAATAGGCATATATGAAATACATTGAATGAAGAAAATGAACAAGGGTTTCAGTACTTGAACACCATTACAATAGAAAGAATTGCAATGCTGACTCTCGATTGAAGGAAAACAAACTGTCCAGACTGAGAATCACTAAAAACACCCTTTTATAGCTCCTATCATGAAAAGTAAAACGTGAGAGGAGGGCTTTATAAATTTCCTTTTTACTCAGGGAAATATTTATTGTTTATTTCTCATTTTTCATAAACAATTATTCATTGCGCATTTACATTTTCCAAAAAACAACATAGTACAAAAACAAATACATTACACAACATTACACGATAATCTTGATCCCCTATATGGAGATTTCAAACTACATTCACTCCTCAAACATTCATGGCCAATACACTCATGCATACAATCAACATGCACTGAACAAAGTGGACCTAATGACACCTTTCCTTTTTCAATATATTGACTGCCAAACTTTAGATAAGTCAAAATACTTTTTCTTTTTTTATGCAATAAAAGTACAAAAGGAGGTTGTTAATAAGAACACCTCAAGTGGGTGCCAAAAGGACCAATCTGGTCGACGCGTTTCGAACCTCTGTCTTTATGAGGTTCTCTTCAGGACCAACCAATTTCTGTAATAAAAAGACAACAAACCCTCTTTAGATAGTTGAAACAACTCAGGACCTCTAGAGAGCCATCAGCAGCTGAGCACACCCACCTTAGAAAAGTGCATCAATATGGAACCTTAACTGTCTGTGACCAATCCAGCTTACCCTGGGGCTGTGAAAAACAAATAGAACCGACTTGTATCCTCATTCTTTCTGTCAAAAAATGTTAAAAAGACACACATAGAGACAACTGTAAGCGTTCATTTAGCTCACCCTTCGACGTAAATCTGTTGTCTGAATGGGACAGCCGGATCCTATAATAGATATTAAATTTATATCAGCCGGAGTGTAAATGGGTTCCCCCAACCTCTTGGTCTTGTAATGAATACCATAATGGCTTACCGAATTGAGACGGCTGCCTCCTTAGCAGGTCCCTCGGTGGAGAACTATATTTTCTTCCTAAGAGCGAATGGAAACACTAATTGGTAACCTCTTTGTGATCTCAACGGGCTGCAGGAAAATGCCATTGGATCCCGAAGGCTGCCGCTTACCTATGTAAGTTTGCGTGCTCGTCTCAAATTAAAGTCCCGAACCGGCATCTAAAACACAAAGGCGTAAAAAAATCGCCATTAGTATTGCTCGGCTGGCCATATCTATGTAGTATGCGGGGCTTGTCAGAAGGAGGAGACGCTTACCGAGATTACTCTGCTCCTCCAGCGCTTCGCGGCTCCATCAGTCCGTCAGCCATACTCCTGGGAAGACTGGGGCGAGTAACAACTGAATGCTCCCGGGTCATGATATCCCGTTGGCTCATGGGAATTGTAGTTTAGTGTGCCGATGGTTCAGCGCATGGTGGGACATGGAGTTCTATGATGGAAAGCTGATTGATAGCCTTATTTATCGGTGCCTATATGATATGTCATCAACGTTAATAGGGACAAACGAAACAGGCACGCTTTATGGAGAATAAATTGAACTGATGTGGTCTAGTCTGGCAAATGGTAATGTGGCATCAACGGGGGACCTGAAAATAGAGTATCATGCTGTAAAAGACAAAGTTTATACCACTGGTCTGAAGATCTCCGCTATCTCATTTAGACCGTTAATTGCCGTATTGAATTTCATAATGAGCAATGCTTCACGCTGACTCAAATGGCCCTCCAAATCACCTCCTCGGGGGTCTCTCTCAATTTTAGAAAGTACTGTCCATTTGAAGTCTTCCTCACTGTGTGTTTTTGTAACCCAGTGGCTGACTAGTGGAGCATTTTCCACTCGTCGTCGAATCCTCGACTTGTGCTGGGTGATGCGCTGCCGCACCTCCTGGGTGGTCTTTCCGATGTAAAGCTTTGGACATGGGCAGGTTACTGCATACACAACATTCCTAGTTTTACAATTTGTAAAAGCATTGTGCTTCCAATGGATGTTATTGAGCGTGAAGACATCACCTTCAATGGTTTGATCACAGCATGTGCAGGTCCCACATTTGTGGTGTCCTACAATTGGTGGTAGATCTAACATGCTTCTCAGGGTCGGGGGCTGCTGTTTTGGTAAAGCCGCTCTCACAATATAGTTGGCTATGCTTTTCTCTTTTTTATATGCAAATAGAGGAGGGATGGAAAATTCCTCATGAAGATCCTTGATCAAGTGCCAAGTAGCGAGGATGAGTTTTCGAAGTTGATGTGTGTTAGGGCAAAACGTGGTGACACAGACTGGTCTATTGGCCATTTTCTTTGTTTTTTGCTCCAACAGTGTTTCCCTTGGTGTCCACCATGCTCTCTTGAGAGAATGTTTTAGTAACTTTTTGGGGTATCCCCTCGCTAATAAACGATCTTTTAGTTTGTTCGCATGCGCAAAGTACTCCTCTTTATTTGAACAGTTCCTGCGGATCCGCAGGAACTGGCCATACGGTAGATTTTGTCTCAGACTTCGAGGATGGTTGCTGGTGTAATGTAGCGCCTCATTCCTGTCAGTCGATTTCCTAAAAAGTGTGGTCTCTAGATGTCCATCCGATGCCTCCACTTTTACATCCAAAAATGTGATTGATTCATTTGATGACGAACAACTGAACTTGATGTCATTAGACCGTCCATTGAGCCATCCAACAAACTCATCAAGTAATTGCCACCACGTTTTGCCCTAACACACATCAACTTCGAAAACTCATCCTCGCTAATTGGCACTTGATCAAGGATCTTCATGAGGAATTTTCCATCCCTCCTCTATTTGCATATAAAAAAGAGAAAAGCATAGCCAACTATATTGTGAGAGCGGCTTTACCAAAACAGCAGCCCCCGACCCTGAGAAGCATGTTAGATCTACCACCAATTGTAGGACACCACAAATGTGGGACCTGCACATGCTGTGATCAAACCATTGAAGGTGATGTCTTCACGCTCAATAACATCCATTGGAAGCACAATGCTTTTACAAATTGTAAAACTAGGAATGTTGTGTATGCAGTAACCTGCCCATGTCCAAAGCTTTACATCGGAAAGACCACCCAGGAGGTGCGGCAGCGCATCACCCAGCACAAGTCGAGGATTCGACGACGAGTGGAAAATGCTCCACTAGTCAGCCACTGGGTTACAAAAACACACAGTGAGGAAGACTTCAAATGGACAGTACTTTCTAAAATTGAGAGAGACCCCCGAGGAGGTGATTTGGAGGGCCATTTGAGTCAGCGTGAAGTATTGCTCATTATGAAATTCAATACGGCAATTAACGGTCGTAGGGCCTCATGTAGGTAAATACATTTTACCGGTTCATAAATACCGAGCCGTACCGAATCGGTAAATTAGAACCGGTAAGTTATATGTAGGTAAAAATTCGGTAACAGTTACCGATTCGGTAACATTCGGTAAATACGAATCGGAATTCACCGAATCGGTAAATACCGAGGTGGTATCCACCGAATCGGTAAATACCGAGGTGGTATTTAGCGAATCGGAAAATACCGAGGATACTACCACCTTCCCTTAACTAAGTAGCCAATATCATAATCATGTCATTATAGAAGGTCTCTCAGGCTTGAATAGGGGACCCCATACCTCAAAGATCAGCTTAGTGAAATCACATCACAGGAGCATCAGGAGTCTCCTCGCAGGAAGGCTCGTCTTCGGTCTGAATAATAAACATGATGTCTGAGATATGAAAAGCACCAACTGTCAGGTATGTGCAGCTGCGCGTGTGCCATGGCTAAATCGTGGGTCGAACAACCTAGAGTGGAAAACATGCATTGTGTAAAATTCCAGACTGTGTGTCACAGCATGTACAGACCAAGGTCGCTGCGCAGAGCTTGGGATGGGAACAACAGAATGCACTCGTCGGAAGGAAGTCTCGAGTCAGCAGTTTATTCAAGAAAGAACATGTAAACGCAGTGTCGTGTGCAAAGACACAAATATGGCTACATAACATTCAACGTGGTTATGCCAACTGAACAATGCATGTACGTATTCAGGGAGAACTCACTACACGCCCCCTTGAGCGAAGCAATATGTAATAGGCAAGAAAAGAGAGAACGCAGAGTTCAGTTTCGTCAGAGCAGAACAGGGCGTAACCAATGCAGCGCCAAAGTCCTACAGTCCAATTAATTGCAGCATACAATTCCAAAAAACACAATGCAAGTATAGTAAAAAACTCAAGCAGACCATCAGGAAGAGAAAAACGAGAAATAAAAGAAATAAATGTTGCGCCAGGGTGCTGTCCAGTAGCACAGGCGCAATGGACGACAATCCAGTTAATCCATGAATGTATAGGCAGCATATGTGGCCACGGCTTCCAACAAGCAATTGTTTTCAGGGCCACGAAAAGTCTCAGCCATCCAATTGAGTAAAGAAAAGGAACATACGTGTTCTCCAACCAACGGAGCCTCTAGCACAATCAGAGGGCACCCGGAATGTTCCTCCAAATAGCTCATGGACAAGAAGTCGTAGGCTGCCGCTGAGATGTCCCAATTACCCAGGATACCATGCGCCGCTCCACACGCCATGATCCGGACACCAGAACAGGACAACTCGTGAGACACTAAGGGCCGCATCAGTCGATCGAAATCCGGCACCGGAGACACCATGTTGGTCAAGCACAAATCCAGAGGCCATTCAAAGGGACAATCCAGGCAGTGTAATACAGGTTGTACGCAGGTGAAGTAGGAATACCTGAAGGATAATCCATAAGCCAGGCTCAAAGTCGCCAATGGCAAAGTACCATAGAAGTCAAGCATCCTATCACGAAGAAGATGCAGACAGGACAGGTGCTCATGTGTCACAGTAGGAGCAGCCATTCCGTAGTATGAAAAGTAAAAGCAGCACACCTGCCACCAGCGCCAGAAGCAGCGGAACACCTCCAAAGATGCTCGAGAACAGTGAATGAACAAATGCCGGAATTACACCAAAAATAGTTTGGAAAGAGGTCACGAGACCCGAGACCCACATGTTAAAAAAAATTGAGCCAGGCCGGTCGTGGACGAGGCATTGATAATACTTTGGATCAAAGAGCCGAAATGCAGGGGGAGGTCAGTATTCAGAGGCGCCTGTTCCTCAGTGCGCGTAGTAGCAACATGAAGGACAAATATTTCACGAGAGGAAGTCAAAGGCACCTCTTTGTGGGACAATGGCGCTCTATTCTGCTCAACTTGTTGGACTCTGCTTTCAAGGTTGGAATCGAAGGCCAGATGGAAACATCCCGCCGCCCATGCGGGGGTGGAAAAAGAACAGTATTGCAGCAGACAACTTCATGCGAGACAGTTATGTACGGGATTACCACTCACATCCCGCAGCAAACTTCATTAATCATAATTAAAGGAATACCGTTTGCAAGCACAGTGAAAGAAGGTGTAATCACAGGCACTGGGATACCTCGTAGGACGCACGCCAAAATCGGGGCTTGTACATTGCATGCGCCGTGTACTTGCATGTGCCTATTGTCTCATGTATGAATCCTAGAAGTGAGAGTGCTAGAGCTAATATCTATCACGGCTTAGGCCTTCTCCATGTTTGCTTGGTCAATAGCTCTCAGTCTGGAAGCCGCCTCACTGTGCGACAACTTGCAGACCTCGTTGTAAATAGCATACGCGCACCTTTTGGTTCTGCCACCCACGGGACCATTCACAACATCATTCCATTCGGTATGCACATTGATGGAGTGGGTGGACTTCCTGATCCTGTAGATGTGCTCTGTGTCAGCTGGTGGACAGAGTGGGATGTGTGTCCCATCAATGCAGCCAATATAATGGTGGAAGAAATTCCTGAAGGAACGGGACAGGCAACTCTGGGATACACCACCCACCGCAGCTGTCACCACCTGAGAAATGCCGGATGCCAGCAGATGTGGGCTGCAGAGCACCTGCACATGTGGGGGTATGGCGTGCGCCCTTCTTATTGGCTGGTCCAGGAGTGGGTGTGGGTCCCTGATTGAGTCCATGATGGTTTCGGGGTGTAGCCTGTACCTCTCATGTATCTCTGCATCAGTCAGCTGGAATAGTGTGATGCGCTGTCTGTGGATGCGTTCCTTCCGTCGCCAAACCCTCAGTCCTGCTGCCTGTAGACGTAGGCGCCTTGCAATGACGTACATAGCTGCCAGGGTGTCCACGCTGTTGCATTTTGGGATTGCTTAGCTGCACTGTTGTTGGTTACCACCTGCTTTCAATCCGTGTTAATTACCGACTCTTATTTACCGATTTTCTTGGATTTCTTAATTACCGAGTGCTCCTACATGTCATTTTAACTTTTTACCACTTCATATTTACCACTTCATATTTACCGATTCGTTAATTATGTATTCGGTAAATATGAATCGGTATTTTCGAATTCGGTAACTATGAATCGGTATTTACCGCCTCATATTTACCGAAAAGTGGTTTTTGGACTCCTACATCTCACTTGTCTGAATACCGGTCGGTAACGGCATATTTACCGAAAATCGGCCGTTACCGACCGGTATTTCGCTACCTACATGAGGCCCTAAATGAGATAGCGGAGATCTTCAGACCAGTGGTATAAACTTTGTCTTTTACAGCATGATACTCTATTTTCAGGTCCCCCGTTGATGCCACATTACCATTTGCCAGACTAGACCACATCAGTTCAATTTATTCTCCATAAAGCGTGCCTGTTTCGTTTGTCCGTATTAACGTTGATGACATATCATATAGGCACCGATAAATAAGGCTATCAATCAGCTTTCCATCATAGAACTCCATGTCCCACCATGCGCTGAACCATCGGCACACTAAACTACAATTCCCATGAGCCAACGGGATATCATGACCCGGGAGCATTCAGTTGTTACTCGCCCCAGTCTTCCCAGGAGTATGGCTGACGGACTGATGGAGCGGCGAAGCGCTGGAGGAGCAGAGTAATCTCGGTAAGCGTCTCCTCCTTCTGACAAGCCCCGCATACTACATAGATATGGCCAGCCGAGCAATACTAATGGCGATTTTTTTACGCCTTTGTGTTTTAGATGCCGGTTCGGGACTTTAATTTGAGACGAGCACGCAAACTTACATAGGTAAGCGGCTGCCTTCGGGATCCAATGGCATTTTCCCGCAGCCCGTTGAGATCACAAAGAGGTTACCAATTAGTGTTTCCTTTCGCTCTTAGGAAGAAAATATAGTTCTCCACCGAGGGAGCCGGCTAAGGAGGCAGCCGTCTCAATTCGGTAAGCCATTATGGTATTCATTACAAGACCAAGAGGTTGGGGGAACCCATTTACACTCCGGCTGATATAAATTTAATATCTATTATAGGATCCGGCTGTCCCATTCAGACAACAGATTTACGTCGAAGGGTGAGCTAAATGAACGCTTACAGTTGTCTCTATGTGTGTCTTTTTAACATTTTTTGACAGAAAGAATGAGGATATAAGTCGGTTCTATTTGTTTTTCACAGCCCCAGGGTAAGCTGGATTGGTCACAGACAGTTAAGGTTCCATATTGATGCACTTTTCTAAGGTGGGTGTGCTTAGCTGCTGATGGCTCTCTAGAGGTCCTGAGTTGTTTCAACTATCTAAAGAGGGTTTGTTGTCTTTTTATTACAGAAATTGGTTGGTCCTGAAGAGAACCTCATAAAGACAGAGGTTCGAAACGCGTCGACCAGATTGGTCCTTTTGGCACCCACTTGAGGTGTTCTTATTAACAACGTCCTTTTGTACTTTTATTGCATAAAAAAAGAAAAAGTATTTTGACTTATCTAAAGTTTGGCAGTCAATATATTGAAAAAGGAAAGGTGTCATTAGGTCCACTTTGTTCAGTGCATGTTGATTGTATGCATGAGTGTATTGGCCATGAATGTTTGAGGAGTGAATGTAGTTTGAAATCTCCATATAGGGGATCAAGATTATCGTGTAATGTTGTGTAATGTATTTGTTTTTGTACTATGTTGTTTTTTGGAAAATGTAAATGCGCAATGAATAATTGTTTATGAAAAATGAGAAATAAACAATAAATATTTCCCTGAGTAAAAAGGAAATTTATAAAGCCCTCCTCTCACGTTTTACTTTTCATGATAGGAGCTATAAAAGGGTGTTTTTAGTGATTCTCAGTCTGGACAGTTTGTTTTGTTTTTTCTGCTAATTGGGCTCAGTTCAGCTGAGCTTTCTTTGAGCCAGGACCCAGTTTTGGTTTGTGACTCTCGATTGAAGGCGTGAAAGTAAGAATCCAAATCGCCATATTTTATAGGGGAACGTTTTAAAAAAAGCAGTTTAAAGGCATGATTGCATAGGCAACATTTGAATTAGCAAACAGAAAACAATTCAGTGAATATTGAGGGATATATTCAGATCCTAGGTTGTTTCAGACAGTATTCAATACAGAAAAGTCTACAATCAATGCGTTCAGGAGATTATTGCACTGTTCCACTTTTCCCTCCCATTGACTTCATGTCTAATGAAATCAAGTTTTTATATCCATAAATGCTAACTTCTCCAAAGGATATATGTAACTGCCCCTCCTGAGCAGGATTTGGACAACGTAAATTATCTGCCATGTCAAGGTATTTTCATTGTAACCAGTTTGCCTGGGCATTAACAATTATACAACGGATTCTTCTCAGATGTTGAGAAATCCTCAGACAGACCCTCTGTGTCGTTTGACCTACTTATATATATTGACATGGGCACAAGATTCTATGTGCCACATTCTATGCATTGTATTCAGACTGGATTTTGAGTAGATACATTTGCTCTCCATTTATCAAGATTTTAGAATTCAGGTTTGTGTTCAACACAACGTACAGACTTTTAGTGACCATTCAAAAAGGGCTAGACCTCATAGGTCTTTAATGGTGTTTTAGTTGGAATGGGTCTTTATGTGTGTACTAAAAGATCAATTTCTCTCAATTTAAACACAGATACAGAGAAGGTAATGCCACTGGCTGGAAAGACATGCTATTGTTTCTTGACGCATTCAGCAGTTTGGTTGGAGACCTAACTGAAATAGAAACTATGATCAACTTATTCTCAGGGGTGAGTCTAGAATTGTGGGTAAGAAATGATTTTCGGAAACAGTCCCAAGAATTTTGAGTATGGCTGACTAGGCATTTAGGGCCAGATGTACGACGCTATCAATTTGCGAGTCACAAATTGCGTCGTTTTGCGACCCGAAATTTGCGACTCGCAAATTGGAATGTACAACACACTGTTTAAGATTCCTAATAAGGTCGCAAGTTACATGCCTCATTAATGTTCATGAGGCAGGTGCAATTTGCGACCCCATTAGGAATGTTTACCACTCGTAGGGATGGTGGCCTGCTGGGGTCAGCCGACCACCATGTCTGTGACTGCTTTTTAAATGCAGCAGTAATTTTTAAATGCAGTCCATTTTCCTTACAGGGAAACGGGATGCATTTAAAAAAGAAATATTTTTGTAGGGCAGGCAGTGGTCCCCAGGACCACTGTCTGCTCTTAAAAAATATTTTCGCATCCATTCACAAAGGGGAAGGGTTCCCCTCGGGACCCCTTACCATGGGTGAGTGACTTACCACCTGCTTGAAGTAGGTGGTAAACTGCAAGTGTTTTGCGTCCGCAAATGCGGTTGCAAAACAATGGTACATTCCACTGTGACTCGCTATTAGGAAGGGACGCCCCTTCCTAATAGCGAGAGTAGCAAACGCTATTTTGCAAGTAAGCGACTCGCAAAATAGTGTTTGTACATGCCAGGACCCTTTTTTGCGGTCGCAAATGGGCCGATTTCCCATTTGTGACCGCAAAAAATGGTTGACTATCTGGCCCTTTTTGTATTCTCTATTGTGCAATTTACATGCAAGAGTCTCTGCTTCTTTAACATAATCCTCCATTAGTGTACAGTTGCAAAGAAACTGTCCAAAAGGGAGATTGTCGCACAGGGCCAGGGATAGTGACTTTTGAAGTGGAGAAGTGAATAATTTTCTGTATGTTTTATGTATAGGTTGGTGAACAACTTGTCTTCTAAGACTTTTCCCTTGAGGTCTAGATAAATGACAGAATGTGTTTCAGTTGGATGAGTGCAGGTTGGATTACTGCTTTAGTAATTAAACCATATAAGAAATGCATCCAGGTTCTGTCTATTCCCTGTCCAAATCAAAAATATATCATCAATATAGGGCAGCCAACAGCAAATGTTTGGCTAAAGGGATTTGTGTGACAGCAAATAACCCGTTTCTCAAAGACCTTGGTATATTTACAGAAAAATATGCTTCTACCACAGTACCCTTAATCTAGAGGAAGAGATCACCCTAGAAGATGAAATAATTTGTCTAAGCAACATATGTGTCAAAGCACTTATGAAGTCAGTGGCTACTTCCTGGGGTTGTGGTCACATTTTCAAAGTGATCTCAATTACATGTACATTCCATGTGATATTGGCATATAGTTGGTGGATATCCAAAGTAACGAGGAGCTTTGTAAAACCGTCAAAGAATGAGGGCCTGATTACAATCTTGGTGGGTGGATTACAGTCACAGCGGAGATGTATATCCCCTCTGCCAAAATATAAATCTCATGGGTTATAATGAGATTTAGATTTCGGCGGGCGGGATATCCGTTACCGTTGTGACCGAGTAACCCGTCCGCCAAGATTGTAATCTGGCCCTAAATCTTCAATTTTGCTGACAAAGTGAACTCTGTCCCTAACATATTTTTTTTGTGGTCAAAACCAATGCTAACAAATACTTATCTGCAGAGAGGTTCAATGGTTGATCCGCAAACTGAGAAAATAGGCCTCCTGGGAAAAGTATTAAGATATTTGTGAATTTTAGGGAAGATGTAAAGGGTAGATATGTGGGGACATGTGACTTTGAAAAATTGGAATTCCTTTTGGTTAATATATATCCCTGTTGTAATGTATGTGTAAGCAAGGTCAAAGTATTCTTTTTATGGTGCATAATGAATACCCCTGTAGCTTTTTCTAGTGTAAATAATTGTTGTGTAGGATTTTATTAATTTAATAGTCAATGTCAAGACCATCTATTCCACTTTCTTTATCAGTTTATTTGATGAGTAGTGATTTATTGTTCTATGAAGCTATGAGATTTGTGCATACTTCTTTGTTTATGCTTTGAGGACATATTGGTCAGTTGTTGAACACTTTTTAGGTCCCTGAGTTCCAGCATTTCAAAAATAGTGATCATCTCTGGTATTATCTGCGCAGGAATATTAAAGTTAGGAGGATGATGAAGGCAGAGGGTTCCCATTTCGATCTGATAGAGATTGTTTTCAAAGAAATATTGCAAACATGTTAGGCGAAAAAATTGAGGAGCTACATTTTCAAATAAAATAGCTCAATACACTTGTACAATAATAGGTTCTATGCAGGTGAGAGAGTGTAAGTGGTAATCTGAACACAGGTGACAGTTGAGCAGCATGTGTGAGCATAGAATTTCCCAATGATTGAACTGCGTCTTGATCTGCATTCCTCCAGGGGATTACTGGCGTTTGCACCAAAGCTGATATAAGTCATCTTCGTATTCTCTCACCCACGTCACCTACCCATTGGCCTTTCCCCAAATAGTGCTCTGCGTGTTGGGCACTGTGAGAAATTGGGTTGCTGGTTGACTGGGGCATGAACCCTGACCAAGCAACAACCACAATCCTAGTCAGGGTGAGGCACAAGCCAACTGTAACTAACCTATGCTCAACCCTATGGTAGCTTGGCACAGAGCAGTCAGGCTTAACCTAGAGGCAATGTGTAAAGTATTTGTGCAACATATCAAATGGTAATAAAGTAAAGAACACCACACAAAAAGTATCCCAAGCCAAGATAGAACAATAGAGCACAATTTTGTAAATAACAAAAGACCAAAACGACAAAAATGTAATCAGTCCAACTGAAGATATGAATTTTTAAACATGCTGTGAAAATAGCACCAAAAAGCACAAAGTACCAACTTGGGATAGCTGGTTGCACTGGACCGGGTCCAAATTATACTTTCAGGTCGACCATGATGGAGCGCCTGTTGGATATAGTCACCAGGTTGGGCCTGATGAAATTTACCATCGCAAGTTTGTGTCAAGAGTTCCATTTGTGTTGAAGAGGGCTGTGAGAATCAGGGAAAACGTGTGAAAACATGTCTAGCATCACGGACGGGCATTGCTGGAGCTTCGCGTTGTTGGTTCTTTTTGAGAGGTCAGTGCTGGAGCACAAAGAGTCAGGCTGACGGAGCTTCATGCTGAAATGCTGTGTGAGCGGCGAGGTCTCGGTGCAAACTGACCTGTTCATGGGTGCAAATAGCCCAAAAGCTTGAATTCAGCTTCCTTAAGCCACATCAAGATCCGGGACCTGAGAGTCACCACTGGGGGTCAGGAACTCACTGCAGATGAGTTCAGAGGCTGGTGCAGGATGCTGGGGAGCCTTTAATGTCCCTGAGGCTCAAATCAGGAGGCCAGCAAACTAGCCCATGGCGTCACTCTGGGATCCTGGGTTAAAGGTGAAGTTCCAGGTCTTCCTCCCCAGGGCAGAGGGCAGCAGGGCAGCACAGCAGGGCAGCAGTCTAGCAGAGTGGCAGTCCTTTCAGCAGCACAGCAGTCCTTCTTGCTGGCCACAGGTCCAGAAGTGTACTGAAGAGTTGGTGTTTGAGGTTTTACTTTTATACCCTGGTGTCCCGGTCCTAGAAGGCGAAAGAAGCTTTTAAAAAGTGAGTTTGAAGTGCATGCAATATCCTACCTTCCGTTCCCTGGCTCCAAGTTGGCTGAAGTGACAATGCAGGGTTGTTAGGCCATTTCTGAGAAGGCAGTGCATAGGCTATTCAGTTATACGTGGGGCTGTGATCTGCTCTGCCTCCCATCCTGCCAGCACATGGTCCAATCAGGCACACCCAATCCCTCTAGTGTGTGTGGCTCTCCAGGAGAAGCACACAAAGCCCAACTGTCACCCACACACATCTGACCCAGAGAAAGGCTGCAGGCAAGAATATGCCAATTTTCTTAAAGGGCATATTAAAATGTATAATTTATAATCACACTTCACCATAAATTAGGATTTGAAATTACAGTTCCAGATACAACAAACAAGAACTGGTCACCTGTTTCCATTTGGATATTACAGCTGGGCTGATGCAGGGAACTTGTTGTGTCCCTTTAGCTCAAAACAGAAGGTCAGTCAGCTGACCCTGGTAGTCAATTCAGCCTGGGATGAAAGGTGCAGATGCCGTCTTCCTTCTCAGCAAGCAGGGCAAGTCTCAAGCAGCAGGACAGCAGGGCTCCTTCTTCTGTAGTATCCACAGGTCCAGGAGTGTACTGAAAAGTTAGTTCTGAGTGTCAAATATTAATACTTTGTACCAGCTTTGAAGTAGGAGAAGCTTTTAGAGGTGCCCACTCCCAGAGCTACTTGGAATTTCCTGCTTCCATGCCCTGGCCCAGCTTGCCTGGGTGCACAATAGACTGGTGTGAAACCCTTTGTGAGTTGCTGAGGCAGTCTTTGTGATGCGCAAGGGTGGTAGGTGATACCTCCTCCCCCATCAAGTCCGAAATGGCCCATTCTGCCAACACCTATTCTCCCATTGTCTCAATGTCTGGGAGTAATATACAAAAACCAAATGTCAGTTGCATCTAGTCATTTGACCCAGGATGCAGGCTGAAGCCACCAAATGGTTGGGACAAGAAAATGGCAACTTTCTAAAAGTGATATGCTTTCAAAACTCTGACTTAAAAGCCAACTTCAAAATTAAAGACGTTTTTAAACTGCACTTCTTTAGAGACCAAACTCAACTTTCTTACCTGCTCCCAGTTGAAAGTTATTGCTTGGAAAATGTAATAAGGTAACTCTAATGTTATTCTGTGGGAGAGGAAGGCCTTGCAGTAGTGAAAAACAAATTAAAGCATTTTTCATTACTAGGACATGCAAAACTTAAATGTACATGCTCTATTTTTAAATACAATGCACCCTGCCCTCAGGACTGTCCATGGCCTACCCAAAGGGTAACTTACATGTATTAAAAAGGAAGGATTGGGCCTGGCAAAAGGTTTACTTTGCAAAATCCACACAGCAGTTTAAAACTGCACACACAGGCTGAAATGACAGGCCTGAGACCAGTTTAAAGGGCTACTTAAGTGGGTGGCACAATCAGTGCTCAGGCCCACTAGTAGCACCCAAATTACGGGGCCTGGGCACAGGTTGTGCGACTTTACTAGGGACTTACAAGTAAATTAAATATGCTATTTGGGTATAAGCCAATTCTATCATTTGCACTGGTTAGCGGTGATAAAGTGCACAAAGTCCTAAAAGCCAAAAAGATTCGGGATGAGCCTGCAGCAAAAGCGAAGTTTAACAGGCACTATCACTAGAAGATTCAAAAAAGGTTGCAAACTTGCTTTTCTTATAACATCCTCACTCAAATAGTTTCTGCTGCTTTGCAGATGGTGTAGTTTATTTGTGATAATCAATACAAATATAAGGACAATTTTTTTATTTGGAGACATTTGCAATTCTTTTCCTCTTTTTTTATATTAGTGAATAGCTTTGAAATCAACTGTAGTTTTTGGAGGTAATCAATAACTAGCCTAGCTTTAGGAATTATATGAATGTCTTTATTTTAGTTTGTTCAAATTCCTGAATTTCATGTTCTTCTTTGTTGGCATGATTAAGTTCACTTTCCACTGCCAAAACCATATAGTGGTGAGAAAATGTAATTGCAACAAAGATTAAACTATGGCAAAGTTGTTTTTTTTTAAAGTTTTAAAACCTTTATTAGTAAGTTAAAGCAAATACAGACAGTGACATATCCCGAAAAGGAAGAGCAGGATTATAAATGTGACACAACGTGCGCACTTTCTGATCGACGTGACAAAGCTTATCATCATGCTGGAGCATACCGGAGTACCCATTTGGGCGCGCTTTAGTCCATAGAGTCCAACCTGTCTTCCAGCAGTCGGTGCTCAGCTCGAGTATGTATAGTTGCCAGCTAACAATAGGGATACAACTGAGCATCCAGTAAGGAGAACAAACAGGGGGGGAGGGAAGGGGGAAATGAGGGAGACCTTTCTGGCAATAACAAAAAAAAAGGAAAAAGGTGTTAGGATGCAGGTACAAGAGGGGACCCCCTCCGTCGGGAGCCCATCGCATCTCATTCTCCTCTACCCCTCCACGGCAGTGGCTTGGGCCTGATCACTACACTGCTCTTGAAGAAACCTTTGCAAGGGTTCCCATATATCCAGAGGCCGCGCTTGTGTGGGCATCAAATCCCCGAACTCAGACAATTGTGTGTGGCAGAACGCTGAGTCATTCAGCCAGTCATCTCTACGCGGCCTACGGCCCCAGCATATCACCATGCATTTCTTTCGCCAGCAGCAACATCATAGCAGCAAGTCCTCTAATGCTTTTTGGTTAAAGTTTAACATAGCCTAGCAGGGCAACCAACGGTGGGCGCTCCCCTCTGTGTTCCAGCATTACATCTAAAACATCAAACACACGCCCCCAGAAATTTGCAACCTCCTGGCACTCCCATGCAAGGTGCATGGATGAGGCCTCGGGCGCCACGCATTGCACACAGCGCGCCTCCGCACTCAGCCCCACCCTGCACAACCACACCGGTGTTCTATAAAGTCTGTGGAGAAATTTGAAGTGGACTAATCTAAGTCTATAGTTGGGCGACATATCCCTGGATTGCGCGCAGCAGTAGGTCCACACACCCTCCTCAAACGACATGCCCAAGCACTTCTCTCAAGCAGCCTGGGCCAGGGGCACATGCAGAGGATAGTCCCACTGAATACCTGTGTACAGACGTGTTATAAGTTTACAGGGTGAGGGATTTGACAAAAATGCTTCCAAGACATGAAAAGTTGGTGGCGCCACTGAGAATGAGGCGAATCTCACCCGTACGGCTGCCCGCAGCTGATAATAGGTCATCCTGTCCAGGAGTGCCATATGCTCATCTCCCAAAGCGACGTCCAGCCCTATAAATACCCCATCTGGAAATGTGCGACCCATCGTATGCACCTATAGTTGCGCAGCTGCCGACAGGCTCCCGCCTCCCCCTGCAAACAGCAGCTCCGGGTGTCCCGTAAGCGGCACTGAGGGCGCAAATAGGGAGTCGAAACCCGCTTGCCGGCAGAGCATCTGCCATGCCTACACCGTGCTGCCAATCGTGTCTATCCCAGCCAGCAGGGGCCTCTGCGATCAGAACTTCACCATATGCAGCAGAGACGGGTCTACCAGGTAGCACTCAGAGGCCGCATGCCAGGAATGGCGTCGGAAAAATCCAGTGAAACACGAATTGCGCCTTTGGCACAGGAATGATACAATTCCATTTCTGGTGCCCCAGGCCTTCCTGCTTGAACGGGGGTGTGAGAGTTTCCCAGGTGGCCAATGGTTGCCCACCCACCCATGCCAGGGAAATCAAATTGGAGTGGAGTTGCTTCTTAAATTCAAAGAGGAAGTGGGAGATTGACGAAGGTATAAAGGAACTTGGGCAGTATCATCATCTTCGCGTTGGCAAGTCGCCCCATGAGCGAAAGAGGAAGCGCCCACCAGCGGAAAAGCCGGCTCTCAAACCACTCCATAAGTCTGCCATAGTTGTATTGCCATAGTTCCTCATGGTCCCTGCTAATCCAGATTCCCAAGTATTTCACGGGAGAGTCATCCCATTTTAGAGGGAATTCTGACTGAAATGCAACTGTTACTGCTGTAAGTGGGAAGATGATAGATTTCCCCCAGTTTATGGTGATACCCAAGAGGCCGCCAAACCTAATGATCTCCGGTATAAGGGGATCAAGATTATCCGTATGTGGACGCAGAGAGTCACATCGTCCACATACATTGATTCAAGGACCACCCGGGGCATGAAATTGAGTCCTCTCTTCGCTTGGAACTGTCCCAACCAGGCCGCCAGCGGCTCAATCACGACAGCAAAGAAGAGGGGTGACAACGGGCACCCCTGTCTGGTGCTACAGGCAACCCCAACCGGGGGGAGACGACTCCATTGATCTGCAGTCTAGCCGAGGGGGAGGTGTAGAGCAATGCTATCTTTTTGAGGAACACAGGACTCAAGCCGATTCGGGCGAGCAGCGAGAAGAGATAAGGCCACTCCAGCGTATCAAACACCTTGGTTGCATCAAGGCGCACTGCTGCCGCAGGGAGGGCAGGGTTGACCACCTGCATCACAGTGAGGAGGGTGCAGAGATCATGGGCAGTGCTCCTACCCGGGACAAAGCCGAATTGATCCGGTCGAAGGATCGTGGGGAGCAAGGGTAGCAGACGCGAGGCGAGAAGCTTAGCGAGAATTTTATTATCAATATTAATCATTGATAGAGGCCTGTAGGAATCGCACAATAGTGGGTCTTTATCTGGTTTGAGTATGGTCACGAGAAGTGCCTCACGAAGGGAGGGGGGAGTGCACCCTGTTCCAATTAGTCCTCATACATGTTAGTAAGCGAGCAGCGGCACAAACTCCTTATAAAAGGCTGAGGTGAGCCCATCCAGCCCCAGAGCTTTGTCCCCTGGCATAGCACGAATTACACCAATCACCTTCTCTACGGAGAATGGTTTGCTTAATACCTGAGATGGGCGTCACTGAGGAAGCCCAGCTCAATCAAATCAAAGAAGAAAAGTAGATCCACAGGTACCGCTGGTGCGAGGCATATAACGAGGTATAAAAAATGCCATAATTTCGGCCTGAACCGCTTCCCGCCAACCACTAACATTTCCTCGCCGGTGCGCAACTCGTGGATGTATTCGTTGGCCCACGGCTTCCGAAGCAGTCCTGCAAGGGTCTTGCCAGCTCTATCACCCTCACCGTACTGACAAGCTTGCGCCTCCTTCCTCAGATAATGTGTCTCCTTCAGTGCAGCCTCCTCAAATTCTTCCATCTTTGACTTGAGCTGCGCGAGGATAGGGAGTCGATTAGTATCAAAGTATTCCTGCTCCAGCAAGCGTATCTCGCTTTCAAGGCGCCTTAAGTTCCCTTGAAGGGAACCAAGAACGCCAGCCTGTTAAGCAATGCATTTACCCCTAATAGCTGTTTTAAATGCTTCCCATAACGTGGATGGGAAATCTACCAAACCCTCATTGAGCTCAAAATATTAAATTATAGCAATTTCCATGTCCTCCTGAAAGGCCTGGTCTGGGAGAGCTCCAGCAGAGAGTGTCTAGCTAAAGGACCTACTCGGTGCATCAGGCAATGCAAATTCCAGTAATACTGGGGCATGATACGAAAGGGTGCGGGCGAGATATGTGCAGTGTCTAACCCAGGTATCCACGCTGTGGGAAATGAGCCAATAATCCATTCTGGACCATGTAGGGCCCTCAGTAGAAACACAGGTTCCCTCATGACTATGCGGTTGGATCTGACGCCAGACATCAGTCACGCCGTAGTCTTCCATCAACACCTGGAGTTGCGCTGCAGCCCGCGGATGGGGCCAACACAATCCTCCTAATCTGTCTCTATCAGGATTAAGCACCACGTTGAAATCCCCACCCCATAGGACTGCACCCGGGCCCAAAGATTCCACAAGCCTCCACACTTCACAAACAAACTGGGGGTCGTCATGGTTAGGCCCATATATAGAGACCAATCAAACGGGGCACCCGCCCAGTATTTCCGAGACCATAATATAGTGACCCATGGGATCAAGGATAGTATTGCGCTTGTGCCAAGGTAGACCCCTTTTAAGGATGATGGCTGTGCCCTTCGCGTAACTAGAGCAACCTGCAATGCATTTTGCACCCATCCAGTCTGCTTGCAAGTGCGAGTAGGTGTCCCGCATCAGGTGTACCTCCTGCAGAAAGCATCTATCCGCCCCATGGCTATTCAGCAGCGCTGCTACAAGATGCACTTTCTGCAATCATTCAAGCCCCACACATTCCAGGTGACAGCATTGAGAGTGCGCTTGGTGTTAGAGTTGTCAGCCATTACCACAGCAATGAGGGAGAGAGGGGGAGAAAAAGCTAAAAACTTGACTGTAGTTGCTGGGCCAGATAGGGGGAAAAAGAGGGGGCGGTAGAAAGACAAGCGGAAAACAAACAAGAAACATTACATTCAGTGCAACCACCACCCACCCAACCCACCCCCCTCCCACAACAGCCACCCAGCTAGGCTGAAGAGCATCCACCCACTCCCAACCAGGCCACCAGGGGCCTACAGCATATTGCAACACGGGACTCATCCCAGGGGGGATTGCGCCAGGAAGCTCAGCCTATCCCAGCCCAAAGAGCTGGGTGGCCCGGCAGGAGCCCATAGGAGGCTCACAACATCAAATGGGCGGTCATCCTACGCAGTACCCATTTGGCTCAGATTACCAGAAAATGCAAGTGCCCATGGGGCAGGAATCAAGTGACAAACCAATTAAACGCTAGTGTCCATATGAACTTGTCTAACAAAGTGGGGCTGCCGCACAATGATCAGTCATTCTTGTTTAGCATGTCTCCTGCCAGCTGATCCTTATCCATGGCGCCAGCCGGCTTCGGACGCTTAAGACTGCGGGCAAACTTGGTAGCCAGCTTGGGGTCCGTGAAGTAGGGTGTCTTTCCGGAGTGAAAAACCCGCAATTTCACCGGGTATAGTAGAGAGTAGTTAATGTCCTGCTGCTGCAGCATCCGCTTGATGTGCACAAATTCACGATGGGCCGCCTGGACCGACAGTGTGAAGTCTGGAAAAATGACACAACATTGCCCTGATATCTGGTGTCCTACAGGTCGTGGGCCTTGCAAAGCACCGTGTCTCGGTCCCTATAGTTCAGCAGCCCCGTGATAATGGGGCAGACTGGGGCGCCAGGGGGGGGTCGTGGGCCCAGGGATCTGTGGGCACGCTCCACCACGCACACGGACGACAGGGCATCCCCAAAAAGGGCTCGGAGCATGTCCTCAACATAATCCTCCACCCGGGTCATCGCGGTGAACTCTTGGACCCCCAGAATGCGCAAGTTGTTGCGCCGGGACCGGGCCTCAAGGTCCTCGTTTTTAGCACGGATGAACTCGAGTACCTTCTCCATGCAGTGCAGTTTTTCGTGCATTGCTGTGCCTTCATCTTCCATTGCAGAGGTCCGCTGCTTGACCTCTGCGATGTGCTCATTGCGGTTTGCCACTTTATCTTTCAGTCGGGCCAGGCGGTCAGACATTGAGTCAATTTTAAAATCTATGACTGCCAGGGAGTTCTTCAGCTTGTATGCTTGGCACCGGGTAAGGCGCAGTCGCCACGTTCTCTCTGTCAGGTTCCTCCACCGGGGAGTCAGTCCCCTTAGGGTTTTTTCGAAGTTCAAAGGAGAGTTTTGGTTGTTTGGCATCTGTTTTACCCATGGTGCCAAGACTGCACACTCTTCGTCAGGGGGTCCCCTCCAGAGCAGTGTGAACCAGAAGCAGACAGTCGAGGCAGCAGTCACCCTCTGTGTGGATCTCAAGTTACACTCCGAGAACCAGAGATCTCAGGGTCATCACAGGGCCTGCCCAGAGTGGGGGGATAGCAACCCCCAATGTCCCCAGAGCCAGAAGGGTCCATCAAACACTGCAACGGGCTGTCTTCAGGCCAGACCCCACAGCCAGATCAACCAAGTCCGCCCAGACTCAGGGCAATCAGGGCAAGCAATTAGGGCCAAAGTGGGGGCCCGCAGGACCCCGGATCTGCGTCTTTACGCCACCGAGTGGCACTTGTAAGCAGGCCATAGGAGGCCCAAATCCGCTCACTACAGTGGTCTAGGCCCTGTCTCACAAGTGTCCCAGGGGGTTCCTTCACAAATGCGCAGATGAGGCCATGGTGCACACCTCATCAGCCAGGACAGCTTGACTCTAGTGGCATGGAGAGCAGAGGACCCATGTCTGGGCATACCCGTCTCACTCGGGGTGACAAATGCAAAAAGAATATGTGTACGACAGTGTTGAATTTTCAGCATACTACAAACTCCGCCTTCTTTTGCCAATGAATGATACATCTAAGGCAAGTCGATTTTGTAAAACCATGATTCTCATAGCAACCATTTCTATGTCAACCATCAAGAACCCACCAGCAGTATCCATTGATAAATGATCAACCACTGTAGAGAATTTTCTTATCTTTTGTGAATTTAGAATCACCCCAGCTGAAGGTATCAATGCTTCAAAAATATCTCCCACAATTTCTGCAGCACTCAAACCCCTTTTATTCCATATTAGTCCTTTTTCATTTGTTCCATCATTTTTACCAACATAGCAATTTTTGGGAAATACTATACCCATATAACAACACCCATACAAATGTAATAGGCATTTTTCCCACACACATAATAAACTCCAGGGAACACAGGATCAGTACCACCTCTCAATCCCCAACCCCCTGTAATAGGAAAAGTATGTTCACATTCACTGGAACCAACAAAATGATTATTATAATTAGTCTTCTGCCTTAGTAGGCAAAGCATCCCTCTATGAGGCCAATCCAGAGTCATTGCAGCATGAGTCTCTCCCTGTTTTTAATTTTCTTCTTTATGTGCCCATAACGGTCCTCTACTTTTCTGTTCTGCAGCTCTTTGTTTAAAACTTCTATGTTTATCCTCTACTGTATTAATGAATTCTATCTCTACACTATGTAACTTACAAGTTAGATTATTTTGATGTGCATATACTGTGTTTATCGTCTTAGTAGAATGGAAAAAATCACCCATGTACTCTGCCTTCCTAGCACTATACACTATATTCATATTCTTTCTAATAGAAACTTCTGAAAAAATGAAGTCAAAATTTGAATAAAAATATTGAAACTTCTCCTTGCCATAAAACACGTTAGTGGTTAGTATACTACACGATATACCATATGTTAAGGGTAGGTGATGGGATGTCACAGACGTAGGTAACTGCATGCACACGTAACAATCTCTCGCATTTTAGTGAAAACATTTAAAGAGAAATCATTAATTGATTTATCCACATGCAAAACACTACCAGTTAATTCTTTAATATTAGTCTCCGGATCTTCTTTCAGATTTCTTTTAACATTAATTGTTGAATGCTCATTATTATTATTATTAGTAATATTTACTGTATTAATAAACATAAAATATGGTACTACACATGTTAATACCAACCATACAAACATTGTTAACGTAACACATACAAAACAAATGTTAAGCCATCTGTGCCTACACATGCCCTGATTCTGTTTACCAGTCTCAGATTTAGTTCTATCTAGGCCTGGGCAATGAACTCCGGTCCACTGCCGGAGTTTCCGTTCCTCCACGTAGCAGAGTCAGCTACTTAACTGCACCCACAAATGTTGTGATAAAGCAACTTTACATGATAAAAATCATATAACCAATTCACAAAAGTGAACTTTGAAAATGAAAAATATCAGGCAATGAGAGAGGTGATGAAATTGGGGTCCCGCCAACCTAGGGGGAGGACCAAGCAGATGCCTTGAACACAAAGAGCATATCATGCTGAACGATTCAGTGGTGGTCCCATCCTCTTAGGACCACCCCAAGCACAGTTATGGGCAAAAATACAATCCCAACCAAAGACCCTGCAAAGCATTTTGGGACGAGATTAGCAGTAGGCAGTGAATATTATAGTATCCAATATCAAAATAATTCTACAAAGAGCTGCATTTCAACTAGTCGTTACTAGGTGTCCCTCATGAGTCAAATGCAAAAGCATTGAAATTATTACATCAAGCTGCAGTTCAACTAGTCGTTGCTAGGTGTCCCTTAAGTCAAATGCTTTTGCATTTGACTCGTGCGGGACACCTAGTAACGGCTTGGTTTGATACAATTGGACAACAAGGTATAACAATTTGGTTCACCTTTCTCAGGTCCTGTACAATCCTATATTTCCCATTCGGTTTGTGAATTCCCATTATAGGTGAATTGCATGGACTTTTAGTATTCCTTGTCCAGTCAACAAATCAATCACAGGTGTCACTCCTGCAATCGTCTCAGGACTCCTTTTATACTTTCACATTCTTGGAAATACCACATCACGCTTTACTGTTATTTGAATCTGTGAAACTCCTTTCATCAATCCGATATCTTTCCCTGTGAAATCTCACACATCAGACAACACTGTCTCTCTCACCTCAACAGGTAAATCATTTGCTGTTAGCAGTGGATACAACTCATTCACTTCTGTTCCCTGCCTTGACATTTTAAAAATCACATCTTCGTCTTTTTTATGAAATGCTATTCCATCTGGGGTACAGTAAAGGGGACAGTTCATCTTACACAACAAGTCCCTTCCTAACAAATTAACTGGACTTGTGTCACACACAACAAATTTGTGTAATTCTTGAAAATTGCCAATTTGAACTTTCATTGGTCTTGTTATTGGCGTTTTAATCAATCTATTTGAGACTCCTACAACTTGGATACTTTCTCCAGAGAAGGGCAGGTTTGGAATTTCCACAATTATCACAGTGTAATAAGTAGCACCAGTTTCTATGAGGAATGTAATGGCATTGCCATCAACCTCGCCATCCACATAGGGACTTGACTGATCTACCTCTAGAGATGCGCCAAGAACGCACTCTTCCTCCACCCTCAGGCACCGTCATTGTGATGTATCTGAATCATTTTCTTCGTCTGCATCAAGTATTGGGAAGCCACCTGCATATTTGAATTAATTTGCCCATTATTATGAGAACCCACATTCACATTGTATCTTTGCACTTGACCATTCACATACTTATTTGACATAGGAGCTTGTGGTATTTGTAAACCCTCTCCTCTGTTTGTTACCTGCATTTGTGGACTTTGATTGTGCATCTGATTCATCTGTGCTCTATTCATCTGAGCCTGATTCATCTGCACTTGATAATACTAATTCTGCACCTGATAACTTTGATTCTGTATTTGCATTTGGTCACTATTCCCTCTCTGACCTATATTATTTAACAGACTCTTACACTCGCATCACCAAAGTCCACATTTTCCACAATTATAACAATTATTCAATACCTTGTTATCTCTGAAATTACCTCTACTGCTTCCTTGACCCATCGGGATTATTTGCGTCACAGTATTGTCATTCGAAACTACACCTTTCTTTCCAGTAGAATGCTGTCCAATATTCTGAAAATCACCTGGTGAATCAACACTCAAGTATCCCCCTTTCTTTGCTGCTCTAATCTGAGCCAAAATTAGCTTTTCTTTTAGTTTATTGTGTCTCATTTCTGTGTCATCTCCACAATACTTTGAATAACGAAGTATTTTGTCAACTGATTTACTACAAATCAAATGCTGTTGAATCATAGCACTTATCTCAGGTCTCAATCCATACACAAACCTATACACTAAGTGCCCCATATTTTTCTCTGTGATATTTTCTATACCACTGTACTGTTTAAATACTCGAAGAAGCCTCTCATAATATGCATGCACTGATTCTTTTAATTCTTGAGTGGTTCTGTCCATTTTCACCCAATCAGTTTCTTTTGGAGAAATCTTCCATTTTAAATAGGTAATGATCTGTTTATATTTCTTCATGACCTCTTCTGAAGGTGTTCTGGTTTTTGGATCTCTTGCATACTCGATCCACAAATCCTCTGGAACAACTATGAATATGGCACGTCAGTACGCATGAAGGTACAACGCATGCCATTACAACGTGGTCGTTACAACGACTGCGTTATTACATCACATACCTTTACAACGCAAGTCAGAACAACGACTTGCTGTAGGGAGCGCTGGATGTTGGAATAGTATAATTTACTATTCCAACTCCAGTCTGTGCAACAGTAGGTAAGGTGTTGGATTTTAAATCCAACACCTTCTGCTCTCAACAACACAAGTCGTTGTTCTGACTTGCATTGTAATGGTATGCGATATAACAATGCAGTCGTTGTAACAACCGCGTTGTAATGGCATGCGTTGTCTTGCATGCGTGGTAAGCGCTGTTTACCAACAAAAATATCAAAAAGACCTTCCAAATCAATCCACAAGACCTTTGAAACCTTCACAAATCTTTCCACATGCCTGTACCACTAAACAGATTTTTCTCTCAATCTGGGGAAATCATCTGTAAATGAAAATATGTCCTGTCTTGACCAAGGAACGTGCACAAAACCACCTCCTGGTACCTCTCTCATTGGGTGTGCTGTAACCACATCCTCTGGTACTGACTCTTTTTCTGCTTCTTTTATAGGGTGTAATGGTAAAGAAGCTTTTGTTGACACACTCACCTCATTCTTCTTTTTTGCCCATCTACATTTCCATCTGTCTAACTCTCCTCAACGTCTTAAAGTGGAAATCAATTCTTTAATCTGTAATCGTCTCCCTGATACATTCAGATTCTCTAAATCCTTGTCTGTGAAATCCAACCTATATGTCTTTTGTAAAGGATTAGACTTCTCAATGTCAACTCCATACATCTGTTCAACTTCAGCAAACGTCTCATGCAAGTTTCTCGCTTTTTCTCGTAATGTTTTTATACAAGAATAACAACTCATCTTCATGATATTACTCAATCTTTCTGGACTAATTGTACCTGCAATCATCTCCTTCAAATCTCCTTTCAATTTATTCACATCTGTGTATGCATCATCATTTCGACTACTACAACCAGGAGCTATCTCTCTAATCCAATCATCTAACTCTTCTGTTGATGGACCCAATGATCTCTGTACATTTTCACTTGTATCACTCCTTGACCTATTAGGTGTTTGGGTATTCATTCTCCTTTCTACTTGCATCAATCTCTTGGGATCAAGATGTATAACTCATTTTGGTGTCTCATTCTTCTCTGAAACATCAATAATTGTTCCACTTGTTCTGTCACTACATCCACATTCGTACTACTATTTTTATTTGTTCTTACTATTTCTCTATAATCTGTATGAGGAAATTCACTACTCCTCCCTGGAACCATGAAAGCATTTACCCGAGTAAGTCTGTGCTCAATATACATTGGAACTATAGGACCAATTGTCACTGGAACTGACAAAACATCTGGATTTGTCATCGGTTTCATTCTTACTACATTTCTCTATTACGTTTTGAATCTGACTCACAACTTTAGGTGATCTTTTGATATGTTCTTCAATCTGAATTAAAGGTGAAATGCTTGAAGCACTTGCACTCGTATTTGTATCAATCTGTTCTTCTTGATATGGTAGAGGTCGGTTCATTAATAATTAATTCAAGAAATCCTCATCAAACTCATCTGTACTATTATTCATGTTAACATCCTTGTCTTGTGACTCAACATTTTTCTTTTTCTCCTTATTCTTTTGTTCCTTCTGCCATCTCAGCTTCTCTAACTGGAAACATCCTAGTGCTTTCCACAGTATCTCTTCTCCACAATTTCTTTTGAGAATCCCCTTTTTGCTTCAGAATACCTACTCACTGTATTTTTGTATCTATTCTGTTGTCTGTCTCTTTCTCTTTTATATGCTTTGTAATCCCACTCTTCAAGAGCTTCTTACTGCATAGGTCTTGGATTTGAACTCAAATTATTCCTTTGTCTCCTTAAATTTTTTAGAATCTAAGGGGCACATGCATCAAGCCCGCATTTTGCGATTTCTAAATAGCGAATTTTACTAATTCGCTATTTAGAAATCGCAAAATGCAATGCATGTAGGAATTGCAAAAAAAAATGCGATTCCTTAAAATTCCTTAATTGCGACTCGCAAATTGCGAGTTGCAATTAAGGAATTGATTGCCATTCATTCCTATGGGCCTAGAGACCCATAGGAATCAATGGGAAATTCATGTGCAATTTGCGGGTACCCCATAGGTATGCGCAAATTGCGCATGCAATTTCAAGGGTACAAGGGTTCCAAAAGGATACCCTGTTGCACTCCTGAAATTCCCCTTTTTCCATGTTGCGCACACACATGCCCCAAGCGCATGTGTGTGTGTGTGTGTAAAATGTGACTGTTAGAACCGGCGGTCTCTAGTTGGCAGAGGTATACACTTCTGACAAATAGGGACCCACCAACTCTAGTCAGGGCAAGGGGATTACACACTCAGATAACCCCTGCTCACCCCCTTGGTAGCTTGGCAGAGCAGTCAGGCCTATCTCAGAGGCAGTGTGTTAAGCATTTATAACCACATCCAGTAATAAAGTGAATACACTACAAATGGACACAACACAGGAATTATTATAAAAATAAGTATTTTTATATAAGGCTTAGCACAAGACCAAATAACGATAAAAATATACCACAATCATTAATAAATACTCTTTGGAAGGAAAAATAATAGTTCAGGTAAGGTTTTCTTCTGAGGAAATAGTTCTTTAGCAACAAAAGTAAGTATTCTTCTGAAACACAGTTCTTGGCAACAATGTGACCCCCACAGGAGTCACACGACGTCGAGTTTACGATATTCCCAAGGTTCGGCGTCGACCGCGAGGAGCGCTACGTCGAGCCTGGAGTTGCAACAGACCCCACAAACACAGTACCTTTGGAATGAAGAAAAACGATGATCCACGGCGTCGAGAGGTCGGCGTCGAGGGGTCGGCGTCGATCATGCCTCGGAGTCGGGGCGATCCACAGTGGCGTCGAGAGGTTTCGGGCCGGAGCAGCACTCACGGCGTCGAGAAGGGCGCTGCGTCGAGGCGATCAGCAGCGGCGTCGAGACGGGGTCGCTTGGAGCTGGAGCCGAACTCACTACTCACTGGCGTCGATACCGGCGTCAAGACGGGGTCACTTGGAGCTGGAGCCGAACTCACTACTCACTGGCGTCGCTACTTGCGTTGATCGGGCCCGGCGGCCGGCGGCGAAGGCTCGGAACACTGGAGCCGTACTCACGATGTGGAGCTGGATTCGACGGCGTCCGGCGACGTCGAGATTGCAGATTTCCCCTGTGCACTGGAAACAACACGTTCCAGCAACCAGCAATTTAGCAGAGGGTGAAGTACTTTGGCCCTGTGACTTCAACAGGAGGCTGGCACTCTTCCAGCCCTTGGAGATTTTCTTGCAAGCTTGAGAGTACACACTCAGTTCCTCACTCCTTGTCCCTTGGCAAAAATAAAGAAGCAGCTTCAGGTTCCCCCAGCAAACAGCACACTGGCAGAAAGGGGAGGCAAGTCCTTGGATCAGCAGGCTTCTTTCCTTGGTAGAGGTTTCCTTGTCAGAAGTGATGTAAGTTCTTTGGTTCAGGGGTCCTTCTTTTATACCCCTTTTCTGCTTTGTTCCCTTTGTCCAAGCAGGGAAATTCCCCCCATCCTAGGTTTGTTGTGGGTGTTGCCTGGCCGAGGCACCTGGCCTATTCACTGAGCAGGGCAGGGTCATCAGCCGCCCAGCAGGAGACGGAACCAGTATTGTCACTGGCAGGGGCAGGGCCATCAGTCGCCCGGCAGGAGGTGGAGCCAGCATTGTGTCAGGCAGGGCAGGCTACCAGGGACTACTCTTCCCCCACTCTAAGTTTAAATGCCTCATTCACCCCACACTGACTCATTCAGACCTCTGGAGCCACCCAGCCCCTGACACACACACCAGCAGAGAGCGGCGGCTAGTTGGACAAGAAAATAGCCACTTTCTAAAAGGGCTATTTTCAAACACAGAATTTAAAAACCATCCATCCTAAAGGATGTGTTATTAAATTCTGAGTTCAGGGATACTAAACTCGACCTGCTACCATGCTCCCTGAGTCAGATAGATTATAATGGAGTTAATAATCAGTCTGCCCATTCTGGCCTATGGGAGGCAGGTAGCCCTTCAATAGTGAAAAACGAAAATGGCTGTAATTCACTATTAGGCCATGCCACACACATCAGGGCATGACCTACCTTTTACCAACAATGCACCCAGCCCTAGGGCCTACCATAGAGGTGTCTGAAATGTGGCAAAGTGAAGTTTTTAGAGACTGGCAAGTAGGTTTCCTTGCCAAGTCGACATGGCAGTCAGGGACTGCATACAGGCTCTGCGATGGCAGGTCTGGGACACATTTTACAAGCTGCTTCTGTGGGTGGCACAACCGGTGCTGCAGCCCACCAGCAGCAGTTAACTTACATGCCCTTGGCACACGGTGCACTAGACTAGGGTCTGAACAGTAAGTCAACCAAGCCAAACATGTTAATACCAATCAATGTATCAATTTAACATAGGGAGCACTTGCACTGTGGAGGGGAGACTCATGCCAATGATGCCAGGTCTAACACATGTCCCCTCCAGCTGAAATGTGGGGAGAACTACCCTTCACCTAGGGAGTCCTCATCACTAAGGCGGAAAAATCTGGACAGACCATCAGCATTGGCGTGATCTGTACCAGGACGGTGTTCCACCGTAAAGTCCATCCCCTGTAGGGAAATGGACCACCTCAACAGCTTTGGGTTTTCACCCCTCATCTGCATTAACCATCTGAGGGGCCTGTGGTCTGTCTGAACCCAGAAGTGAGTCCCAAACAGGTAGGGTCTTAGCTTCTTCAGCGCCCAGACCACAGCAAATGCCTCACGCTCTATTGCACACCACCTCTGTTCCCTGGGAAGTAACCTCCGGCTGATGAAGGCTACAGGTAAGTCTCGGCCCTCCTCATTCATCTGTGCTAGAATAGCCCCCACACCATGCTCTGAAGCGTCCGTCTGGACAATGAACTCCTTGGAAAAGTTGGGCGCCTGGCGGACCGGTGCTGTACACATTGCAGTTTTCAGGGTGTCAAAGGCCTTCTGACAGGCGTCAGTCCAGATTACAAGTCTTGGCTGCTTCCTGGAAGTCAGCGAGGTCAAGGGGTGTACAATGTTGCCATACCCCTTGACAAACCTCCTGTAGTAACCCGTGAGACCCAAGAAGGCTCTCACCTGAGTCTGGGTTTTGGGCGGTTCCCAAGCCAGGATGGTATCTATATTGGGTTGCAGGGGGGCCACCTTGCCGCTCCCTACTTGGTGCCCCAAGTACACCACTGAACCCTGCCCAATCTGGCACTTACTGGCCTTGATTGTGAGGCCTGCTCTACGCAGGGCCAACGCCACTTCCTGGAGGTGGCGCAAGTGTTCCTCCCAGCTGGCGCTGAACACTGCTATGTCGTCCAGGTAGGCGGCGCTGAAATCCTCCAGTCCAGCCAATACCTGGTTGGCCAACCTCTGGAATGTGGCAGGGGCATTCTTCATCCCAAAGGGCATAACCCGGAACTGGTAGTGCCCATCTGGTGTGGAGAATGCAGACCTCTCTTTTGCCCCATCAGTCAAGGCGATCTGCCAGTACCCAGACGTTAGATCAAACGTACTAAGGTACCGGGCAGCCCCCAACCGATCTATGAGCTCATCAGCTCTGGGGATGGGGTGCGCGTCAGTCTTGGTGACTGAATTGAGTCCTCGGTAATCCACACAGAACTGAAGTTCTGGTGTAGCACCAGGCGCTGCAGCCTTTGGGACCAAGACCACTGGGCTGGCCCAAGGACTGCTAGAGGACTCAACCACCCCTAAGGCAAACATCTTGGAGACCTCCTCCTTGATGTATGCTCTGACCTTGTCAGTCACCCTGTAAGCCTTGGGCCTCACAGGAGTGCTGTCCCCCGTGTCCACATCATGGACACACCACTGAGTGACACCAGGGATTAAGGAGAACAGATCAGGGAATTGTCCCAAAGGATGGCGACAATCTTGCTGCTGCTCGGGGGTCAGTGTGTCAGAGAGGACAACACCATCCACTGACCCATCTTGCTCTTTTGCACACAGGAGGTCAGGGAGAGGCTCACTCTCCTCCTCCATTCCAGCATCTGTGGCTAGGAGCATGCCCACTTCGGACCTTTCTAAGTGGGGCTTTAACCGGTTGACATGCAGGACCCTCAAGGGGTTCCTGGGAGACTTCAAGTCCACCAAGTAGGTGACATCGCTCTTTTTCTCCACAACCTCAAATGGTCCAGTCCACCTGCCCTTGAGCGCACAAGGTTCTACAGGGGCCATGACCCAAACTTTCTGACCAGGTTGAAGCTCAACCAGAGGGGCATTCTGGTTGTACCACCGCTTCATCTCTTCCTGGCTGGCCTCCAGATTTACCTGAGCAAGATCCCTGAAGCGCCGAGTCTGGTTCCTAAAGGCCAGCATGTAACTGTATACATCCTGGGGAGGTTTCCTGGGAGATTGCTCCCAGCCTTCTTTGACCAGACTCAAAGGCCCTCTTACCGGGTGCCCATACAAAAGCTCAAAGGGGCTGAACCCTATAGACTTCTGTGGCACCTCACGGTAAGCAAACAGCACGCATGGTAAGAGGACGTTCCATTTACGCCTCATTGGTTCTTCAAGACCCATAATCATGCCTTTTAGGGTCCGGTTGAATCTTTCAACCAGACCATTACCTTGAGGGTGGTAAGAAGTGGTGAACTTGTAGGTTACCCCACACTCCTTCCACAGAGACTTCATATAATTAGAAATGAAGTTGGTGCCCCGGTCTGACACCACCTCTCTGGGGAACCCCATGCGGGAAAAAACACCCATCAGTGCCCGTCCCACCACGGGGGACGTCACTGTGCAGAGAGGGATGGCTTCCGGGTACCGGGTGGCATGGTCCACCAAGACCAGGATAAACCTGTTGCCCATGGCTGTCTTGGGGTCCAGTGGCCCCACAATGTCAATCCCCACTCGCTCAAAGGGGGTACTGACTACGGGAAAAGGTTGGAGGGGAGCCTTTTGCTTCCGCCCACTTTTCCCACTTGCCTGGCAAGTTTGGCAGGTCCTACAATGGATTTCTGAATCCTTTCTCATCTGGGGCCAATAAAAATGGGTGACAAGCCTGTCATAGGTCTTGTCCTGCCCCAGATGTCCAGCTAACGGAACGTCATGAGCCAACCCCAGTAGGAAGGCTCTGAAGCGCTGGGGTACCACCAGCACACGGGCTGACCCAGGCTCAGCAGCCTTAGGCTCGCTATACAGGAGGTCGTTCTCCCAGTAAATCCAATGTGATCCTGACTGATCACCTGTCGTTTGGGCTGAGGCCTGCTGCCTCATACCCACAAGAGAAGGGCACACTTTCTGTTCAGCACAAAATTCCTCCCTGGAGGGACCACCATCCTGCTGCCAAAAGGTCAGCTCGGGCAGGTCTCCCAGTTCAGCAACTTGTTCCCCTGTAGGTTCCAGGGCATCCCCCTCAGGGTCTGCTTCCTCCTGGACCGTGGGAACGATGGGGGATGGTTTCCCACGCCCCCTGCCTCTTCTCTTCACGGTTGGGTCCTGGGCCATACTTTCAGGCTCCAGGACCCCATCAACACCCTTACTAGCTGATATGGACCGGGTGGTCGCACACACCCACTCCGGCAGACCCAACATTTCCAGATGCACTTTTCGCTCCACCTTAGCCCAAGGGGAGTCCTCAAAATCATTGCCCAGGAGACAATCAACAGGCATGGCGGGCCTCACAGCAACCTGAAGAGTACCTGAGACCCCCCCACTCAAAAGGAACTTGAGCTACCTCACACTTACTCTGTGAGTTGTCAGCAGCTACAACGGGGTAGAATGCATGAGGGACCACCTGCTTTCTGGACACCAAGTGACACTTGACAGCTGTCACACTTGCTCCGGTGTCTCTGAGAGCTTCCACCCTATGGCCATTAATGGTCACCCACTGCCTATATTTCTTAGTGTTATTAGGCAGAGGAGTTGGAGGGACCATTTCCACGTCTCCTAAAGAGACCAGGGACATTTCTGCGGGACCCCACCCACCGGGGGCACCCATCTTGTTCCCTACCAGGGCTACATTCGTCACCTGACGGGGGTGCACGTGGTGGTGCATTTGAATCCCTCATGGGACACTGGGGATCATAATAACGGTGTCCCACCTGCTTACAAACGTAGCAGGTCATTGGGCCCCTGGGAACAGGTTTACCTGTCGGGACCTCTGGCTTCTTTACAGGGGGAGGCTGCGAACCCTTCCCTTGGTTCCCTTGGGGATTACTTTGGGGCCCTTTCTGAAACTCCCTCTGTTTACCCCTGTCCCCCCACTCTTCTGCTGGGGACCCTTCCCACCCTTGGCTGAGTCTCCCACTGGACCCTTGGTGACCCTGGTACTGACCCAGCGGTCCGCCTCCTCAGCAAGTTTTCTAGGGTTAGATATCTTGCTATGAATAAGGTGCTGGCGTAGCTCTGGAAAACAGTTATTAGACAAGTGCTCCCATGCAAACAGATCATAAAGAGCATCATAACTATTCACTTTGCTACCCTTTACCCAACCATCCATGGCTCTGCAAAAAAAATGACACATATTCAACCCACATAGTACCAGGCAACTTCTTACATTCTCTAAAGGCTTGTCGGTACTTTTCTGGAGTTAAGCCATACCTTAACATTAAAGCATCTTTCATATGAGTATAAGACATCCTTTCCTCAGCAGGCATGTCCAACAAGGTATCTCTCCCTTCATTGACAAAGCGACCCCACAACCCCGCTCCCCCAATCTTTCTCAGGGACCCGGTGGGCCAACAATGCTAATTCATATGCTTTGAACCATTGACCAATATCCTCATTTCTACTGTAATCTTTTATCACGTCTTTGGGAAAATAAAACCTACTTTCTGCAGGCACAGATGGAGTGCTGCCACCAGAGGGATTCAGCTCTAAACTCGTGGGGCCCAATTCACAGAATTAACTTAAGACGAAATCCTAAACGTACTACTTTTGGTATTCACAGAATGCACTTACTACTTTTGGTATTCACAGAATGGATTTACGACTACTAACTTTACGTCCGCACTCGGGCCGGAAATTCCGGCCCGGAGGCGGAGCTTCCGGCCCGGAGGCGGAGCTTCAAAGCAATCGCAAATTACCATCAACTTTAGTTTGATGGTAATTTGCGATTCCTAATAGCAAAATCGCAATAATGTTTTGCTTAATGCATTGCATCCAATCAAAGTTTTTTTACGCTGTCCAAGCTCAGTGCGAGTCACACCAACTATCCTATAGAAGCGCAGCACTTTTGGTGACGTATACTCACCACTGACCAATACCAGTGCAGCTTTTTGTTATGTTAGTATCACTCCTTCAACTGACTCTCCCTTTACAAAATCAGTGTCAATGTCTTTTGAAGTCTTTAATGAACAATAACAAACTACATTAACAGCTTGCCTGCTCCACTAAAAGAAATACGAAAGTATTTTTATGTACTCCAAGAAATTTCTACACTCAGCAGAACCTTGACCAGCGCGATTATGCTCTTTAACAAGTGGAAAATTCTCGGGACTTCCCCATTTGCGCTTTCTGAAGTGACCCACATAACCTTCCACTACTTCATTCAACAAAGTTCCCTGGGCAGTAACTTTCAGTTCGATGACCGCCTAGTACCGCATCAACAGCAGACAACACACATAAAGCTTAGTGTATGCCACACTAAGACAGCCCGTTGGCTTATCACGGGATCTCAGGCCAACAATGGACCCATCAATTCCATTGAGATTCAACAAAACCTCAACGTATCGTAAAGGTACAAACTCACATATATCATAGACTGTTTAAATGTGTCCCGTCTCTAAACTCCGTATCTTCATTAGCCAGTTTTAGTCTAAACTAACCATCCGATGCAACTACCAAAAACTGATGCAGCGGAAGCGTGGGTGTATTTTTTTTAGTTATCTTTCCACACCAACCACTATTCCATTACCAGAAGCGTAACTCTAATGACGGGCCCATAAGTCATTGTCACACAGTTAGCTATATGAAAGGTCCTCTGATTAATCTTTGGTAAAGCTAAAAGGGACTAAATAATGAAATACGTAATGCTATTTCTCCACGAGGACCTATAATGAGGAAATACGCTAAACATTGTTCAATGTAAACATATCCAAATGACTCCATAATACCATAATACAGTGTTAATGCATGATATAAATGGTCAATCACAAATACAATGCAACTAGAATGTCATAAATCAGTTCATAGAATACAGAATAGTTTAACAACAATCAATCAAACATCATTCAATAAACATCAGAATATCAGGTATAGAGTAGAGGGAAAGAGAGAAACAGCAGTGAAACAACAGCTCACTTACAAGATGAGAATACCAATGCACAATGTGCAATTAGTCTAAAAGGCTAACCCCATGGCCATTAGGATATAGTGAGGGCAGCATCGCCAGCCGATGAGGTGCAAAGTCTCTAGGAAAGTCTCTTAGGAAACAGCAGGATCTGCCAGCCAGAGAATTAAGAATCAGCACAGCATACCACGAACGCAGGACAGGTCACCATTCTGTGAACGAGCAGAGGAGCATTTTCTCACAGGAATCTTTATAGTACGCTACTTCCTTTCTTCAGCTAAAATGTTGCTTTCTCTACTCTCTGCAAACATTTTAATTGGCTAAACACAACGGTGTGGCTGTCTCTTGACAATGACCTAAGTAATATTTCTAAACACTCTTTGTCTAAAAATTGGACATCTTCCTTTGGAGTAAGGGGAACTATTCTACCTACTAATGTATTCATTTTTTGTTACAGTTACATTCATGTGTTCTAGAGCCCTCGCCTAGACAGTAAAGAAATCTAAAGTTCTATTCAGAAATAGGCTAAAAAATCTGCACTCTAAGGAAGCATTTGAAACATTTGGAGGACAAAAACTCTAACGAAACACCCGATAAATTTTGAGGGACAAGACTACAGGAGCACAGAAGCACATTCCCTAACATTTCTTAAGGCCTACATTTATTTCAGCAAAGAGAGAATTATTTCTTAAAAACCTACACTACTTTCACGAAGAATAAAAGCAGATTCTTTGTTGTTTATTTTTCTGCAGTTAGGAAGACAGAGTAACATTCAGTTAGCATTATTCTCACGATTGCTCAACTAACAAAATCAACTTTTGTGCCTTGTGCACGTTTCACATGTTATATACTCTGGTGTTATATTGGTAGTTTTGCGTATATTATTAAAATACATGCACATGAGTGGAATTCATCAAGCAGATTTTATTTTAAAAAATCGTGCTTCATCACTTCCAACTCTCAGCTCTTAGGGTTCCCAGGTGCATGCCTGCTTAACTTGTCAAGTGGAGGTTTTCCTTTGATTCTCAGATGTGTAGTTGTGATTTTATTATTAGATCATCAGAACAAATTCCAGAATGCAAAGAAAAAACCTAAAGTGGATAAGCTGCTCATAAATGGAGCTGGGAACCCTCATAGCTCTGAGAGCATCTTCCGCAATTGTTCCCCACTTCTCCCCACAGGTTCGCCACCCAGCCTTTCACTCCGGCCACTGTCCGTCTATTGCTTTAGGCTTTCCATCTTAGCTCTGACTTTACATACTTAAATGTTCCTTGTATTGATGCAGGCGCCATTCTTTACACCTTTCCTACTGTTTTTCTCTGTCGGTTCTTCCTCCAGCCTTTTCCTGTTGTGCGTCCTTTCACTCTCATTGCCTCGTCTTCCTCTCCAGATTCTTCTTCCTGGCTTTCGTTTTCTTTGAGGCACCTTGATGTTTATGTTTTGAGTGTTTTGGAGTCATGTTTTCCATCACTGCTTTACAGCACATGACTAGGTGCAAAGGAGCCTTTGATTGAAATGCTGCAGACTTCATTGGGAGATAGATACCAGATGATGAAGCTGCTATGTCCCATAATGACCTACATTGAGATCATAGTGTACAGGAAGCTCAGATGATATCATTGACCGCTTCCTTTTACACCAATGGGAACCACCAATGCATAGCATTGCAAACCAGCTGCTGAGTGGAGGAGGGGGACTGTAGTGGTGGCGCTCAGCAAACCGTGTGACAGCAGCAACTGTTCATGAAATGCTGTGTTATTTTGTTTGGATTAGCACGTAATGAAACCCCTCTGTTGACTAAAACTGTTGCTGCAAGACAGGAGAAACTAGAAAAAGGGAAGAGAACAGTGGATTGGAGACAACAATATAACCCCTCCCAGGTGGGCGAGACATCTGAGCTCCCAGCCAACACTTGCACCCCCTTTCACCTCTCATGCTCACAAATAATGTAATTTGCTTATAGTGCAAAACAGACCTCAGCTTTATTGACATATAGTTACCCGAAACGAAACTCAATCAATCAATCATGTTTGTCCATTTTGTTGCTGATCATTGCATTCCTGACCTGAACCTAGACAGCACCCCTTTCCTGACAGCGTCCGAGCGAATGCCCCTTCCTCAGCTGGTTCTGCACTTCTTGCAACCTCTAGGCTACACCTTGCTGATAAATGTCCTTGTCCTGGGTGGTCCTTCTGCCTGACCCGGGCTGCATGTGCTGTGTCCGCCCTCTGCTGACCCCATACATTGCTGACCTGAAGCCTGCCCCCCGTGCCCCTCTGTAAGGCATCCCAAAGGCACAGGTTTGGGCGGCTCCCCTTTGGCTATTGGACTCTGTCTGCCACCCCTTTGTAAAGTCCCCACCTTGAATGAGCCCCTCCTCTGCGGCTGTGACGCCAGCGTCCTGGTGTGGGAGAGTGGGTCAATGGCAAAGGCAGATATTACCTGGGGTGCTCCTTTTGGTCCTTATATCCTAACGCCCCCCCCCCAGGGGCCCCCAGGCCATTGGGTGCTTTGGCTGTCTGTAGCGGAAAAATCCTGCTTCCACTTTTTCGTGGGCCTGTTGACTGTCCGTCTTCTGCTCTGCCCCAGCCCCCGGTAGGGGTTTGTTGCAGGCCCCTTATCGGTCTGGCTTCGCCTCCCCGGCCTGCTTGCTAACCCCTCCCAGGTGGGCGAGACCTCTGAGCTCCTGGCCAACACTTGCACCCCCTTTCGCCTCTCATGCTCACAAATAACGCAATTCGTTTTTTGTGCAAAACAGGCCGCAGCTTTATTGATATAAAGTTCACCAACACAAAACTCAACCAATCAATCATGTTTGTCCATTTTGTTGCAGATCATTGCAGTCCTGACCAGAACCTAGACAACACCCCTTTTTCGACAGCGTTCCGAGCGAATGCCTCTTCCTCAGCCGGTCTAGAACTTCCTGTGGCCTCTAGGCTACACCTTGCTGTTGAATGCCCTTGTCCTGGGTGTCCCTTCTGCCTGACCCAGGCTGCAAGTGCCGTGTCTGCCCTCTGCTGACCTGAAGCCTGTCCCCCCTCTGCCCCTCCTAAAGGCATCCCAAAGGCACAGGTTGAGTGGCTCCCCTTTGGCTATTGCGCTCTGTCTGACGTCCCTTTGTGCTGTCCCCTCCATGCTGCTTGTGGTTTAGCGACCACAGGCAGCTCCCCCACTTGCTCGTCCTGGCTTCGCATTAGCTGAAAACTAACAACTCTAATACTCCCCCAATGTTAAGGAGCAACAGCCCCATGTCTACTTCTGACAGATGAACGCCGTCCGCCTCGTGGTAGCCCTTTGTTCTAAGGCTGATGAGACCGTGCCTCACGAAGCTCCACCTATTTGCCTTGCACTTTTGACATGGTGCTGTTTAATTTTTTTCTGGACTGCTCTATTGCAGAATTGTCCAATGCCCCTTTCCACAGGATTCGTGGTATAACCTCTGACCATATCAGCTCTGCTGGTCTTATGAGCTTCACAACGGCTGCTAGGCCAGATAACATGATACCCAACAAGTCCCTACGCCCCAAGTTGTCCAGGTTGTTCCCCCCAGATGAATCACTACGCCGTCCGGCTTTTTCTCATGCCCCAAAGCCTCCTGAATGGTCAGTAGCGGGTGCTCCCAACGCATACCCGGCCTACCCACCCAAAGCACTTCTGTGTTTTGCAACCCCAAACCAACACTGCTCCTATGCGCCGCCACCCACCGCTGAACCCTAGTGACATAAGAGTGACCCAGGATCCATACCCTTTGCGACGCCGCCGCTACACCTGTAGTAAAGAGAAGTTATATTAAGCTCTGTCAAATGTACCCCCGAAAGGCCCCCGACGCCCACCTGCTTATCTGCTTGATGCATTCTGGCTCCAGACCCCAGGATGCTGCTGTGGTGGCTGCTCCTAAGCAGAAGGAGTGAGAAGCAAATTCTTTTGGTGGGAGCCCGGCTGCCTTAACCGCCATTCTGAGGACTGCACTAATTTGGAAACGACTGTGATAGGACCCATCCTTATGACAAAAAAGGGGCCCATCGCCTTGAGTAGTGTGTCCCAGGTACTCCTGCATGCAGCAAACAGGGCACCCGTCACCTTCTAAACAAACACCGCAGGCGCGTGACTTTGCCGTTGCCCTCTTGATCAGTCTTGGACCTACCCAGATACACTGTCATGACCCCTTCTTCGATCCGCATGTCTTTCCCCCGGAGCCAGCCTGACCCTGCCTTGAACTTGCCCGGTGTCACTAACTCTTTCTATATGCCCAAAAAATGCCAAAGAGAAGGCTGCTCGGATTAGAAGACGCTTAAGCATTTGCGTGCAGATGCTACCCAGCTCCTTCAGTAGCCTCTGCAAGGTGGTGAAGGCTATGGGGCATCTCCTGCCCCATTTCTTGGGCTGCAGGCGTCCCCAACCCTTCATGGCTGCCCTGCATTAGAAAGTGTTTGCCGGATTCCTCAGCCACACTAATTTTGCGTAATGTGAGACTGCACTGATGTGAGCCTGCCCCCAAGACCGACTCTGGTTGCTGAAGAAAGTCCACTGAATGAACTGTTCTATTACTTTGCTAGTAACCTGCGCAATCTCAGGGTGCCCGACACCTTTTTGAAGGTTGCCCAGCACTTACGGTATTTGGCAGCTGTTAGACCTGGCACCATTGGCGTCGGTCTCCCTTCCATTTTTCGCTGTTGTTTCCTTTGTTTTTGCTGCTAATAGATGCTCTGGGCGCTGTGCCACTGCCATTCAGTGCCACAGCGCGAATGCTCACTGTGTAAATATGACATGTGAATTGATATATCCATGATTGGCTTATTTGGTTTACCTGTTAGTCCCTAGTAGCGTGGCCTGTGTGTGCCCAGGGCTGGTAAACCAAATGCTGCTGGTGGGCTGCAGTGCTGGTTTGCGCCACCCACAGAAGCAGCTTGTAAAGTGTGCCTCAGACCTGCCACTGCAGAGTCTGCGTGCAGTCCAGAACTGCCATATTGGCTGTGAAGTGCACCCACTTCCCAGACCCTGAACCTTCTCTTGGCATCATGTAAGCCACCCCTATGGTAGGGTGAATTGTATGTGTAAGGTAGGATATGCTCTGATGTGTGTAGCATGTCCTGGTAGTGAATTACACCCAATTTCGTTTTTCACTACTGTAAGGCTACCTGTTCTCCATAGGCCACAATGGGAGGTTTGGCTATTACATTCTATAGTCCTAACTGATCCACAGAACATGGTAGAAAAACAAATTTCGTATGCCTGAGCTCAGGATATTAAAATACATCTTTTAGTGAAGTTTATTTTTATATTCTGTGTTTGAAAATACCACTTTTAGAAAGTAGGTATTTTCTTGCCTAAGCCTTCCAGTGTGCTCTGCTGTTATGTGTATTGGCTGTCTGGCTGAGTCAGACCTGGGTTGAATAGAGAGATCTGCATTGGAGTATGGGGAGGGGTAGCTCCTGGACCTGAATAGGGCTGTGCCTGACAAGGTGAATGCTGGCTCCACCTCCCACTGTGCGTCTGATGGCAGATGCCCTCTTTCTGAAAGGAAGGATGCAGCCTGGTAAACAAAGTGCTCCAGGGCTGGGCAGAACTGGTTCTGGCTGGGTTCAGTGACTTGTAGCTTCTGAGAACAAAGACTTTTGGGGTATAAATATCTGTGCTGAAACCCCTACAGTTTCTATTTCTCCTGGACAACAAGAACCTCTGTCCGTGTAACTGAAGGAATCTGCAGGAGAGGACTGTCCTTGTGCTTGTGTGCTGTTTCTTGGACTGGCCTGCAGTGGTTACTACTGGACTTGGAAGAGGAGGAAAAGGACTTTGAAGGAACTTTTATTTTTGCTACAGCAATCACCCAAGGGCTAGAAGAGAGCTAGCCTCCTGTTGGAGTCTCAGGCACATCAGACTCCACCACCAGCCTCCTGTTTCCTCCCAGCGAGGATTTCTATCTGCAGGTGAGGCTCCTGTGAGTTCCAGGGCCTCTAGTTCTACTGTGGAGAAGAGAGTGCTGAAAATCGTCGCTAACGCCCGTTAGCGAGCCGCCGCAGCTGAAGAGCGTAAGGAAAATCATCGTGCTGCTGCTGCTGAGTGCTCGCTACCGGAGATCATCACATCACACGTTTGTGGGCTGCCAAATGCTCGCTAACCCGAAGATTATCGCATCGCATGTTTGCAGGCCTCCAAGTGCTCGCTAACCAAAGATCATCGAGTTCATCGCTTCACGACATCGCAGCGCGGACGCTGAGCATTCGCCATTTTCATCGCATCAGGATCGTCGCTCCCTCGCGGGGCGCCATTTCTTGTCATCGCAACAAGATCGCACACGCAACAGGCTCGGCGCATCATCCTCCCTTCGCGGCAAGGATTTCAACGCATCGCCGGCTTAGCGTGGAGAAGTTTGTCGCTTTGTCCTGCACACTCATCAGCCCATCATCCTCCCTTGTGGCAAGGATTCAACGCATCGCTGGTCACGCGTGAGGAAAATCATCACTACAACTTCTTAGCGACATTTTGGTTGATTTGCTACAGAATCCAAGTAGTTTGTGAGTAAAAGGGTCGCAGAGACCACTGCCTTGAACTGAACTCCTCTTTGCACACTTTGAACTATTTTTGCAGCATTTTAAGAGTAACACTATTTTCTAGTACTGTGGCTTTTTACTGTTATTGGTCTTGTGTTAAGTCTATATATAAAGATACTTATTTTTTATAACTACTTGTGTGGTGTCCCTTTGTACTGTTCTTCACTGTGTTACTGTGTATGGTCATAAATGCTTCACACACTGCCTCTTAGATAAGCCTAACTGCTCGTGCTACTTTACCACAGGGTTGAGGAGGGGTTATCAAAGGGTGTAGCCCGCTTACTCTGACTTAGGAAGAAGGGTCCCTGCTTGGACAGTGGCCAACCATTGCCAACTAGAGACCCCAGCAGCTGTCTTGGTATCTAGGGCACATTCCACCAGCCTACTTAGGTTCGGTCTACCAGGTTCCACAGGTCTTGAAGTATCGCTGTGCCATGGCTGTCTGCGTGCGGCATCTCGTCCCTGAATTTCTGCCACTGAAACGAGACACTGCATCAGCCGCCGTGTTCTCCACCCCGGTATGTGCCATGCCCTAATCACTATATTGACCCTCATTTGAATACCTGTCAGGTGCCCGAGGAAGCGCACCACTATCGGACAATGGGTTGTCACCAGGTTTAATGCTTAAACCACTGCATGATTGTCTACCCTGAGATTGATTTGCCTGTTTGCAAGGCGCCTTTCCCATACGGAAAAGGCCACCACTATTGGAAAGAGCTCTAACACTGCCAGCTTTCTGGTGATTCCTCTCCTGTGCCAGCCCTCTTGCCACGAGCTGCGGCCCATGCAGAGCCAAGGTTGGCACTGAAACCTTAACCCCCTGCTGCATCCGTAAACAGCTCTAATTGATCTGACAATCACCCATGGCTCCCTCCAGATCAAGGATA
Source organism: Triturus cristatus (assembly GCF_964204655.1). Lineage (NCBI taxonomy): Eukaryota > Metazoa > Chordata > Amphibia > Caudata > Salamandridae > Triturus > Triturus cristatus. The sequence goes on along the minus strand of NC_140582.1, from coordinate 305,630,135 downwards.
CATTGAACTCGGCTAAGAAAGTTGGCAATTGCTGCAGATCATCTCTGACCCCTTGGGTTAGCCTGATCCTGTGATGCCTCTTGGTCAGCCCCTTCGTCGGGGGGGCTGCTATTGGTCCTTAAATCCTGATCCCCCCCCCCCAGGCCATTGGGTTCTTTGAATGTCAGGGAACCAATCCTGCTCCCGCTTTTTCGTGGGCCTGTTGACTGCCTGCCTCCCGCTCCCCCCCGCGCCCCGGTAGGGGTTTGTCAAGGGCCCCTTATCTGTCTGGCTTCTCCTCCATGGCCCACTTGCTATAGGAATTGAGGGAGGAGCCTTGCAGATGGATTGTAATTCCCAAAATCTTAGTCTCTCGCTGAATAAAGCAGTGGTGCTTCATGGGTAGGATGGTCTTAGCCATCTATACAGGAGCTGTATAAATTCCTAGCAAGTGTAGCAAGAGTAAGGAAACAGGAGAAGGACGCCCTTAACAAGATGGTGAAACATTACACTTGGGTGAATTCAGTGAAAGGTAAGCTTTAAAAGAGTGAAATGCATCAAACGTTAATTCTAGGCTTCTCAGTCATTTTTTCCCACTATGAAGAGCAACAGTTAATAGCTGTGGGAGCAGTGAAGAAAAATGGCAGCTCTGTCTAAATGTGGTAGGACGGCTAGGGTGCACCAACCATGTCCTGCAAATTGAAGGCTGACATCCTGCAGTGCCAACTCAGCATTTCCTCCTTTTATGGTTAATGCAATGAGTAACATTGGTTTGGGAAATAATAACACACATTAGAAACGGCACTAATTTTCTGCAAGCTTATCACAGGAAATATGCCTTTTAAATTCCCACAACTGTTATGAACTCATATATCTGAGTGAGAAAGTGGGGCTGTACCGCTATTGTGGTTTTATGCTACAGAACAGTGTACATATGAGACTGCACTTGCTAAATGATGCTACATATTAACACATGACGGTGTATATGTTCATATTAAAACTGAACCTAGCTAATGAAGATGTACATGAGCATTTACGGATGTTGGTGCAAATATGGGGAATACAGACTTGTTGCTGGCCACTGAGACTATACTTGGTCTTTCACACTAATGCCTCTATGTTTGACGGTTGTTCTTTGTGTTATGATGTTTGTACCTTGATTTCTGAGGTTGTGCCTCCTGATTAGGGGCAGTGCCAAACCATGTATGAAGTATTTGTATAGCACAAGCCTAGCCAAAGGGCAGTAGAGTGCTGTACATCATCAAAGCATTTTCAGTTTATTCTGAGAATATATTTTGTGTACCTTGGACATCAGCGTCTGAGGTTGTGACTTGGCATATGATGGACATACTTCTACATTCAAGACTATAATTGGGCTATTGAAGTTACAATTGAGCTTTGTAGGTGGTAACCTAGCTCATATGAATGGTAACTAAACATATAATGTGTATTTGCTTTATTGGCTTTCTTGTTTTTTTAAATTATTGTTGCACCTACAATGCTTTCTGGCTTTACTGATTACACTTCCTGCAATGGTATAAATCAAAGTCATGTGACTTTTTTTGCTAAATCGTCGTCCATGCTAATAGATGGAGAAATCCAGTTATTGCAGTGTGAGTTTGAAGATGAAATGTTTAGTCATTGGGATAGCAGAGAACTAAAGTTGACGCCATTTCCTTTTGACGCTCTTTAAAAAAAAAAAAAATAGTCATCTACCAGCAGCCACGACTATATTTTACTCTGACACAGTAACTGTACCCACAAGCCAACTTCTTAAACACTGCGTACGTCTCAGTGAAACAAAATCATTAAATAGAAAATGCAAAAATCAGAAGTTCAATTCCTGTTTTTCAGGGATAAGAAAAGCCCATATCATCTCGAAATAGATTGAAGAAAAACAATAAAATATCGATTTGGAAATCATGATGAGGGTAAGCATTGCCTTTCAATCACGAACACAGACCGTCAGCAGAGATGCACGGCGGCCTTTCCATGTGAATGTTTCTCTTCCTAAAATCTATACCTGCGCTGCCTCTCTGTTTTGTTTCCGGACTTTTGCCTTAGAATCTGACTCATTTCAAGAGTGCAGAGTTGTTCATGAAATTGTTTTGGACATAGAATGTCGTATATTATTGAGCTCTTTTGTGGTATTTCTATGACTCAGCAGTCTTTGCTCCACATCTCTGAATTTAGCTTTCAATAGCAGCTTTGCCAGCTGCAGATATTATAAAGAACTCATGGGTTCAGAGACAAGAGAAAATGTTTTTCATTCTTTTTTCTCATTTGATATCACCCTTTCTCTCTTTTTGCTACTTACAGTTCTTTTCATTATTTTCTATCATGTTCTTCACTAATTTACGTTGCATAGGCCTGGGCCAACTCCAAACCAAACATTGCTCCCCAAATTTTAAAGGTGACGTCTGGCATAGAACACTTCTCCTTACCCATTCCTGCATGACTCACAACCACCAACAGGCATTCCAGAATGTTTCTTTGAAAGGATGTTGAGTAAATATTTCAGAGAGCAACAACATTGTGCCTGTTTCTACTCTGTGGATGACAGAAGCTACTTACTTGGCCTTTTTATGCAGCGTTTCAAACTGTATGCAAAAAAACCAGGGACGTAATTATCAATAGTGCAGCAGGTGCAGTTGCACCGCTGCTATAGATGTGAGAATACCAGTTTATCCCAATTAGTGACTCTTTCTTTACTATCAAACCAAGGGCGTGGGGCCCAATTTACTTGCTTCTGTTGAGGCCCATGTTGCCTCTCATACACCTTTGAAAATAACAAATACTTTCTTTTCCTGGGTGTTCTTTTAACTATGTGCCACAGAGTGCAACTTAGAGCCATGAGTCTTTGGCCTTTAGAACACAGAATTGAATTTTTATTTTAAAAAATCTGCAGTTTGCATCTCCAGCCGCGCAATAAGGCATTTCAGGGAGTAATGTACCTTTTACTTACACTTGATTTATTGGGGCACGCTATTCAAGGAATGCTTCTATTGCAGTTTGGGATTGGCAGGCCCATTCAGTTTGATGAAACGTAGCTTGGTTGAAAAATGGGCGCCAGCCCTTCACCATACACTTAATCCTCACTTGATATCAGTGTCAAGGGAGTCATTTGCATTTAATTTGTCCTTGATTAGATTGTGACAGTGAGGATTTTCTTAGGTGTTATAACTCAGAGAAAGTTAACTGGCCAGCGTCTGTGGTGGTTTTGGTGTACACCCGGTCCCAGGGCTTTACGTGGGCCGGGTCTCTCCGGTGCTGAGCACTGGCAGTTTTTTTTAGAGGAGGCCTCGAAACGGGTTTTTATCGGGCTCTGTTTGTGCCCGATAGAAATGTTTTTTTCCGGACTGCAGTGACAGCAGGAACATCGATGCGCGCGTGCTCACACTGCTCACTTACAGCATGACCTCATGCTAGGGGAGCGTTGTAGGGGAAGGGAAATCCTTTAAAGAGAGTCTTTTTCTCTCTAGATTACTTCTCTTTTTGAAACTCAGAAGCAGCAACATCGTTGTGGTGTCACCAGGGCTTTAAGTGGAAGCTTTTTCAATATTATATATAAGCCATAGTTGCTGCTTATTTATCATCTGCAACTAACAACCAATGACAAAGCCAAAAGTCCTGCCTTGTCGTAGGTATGATGTTACTTGTTGTATCATATATCTGGATGCAATGACAAAAACCGCAGAATACAAGTTGGGCGGCACACTATGCTAAGCACATATTTTTAGCTTATGTGTTTCTAAGCTACGCCCTTAATTACATCGGTCATTCCCGTTTGAGAGACCCCCCAGTTTTATCATCCCACTAAAAAAAACCTGTGTACACCACTGGGCCTCAGCGCTTCAACTACTATTATATGCCCCTTGAAAAAACAAGTTATTTATACTTATCAATAGACTTTCCATGTGTAGCTAAGTGAAGTTTAGTACTCTGGGGGGTGGTAATAGTTTTGGGGCTTAGATACACTATGTTACAGGGATAACATACAGGAAACTTAATGAAAATGCAGAGCTTCTGTTTTTAAAATTAATAGGTTTCTCTTTACCATATGAGATTGGGATAGAAAAAATGGTGAACAACAAAATGTTTAAGCAATTTCCTTGGTTGGTATTTGACCCCAAATAGTTCTATTGTGAACATGCAGTAAATAGCAACAAATCAGAGTACCGCTGGTGCCTACGAGACAACGTTCTCCTACTGAGTAGATTTCATTATTCTTCAGATTTGTTTATTAAAAGTGTTAGTATTCCGTTTATTTCCCTTCTTTTTACCAGAGTATCTGTCCTGGCGCTGCCATGTGGTTTTGGGGCACCCCTTTGGATTTCTGACACCCTTCAGCAGACACGATATCAGCGCTGCGCGTCAGACCCACATACACAGCAGGCTGTGTTTACTGGATTCTTTGCATATCAGCGTTCTCTAGTGCTTCATTCCACCTACACTTTGGGATTGGATTATTTTGTAACAGGAATTCATTTCACTGCCCAATCCAAGATGGAGGATCCTCTTCCAGTTTCATCTGATGCATTACCACATTGTAACACTCTTGTGGCTCCCACAGACTCATTCTGAGGCTTTTTCACTTCACTGCTCCTGTTTACCCACTTTATTAGCCTGTTTTCATTTTTCCCTCTAAAGTACTGGATATTCCAGTGATCTCTGACTGACTGTTTTCTCTACTCCAGTACCAGGAGCAAGGCTCTAAGAGACACGGGCCATACCTGGGAGAAAAATGACTTTCAAGTACATCCATCCGCAGACCAGGGTCTTGGAGCTTGGGCCTGGAAGCGCAGCGGACCAATAGAGACCCACGGGGAACCTCTAGTGGCACCAGGTGCGGGAATGAGATCGCTGACGGCCCCCTATTTTAACATCTCGATAGAACTTATCTCAGCCAATTCCAGTTCACAGCAGTGCTCCGGAAAGCACTGGGGAAGGCAGGCTTCCTGGCCAGGGAATACGAGTCGCATTCACTTCGAATACGGGGCTGCCACCACCGTGGCCTAGTTGGGGCTCAGTGCCGAGAGTATCAAATCACTGGGAAGATGGGCGTTGGGTGCATACACAGGATACATACAGCTCACAGGTTTCTAAAATTCCCTACTCTCAGCAGGTCCCATGGGGGTCGACGTGTGGTATGGATCGTGGGGCATTCATACGTCACATGGGAGCAACAGTGCATTGAGGCATGCAAGGAATTCCAAGGAATATTGCTGAGACACACAGGGGTGATATGGATGGGACAACCGGGCATGAGGTCGGAGCAAATACTCCCGGCAATGCAAAGACAATTGCTGGCCAGTAGGGGCCTGGATGCGCTCATCGTACGTTTGGGAGGGAACAACCTGGCAAATGTGGGGAGAAGAGAATTGTTGAGCACCATGAGCTAGGGGATGGGGGCCCTTTCAAAAATTATTCACCCGGTAGAGCTGATTCGGTCAGAACTGATAGCACGACGAGTGTAGGGGGGCCATTGAACCAGGAGCGGTGGACAAGTCCCGGCGAAAGCTCAACATCACAATGAAAAAAATAGGTACGGCTAACAGCTGGGGTTTCGTGAGGCATGGGCTCATCAACCTTAGGTCACCAGGTTACACACGCTGAGGATAAGGTGCATAAGACCAGAGTGGGCATGGACATGTTCCTCTTGAATGTAGTCGGGGTCTGGAGCAGCTGGGGTTTTCGGGAGGGACCGGAATTAATGGGGGAGCTGCCACTGTCTCGAGTTCTCGAGCTTTCAGCAGGACGAACCTGAAATACAGACCGGGTCACAGTTAGACATAGTCAGCTTGACTCTCGCCGTTGGGTTGGGCACCTTATGGAGCCTTTTAACAAAAGTTCACAAAAGTTCTGGAGGTGCTTCCTGATGTTCTGTTTGGGGGTTCAAAGTGACCATGAACAAAATCAAAGGTTTCAGAGTCTCTGAGTTCCTCCTCAGATGTTGGGACTACAGTTCCCACAATGCACATGGTCAAATACTTTAAAGTCCAGCTGAAGATGATCAGCTGGGTTCTTCTTGCTAAAGATGATGCAGGTGGAGCTCTTTTAACCTGTTGCTTTCAGTCAGTCCACTCCATCTTGTTTTGTAGCAAGCATTGTCCATAGAGCTGTAGTTCCTTTGTGCGCAGTAGATGCAGTCGTTCAGAGTGCAATCCTCTTGGTGCAGGTCAGGATTCCAGCAGGGCAGTCCTTCTTCTCCTTCTAGTTTCAGACAGCAAATCTGAGTTGCTAGGCTGCTCTCACATATTTATCCAATGTTCTGGAGAGACAAGTCAGAGGACACCCCTGACCAAAGGGGTACAGGGTACCACCCAAAAGCATGACTGCTTCCTCCAAAGTGTGGCATATTCTAGTCTTACAATGCTTTGTACTTTAAAATTCAAGATGGAGAAATTCTCTCTTTGGAAGTAAGATCTGGCTAAACCAACATACTGGTGTAGCTCAGTTTCCTTAACACTCCTGAATTGAAGTTCACCACACAGGTAAGAGAAAAGTTCCTTTATTGGTATTAACGATATCTGCACCCTCAGCTTGCTGGAGTCAGGTAACCTCAGTGAAGTGCCAGCTTGTCAACATTCCAAGGCTGCCTTCAAGTCAAAGTTCTGAACAATACCAAGGGGGATACGTGGGGAGGGGAGGGTGGAATATACCAAGTGGCAAACTATAACACATCTTCCTCCTCAAGGAATCATGGAGGAAAGGAGAAGGGGAAGAGAGGGGTGGGACAAGGAAAGGTAACAACCATGAGCCATGTTAAAGAGCCCTAAGACAGTAATACAAATATAGATGCTACTAATATTACAAATGATTATACCATTCTGAAATCCCACTTCTCACTTGAGCTTCACAAGACCTGGAACTCTGGACAAGAGGCTTGCTGTCCACCCTATAGCCAGCCTCCTTCGGACCTTTGGCAACCCGATCCATGCTCCAATTTTTCCCCATCTTCCAGGATGACAACATTTCTTTTAACCTCTCTTATTTTCCCCGGGGCGTAGTATTTATCACCTTTACCACCTAAGGTCTCCGGTTTCCTGATGTACACACTTTGCCCCTTACTGAGAGACCTTTCCTTTGCACCCCAGTTCCTGTCATACCACTCTTTTTACCTCTTTTGTCTGGATTCGATTTTCTTACTGAATTCTTCTGGATTGACCTCAACCCTCTCTTTGGGACACAACCAATTTGGTGACAGCTTTGAACCTGCTTTCCTCCCTCTAAACAGTTCAAAGGGAGTATGACCCGTGGAGAGGCTAGGTGTAGTATGGTATGACCATAGCATGTCTCTAAGAGCTGACTCGATAGAAGTCCCAGACTTGACTGCTAGTTGGATGCACTCTTTCAACATTCGATTAGCCCTCTCTACTTTCCCGTTGGCCTTTGGACAGTACAATGGGGTGCGTAAGTGGGTTATGGACATTTCCTTTAGAAACTCCTTCATCTCCTCCGAAACCAACTGAACCCCATTGTCCGTGACTAAGGGGGATGGAATACCCTCCTTTGAAAACACATCACTCAAGAATTCTATCAGTGATTTAGTGTTGATGTTGTTCACAAATTTGTAAGTGATCCAATTGGAGTAATAATCAATGAGCACTAAAAGGTACCACTCCAGAGGTCCTTTAGCCCATATGGGGCCAGTGGTATCAAAGCCTAACTTGTCCCATGGAGACCTAGGGATCTCAAATGGTATGAGTGGGGAGCGCCTAATACATCTGGATTTATCACTTATTCCACATGCATAGCAGTCCTTCACTTTTTCTTCCATTAGCTGATCCATTCCCGGGAACCAATATTCAGATCTTAATCTTGCATTGCAAAGATTCCTACCAAGGTGACCCTCGTGAGTGAGGGCAAATATTTGGCTTCTTAACCCCACTGGAGGAACGATTTTCCCCGACTTGAGAAGAAACCTCCCCTCCATCGACAAGTCGTTACGCACATTCCAATATGGTTGAATGCCCTCTGGAAGGTCTTTGCACTTGTAGGGCCATCCTTTAATTATCAAAGTTTTTACTTTGCTGAGGGTGCCATCCTGCTCAGTGTGATAGTCCCATTGTTCTTTCGTTACAGCTGGGAGCTTTACTTCCAGGACACCCTCCTTACCTGTGATTTCTTCATCGTGTTTTTCCACTGGGGTCCTAGATAAGAAATCAGCTACTTTGTTCTGTTGACCCGGAACATATACCATTCTGAAATTAAATCCCTGCAGACCTAGAACCCATTTTGCAATGCGGGGATTCATGTTTTTCATGTCCTTATTGCCAAACAAGTAGACTAATGGTTTGTGATCTGTACATACTTCAAATAGCAAACCCTACACGTAGAAACTGAAGTGTTTAATCGCCCAATATACAGCCAACGCCTCCTTTTCTACTTAGAATAATTTGACTCCGCCCCAGACAAAGACCTAGATGCAAAAGCCACTACCTTCGTACTATTATCGATTCTTTGTGATAGCATGGCTCCTATTCCTTTGCCACTGGCATCCGTGGAGATGATAGTGTCCTTGTTCACATCAAAGTTGCCTATGAATGGAGCTGAAATGATGGACTCCTTTATGTTTTCAAAAGCCAGCTCTTGATTTTTTTCCCAAGTGAATGCATTGTCCTTTTTTAAGATCTCTCTGAGGGGTTGCGATATCATCGCAAAATTCTTGATAAACGTAGCCATGTATTCAGCCAAACCTAGAAATGAGAGAACTTCCTCTTTACAAGTTGGAGTAGGTGCTCTCCTCACTGCTTCCACCAGATCAATTTTTGGCTTTATTCCCTCTTCATTAATTGTGTGCCCTAAATAGTCAACCGATGTTACACCAACCTTACATTTGCTTTCTTTAGTGGTGAACCCTACTTCTCTTAACCTTTTCAGCACTAACTCAGCATTCAAATTATGTTCTGTGTCACTCGAACCATAAATTAGGATATCATCTTGACAACACATCGATTTAGGACAATCTTTGAGAACATGTTGCATTGCTCTTTGAAATTCAGAAGCTGCAGACGCCAGCCCGAATAGCATCCTTAAGAATTTGTAGTTGCCAAATGGGGTGGTGAAAGCTGTCAAAGGTTGGGAATCAGGATGTAGTTTGATCTGGTAATAGACCGATGAGAGATCAAGTACACTAAAAACTTTAGCACCTTGCAACGTGCTCAGCATCTCATGGATCCTTGGTAAAGGATGTCTGTCAACTACAATGTTGGCATTCAAGGCCCTCAAGTCCACACATAGCCTAATGCTCCTCCCACCATCCTAACTTGTTATGACAATGGACGCCAACCATGCTGAACATTCAATCTCTTGTATGACACCCTGTTTGACCAAATTTTCTAATTCCATTCATAAAGGTTCTCTCATCAATAAGGGAATCGAACATGTTTTATGAATTACAGGTATAGCTCCTTCCTTTAGTACGATTTTATGCATATAGTTTTTTAGCACACCCAAATTTTCGTTAAAAACTTTGGGAAATTCCTTAACAAGATTAGCACCTACCACTGGGGATCAATGAGTAGTACTTGCTCATGGTTATTTGGGTTTAGTTTAATTACTAATTCCTTCTGATGTTTCCACCCTAGGAGACTAGAGCCCTCACTGGTTATATATATCTTCCCTACCGTGTGCCTGTTTTTGAAAGACATTCTCATTCTTACCATACCTGCCAAAGGGATGGGAACTATTCTATCATTAAAAATGTTCTTATCCACCAGGGTAAAAGGAGAGCACGAATCTGCATAAACATTGAATTTTTCCCCATCTAGCCTAATCTCACATGTGGGATACTGGGTTTTTTCTTCCTTGCTCCCGTCCTCTATCTGAAAGATAAAACTCTTTTCCTCCGCTTCATTAACCACCATGTGTTCAACAACATGAACCTTCGGACTGAAAACATTGCATACCTTAGAAAAATGCCCCTTTTTGTTGCACTTCCTACACATAACGTTTCTGGCTGGACATCTCCAATTGTTGGCCAAATGATTATGGCTACCACACCTGAAACATTGCAAGCTTCCCGTTTTATTACTAGGAGCTTCTCTATTTTTATTATCTACTTTGCAGACAGCCTCCACACTAGTAGAATCTTTGATTTCAGACTTTTCCTTAACCACCTCCGAAATGTTCATTTCTCTCATACAGAGTGCTGTGTGCTCTAGCCCTTTTGCTATACTTATAGCTTCCTCAAGGTCTGGATTTCTTGTCAGCAATTCCTCTTGAACCTTCACTTCATTAGTGCATCTTACTAATTGGTCCCTGATGAGGGAGTCAAGAGCCCAAATCTCGCAAGTGGCAGCCATACCCCTCAACACCGCCACATAAGAGGATACCCTCTCATCCTTCCTTTGATTTCTTTTGAAAAATGTATGCCTTTCAAGAACCACATTTATTTTAACTTTGAAGTGTGCCTCCAACTTCCTTAACGTATATTCATACACATCCACACCTTCCTCATCCTCATGAGGTTCATCCCCAACTAGTCTCCCTGTGATGTCCTCAAAAACCTTCCTACCTTGTATACCTAGATTGTGTAACAGTATGTGTTGCTTACTAACATTCGAAAATTTACCACCCCCTATGGCTATAAGGTAAGACTTGAAAATTCCTTCCCACCTTCTCCATGGAATTTCAGGCTCCCCTAACTCATTTAAAAATGGAGGTGGTTGACTCATTCCTGCACCAGCCATTATGAAATAGAATGAATAGTACTAAAATAAATCCAAGCCAATTACTAAACAAGTAATTACCTAGACAGATGGAAGAGAAGAAAGAGAAGAGAAAAAAGAAGAAAAGTAGAAAGAAATCTAATATTTATATAAAAAAAAAATTAAGACTAATGATATGCACTGAGGAAAAAGACATCTCTACAAAAGACATTATAAATAACAAAAACAATAATACTGAAATAAGCAATAACACAAGTGGAAAGCAACTGTTCTAACACCGATTAATCTTAGTCTTATTTTTGTGACTAAAAGTAACCTCCCATAGCTCCCCCAGAGAGGCAGGGGCGGAAACTTCCTGTGTCCAAATGCTGAAGAAGAAATAACAGGAAACGCTGGCTTTCTCTCCTCCTGGATAAATCACAAATGAAATGGAATCCTTCCGTAGAAATAGGAGTGACACTGTTCATGAATCAAACCCTTAGAATCGCAGCCAGGGGAGCCTCTACTACGCCTCCTACACGATCAGGAACAATAGTTCGCAACATGAAGCCCCCACACGCTTAGACGCTCGTGTGGAGCTCTCCGAAACTACTGCGTAGTAACCCAGGAAGCTTGAAGAGAAGCGCCGCTGTGCATGCGTCTCACACATCAATCCTTTCAAAGTGCGTAATAGAGGACAGAGGACACGCAGAAGACAAAGCCTGGCACACGAACTGCAGAATGACGAAGAAATGCAGGATCTCAGAGGAAAATAAGCGACAGCTTCTGTGCTAACTCCAAGAAAGCCGTAAACCTCCCCACAGTCACCAAGACTCTGCAAAGAAAATCTTCGGGTAAAAGTAAAAATATAAATAAAACGGAGGACAAGGAGAAAAACAGTCTGAATAACCCCCGTAATTTTGCCAAATACACCAGGAAGTCCGCTAAGAGGCACAGCACAACGGCTACCCCATTAAGATGAGGAGGTCCCCCACAGAGTCAACGCTTGAGGGCAGGCTACGGAAGGAAATTCAACCTGTAGCAAAGCACCACCAGTGCCCCTGATGGAATAGTCTCTCCTCTAGATGAATTTCTGAGGGCAGGCCACGGACCAACTGCGCACTGATCACACCTCCAAAGGAGCACCCAGCAATGACGAATAATTCAACACCCGTAAAATTGAACACCTCACCGCCTTGTACATATGAGGTAAGTTGATAATTCAAGAGGTGCTCCACTCGCAGGAGAATGACAGCAGTTCCTTCAATCAGCCAGCAAGACGAAATGTTCACAGGGGAGGATGCAGCGCTGTCCCTGTCACAGCTTCAATTTCCCTCGTCGCCAAAATGAAGTGAAGTTCACTACACAGGTAAGAGAAAAGTTCCTTTTTTGGTATTAACAATATCTGCACCCTCAGCTTGCTGGAGTCAGGTAACCTCAGTGAAGTGCCAGCTTATCAACATTCCAAGGCTGCCTTCAAGTCAAAGTTCTAAACAATACCAAGGAGGATACGTGGGGAGGGGAGGGTGGAATATACCAAGTGGCAAACTATAACAACTCCCCTTCCAGACCTCCTGCAAATTCCATTCCTGGGGCTCCCATCTGGCTGTGGGGTACAGGAAGAGGGGGGATAGGTCTGCTGGCATTCCTTACTGTCCTGTTCTCTTGAAAGCCCAGTTTGTTTACCAAACCTCTTTCCTGGCCTGTTCTCTGCAGCTGCACAGCTCCCCCCACCAGATAACCTCAGTCTCTATGCAGGCCACTTATCACCTCATCTAAGCAGTTTGACTAAGTCTGTTAAAGACTGGCCAATCAGAAGGAGCTGCAAGAAGGTTGGATTTTGGCTCATAGAAAAGAAAGTTCTAGAACTTCTTCCCTTTCCATTGACTCACCAATACCAGTTACTACATACCCACCTATGATAAATTCAACACTGGCAAGGTGTTTGAATTATCACTACCAATCTTATAAATCCTTCAAAATAATTTTTTAGCTTACTCCTGCCATTAGTCATACTGTATTACAGTATTCCCATGTTAGCCTATGGAGCTAAAAAGGCTTAATTAGGGAAAAACGAAATTGGCAGATTTTCCTCATCCAGGCCTATAAAACATATTTTATAATATATCTGCTTATTTTTATATGGCAGCCTACTCTGGGGGCACCTAGGGTAGACCTTAGGGATGACTTATATGTAAAAATAGAGCAGTTTAATACTTTGAAAGTCGAATTTGCATGTAATTTCAATTTAAAAGCAGCTTGTAAATCAGGGCTGACTTTGAAATTGACAGAAGGAAACACAGCAGGGCATGCTTAAGTGCCTCAAAGCTGATGTGCCTCTAAGTCTACATGCCCTACCATATACTAGGAATTTACTGGTAGGTTGTCAGTGCCAGTCATAATTACACCTAATTACCATATACCTTTTTAATTAGAGCACTGGCCTTGGGCCTGGTTAGAATAGCCTGGGCACAGTCAGAGTCAGTTACCACCAGTATCAGTCAGAAAATGGGAGTGATAGGGGCCAAGAGGATAACTTTCTCACACTCACACTTCTGGGGGAAGCTCAGCACTTGGACTAGAGAAAGTATAATTACACACACCTGCAGACAATTTATGCCACCTGCAACCCATGCAATGCAAATCACATAAAAGCAGCCCACATCCAAAAGCACTGTTTTCTCCACACACATATGTCACCTACCTGCTCTGTGCCTTGCCTTGCCATCTGCCAGGCGTGAGCATGCTAAATGTCAGGAGGCAAAAGAACTTCGCCAAGGAGGAAACTGAGATATGTATTTTATTCACATAGTTAATAGAAACCAGTGCAATTAAAAAAAGAAAATAATACATGATGAAAAAATATTATAACAATTACATTCACATAATATGTTTTAAAAAAATACAGACCGGTCTGCTAAAAGCCCATGTGTAAACAAGCTGTACTGTACGGTCATGTAAACCAAAGGTTCAGTGTTCCGACTATCCCTCCTGCGATAGGCTCAAACTCAGGAGGTACAAAGTGTGGTGCATCCATTTAAAAAGATCCTCCGTGTCTGCAGTGTCCATAAGAGGGGCGATACTTATGGTCCTGGTGGCAGAAGTACATAACACAAGAAGACGATGATGTCAGGCTTCAGCCTGTCGCTTCTCTAGCGGCTTCAAGTGCAAAGGGTGCAATGTGCAGGCTGCCTCGTGGCATTTTCTTTTCCAACAACCAAAGAAAATCTTACAGCCTGCAGTTTAACTGAAGGCCCCCAGGCTTGCAGCAGGCCAACACTGACTGTCTCTGCGTATGGATTCCTCTGTGGTTAAAATGAGCTTTGAGCATATGAGACCTGTCCTCCATCAGCTCTTTACAAATGCATAGCAGGTGCGGCAGGTCTTCTGTTTCTTTGCCGCATAAGCAGCAGGAGGTTGTGGTTCGCTCCCTCTGCCACGGTGGAAAGTGCAAAGCAGGCGGGAGTATCCCCAGGGGATGTTTCAAAAAGTTTTCTTGAGTACTTCTGGAGTAGCCTAGGCTAAAATAATTTTGAGGGGCAAATGAGCAGTAGCCATTTATTGTCACCCAGGCATTGCTTCTGCCAGAGAACATGGCCTTGTCTTCTACCAACGAAACCATTTTATTGATTTCCAAACCAATGTTTTGAAGGCTGTATGGCTGGTTTGTGTGTTCCACAGCTGGAACAGCCTGGTTTTTGAAAGAGAATCCTAAAGATAGCTTCAGGGAGGCAAATAATCCCTCTTGAGCCAGAGAAAGTATAGTACACACACCTGCGGACAATTTATTTCATCTGCAATCCATACAGTGAAAACGACATAAAAGCAGCCCACATCCAAGGCTCTGTTTTCTCCACACACATATGTCACCTACCTGCTCTGCACCTTGTCTTGCCATCTGCCAAGCGTCAGCATGCTATATGTCAGGAGGAAGAAGAACTTCTCTGAAGAGGCGACAGAGAAGATTCTCAGATTTGTTGTGGGGAACTACAAAAACTTCATGGCTTTCCTCCATTCCTTAACAGTGTAACACAGAAGCAGCCCTATGTGGAAAACAAACTTTACAACACGGAAATTACCACTCTGTGCCTTTGCCATGTATTTTTTACCACACAAATGTTCATCATGCATATGGCTTTACCATGCATGACTTTACCACACATGGAAAGTCTATTTAAAGTAAGTATACATGTTTGTGTGTGTGTGTGTATGTATATGTATATGTATATATGGGTTTTGAAATAAAGCGCTCACCTGTGATCAAGGCGTCAGTGATGCCGAAACACGTAAGGAGGTCTTTGAGTGCGGACTGTCTGTGATGGTGACGAATAAAGTCAGCTGCTTTTTAAGCCGATGTTGGGCTCATGCTTTTCATGGCAAATCCGCATAGACCCAGGATGTTCATTCCTGTTAATGAGCCTGCCCTGCAGGACTGGGGGCCCCCAGTAAAGTGGAGGTGTTTTTTTGAATGTTTATTGAGGTGGCATGGACCGCTCTCCGACGATTGCCAGTGAAAAGGGACAACCACAGCAAAATGGTGACGGTGGAAGAGTAAGGGAGATGAAAGGGGGAAACCTGTCTCTGGCAACATCGCAGAAACAGCACAAATGTGAGCATTGTGGGACAGTAATATGCACATAGAGCACTTAAATAATGTGGATGCACTTTTAATTATGAAAATTATGGAAACACTGAAAGTAAATCACGCTATTAAGCAAAAAGACAGACTTGTCGGTGCGCATTTCTAATGACTTACTTGGTGCATTCTGGGGTCTGTGGTACACCAATACAGGCACGTGACCACTGGGTTTTGAAATAATGCGCTCACCTGTGATCAAGGCGTCAGTGACGGCGAAACACGTAAGGAGGACTTTGAGTGCGGACTGTCTGTGATGGTGACAAATAAAGTCAGCTGCTTTTTAAGCAGATGTAGGGCTCATGCTTTTCGTGGCAAATCCGCATAGACCCAGGATCTCTATTCCTGTTAATGAGCCCGCCCTGCAGGACCAGGGGCCCCCAGCAAAGTGGAGGTGTTTTTTTGAATCTTTATTGAGGGGGCATGGACCGCTCTCCAACGATTGCCAGTGAAAAGGGACAACCGCAGCAAAATGGTGATGGCGGAAGAGTAAGGGAGATGAAAGGGGGAAACCTCTCTCTGGCAACATCGCAGAAACAGCACAAATGTGAGCATTGTGGGACAGTAATATGCACATAGAGCACTTAAATAATGTGGATGCACTTTTAATTATGAAAATTATGGCAACACTGAAAGTGAATCACGCTATTAAGCAAAAAACTGACTTTTCGGTGGGCATTTCTAATGACTTACTTGGTGCATTCTGGGACCTGTGGTACACCAATACAAGCACGTGAACACTGAGTTTTGAAATAAAGCGCTCACCTGTGATCAAGGCGTCAGTGACGCCGAAAAGCGTAAGGAGGACTTTGAGTGTGGACTGTCTGTGATGGTGACGAATAAAGTCAGCTGCTTTTTAAGCCGATGTTGGGCTCATGCTTTTCGTGGCAAATCCGCATAGACCCAGGATCTCCATTCCTGTAAATGAGCCCACCCTGCAGGACCGGGGGCCCCCAGCAAAGTGGAGGTGTTTTTTTGAATGTTTATGAGGGGGCATGGACCGCTCTCCGACGATTGCCAGTGAAAAGGGACAACCGCAGCAAAATGGTGACGGCGGAAGAGAAAGGGAGATGAAAGGGGGAATCTCTCTCTGGCAACATCGCAGAAACAGCACAAATGTGAGCATTGTGGGACAGTAATATGCACATAGAGCACTTAAATAATGTGGATGCACTTTTAATTATGAAAATTATGGCAACACTGAAAGTAAATCACGCTATTAAGCAAAAAAACAGACTTTTTGATGCGCATTTCTAATGACTTACTTGGTGCATTCTGGGGCCTGTGGCACACCAATACAGGCACGAGACCTCTGGGTTTTTAAATAAAGCGCTCACCTGTGATCAAGGCGTCAGTGACACCGAAACGCGTAAGGAGGACTTTGAGTGCAGACTGTCTGTGATGGTGACGAATAAAATCAGCTGCTTTTTAAGCCGATGTTGGGCTCATGCTTTTTGTGACAAATCCGCATAGACCCAGGATCTCCATTCCTGTTAATGAGCCCGCCCTGCAGGACCGGGGGCCCCCAGCAAAGAGGAGGTTTTTTTTATATATATATATATATATATAGACATATATATATATATAAATATATATGTGTATGCCCGCAATGCACTGCTGATGATGTCACATATTGCATCATTCATGACATGGTCAGTGACATCACTGATGACATCTCAAATGACATCACTGATGACATCACTGATGACATCAGCCAGTGAATGTGGTTTAGTTTGAAATTTAAATATGTATTATATATATATCAATCTGTATTGAAGATTGAGTGGATATATAACTGTCTGGATGGAGGATTTAGTAGCTGTCTGACTGTCTGTTTAAGTGAGTATTTAAAAGTGTCTCACTTAATACATAGATTAGTAACTAAACTATGTGAATGTGTGCAGCACTGTCTCTGTTGTTGTATAACATGCTACATCAGTTGGTCACTAACTACATGAGTGTGTAAATTAGTTATTGATTAGTTGGGTGAGAATTTGTATGGGGCACTGAGTTTGTGTGTTTTTGGATGGGGTGTGTGTAACTCTATGCATAGATGTGTGAATGGTTGATTGACTAGGTGTATAAGTTTCAAGAGTGCATGTGGAAACAATTGTTTGGGTGACTGAGTGTATTTATTTGTGTGTTGGTGAGTGAATATATGTTTTAGTTGTACATCTTCAACAAAGTAAAAAATAAAAGGCATTGTATGTGAGAGTTGGTGTATATAAATAAGTATGTGTAAGAGTCAGTGATTGTGAGAGTAACTATATGAATGTGTGTATAATTGTAATGGTGATTTTTAACATATTAACTATGAGTTACTATGTGTTTGAATAAATGAGGTGTTGTTGGATAATTGTGTAAGTGAGTAAATGTAAGTGTGATTAATATTTTTCATGAGTGAGTAGGATGACTGCATAACTGACTAAGATGACTGCTGATGTGTTAATGTCTATATATGTCTATACATGCATTTGATAGTGTTGTGACTGCATGTATAAATGATTCTGTTGTTGAATGGGTAGCTGTGTGTGTAGACTTAGGAATCAGTAGGTGGGTATGTAGTAACTGGTATTGGTGAGTCAATGGTTTCAAATATGGTACTCTGTATTTTACAGTGAGTGATCAAAGTTTATACTAGTGTATGATTAGGTGTATCAGATTGTCACATGGATGATGTCATCAGTGATGTCATTTGAGATGTTGTCAGTGATGTCACTGACAATGTCATGAATGGTGCAATATGTGACATCATCAGCAGTGCATTGCGGGCGCGCGAGTTATAGTTAACAGAACTAACGATAGCGGAGGAATTTCTATGGTTTTGTACAAGTGAAATGGCCAGCTAACTATAACACCCCTGAAACCTATGGTTTTTTCTGTATATTTCTAAGGTTTTTTAAATGCTAATTTCTAACTATAACGTCTCTGAAACCTATGGTTTTTTCAGTGAATTTCAAAGCTTTTTTAAATGCTAATTTCTAACTATAATGTCTCTGAAGCCTATGGTTTTTTTCAGTGAATTTCAAAGGTTTTTTAAATGCTATTTTTTAAGTGTGATAGTAGTTATACCTATTTTTTTGTACTGATTTTCTACAGTTTTTTAACTGTTTATTTATAAATATTTTATTCATTAAATAACATTATATATTTTTCTGAAAATTGCAAAAATAAACCAAAAAACTTCAAACTGAAATATTGATGAATTTTCATGTTTTCATTTTTATTTTAATATATTTATATTATTTTCTTTAAAAAAAAAAGGAACTTTTGTTTTTAGTTGCGCACTCAAAGCGTACACATCACGGTGGGTGCGTGCATTCTGGCCGCCATTTTAGAAAAGTCGTGAAGGATCCGCATACGGTGTGCGACGGCTGCGTGTTTTTCAGTTACATACTATACATTTAATATAATGTGATGTGCGTGATTGGTATGCAACCAGTCTGTGACTCCTGCTCCCGCGCATTTGCGACACATGCGCATTACGGTATGAGATGCTTGCGCAGTTGCGGGTCCTGCGTGACGTCATATACGTGCTGGGGCGCGCTGGGTGTGCGACTCCCGCAAAAACAAATGATGTTCCAAAATGATACGTATGTGTCTTTAATATACATATTAGGGCAAGAGATTATCAAAGAAATTCATAAAAATAATATTTTTGTACTTATAATAAACTTAGATTATTTTTAAATATATTTTCGCGAAGTCGGGTGCGTGCATCGTGAATGCAGAGAACCAGGTCAGCAGAGCTGCTGTAGAGCCAGCGAAACCAGGTCAGCAGAGCCGTTGTAGAGCAAGAGAACCAGGTCAGCAGAGCTGCTCTAGAACCTAAGAAGCAGGTCAGCATAGCTGCTCTAGAACCAGAGACCCAGGTCAGCAGAGCTGCTCTACAGCCAGAGACCCAGGTCAGCAGAGCTGCTCTTGAGGCCGAGAACCAGGTCAGCAGAGCTGCTGAAGAGCCAGCGAAACCAGGTCAGCAGAGCTGCTTTAGGGGGAGAGAACCAGGTCAGCAGAACTGATTTAGAGCCAGAGAACCAGGTCAGCAGACCTGCTCTAGAGCCAGGGAACCAGGTCAGCAGAGCTGCTTTAGAGCCAGAGAACCAGGTCAGCAGAGCTGCTCTAGAGGCAGAGAACCAGGTCAGCAGAACTGCTTTAGAGCCAGAGAACCAGGTCAGCATAGCTCTTTAGAGGGAGAGAACCAGGTCAGCTGAGCTGCTTTAGAGCCAGAGAACCAGGTCAGCAGAGCTGCTCTAGAGCCAGAGAACCAGGTCAGCAGAGCTGCTTTAGAGCCAGGCCAGCAGAGCTGCTGTAGAGCCAGTGAACCAAGTCAGCAGAGCTGCTCTAGAGGCAGAGAACCAGGTCAGGAGAGCTGCTTTAGAGGGAGAGAACCAGATCAGCAGAGCTGCTTTAGAGCCAGAGAACCAGGTCAGCAGAGCTGCTCTAGAGCCAGAGAAACCAGTTCAGCAGAGCTGCTTTAGAGGGAGAGAACCAGGTCAGCAGAGCTGCTTTAGAGCCAGAGAACCAGGTCAGCAGAGCTGCTCAAGAGCCAGAGAACCAGGTCAGCAGAGCTGCTTTAGAAGGAGAGAACCAGGTCAGCAGAACTGCTTTAGAGCCAGAAAACCAGGTCAGCAGAGCTGCTCTAGAGCCAGAGAACCAGGTCAGCAGAGCTGATTTAGAGCCAGAGAACCAGGTCAGCAGAGCTGCTCTAGAGCCAGAGAAACCAGGTCAGCAGAGCTGCTTTAAAGGGAGGGAACCAGGTCAGCAGAGCTGCTCTAGAACCAACCAGAGACCCAGGTCAGCAGAGCTGCTCTAGAGCCAGAGACCCAGGTCAGCAGAGCTGCTCTAGAGGCCGAGAACCAGGTCAGCAGAGCTGCTTTAGAGGGAGAGAACCAGGTCAGCAGAACTGATTTAGAGCCAGAGAACCAGGTTAGCAGACCTGCTCTAGAGCCAGGGAACCAGGTCAGCAGAGCTGCTTTAGAGCCAGAGAACCAGGTCAGCAGAGCTGCTCTAGAGGCAGAGAACCAGGTCAGCAGAACTGCTTTAGAGCCAGAGAACCAGGTCAGCGGAGCTCTTTAGAGGGAGAGAACCAGGTCAGCTGAGCTGCTTTAGAGCCAGAGAACCAGGTCAGCAGAGGTGCTCTAGAGCCAGAGAACCAGGTCAGCAGAGCTGCTTTAGAGCCAGGTCAGCAGAGCTGCTGTGGAGCCAGAGAACCAGGTCAGCAGAGCTGCTCTAGAGGCAGAGAACCAGGTCAGCAGAGATGCTTTAGAGGGAGAGAGCCAGGTCAGCAGAGCTGCTTTAGAACCAGAGAACCAGGTCAGCAGAGCTGCTCTAGAGCCAGAGAAACCAGTTCAGCAGAGCTGCTTTAGAGGGAGAGAACCAGGTCAGCAGAGCTGCTTTAGAGCCAGAGAACCAGGTCAGCAGAGCTGCTCAAGAGCCAGAGAACCAGGTCAGCAGAGCTGCTTTAGAGGGAGAGAACCAGGTCAGCAGAACTGCTTTAGAGACAGAAAACCAGGTCAGCAGAGCTGCTCTAGAGCCAGAGAACCACGTCAGCAGAGCTGCTTTAGAGCCAGAGAACCAGGTCAGCAGAGCTGCTCTAGAGCCAGAGAAACCAGGTCAGCAGAGCTGCTTTAAAGGGAGAGACCCAGGTCAGCAGAGCTGCTTTAGAGCCAGAGAACCAGGTCAGCAGAGCTGCTCTAGAGCCAGAGAACCAGGTCAGTAGAGCTGATATAGAGGGAGAGAAATAGGTCAGCAGAGCTGCTTTAGAGCCAGAGAACCAGGTCAGCAGAGCTGCTTTAGAGCCATCGAACCAGGTCAGCAGAGCTACTTTAGAGCCAGAGAACCAGGTCAGTAGAGCTGCTCCAGAACGAGAGAACCAGGTCAGCAGAGCTGCTTTAGAGGGAGAGAACCAGGTCAGCTGAGCTGCTTTAGAGCCAAGGGACCAGGTCAGCAGAGCTGCTCTAGAGCCAGAGAACCAGGTCAGCAGAACTGCTTTAGAGCCATAGAACCGGGTCAACAGAGCTGCTGAAGAGCCAGCGAAACCAGGTCAGCAGAGCTGCTTTAGAGGGAGAGAACCAGGTCAGCAGAACTGATTTAGAGCCAGAGAACCAGGTCAGCAGACCTGCTCTATAGCCAGGAAACCAGGTCAGCAGAGCTGCTTTAGAGCCAGAGAACCAGGTCAGCAGAGCTGCTCTAGAGGCAGAGAACCAGGTCAGCAGAACTGCTTTAGAGCCAGAGAACCAGGTCAGCGGAGCTCTTTAGAGGGAGAGAACCAGGTCAGCTGAGCTGCTTTAGAGCCAGAGAACCAGGTCAGCAGAGCTGCTGTAGAGCCAGAGAACCAGGTCAGCAGAGCTGCTCTAGAGGCAGAGAACCAGGTCAGCAGAGATGCTTTAGAGGGAGAGAGCCAGGTCAGCAGAGCTGCTTTAGAACCAGAGAACCAGGTCAGCAGAGCTGTTCTAGAGCCAGAGAAACCAGTTCAGCAGAGCTGCTTTAGAGGGAGAGAACCAGGTCAGCAGAGCTGCTTTAGAGCCAGAGAACCAGGTCAGCAGAGCTGCTCAAGAGCCAGAGAACCAGGTCAGCAGAGCTGCTTTAGAGGGAGAGAACCAGGTCAGCAGAACTGCTTTAGAGCCAGAAAACCAGGTCAGCAGAGCTGCTTTAAAGGGAGAGACCCAGGTCAGCAGAGCTGCTTTAGAGCCAGAGAACCAGGTCAGCAGAGCTGCTCTAGAGCCAGAGAAACCAGGTCAGCAGAGCTGCTTTAAAGGGAGAGACCCAGGTCAGCAGAGCTGCTTTAGAGCCAGAGAACCATGTCAGCAGAGCTGCTCTAGAGCCAGAGAACCAGGTCAGTAGAGCTGATTTAGAGGGAGAGAAATAGGTCAGAAGAGCTGCTTTAGAGCCAGAGAACCAGGTCAGCAGAGCTGTTTTAGAGCCAGAGAACCAGGCCAGCAGAGCTGCTTTAGAGCCATAGAACCAGGTCAGCAGAGCTACTTTAGAGCCAGAGAACCAGGTCAGCAGAGCTGCTCTAGAGCCTAAGAACTGGGTCAGTAGAGCTGCTCTAGAGCGAGAGAACCAGGTCAGCAGAGCTGCTTTAGAGGGAGAGAACCAGGTCAGCAGAGCTGCTTTAGAGCCAAGGGACCAGGTCAGCAGAGCTGCTCTAGAGCCAGAGAACCAGGTCAGCAGAACTGCTTTAGAGCCATAGAACCGGGTCAACAGAGCTGCTTTAGAGCCAGGTCAGCAGAGCTGCTGTAGAGCCAGAGAACCAGGTCAGCAGAGCTGCTCTAGAGGCAGAGAACCAGGTCAGCAGAGATGCTTTAGAGGGAGAGAACCAGGTCAGCAGAGCTGCTTTAGAGCCAGAGAACCAGGTCAGCAGAGCTGTTCAAGAGCCAGAGAACCAGGTCAGCAGAGCTGCTTTAGAGGGAGAGAACCAGGTCAGCAGAACTGCTCTAGAGCCAGAGAACCAGGTCAACAGAGCTGCTTTAGAGCCAGAGAACCAGGTCAGCAGAGCTGCTTTAGAGCCAGAGAACCAGGCCAGCAGAGCTGCTCTAGAGCCAGAGAAACCAGGTCAGCAGAGCTGCTTTAAAGGGAGAGACCCAGGTCAGCAGAGCTGCTTTAGAGCCAGAGAACCAGGTCAGCAGAGCTGCTCTAGAGCCAGAAAACCAGGTCAGCAGAGGTGCTTTAGAGCCATAGAACCAGGTCAGCAGAGCTGCTCTAGAGACAGAGAACCAGGTCAGTAGAGCTGATTTAGAGGGAGAGAAATGGGTCAACAGAGCTGCTTTAGAGCCAGAGAACTAGGTCAGCAGAGCTGCTCTAGAGCCAGAGAACCAGGTCAGCAGAGCTGCTTTAGAGCCATAGAACCAGGTCAGCAAAGCTACTTTAGAGCCAGAGAACCAGGTCAGCAGAGCTGCTCTAGAGCCTAAGAACCGGGTCAGTAGAGCTGCTCTAGAGCGAGAGAACCAGGTCAGCAGAGCTGCTTCAGAGGGAGAGAACCAGGTCAGCAGAGCTGCTTTAGAGCCAAGGGACCAGGTCAGCAGAGCTGCTCTAGAGCCAGAGAACCAGGTCAGCAGAACTGCTTTAGAGCCATAGAACCGGGTCAGCAGAGCTGCTTTAGAGCCAGAGAACCAGGTCAGCAGAGCTGTTGTAGAGCCAGAGAACCAGGTCAGCAGAGCTGCTCTAGAGCCTAAGAACTAGGTCAGCAGAGCTGCTCTAGAGCCAGAGAAACCAGGTCAGCAGAGCTCCTTTAGAGGGAGAGAACCAGGTCAGCAGAGCTGCTTTAGAGCCAGAGAACCAGGCCAGCAGAGCTGCTTTAGAGCCAGAGAACCAGGTCAGCAGAGCTGGTTTAGGGCCAGAGAACCAGGTCAGCAGAGCTGCTCTAGAGCCAGAGAACCAAGTCAGCAGAGCTGCTTTAGAGCCATAGAACCAGGTCAGCAGAGCTGCTCTAGAGCCAGAGAACCAGGTCAGCAGAGCTGCTGTAGAGCCAGAGAAACCAGGTCAGCAGAGCTGCTTTAGAGCGAGAGAACCAGGTCAGTCGAGCTGTTGTAGAGCCAGAGAACCAGATCAGCAGAGCTGCTCTGTAGCCTGAGAACTAGGTCAGCAGAGCTGCTCTAGAGCCAGAGAAACCAGGGCAGCAGAGCTGCTTTAGAGGGAGATAAGCAGATCAGCAGAGCTGCTTTAGAGTCAGAGAACCAGGTCAGCGGAGCTGCTCTAGCTGACACTGACTGACTGACACTGACTGACTGACTGACATTGACTGATTGACACTGACTGACAGTGATTGACTGACACTGACACTGACTGACACTGACACTGACTGACACTGATTGACTAAAACTGACTGACTGACAATGACTGATACTGATTGACTGACACTGACTGACTGACACTGACTGACTGACTGACACTGATTGACTGACACTAACTGACTGACACTGACTGACTGACTGACACTGGCTGACTGACACTGACTGACTGACACTGACTGACACTGACTGACACTGACTACTCTCTACTACTCTACTACTCACTCTCTACTACTCTCTACTACTCTCTCTCTACTACTCTCTACTGCTCACTCTCTAGTACTCCCTACTACTCACTCTCTACTACTCTACTACTCCCTACTACTCACTCTCTACTACTCACTCTCTACTACTCTCTACTACTCACTCTCTACTACTCTCTCTCTACTACTCACTCTACTACTCTCTACTACTCTCTAACACTCACTCTCTACTACTCTACTACTCACTCTCTACTACTCTCTCTCTACTACTCACTCTCTACTACTCTACTACTCTGTATTACTCACTAACTACTACTCACTCTCTACTACTCTTTACTACTCACTCTCTACTACTCACCCGCTACTACTCTCTACTACTCTCTCTCTACTACTCTCTCTCTACTACTCTCTACTACTACTCTCTACTATTCACTCTCTACTACTCACTCTCTAGTACTCTCTACTACTCTACTACTCTCTACTACTCACTCTCTACTACTCTACTACTCCCTACTGCTCACTAACTACTACTCACTCTCTACTACTCTTTACTACTCACTCTCTACTACTCACGCTCTACTACTCTCGACTACTCATTCTGTACTACTCACCCTACTACTCTCTACTACTCATTCTCTGCTACTCTCTCTACTACTCTCTACTACTCTCTACTACTCACTCTCTACTACTCTACTACTCTCTACTACTCACTCTCTATTACTCACTCTCTACTACTCTCTACTACTCACTCTCTACTACTCTCTCTCTACTACTCACTCTCTACAACTCTCTATTATTCACTCTACTACTTACTCTATTACTCTCTACTACTCTCTACCACTCACTCTCTACTACTCTACTACTCACTCTCTACTACTCTCTACTACTCTCTCTCTACTACTCACTCTCTACTACTCTACTACTCGCTACAACTCACTAACTACTACTCACTCTCTACTACTCTACTACTCACTCTCTACTACTCACTCGCTACTACTCTCTACTACTCACTCTCTACTACTCTCTACTATTACTCTCTACTATTCACTCTCTACTACTCACTCTCTACTACTCTCTACTACTCTACTACTCTCTACTACTCACTCTCTACTACTCTACTACTCTCTACTACTCACTAACTATTACTCACTCTCTACTACTCGTTACTACTCACTCTCCACTACTCACTCGCTACTACTCTCTACTACTCACTCTCTACTACTCTTGCTCTACTACTCTCTACTACTACTCTCTACTATTCACTCTCTACTACTCACTCTCTACTACTCTCTACTACTCTACGACTCTCTACTACTCACTCTCTACTACTCTACTACTCTCTGCTACTCACTAACTACTACTCACTCTCTACTACTCTTTACTACTCACTCTCTACTACTCACGCTCTACTACTCTCGACTACTCACTCTCTACTACTCACTCTACTACTCTCTACTACTCATACTGTGCTACTCTCTCTACTACTCTCTACTACTCTCTACTACTCACTCTCTACTCTCTATTACTCACTCTCTGCTCTCTACCTTCTACCTCTCTCTACCTCTCTCTCTACTACTCTCTAACTCTCTACCTCTCTACCTCTACCTCTCTACCTCTACCTCTACCGCTACACCTCTACCTCTACACCTCTACCTCTCTACCTCTCTCTAACTCTCTCTACACGCACACATATGCACATATATATATGCATATATATGCATATGCATTTATATATGTATGTGTATATATATACATACATATATAAACATATATATAATATGTATATCTATATAAATACAAATATAAATGCATGTATACCTATACATATATGCATACATATCCACTTGCCTGTGTGGTGTCCTCTCACAGCAGGCAAACCTTTGAGTGGATTTGTTGCGGCCCGCCTGAGCCGCGGGAGTGACCCTGCTACGCTTTTGTGCAGTCCTGTTGGGGTTTCACTTGGCATTTCAACACCAAGGGCAGGCGAGTGCTTTTCAATGAATTGAGAGGCAGCACAGAACCTGGCATACTGTGTGCTCACCCACTGTGGATTTTATTTCAAGTTGTTGTTTGGGACTTGGCAACTCACTTGAGGAATACTAGCACTACATTAACCATCGGGCCGCAGGCTGTGGCCACGCCCACCAGGGCGGGGACTTATTGTTTAAATGTGCAAGCAGATTCTGCCGGCTTCCAACAGCAGTATCCCAGCACCCCATGATGAAGTGCTTTTCAGAGCACGAAACGCGTCGGGAGGGACTTCAATTTTAGCCGAGATGCTGGTTCTTTCTGAGCATGCCTTCGTTGAATAAAAGGAGCTATATAACGAACTCACCTGTGTGGTGTCCTCTCACAGCAGGCAAACCTTTGAGTGGATTTGTTGCGGCCCCGCCTGAGCCGCGGGAGTGACCCTGCTACGCTTTTGCGCAGTCCTGTTGGGGTGTCACTTGGCATTTCAACACCAAGGGCAGGCAAGTGCTTTTCAATGAATTGAGAGGCAGCACAGAACCTGGCATACTGTGTGCTCACCCACTGTGGATTTTATTTCAAGTTGTTGTTTGGGATTTGGCAACTCACTTGAGGAATACTAGCACTACATTAACCATCGGGCCGCAGGCTGTGGCCACGCCCACCAGGGCGGGGACTTATTGTTTAAATGTGCAAGCAGATTCTGCCGGCTTCCAACAGCAGTATCCCAGCACCCCATGATGAAGTGCTTTTCAGAGCACGAAACGCATCGGGAGGGACTTCGATTTTAGCCGAGATGCTGGTTCTTTCTGAGCATGCCTTCGTTGAATAAAAGGAGCTATATAACGAACTCACCTGTGTGGTGTCCTCTCACAGCAGGCAAACCTTTGAGTGGATATATGCATACATATGCATGTTATGCACATGAAAGTTTGAAAAACACTAATACAAGCAAAGTTAAAAAGCCACCTAATTACAAACAGAATTGCTTTAACTTAAACGAGGGCGAGACCTATTGCATGTTCAATGCTTGTTTACTTTGGTTCCATCAAGAAGGCATTCAGATGTGTCACACATTTGCCATAAATTCTGAATGGTAGCACTCTAGTTGCTCATTAGATCACTGTAGTAAAGGGAAGTCTGCTGCTGGTATTCAAAGTGCATGTTTCAGTCTGCATGTCAGAATTGTTTAATGAAATAGAAGAGGATTTGAGAAGTCAAAATGTGCCCTAATTTTTCTTTCTGGAGCACTAATCATGATTTCTATGGCAAAATGAACCCCCTCATTTTGTTCCTTTGCAATCTAAATGTTTTAAGTGTTGCCACTTTATTCCAATCAAGATGGCTTCAGGTGTGCCATACTCTTGTCATAAGTAAGACTGTTAGCGCTCTAGTTGTTCTTTAGATCACTCTGGGACATTCTGTCATTGGGCTATACTTGGGCTACATCTAGGTGATATTTGTGCTACATTTGGGCTCTTTTGTCTCCGGTGGCCATCTTGGGAGACTTATTTGTTATGAAGTTTCCTAATTTCCTCATTTACTACAGTCTCCTCAGTAGGAAATACTTTCAGGTTTTTTACTTTGATTCCATCAAGAAGGCATTCAATGTGTCACACATTTGCCATAAATTCGGAATGTTAGCACTTCTAGTTGCTTATTAGATCACTGTAGTAAAGCTACTGCTCACAAGGGAAGCCTGCTGCTGGTATTGAAAGTGCATGTTTCAGTCTGCATGTCAGAACTTTTTAATGAAATAGAAGAGGATTTAAGAAGTCACTCAAAATGTGCCCTAATTTGTCTTTTTTCAGCACTAATCATAATTTCTATGGCAAAATTAACCCCCTCATTGTGTTCCTTTTAAGTTAAACTACTCACTCTCTACTACTCACTCTCTACTACTCTCTACTACTCACTCTCTACTACTCACTCTCTTCTACTCTCTACTACTACTCTCTACTACTCACTCTCTACTACTCACTCTCTACTACTCTCTACTACTCACTCTACTACTCTCTACTACTCTCTACCACTCACTCTCTACTACTCTACTACTCACTCTCTACTACTTGTCTCTCTACTACTCCCTCTCTACTACTCACTCTACTACCCTCTACTACTCACTCTCTACTACTCTCTCGCTACCACTCACTCTCTACTACTCACTCTCTACTACTCGCTCTCTACTACTCTCTACTACTCACTCTCCACTACTCACTCTCTACTACTTGTTCCCTGCTACTCTCTTCTACTCACTTTCTACTAGTCTGCTACTCTCTATTACTCTCTCTACTACTCACTCTCTACTACTCACTCTCTTCTACTCTACTACTCTCTACTACTCTCTCTACTACTCAGTTTCTACTACTCTCTACTACTCACTCTACTGCTCTCTACTGCTCTCTACCACTCACTCTATACTACTCTACTACTCACTCTCTACTACTCTCTCTCTACTACTCACTCTCTACTACTCACTCTACTACTCTCTAAATCCCCTTAGTATTGAACCCCTAGCAACCCCTAGCAATGTCTATTAGAGAGACACAGACGATTAAAGGGATAACTAGACAGGTGACGACCATAAAATCTCTCTTTTTGCAGATGATATGCATCTCTCCCTCGCAGACTCCTCAATATCGCTTCCGGCACCACAATCGGAGCTGGCCAAATTTGAGACAGTAGCAGGCTTCAAGATTAACCTTGATAAATCACTTATACTCAACCTCACGGTCCATGACGATGAAGCGCATGATCTACGGTCACATTCCCCGCTCCGATGGACTACATATTCTCTTCAACATCTGGGGATTCAATTGACACCACAGGTGGAGGGGCTCTATAAGGCAAACTTCCCGCCTGCTCTCCTTCAACTTCAAACTGACCTTATGCGTTGGAAGCCCATGTTCATCTCCTGGCTTAGTCGAATACATGCGATCAAAATGACGGTTCTCCCCAGACTGCTGTTTATCTTACAGGCCCTACCTATTGATCTAGATGCGACATTCCTACCTAAGATTAAATCCATGATCACCCGGTTCATATGGCAAGGTGGGAGGGCACAATTATCGTTCACACTTTTACGGCGCCCCAGAGCAGAGGGAGGATTGGGACTACCCGATCTAGGCCTATATTATAAAGCCATCCAGCTTCATGTAGTGACGGAGTAGTTTAAAAGAGAGTCAGAGAAACACTGGCTTCATATGGAGAGAGCTATTACGGGGAAGACAATATGGGACTTACTATGGAAACCCAAGAAAGAGAGACCGGCAAATGCGTATATCAGCACCTGTTGGAAGGCGGACCCCGAGGAGTCGGCGAGACCACCAAGGGGGGCCCTCACACTGTACGAAGTAGCCGAGCGCTGCCGAGAAGTCTCCTGAGAGATCCTTCTCCTATCACGTACTAGCACAGTAACACCACCACGCCGGACTCAAGGAGGTTGTCTCAAGACAAGCAATTCTTTATCAGCAATAAAAAGGTTACGAGGTCAATATTTACACGAAGGGATCGAGGGATCCACCAAAAGTCTCAATGTCTTTTTGGAAGGGTAGGGGTAGCGGGACAGTCTTTGGCAGGAGTGCGGTACGAGGGTACCTGGGGCCCAGTTCTTATCCTCAAGCTGGAGGACCTCCGGATCTCGGAGGGGTCGAGCCGCGACGGCGTCAGCAGGGCTCTGGCGTACAGTTCGGGGAGAGCCGCGATCCAATCAGCAGGGCTCTCAAGATGGTTTCTGCTCAGCTCGAGCCGCGACGTCGTCAGCAGGGCTCCGAGGGAGGTTTCAGCGAGGTTGGGCCGCGACAGCGTCAGCAGGGCTCCGATGTTCCAGGTGGCTTCAAAGTGTTCACAAGAAGGAGCCGCGACGCAGTCAGCAGGGCTCGTGATGGTTCCGACAAGAGTTCTTCTCCGTAGGGTCAGCCGCGATTCAATCAGCAGGGCTCTCGACTCCGGGATACAACTGCCGATCTGTGGCGGGGTTGCCCCAGATATAGGTCTGGAGCCCTTTGATGTCCGGACCCAGGCGCCCGGTGGGGGCGGAGAGGCCGGGTGAGGTGGCCAGACGCCCAGCAGGAGAGGCGCCAGTCCCAAGGGAGTTGCAGGGCGATCACACCTCGAGAGGGGAGGACAGTTGGGGGTCCCATCGATACTGTCCTCCGCCGGGGGCTATGAATGGTTCCTGCGGCACCCCCTGGCCAGTTCGTGGTGCCTCGATGTCGGGGCTTCGCTGGGGTCGAGGCCGGGTTGAGCGGGGTCGCGCTGGCTGGTGCACAGAGTCACGTGGGTGCCAAGAAGATGGCGGAGCCATGAGGGGTATGCGACCTCGTGCAGCTCAGGATGAGGGGCCTCGGTGCAGTTCAGAAGGGTGGCCCGTGAAGGCCGGGGCGGGGAACGGGCACAATCCACGGGGGTAAGGACCATGCCACGAGGCCGGGTCCAACAGCACCCCTACCCGCAACACTTTGAAGGTGTGGGACTCGGTGTTGGGGAATGACCAGAGGACCACCTTTCCCTTCCCACACACGCCCATACATTTTAATCCGGCCTTTCCACCGGCCTTACGAGAAGGACCCTTTGACGCTTGGAGGGAGGGCGGATGCCTAATGTTAGATCACTTATTTCACAATTACAAAATTTTTCCATTCGATAGTTGTAGAAGAGAATTCCACCTGAACCAAGACGAACACTTCCACTACCTCCAACTCCGGCACTGGGCTCTCACTCCTTCTGTTCATGAGGCATGTACCAGGGTGAAAACAGGATTTGAAAAATTTGTGAGGATGGTGGGTTCCATGAAAGGGGTGATTTCCTTCCTATACAAGCATCTCTTCTACTCCACACACTCAGCACGCCCTAGATACATGTCTACGTGGGAGTGGTTGTTACAAAGAGAAATACTAGATAAAGAGTGGGAAGCCCTATGCTCCGATATCACAAAATGTAATCACTCTCTAGATCTAAGAGAAGCACATTTGAAAACACTCATGGACTGGTACCTATATCCCGCCAAACTCACGCGCATATTCCCAATCACGTCCGATAGGTGCTGGAGGGGCTGTGGTTTGCTTGGGACTTTCAACACATTTGATGGGACTGTCCCAATATACGGCCCTTTTGGGAGGAAATCCTAGCACAAATTAAGACCATTCTGGGATACCCCACACCGACTACACTGGAGGGGATCTTGTTGGGCATCCCTGATCCCTCCCTTAGATACCAAACCAAAGCAGATAAAGCCATTATGTGAACATGCATAGTAGCTGCGAAAGTCACGATTGCAGCTGCCTGGAAGAAAAAGTCAGCTCCCACGCTGTCACTTTGGCACTCGCGCCTTTGGAAACTACTTTGTCTTGAGAGAATGGCAGATATCTTCCGAGATGATTACAAGAGCTTTGAACACAAGTGGGGACCACTGGTTGCTTTCCTTACATGGGGCTTGCCACTGGCAGTATGTCCACCTTCAATCAGGGATATGCATCTCTTCCAATTTTAATCACCTGCATATGACCGGCCGGTGAAATCTTCTTCATAGTTAGAGTTGCCGCCACTCACCATGTTGCTGGGAGGGGGGGTTCCTTTTGAGTTTAGGGATTTTATCTTTCTTTTCCCTTATAATTGAGTTTCTGTTGGGGACCTTCTCGGTTGGAAAGATAGGGCAACAATCCTGTCGCAAAAGAAAACGGGCTGTCGGTTCGCAATTTCCTGAAGGGTGTATCCTAGGACTGTACACTATTGGACACTGTACCTGATATTATAGACTTTCCATAAGGGAAGGCCTGGATATGTTTGAATAAGCTAGTTCAACCTCTATCTTTTTCATGGTATAATGTTTTGTACTTCTGATCTTGGAACACCTTTTGCTGTAATGTACAAAGAGTACGTCTAACAGAAATGCCAATTAATACACGTTTGACAAAAAAAGTGCTTGGTTGATATATGAGAACTTAGAAAATATGTCCTCATTTTTTTAAAGAATTTTTTATTTGAAAAGTTTTACATAGCGCTGGCTAGACCCGAAGGTATCAGAGTGCTTTACATGAGGATCAGCGAGTTTCAGGTTACATAGTTACATTAATTAAATCAAAAAATCATGGAGGGAGGAGGACAGGGAGGGAAGGAAACACAATGAGGAAATGAGGAAAAACAATGTCAGATGACCGGCTGGGTAGGTGACGGCTGAGGGGGGAAGGTGAATTCAGGGCCAGACTCCTCTATAGCTGCATGTGACAGCTCCACCGGGCATCGGCCAAGGTTGCTCGTGCACCGAGGTAAGTACAAATAGTTTTGATATCCGACCAGAGTTACAGGTTACATAGTTACATCAATTAAATCAATGAATAACGGAGGGAGGAGGAGGGGGAGGGAAGGAAACACAACGGGGAAATGAGAAAAACACTTTCAGATGACCTGCTGGGTAGGTGACAGCTGAGGGGGTGAAACCAGGGCCAGACACCTCTATAGCTGCATATGACAGCTCCACCGAGCATCAGCCAAGGTTGCTCGTGCACCGTGGTAAGTACAAACAGTTTTGATAACCGCCCAGGAGGCATAGTCAAAGGTCCATCCAAAGTTCTATCAAAGTTCCCCAAGTTGATCTGGTTCCGAGATGAGTACAATGTTCAAGGTTTCAGTCCGGGGGCATCGTCATAGATCAATTGGCAACACCCATCCCAGAGTTACTGGGAGCTAAGACTTACTGTAGGGTTGATATGCTCTTGATAGCAATGCTTCCAGGGGACAGGCCAGGACAGCCATCTTAAGGTCAGGCATATAGAATGTGTAGGCCCGAGGTTGTAGGGCACTCAGCAGTTGCCCCACACAATTCTTTTTGTGTGAGTGAAGCTGTTGTAGGACTAAGTGTAAAAAACAGTCCCACTGCTAGTCTTTTGCACTGTGGAGACCCTGATGTGAGCAACTAAATCTCGCTCCGGGCGCCATTTTAGGGACAGGCACAGCCCTTGCCTGGCCCACCTTCGTGCAACTCTGCCGTGATTTGCGGCCATTTTGGGGTCAGGCAGGGCAGGAATGGTCCTCCCCCCGTCCACCTGGTGCCTCTTGTGACCCACGATTCCCCCCAGAGCTTCCCCCTCGCTGGTGCGGGGTCCCCGTGATTGTGTTTCACGGAAGGAGACCTCCGCTTACCTCTTCACTATTCCCGCTCCTTCAGGCCCTCCTGTGGAGTTCTGATTTCGCCGCCGGGACAGTGAGCTCCTCCGTGTTACCTCAGGCGGTACGTGCACTCTGGCAATCTGCACCCCAGCGCAGTGTCAGGAAGTCAGAAAAGGACGGTTCAAACCCTCGAGCCAGGATCGGAGCGCCCTTCAGGAGTCACCACTGACAGCAGATGCCTCTGACCGTGACTCATGAGGCTCTGGCACTCAGCTCCAACATGCGGTGGCGAGAGACAGCATTGCAGGGGCAGACCGACCATCAGACCAGCCCGACATCCAGGATCATGGCTGCGGGGCGAGGTGTTGTTCACAGCCCTACAGTGCGGTGGCAGGAGGCAGCACCGGAGGGGCAGATCGGACCTTCCCACCCACCCCACAACCAGGATCACGGCAGGAGGTGTTCTCCTTGCTTTGCCTCGAGATCACCGTCAATTTTAGTTGTTTAGATCACCAGTCATAATTTCTATAGGAATAAGACTCTCTCATGGAGGAGGGTGCAGAGGCAACTAGTTGACCACGCTGTGCAGGCGGTAGGGGCAATGGCAGCAAAACTGACCATGGATGGCAAGGAAAAGGGGGGCAGGGACAAACCAACCATGCAGTACAAGCAAGAGAGGCTGTGGCAGTATAAAAGACCATTGCAGGCCGAAGGAAGAGGCAGTGGCAGTACAACCATAAATGGCAACAGACCAGATTCAGTCAGGAGACCTCGGATGTTTTTAAGCCCATAAGGTCTTTATATTACTCCTGCCTAAAATCTCTTTCTTTACATTGTAAGTCAATGGGACAAATCAATTGCCCAGGTTTTTTTTCAAAATCTCCTTCTTACCAAGTTCAAAATTATGGCAAGTTTGGTACATTGGATCACGGAGGTCAGGAGGCATGGGGTAGGGATGTTGAAACGGATAAGAGAGGGCCTGAAGGAGATGGGCAGAGGCACCACACTGACTTTACAGGGCAGGCATCAGGGGTTGCAGCAGCATAATGGATCACACAGGGCAAACGGGACAGCAGTGCAGCAAACGGACCATGAAAAGCAATGGTGAGGGAACAGGGCCATGCACATGGACAAAAGAGAGCAGAGGGGAAAGAGGCAAGGGCGGACAGACAGTTGTAGCATAACAGACCTTTAAGGGCAGGAGGGAGGGGGCAGGGGAATGACAGCAGACCAAACAAGGCAGGAGGGAGGGGATAGGAGTCTGCACATGGAAAACGGAGGGCAGGGTGCAAGGGGCAGGACAGGAGCAGCAAGTTGACCATGGAGGGCTGGTGGGATGGGTACTGGAAGCACAACACAACACTGAGGGCAACAATGAGACTATAATGGCATACACAAAGACAATGGAGGGAAGGTGGGAGGGGGTCAGGAGCAGCAAGCTGACCATACAAGGAAAGTAGGAGTGACTGTGGCAGCACAGACGACAAGGCATGGCAAAGGGGAGGGTTAGTGGTAGTACAACGGCCATTGTAGGCAAGAGGGAGGGAGCAGGGGCATCCACAAAAGACCATGAAGGACAGAAGGGGCTGGACACAGACAAAAGAGGGCAGGAGAAGGAACTTCACAACAGACCGTGCGGATCAGACAGGAGGAGCAGGTGCAGCACAACAGTGCATGGTAGGCAGAAGGGAGTGGCAGCAAAAGGACCATAGAGGATAGGTGGTATGGGATAGGGACATGGAACTATGACAGGCAGGGTAAAGGTGGCATGGACAGACTGCAACCATCTGACCATGCCAGGCAGGTGGGAGGGGCCGTGACAGCTCACCAGAATGCTCAGAGTAGATAGGAGAGTGGCAGGTCCATGGAATATGGTGGATAGCAAGGGAGGGAGCAGGAGCATGCACACAGACATCAGAGGGCAGGGGGAAGGAGAGTAGGGGTGGGCGGAATTTGCGAAATTCACTTTCGCAAACTATCGCAAAAATGTTAAAAATCTCTGAAAACACGCAGAAATATCGCGAAGACGCGGAAGGTTTTTTCCCGCCCGTTTGCGGTATTTTCTGCATGATCGCGGCTCACCAACCTACCCATGTGGTTGCTCAGGGGTGCGGCCATCTTGTTTTCACTCGTCTCGTGGTGCATGATTGCGAGAAGAAAGACGTGATCGCGCGACGAATAAAGTGATCGCGCGACGAATGACATCAATGCGGGCGCGAACTGTCGCAAGACAGCGCAAATGGCTACCAACAATCCAACATCTCATGGAGAACGCGACCGCATCGGGAAAACTTGTTGGCGAACGCGGGGATTCAGGTAAGGCGATCGCGCGCACGCGAGAATGTATTTTTTTACAGCACAAGCAAGAAAAAATTTCCGGTAAGATGCGGAATGGAATTTTCGCCCAGGCCTAAAGGAGAGTAGGGACAGCAAGCTAAGTAAAGAGGCTAAGCAGGAGGACAATTCTGCTGCATAGAATTGGGAAATGGAGGGCAGGGGGAGTGGGAAAGGACATTGAGCTAAATGGAAGGCAGTGGCATCACATCGGACAATGCAGGGCAGGAGGGAGGGGCTGGCACATGGACTCGGACAACAGAAGGTAGGGAGGAGGTGTATGGGGCAGTAAGCAAACTGTTTAGGGCAGGCAGGAAGGGCAGTGGCAGAACAACAGCCACACACAGCTGTAATGAGGGTGCTGGGTCATGGACATGGACAATGGATGGCAAGGAGGAGGGGGGTAGAAGCAGCAAGCTTGGGTGGGGGCAGCACAATGCCAGGCCAGGCCCTGTGTTCAACCCCACACCCATTGTGTATTGCAATTGGCATCTTACTTCACATTAAAGAAAACCTTAGACATTCACTGAAAAAATCACAGGGGCATTATAGTTAGGAAATAAAATTAAAAATACCTTAGAAATTCACTGACAAAACTAAAGGTTACAGGGACATTATAGTTAGGCTCAGATTTCACTTGTACAGAACCAGTGAAATTCAGCAGTTATACTTAGCTGAGCTAATGATAACTCACGCCTCCTCAATGCATATGACCTCACATATTCCATCACTCATGACATGGTCAGTGACATCACTGATGAAATCACTGGTGACATCTCAAATGACATCATCCACAACATCACTAACACACCCACTCATACCCTATAGAACCTTTCATACACCCACTCCCACACAGCCATTCACAAACCCATTCACCGACCCATACCAGTACTTACATACCCCCTCACTGATTCATAGATCCACACACAAATCCACTCACTCACCCATACAGATACTCATACACCCACTCACTCACTAACTCACTAATACAGCCACTAACATATCTACTCATATACCACTACAGCCACTCACACACTGAGTCCGTCACCTATAGAGCTACTCACACACCTACTTACTCACCCATATAGTCAATCACACAGCCACTCACTCACCCATACAGAGACACATACACCCACTCACTTACTCAGTTAGATACTAACACATACTCACTCACCTATACTGTCACTGAAACAAGCACACACTCCCCCATACAGCCTTTCTCACATTCACCCATCCATACAGTCACTCATATACTCCAGCACTCACCTATACTGAATTTCACATACCCAGTTACTTACCCATATACCACTGACACCTCCACTCACTCACCCACACAGCCATACACACACTCTCCCATACAGCCACTCACACATGCACACTCACTAACCCACACAACCAATGACTCTCCCACTCACTCATCCATACAGGCAGTCACTCACACCCTCACCTACCCACACAGACAGTCAGACACTCATACAGGTGCTCAGACAACCAATCACTCACCCATACAGCAACTAACATACCCATTCACACACCCATACAGCCACTTAGACACCAAATGACACACTGATACAAACATTAACACAACCAGTCACTCACCCATTCACCCACTGATTCCCCAATATAGTTTGATTATATATATATATATATATATATATATTTATTTAAGACTATATTTTATATAAATGTTAGATTTACAGGCGACACATTTAGAGCTTTTGGCATCTCATGTGCAATATATGAGGTTTCCCACTTAGGTTGCCAACATATAGATTTGATTTGATGTTTAGATTCTTCATCCACACAACATATTTCTATGTGACTGTGTATATATTTTGTATGTGTATTGAGCAGCATTTTATCTATCATCAGAGCACTTGTTAAATGTAGAGGGTTTGAAGTGAGGCACATAGTAGGTTGTTTATGTTTACTAATGCCTTAAGTGGGATTGACTATTTAGTGTGAAAGTGAACTGGCGCCAAATAGATTGACAAAGGCTTCATAAAAGCCGAAACGCGTCTCTTTGGTCTTGGGGTCGAGGGTGACCAGATGCAATAAAAGAAGCAGTATACCATCAACCTGAAGTCTGTGCCTTCTTCGTTTGGAGTTTCCTTTGAAGTTGGGTGTTCTGTTCATATATATATATATATATATATATATATATATATATATATATATATATATATATATATTCACTGAAAAAACCATAGGTTTCACACATGTTATAGTTAGCGGAAATTTTACTGATAAAAAACCAATGAAATTCCCCCGTTATAGTTAGTGCAGGCAACTATAACTCACGCGACCGCAATCCTCTGCTGATGCTAATACTGTATTTAGACACTTATTTGCCCATGTCTTCTTCCATACATTTTTAGCTATACATATATTACAAATATTTTTTTTTCATAAAGACACATATGTCATCAGCAGAAGATTGCGGTCGCGTGAGTTATAGTTGCCTGCACTAACTATAACGGGGGAATTTCATTGGTTTTTTATCAGTAAAATTTCCGCTAACTATAACATGTGTGAAACATATGGTTTTTTCAGTGAATTTGCAAGGTTTTTTAAATGCTAATTCCTAACTATAACGTGTTTGAAACCTATGGTTTTTTCAGTGAATTTGTACGGTTTTTTAAATGCTAAGTTACTTTACGCCATTCGTGGCGTGCGCGCCCACTTAACGCAGTTCGTTCCGTGCGCGCACGGTGCGCTTCACGCACCGTGCGCCCACTTTATGCAGTTAGTGCCGTGCACGCACGGTGGGCACGCGGTGCGCTATGCGCACCGCGTGCCCACGTTACGCTAGATGGGCCATGTACGCACGATGCGCTTCGCGCACCGTGCGCACATGGAGGACATATGATGCACTTCGTTTTGAAAGGTAATATTTTAATTGTTCGTATATTTTATAAGCCATGCACAAATGGTGCCCTTCAGCCACCATTTGCACACGGGGTGGAGAGAGTGTGGATAATTTTTTTTTTTATTATTTTTTTTTTAAATATTTTAGTTTATCTCAATCGCTAATCAGCCATGCACAATTGGTGCCCTTCGGGCACCAATTGCACACGGAGTGGAGAGAGTGTGGAGAATTATTATTTATTTTTTTATTTTTTACCGTACACGTGCGGTAAGCGTAATCGGCGAAATTACCGAAAAAATAAAAATTCCGTTTTTGGCCTTGGGGGATCTTTGGGGACTCCCTCAACATGGCTATGTGTGTGGGAGCTGTCTAAACAGCCCCTTTACATGTTTTTGGGCTTTATATTTTCAAAATCACTCTCAGTGCGAGAGACAAAATGGCGGCCGCCGCTTCATGGTTTCGGCCGATTCGAATGTTTACTAAGATCTAAGAGCCAATCAGAATCGCGCTCGCGCACGCCACCGTACGCGTACGGTAAGCGTACCGTAAGCGCACCGTAAGCTGGCTCAGATATATATATTGATTTAAAGGCTATTTTCTCAGAATCTACTGAACAGATTTACACCAAACCTACAAAAGGCACTTCCTTGACCTGAGGACTACCTCTCTGCCAAATTTCTAGTAATTCTGTTCAGCCGTTCGGGCTGTAGCCCTGTCTAAAGGTCCTATGGAAAAATGCATGGGAAAAACGCGTTTTGGGACCCCCCTTTTATCTCAGCCCCCGCTTGACGAATCCCCCTGAGACTTTCAGGGTAGGAGCGGAGCGTAGCGCCCCACCTATTTTGAAAACTTCGCGAGGATTCGTCGACCGGCGCCAAAGTTATTCAAAATAGAATGTTGCGGATTTCCTATGGAAACGTGGTCCTAACTATAACTACCTACTGGCGACCGCCAGTAGGTAATATATATATATATATATATATATATATATATATATATATATATATATATATATATATTCACTGAAAAAACCATAGGTTTCAGGGGTGTTATAGTTAGCTGGACTTTTCACTTGTACAAAACCATTGAAATTCCCCCGTTATAGTTAGTTCAGCTAACTATAACTCGCGCGCCCGCAATGCACTGCTGATGACGTCACATATTACATCACTCATGACATGGTCAGTGACATCACTCATGACATCACTGATGACATCTCAAATGACATCACTGATGACATCATCCAGTGAATGTGTGTTTTTCTGAAAATTAAATATGTTTTATATATGTATATCTCAAGGTCGATGGAAGAATAAATGG
Source organism: Triturus cristatus (assembly GCF_964204655.1). NCBI lineage: Eukaryota > Metazoa > Chordata > Amphibia > Caudata > Salamandridae > Triturus > Triturus cristatus. The sequence goes on along the minus strand of NC_140582.1, from coordinate 305,590,278 downwards.
GTATATAAGTGTCTAAAGGGATGATTTGTTTTTGAAAAATTGATTGTGTAACTGACTGATTAAGTGTATCATAGTGAATACATGGCTTAGTGAGTAATGTTTAAATATGTAAATATCTGTATCAGTCTCTCACTTTGTGTATAAGTGGCTGCATGGGTTGGTCAGTAGCTACATGGGTGTCTATATAGGTTATTAGTTGGTTTTTTGAGTATCAGTCTGAGTATCTGCATGGTTCGGTGGGGGGTATTACGTACTGCATAGGTGCATGAATGAGTGACTCACTGTTTGTATGTGTTGAAGACAGCATGTGTGCAGGACTGTATGGGTGTATGAGTGTGTGTATGGGTGTGTTAGTGAGTGAATGACTGTCTCAATAGTGTCTTTATGAGTAACTTCATATGTTTTAAACTAGTATATGTGACTATTGGTGTATATAAGTGAGTATATGTGAGAGTGAGAGATTGAAAGAGTTCCTGTATGAATAAGTATGTGTTTCTATAAGTGATTGCTTAAAAGACTAAGTATGTGTAAGTTTCCGTAGAAGTAAGTGTGGTGGTGTGTGTATAACTGTATATGCAAGTAAATGTATGTTTGATTCTTTATTAGCATGAGTAACTATGTGTGTGAGTAACTCTATGGATGAGTGGCATTGTGTAACAGGATGTATAGGTGTATGAGTACATATGATGAGTGAGTACATGTATGAGTGACTGTATAGGACTGTTGGTGAATGAGTGGATGTGTATGTGGATCTTAGAATTACTGAAGAGGTTGTTGTAACTGGTATTGGTATGTCCATTGTTTTGAAAATTTTAGTCTCTATTTTTGAATGTGTGTATCAAATGTTATATTAGGGTGAGAGGAGGTCTGCCACTCTATCACAAGGATGATGTCATCAGTGATGTCATCAGTGATGTCATTTGAGATGTCATCAGTGATGTCATGAGTGATGTCACTGACCATGTCATGAGTGATGTAATATGTGACGTCATCAGCAGTGCATTGCGGGCGCGCGAGTTATAGTTAGCTGAACTAACTATAACGGGGGAATTTCAATGGTTTTGTACAAGTGAAAAGTCCAGCTAACTATAACACCCCTGAAACCTATGGTTTTTTCAGTGAATTTCTGAGGTTTTTTAAATGCTAATTCCTAACTATAACGTGCCTGAAACCTATGGTTTTTTCTGTTAATTTCAAAGGTTTTTTAAATGCTAATTTCTAACTATGCCTACAGAGATAGGACATGTGAAGAAAGAAGAAAAAATGCACAGAAAGAAACAAAAGAAGTGCAGAAAGAAGCAACAGAAGTCCTCAAATACGAAGATAAGTGCAGGAAGAAGGATAACGTGCAGAAAGAACAAAAAGAAGAGCAGAAAGAAGCCTTGTTGGAAAATCATCCTGTACCCTCAACTTTTTCAGACGGATACTGGTGGTAACTGAGTCTGACTAACCAGTCCTAGAGCCAGTGCTATGTTAAAAGACACTTCGAATACAGTGAAAACACCTAAATACACTAGGGAACATTATGCGTTGGGGTCCCCCTGTGATTAGCCTTACCTCCTCTATAAGCCCCTAGTATATAATAGGGCATGGGGATTAAAACTACCTCTTAAAACAGGCCACAGGGCGTTTTTGCACACGTTAACTCAGGCCCCGTCCCCTCCTTTCACCATTGTGTAAACACGCCCTGTGTCCGTTTTTAGTTGGGAGATTAAGTTCATTTGAGTCCTGAGGGTCCCTAGGGTCCAACTAGCCCACTAGGTACCTCCAGTAAGTGCCACAGAGCTGCGTTGCAGAGAGGTGTAAAAAGTGGCACGGCCTGGACCACCTCTCTGCAATGCAGCTCAGTGGCGCTTACTGGAAGCACTTGGTGGGCTAGTTAGCCCCCAGGGGCCCTCAGTATTGAAGGGAAATTATATCCCCAATTTAAAACGTGCCATGGTGCGTGTTTGCACACGTCACCTCAGGCCCCGTCCCTTCCCTTCACCACTGTGTAAACGCGCCCTGTGGCTGTTCTAAGTTGAGAGATTAAGTCCCCTTGAATCCTAAGGGTCCCTAGGGTCACACTAGACCACTAGGTACCTCCAGTAAGCGCCACAGAGCTGCGTTGCAGAGAGGTGTAAAAAGGGGCTTGGCCTCAGAACACCTGTCTGCAGCGCAGCTCCCTGGCTCATACTGGAGATGCCTGTTGGGGGCGCGTTTGCAGAGTGCTGCATGGAGGGGGCATGGCCTCCGGCACGATGCCAGTCTTTTATTTATTTTATTTTTTTAAGAAGGGGGCTGTGTGGTTCCCCTTCTTATTCTAATTTATTGGCCCTGATGACCCCATCCCCCAGGGCCTGTCTCCTAATTATATTTTTTTTACCCCAATCCCCAGGGCCGGCCACTGTTTTTTATTATTTTTAAAAAATATATATTTATAGACACACCTAGGACATGCTGGACAAACCGTACGTACCTATCACCATGACGATTTGCGTGATATTCATTAAAAGGCGACTATGCATGCAATTAATCCACGTGGAATGTATTTACACCACTAGTGAAGCTCTGACATGTCTGATGCTCTACCGTGCCTAATCCCGGTAGACACCCTTGTCGTTTATTTATACAAACATGGGTAGCTATTGACGGGCACATTTAATACACATGCACACCAAGCCATTCAAAGGGGATTCGACAAAAATTCGACCAAAACTATGCAAGAAACCCCCCTCACAGTTAATAAAACACACATCCACTGCCGGATGTGTAATACTTTTTATTTTACTCTCTGGAAAGGGGACGAACATCACTTGCGAGTCACAGCGCGCTCCTGACAGAGCCCAATGCTGTGTTACACCCACCATTGCCTGCCGAGTGCCACACACCTCTGTATTGTATTCCACTAGCTAGTGCATATGCTATGACACTCTCTAGCCCATGTGCACTGTAACACCACCCCGTGAAAATGTCATGCCACACTTGTCTTCGCACGGGTTATATTGCCCCATCTAACGTGCCTTCCTCGATGCCTATGTTATAACGCACAGTGCTATGCCATACATATTACAATTTGGGATCCATATCTTTGTCACAGTGCATATGCAACGTTACACTCCCCAGCACATATTTTATATTACAACTTTAGAGACTAGTTAGGTTACACAACACTGCCCTGTGCATATTACACTCCAAGGCGCATATCGCATAGCACGCGCTAGTGCCTGTGCTATCTCGCGCTCTCCAATGAATCTGTCATTGCGCACAATGTATTGCATATTATATTTCACGCCTGATTCATCTTATATCACACTTTTTGGTGCATAGTTTATACCATACACTATATCTAGTTTTCATTTTCAATCGTGCTCTCAGGACTATGTTCTATATAACACTGTGTTCACCTACCCTTTTCACGGGCATTACATTTTGCGATTGGGGGTGGAGGGTCAGGGGGTGTTTTTGCCAAGTGAGCCCGGAGTCACAGTCACTAACGTCTTCTTCTTCCTGAATAAAAGTGAGATTATGCTGCATACTTGTTCATATTTTAAGTAGTTTGCACAGACAAAATGTTTTAAAAACAATAAAGTTTCTAATACCCGCCTTCTCTGAACAGTTAGCTTGCTGCCCCATCCCCCTCCTCCCTATCCTCTGTTGTGTGAATCCATGGACTAGCCTCCTCCCTCCTGCCATGCATGGTCTGATGTGCTGCCACTGCCCTCAATTTAGTATGATGTACCAGTCCACTCCTCCTGCCCTCCATTGCCCAATTCTATGCCCCATCATTGACCTCCTGCTTAAACTCTGTGCTTAGCTTGCTGCCCCTATTCTCCTTCCCCCTGCCCTCCGATGTCTTTGTGCATGCCCCTGCTCCATCCTTTTTGCCCACCATGTCCCATGGACCTGCCACTCCTATCTACTCTGAGTGTTCTGTTGAGCTGCCACTCCCCTCCCACCTGCCTAGCATTGTCAGATGACTGTAACCTGTCCCTGCCACCTCCACCCTGCCTGTCCACATGCCATGCCTCTATCCTCTTCCTCCTGTCCTACATGGTCCATTGTACTGCCACACCCTTCTGCCCTCCCTGGTCTGTTGTGCTGCAACTGCTCCTCCTGCCTGCCCCGTGTTGTCTGTTGTGAGGCCCCTTCCCCTGAACTTTCTTGTCTGTGCACAGGTCCTGACCCTCCCTTCTATCCTCCATCGTCCTTTGTGCATGCCCCTGCACCCTCCTTCTTGCCCATCATAGCCATTGTGCTGCCACTAACCCTCCCACTTGCCATGCATGGTCTTCTGTGCTGCCATGGCCCCTCCCACCTTCCCTGTGTGGTCAGTTAGCTGCCCCTGACCCCCTCCCATCTTCCCTCCATGGTCTGTGTGTATGCCATCACAGTCTCACTGTTGCTCTTCATGTTGTGTCTTGCTTCTAGTGCCCATCCTGCCTGACCTCCATGGCTATCTTGCTGCTCCTGCCCTGCCCCCTTGCCCCCAGCCCTCTGTTTACATGTGCAGACCCCTACTCCCTCCCTCCTGGCTTGTCTGTTCCATTGTAATGCCCCTGATCCGTCCCTCCTGCCCTTTATGGTCTGTTATGCTGCAGCCTTCTCTCCTGTCTGTCCATTATGGTCAGCTAGCTACCATTGCCTCTTGCCCCTCTGTTCTCTTTTGTCCATGTGCATGGTCCTGTCCCCTCCCTCTTGCTTTCTATGGATTGTTGTGCTGCACTCCCGTCCTGCATGCCCTGTGTGGTGTATTGTGCTGCTGCAAACCCTGATGCCTGCCCTGCAGAGTCAGTTTGGTGCACCTCTCCATGTCTCTCCTGTCCTCTGTTATCCAAGTCCATGTCCCTATCCCATTTCCTTCCATGATCCAATGTACCATACTTGCGAACATTTTGAACTTGGTAAGAGGGAGATTTTGAAAAAAACTGGGGTATTGATTTTCCCCTTTGAGTTACATTGAAAAAGAGGATATTGTAGACAGGAGACAGATCAAATAAAGCCCATTTGAGCTTAAAAACATTGGACGTTTCCTGGCTGAATCTGGTCTGTTGGCATGTATGGTTGTACTACCATTGCCTCTTCCTTCTGCCCACAATGGTCTATTACATTGCCACAGCCTTGAAGGAGGGTAGATTTTGTATCACAGGGGGCCCCTGGCCCGTTCTGTCCACACCTGAAGTATGAGACCCTTGTCCTTGCCCTGCCAGCCGCATTTGTAGGCCGTATTAAATTGACCAGCGGGTCCTGTGTTGCTATATAATTATCCTGAGACATCCTTACCACTCAGCCAGCATAAAACCCCTGTGTAGGCCCTTCTGTTCAATATGTAGGCCTCTTTGTTAAATTGACCATAGCTCTGCAATGTTAGTGTATAGCAGTCTGAAGGCAGGTCTGCGAGGCCTTCTTCTCCAAACCAGTAGCCCCCACGCTACCCGAGTGCTCCGTGCTCGGTATCAAAGTTCAACATCCCCCTGAAGCTGTCGACATACAGTAGGCTGCATCCTGGACTGGTACTTGCTTCCTGGGCAGGTTTCCCGCTTTTAAGGAAGTGGCAACCGCAGAGCGTCAAGTTAGGAGAACTGAGGAGATTTTATACATGAATATATTGAATTCCTGTACAATACCCATTATTTTCTGCTTGCTCTATGGAACTTACGATAAGCGATTGGCCTGAGAGACTGACCTTTTCACCCAGTCCATTGTCAGCATTAAGTGGGTAAATGACGAAATGTCTGGTAAAATCTGCAGACTAAGCTTTTGGGTAGCATACGTAGGTAGATGTAGCGTGCAAAGGAGCCCACAAAATGATATAAAAAGGGAGCACCCACAGATATCGACGGACAACCTCGCCGTCTGTATGTAGGTTAACAGGCTGTGCAGGTTTTCCCCAAGAACTGGGAGCTCTTGTCTTCCTTTGCTTAAAATGTCTTGCTCTGCTTTGCTTGAAGTATCTTATTCTATTTTACCTATATGAAATGTCATGTTATGTTTAACCATTGTTCTCTTTACTTTTGCATTTAAAAGATGTTGTATTGTAATTGCAGGAATGCTTGCTCTAAGAGTAAATGTGAGTGTCCCTAGGTAACATTTTCCTTGGTGTAACTTGTTTCTCATGATGCATTTATAGATGTGTTTTCTCTCTCTCTCTGTCAGTCCATTAATTGAGATACAGAGAATATCATGACAGCTGTATGATTATCTGGATTCTGTATTTTGTACTTTATGTCTCTATTCTGCGGTTTCTTTGAAGTTGCATCTTCTCATTAAACTGCCATTGTATTCTGCCTCCAATTCCATGTCTCATATGTCTGTTTTCTTCATTTTTGGAGCAAGCGTTCCTAGGCACCCCGGCTCAAATTAAGGTGCCCCTTTTGTCCCTGACTCACTCTCCTGCTCAGTTCTGTGGTGGCTCCCGGGGCTCTGGGGACCGCCCCTAGCTTCCTTGACCCGTAATAGATCTTCCCTCCAACAGCCTCTCTTGCAAGTCCTGTATTGTTGGTTTGTTGCCCCTGCCCCCCTTTCCACTGCCCTCCATAGTCTGTTGTGCTTCCACGGCCCTTCCTGCCTGCTCAGTGTGGTTAAATTGTTGTCTTTGCACCCTCCTACCTGCCTTCAATTTTCAGAGTCCGTGCCCCTGGCCTCTGCCTCTCAACAGTATCCTAATGAACAACTAGATTGCTAACATTCTATATTTATTACAAAAGTGTGGAACGCCTGACATCATCTTGATGTAATCAAAACTGTAATACCTAGAGCATTCCTTTAGAAATTACATATATGAGAGGGTCTTATTGGCATCAAAATTATGGTTAGTGCTCTAAAAGACTAAAATAAGGACATATTTTCTGAGTTTTCAAATAGCGACAAAGCACTTTTAAATTATTTGTTATCTTTATGTTTTTTTATCTAGTTGACAACTTGACTAAATGTTGCACTTAGGGGAGAGGATGTGGTGTTACTTCCAGAACTGCAGACTTTGCAACTGGGGAACCAGGTTGAAGTTTCTGCTTCAGCTCGACATTCTGTGATTCTGGTCAAATCACTTAGTCTCCCCATGTCTACAACCAAAATGAATTTGTTCTTGTGTGATGTAACCAATGCTCATGTAAAGCACTCCAATACCTGACAAGTCTGCACTATATAACACTGCAAAAACACAAAATAATAAGTGTTTTGCACACTTCTGTCATTGGGCTATATTTGGGCTATATCTGGGTGATTTTGGGCTACATTTGGGCTCTTTTGTCTCCGGTGGCCATCTTGGGAGATTTATTTGTTATGAAGTTTCCTAATTTCCTCATGTACTGCAGTCTCCTCAGTCGGAAATGCTTTCAGTTTTTTACTTTGATTCCATCATGAAGGTATTCAGATATGTCACACATTTGCCATGAATTCTGAATGTTAGCACTCTAGTTGCTCATTAGATCACTGTAGTAAAACTACTGTTCACCATGGAAGTCTGCTCCTGGTATTAAAAGTGCATGTTTCAGTCTGCATGTCAGAATTTTTTAATGAAATAGAAGAGGATTTGAGAAGTCACTCAAAATGTGCCCTCATTTTCTTTCTTCAGCATTAATCATAATTTCTATGGCAAAATGAACCCCCTCATTGTGTTCCTTTTTAAATTAAATTACATTCTTGGACATTCTGTCATTGGGCTATACTTGGGCTACATCTGGGTGATATTTGGGCTACATTTGGGCTCTTTTGTCTCTGGTGGCCATCTTGGGAGACTTATTTGTTATGAAGTTTCCTAATTTCCTCATTTACTGCAGTCTCCTCAGTAGGAAATACTTTCAGTTTTTTACTTTGATTCCATCAAGAAGGCATTCAAATGTGTCACACATTTGCCATAAAATCAGAATGTTAGCACTCTTTTTGCTCATTAGATCACTGTAGTAAAGCTACTGCTCACCAGGGAAAACTGCTGCTGGTATTGAAAGTGCATGTTTCAGTCTGCATGTCAGGATTTGAGAAGTCACTCAAAATGTGCCCTAATTTTTCTTTCTGCAGCACTAATCATACTTTTTATGGAAAAATGAACCCCCTCATTTTGTTCCTTTTTAAATTAAATGTTTTAAGAGTTACCACTTTAATCCAAGCAAGATGGCTTCAGGTGTGCCATACATTTATCATAAGTAGGACGGTTAGCGCTCTAGTAGTTCTTTGGAACACTCTGGAAAGCTGCAGTAGAACACAAAGGAATCAACTGACAGTCTCTGCCCTTGTTGGATGTACATGTTTTACTGAGAATGTCAGACTTCATTCTCACATGACTGAGAAAGATAATGTGAATTTACAGAAAATAAGCTCTCAGTTTAGCTTATAGATCACCTTCCAAACCTCTGTGGTAAAAGCATGAGAAAATATTTTTCTCTCAATCATGATATCCCAGCAGAAGGCTTTTTCACATGGTGAAATCACCTTAGAACATACCACAATTCCTAAAATGAGTATGGTACCATCAACAAATGATTTATAATGTAACTAAAGTCTTAAAATCTTCTATTAACTGCAATGCTTTTTAATGAGGTGCTATCATGTATATTGGTCCCAAGATGGCTGCCAACACTTCTTGGATGAAGCGCTGACAGCCAATCAGATCTCAGGATGAGATGTGTGGTTAGGCTCCGCCCACATATATATATTGATTTAAATGCTATTTTCTCAGGAACTACTGAACGGATTTACACCAGACCTACAAAAGGCACTTCCTTGACCTGAGGACTACCTCTCTGCCAAATTTCAAGTAACTCTGTTCAGCCGTTCGGGCTGTAGCTGTGTCTAAAGGTCCTATGGAAAAATGCATGGGAAAAACGCGTTTTGGGACCCCCCTTTTTTCTCAGCCCCCGCTTGACGAATCCCCCCGAGACTTTCAGGGTAGGAGCGGAGCGTAGCGCCCCACCTATTTTGAAAATTTTGCGAGGATTCATCGACCGGCGCCAAAGTTATTCCAAATAGAATGTTGCGGATTTCCTATGGAAACAGGGTCCTAACTATAACTATCTACTGGCGACCGCCAGTAGATAATATATATATATATATATATATATATATATATATATATATATATTACCTACTGGCGGTCGCCAGTAGGTAGTTATAGTTAGGACCACGTTTCCATAGGAAAACCTCAACATTCTATTTTGAATAACTTTGGCGCCGGTCGATGAATCCTCGCGAATTTCTCAAAATAGGTGGGGCGCTACGCTCCGCTCCTACCCTGAAAGTCTCGGGGGGATCCGTCAAGCGGGGGCTGAGATAAAAGGGGGGTCCCAAAACGCGTTTTTCCCATGCATTTTTCCATAGGACCTTTAGAACGAGCTACAGCCCGAACGGCTGAACAGAATTACTCAAAATTTGGCAGAGAGGTAGTCCCTAGGTCAAGGAAGTGCCTTTTGTAGGTTTGGTGTAAATCTGTTCAGTAGATTCTGAGAAAATAGCCTTTAAATCAATATATATATCTGAGCCCGCTTACGGTACGCTTACCGTACGCTTACGGTAAGCGTACGGTGGCGTGCGCGAGCGCGATTCTGATTGGCTCTTAGATCTTAGTAAACATTCGAATCGGCCGAAACCAGGAAGCGGCGGCCGCCATTTTCTGTGTTTCACTCTGAAAAAAAAAGAGTGAAAACAAGAAAAGGGGGCAATGAGGAGAGTTACAGACCCCCTTACATTTGTGAGGGGGTCAAAGAAGGACTGTAAAGTACAAAACAAACATTTATTGATTTTTAAAAAAAATCACGGGGTACGCGTACGGTAAGCTTACGGTAAGCGTACGGAAGAAACATGGCGTGCGCGAAGGAGATTCTGATTGGCCCATAGATCTTAGTAAACATTCGAATCGGCCGAAACCAGGAAGCGGCGGCCGCCATTTTGTGTGTTTCACTCAGAAAAAAAACAGAGAAAACAAGGAAAGGGGGCAATGAGGAGAGTTACAGACCCCCTAACATTTGTAAGGGGGTCAAAGAAGGACAGAAAAGTACAAAAAAAACATTTATTGATTTTAAAAAAAATCACGGGGTACGCGTACCGTAAGCTTACGGTAAGCGTACGGTAAAAAAAAAAAAAAAAAAAAATGAAAAGCAGATTTAAGACTTTGCTCTTCATATGTCCTCCATGTGCGCACGGTGCGCGAAGCGCATCGTGCGTTCATGGCCCATCTAGCGTAATGTGGGCACGCGGTGCGCGAAGCGCACCGCGTGCTCACTGTGCGCGCACCGTGCGCGAAGCGCACCGTGCGCGCATGGAACGAAATGCGTTAAGTGGGCGCGCACGCCACAAATGGCGTAAAGTAACTTAGCATTTAAAAAACCGTACAAATTCACTGAAAAAACCATAGGTTTCACACATGTTATAGTTAGCTGGACATTTTACTGATAAAAAACCAATGAAATTCCCCCGTTATAGTTACTGTAGGCAACTATAACTCACGCGACCGTAATCCTCTGCTGATGACATATGTGTCTTTATGAAAAAAAAATATTTGTAATATATGTATAGCTAAAATTTAATGGAAGAAGACATGGGCAAATAAGTGTCTAAATACAGTATTAGCATCAGCAGAGGATTGCGGTCGCGTGAGTTATAGTTGCCTACAGTAACTATAACGGGGGAATTTCATTGGTTTTTTATCAGTAAAATGTCCAGCTAACTATAACATGTGTGAAACCTATGGTTTTTTCAGTGAATATATATATATATATATATATATATATATATATATATATATATATATATATATATATATATATATATCAAACTGCTCCTCTCTTGTCAAAAGAAGAAAGGGACACAGCGGGGTACTTTGGGACGTTTATTGGAGAAGAATCGGCATGACCGGTTTCGGCGTTGAGCCTTCTTCAAATGCCGCAGTTCACCTCAGAAAGTCCCAGTAAGTCATTATAAAGAGCTCCTCCTACCCAGTGATGAAGGGCCCAGCTGAAGCTCGTTAACATACAGGCACCGGAACAGCCTCTGCCACAGACTGCTGATACCATAATGCTCCTTGATGAATCATGACGAGCTGCAGTGGGAATATCTGGCGAAATTTCAGGGAATACGCATCCTCGGGTCCCCTACTTCCATGCCTGCTCATCCTTATGCTGCCAAGACTGGAAGCGCGAAGACAATGCAAGCGCCACTCCGGGAAGTCCCAGCCCACCGACTGGCAGCAGCTGCTTGAACAACCAAGGTGAGTAGACGGGCTGTGAAAATTCGATACCTCGAGTTTTGAAGAAAGACAGTTCCCTGTCAGCCAGTGCATTACACAGCCAGAAAAAGGAATGGTCCCTTTAAAACGTGCCACAGGCTGCACGCGAAAACATCAAACTGCTCCTCTCCTGTCAAAAGAAGAAAGGGACACAGCGGGGTACTTTGGGACGTTTATTGGAGAAGAATCGGCATGACCGGTTTCGGCGTTGAGCCTTCTTCAAATGCCGCAGTTCACCTCAGAAAGTCCCAGTAAGTCATTATAAAGAGCTCCTCCTACCCAGTGATGAAGGGCCCAGCTGAAGCTCGTTAACATACAGGCACCGGAACAGCCTCTGCCACGGACTGCTGATACCATAATGCTCCTTGATGAATCATGACGAGCTGCAGTGGGAATATCTGGCGAAATTTCAGGGAATAAGCGTCCTCGGGTCCCCTACTTCCAAGCCTGCTCATCCTTATGCTGCCAAGACTGGAGGCGCGAAGACAATGCAAGCGCCACTCCGGGAAGTCCCAGCCCACCGACTGGCAGCAGCTGCTTGAACAACCAAGGTGAGTAGACGGGCTGTGAAAATTCGATACCTCGAGTTTTGAAGAAAGACAGTTCCCTGTCAGCCAGCACATTTCACAGCCACAAAAAGGAAGGGTCCCTTTAAAACGTGCCACAGGCTGCACGCGAAAACATCAAACTGCTCCTCTCCTGTCAAAAGAAGAAAGGGACACAGCGGGGTACTTTGGGACGTTTATTGGAGAAGAATCGGCATGACCGGTTTCGGCGTTGAGCCTTCTTCAAATGCCGCAGTTCACCTCAGAAAGTCCCAGTAAGTCATTATATATATATATAATACTTACTGGTGGTCGCCAGTAGGTAGTTATGCTTAGGATCTGTTATCCATAGGAAATTCATAACATTCTTTTCCCAATAACTTTGGCGCCGGATGTTGAATCTTCGCGAAATTTTCAAAACTGGTGGGGCGCTCTGGTCAGCTCCTATCCTGGGGGTGATTTGTCAAGCGGGGGCCGAGAAAAAAGGGGGGTCCCAAAACGTGTTTTCACCATGTTATTTTCCATAGGAAATTTTGGAACAGTCTACAGCCCGAACTGCTGAACGGAATTACAAAAAAATTTGCAAAAAGGTAGCCCTTGGCTCAGAAAGAGACCTTTTTTTAAATGGTGTAAATCCGTTCAGTAGGTCCTGAGAAAATCAAAAAATAGAGGTCAAAAAATCAATTTCCCATAGGAAAGTTTAGACACGGTTATAGCAAAAACTGCTGAACTGAATTAAACCAAATTTGGCAATAAGGTACTGCTTGGCTCAGAAGGCACCTTTTTCAAAATGGTGTAAATCCGTTCAGTAGTTTTTGAGAAATTAAGAAATAAAGATAGTGATATCTATGGCCGCGGTGGATCCGCACACCCTCCCGATCACGAGCTTCATGCTAATTGGCTGTCAACACTCCAAACCAGGAAGTGTTGGCAGCCATCTTGGGCTTTGGTAGAACCGAGGCACAAGAAAACAGAAAAACAAATGCACAAAACAGGAAAAGGGGGCAGGGTAGAAACACCCTGACCCCCGAGGCCTGCTCAGGGCCAAAAAAAAAATCATAAAAAAAAAAAAAGATCACTGAGGATCCGCGGATCAGGCCAATTTTTTTTTTAAACCGAGCCCACGCTTTGTTATTAATTAGCCCACGGGTAAATCCGTTCAGTAGGTCCTGGGAAAATCAAAAAATAGAGGTCAAAAAATCAATTTCCCATAGCAAAGTTTAGACACGGTTATAGCAAAAACTGCTGAACTGAATTAAACCAAATTTGGCAAAAAGGTACTGCTTGGCTCAGAAGGCACCTTTTTAAAAATGGTGTAAATCCGTTCAGTAGTTTTTGAGAAATTAAGAAATAAAGATAGTGATATCTATGGCCGCGGTGGATCCGCACACCCTCCCGATCACGAGCTTCATGCTAATTGGCTGTCAACACTCCAAACCAGGAAGTGTTGGCAGCCATCTTGGGCTTTGGTAGAACCGAGGCACAAGAAAACAGAAAAACAAATGCACAAAACAGGAAAAGGGGGCAGGGTAGAAACACCCTGACCCCCGAGGCCTGCTCAGGGCCAAAAAAAAAATCATAAAAAAAAAAAAAGATCACTGAGGATCCGAGGATCAGGCCTAATTTTTTTTTAAACCGAGCCCACGCTTTGTTATTAATTAGCCCCCGGGTAAATCCGTTCAGTAGGTCCTGAGAAAATCAAAAAATAGAGGTCAAAAAATCAATTTCCCATAGGAAAGTTTAGACACGGTTATAGCAAAAACTGCTGAACTGAATTAAACCAAATTTGGCAAAAAGTTACTGCTTGGCTCAGAAGGCACCTTTTTAAAAATGGTGTAAATCCGTTCAGTAGTTTTTGAGAAATTAAGAAATAAAGATAGTGATATCTATGGCCGCGGTGGATCCGCACACCCTCCCGATCACGAGCTTCATGCTAATTGGCTGTCAACACTCCAAACCAGGAAGTGTTGGCAGCCATCTTGGGCTTTGGTAGAACCGAGGCACAAGAAAACAGAAAAAAAAATGCACAAAACAGGAAAAGGGGGCAGGGTAGAAACACCCTGACCCCCGAGGCCTGCTCAGGGCCAAAAAAAAAATCATTAAAAAAAAAAAAAGATCCCTGAGGATCCGCGGATCAGGCCAAATTTGTTTTTAAACCGAGCCCACGCTTTGTTATTAATTAGCCCCCGGGTGGGCCAAGTCACGGGGCACTTTAAAAAAAAGAATTGCGGGGGCCCAGGGGGACCCATGCAGCCCTGGGGACCGCCACCCCCTGGGGCTTTCTATAAATATTTGCAGGGGCACACAGCCCCCTTGCAGCCCCAGGGGCCGTCACCCCCCCGGGGCTTTGATTAATTAGTTGCAGGGGGTACACTTCCCCCCGCAGCCCTGGGGACTGCCACCCCGGGGCTTCTTTTTAAAAATAAAATACCTGTGTGGGGTGTCTCAAGCCCCCCCACACGCCCCAGGGACGCCACATTCTGGGGGCACTTCTATGTAAATTAGGGGGTCCGTTAAGGACCCCCGAGACCCAGGGACCACTACCTCCCCGGGGCTGTGTACAGATTGGGAGGGGGCCGCACGGCCCCCCTCCTGGAGCCTGTGATGGCCCCGGGGACCGCCACCCCCCAGGGCCAGCTCCTGCAGTGTCTCGGTCTGTCCTCCCCGGGACACTGCTGTTTGCTATGACAGGGCAGGAGCCTCATGGCTCCCGTCCTGTCATAGCAAACACTGGTTTTGGATTTTGGAAGAGAGAGCAGGGAACTTGCTCTCTCTTCCAAAATCCAAACCAGTTTGCTTGATCCGAGATGGAGATATCGAACATAGACGGCCAGAGGGCTTCACTTATCAGAGAGTGCGAAACAAATACATAATCGATGCGAGAGTAAGAACGATGGACATGTGAATAGTAGGAATAGTCTTGTGTGGCTGGGGAGTGGTAGCGCCAAATGTCTAAAAAGCCAAGATCAGTAAAGAAGAGGACATGGCACCCTTCCCATGAAACGACCCATCGCTGCGGTCCAGACCCGCGTCACACACCAGGTAAAAATCACCCCCCAGGATAAGGTGAGGGTCATCATGTGTTATCTGTTCCTGTAAGAGTTCCTTAATGAAAAGGTCCTGTGCTTGATTAGGAGCATAAATGTTGCAAAGAGTGAATGTCCATTGCCCGATCTTGACCACCAATTCAATGAATCTACCATCTGTACCACTGATCACCCTGGGGCCCCTCTGTTGGATACCTGCCCTGCAGAGAATAGCCACCCCAGCCGTTTTGGTAGGTGCAGATGCCCCGCATTGGCGGGGGGAATCGAGGGTGAGCCATGCTGGTAACGTCTGCCTTCAACAGATGAGTCTCCTGTAGGAAGACAACGTCTGTGTTCTGTTGTAATAAATATCGCCAGATCTGGTGGCGCTTGTTGGGGAGTTATGACCTTTTACATTAAGGGAGAGAAGTTTCAAGCAGGGTACAGAAGTCATGGCAAAGGCAGACTACGCACAGGTGCCATCGCGGGTAGGGAGAGTAGATTACAGCGCAGCGCCACACAGCCTCCCCTGGCACACACCCATAAAAAGAAAATGCAGCAAGGATAATTTACAATGTCCAGCGTAAGGTGGGGGCGTCAATACAACAAATATCAGCCCTTGATCGAGGAATGGTGCCCCCATAGTAGCTAAGGCCCCTCTCCCTCCAGACAGATAAGAAGAGAAAAGGAGAAAAGAGAAGGGGGATCAAGAAAAGAGAAATAGAATAATCAAATTGAACAACGGCCAACATGGCCAACATGACCTATTCCAGTCTAGGAGCAAGCTAGGTTTAGTGGCACACGCCATTCCAGAGATGTCACTCTCCGAGGAATAGGAGGGGAAGTGGGTCTCAGTTGATCAACATCACCGTCAGAAGGTGCACACCGGCACCGCTGCCACGTTGTGGTCAAAACAAGGGGCGAACAAGCTAGGAGCATGACGATCCAAACCCGTCTCCGTAAAGAACTGCCAAGGACGAAGCAGTGTGATGTCCATCTGAGATATGGCAAATTGTTCAGTTCTCTTTATGTTGAGAGCAGGGGAGGGACCACCCGCCATCCAAAGAGCGAAGATGTTGGATGATGTCTTGTTTGGCTTGGGAAGAGGAGAGCTCCCCCCGCTTAGACTGGCGCCACGGTCTTAGCACTCTAGCCCACTGTGGCTTCACAGGCTCTAGACCCAAGGGGGGGCAGTTGTGAAGGGCCGAGCGGTGAGGAAGTGGTCTGGAGGTGAAGCAGTTGGGAGGCCTCCTGAAAGGGTCGCAGCACCCGGCGCTTTGATTCCCATTGAAGGATAAGTGCGAAAGGATGGCCCCACTGATATTGGACGCCAAACTCTTGAAGTTTGTTGGTTACAGGTTTGAAGTCCCTGCAGCACCGAAGCGTGGTCGGAGCAAGATCCTGGAATAGCTGTATAGGAGAGCCCTTGCAGAATAACTCTGACTTGGAACGCCCTGCCTTTAAGATGGCGTCATTTTCAGTGAAGAAGTGGACACTGGCCAGTATATTGGGGATCAGACCGAAGCGACCAGAAGGTCCGGACACACGGTGGGCTCATCCCCCCTGAATTTGTGGAGGAGATCGGCAACAAAAGTCATAATGTCAGAGCCCTCCACACCTGCTGGGACCCCCCTCAGGTCAGGTTGTTGCGGCAGCTCTGCTTAATTTGGAGCTCGATATGCTGTTCCTCCAAGAAAGCCAGTCGTTGCTAGAGTTGCTCTTGATCCTCTGTGCGAGCGTCACCCGTTTTCTCAAGGTCATCCACCCTCCCACCAATTTCCGTGATGTCTCTCCTGAGCTCCTTGATGCAGGATTGCACTTCAGTTAGAGGGAGCCAATGTCAGACTTGAGTTCTTGGAGAAAATTGGACATGAAGGACTGAGTAACAGGGTCGGAAGGGCCCCCTGTCGAAGAAGCCAGAGCAGCAACAGAGGGAGGACCAGATTTATTCCACAGGGCCATCACAGGATTGTCCTTTGGAGGTTTCCCCACCTTAGAGTGTGGCATCACCCCTCCAGCAACCACGCGCCGGATATGGAGCCAGGGTAGGAGGGTATAGCAGGAGGCCTGGTGCCACCTCCCGAATGTAGTAAAGGCAGCTGCTGTGTAGTGGAGTAGGACAGTCCACAGCAAAGGGCTGAGTAGTGAGGGTTTGTCTTTTAAGAGGCCTAGGTCACTGGCAGGATGAATAGGAGAACCTCTCGGTTCCCCCCGAGGCCCCAGCGGATGTGGCAGCCTCCCCCAGCCCCACCAAGGTTGGGGCCAGGTATGAAGCAGGAAGGAGAAGCCACTCATAAGGGTGTGCAGGATAGAGACCCAACCCTGTCTGCAGTGTGCGTCACCAAGAGGTCCCAAAGTGACCTGGCAGCAGGGCTCAGAGATGAGGGAGTGGGAGGGCCTCCAGCAGATGCAAACCAGGCAGGGGGTGAGGGCTTAGCAGAGGTCCAGCATCCCAGGTGCCGGCAGGGACCGAGGTAATCTCCCCCAGCAGGCTGTCAAGAGGGAGACACCAGGGAAGCCCCAAAGGCAGACCAGGGTCCAGGTGCGGTGTGGGCCAGCAGCAGAGAGAGGACAGAGGTCAGATAGGAGGGGTCTGGTGAGAGGGGTCACTCACCTCAGGACAGCCGTGCAGCATCTCCGTATCGGAAGGTCCGCTAGAGGCTCCGCAGGCCGTTCCCTCTCTCCCCTCTGGGAGGCCCAAGATGGTTGTGTCCCCAAAAGTCCTCCGGAGGATGCACCCCCATGCGCCTGCAGGAAGGGTCTGAGCAACCAGGGCCTCGCTCCAGACCCCAGGGGGCCCCTCGGAAGTGCCTCTTAGAGTCTGCAGCAGGCCCCCAGGAGCAGGCCAGGATCCGGGAGGCACAAATTAGCGGCCACGGGCTCCCAAAGCAGACCTCCCCACCAAAGATGACAGCAGACTAGGGTGCGCGTCAACCAGGCAGGCGATATCCCGCTACCTCCGGTGCCCAGGCACATCAAGTGGCAGCACCATGAGGAGGCGGCAGAGCAGTCCAGTGGTCCATGGCCCGTGGGTGTTCGCAGCATTGCTAGGTCCAAGATGGCGGCCTTCACCTCTGTCCCAGGGCAACACCCCCTTCGCTCCTCCAAAGAATGGGGCACAGCCGCCGGACCTCTGCTCCGGGCTCCAGGAAACCAGGCGAGGCCCCTAGGGATGGCACGAGGGGGCGCTGAGGGAGCTTCACTGCCTGGGAGGGCTCCATGTCCTGAAAGGAAGAAAATTGCTGCTGCCGGCACTTGGCCTGGGCAGCAACGCCAAAGCCATGATCAGCGCCACCACCAGCAGTCCGAGGTGCGGGATGTGCGGGCCAGAGATTCTCATGCATCCCCTGTGCACAAGCACTCCTTGCTGCACCACAGAAGAAGCTCTAGTGCTGCAGAAAAAGCTTCAGAAGGCAGCGGAGGACCGGAGCTCCAGCGGCGTGCATCTCACTCCATGCTCGGCGAGACCAAGCCCGCCAGTGCCTCTTTTTAATGGCATTCCCAAGAAATATAATGAGTATCTAGATATTGTTTTCTGAATGAGAAGATAGGCCCTTGTCACCTCCCAGGGTTTAACTGTGCTATTGATTTAGAACATCTCTCTACTGTACCATTTAGGCACATTTACTCCTATTCTCTAAATAAGCGGAGAGTCTGCAAAGGCTAATTGCAGCATTCAAGTCTCCAGCTGGCTCATCTCTACTAATTATCCCTAAGAACAATTAAACAGAGTTACGTCTATGCATAGACTATTGTGGCCAAAATCAAATTACCAGCAAAGATTGTTATCCTTTGTCCATTGATTTCTGCCATCCTGAATGCTTTACATTAAACTATGATTTTTATAAAACTAAATCTAGGGGGCCTATCACCCACTCAGAATCATAAATGGCGATGAGTGTGAAACAGCTTTAGAACTATGCATGCCCATTTTGAGTATACGTGATGCAATTCAACCTATGCAGTGCACTATCTATCTTTCAAAGATTTATGGGTTCCAACTTTATGGATTTAATATTGCACCCTAACTTAATATATCTAAAAGACATTCAGATTTTTTTAATGATACTAAATAAGATAAGGTTTTAGAAAATGCTTTACAGTACTGAAAGATAATAATCTCTATTCCAGACCTGAAAAATGCCATTTTGATAAGGAGTCGGTGGAGTACATTGGTATTGTTCTCGCTAAAGATGGGATTGCCGTGAATGACAACAAGGTCAAGACTCTTGGATTTCAAACAACCAACTTTTGTGAAAAGTCAGGGACCTATTCACAAAGGTAAAATTGCATATGCAATTTTATTTGAGCACATTTAACACTACACTTATGTGCAATGTTACACTTTTTTGCTGTTTACCATTTCTGAGTGTAGATTTGCATCTAAGTATGGACTTTCATGTCTCCAACCCCTGAAACCAGGGATGGGACATTTACGACTGAATTTACGTGTGTAAATGTATTACTAGTAACATGTGTAGGCAAAGATCTCAAATACTGAAGAGGAGATCTCTACCATCGGGGGAGAGATCTGCACCAAGAGGCAGAGATCTCCATCACAGGGGCAGAGATCTCCATATGGTAAAGAATAGAGAAACGTGAGACAGTATATCAATTTAAACAAAATATAAAATATATTTGAATGGAAAATAACATTGTAAAATATATTTAAAATGAGCATTATTAAGCTGTAACCAAAAGAAAAGAAAATATTACATCACATGACTTCATAACATTAGATTTTTATGAAATACTTATATCATTTAAATATATTATTTGATTTATGAATATTATTTCCTTTAAACAAAATAAAAAAACTCACAAGCATTTTAATGTGTAATTAATATTTAGTAAATGTATTTAAATGTTATGTGTATCATTAATTTACATTTGTTATTAAAAGTGTAATTACATTATTTTTAAATAAGTTAATTATTAATTATAACAATTATAAATATTCAATTTTAAATTTACTGTAAACAATAATTTATATATTTCAATTAAAATTTGACATAATTTATTTATTTAACATACTTTTTATGGCAAAGTGTTGCAGTACCCGTGAGTGGCCATCTTTGGTGCGAGACTTACTCCAAGGCTTGGCTGGATCACATGTAAGACTGTTTAGTGGTATTTTGGGCTGTAGCAACTTCAGAAGTGTACTTTGTGAGTAGCAACACTCTTACTCATTTGTGGGTGTGTGTTTCTATTAGCAGGTTCGAGCAAAACACCTCCTTACACCTCCATAAACCCCTTCTATTTTTCAGTAAGTATACCTCATTTTCCACTGATTGACAGCCAGGAAATTGTTAACAGGACCTAGTTGCTTCTGCCTAGTCGCCAGGCCAAAGGAAACATGGCATTATCATGTGCTGGCTCTTTTCTCCTCCTTGATGAACAGCTGCGTTCTCACTATGTGTCAGTTGTAACATAATGAGCCAAAACTGTTAGAAAACCAACAATTGTTTCTTTATGGCTTTGTCCTTATCAGTTACCATACGATAAACCAAAATGCGACTGCACAAAAAAATAAGGGAAATTGTGGGGGTACTGTCACCATCCTCAGCTTCAGCTGTTAGTATGTCATATTGCAAGGTGGCATCCTGCTGTTGTTCTTGTTGGAAATATTTTAGATTTTCAAATTTCCGATCAATCCTAGCTGCAGGTTTTTGAGCCTTTTGTCCTGGGAAATGGAATCTCCAAAATGAATTGCAGCTACACCTCTAGCCATCAGCTTTGTTTAAACCTATATGCACAGACTTTAACTCTACGTCACCACTCTTGACAGTTGTAACAGTGCAGGCCTATCTGGGGCATTATGCCCCTTCCTAGTGATTTTTTAGAGGTACTCCTCTTTCATGAAACTGGGTGTTTCCAGGGGTCTTTCTCTTGCCATATCAACTGGAGGTAAAGGCCCAAGTCTAAACCCTAGGGATGGCCATATAGACCTTGTGACGTATGCCCATTGATGGGATGATGACTACAGTGGCTGGAGAGGGATTAAGATGTTGACTTGCCCATTTTTGCCTGGGACTGGACAAAGCTGCCACAAACTCTTGCAGTACTACCTTATCTCTTACATTCTCTTTCGTGGTAACGTGTATATGCAACCATTTGTAAGCTAGATCCTTGGCTCAGTACAATAGCTGTCCATGCATCTCGTTCATCTTCAGTGTGATGTTCCTAAAATTCATGCATTTTTTTCTTGGAATCCTAACGTTCAGCATTCCCTGTCTGCCTCTCAGACTGGTAAGCATTACATACTGTGAGTTCAGTACTTCTCCCCCTTGCCTCGAGGCTATATCTCTTCCTTCTCCTCGCCTCCCTCTCGTGGGTTCACCTGAAACGTTCTGCCTTGTAAGCCACACCGCTTTTGCTAGACCTCCTCCTTCTGTCAGATTACTTTCCGCAAAGCAGTGCAGCCCGGCGTCCATGCCCACAGCAAACTTGCCACTTTCCAGCACCGGGGCCCGCAAGGATCAGCTCCCTCTCCAGCCATAAACAGCTGTCACAGCTGCCTCGGGAACCAATAATGAGATGGTGGCAGGGATGCCATATGGTGCACGGCTGTGACGGCGGGTGTGAAAACATAATCTTGTGCTCTGATTGCTTTAATGTCAATGTCCCCTTCCACCTTTATATTGCGACATGCACTGATGCATTTTATACTCAAGTGTCAATGTTCATTTCCAATTAATTTGACGTAGCCTCGATGTATGTCCTGAGTTTCGCAGTATAGCGTTGTCTTGATTTCGATACTGGCAACCAGAAGCGCGATTTTAAGAAATCAATAAAGTCAGCAGTGTGTTCATATACTGTATCTCGGTTTCTATGATTTCTCCCATTTTCTCCAGGAGAAGATCCTTCCACCTGCTTATTAGGTAGCTTTTGCTGAAACTAACACGTTTTTGTCACATTTTGCCCTCCTTGAACTTGGATTTAGGAAAAATGTATGACCCAACTGGCCTTTTTGGGTGAGAGCTCTAATCGGTTGAAAACATAAGACAAATGATTATTTGCTGTGGTTCTTACTATTTATGCATTAAACGATAGACTTTTTAGCTTCCCAAAATGTTGTGTTTTATTTTAACAACTGGAATTCATCATCCTGCTAAGAACTAAGGGGCATATTATCAAGCACGGCGTTAAAATTATCGCCGCTTTAGCGGCAGAAAACTGCGATAATGGGCTTAATAATATGCACTTGAGAATTCCAATAGAAGCCCATGTTGACACCAGAACATGGGCTTCTATGGGAATTCTCAAGGGCATATTATCAAGCCCATTATCGCCGCTTTAGCGGCAGTTTTCTGCTGCTAAAGCGGCGATAATTTTAACGCCGTGTCTTGATAATATGCCCCTAAAGCCTTGGGTTTCCCGAGACTTTACGACTATATGGACTACAGGTGAGTTTTGCACTTCTCACTCTGACAAAATGTGAATGCTAGAATACGGCAAACACAAGGAGATGAGCCACTGATCACTGAAACTTTTCAGACACTCACTCCGTCACATTTGGATCTGGGTTAAATCCATCATCGTTCTTTAGCTCACTTTGCCACCCCATTTCAGACTCAGCTATATGTAAATCAGTCTTGACCCTGTTCATCACAGAACAGTCCAGCCGAACTGCCAAGCGAGGTCTTCCCTGGAAAGGAAACAAGCATCCCACGACCGGTTTCGGGGTAAAACCCATTATCAGCCAGGCTAGCTTGAATCCAGTGGCAAAGTAAGCAAGGGACCCATGTTTGGGCATACCCTGCCAACTTAGGACAAACAAAGCAAACACGAGGAAATGATGGACAGAGCGCTGAAACTTTCCAGATGCTCACCCCCAGTCACAGATCTGGGTTGAATCTATCACCGTTCTTAATCCCTGGGTAGATGTGGAGATTGAACTGTTGAAAAAATGAATTGATAATCACTTGAATGCTTAGTCTTATTTGGCATTTGGTTGGGGTGGTGTGTTCCTTAAATATGTAAAGCACAATATAGATGGGACACAGAATTGAGGACAGAATATCGGAAATAAAACATTGACAAATAGATAACACAGATAAGTATGTCTAGATTTTCCATACTTAACTCCACATGTATGTACCTATTTCTTCAAGGTACATAGATGTAGAGTTAGGAATAGTAAATCATACTTCCCTGTATACACTTACCTTTCAATATTTTGTCCATCGATATTGTGTCCTCTATACTCATGTACCACGATATTGCTTTTTTATTGTGTAATCATGTTTTTATTGTGTTTCATAGTACATGGCTATAACAGATTATGACAGTCTACCATATCAGTACAAATAGGGCATCGAGTACAATACGTTGAAATAGGAACACATAGTCAATGGAGAATAAGACAATCGACATGTTGCATGGAACAAAACGGCGGTGGAGAGCATGTATGCACAGAAGATGTTACCAATTGCTGTGTTTTGGAGAAAGAAAATGGATATGACACACAGGTACATTATTCGGGAGTTAAACAATAAAACAATAAACATAATCATTGAACAATTTTTTCCATTTGTAGCATGGTAAGTCATATACTGTATTCATTGTGACATGCTTCAGAAACCATGGACTTGAGGGGGGAGGGGAGTAGGGGCTCATGGAAGGGGGGGAGGGTGTTAGGGCTATGGAATAGAGGCTGGGGTTGCCTATGGGAGAGATGGCCCGGATGGAGGGGCAGGAAAGGTAGTGTGTGGAGTGTGGCAAAGTGTTGTATAGGAGTGGAGCTTCGTGTAGAGTTATGGTCTTTGGAATATTGCTTTCCAAAGGTCTATGCAGCTGCCAGGATGTCCAAGAAATGGGGTTTCCCTACCTCATCCACCATGAGGTGTGCAGGGTACATAATGCCGTAACTGAGGCCTAGCTTTCGAAGGGAAACTTTAACATTGTGAAATTTGCGACGAGCGTCCTGTATGGTGAAATCAGGAAATAATGAGATCTGAGACCTGTGTCCAGTGTGGTTGGCCGTTTTCTTGTGCCAGCCTGAGGGCCACATCACGGACTCGGAAGTTGAGCAGTCTAGCAATGACCGGTCTAGGAGGGCATCCGGGGTTGGGAAGCGAGCCCAAGGAGTGATGCGTTGGTGCCACATTTCACATCCACAGCAAATGTGGATGTTAAATGTTGCCTGGTCTGTCAGTGGTTTTTCAACAAAGACATCCATGCAACCAGTGTTGGTTGACTCCATGACCCCAAGGATGCATAGGCTATTACGCCGTTCCCTGGCCTTGAGATCTTTGTTCTTTATAGCTGCGGTCTTCAACAATTTCTTCAGCCTCTCCAAGCATTTTGTAGTTGTGCCGTTCCTTTTTCAAGACCAGAACCCCTCTGCTTGGCAGCATCCAACCTGGCGGTATGCCTATCGAAGCGTTCGTTCATAGTATTGAGGCATCCAGCAAGGGCATTGAATCTGCCATCAATGACATGGAAGCCAGCTCTCAGTTCCACTATTATGGATCCGTTCCAGATAGTTGTTCGGGTTCTGGGCTTCCCGCCATGTCTGCCATGAGTGTGGGCTCCATGGCATCAGTTGGTTTAGGCTTGTTGAAGGCAAGCTTCCTTTGTTTAGGATCAGTCCGCAACACAACTGGAGTGTTATAGAGAAGGGTAGCACTACAGCGAGAGATTTATCGTGATGATGTGCTCGATGTGGAATCGGGGTTGCATAGCTATATAGCGGAACTAGGGTGTAGTATAGGTGATGGGCAAACAAAACATTTACATGATGACTCTAATGGCAGGAGCGTTACTATAGGTCCACCAGCGGGTGATGAGGATCTGTTGGAGTCAAGCAGGTCCTGAGTGAGTGGATGAGAAGTGTCAAAAAGAGCCCCCAACAATGCCACTAGGATTAGTATGTGGAATGTACAGGGGAGGGGGTCAGATCTGGTATGTCAAAGGAGGAGGATGTCTCCTAGGGCAACAGGACAGTATTAAACCAGACAGGAAGGAGAAACAACCAAGCAAGCACAGGTGTGCTTCCAGTAATAATGGTTATCTAGGCCGCATTGTCCTGCAGGGCCTCTGGCAGATGAAGTAAGGAGGGAGCGCTTGGGTCAGCGAGTAGGGCCTCAGTGTAATGAAGTTCTGCCTGGTGTCACATCGCACCCTTCTGCAGAGGCCAGGGGAACAGTTCAGTTTGTGATACCTGACCCCCCACTCAGCCAGGGTCCGCAACAGTTTCAGTGTGGTTGCTGGCCTCCCCCAGTACCCTGGAGGGAGAAGAAAGTGTCCTGACAGGTGGCAGAAGGTCTCAACGGGTGAGCAAAAACCTCCGCCATGACAGTCTTTGGAGGGAGAGGCCCGCTAATCTTGATATCCCTGGATGATGGACAGTCCAGGTTTGCTGGGGGGAGGCCGCACTCTACTTCAGCGGGAGTGTGGGCAGACCAAGTAGCTGCGGAGATCCAGGCAAAGGTTGGCTGTGGTGAGGATCACTGTTAGGTTGTCAGGACCCCACAGTGCTGCGCCCCTCACTGTAAAAAAAGAATCACCCTGGTGCCCAGGCCACACCGCCCGGCCCCTTCGGCCTCTCAGGTGCGCATATCGTATGCCTCTAATAAGCCGCATAAGGGAAGCACTCGATTGGTGCCAGCAGGCGTCACAAGATGGTAATCCCTTGTGGCACAGCAATCAGAGTGTGACGGAGCAGGCAGGTGCAATACCAGCAATTGGGGGAGCAGAATGTGGTGGGGCTACATGAGCCTAATGGGGCAGGGGTCGGCCCATAGTGCAGGAGGCCGACGGGACAGGCGTTAGTTAATCCTGGGTGGACAGGAGCGCAATACCTTCTGGATGTGAAGGTTCATGAAAGGAAGCCAGGGGTAGTAGGCAGCAGTGCGGTTTTCAGGTGGAGAGAGAGGCAGTTGACCCAGCGGGGCCAGTGGCCTCAATACCTCAGGCGCGCCTTTGACTGCTGTCACAATGGGGCCCCCGAGGGTGGGCCTGGCTGTCCGCTACCTCACTTTGTCTGTGTAATGCTCGTCTTCATCTCTGCATGGCCAGCGTCCCGTGCACCAAGAGTGTGTTGCTGGTGTTTATGTGCAATTCTGGATCATGATGGATCCATGTGTGGGCTCATTCCTGAGATTTCCTAGGTTGTGCTGCCAGAGCTTCAGTGCCGCACATCCATCTTGGTCTATGGCTAGGCCACACCCCGTACCACGATATTGTTGGTGTCAATATTCAATAATACAACTGGCTGATGCAGGTGAGAGAAAGTGAATTATTCATTGGGGTGGATGGTAGCCACCACAAGTAATAATGTCACTATTCTTGTTTGGTCCAGTAAAGGTTTCAGTAATTTAAACCTGAGCTCTACCCCTTGTAGCTATGGCACAGAGCAGACATGCTTAATAAAATGTGTAAAGCATTTAGAAGTACCATAACAGTTAACAAGTTGAAAACACAACGCAATAAAAATCCCACTCTAATTTATTAAAATAGAGAATAAGTTGACCAATAAAATGACACCAAAATGCCAAAACTCAAATAGGGGAGTGAGAGATATAAAGTTGTTAGCTCCAAAAAGCGTTAAACACCAGCTGCGGTCATCTTATTGAGTTTGACTGGCACTCAGGCATCATATAAGGCCGAACGTGATGGGCATGAGTTGGATAGAGAAACCATGTTTGACCTGTTTGGAAGTTTTACTTTCTGACTTGGACTCTGAAATGGAAGTCAAAAATTCTCTGCAGGGCAAGACAACAGGCTGTGGCCGAGAATGACTCCATGAGGCAGTCTAGCCATCGGATGAGGTCCCAGTGAAGCTGTTTAAATTTGCCAGGATAACTCTTAATGGGATAAATTCAAAATTCACACCTAAGGAAGGTCCCTCGCCATCTGGATACTTTAGGCATCTTCACCCAGTGAAGATTTCTATGTACAGACTTGTTTGGAAATCAGATTCCTTCAGAGAGGCAAGGCTGCAAGCTGTAGCCCAACAGGGCTCCCGGAGGCTGGATACCCTCTCTCAGACGGTCTGCAGAAACTGATATGGTACTGCCGCAAAGCTCTGAGCGGGAGCAACCTGAATCTTTGGCCTGGTACACCATCATCAGATTGGCTTGCCAGGTTTGTCCTGGTCCTCTGGAAGTCTTTGGAGCCAAAAACTATATAAGTCCCTTGTTTCTCAAGATGTTAGGACGATTACACTTTAACATAGTGATGGGTCCCGGTAGCTCCTGAACATCAACTGGGGGTCAAGACTCACTCCAGCAGATGCCACCAGCAGGGTCCTGGACCAGTCTAGCTGGTGTTGGCCAGCTTTGCTAATCAAAAAAAGGGGCTTCTAGCAGCTTTTTGCATCCCAGTAGCTTAACAGGTTAGCCAACTGACCCGTGTTGTCTACTTCTTTATCCCAGGTACAAATGGGAGCAGGCCCAGCCTTCCAGGTCTCCTCACAAGTCTCAACAGCTTGTGAAGTCCTTCTTCTGTCTTCCACGAAATTCAGTTGTGTTCTGATGAGAGTGCCAAGAGGTGCCACATGTATGCATTGCACTAGCCTGTAAGTGGGAGTGACTCCTCGCCCCTCCCTAACCAATAGGGAAAATAAAACATTCTAAGGGTAACCCTACCCACCTTTGCAGCTGTTCCTGTGTGCCCTACTGCAAACAATGCCATAGTGCTCCTTTCTGCCTAAATCCAGAATGGTGAAGCTCTTCTCAACGTGTGCAAATCTGTGTGCCCACCCCATATGTGCTGCAGGGAAATGAGCAACCTCTCCTCTGTGATCACTTCAAACAAGTTCTGGGAGGCAGCTCCTGTACCACGGGGATTGGTACCTGACTGACTGAAAGAGCGATAAAATAACCTGCCCATTTTTCAGCTAACATTAGTATGTGACTGGGTAGCCCTATTGGAAGTTAATGAAGATCCTGGGCATAGCCCAAATGGTCATCCTGTCAGAAGAACAGAAAACATCCCCACACCCAGGTCCTTTGTCTCAACTATATGATCAAGTTCACACCTCATTAAGGGGGCTATTCAGCTCCTGGGTGATAGTCAGGGACGGCTCCTCCACTAGGGAGGAGGAGCCTCACCCACTGCTTTCTCGCAATACGAGAAGCAGAAACATAAAACAGCAAAACTACCATTTTATGTTTCTGCTTTTTTCACTGCGAGAAAACAGAAGTGTTTGGTTGCGGGTGGGTGAGCGGGGCTTTTCTACGAGCAGGGCTGGGCAGGGGAGCAGTGGTGTGCCCACTCCTGAATGAGCCTGACTGGTTTGGTCGGCCTTCTGGGGCCACTCAAACCAGTCATGGGCTCTCTGCCCTTTCTCCATACAGGCTGCAATCCAGCCTACATGGAGAAAATGGCCTCCCCATAAGCGCCTGGCTGGGCGGCGTCCCCACCAATCACAACGCTCTCATTGCAGCATTGTGATTGGCTTTGGGGAGGGGAGGGAGGCTGCCTGCTTCCTGTTCCTGCCGGAGGCAGGGGAGGAGAGCAGGAGTGGGAGCCGTAGCTGGGAAAATGCAGGACCCAACCTGGCCAGCAGACAGGTAAATTTTGTAATTAATAAATGTACCCTCACTCCCCTCCCAACATGACCCCCCTCCCGCGATTAATGCTAGCCGTGACTGGTGATAGATGAAGCTTATAAAAATGTGCCACAAGAGGCATTAGGCAGCGAAAAGGTAACTTTGCAAAAGTCCCCTTCTAAAATATTTATAAAAAATCTAACTTCACCACTGAATTGGGCTTGTGATACATTTTTTGAAAGGTTCAACTTTTAAATCTGTAGGTTTTTTTAAAAGTTGGAGGCAACATTATTACATTTATTACTGTACCCCAATGCTCTCCTATGAAACAGGCAATCCTGCTTCAATAAAAATAGCTTGTGAGCCCTTTTCGCTGTAAGGGCATGTTTAAAATTAAACTTTCACATGTCCTACTTTAAAATACCAAGCACCATGCCTTATAAGCGGTAAAACCTACCTACCTAGT
Organism: Triturus cristatus; assembly: GCF_964204655.1. Taxonomy (NCBI): domain Eukaryota; kingdom Metazoa; phylum Chordata; class Amphibia; order Caudata; family Salamandridae; genus Triturus; species Triturus cristatus. The sequence goes on along the minus strand of NC_140582.1, from coordinate 305,561,548 downwards.
AGTGATTTCATAATATTTAAAAGGCAGCCCTGCCAAGTTCCACACATCACGCATTAGTCTAACGCATTTCAGTGTGGTGGTCCACATTACTGTTGTAAATTGAAACAATGATGTGATTAAGCATTTACTAAAGACATTAATTCCCTTCTCTAGATCATGTTTTCTCCGTTATGTTGACCGAAGTTCGGACTCCATTTTGTATTGTTATGCTTCCACGTGTTCCCCACGAGGAGAGTCCAACCTCTGTGTTAGTTGTTCTTGCAATCTGCCTAGTAACAGTCTATAAATAGCTCCTTTGTCCATCTGGCGCATGGCCAGACTTGACCACATCTGTTATCAGTTAGCCTTGCTTGACCATGTTTTCGCGGGCTCAAGGAGTGTGTTAGCTCCGCCCACATATTGATTCAGTATCGAAAATGACCATAAATGGTAATGTTCTTCGGCCTCATGCTGTATCCACCCACTTATGAGCCCCTCTATTGTGTATAAAAGGGGACCATGTACGTAAGTTCTTTGTGCTACTCTATGCAATACTGAAGAGTGTTGTGTGGATTGTAGGACCACCCTTAAGGGTTAATAAATGCTGTCTTTGTACTTTGCAGTTTCCGTGCCAACTTCCTTATAGATTCCATTACAGGAGAGCGAACCCTTGTGTCCTGCGGGCCTAGCTGGGGCCTGTATTCATCAATTGGCGCCCGTCACGTGGGGCTCATCGGCGACTCGGATGCTCGAAGGACTGGTCGCGACGAAGGTGAGGAACTTGGCCGGGGACGTGATCACTGCCAGCGGCGTCTTAGCCCTGGCATCCCGAGGTTTTTCTTCCTTCCCTTCCGAGCTGACCGTCTGGGTGGCGCCGGTCCTCGACTGAGACCTCTTCTGTCGGTCCTGCCGTGAAAGCCGTTTGGGCGATTGTGGAGCTTGGCAGTTGGAATCTGGACTCTTGATTGGTAAGAACCGGTGTACGGTACTTGCTCCGAGTTTTTGAAGCCTGGTCCGGCTATTTGAGTTTGATTTGTGATGACTAGTCATATTTTGTATTTGTCTTTGTGAAAATATATGCGTTGCAACACATATAGGCAGGTAATGTGGAGAGATTTCTCCGGAGCTGTGTAACTTTGAACGGCGCAACGATTAAGTGCCATTTTCTCTATAATATTGCATATTTTGCATTATTCCTGAGCATGCCTGCTTTCAGCGCACTCCGTAAGTGGTGTTGCTGTTTTGGAAACCGGTTGAACCTCGAGGAATCTGCTCCAGCTCCCCCAGAGGGGACTCCTAATAGGGATATGTATGTGAAGCATGGTCTTTCTTCCATAATGTACAGCACAGTATGGAGGAAATATACTAAAAAAGATCCTGAGTTACGATGGCCTTTGTATGGATCGTTTGATATACGTAAGATTGAGTATGTGGAAGAGTGTATGTGCAAGCGGCGTGCTCGTCAGGATATGTTTGAGTGTGTGCGGTTGTGGGTGAAGGAGGTGCGTGAGCGAGAGAAGCGTGAGAAAGCGCTGTTTGATAAAGAACAACGGAAGAATGATCATGTGCGAGCACAGGAAGCGAGGCGTCGGGAGGACAAAGAACAAACGGAGAAAGAGCGTAGGCTGCAGGTCTCGGGCCAATATGCTGTTCGGCAGCCACTTTATCCTGTCCTTAATAATCTTGATGATGATTTTTATTTACTAGATCGCTCTCCGCCCCCTTATGTTGGCGCATCTGCTCCGAGGCCACAAGATTCTGTCCCGGGTACGGGTAAGGTAGATACGCGGTCCATGTTATCGGCTGAGCATATGGCTGAGCTTCGGCAAATTTCTTTCCGTGCACTTAAGGGTAAGGTGTCCGTGGATGAATTGTTCCATACTTGGGGGTCGTGGCAGGATAGAGAGAGATTGTATTTTTTGAGTCATTTCGCTGAGGAAGTGATTGCTGCTTTTCGGAAATATTCTAGTGTCTTTGAGCCTGAAGAAGTGACATCGGATGCTAAAGCATTGCATGATGGTGTTTTTTCTCCCTCTAAGGCTCCTGATACGGCTCGGCGGCTATTCGCCTTGTGGGACGCGGTGCTGGCCCATAAAGAAAAAGCGTGCCAACGAGCAGGGGAGGAGACGCAGTCGGATTCGTGTACCGCAGAAGGCCACTCATCCACTTCTCAATCAGATAAGAGCGATCTAGTGCATGCTAAGCCAATGCGCGAGGCGGCGCCTTTGTATGTTCCTCCTAAAGGAGCGGGGACTAGCTCGGACATTACCTCCGCCGATGCTAAGGGATATTTTGTGTATAATTGGGTTTATACTCCGTGGCATAGAGCTGATGTTATGGCATTAAAGAATGCGCTACCTGACCCCCGCAAGAATCCAGCGGCCTTCTACGAAGAAGTCGAGGGGGCCTTGAATTCTTGCGTTATGACTTTAGCAGATATAGACCTGTTCTTTGGCCTTATTCTACCACCGGATATGTGGCGATCTGTCCGAAAGGTAGATGATACAGTTGCCTTTAAGGCCCGGTGGTCTGACCTTGAGGATGAGGATAGGGAACGGAAGCCCGCGCAGAAACCGCCCCAGAGTATTTTAGATCTCCCTGCTGCTATTGTGGCTAAGTTGAAAACAATTATCCCCCCTAAAAAGATTGACTGGAATATGTTAGCTGCATGTAAACAGAAAGCTGACGAGTCAGTTGCGGACTTCTTTACGCGCTTTGAGGAGACGTTTCATGATTTTAGTGGCCAGTCGCTTACTGACGATACGGGCCGCCACCTTTTTGCGGATAAATATGTGGCTAATCTGCTGCCGGCAGTTGCGGCCCGTTTAAAAGCGAGTGAAAGTTCTTGGTCTTCCGCTACACCGACAGCCCTCCTGACTATCGCCCAGTATTATGAGCGTCAGGAGCAAGAAGCAAAGGGCCAGGAGGAAAAGAAATCGAAAGATTTGAAAACAAAGGTGATGTTGGCACAAGTCTATGGCCCGCCCCGGCGGGGTAGTAATAGAGGTAGGGGAGGATCTTGTGGTCCTCCCTCGGGCCGATCTGATTTAAGTAGGAACCAATGTGCGTATTGTAAGCAATCGGGTCATTGGGCTAGGGACTGCCCGGTGTTGCATGCATCGCGTCAGGGGCATACCCATGGTGGCCCGCGAGGTAGAGGGGGTTTCTCGAACTTTCGAGGGAATTCTAACGAACAGGCTCGTTTTGACTCTGCTGGGCAGCACCGAGACAGATCAAATGTTTTCGATCGTCAGCATCAGTATCAAGTGTCGGGGATTGACCGGTCGGGGTACCATGACTCTCAGCATGCATAGGGATGCGTTGGATGGGGGTTAGAATCAGTTGAGGTGCCGGTCGATCAGAAGGGTCCTTATGTGTCGGCTGAGGTTTTGGGCTCTACTGATCAGTTCCTAGTGGATACAGGAGCGACACGTAGTGCACTGTCTAAGCAATTGGTTCCGGGGGCTCCCCCATCCGGCTTAATGGTCACATCGGTAGGGTTTGACGGTACACTCTCCCGAAGCCCTCTTTCGCAGCCCCTCATGTTTAAAGTTGACTCTTTTTCTGCACCCTGTCCGTTTCTGCTTGCCCCGTACACACCGGACAACATTATGGGTCTTGATATGTTAAAGCATTTTAGGGCTACGATCCGTTGCTCCCCTGCTGGTGTACGGGTAATATTGAATGACAATTACCCCCGATCTGAACGGATGTGTGTGATGTCAGAGGATGCGCTGTTAGCTACCCTCCCTCGTGCCTTATGGGCAACTTCGGATACTGATGTGGGACAAATGGTGATTCCACCGGTCCACATTAGCGTCCAGGAGGGGGCGGTGTTACCACGCCTCCCTCAGTACCGTATTTCCCAGGAGGGTGAGGAGGCTCTCATACAGATAGTGCAGGATTTGATAGCGGTAGGGGTAGTGGAGGAAGTCCCCTACAACATTTGTAACAGTCCGATTCTTCCCATACTGAAAAAGGATATGGATGCCAGAGTTTATCGGTTTATAATTGATTTGAGAGAAGTGAACAAGATCGTGATACCTCAGTACCCAGTGGTTTCCGATATCACGACGTTGCTTACTTTGGTACCACCTACGGCGACTATGTTCTCCGTGATCGATTTGAAGAATGCCTTCTTTTCCATTCCCATTCACCCTGATAGTCGATATCTTTTTGGGTTTACATTAAATAATAGATCTTATCGTTTTTGTAGGATCCCCCAGGGCTACACAGAAAGCCCTAGCATTTACAGTCAGGCTTTGAAACGACAATTGGATTCCTTTGCTCTGCTCGAGGGGGTCGCCCTCATTCAATATGTCGATGACATCTTGCTGGCGGCTGACACCCTGGAGTTGTGTGAAAAAAGTACGTTATCCTTACTTTCTTTTTTAGCATCCCACAATCATAAGGTATCTAGGAAGAAATTGCAATTCTGTAGACCAAAGGTGACTTATTTGGGTCACCTTTTGTCTAAGGAGGGACGTGCACTCACACCGGATCGTATCCAAGTAATTTTGGACACACCGAGACCGTCCACGCAGAAGGACGTGCGTGCATTTTTGGGTCTTGTTTCTTTTTGTAGACAGTGGATATTGGGGTTTTCGCACATAGCTAAGCCATTGTTAGCCCTCTTGACAAAGGACACGCCTATCCCAATCCCTTGGTCAGATGAGTGTGATACTGCTTTTCAGCAACTACGACAGGCCCTTTGTTCAGCACCAGTGTTAGGGACCCCTGATTATGCAAAACCCTTTTCGTTGTATGTGCATGAGAAAGATGGATGTGCATTGTCAGTTTTAGTGCAGATGCACGGCGATAAGCAGCGCCCTTGTGCATATTTTTCGGCTGCACTTGATCCTGTCGCCCGAGCATTACCAGGGTGTTTTCGCTCGGTTGCGGCGACAGCTGTGTCAATACGCCAAAGTGAGGGAATTGTGTTATCCCATAAGTTGTTGGTATTAGTCCCCCATGCTGTCGATGCCCTGCTCAATCAAACGAAGACGCAGCATTTGACCAGCGCCCGTTTAACGGGATATGAGTTGACGCTTTTGGCTCCTCATATTACGTTAAAAAGGTGCGTAACGTTAAACCCGGCAACATTGTTGCCATACCCCGAAACCCAGCCTGAGGCGCGGAAAGCGCATGATTGTATTCTCGTGACTGAGGAACAAACAAAGGGTCGTATTGATCTCCAGGATACGCCCTTTTCAGATGTAGATGGAGAACTGTGGGTGGATGGATCCTGCCTGAAGCTACCAGATGGTACGACTTCAGCAGCGTATGCGATTACCACATTGCAAACGATAGTGGAGACAGCACGCATACCACAGAAATCAGCTCAAGCAGCGGAACTGATAGCATTAACACGAGCATGTGAGCTCAGTACAGGATTGTGTGTGAATGTTTATACAGATAGCCGCTATGCCTTCGGAGTAGCGCATGACTTCGGCCTACTCTGGAAGGAGAGAGGGTTTTTAACGTCACATGGAGTACAGATAATGCATGGAGAGTTAGTTCACAATCTTTTAACTGCACTGACATACCCAAAGAAAATTGCCATTGTTAAGTGTAGCGCCCATAGGAAAGTAGTTGATAAAGTTGGAGAAGGGAATGCGTTAGCAGATCGAGTGGCACGGGAGACTGCGATGCAGCCCGGTACTACTGCCATGTATGTAGTAAAGTCACAGGTGGAAAGATGGCATGATGCGAAGGAGAAAGTGCGAGAAATGCAGAGGACCGCTTCTGACAAAGAGCGGGAACAATGGGCCAGTGAGGGAGAATTGGATGATGAGGGTTGCTGGAGAAATAAGCAGATGGATAGATGGAAATTACCCACGGCCTTTGTACAACCTATGGTTCAGATGGCACATGGGCTAGCACATGTTGGAGCTTCCGCAATTGTGAAATTGCTTACCCAAGTCTGGGAGCATCCAGAGATTGCTAGCACAGCGAAGAGGGTGGTGCAGACCTGTATGATTTGCCTGAGGTATAACCCAGGAAAGGGTACTCGAACTCCAGCAGGAGGATTTGTGACACCTACTGCACCCTTCGAGGTTTTGCAGATGGATTACATCCAGCTTGAGCGCTGTAACAATCTGAAGTATGTTCTAGTAGTGATCTGAGCTTTCAGCAAATGGGTTGAAGCGTACCCTACGAAAGACAATACTGCAATGACTACTGCGAAGCTGCTGCTGAAAGAGTTCTTCCCTCGATATGGCGTCTGTAGACTCCTGTGGAGTGATAATGGGCCTCACTTTGTAGCGGATGTTATAAAGTACGTCTTGAAGGGCCTGGGCATCACCCAGAAGTTTCACGCGGTATTCCACCCTCAGTCTGCAGGACTAGTCGAGAAGTATAATGGCACACTGAAGCTCAAGATCGCTAAAATTCAAGCTTCAACGTCTTTGACTTGGCCAGATGCTCTACCGCTGGCGTTATTGTCAATTAGATCGGTACCACACTCTCGAACTGGCCTTACACCGTACGAAATTGTTTTCGGACGCCCAATGAATATTTGGGGTCTACCAAAACCTAAGGCTGTGTATGATGTACCTTGTGTAATGATAAACGATTATCTGGCACAGTTAACGGATAACTTGGTTTCTATTCATCAACAGGTCCGAGAGGCGCTCCCTGATCGGTCTACCGGTGAAGGACATGGTCTCCGACCTGGTGACCACGTGATGGTGAAAATATTTGACAGAACAAACAGCTTGGAACCGAGATGGGTGGGTCCTGAGCAGGTCCTCCTCGCAACGAGGACGGCTGTGCGAGTCTCCAACAGAAAGAATTGGATCCACTCCCTGCATTGTAAGAAGGTGCCGCCCGGGTTGGTGGAACCTGCCGTGCTGACCGATCAACGAGAAATCTTGGCTGCAGAGACAGGCCGTGCTGCGGAGCCAAACGCCACTGAGGAGCTCTTTCCGGACCACGCGACTCCTGGAGGAAGGCGATATCATCTTCGACCAAGGAAGTGAGTTTTCCAGTACCGGGACATACTGTCAGAACGGCCCTTGGGTTAGTGAAACGGAGAGCCGATGAGGCAAGGGGGGGGGATCAGCCCTGCATTAGTGTAGCGACACCCGTCTTGGCCCGCTGGTGAAGAAATCAACCGCTGCCCAAGGGGAAGAGTTCTGACAGACTCTTAGTTTCAGGAAGATATTGGGTTTTATTTTTACTTTGGCATGGAGAAAAAGAAAATCCTTTGTGCATTAGGGTTCATGTTGACAGTAGCCATTGTTGGGATAACCACATGGTTCGTGGAGGATGTAACACCCGCTCGGAAGATTCTTGTGTTGACAACTCCGGTGCCTGAGGAGCACTACTTTTATACATTACCGTATCAAGAGTTGAAGCATCGACAGTCTTACTTGAACAACACTTTCATCCAGATGCTGCATCATACCCACGTTGCTACGAATGCTACGAACTGTTGGATATGTGGGATGATGCCAGCTCATCAGAAGAAAGGAGGAACGCCATTCATACCACTTCCTTTCTCTCATAATGGCTCTTGTAGAGCATGGTATACTTTGCTTTTTGCTACTCGGAAACCGACAGTGGGACGATTGCTCTTCAGACTCAATAAAGAATGTCACCAGGATAAAAATGGGTATCCACAAGCGAATGGGACAATTTGGGAATGGGAAGAGTACCGACCAGACAATGAATCCATTCCCTACATCTTCACGAACACAAGAGACACTGTGGGAAAGGACAAATTTGTGATTCAAGTAGCACAAGCTCAAGCGGACCTGTGTGTCCAGAGTGTGGGTTTTATCCCTGTTGGTGTTAGTGATTGTATTACTGTTCTGAATATCGATGGGTTGAACAATAGTACCTTTTTAGCCTCCCATAATACGTACTTTGTGTGTGGAAATAAAGGTTATTACCGTCTGCCGGCTGGGTGGTCTGGGGTATGCTATGTATCATTTCTATTACCTCCTGTATTTCTAGCTCCCGCATCTTATCATAAGGATCTGAAATTATTGAATAATGTGACTGTAAATAGGTATAAACGTACTTTATCAATTGACGATGTAGATCAGACTGATACCAGTCTGCAACAGTATATTGATTTTAACTTAGGACTGTTTTTCTTTGTTGGAGCTGCCCTGAATAGTAGGAAGATTCGAAGATTAACAAGAGTGGTAGAGGCTGTGACAAATCAGACTGCTGCTGCTCTTGGGAATCTTACGGAAGAATTGCAAATTACTAGAATTGTTGCATTGCAGAATCGTATGGTATTAGATGTCATGTTAGCCGACCGAGGTGGAGCTTGTAAAATTATTGGAAGTAGCTGCTGTGTGTTTATCCCTGATCATACGCCATCAGTTTATAATGCCATCAATAAACTGCATAAAATTGCAGCTGAGATCCATACAGAAAACGGCACTTGGTCCTTTTCTGGATGGTTTTGGGCGTTAATTACTGCCTGGGGATGGAAGGTTCTAACTGGTCTCTGCATTATTGTAGCGGTTCTGTTTTCGTGCTGTATCTGCGTTCAATGTGGTCCCTTGCTCTGCTCATTATGTGTATCATTCTGTATCCCTGATAAGAAAGCTATTGCCGATGTTGCTCACCAGAAACGTTTAGCTAAAGAAGTTGAAGAAATGATGACAATTGACATATATGATGATTATCCTAGCAAGCCGGATGTCTTCAGTAAATGCTGAAAGGGTCGTCTGTTGTAAATTGAAACAATGATGTGATTAAGCATTTACTAAAGACATTAATTCCCTTCTCTAGATCATGTTTTCTCCGTTATGTTGACCGAAGTTCGGACTCCATTTTGTATTGTTATGCTTCCACGTGTTCCCCACGAGGAGAGTCCAACCTCTGTGTTAGTTGTTCTTGCAATCTGCCTAGTAACAGTCTATAAATAGCTCCTTTGTCCATCTGGCGCATGGCCAGACTTGACCACATCTGTTATCAGTTAGCCTTGCTTGACCATGTTTTCGCGGGCTCAAGGAGTGTGTTAGCTCCGCCCACATATTGATTCAGTATCGAAAATGACCATAAATGGTAATGTTCTTCGGCCTCATGCTGTATCCACCCACTTATGAGCCCCTCTATTGTGTATAAAAGGGGACCATGTACGTAAGTTCTTTGTGCTACTCTATGCAATACTGAAGAGTGTTGTGTGGATTGTAGGACCACCCTTAAGGGTTAATAAATGCTGTCTTTGTACTTTGCAGTTTCCGTGCCAACTTCCTTATAGATTCCATTACAGGAGAGCGAACCCTTGTGTCCTGCGGGCCTAGCTGGGGCCTGTATTCATCATTACCGTACAGAAATGCAAAGTCACATATTATCGCACCTCCTCAGTTGTCAATGTGGGAGCACTGCTATGCAACATTACTGACTGAATTTAAGCCGGAGTAGCAGCACGCAGTCGTGATGCATACTGCTCCCAGCAGGTTTGAGGGCTGCTGGCTGAGCTGCTTGCAGCTCTAGCTGATGCTACAATGTATAAACACTGATAATAAATTAATTCACCAGACAGCGCACGCTGCTGCACACTACTGTTGTTGCAATTGATGTCAGGAATCAGCCTCCCAATGGCCAGTACCGAGACAGTGTGGTCAGGACATGAGTTGGCAGACACACACTTGTGGGTGGTTCTGTCCTGCCGCTTGTGGCGCGAGCGTCTGGAAGACGTTCATAATGAGAATATTTGGCTGCTGGTGGCAATTGCAGTTCAGCTTGCACCATGCAGCCTGAGCCCAAGAGCACACCACCAGCCCTCTTAGAACAAAGAAATAATCATGCCCGGCGTTGGTTGCCGCGGGGCTGGAAAGTCAATTGGTCCGACTAATTGCGGCTACCAGACAGCACGTTTTACCGAATTGATGCTTGTTGCCTCATTTGCTGGCAGCCTCTGCAAGTAAGTGCCTGGAGTGAGGGTTACTATAATCCTGGTTATGCTTGGTATGCTGCATTAATACTAATTAAATTTGCTTTTAGCACGGTACGGCCATGATTATTCTTCATGTACTGCCACTTCTGTCTGCTTAACAGTTTTCGGCCACGATTAGTCACAGTCCAGACCAAACCTCTCTCTGAGGCTTCCCCTGAATAGATGCTCGGTGCTATCTGCGGCGGCTCGAGTCCAAGAGTCACCCAGCTGACTCAGACTGTCAGTGTTGAATTTATAATATAGGCAGCTAAGAATCTGTCTTTGGGACCTCTCACATCCTGTGTGGTAGACTTGAGTGGACCCAGCCTTGCCGGGTCCCATGTGAAACAGAGCGGCCTGGAGTCCAAACTGTTGATGCTCTGCTGTCAGCCTCTGTGACAAGTAATTATCATGATTTATTAGCATGCTGAGGCAGCTGAGATCCACATGCTGGGCCGCTCTCTCATCCTGTACTAGTGTGGTTACAGTCAGGTTCCATGTGGAGAGCTTGGACAGACTGTCAGTGTGTCATGCCGGTTAGTGCCCTTTCCTTTATTGTGGTTTTCAGCCGTTTTAAGATCTTCTTAGAGTTTCTGGTTGCTCAAATGGGTGTAATTTCTGATATTTATGTTTCCCTTGACGGCATTGCTTGATGTGAGAAAGTGCCATAGTCGTTGAATGTCACTCATAACTACACTGAAATTATGAAAATATCACACATGAGCAATCTGAAACCTTGGCAGCAATGAAAAGGAAAGTTTTGAACTGTCAAAATAGGTTATTATGACAGCTTGACTTTGCAGTTTAAAAACAGCACATCCTCTCTACAGTGGTAGGCCGGCAGTTATGTTTGCACTGTCACTGTAAGAGGGTGTCACAATGGGTGCTGCCCATTAGTGGCATTTGATGCGCAGGCCATAGGCGCACTTTGCACTATATTCTAGGGACTTCTATGTAAGTTAAATATACCAATTAGGAGCATGGCCATTTTCAACATGTTTTATGGGTCAGACCATGTGCATTGAGACCTGGTTAGCAGAGTCCCAGTGCACAAAACACAGCAGTGTCGTCCAAAGAAATGAGGTTGCTCAAGCAAAAATTGACATTTTTCCACAGAGGGTCCCACTCAAACATTTTTGTCTTTCAATGATATCCTAGGCATATTGTCATCCTTTTCCCACTTGCTGCGGATTGTATAGAAAATCAGTGTTTGTGATGCAGCTTGACGAGACTGAGGATATAGCCTAAATATAGCAACATTGTAGTTTACTTTTTGAAGTGCTGTGCAAGAACATAAGTGTGTGTATTTTTTAAATTGCATCAATAAAAGGTTTGCTGTGCTAAGATCACTTTTCCCAGCTTTTGGAAACAGCCAGAGATTAAATCATTTTCTCACTACCGATTTTGCAATTTCTGCAAGTATATATTTTTCCTGTTTCTATCCTCTTTCAGTCTGTGCAAGTAACATAAACCCATTGATGAACACTTTAAGCTATATATTTCTGAAAATTAGACACCATTCTGAATTCAGTGTTAGTGTCATTTGTGTGGATAATTTCAGGTTTTGCAGAAGAAATTAAGTTGGAAAATAGAGTAATAGCTGCAACATTTTGTATTGAGAGACAATCTACAATAGTTATTTAGTACAATATCTGCTGGACTGTACTGGCTGCATAGGTAAACAAACGTTTGAATTTTTCTCCATAAACCAATGATTAACAACCAAGCGGTGACTTACAATGATTTTTCAGTATGTACCAGCAGTGTAGCCTGAATACTGCTGATTGTATAGCACAGTGCATCATGAACAAAAAGAGAATATTAAGGAAGCTATGCATTATTGGTGAAGTGTGGCTCAATGATTAGAGCGGCAGACCCTGATGCAGAGGTCTAGCCCGGGACCAGGGTTCAATTCCCCGCCTCGGCGGGTCTTGGGCTAAAAAATTCCACGGACCTGATAATTCTCGCCTCGGTGCCATTCCAATCATGGGGTCCCACTCTGCAACTCTGGGCAATAGCTTGCTTAATCTCCACAATGGCCCCCACAACGCTAAGGATGCCTGGCCTCCACCTTGGGGGTGCCCAGGAGTGGATGCCTCACAGGGAAAGCCAGGATGGGTTCCACAGCGGTATTCGTACAAGCGCCTTGAGACCCTTGCGGGTGAGTAGTGCGCTATACAAGTATCAATTTACATTATGAGATGTAAGTGGCAAACTAAAAACTAAAAACTCCGTACACTGATTCACCTATAATATGGGTGATTCTTGGGGACTTTTTCAAAATATATATCTTGAGGCTGCTGCCTAAAAATAGGAGTTGAAAAGATAAGCAATTTCAATACATTATAGGAAATGTCTGAACTTCCTGTATTCCAACACTTCTTCGAATAAAATTGAAACCCTCATGTGTAAATTAACCTGTGCTTAACCCTCTGGTAGTTTGGCAAAAAACAGCCAAGCTAAACTTGAATGCAATGTGTAAGGTATTTATGCAGCATGCAAACTGTGATTAAGCAAAAACACAACGCAAGAAAAATCTAAAATCAATTTACAAACATAGAGTTAATGTCAATGAATAAAATGATACCAGAGGGACTAAAATCCAATCAGTAGAATCAGAGATATTCACCTTCAAGTTTCTAGGGAAAAAAGCACCTAAAAGCATAAAGTGTCACTCATGGTCATCTGGTTGTGCTTGACCGGCAGAAAGTCACAAGCTCAGGCTGACCACGATGAAGCACGGGTTAGATACGGGGACCAGGTTAATCACACTGAACAAGTTCCCTTCTTAAAGTCAGGAGTAGATGGTGGAGGCTCCAAGGAGCAGGGATAGAGTTGTGTGTGGTCAATTCTGTAGCACAAAGAGCTGGTTGGGTGTCGCGGATGGTAATTGTTGGAGCTTCGTGTTGTCTTTCACCATGGGTTGTCGTTGCTGTAGCATGGAGTGCAGATCTTGCATTGCAGGTCGTCACTCGTGGTCTCTAGCGTGAAGAGCAGGTCTGACAGAAGCTTCGTGTTGCTGGTAGTGAAGAGCCAAAACTTCATATTTTAATTTTGTGTGTTTGGAGGAGCTCAAATTGATGCCAGCCAAGGCTCCAGTACCTGGGGACATCTTTTGGGGATCACCAACTCACTCCAGTAGAGGCCAGTAGTGCTCAGGCAGGTCCAGTGCTGCAGGTGAGCAATGCAATTGCAGGAATGGACTCTGGAGCTTGTTATGTCCCTGTCGCTCACACAGGAGGTCAGCCAACTGACCTTTCGGGGTCGCTCAAGGTAACCTGGGATGAAGATAAGCAGGTCCAGTCTTTCTTCTCAGACAGCACTGGCAGCAAGGTAGTCCTTCTCTGATGTCCACAGGTCCAGGAGTGTCCTGGAGAGTGGTTCTTGTGGTCCAATATTTATACCTGATGTCAGCCTTTGTGTGTGAGGGGAAATACTGCCCTACCCCCACATGTGATTCTGGACATTTCTTTCCTTCCCCTGTCAAGGCTCCAAACTGTCTAGGCTGACAAAAGGCTGGTGTCAAGTTTCTTAGTGTATGCTTTAGGCAAGCCCTTTGAAGTGTAAGGGGGAAGGTCACAGCTCTGCCCCCAGCCATCCTGTCATTGCATGGGATAAATACACAAATCCCAAAAGCAGAGACATTCACAGTCATGTGACCGAGGATACTGGCAAGAGATATAAATGATTAGGACAAGCAAATGGCAACTTTCAAAAAGTGACATTGTCAGAGTTGTAATTCATTTGAGTCAATACAGCATATCTGTATCTGCTCTCAATCCAAAGTTAACACTTAATACATGTAATTAGGTAACCCAGTGTTAGTCAATGGGAGAGATAGGACTTACACTAGTAAAAAACAACTTTAGGGGTATTTCACTACCAGGACATGTAAAAAATAAACATACATATCCAACTTTTTGAAATACCATGCGCCCTGTCCTATTAGCTTTTACGGCCTACTTTAGGGGTAACTTATAAGTATTAAAAAGGATTTTTAGGCTTGGCAAAAGATTTATTTTGCCAGGTTGTAATGGCAGTTTAAAACAGTACTAAAGGCTGCAGTGGCAGGTCTGAGACATGTTAAATTGTTGCTTGAGTCGGCAGCACAATGAGTGCTGTAGACCTACTAGTAGCACTTCATTTACAGGTCCTGGGTACATGTAGCACCATATACTAGGAACTTTCAATTAAATTAAATGTGCCAATCAGGTGTAGGCCAATTTTATCATATGAGAAGGGGAGAGGACAAGCACTTTATCACTGGTTAGTCATGGTTGAATGCACTGTCCTAAAGCTAACAAAAACAAATTCAGTAAAACAGGATTGAGGGCAAAACATTTAGGGGAATACCACACCAAGGATGTCAGGTCTAACAGCAATCATAGAATGGGAAATTTTCTATCAAGACCTGTCACTTGCTAACATTTAGGTCATTAGGCTTCTCAGAAGAAATGAAGATTCTGTTGTGTGTAGATTTAGATTCCGTAAATTGGTTTCCCCGATTTATGCCCTTATATAGGTACAATTCATATTGCCCTTATTTAGGCATAGAAAATCGAGCCCTTATTTAGGCATTGTCCATGCTAACCAAATACAGGCATGGTCTCCTACATCCGTCAATCCACGTCACAACTAGTTCTTGGAAAACCAGACTCTTAAGCCTTTAGGAATTTCCCTTGCTTGGATATTGATTTCTCCAAGAACTCATTTTTTATGCATGAACATCTATTCCCTAGGGGTTCATTTATGACGTTCCGATGCCTGACTTTTACGTCAATACAGGCATTCCTAAACACCTTCAAGGTATAAATATACCTGCTCTTGCCCTGGCAAACCACAGTTCCGGTACAGTCCACTTCAACTGCCCTACTTGCGGTTCGCCACAACAAGTTCGGAAGGAGATCGAGTTCCTGCCTGATGCACTGACCAGACGCTGTCATCCTCCTCGCAGAGAATCCAGCTCCAGTGTTTCTGACTCCCCTTGTGGGGTGTTAGATATCGAGTCCCGGAAAGAGATTCCAACCTCACACATTCTAAGGTATGGAGCAGACTAGAACTTAGAGAAACTTTTGGCAACTCTTGGCAAAACTAAAACTATAGCTAGCTATACTCGGTAAAACAGCACCTACTTCTTACCTCGAACTACACTTAGGTTAGGTACACTGGGGTAGAACTATTTAGAAGCATCAGATGAGTATTCACATTTGAGCTTGTGTTATTTATGTATGTATTTTTATGAATATATGTCATAGCTACAAACCATGCTATTGCAGTATTATATTATCTTACTGCTAACCCTGTACGTATTGTACTTCGCATCCTGTCTTACGATTGTAGCAGTTCATATCTCTTGTATGAAAAATAAGACTGTTCAATAAACGCCTTTTTTATTGAAACGCCCGTCTCTCTATTTCTGTGCAACTCTGTAGAAACGAAGCATGCACGATTGACTGAGTGAAACTGTTATTTATTGTTTCCACAGTTCTGAGATTGTTCCGACTTTAAGGGAAACAAAGTTGTCATGTTTATGCGGTTGTCAGAAACTAATCCCTTCTTGTATATTCGAGAAGTTTCTAGTGACCTCTGAGTTAGCTGGCACACACAAGTAATTAAGTTTAATGTACTCGATAGAAACACACTGACCTCAGTCCTATGTCAAAAACTATAGTGTATATTATTCCAATGCGCAGAGCCTATCAGGGATATAGGAACTACACCACATGGCGCCCAACGGTTTGGTAAGGCACTAATTTAATGCTAGATACTGAAGTAACTCAGACGTGCTTTTCTCAGAGACCCCTACTCATAATACTCCAAAAGACGTCTGGAGTGGGTAGGGATAATATCCGCCATAGCTGTTTAGGACAAAAATCCTATGTATTAGCTGTTTGGTTTGTTCAACGTTGAAGGATACAGTGTTCCAAAATATTGTGCACCTTATCTTTGTTCCCTTGAAACTTGCTCTGAAACTTTCATTGAACAATGACCGAAAATGGCACAAACGCCGATACTGGTGGAGCTGTACCAGATGAAGTCGTAGCAGCTTTTGATTATACAGGTTTTGATGAAACCGATGAAAATGCGAAAATCATCGCTTTAAATTTAAGGAGAGCCATCACTCTAAAACTTATAAAACATGGCCTAACACCAAGAGGTGGTAGAGCAGTTTTTGTGATAGAGGCACATGAATCTCATCAGACAGAGGTATTCTATTCATGGATAGTATTTCCAGAATCAAATCCAGTAACTAAAACGTTTCACTTCTACAAAGAAGATGAACCGCCTGAGGAATATATTCCTTTCGAGGATATTGAAATTCCACTCACATACCTGGAGCATGATCTCTGGTTTAAAGGTGCCCTAAAACATTACAATCACATTACCAGGCTCGATCCACTAGGTAGACCAGGAGCAACATGACCGATATTAGTCGGCTACACACCTCATCCTGACATTGAAGAAATGACAGACGTAGAATTACTTGCTCAACTCAAAGAGTTGATCAAAATTTATAGACAATTGGTTTAATATGTCATGAGGACTTTCACAGTCCAACCAACAATAGCAATTCCAAGACAAACCTCTCACCAGGGGAATGCGCTAAAAATCACTCCACAGACTTTACACGCAGTCATGGGTAAAATGCCCACAAAACGTGAACAAATTCCATTCTGGATAGCTAAAAAAATTACTCAAATCGAAGCAGTATTTCCTAATACTAGCCCTTATCAGAAACACAGAATTCTAACAATATGTTTACCAATGGGGATCACACCACATCTGGAAGACTGCAACACTTGGGGCACAGTCTTTGCTGCAATCTACACAAAACACATGGTGTTCCGTCTATGGCGGTAATACCTGATGTCCTGAAACAAATTCAAAACGAATACGGGGCAGAGCCTGCTCTGAATTTAGGTATGAAGTTACTGAAAAATTTCGACCAGGTCTCAACAATAATATTATCTAATATTAAAGGAGAAGCAACATCAGTGGCAATCCGCCAGAAATTAAGGGAATTTGATGTAACAGAACAACCACAAGAACTAGCCAGAATAATTGAAAAATCCTATGAAGAATTAGGCCGAGACAGTTTGGGAGGAAAACCAGTTAAACCACAACTGTCTGAAAGTCCTGATAAGGTCTGTACTAAAAACAATCCTACCTCTTCTAAAAAGAAGTGGGAAAATAACAAACAACATTCAAAAGAGAAAGATTCTCAATCCCGAGGTAGGTCTCCTCAAAAGGAGCCCTCTGAAAGGAGGTATAACCTCAGGAATAGGGATAATTTGAGAAAACCTGACAGGTATCAAGATACTGATGCACGTTCCTCTCATACCTTTCAGATATCATCACAGACATCCGAAAGAAGAGGACAGTCAGAGAACAAAGAAGAACGCGTGAAGTCCATAGACGATCAACACGTTCAGAAAAACAAACCTAAACCTCAATTCTCCAAAAAGAAGGTAGCAGGTCTGAAGATCAGACATGCCGAGGATTCTGAGAACACAACTCCAGAACGGAGAATGGGCTCAGGCAATGTTGGACAGCGCAGCAGAAGTTACAGTAGCTCGCCAGAACCTGAAGGGGCTTCTGGAGACAGTGGACCTGAATGAAGACATTCGAGTTGAAACTGCAGACACCAGGGTTAGTTCTCCGCATAGGTTATATGAAATAACACTCCAGATGGAGGGAGCCATACCAAGAAAAGTGAAAGCACTCTTTTGGGAGCGACTTTCAAAGGGTTATGATATACTTCTAGCAGAACAAGACTGGCACCAGAATTTGTCAGAGAGTGCCCACATGGCAAAGACATCATCATGCCAGCCTTCTCTAACCATGTTCCAGTACATTTAAAATATACTATGCCAGGAAATGGGCAATAGCCCAGGCCCCAGCATTATATAAAAATCATGTAGGATGGGATGAGGACTCACCTCACCACAAAATCCAGTTAAAAAATCAACCAACTGCACAAAGGCAGTACCCGGTTAAGCAAGAAGCTGAAAAACAGGTCAGGGAGATTTTAGATCAACTTGAATACCAGGGGGTGATTGAAACATGCACCTCATCAATGAACAATCCTTTGTTTCCTGTTTCCAAACCAGACAATACATATCGTCTAGTTTTGGATTACAGACACCTAAACTCTTGTTGTAAAACATTTGCAGTGCAAAATGCACAGAGTACAGCATTAATGAATAACATTGTGCGTAAAAAGTACAAAACCACATTAGACATTTCAAATGGTTTCTTATGTCAAAATATTGCCCCTGATAGTAGATATTTGACCGCTTTCTCAATAATGGGGACACAGCATCAATTTTGACGACTCCCACAGGGGTTCAAAAACAGCCCAAGGTTATTCTCAGCAACAGTAACAGAGCTACTGCAAATTTATGATGAACGCAGAAATTCTGCGTGCACTTCAAACAAACATGTTAGCAACAAAACACTTGCAAACATGCGAAAATGTGCGCAACTTAGTGATCCGAATCATTCCGGGTCAATGCGGATTCACCTACTTAACTTTTAACGAAGGTGAAAAAGTACCAATTGCATACAAATCACACTTGTATACACAAGCAGACATCGAATTCACTTCTACAGAAAAGATTCTGACAGCAGTTCAAACCTCTGTAGCAAAAGAAAGAGCCCTAGCACACGGGAAACGCATTATGGTTGTGACTCCTGTACCAGCCTTAGAGGCAGTTACTAAAGATAGCATTCCGAATGCAAAAGCTTTACATCCAAGATGGATACAATGGGTTAATTCTCTTGCTGCAACTGATGTTGAATATGTTTTCGATCTTTACTTGAAAACACAAGCATTCCTGCAATACGAACATGAATGCCCTCTGCCAACTGAAATTCTCCCTCTTGCTCAGTACGAATTTATAATTTATGCTGATGGATCTGCACAACCAGCTACGGCGAGTAAACAAGATTACAGTGGTGCAGCATGCGCGATTGTTAAAGGTCGTATGCACGATGGCAAATTCAGACCAATGGTCACAAAAACGCCATATCTAGGAGATTGTACAGCTCAGCGAGCTGAACAACAAGCATTTAAAATGGCACTTGAAAATACGGATCACGAATTCGCCACACTCATAGTGTGCGATTCTTTTTACTGTGTTCAATCTTACAATGAATATTTACAGAATTGGCTTCAAAATGGTTTCAAAGATGCAAAAGGTGGCACAATCAAGCATAAAACGCTTTGGGAACAAGTAGTTCAGTTGCGAAACGGACTACAAAACGTGATGGCATTCACATTGAAGGGAATTCATTGGCTGATGAAGCCACGAAAGGGGCTGTGCAAACGGCTTCTGTAGCTACAATCACTCGTTCAAAAACAAAAATAGACGGTGAAATAATGCTGGCTGTCAATGCTTCAAGCAAAGGCAGTGGTGCAGCGTTACCTAAAAAGTTTCCACTCAAATACTAATATATAATTGATGCGAACAATATTCCGTTTGCTCGAATCCCTAGAGTGGGGGATAGGGTGATACCAAACATGGAACATAGATTAGGACTAATCCTAGCAGCACATGAAGGGATCGCCTCTGCCCATGCAGGTGTTTCCGCCACAGTATCGTTATTAAAACAGAGATACTGGTGGCCAGGCATTAGGAAACAGACCAGGAATTATGTTTTCGAATGTGAAACATCCTGCGCAGACGCCCCTGTTAATTTCAGATAAACCATTAGCATGTCTTTACCTGGACCACTGCGGTCCCTTACAAAGGGATGGTAACTATAAATATATCATGGTCGCAGTGGATTCGTGTTCTAGGTTCCTATGGATGTGGCCTCAGCGCCCGGCTGACACTCAAACTGTTATAAAAGATTTGCCAGTCTTTATCGGCACATACGCAATAGGCACACTACATTCTGACCAGGGTCCTGCATTTAGCTCTCGAGTTTACAAAGAAGCCATGGCCAGTTTGGGCGTAGCATTGCGGTATTCTTCTCCATTCCATCCTGAGAGAAATTCTGCAGTGGAAAGAAAAAAATGGGACTTAAAGCAGTCTATAACAGCTAGGGTATTAGGTTTGGGTGATGGGTGGGTCAAACACCTTTATGGGGTCCAGTGCGCACTTGACAACTTGCCAAGAAGTTCTCTAGGGGGTGTCACTCCATGTGAAGTTCTATTTGGAACTAGAATGGTGGTACCGGATCTTGATATGCAAGGCACAGTGAAGGAAAATAAGAAATTTGATATCAAAGATCGTTTGGCTGTTTTACAGGAATTAAATGAACTAAGAACGAAACAAAGCAACGTGCTCCTGAAGCCAAACATCACTTGGGAAAAACCAGCTGTCCCAGCAAGGCCTGTCTGGATCCCAAAGCTTGGTGATCTAGTCAGAGAAAAGATCGTGGACAAGAAGGAATTTGCTCCTTCTTACAGAAAACCAGTCCCTGTCCTAGCAATCCACAGATCAAGAACAGTAATTTTGCCGCCCCTCGCTGGTAAAAAGGAGAAAAGATTTGTGTCCATCGACCTGATCAAACCACACTATGTGGCCGATACTAAGCAGTAGGCCAAGTGGACTCCGCCAATGTAGCAGACGCACTCCTCTAGCTACAATCCAAGAGGTTCAAACTGAAAGACTCATCACCTTTGACGATTCTGCAGTGAGAAATAAAGGACTAAGCAACAAAGCAATGGAACTCGTCACTCTTGAAACTCAAATAACAGTTCGTCCGGATACACCTGTCTACAACAAAATAACAAGTGATCAACTGGTTCCAGCGATTTCAACTAATCCTGATGCAATTCCAATCATTGACAGAACTGCCTCTGGCTATTTCATGAACTTTGATACATTTTCAGAGGATCCCAGTGAATCTGAAACGACGCCAGCACAAAGAACTTTGAAAGAACAAGAAACAGACTTTTTTCATCTCCTGAAACATACTTATCTGGTTTCACCATGAATTGAACTATGGATTGTTTTGGGAATATTCTTCTTTCTACTATGGTTAGCTCTGGTAATAACTCTGGGTATGCTGATAAGTGAAAGATATATTCAAATGGAGTAGGACACAACAAGTAAAAGAGTGAACTTACTTCTCCAGCCACACAAATCATCCCATTGTGAAGCAAGAGACTTGTCAGCAGTGAACATCACAGCCGTTCCTATACCAGATGGTATAGTTTGGGACAGAACTGAATATGACATTTTTGACCCGTCGGAGCTTTGAGGATTCCACATTTATATATGATTTCATTAAGTGACTTTATTACCTCTAGTACCTTTTCTGATGATTGGGACTTCGAGACTGTTAATAACATGATGTCTGATCTAGAGATGTCTACAGTATTCACAAATCATGAATATTTAGAGGGTTCATCAGACTATGAACAAATGTATTGTTATAACCACTATAGTCATCATTTCTTGCATAAATCTGCAACACCTAGAAATGTATTTATGTATAACCAATGGGAACATTGTCCTACACCTACAAAGGGTAGTTCGAAAACTTTTGCAATGAAATTTCCATATTTTTCAGGCTACAATTTGTCTAATCCAGAAACGTTTTACTTTAAAAATGTGAACAAGACAGGAACGAAAAATATGTTAACCAATACGAAACAGATTTATTCTGCAGCCTTTATTGCCCAACTGTCTAGACAGGGTTTTGACTTTTGGAAAGACAGCATTGAGACAAAATCTGTCTGTGGTACAAAAGATTGGCAAGTACAGGGGGTAGAAGCTTTGTTTAGAGGCTGTATAATCCCTTAGCAAATTATGTTTTTGAATGACACTGTCCAACAAACATCTTGCCTTGGATTAGCCATGATCAAAGACATTAACACAAAGACCATACCAATACCTGCAAGTAATAGCACTACACGGGGAAAGGTCGACGTACATAATATTTTGCATCACAACAGACCAGATCCAGAATGGAAAAAATGGTTGCTCTGGCCCTCAGACACAAATAACTGTCAAGATCGATTCCTGAACAAAACACAGGGTTTCACTATCAATAGGCCAGGCCCACGCTATGTTCAAAGACAGCATCCAGTGGTAGTAACAACATACAGTGTAGGGAAACTTTGCCTTGTTTGGCTCCATAAAGCTATGCTGAAGAATGTAAAACAACACTTAACTATACTTCAAGAAGACGCAGACCTTAGGGAATTCTTGCTAGGACCAAGAAAACCGCGTCAAAAACGTTTCATATATGCCGGTATCTACGCTGCTTATAATGAAGCATGGAAGGTTACCCAAGCAGAGACTGCAGAACGAATACGAGAAATTGATCATATTAATTTAGAGAAATCTCCCTCTGTAGTAGACAATGGGTTAATGACTCTGTCGTCCAGAATATATTCATTGGACAGCATTGCATCTTCTGTCATAGACATCATGGAACAAGACTTGGTCATGTTGCAACATGGTCAGTCTCAGATTCGTTCTATCATGCTATTGGGCTGGACGCTACAAAACTTCCATGCAGGCGATGTACCTTGACTTTTAATCAACACTATGTCACTGTTTTCAGAATTCAATCTCACTGATAAACAGATCAGACTGGCACAAAGGGGAGCAGACTACACTGTGCTGAGCATTGAAAAACTGGAAAAATTACCATTCACAGTGGCAGAAAAACCAGCTAGTGAATGGCTCAAACATGGTAAAATCACTCTGCCTGTTACAACTTTCCATTTTCAGTATTGCATAAAAAATATACCAGTAGGCAGATATGAAAGGTTGGGTAAAGGATACATCAAGACATCCTGGGATTTACCTTATACACATAGATGTTGGAGTGGGGAACGTGAAGTGTTTCTTAGCGGTGAAAACTGTGAACACGCACTAAGCGGTTCTCTCCTTTGTTAGAGTATTAACTTACACGAGGCCTGTGATGGTTCCACTACAAACTTATCCTGTCACCTGCAAGGTTCACCGGCTGCAGTGATTAATCCAATTTTTGGCCAACTTTCTAATGGGAATTGCATTATGTTGAATGATCACAGCTGCTGTGGCATGTTGCCAGGTATTCCATATCTAGTTACGGTTACATCCAGGGTCGCTTGCTGTATGCAAGTCTTGTTTCCACAAATAGACACAGTCAGGGAGTCACCTTTATGGCCTTCACTGAACATCTCTTATATACGAATTGATACTCTAAGCAGGATGAAAGCCATTCGTTTACAGAAAACAGTGCCACTGACCTCGGCCAGAGAAACCTATGATCTCCAAGTCGCAAGGACTTCTGCCGAGATACATACCCTTTTGTATACAAACTGCCCTGTACATTTCTCAGAAATGTCAGGCCGTACCTTAAACATGTCTGATACGAGCGGTATTATACATGTATTTAAGAACGTATGTACAGGACTGTTAGCACCTTTTCAAGCAGTCCTCGGCATATTTCCAAACTTCGTGCACTCTGTGTTTGGCGGACTGCCGCTCCTTTTAGCACTTGTTGCAGGGATCCTATTTTTGCTCCTACTGCTACGATATGGCAAGCCAAATCACCGTTGACACCCAATTCACCATGGAGAGAGCTCTATTTGAGATGAAGTGTTGTGAGTGCATCGTCCACATTTTGGGTTTACCTCGTCTACGAGAATTAAACACCACATGGTTTCTGTCATTCAAACCAATCTTGCAAGATTGCATCGTACCTGTTCTACGCTGCCTGTTCTGCGGTGAAGAATGCATGCTAGACATCTGTCTAACACTCCCATCAGTCATGCCTACGGATATCGATACTCTGCTGGACACGGTAACGGCCCATGCTCTGTGTTGTCTCCAGCGGCTACCAATCCCGATGACGGCATTCATTGAGATCTCACAGACAGAGGTACAAGAAGAAACATCAGGCACGCAGGTAACATCCGATTCGAACATCGCTGATACAACCAATGCAGAAGGCGATAGTTCACATCTATGTGCAGTTAATCTTCTAAACAAGGTATTCCAACTTTCACCTACAACGGTAGACGACTTTTTGTCAACAGGATTAGAAGATTTCATGTTTTCTCCAGGCTCACACACTGACTTTTGATTCAGGCACACAGTTTTCCGATGAGACTCTGAATTTGGCCTTCATTCTTTTCAGACAAGGGACTAACTTTGGAACTTTTTCCTATGATTAATTTTTATTTTCCATATTTGTATTTTTTTTCATTTTTTGGCACAGTAATCTGCTTATAGTAGAACTGTTCATAGAGAACAGAATTCTTTGAAAATCTTCCAGGGACATTATGCCACCTTGTCACATCAACAATTGACTTGTGTTAAACCTGATAATGAAATGGTTTCAGCTTTTTTTTTCTGTACTAACGAGCCATTTCATCGTGTGTATATATTTCTGGTTCATTCTTTTTAGCATTTCCAATGCACACATTTGCTTAGAATGAAAAATTGCTTTTAATATGTACAGAACCTTATGCATAGCAATGGTTTTGTAATGCATTTTTAGGACATATGCTTTTAGATATGTTTTAGCATGTTTTAGCTAATAATGCGATACTCTCTTTTAGATATGTTTAGTATGTTTGGGATTTAGTAATGTCGTTCATACGAAACTGGAGTGGGTGTTCTGTGTAGATTTAGATTCCGTATATAGGTTTCCCCGATTTATGCCCTTATATAGGTGCAATTCATATTGCCCTTATTTAGGCATAGAAAATCCAGCCCTTATTTAGGCATTGTCCATGCTAACCAAATACAGGCATGGTCTCCTACATCTGTCAATCCACGTCACAATGAGTTCTTCGAAAACCAGACTCTTAAGCCTTTAGGAATTTCCCTTGCTTGGTTATTGATTTCTCCAATAACTATTTTATTATGTATGAACATCTATTCCTTAGGGGTTCATTCATGACATTCCGATGCCCGGCTTTTACGTCAATACAGGCATTCCTAAACACCTTCAAGGTATAAATATACCTGCACTTGCTCTGACAAACCACGTTTCTGGTACAGTCCAGTTCGACTGCCCTAGTTGCGGTTCCCCATGACAAGTTTGAAAGGAGATCGAGTTCCTGCCTGATGCACTGACCAGACGCTGTCATCCTCCTCGTAGAGAATCCAGCTCCAGTGTTTCTGACTCCCCTTGCGGGGTGTTAGATATCGAGTCCCGGAAAGAGATTCCAACCTCACACATTCTAAGGTATGGCGCAGACTAGAACTTAGAGAAACTTTTGGCAACTCTTGAGCGTAGAGTGCGTTGAGTGATGTATGGCTTCGTTCTGACATTGAGGTATTCTGGTCCAGTATTATTAGTTGTTTTATAAATGATGGTAAGAACCTTAAAATAATCCCTTTATGGATGTGCAGCTAATGGAGGGTTTTTAGTGCTGTTTCAGAGGAGGAATCTCTAGGCAAATTGAGTACCAGCCTCGCTGCAGCGTTCTGGACCACCTGTAGTCTCTGTAGGACTTTTTAAGATGTATTAAGCTGTCTAAAATGGAGGTCTCGACATAGATGTGCATGTGTATAGTTCTTATGGTAATCATTTGTATTTTTCAGGTGATGTGTCTACTACTGTAGGATCACCTCTAGTTTCTCATGGTGCTCTTGTACAGTTGGGGCTGTGCTGTTTTCAAAAGTTCCAAAACTAAAGTGTTTGGTTTTCCAATGAGACAGTAGAAAAGGGATACATCAGGAGGAGAGATATGTGGTAGTCAATTAGTTTTTGTCCTCATTTCACCATCAGCATTCATTTCAGTGTCATGATGGTTACCAGTCAGATCTCAAAGATGCTATTAACTGATGTTAAACGTAAAAACAGCTTTGAGTAAGCTGTCGAGTAGTACCTCATTCAGACAAAATCATTGGGCACATTGCCATGTTTTGAAATCTTTTCAAATCTTATCCATGCTTCTGGGATAACATGCCATATCGAGCTGGCTCTTGTAGATAGCAGCTCTAATCCAATCAGCAGATAAGGGGTGAGGGGGTCAACAGCAAGCCATTTCTTACAGATCTCACATCTGGCTAGCAGAGTTAAAATAAAAGTTAATCTATGATGGGCTTTAGCAAATGATGTAAAAATTTATGGATCTACTCCCATTAAAATTAAAGCATGGCTTACCTTAATTTCTTGTTTTGTAACCACACTCAAGATCTTACTTACACCTTTCCAGTATGTCTTCAAGCTCGGGCATTCAACAAACATGTGTCAGTCATCTGCCTCTGGCAGGTTACATTTGTTACATCTCAAGTGATTCATCTAAAACGTAGCCAATCTCTTGGAAGTCCAGTATAATCTGTGGATAGTAAAAATATTTCTTTTCTTCAAGGGGGCAGCTTTAACTGTGGAATAAAGTAGCTTTAAAAATACATTGAGATTTCTTCCTTCGCCAATTCCAGCAAGTCATCTTTACAGACTTGATATCGATCAGTCAGATGTTTCTCCTTTGCCTTGATGAACTCCCAGTACCAGTTGGTGACCTCTTTCCGTAATCTGGCCTTATTCAGTAGTATGTTATCATATCCCCATAGTCTTCATCGCTCCATTCCTGAGTCACACACCATGAGTTTCACTGGAGATATTTAACTCTTGACAGACTCCCTGCCATTGCTCCCAATATTTCATCCCTTCCCCAAGTGCCTCCCTTCCCCAAGTCCCCCTAGCTATCAAACCCTGCCTCCCTAAACGGGTAGCTAAGCTTGACTACTAGACTGGCCGGGGTTCCTGGAGAGTCCCATATTGATGCTGATGGAATATGATAGAGCTCCCTCATGTTGAACCATAGTTGGAATGCAGCAAGCAGGACCTTGAACCTCACTTGTTTGAGGAATTTGGGTTTTTCAAACTTATATAGGTATTTCTCCTTGCCTAAAGACTCCAGCATAGCCAAGTAAACTTGGCCGATGTATGACTCATCTAGTTCAACGACCAGCATCCTACACTTCTTAAATTGGAAAGCTTGGCAGTATGTCTGAAAACGTGGGAGAGCGAGCCCCCCATCTCCAATCCCTCCTGAGCTTCTTCCAAGGCAGCCTCACCCTTGATGCCTATTTAAAGTCACTAACTCTCCCCTGAATCTTCCTAATTTGATCCCTGGGAAACAGCAAGTGAATGGTGTTAAAAAGGAATGTAAACTTAGGGAGGATCATTATCTTAACCAGCTTGGTTCTTCCATGGAAAGTTATGGAAGATTCTCCTGCCTCCTTGCTGAATCTCTATATCCCCACAGACTTTGCTCGGGTTAGTGCTAGGGCGGGAGTCCATGCTATGCGTTACCATAATACCCATATATTTTATCAGGTCCTTGTCCCTCTGAGTCCCCATACTACCCACTGTGTTTGCCCAGGAAAAAGTCTCTGTCTTCCCTTTATTAATCAGGTAACCCAAAAGTTCTCAAAAGTTTCAGCATGGGCTTCTACTTTGAGGATCGAATGTTCAGAAGTAGCCGTATACAAAATGATGTCATCTGTATAAAGTGCAATCTTGGTGTCTAAACCTGGGGAAGCAAATGGTAGAATGGAGCAATCTTGATGGATTTTCTGGACAATGGGCTCAATGTGTAGGTCAAACAGTAGTGGGGATAAAAGGCATGCATCTCTGCCTGGTCCACCTTGTAATTGATGAGGGCCTTGTTAAATGCCCATTGATTAATATGCTGGCTACTGGTGACCTATACAAGCATTTCAATACATTAAAGCCTACTACAAAGGCCAAAAGATTTTAATACCTCACATAGGTACACTCAACTCACCCTATTAAAGGTTGTAGCCGTATCCAAAGTGGCTATCATCAAAGGACTCTTGGTTGTTACTGCTAGATCACTTGCATCGATCCGTAAGTGTCAACTCATTAAACTGCCTACCCAGAAAAAAAGCCTTTTTGATCTGGGTGAATCACAGAACTCATGACCATAGCAAGTATCTTTGGTATGATGCCTTCAAACATCTTATAATCGCAATTGAGCAGGGTGATGGATCTTATAAGAATCCAGATAAGATGTTTTTTTGGGGGGTTTACAACCATTACAATAGTGGCTTGATACCACAATGACACAATCACCCCACCCTCAACATAAATATGGTTAAAGGTTACTTTCCAGAAAGGGGAGAGGTCAGACTTCAATCTTTTGTTCAGCTCTCCTGTGGTGCTATCTGGACCGGCTGCCTTTCCATTTTAGAGTCAACGCAACTACCCTATTATCCCCCCGTAGTTTCCCTCACCAAATCAAGAGCTCTTAGTGTTCCAATTTTGGGGATTTTTAGGTCAGTCAACCACCTTTGGATGTTTGAGGGGGTCAAGTTCTATAACCTCAGTATAGAGAGTGGCTAAATGGCTTAAGATGACCTCCTGTATCTCTTTTGGTGCATAACCATCTCCCCCCTTCTAGGATTGTTTATCCAGGCAATATAGATCCTAGTTTGTTCTTGCTTTGTTTTCCAGGAAGGCTTTGCCACAATCATTTCCCCAAATTCAAAAGGTTGTAGCTTACTAGTCCGCCACCTTTCCTTTCCTGCATTCTTTTATGAAGCCAAAGCCTATTTAAAAAATGCAGGAATTCCAAGTCGGATCTTAACCACAGGATTTCCACATGGGCCTCTGATGTAGCCATCTGGATCTCCTGTTCTTTCGCAGCTATATCACTCAAGAGCTTCACTGCTTCGGTCCACCATTTTTTATATTCCGATCATAGATTAGATTTTAGATAATCCCTCTAATAAAGGCTTTATATGCGTCACATACTATACTACAATATACCAATGTTCAACTTAGAATATTCTTCAACTTCATAGCTAAATTGGGTAACATTTTTCTCCTCCTGCAACAAAATGTTATCAAAATTCCACCCAGTTCTCCCTGTGGCTATCAGTAGCTTCAAACACAGACTGATGGCAGAGTGGTCGGATATTATTGGCGGGTACGGCACAAGCTTTTAAGCTTCCGGTTGTATATTTATCAATCAAGAAATAATCCACACATGAGTGGTGCCATATGTCAACAAGCCCTAAATTATGCGTCATATTTCCCAGCTGCTTACTTGATTTCAGGGTTGATGTGTAACAACATTTGGAGGTTCTATCAAGCTCCTTATCCATGATACTATTAAAGTCACCCCCCCCCACCACCACCACCATGGGGCCTGAAATAACAAACAAAATGACTCTAATAGGGCCAGCTATGAGGGGTTATCACAGTTTGGACCATTATAGGCTATACAGGTCTACTTTAGGGATGCCCACTCCAAAGTATCCACCAACCACCATCCTGAGGTATATGTTTTATAATAGAAGATCCTGATCCCTGTTCCGCTTAATATTCAATGTAACTCCTCTTTTGCCATCTAATTGGCATGTGCAAATGAATTCCTGGACCCATCCACACTTCCTTAAATAGGCCCTACATTCGACCTGCTGAATGTGAGTCTACTGTAGAATGCTGATTGAGCCTTTACTTCCTGCCTCTAGCCCTTGTCTCTTCCTAGATCTCAACCCTTTTATGTTCCAAGACAAATTTTCAATTTTCTTACTCATCATATCTCTAGCCAAAAAAGCCTCCCTCTCTGCTCTTCTGAAAAGGGAGCCATGGAATCCTAATGATATTCAGAAGGCCAGTGCAACAAAACTACGGTCTCCCTATGCCTGCTCCACTTGTCTTTTGCGCTGACGCGTGTCCTGAGGATTTTTATTTTTTCCCTTATGCTTCCATCCCTCCTGTTCCCACCCTGGTGGAATCCTCCCTATCTCTACAGGCATCCTTTTCACCTTACTAGGATATCCAGGGCACGATTAAGAAATAGAAAAAACTTATGAAGGTGTTTAAAAAAAAAGTGTGACCTCTACTGTGCTCAAAGCTAAGCTAAACTAGCTTATTTCTTTTTACTAATCAGTTCAACTACTTTTTTGTCACTTCTCAAATTATACATTTCATTTCTCCACATTACCTTTAACAGGACAGGGAAATTAAGCTGTGCCTTCACTCCTAGTTTCATGTACTCATCAATTCTGCTCCCTAGCTCCTACTGTCTTTAAGTAGTGTCTTCCCCAACATCCAAGCAAATTAGGTCTGGAAAATTTTCATACGTGAGTGGACCACCCTTTAAATCTCTATTAACTGACTGTTCGTATTCTTCAAGAACTCTGTAGTGCATTTTCTGAAAGGCACCCTTTCCATATTTTCCTCCAACAACTTGGTTCTTTCTGCCAAATCATCAAGTTTAGCATCCAATGCCTGGCACGCCCCTTGAATATCCTTCTGATCCTGGTCCAAGGTCTCATATCTCAGCATTATATTCTTCTTCAGACTCAGCATGTTGCTCCTTAGTTCTAAATTATCTGCTATATATGTAGCTGACGAACTTTGAGAGTTACCCGGGTCACAGCTATCGCCTGGTATTGACACCTGACTTGGCTCCCTGCTCTGAGATATCCCCCCCCAGCCATGTCCACAGCCGGGGAGAGGTCATGTCCTCGGGTGAATATAGGTCTCAGAGGGATTCAAATTTATTTCTTAGTGGAATGGGGGAGCTGTAAGTATTGAAGCCTCCCCTATCCTCACAGACTTCTTGGGTCTTCCCTTTCCTTATCTTTTTGCAGTTCCTCCCTATTTGTGTCCTAAATCTTGAAGAAGGAGTTCAGTGATGGCAACAGTCTCCTGTTTCTCTTCCCTGTTTCTCTTTTCAGTAATGGTACTCTTTTTGATTTTCCTCACAGACTATGCCCCCCTTAATGAGATAATTTCCACTTCCACCCTACCCCGGGCCCCTTCCCCTATTGTCTAACCCACAAGTGTTGATCATAAAGAAAACCTGCAATGAACCAGGGCCTTAGTGCCTATACTGCAGCTTCTCCTACTTATTGAGGTGACTTCGCTAGTAGATCCATGTGCTGTGCCCTTTAACCCAGGTTTAAAAGAAGAGACAATCATTCTGGAGAGTAGGCTGGTGGTGTAAATAGATACCTGGGTTGGAGGTATCCTCTCTTCCTCCGTCATCCAGTCTGAAAAGGGCGACTGTGTGGCCCTCCTGTCCTGGAAACCACCTCTACCCAATCCTCCTTTTAGTGATGAGTGGACTGGTCATAGCTGCCAAGTTTTCAGATTGCTTATTTGTGACATTTTCATAATTTCAGTGTAATTATAAGTGACTTTCAATGGCTATGAGTGACACTTTCTTGCAAGCAAAAATCAAGCAATGAAGTCAAGGGAAACATAGAAAATTACAACCATTTGAGTAACTAGAAACTCTAAGATCTTAAAACCACTGCAAAACACCAGAAATCAAAGGGCACTAACCGACATGTCACACAAAGAGTCTGTCCAGGCTGTCCACATGAGACCCGACTGTAACCAAACTGAAATAGGATGTGAGAGAGGCCTCAGCATGTAGATCTCAGCTGCCTCAGCCTGCTAATAAATCATGACAATTACCAGTCACACAAGCTGACAGACTGACTCGGTCTGCAGCAGAGCATCAACGGTGTGGACTCCTGGCAACTCTGTCTGACATGGGACCCAGCCGAGACCTGCTGACTTGAGTCTCCCAAACAGGATGTGAGAGGCCCCAAACATGGATTCTCAGCTGCCTATGTCAGCAATTCAATACTGACCATCTGAGTCAGCTTAGTGACATGTGGACTCGAGCTGCCACAGAGGACAGCACTGAGCAGCGATTCAGGGCAAGCCTCAGAGTGAGGCTGAAAACTGTTAAGAAGACAGACATGGCTGCACATGAAGAATAATCATGACTGTGCATGAGCTAAAAACACATTTTATTAGCATTAATGGAGAATAAGTAACTAGGATTGTAGTAAACCTCACTCCAGGCACTTACTTTGTATCATCTACCAGCGAGCAAGGCGACGAGGAGAAATTTGGTCAAATGTGCAATTTGGTAGCCACAACGAGTCGGACTGACTGACTCTCCAGCCCCGAGGCAACCAATGCTTTGATAGATTGTTTCTCTGTTCTGAGAGGGCTGGTAGTGTGCTCTGGGCTCCAGCTGCACCATGCGAGCTGTGCTGCCATTGCTGTCAGCAGCCAAATATTCTCATTTGTCATGATTTATTAGCAGGCTGAGGCAGCTGAGATCTACATGCTGAGGCCTCTCTCACGTCCTATTTCTCACTCTTCTCTTAAGAAGGCACACTCTTTTGTTGTTTTGACTAAATCTACTTTTGAGACATCTATAAATGAAGCTTTGTCTACAGTCAGACCGAAAGTAGAATACAGCAGCAGGTAAATCCAATATTCTGCATTGGTTTCTACTTGTGCAAAATGAGCAAAACATTTGGTGATTTACTTGCAGGTATTTTATTTAGCTTATATACAGTAGTCTTTGCAAGACCTCCCTATCCCTACTCTGTCTTCTTCTAGAAATGTTATCCCTACTCTTCTCCTGCCGCCTTGGACCTAGGGAAGTCTTCTTAATTATTTTTATGTCTTTGTCAGAGAATAATTGTCATGACCATTTATAACAATATCTTCTAATTTTTGCTTCAAACACAGTTTATCATTGGTTGCATTAGTTCTTTCAATTTTGAATTCACTAAATAGGGCTTGTCAAGTTCCTGCATGTAATACTGTTACACAAATTTTAAATGAATGCTATTTTCATCATCATCATTATCAATCAGCTTTATTTCGACAATGGATGTCATAAAAGCACAAATACATAAAGATTTTAAAATATAATAATAAAAGAATAAAATATCATTCATAGATGTGCAAAAAGAAGTGGGACATTAGCTCATCACAGTACAAGAAAGAAGAATGTTTATCATAAAAACGGCCTGTTGTATAGATACAAAAAAGTTTAAAAGATTAACATAACGAACACGGACCTATACTTAAGGATAAAGTACTGGTTTCACATTGTAAGGCAGGGTAGAGTCCTCATTAAAAGCATAATCGAACACGATGACTTTAATTGAGTTCTGGGATTAATTCCTTGCTATTTACTAAGGGAGACAACATTTTTGAACTTATGATCCACATCCATCTTAAGAACTTAGCGACAGGAATTGCATATTATGAGGAGGGATTTGTATACAGTATTCTTAGGGCAACGTTCTAATGTCTAGTACCTAAGTCCTTACTGATCTGTAAGAGCCATTTCTTACACAGACCTACATAGGCTGGACAGACAAATAGCACATGTGGATAGGTTTCAATGTGGTGTAAGCAATAAGGGCATTTATTATCACCAGATGCGGACCATTTAGAAGTAAATGATTTTAGTGGAAATGAGCCCACTCGAAATTGAAAACAAAGTTTCCGATCAAAGGGCTTCAAAATGTTATCCCAATAGGGCTCAAAGCTTGGGCAAGGTTTAAATTCTAAGAATCTCCCTGTCTCCCTGTCTCATATGTTCTAATGGTATTTTGGCCAACCATTCCCCAATAACATTCCTTCATTATTTCTTTAGAGGGGAACTGAATGCTGTGTGGTTTTTCCAATACGTTCAGCATTCCCATGTTGGTCAAAACACCGTTGATGTCACGTAACTAGCCGATTTGAAGTGAATGATTAGCCTCGATGACATCCATGAGGGCATTAGCATAGGTAGCCAGCTCGGGGTAGACCATATTCTATGCCAATATAATATAGGACATAGTCTAGCAATGTCTAATAGCTATTTCCTTCCTAAGTCAGTAAGCAAGGGTGTCATAGGAGTACTTTGTGGTAAACTAGTTATCATTCAGAGAAACCTATTTTCTTCACTGTGACAAGCTGAGTCATTTTCTCAAACCCCCATAGTTCCAACCAACAATTTTGTGTGGCAACTCATGGAGGTTCAAATAAGTCTGATCTCAGTTTGTTAGGTCCATTCAGGGGCAGAATACCTGCAACAAGGTACCCCTGCTGTCTTGGATCACCTTGGTGTCTCTTGATCTTCTTCTGTCTCGCTTATAATGCTAGATTCTGTTTCCTCAATGATGGTTTGTGGTATGCGTTCAACTGACAAACTAGATCTCAATTGCCTCCTACCATTTCACCATTCTGATCTCCATAGGGGTCTTTCTGTTCCCACACTTGTCCATTCATCTGGATCATTTGGTTGCTATAGTGATGAGTCACCAGTCCTTTTACTTTCAACCTTCAATTCTTCACATTCAGTGGGTATTTATACACCACTTTGCGTGATTTCAAGAACAGGTGAGTTATTTTACTGTACTTCACCCCCGGTCCTTCAGGATGTATGCACACAGGAAGTCTCAAACTTAGCTCAAAGAACACTACTTCGTCATATGAACACCTCACTATCTGGGTCTGCAAAGCATGCACCTAATTAGGTATCCTGGCACACTTCACAACAGTGCTGTTAATCAAGATCACTTTGCAGGGGCCTTTCCACCCGGCTCCAGGCAAGATTTTTGCACATGCTTTTTGATCAAAACCCAGTCACCAGTGTTAAGATCATGGCACTCCTCCTGGAGTGGACTGGCAGTAGCAGCTCCAACCTGGTGAGAAACAGAACACACCACATCTGCTAATCCTTTGCAGTACCCAAGTATCATGTCATCTGTGTTTCGCATGCACAGCATGCAGTGGCATAGCACGTCCCATGAGAATCTCGGGTGGAGAAAATAAAGTCCTCCTGTCAGGAGTGCTTTAAAGACTCATCAACACAATGGTAAAGAATCTGGCCATTTCAGTTAAGTAAATGCACAGACTTTGGTCAATTGATATTTCAGCATCCCATTTAACTATTTAACGATCCCTGATTCCACAGGACGATAGCTACAATGCGATTTGTGTTCCATTTTTTGACACAGCATTCTAAAGACCTCATTATTAAAATAGGTCCCTCAGTCTGACTTCATAAAAACCAGGAAACCAAACCGTGGACTGGGTTCACATAACAGCAGTTTGGCTACAGTAAAACTATAATTTCTCCACGTTGGGTAGGCTTCCACTTGTCCGGAGAAAATGCACACTATAACCAGGACATAACTCAGCCCGTTACAAACAGGAATTTTGAGAAAGTTCAGCTGCATCCATTAAAGGGTCCTCCTGATTGCGCTATTTGTTTATGTTACAGGTGTTCTCCTTTCTACATTCATCTGCTGGCTTGTCACTCACTTATGGCATAGCTCTTCAGCTAGAACTTTGAATCAGGGATTAAACCATTTATGCTTACACAACCTCACCATTGCGTCCCTCCCAATGTGGGATGACCATGGAAATGTTGTGTCATGGGAAACAGCTAGATATCTGGCAACACTGGTCTTTTTATTGGCTGAAACCCAAATGTCTATTGCATTTTTAAGACATTTCGCTCTGATCAATCTTTGCTGTTCTGCTTCTGAAATGTCTTCCTGCAATCTTTTGATTTCTTCTGACGTATCAACTACTGACCACAGCATTGAAAAGGTAGTGTCCTCGTCAGATTCTTTTGCATATTCTCCGTTAAATGTGCATGGCACGACTGTACAATACTGTGCCACTTCATCAGCATATCTATTTCCAACTGTGCCACAATCATTGACACTTCTGTGGGCTGCGCATTTAACTACGGCACTTAATTGTGGCAATTATAAAGCTTCCAACAGTTTCATCACATATTTATCATTTCTTAAAGGGAACTAAATGATCTCATGAATCCCTTCTATGACCAAAACTGCTGAAAGTCATGGACCACACCAAAGCCATACTGACTACCTGTAAATATAGTAACTCTCAATTGAGCTGAAAGATTGCATGCTCTTGTAAGGGAAAGCAATTCTGCCACTTGTACAGAGGTAACACCTCTAAGTCAGGAGGCCTCTACCACTTTCTGAACTTAGCAAACAGTGTAAGTCGCTCTCAAAATCCCATCATTGTCCCTTAAAACATGAGCCGGTGACAAAGATTACATAGTCAGGTTCAACAAGAGCTTCACCTTTAATGTTATTGGTTGTGGTGCATAAATGCATAACATCAAAGGCAGTCATGTTCAATCTCATTTCCATCCATTTCATTTTCAGGCAACTGTAACAATGTAGCTGGATTGAGTGTTTGACCCTGTTAGACCTGGCATCCTTGGGGTGGTTTCCCCAGACATTTTGCCTTCTGAGCTCCTGTTGTGGTGACTTCATCTTTGCTGGCGCTAGAATTCTGGCCAATTTACCATTGCTAACCAGTGCTAAAGTGCATATTCTCTGTATTCAAAACATGGTAACATTGGCTTATCCACAATTGGCATATTTAATTTCCTCATACGTCCCTAGTAAAGTGCACTATATGTGCCCAGGGTCTGTAAAATGAATGGTGCTAGTGGGCTTGCAGCATTGATTGTGTCACCTACTTCAAAAGACCTTTAAACATGGCTCAGGCCTGCCACTGCAGAGTGTGTGTGGGCAGATTAAACCTGGCAGTTCACCTACTTGTCAGACCCAAGCCTTTCCTTTTATTACATATGTCACCCTTAAGGTAAGCCCTAGGCAGCCCTATGGGCAGGGTGCAGTTTATTTAAAAAGTAGGACAAGCACTTTTGAATGTTACATGTCATGGTATTGAAAAACTGCAAAATTAGATTTCCACTACTGCAAGGCCAATCTCTCCCATGGGTTAACATTGGGGTTGCCTTAAAACTTATTTTAAGTGTAATTTCCAATTGGGAAAAAATTAAGATTTGGTGTTTGGTGTCTCTAGACTCACAATATAAAATCACAACTTATGGTGAAGTCAGATGGTGTTGGCCTGCTGCCTGCTGATTTCTGTGCTGTAGAAGTGACTGCTACTTTGTTACCTGCTCTGCTGTGTTGTCCTGCTACTTCTTGCCTGGGAGTGAAAAGGCCTGGACCTGCACTCTACATTCTTGAACCCAAGGGCTTGCTGGCTTGACCTTGTTACTCAGGTCTCAGGGCCATCAAATAATTCCTTCAACCCTGCTTCAGCTGCTAACTCTACCATCTGTAAGTCCTCCCTTGCCTGAGGTGACCCTCCAGTCCTGAGCCTGCAGCTGTTTTCCACCAAAATCGGCGCCTCGTCACTTCTGCGCCGATTTGAACCGAAGCAGTGCCCTTGCCGATCCAAGGACATCTCTGCACAGCTCGATGAGGACACAGGACCTAACTGTGAGGCTCGACGATGACACAGCACCAATCCGAACATGCCCCTGTGAGGCTCAACTTCAGCGTATCGACCCAACTGCGTGAATCAGAACCGACGCATCGTGTCTTCAACGCCGATGCTGGCGCCATCCAAAGGTACTTTTTAAACGGGCCTTGCATGGAGCCTGTAGCTGGCCTGCCCTTCATAGCGTCCAGACAGGAACTTTAGATTTACCCCAGTCTAGTGCAACCTCAAGTTACCTTTTAGTTCTATTTAGCAGGTTAGTCCCACTGAAGATTAACCTTCTGCAGTTTTGTGCTAAGAGTCCCATTCACACAGGAAAATTAGCCAGGAACAAAGAGAGTGTCGCTGGTGATGATTGGCGTGGTGCAAAGAGCAGGCCGGGCATCGTGGATTGGCAGGCTGGAGACTCGCAGTGACAATCCAAGCTGGCGGATGATGCTTGCTGTATGAAGAGACAAACCTGGGATGGCTTGCGATGATTCTCTGTGTGAGCCGTGCATTTCCAGAGAGAACGGGCACATTAGCGTTCACGAAGAGCCCAAAGGCTTGACAGTAAGAGCTTGAGAACCATACCCAAGGCCCAGAGACCTGTGAGGCACCTCTTGGGGGTCAGGAACTCATTGAAGATGGCCCCAGGAGCTGTGGGGAGCCTGGTATGTCCCTGAGGCTCAGATAAGGAGGCCAGTCGACTGGCCCTTTGAGTTCCTCTGGGATCCTGGATTCAAGATGGGTTCCAGGTCCAGTTCTTCTTCCTCAGGCAAGAGGGCAGCAGGCAGCAAGTTAGCACAGCAAGACAGTAAATCCTTCAGAGTGGCAGTCCAGCAGAGTGACAGTACTTTCAGCAGCCCAGCAGTCCTTCTCCCTGGCAGAGCATCAACATGTGCATCGGTGTATTGACATGTTACTATCAGAGTTTCAGTACTTATACCCAATTGTGCCTTTGAAGTGAGGGAGACTTCAAAGACATGCCTTTGAAGTGCACAGAGGTCCTTCCGTCCTGCCCTGCCTCCAGACTCACTACAGTGGGGTATGCAGCCATTTTTGTAGGGAAAGGACTCCCCCTATTCAGTTGTAAATGAGGCTGGGTCCAGCTCCTCACTCCCATCCTGCCAGGATGGCCTATCAAGCCACACCTAAGCTCCCTTTGTGTGTGGCTGTATAGGGAGAGTACACAAAGCCCAACTGTCACCCACCTCAGACATGTGATCAGAGTCAGACAGCCAGCACCAAATAGCTAAAATAAGAAAATGCAAACTTTCTAAAAGTGGATTTTTCAGAATTGCAATCTAAAGTCCAACTTTAGCATGAATTTGGATTTTAAATTGTGAGTCCAGAGACACCAAACATATAGGGCCCGATTCACAGAACTAACTTAAGACAAAATCCTAAACTTACTACCATTTTGGTATTCACAGAAGGCACTTACTCATTTTGGTATTCACAGAAGGCACTTACTCATTTCGGTATTCACAGAAGTTAGGAGTCCTAACTTTAGGACTCCTAAATGCCTTCTGTGAATACCGAAAGTCTTAAAATTAGGATTTTTCTCAGTTTAGTAGTAGTATAGTTAGGATTCCTAACTTTAGGACTCCTAAATGCCTTCTGTGAATACCGAAAGTCTTAAAATTAGGATTTTTCTCAATTTAGTAGTCCTAAATTTAGGACTCCTAAGTTTAGGACTCCTAAATGCCTTCTGTGAATACCGAAAGCCTTAAAATTTGGATTTTTCTCAGTTTAGGAGTCCTAAGGTTAGGACTCCTAACTTTACAACTACTAAACTGAGAAAAATCCTAATTTTAAGGCTTTCGGTATTCACAGAAGGCATTTAGGAGTCCTAAACTTAGGAGTCCTAACTATACTACTACTAAACTGAGAAAAATCCTAATTTTAAGACTTTCGGTATTCACAGAAGGCATTTAGGAGTCCTAAAGTTAGGACTCCTAACTTCTGTGAATACCGAAATGAGTAAGTGCCTTCTGTGAATACCAAAATGAGTAAGTGCCTTCTGTGAATACCAAAATGGTAGTAAGTTTAGGATTTTGTCTTAAGTTAGTTCTGTGAATCGGGCCCGAAAAGTCTATCTCTTTACCACTTCTAAAATGTAATAAGTAATCCCAATGTTATCCTATGGGTGATATAGGCCTTGCCTTAGTGAAAAGAGAATTTGGGAATTTTTCACTAACAGGACATGTTAAACTTAAAAGTACAAGGCCTGCCTTTTAAATACATTGCACCCTACCCTTCAGGTAGTCAAGGGCCTAACGTACGGGTGACGTATATGTATAAATAGGGCAGGTTTGGGCTTGGCAAAAGGTTTATTTTGCCTGGTCAAAATAGAAGTTTAAACTGCACACACAGGCTCTGCAGTGGCAGGTCTGAGTCAAGCATAGAGGGCTACTTAAGTGGTTGGCACAATAAGTGCCCCAGGCCCACTAGTTGCAATTAATATACAGGCCCCAGTCACGTGTAGTTCGCCTTACTAGGGGATTAAAAGTGAATTAAAAATGCCAGTTGTAAATGAGCCAATATGACCATATTTTAGGCAGAGTGCACATGCACTTTAGCACTGGTTAGCAGTAGTAAAGTGCTCAGAGTCCTAAGGCCAGAAAAATCAAAGTCAGAAAAGTGGAGGAGGAAGGCAAAATGTTGGGCAGAAGACCATCCTAAGCATCCCATGCTTCTGAATTTACACAGTATCTCTCAAATTGGGAGGTAAATTATTTACCATTCTTACATGATACAATCCTACTATTGTTTACTTTCAATATTTTTTATATTCAACATCTTCATCATGAGTTTGAAATTCGACCCCACCTGGTGTGCAGTAAATGGTGCAATATAACTTGCACAAAAGATCTTGCTTGCTAACAGATTTACAGGACTTGAATAACACACCACAAACTGGTGATCTTCCTCAAATGAGTCTATTTCTACAGGCACTTTCTTTGAAACAGTATTAGTTATTAGTTTATTTGTGATACCTACAACTTGGATCTTCTTTACTGAGAGGGGTAGGTCTGAGACTACTGCTGTTCTAACAATGGAATGGGTAGCACCTTTGTCGATAAGAAATGACACTTGGTGGCCTATTACTCTCCTTCTTCAAATGGTCCACTTTGTTCTACCTCCAAGACTGAGCCAAGTAGGCAATCTTCCTTCCCCTTCAGGCACCGTCATTCGGAATTGTAAGAACCAAAGCTCCCATTCTCTAACATGGCAAACTTTTAAAAAGGGTTCTGATTTTGAAACAGATTTGAATTTGCTCTTGGTACTTGAGTCATGTAAAATCTGGGATACCCCATATTCTGTGGGGCCATCTGGGTTTGTGGGACCTGCATCATAGCAAATTATGATTGCGTTAACATCTGCATTCATTGAATTGGATCCTAAACTGGAACATTTTGCATTTACATTTGATTTACATCTTCAATTTGACCATCACAACTTACTTGATTCAGTTTTTGTCTACACTCCTCCTCCGCCTAAGCTTGTTGGAATAATGGAAAGGAGCTGATTTCTTCAGCGCTGCAATGTCTACTGCTGAATTTGGATCAACCGAAACATCTTAACCTCTATACTGTGGAACACCAACCATGTGCAATTTGACCTCCAACCTGAAAACCAACGCCTTGCATTCAACCAGTATTCCCTACATGGGACTGATTCTGAAATTCCTTTTGAGCCACCTCAGTAAGAGCCAACATACATTTCTCTTTGAGTCTCTCCTGCTTCATCTCTTGATCATCACAACAGTA
The DNA here is from genome assembly GCF_964204655.1 of Triturus cristatus. Classification (NCBI taxonomy): domain Eukaryota; kingdom Metazoa; phylum Chordata; class Amphibia; order Caudata; family Salamandridae; genus Triturus; species Triturus cristatus. The sequence continues at coordinate 305,520,910 of NC_140582.1, read as the reverse complement.
TTCTGCATACCTTAGAATCTCATATAAGGGTTTTGTCTGCCAACAAATAACATTCTGTTGTAGGCGCATGCTGATTTCTGGTCACAACCCAAGCACGAACTGTGACACAAAACTTCCCATATCTCCCTTTTTGGGATTTTCTTGTCCACTGTGCTGTTTAAACACCTGCAAAAGTTGTTCATAGTGAGCATGCACTGATTATTTAGCTTCCTGCATGGTTCTATTGATCTTTAACCAATCAATACCCCTTGCTGGAACTTTTCCTTTAAAAAAGCAATCACCTCGTCATACTTTGTCATCACTATAGGTGACGGTGCACAAGTACACACATCCCTTAGAGGTTCAGTGCATGGCCATTGTACAGCTATTTTACATTGAGCTCATAGATCACTCGGTACCACAATATCAAAGAAATTATTCAAGTCCATCCACAAATCCTTTGAAATGTTTATAAATCTGTCAACTTGTGTATAACACTGGGCAGGATTCTATCTTAGTTTTGGAAAGTTATTTGTGAATGTCACTACATCACCTCTACGCCATGGTACGTGAACATACCCTCCACCTGGTATCTCCCTCATAGGGAAAGGTAAAGATTCATCTGGGAGTACTGGTGGTGTTTTACCATTTGCATCTGTAGTATCTGATTGTTTCATTCCCTCTTTCTTTGCCCACTTGCTTTCCAACCTGTCAAAATAGCTCCATTTTCAAATGCACTTCACCAACTCCGCAATGTGCAATCTCTTTCCTGAGGGCAGCATAGTCACGATAGCTTCACCATCTAACTGTACACTGAGACTGTTGTGTAAAGGAACACCCTTAGTGAGGTCCACCTCATATTTTCCTGTGAATTCTGTTAAATAATCATGTGTGACACCTGCACTCCTTGTGATTTCTTTACTCACCTATGTTAATTAATTTTCCTGACATTGATTCAAATTTGGAATGTCCAGACATCCTCTAATGATGTCTTCCAATTCAACCTTCAATTTTTTTTCTGGACTTTCCTCAAACCATGAAGGAAAACTTCCATCATCAAATGTCCAGGTCTCTCTTTGTGCAATAGGTGTTGTAAAAATAAACCTTTTCTTAATGATGACATTTTGTGGTGGGGTCCAGGCAACAATCTGCGAGTTTTATGACGCCGGAATAAACCATGTTGCGACAACTCCTCCAACAGTACCTGGAGCAGCAGGATTCAGAGCAAAATGTAATGGTAAAGTTGCAACAGGAACTGCTAATGTGTGAGCTGATACAACCTGTGACGTTGGTGCAGGAACAGTCACAATAGAAGCAGTAAGACCTACAGCTATTACCATAGGGGCTATTTCAACACGTACAATTGCAATTGGAAGTACTGGAAGTGTTTTCTCAATCTGAGATATATTCATATCAATCGGGGCTGTAGCCGCTGCAGCAATAGTGGTTGAGCACCTATATACTTGCTATGGGAGCCAAATTTGGCAGTGGACATGAGGATAACAAAGCATCTAAAATGTCATCCCCGGAACTGTAATCAGGGTCAGTTTTTCTTGCAGCTTTCTCATCATCATCTCCCTTCATTCAAATCTTTTTAGTCTTTTCTGTTGCTATTGCTGGGTGCATTCTACCTCCCTCGACAACGCATTTCCTCCAACTCTGCAGCCCTAAAGAGTTGGAGGAAATGCCTCCAACTGAATAGTTTCACACTGCTCGCCTTGCTCTATTCTGATACCTTTGTTCTCTTTGGCATGAGATGCTCACTAACAAACATTTAAAGCTTCATACTGTGTAGGTCTAGGTGATGGCTTAATTTCACATAACCTTTCCCTGAAATGTTCAATAACTTTTAAATCAAAAGTACTATTTTGTGGAAATCTGAATAAATAAAAAATGCAACTGTAGAATAAAATTAAACATGCTACTGTACTATTAAATTATTTTTGAATTAAAACTTTAATTAAATGAAATATATTAGATTATATAAAATATTTTTAATTTGCATTATTAAATATTAAAATGGATTGACAGAATTAATTAAAATGAATGTCATTATTTTTAATCAAATAGGTTATTAAATAATATTACTACTATTATTTTTTAGCATTGATTTATATGTATATACATGTTTAACTATTTTAACTAATTTATTAGAATTTTTTAAAACCTATGGATTTTATTTTAAGTCCCCACTCCATTATTTTTCATTGCACAGTGGTTAGCCATGTGTACTGCTGGACTTACTACTGTTTTCTTTTCTTTTTTCTTAGTATTTCCTTACGTTTGGAGGGCCTGATTCAGAAAGGTAACTTACAGTTTTGAGTAATTTACACTCTGGAGTAAGTTTACTGCTCTTCGGTATTCACAAACTCAGAGCGTGAATTTAGTACAAGAGTGTAAGTAACATGTCCCCCTCCCCCCGCCTGATTAAAGCAATTGGCTTACTCTTTTTGTGTTGGTGACGCTCCTCCAAAACCCCTCCCTGATCCACCCTACAACACTCTTACTCCTCCCTAATCCAGTCTCCTTTTGTAGTAAATCTGCCCCTTTTTGCACCCATTCTCAACAGTCCGTCCCATGTTTTCTACTAAAATGTACACTTATGTGTGCGGTGACTGAGAAGTCGGGACGAAGAACTCCGTACACATAAATATAGGTAATGTGGAGGCGTAAACTCTGCACATAGTTTGTAAATAGCAATTTGTTGTACGTTTTGTAGTACTACAAAACGTACTACAAAGTGCAGTTTGGGAATCTGGCCCAGAATTTGTGAATACCTAAAAGTAGTAAACTCACTAGATAGTATAAACCTACTCAGAAGTGTGTGTTACCTTTGTGAATTAGACCCTTTGTTATCATGGCCTGAGTCTCATCTCCTTTTGTATGCCTTGATCAAAGGAGACCTAGATGGTACATACAGCAGTGAAGTGTCCGAGTATACTTTTCCTAGTTTTTGGTGCACATTGCATTGCTCTTTACCTACATTTATAATGTTTGTTGTCTGTGCCTTTTCAGAAGTTGATTCTTTAATTTGCATCACTTTTAAATGGTTGTTTACATGTCTGTCACAATTTGTGACTGTTACAATCCTTTGCTTAAAATTGATTTTTGCTGTTCTGCTCACTTTCCTCACATGGGTATGATACTCCGAGTTGGTAGAGTTCCTGTCACTCACTGTTCTAGCCCTGCAAAGAAATATGGCCATGGTATAACTGTGCCAGAAGAAGAGGACGATGACATTCGGAGGGGTTGGGCTACCTCTGAGCATTGTTGACACTGTTAATTTAAGTGTAAGCTCTTCCTTGGTGCTCAGAGGCTATGCTTGTCTTGGCGACGAGGTAATTAGAACGTTGGCATGTTATCGGTTCCTCTCTTTAAACTTCGAATTTCTAAAGTGTTGACATCTGCACACACACAAACCACCACAGATTTATAGATGTCTAAAACTTCTGAATGTACGTAATCATATGAATCCCTCAACTGACTTGCCTTGATTGCACCGTATTTCTTCCCCGTGCATTGATGAAGTTTCCTGTTTCAGTACTTTGTAAACTTTTTTCATGTGATTCATTTTTTTAAATGAGAACAGGTATAGAGAGCCCCCAGACCGAAACCTCTAATACAGCTAAACTGTAATCAACAGATTTTTTCTTTTTACTACCACGCAAAGGCAAATTTTTTGTAGAAAATTAACTGCAAAATTGACTTGACTTACAGAGCTACTATGTGAGATTCTCATTAGCCTTATTATCGTTTCGGAATCATAAATATGTAAATGACAAGCTTCACATGGGAGATCTAATTCTGTACTCTTATTTCTGATTAGCTAGATATACACTCTGGCTCTGTTGGATAATTGGTAACACTGCATACCAATAAGGCATTTCCCCTCTCCTCATCAGAAGGAATTGAAATTAAAGGAGGCAGAGCTGTTACATTCTTGACAGTTTTGTAACACAGACTTGTTAAAGTTTTAACCCAGCCATTAATCTAGCAAATGAATTATTAATTCCAACTTTTATGTCAGTTATTTATCAAAAAAAGAGATCTGAAGCTTCGGTATAAATGTTGTGGGAAATAGAATTCCTTGGTCTTCTTCTTTTGCTTTTAAATGTGTTTTTCTTGTCAAATTACTGCGCTCAGCACACTAGTCTGAACACAAATAAATAAGGTTAGTTTCCAACTGACTGAACATATCAAAATAATAATAATAATGTATGCAAATGTTTTTAACTTTGCTAAATGTTGTGAAGGAAGGTGTTACCCTTATGAAATACACACAGGTGACCATTATGATACTTTTGAACTAAGTTAGGAATATAACGTATAACTAACAGAGAATAAAGTATTAAAGTATTTGTTATTTAAGAAAAAAAGCAGCAATATTATAATAGAACAGTGTTTCTCTCAGTGCTTAAAAGGAGCCAGTGGTTGCCGGTGGGGGTCACCAACACTCATTTTTGGGGGCTGGCACTTATTTTTCCCCGTCAGACATTTTCCCAAGGAAAAACTCGCAAACGGGAAAGAATGAGGAAGAGAAAATGGGAAAACCATGATAAAGAGAGAAAACAGAGACGGGAAAGAGAGAGATAAATGGGCAGCAGTATCTGGCGGTGGATTAAAGAGTCCCGAGGTGGATTCAGGACTACGCAGCCTTGGTATTCTGCGAGCTGACATTTAATAGTGCAAGGCTTCTGAGCAGCACTTTGGGCACCAGCCAGGGCCAGACTGGCTATAGCGGGCACCAGGCATTTCCCCGGTGGGGTGGGGACTGGTTTTGTGACCGTGGGGGTCAGTTTTGTTACTGTGCTGCAATATCGTCCCCCTGTAACAAAAGCAGGAGCCATGCGTCTTGCTTGCGCCTCCCCCCCCCCCCCAATCCCAGGGTCGATCAGGCAGTAATCTGCCAGGGCTGGTTGCTGTTCCCAGTCCGGCCCTGGCACCAGCACTCATTCCTTTTCAAATTAGGCACTGGTCTCATTTCCATATGTATCAGGCATTCTTCCAAGTTCCCGTTTCCGTTGAGAAGCAAGGAAAGCTTTCAATTATTGGGCCTTCATCTAATGTATTTATTTAGCAAAAGTTTATATAGCGCAGACTAGTGCCGATGAGCTTCAAACCATTTTAGTATTTATTTTTTTATAAAGTTTTGTATAGTGCGAATATGACCCTGGAGAGTATCACAGTGCTTCACATTATAGAGTAGGTAGGATACAGTTGTAGAAAAAGAACATTCGTCACATATATGGGAATAGCATGGTAAAGCTGGAGTTCACGGTTGCACACCAATGTAGTGGTCAAACAGGGCATCAGAATAGAGGGCAGGTTATGTAGACAATAGAACCAATGTATTTTAGGGCAGGAACTTGTTCATTAGTATTGTTTTCACTTCCTTTTGAATGAATCAGTAGATGAGATTCGATGATGCCCGAGCAGACTTTGTAACTCGCTCTCTTTTGTGGAAAATCTGTGGTTTCAGAAGTAGTGAGCTTGCACTTTGTGAAGGTCTGCCTCCCCTGATAACTCTTTTTTGTCAGATGTATGGAGATCTTGAAATGTAGAGCTTTATGGGTCATGCAGGCAATCTTTAGCTGTATTCTTGCTTCGTACGGAGGCCAGTTTAGGGCTTTAGTTTTAGTATTCTTAACTAACAGTTGAGGAGAAATCTAATGCTAGCAACCGCTAGTCTCGCCAACTCGTTGAAATTTGTCTTAATCCTTGGACTAGGATGATATCGGAAACCAGAAACTCAGTAGTTTCAGAACCTGTCAAGGTGGTATTAACTGCCAAACTATCTAGAAGCAAGTGAAAGAAAGGAGGCCCACAATTTTTCCTTCTTAGCCGACCCCAACTGGCAGTCCAGTCTAGCTATGTACCTTGAGAAGCTTAACCAACCCACACAGGTAGGAGGAAGCGCAGAGACCAATTTTAAACAGATTTCCCTGTGTGCAATAGTTAATAGTATGAATAGTAGAGATGCCATTACTTTCCCAGATCTATCTTGTCAGCCTCCAGTACTCCAAACATAACCAAAGATAGGCTTACCTCAAGGTCGGAACCCAGGATTTTTTTCAATACTTCACCTACTTCTCGCCAGTGGATAGCTAGGTACTGTCAAAATAGGTGCACATAATCCACATTTTCCAGCTGACATTTCAGGCAGTATCTTCTTTTACTTCGTCCCATCTCAGCAATTTTCATGGGGGCCAGTAAACCCTGCACATAGTACACAAAATGGTTCCCTCTAAGTGGTGCAGAAATCACAGAAGACCATAGTGTAGCTGCAGATACTTGCCAAAGGTATTGGACATCGCAGCCTGTCATGTCCAGCTTCCAGATTTCTTCCAGAGAAGTCAAAAGGCCATCGTCTCCTTGTACCAGTGCCCAATACCACCTAGAGACCTCTTTTCTGTAATTCTAAGTATTTCATAATTCCTTCTTGATTTCTATCTCCGTCCCTATGTTTAATTGAGTTCAGGACCACCAACTAACCAAATGATAATATTTAAATCTAGATAGAGTAAAATTAGTACTTTGGGATAGAGCAGACCATGGTATTGGGACGCCTTGTTCGGCAAGTTGACTCCATCTTAGCAGATCCGCGTTTAACAGCCGTGACGCCAAGCTATCCTTCAGACAAAGGGGAGTTCCTAGCGATTTCCAAATTGGTGCCATGCAGCTATAATATGGGATCTCTAAAATTCTTCTGACTTGACTCCATACTCTGCATGCTGCAATTAGGGTCTTAAATTCGATTTTTTTTTAAAGAATTAAGAGTGGACAAATTTAAATAGGAAACCTTTACTTTTTCTCCTAAATTGCTTATTAGAGCTCAATATCTCATTGGTATGTCCTGGGAATCAATCAACAGTCTTCTGGCATTTTTCAAAAAGAAGGTCCAATAGTACAATTGAAAATCAGGGAGCGCAATTCCACCCTCTAGCTTTTTCTTTCTAAGTGTTTTCCAGGATATTCTCACACTCTTGCTTCTCCATATAAAACTGCTAGGTTGACAATGGAGTTGTTTGAACCAGGCTTGTTTGAAGAACAAAGGAAGAGTATTGAAAATAAAAGTAAATTTAGGGAGAATTGTCATTTTGACTAAATTAGCCCTTCCTAAAATGGAAATCGGACGGGAATCCCAATTATCTAGAAGTTTTTTAGTCTCCTGTGTAGATCTGTTGAAGTTGATATGCGCTATTTTTTCCAGATCCTTCCTCACTCTTATTCCTAGATATCTAATCTCTGTTTTATCCAGATGCTTAAGGTGAGGAGGGATAGGGTTGTTCTGTCACATAGTCTCAGTCTTGTCCTCATTGACTAGATACCCCAAAATTCTCCCAAAATTGACTGCTAATTCCATTATTACTGGTAGTGATGTCTCCAGATTACTTGTGTAGACTATTAAGTCATCTGCATATAGAGCCTCCTTTTTAGACCAATCCCAGTATTGAAATAGAGGGATTCTTTGCTCTGCTCTTATTTTACTTGCAAGAGGCTCTATATATAGATTAAACAATAGCGATGAAAGCGGACAGCCTTGCCGGGTTCCCCTATTTATCCAGTAACTAGTAGATAGAGAACCATTAATCAAAATCTTGGCTGTAGTATATATACTGGATAGCATGAAGGAAATTACCACCCAGACCATTTTGTTCTATCACTTCATAAAGATAGGGCCATCTAACTCTGTTGAATGCCTTAACGGCGTCTACCTTTATGACAGATACAGGGGAACCCACCACAGTAGCCACATCAAATGCACACACCAGGTCCTGAGTCAAATCCGAATGCTGCCTTCCCTTAATAAAACGCTTCTGGTTTATATCTATCATCTATCATCTCTCCTAACACCTTGTCCAATCTTTTGGCTAAAATCTGTGAGTACATTTTATAGTCTGCATTAAGCATAGAAATTGGCCTGGAGGATTCACATTTTTTCAGGTTTAAGTATTAAGGTGATCACTGCATCATTCCATGTGGGCAGAAGGGGTGCTTGCTGTAAATATATACTATTAAGTAAGCTAGCAAGGCAGGGGGTGATTTCCTCTTTCAAACTTTTATATACTTCATTAGGTAGGCAATCGGGTCCAGGTGCTTTCCCTTTTTTTAAATTATCACTGATGCTATCCATTTCTGCCTTGGTTAATAGCAATCTGTTGAATAATATCTAGACAGGGGAGTTTATCCTGATTTAAACATTCTTTTATTTATTTTTGTGTCATTTACACCTCATCAGTATATGAATCCTGAAAGAACCCCAAAAAAGTTTCCCCAATTGCTTGATCTTCCATGCACTTTCTTTTTGTTTTGCTATTTATTACTTCCTTTATCTAATTTCTAACAAAGTCTTGTCTCGCCTTCCACACTAGCATCTTTCCACATCCTTCCACTTATTCGTGGTTTGCCAACCTACTGACCTTCCATCTCTGTTTCACTAGCCCTTCCAAGTAATCTGATAAAATCTCCTTTGCTTCTCTCAGATTATTTTGTAGTTCCTCTTTTATAGAATCTTTCCTAGACTCACTATCTGCTAGTTTTCCCTGTATTTCTTCAATGGAGCATTCATATTCCCTTACTTTGTTCTTTCGCCCCCTGTTCTCGTACACTGCCATACTAACTAATTTCCCACGGAGAAAGGCTGTATAAGCATCCCAAACAATGTATGATGGGGCTGAGCATTGATTTTTTTTTTTTTTTAAACTGTATCATCTTTCAGTGTTTTTATTATTTCTGTATCTCCTAACAGGGTTCTTCTATCCAGGGCCCACCTTGTCTGAACTAAAGGAGCCTCAACTAACATCTCTAACTTAACCGCCGCATGATCAGATAAATATGCCGGTTGATGTGCCACACTAAGAACGCTGATATTCAATTTCTAATCAGTCAAAAAATAATCAATTCTGGAGGAGTGAGCCAATTTTTTATTCTGAAAAGTATACCCTCTCTCCTGTCCTGCTTTCCTTCTCCAAATATCCACCAGGGCTAACTTTTTTTATCAAGTAGTGAACGTAATCCCTCATTTTAGGAGAATCCACTGCTGTTCTAAGTGTAGATTTATCCAAGACTGGGTCCAGCAATGTATTAAAATCTCCACCCATAATGATGTGGTATTTTGTTTCAAGAGGCTGTTGGTATAGTTCCTTAAGTGTTGCTGGGTCATCACTATTTGGTCCATAATAAGCCACAAATGCATAGCCTTTGTTATGAATTTTAACATACTCATCTGCCCCTTGAGTCGGTTGCAAAGCCCTCCACCCTGGCTTGCGCAGATTTCTTGTACAAAACTTCCACCCCCTTCCCATTACAGGACTGATTTGTACAGACCAGGTGGGAAATCCTTCTGTTCCTCTTTAGCACTCCCTAGCAATCTTCCCGCCATAAGTGTGTCTCCTGTAATAGAATTACCTCACTATCGGAGAGTCTGAGAAATCCCAAAATCTTCATTCGTCTAGAATTTACCCTTAAGCCCTTGACATTCCAAGAGAATATTTGTATGCTACCAACCATTCTTTCTCATTCTCTCTAATGTGATGGTCTTCGGACCTCCCTCTCCATGCTAGTAATCTTTTCCTTTGTATCAATGTGAACCATATTTTTAAGCTGTTTTCACAGAATGCTCCCCACTCTGTGCTCAATAACCCAAAAACGCATGAAAATTTCTTTGTCCCATCCCTCTCTCCCACCCTAGGGAACCCTCCCTGTATCCAAACTGGGTATTTCAACATACCCTATTAGATCTTCGTACCTCCAACCTATGGAGTACGTTTTAAAATTATTATGAGTCTTTGTGAGACTTAATCTGAGCAGTTAGATTTTCTACCTCCGGTACCTCTCTTAAATTAAACATCTTGTTATTCCATATTATTCTGAGGGTAAATGGAAATTTTAACTGCGCTGTTGCCCCTAGAGCCTTCAAGTCCAGAATGTGCCTTCCTAATTCCCATTGACGGGTTTGAGTAACTTCAGAGATGACTAATCTTATTGTGAAGGACCAATCCTGTTTTTTAAAATGGTGGCTGTAAGAATTTGTTCTTTAATTGTATAAGTACGGAAATTTATCAAATTTTCCTAGGCTTTCCTTTTTCCAGACATCTTCTAAAAGGATAACGGTGCACACTCTGGATGTCATTTTCCAGGTCTAGCGCTGCTACTGCTGGAAAAAAATCCTTAAGTAGATCCACTACAAAGCCTTTTAAATTTCCACCCTTAATGCCTCCAGGAATACTCAGGATCCTTAAATTATTTCTTCTAGAATTGTTTTCCAGAACTTCAAGTTTTTCTCTCAACTCCTTTTCTCCTGCCTTCAATGCTACTATCTCCTTCTGATTGGACTAAACTTCCTCTTGCAAAGACCCCAGGGAGGCTTCCATAATAAGAAGTGTCTCTGTGAGATCGACCAACTTCTCCCCTAAGCCCTCACATTCTTCTTGAATTTTTGTTTGATTCTGCTCTGACATAGTGGATTTTCCTTTGATGTCATTTGATAGGGAGAGGAGAATCTAAGTAATGTCCATATTTAAAGTTTCTTTCTCCCTTCCTATCAAACTTGTGCCCTTAAAGCTCTGGTTCCTCCCTGTCTTCTCCCCTACATTTTCAAAGTTCGTTGGAGCGCATCCTACTCCTATCTTAGGGGCTGCTGCTGGTCTGTCCACGGAGGGGTTCTTGAGAAGCTCATCGTTCGCAAGGGGCGAAAAGCAGCTGTTAGTATGTAGGACCTGTGGTTCCATTTCAGGAGGCAATTTTGGGGGCTCCATTGTGTAGGTACCGGTCTGAGTGGACTGAGGCCCTTCAGTATTCTTGATCTTAAAATATGACCTCAGTGACCTCTGCAACGATGCTAAAACATCCTGTGATTCTGGGCATATCACCTAATCTCCCCGTGTCCTTCTGTAACGAAACTGGTGCTCATGTAAAGCGATCTGATACCCGATTTCTCGGGTTCTAGTTTGCGCTATATGAAACTCTAAAAAAAATAGAAAGTGAGGGGATGATTTTGATTCTTTCTCCCAAGCCGCTGGTAGCAGGTACCATAGGTTTGATCCTCCTTTTGGATTCCTTGCTAGTAACTACTTGTGCTGGTTGTTGAAACTTGGCCCCTTCCAGGCTGACCCATGGAGAGATAGTTATGCTGCAAGGGTTCTGGTTAACATTGCTGTACTGTAGCTCCCCCCCAAACTTAGTGTACCTTAAGGTGTATCTATTTTTACCTGTTCTCTGAGTGGAGGAAGCGGTGCAAGAGTCATCAGGACACCCTTCTATAGCAGCTCTCGTCTCCTCTTTCTTAAATGTGCCAGCTGCCAGATTGAATAGCTTGTTAGAGGAGGAAGACTTTGTATTCTTGGAGGAACGAGGTTTTAAACCTTTTTTGGGGGGTCATAGATGTAGGAGGCAGCTCTATTATGGTACAGCCAAAATATTTGGTATCAAACAATGTGCTTCATCAGCCCAAACACAAATGGCATTTCGAGGATGATGTGGCATTCACAGAGGGGGCTACCACAGAGGTTGCCCACCTGGTGGACCCAGCCTTTCCTGTGCTCTGGCTGCCAGCCCTCAGCTTCTGCCACCAACATAGAAATCTGTCCCCCTGCCAGGAGGTGTGAACTCTCCCAGGATTCATAAACAATGATCTGAATGGGAAGGTCACTCCTCTCTCCCTGACAGGATAGCTAGTGAAGTGGAACATCAAGGCGGTGAGCTTCAAAGCCTTTCAACACCTATTATATGCAACCAGTCTGCCTCCCAAAGGGGAAAACAGCCTCCTCCCTTAACCCAGGCACATTTGCAGCTAGGCAGGCAGGAAAATTAGATATTCAGGAGTTGTAAACCCCCTGAAGTCTAGCCACACCTCTAGGGTGGGCTACCTAGTCTGTAAAGCTGAGGAAGACTTCTATCCTCTTCAAAAGTAGTAGAATAGAGGCTTCTGGTAGAAAAGGCGACACACACCCCAAGATGTGGTCACCTCAGGGGGCGAATTCGACGCTTTGGCTAGTAGCCCATTGGCCACTTGCACCCCCAGCCCTAAGACCCCTAAACCTAGTATTTAAGGGCTATACCTGATACCAGAACCTCAGTTCTGATCTGACTGGCAACAAAGGCCAAAGAGGAGACCTGTCTGCGAGAACAGGATCTATAAAAAGCAAGGGAATGATACTCTGCACCTGTGGTAATCTTCCTGGAACTGCATGACTGCGATCGTCCTGGGCCAAAGGTCAGTTCGCTCAGGCAAAGGGATCCCTTAGCAAGGCAAAGGCAACTTCAGACACCCCTGGGCTAGTGGCACTAGCCCCCTACACACCACAGGTAAAACCAACTTACTGAAGCCAAATAATCGCAGGCCATCAGGTCCTCCGATGGATCGTCCAAAGGTAGATGGTCCAGTGTACAGAAGGAAACATACTCCTGACCTACAGCAAGTTTCATGCAGCTCTTGTTTTTCCCCGTACATCCAGACATTGAAATAAATTCCTGCCGAGCTTACCGCTGCCAACGCTTCTTGGTCACCAGTCCGGCAATCACCCCCTTTACTCGATGCTGCACCTTGAGGGAACTCTGCAAAACCTTCATCTGAAGTTAGCAGTAGCTTCGTTGTTGATTTTTGCACCCGGTTCCCTACCAGCTATGTTTAAGCAGTAAAACCAGCCCCCAGAGGCTTATGCTTTAGCACCAAAACACCAAGGACAACTCTGCACCCAGGCTTCTTGGGCCAGATAAAATTGAACTGACTGCCGTGGTTTCGTCCTAGGACCCACATCGCCTTTACCCTCCTTGGTTTCCACTCAACTCGACCTGCAAGTGACCGATTGTCACTAATGCTTTTTATCATTGATTGCAATGATAACGTTTTGCAGTACTATTGTGCACTGATTTAATATTGCTTCTAAAATCCAAAACTCCAGATACTTATCCAATTTACTTCATTTCGGGATCTCAATTTATATATAAATCTGCTTAATTTTTATAAATTGGTGTCAGATTTCTTTTGAGTCGTGTCAATTACTCATTGTCCATGTTCATACTGGAGCAGCATAATTTTGGCTCCACCCTTTCATGTTTGACCAGGCCATACATATCTATATAATTTTATACATTGCCTCATGAACTCATGTGATGTAATATTATTAATGTGATATGGTGCACTCACAGTACAGAAAGTTAATTTACTGTGTAATTTCAACATATATATATATATATGTATATATATATATATATATATATATATATATATATATATATATATATATATATATATATATATATTAATAAACAAAGTGCCCAAAAGCATTTGGAAAGGCACTCGACATCACCTTCGCCTTCCGGCCTAATTATGCAGCTTGGTCTCATACCCCAGCCATTACTGTTTGCATAACTAATGTTTTCATTAAAGTAACCTTAAATTGCAATTCCTATATATATCTGCATTTGAGTTGTTTGAATAATGTTGCTAACTCATATATAATCATGTATTCATTTGAATACTACTCTGCATCTATATTTTACTATATACATAGCTGTGATCATGCTTTTAAACATGTATTTAGATGTTTACCACATTGAGTTGACCAAAGGTCCTAAGCATTTGTATTACTTGATGTTTAACCTTCAACGAGAAAGTTTGCTCTGCATGCAATGTTATTCTCTCCTCTGCAGGTGCAGGTGCAGTTGTGTGATCTTATGAATACAAAAAGCACATTGTGCAACAGAAATACTGAGGCTCGAAAAGAGTATCTTTCTGGAAGGATGAGAAGCCTTAACGAACAAAAGCAGGACTACTGTTTGTACAGAATCGGGAGATAAGAGGAATCTAAGGACGTTCTAATGTGCTGACAAAGGAACGGAGCTTCAAGTGTAGTTGCGAAGTGTTACTGATGAAAATAATGAGACACGTGATGGGGGTTCTTGAAGGTTCTTTTGGGGGGTTTAATTGGAGATTACACTTTAGCAAGATTCAGATTCCCTTAGACTTTGAGAAGTACATACCTCTTTGCGACATCTTTCCTGTGTGGCTTCATGCTATACAATATTCCTTTCCTTTAGAGAACTTCTACAGAGATTCTGCTATGCTGACACCTTTCTCTTTTAATGGATCTATTTCGGGTTTCCTCATCCAGTATTATTTAGAGTAGATTTAGATTAGGAGATTTAGATTTTCCTCATGCATAACAGGCAAGAAAACCACACATTATATACAGATCATCAAATCCTATTTTTAGTAATCTGTATCGCAATTACTGAATTTCTCGTATGTTTTATATTGCTACGGCTAAAATTCATTTGTCGTTTTGGTCTGCCTGTAGAAATCCTGTATTTTTACAATCTGCTCCTGGGACTTGTGTATATCAGTCTGGCTTTGAATTTGTAATAAATCAATACTTAATCCCATCTTCAGACTCTAGAGTTTTTCTTTGCGGCCAAATGAGTTACACTGTAATTGTTCATTTGTAGTTGGCCCTAGCTCCTTTTATTCCTCAGGCATCTAGAAAGTTCCATTGCAGAGAGCAAGGAGGGAGGGACCTGAAATACTATGCGTTAGCAGTTCCCTGAAATGCTAAACCATGTTCTTGTAGTAAAGCCTGACTGCTCTTTGCCACTCAACCAGGACTGAGCTAAGTATTTATTATTGTGAATCCAAGGACCATCTTTGGGGAATTGTGAGAGTTTTGTATGGTAAAGCCTAACCAGCATCACAAAATAATTCTCCACCTTTCTACATGATGGCTATGAGACATGTCAGAAGGTGTCTATTCCATTGCTCGTTGGACATTGTAGGGTCCCTGCTCTTTGCATTTGTCAGGCTATCTCAATGTGGGGAAAGTCCCAAAGCATATGTGGATGTTAATCTCACCACTTACAATTCAAACTCATTTAAGCTCAGACATGTCAGTTGTGGTGGTTGAAGTGTCACAGTCAGTGGAAAGGTTATTCTATAGTCCTAGTGGAGGACTGCAGCAGTTTTAAGCAGCTTTGTGGAAGTTTAGGTGAAGGGATGGAATGGAAAGCTGTGAACCCTCAATGACAAAGAGGAGACATTACACCTTTCTATTCCTATCCGACTAATCATATCATGGTGACTTTCTGGTGGACTTATTGCCCTTGTAGCCTTCTCCTCTTCCAACAATCCAGTGCCTACAATCTGCTTTGGGAATGTGTGTATGTACTGTACTCTCTCTACGCAGTGGAATGTCCTCACCATCTGCTGCACCCATTCTCCTCAAGTCAAATAATCAGAGTTGATCTGTGCTTTGCAAGTAGAGATGCTAGCTGCTTATAAGCAGTTATGTACTGGCATGGTTGGGTTTCACCTGAACTACCTGTAAGTCTGTGGGCCTGAATTCACCTAGGTAATGTGGGTCTCGAATCAAAAGCATGATTCACTCATACTGGAGAAGAAATGTGAAACGTCCGGGGGTACACAGGTGGACCAGAAGACAAGAGGCCACAAGAGAGAAGCTCACCTCTAAGTTATGCAATGATTCACACCATGCATGCACATGCTCACTGACTGGGATTGCATATGCACTGTAACGGACATGAGCAGTGCATATAGCACAAATATTTCAGGAGATGCTTCCCTTCCTACAACTCACTCTACAGTCAAGGAGAGCTCCAGAGATCACGAATGGCTTTTCTCCATCCACAACAATTGTGCCTTTGCTTGCCCACTTGTTCTGTTTTTGTGCTGTTTTTAGAATAAGAACCTGGCAGTGGAATCAGAAACATGCTATTCTTCCAAATCTAAAAAAAATTGAAGCGTTTATCAGCAGTATCTTTTAGGAAAGTAAATAGTGCACTTTCCTAGTCAGAACTAAGGGGCATATTTACAAGGGGATTGTGCCACCGTAACGTCACTTTTTTGACGTTCTGGTGGCACAATGCCCTGCACCTTATTTACAAAGTGGCGTTAAGCCACTTTTTCTGGCTTAACGCAGCTTGGCAAATATGGTATCCTTTCATGCAGGTATCTATGTGAAATGGGCATGCAATGGGTGTTGCTATGGGCATTCCATGCTTTTTAACACTGCCCCAGATTTACAAGGATCTATAAATCTGATGCAGTGCCAAAAACAAATGCCATGCAATTCCAGGCATTAGAATGGCGCAACGAGGTAAAATACTTTTATTTCTCCTCGTTTTTGCTTTTTCAATGTTGGCTCTAAGCAGCTATTTTTAGTGCTAGCTCTATAGAAAACATGGGGGTGCTCCGTATTGCTGTAAATACGGCGCATCCCTTCATTTTGGAAATAGCTGAGCATCGCGATACAAAATTTACTGCAGCTCGGCGCTCCATCATCTCCTCGCAAATATGAGGTTCCCTCTACCAATGTTTGAGCATGTGGACCGTTTATGCATTTCAGCCAGACTTTCCCCTTTATTTTTATGCTTGTTTATATTTAACATGCCCAAGCTTCCACGTTTTACGGGTTTTTGCTTGCCCAGGCTGTAGTAAGTGATGGTACCCTCCTACATTTTTTTCCTATACTTCCTTTCCACCCGCTGCATCTTTTTCCTGCTCTGCAATAGACGTACTTATTTCCAAATTTCAAGATAATCAAAATTTGGTGTAGTAATGCCACTCACGGTATTTGGAATGCCACTAGAATGTTTTAGGTCCCAGACACATGATTACATGCTGCTTCTGGGTCCTGTGATATTGGAAATTACTGGTTATACCACACTCGATAATACCTCCAGTATTAGCTTAATGGATAATGTGCGCTTCAACATGAAACTGTAAACTGTAATTAACACAGGAATTAGATCATATTTAAGTGTCATAAATTGCAAGTGAATGTAGCAATATCTACTAGCATAATTGCCTACGTAAACACTAAAGGCCAAATTTATCAAAGAGTTAAATCGCCCTTGCGCCACGCAACGGGGTGCAAGAGCGATGCAACTCTTAAGTTAGATTTATCAAGCCACACAAGGACACCTTGCCGGGCCCCGCATGGCTTGATAAATTTAGAGTAACGTTGTGCAAATCACTGCATTACGATACTCTTCCCCAGGGAGGCATTCTATGGGTGGAGCATGGGTGTTCTCGCTCATCTACCCATGGATTTAGGTGCATTCCCACATTTATCATTACCATTACTGGTAGACCTTAGAATGCATCAAAATGCTTCACATTCTGCAGCACACATAGAAAAAGGAGAATGCCTCAGAGGATTGTTTTTTACCTTTCCTGCACAAAAACAATCCTGCTTACAATGCATGCACCCTTGAACCATGGTGCAAGGGTGCCTACATTGATGCTAGGCAGCACATTGTGCGCCAGCACTAGGAAATGACAGGAATGCGCCATATAATGTTAAATAGGCACATTTCAGCCCTTTCCCTATTATGCAGCGCAGCAATCAGCAGGGATTGAAATGTCCCTGTAATTCTGACTGGGGTAAATTGTGACAACAGTCTCTCAAGGGGAGGGCAGCCTGGATGGACACCAGCCCATACTGCAAGATGCATAATTGCTACATATGATTATGGTGGTTATTACGGAATCTGTGTGTGAGACATTGCCCTTGTGTAAGGTGCAGCTGGATTGATGCAGCTAGATACTAGGCCATGTGCATAATGTGATCTTTCTGTGAGTCATGGGTTCACAGTACCATTTCACTGATAGATAACTCTCCTTGCAAGTGGCACTGCACAGGATGAGGGAGATATGCCGTCAACCACCCAAGCACCACCTAGTACATGAGGTGCCAGGAACAGGCCACTCCTACCATTGGCTGAAACAAACATCATTGCACCTTTCATCCAGGCTGCCTCTTTGGTCAGACCATATGCTACTACCAGGCCCACAGTCACTTGAGATTCCACAGCGAATGCAGCATCAGATCTTCCACCAAAGTTACACCTGTCACCCAGCAACCACTGTCCCTGTGGACACAACATTTGCCACATCCACCAAAGGCATCACCACAGTTACTGCTGCCTCTGTGGCCCCATTGTTAACCCCAGCAGATGCACCCTTCATACAGGCCAGTCAGCCCAAATGAGACTCGAACATGGGTGAAGTGGAAGAGGAGAAAAGGCATGTCTCCCTCCAGGACACTGAGGCTGACATTGACACATGTCTCATTCCACTAGATAGAGGTTCTTATTGTGACTCCTGTGTTAGCTGCATCAAGCGCCACATACATAATGCATGGTCCAAAAAGGAATCTATATATATCGGTATTTGTTCCTAATAGTGACTGTGGAGTTTTTCTAAGTAAACCTAGACCTGAGTAAAATATATTCTCATTTCCCTCTATGCACCAACACCTTTATTGTATCATAGTGCATTGCATATTTGTGCACAATGGGCTTACATGTCCTTCCAGATGCAAACTTTACAATAAAATAAGGGCATAGATTATTTTATTGCTTTTCACTCCTTGCACTTTCACAATTTAGAGAAAACAAATAAATGCCAGTGTTATCTCCTTCAAATGAATCGGTATTTCATGGATATTTTACAAATATATTATTTACAAGAGAACTCCATCCACTTCACGCAGTGAGTAGGAAATCCTCCTGGGCTAGTTGACTAAATAGGCAGCAAAATAAGATGACCACCTTGATAGTAAATGTCCCATATGGGTGATCACTTTGCCTTCTTCAGGACCTCAAGGTGATCCGTGTTACTAAACACACTGGGTGAACTCATTCCTTACCTAGAATGACTGCTGAAACTGCCTGTGAAAAGCAGAGTAGAAAAGCATGGACATTCATACAATTTGGAACCCATCTACCATGTTGGATGCCCAACAGGTATGGCATAGGAGTTTAAGCCATCCCAACTAAAATAATTTTGGGATTTGAAAATGCCACAATAGTACTGCAAAAGGAGGGAGCAGGCCAATGCCATTGTAGAAACTTTGGAGAAATAGGAACCCCTGAGTGGGCAGCAATTAGAAAAGAAAGCTGCTCTCACTAGCACCAGTTCCTCTTCATACTAAACACTTGCCCAACAGTGCAATGGATGTCATCTGTGCTATTAGCACACAGGCACATTGGGGTTGTCCAACTCCAGTTGTTGAGTTGCCTGCCTTAATATTAGTGTGCCAATGTCGAAGAATCATGGGTAGGGGAAATTAAGGATTCCAAAAGTAAAGAAGAAATCAGGGAGGTGGTAGGAATTCATTGTGAAGCTGGCAGCCTGCCTACTCAAAGCCTAGTGAAACAGTGACACACGCCAACGTGTTGTACTGGGAGCTAGCCAAGGCACAACTAATATGAAGATTTCCTGATTGGGTGGCCTCCTCTTGAGTTTTGGGAAATGTGTGGGGGACAGGATCTATAGAAGTTCAAGTATGGAATTCCAGTTCAATCAGAACACAGTTTTGAACAGATCTGAATAAAAGAGGGACTTTGTCGTCTTTTGCTGATATTAAGCTGCATTCAGATATTTGGCAACCCTGCACTGATTTTGCACAAGTCCAATGCAGGTCTATGGAAATAAGTTTCAACTTAGTCTGTGGCCATCACCGACTAAAGAGGTCCAAGCTCTATAAAATGTAAAAAAGAATCTATCATATTAAATCTTCCAGAACATCTGATGACCTTAAAGGTGCATCACAACATATCCGAGCTTGCTTTTGTTTTTCAGGACTCTTCCCTGAATAATCTGGTTCAGCTTGTCCAGCACTGTAGGAACTTTGTTAGTTTAGATTTGAGACTACTGCCACTGGAAAGGATTAAGCACCAAGAATCCTTCTATGGCACAGAGTCTGAGTTGGATTTCGATGTATGGACACCATATGGCTGGTAATAATGTTCCAGGACAGTATCTCTACATCTATTTAGAGTTAAGTTCCCTGGAATGGGGAATAAGCTAGTGGACCTGCAACATCAAATGCAATTGATTAATTGCATAGTGACAAAAGCAAACCAAAAACTTTATTAACAGACCCAAAAATAATTTGCATGCCTGTACAAAAAGAGTAAGTGGAAAAGAGCTGATGGATCACTGGAGCAACAGGGCAATTCTGAATACTAAAATAATTATCATCTTTCTTAATCGAATAGCTCCATGATTAAAGATGAGTCTCAGAAGCTACAGCAGCCATCTGATGATGAGATCAGGAGTAAATAACAGATAGCCGCTGATTATAAGCAGTGGTTTAAAATTATTTAAGCCAACAACGTAATTATTGCTTTTGATATGCTAAGAGGTTTCTTGAAGAATTAAGGTATGAAATCTGCTTTAACTAGAGCTCTCATCCTATTTTGCTACTTCCAATCTCGGCAAAAATTATTGGAAAACACATTAATATCCAACTATCCAACTACCTCAAGGGACATCACCATTGACATGCTTCTCGATTGGGTTTTATCCCAGACCATAGCACTGAGTCCGCCCTCCTGAAGGTGACAGAAGAACTTAAATCCTATTTTGATCGGGGATGTACTGCAGCCCTAATTCTTCAGGACCTGAGCACAACTTTCAACAGTGTGTCACATTCTGGGTGTAATCTAAACCCTCTACTTCATCTGTGAGGACAATTTGTTATGGCATTCCTCAGGGCTTGTCTTTAAGTCTCACACCTTTCAACAAATATGTTTGTCCTCTAGCAGACATAGTGGAAGCTTTCAGTATCTCTATAGTTTCCCACACTGGAGAAACTCAGGTAATCATTAGCCTCTCTTCTGATGATGGTAGCTGCCCAGCCCAACTCAAGAACTGCTTACAAATGGTGGCCAAGTCAATGGACAAAAATTGTTTAAGATGAAAGGGCACCAAAATGGAAATTCTGTTGATCGACAGTTAGCCCACTCTTTTTAACAGGCTCACGTTCCGTGTTTGAACTGGGCCAGGTCAGTGGGATGCTCCTGGTTACCAAACCGTGGAACTCCTGCCTCAGTTGCAGAGCTGCCCAACAGAGTTCTGCTTCCATAACAATTTAAAACATGGCTCCTCTATATCAGTTTTTTCCTTCAGGCCCTGAGGGACAGTTTATTTTCCAGTGGGGTAGCCGGGCGCTTTATAAATCCTATAAATAACAACAGGAATTTGTTCACCATAATCAATAATATATCTAAAGTACCAACACCTTAGCAGTTCACCATCAAAGCCTGGAATGAAGCTACTAAAATGGTTAATCCTATTGATTTCTCCTGTAAACAGACTTGCAAAACCAATGCTTGTCATAGAACCTTCCATTTCTCTTCCTACCCTAAGCAGCAATGTCTTCCCTAAAATATAAGCCTCAGAGTGAAATGCCTAAGCCACATCGGATTTTAAAAGCAAGAGAATGGACATAACATATCTACTTTCTATAATTTTAAAGTCAAAGGGAGATTTGAGATTTCAGACTCCATAATGGGCTTGAAGTTTAGACTTTCCCATAAATGCCTTGTTTGGGGCTGAAACAAATTAACTACAGTAAACTCGGCAAAGAACTCATACTAGTCTAAAGACTTACTTGGAGTGCCTAATCTTTGTTTCTCTAGGAAAGCGTCCTTGTAAATGGGACCTGATGCTGTTTACCCACTGACACTGCTTTGGCGCAAAACTTCCAGGAAAAATAGACATTTTCCCAAACAGTGCAACTCGACTTTAGCAGTATTGGTCCTTAATTTACTATGTAGGCCAAATATATTCAGGTGGTCAGCGTGCCTTTGGAGGGTCCACCGTTGAATTGTAAAAAGCAGAGGTACTAACGCATACCTTTCTTAACGCCATCAGGGTGGAAATCTTTCTGGCCGGTTCGGCCCATGTCCAGGTTGACATTTGAAGTCAAATCACTTAGTAAAAAAGTGCAAAAGCTCTAAAGAAGTAATCATGTCCCAGAGGAACCTACAATGCACCAGAAAAAAGGCTACGTGAAAGTCCACAAACCAGGAAACCAATAGCACACCCAATATGGACTTCTACTCCAGATACCATAGTGTAAAGACCAGCTGTAAGGCCATTATCCTGCCTGTGGAGACGGTCTGAAAGTCCTTATCCACTCGTTAGCCTCTTCCATGCCAGAGGAATACATTTCTTACTGCTACGACTCATGGTTGTTCACTGTTCTTTTTTGGATACATATATTGGCTTTTCTTGGGCACACACAGCTGGTTTTAAACTAGGCATGGAGTCCAAACTAGGTGAAGACTGAGGTGGAATGTTTTCAGTTCTCTCCTGAGTTCCAGAAGGAACATGCTCGTCTCTATGGGGGTTGTCTATGAATCATTTTCCCTTAAATTCACTTTAAATATGCTAAAACATGCTTATAGAATTCATTTCAGTGTGTTAAATTGCACATTCTTTCACATTTTCACATTCCTTCCAAAATCTATTTAAGTCAGAATTTAACATTCAAAATTAGCAAGTGTGATCTGAAACTTTATTATAATATATCTCTATAGCAAAGAATAGCCATATCTTGTGATTTCATATGAATAAGGCACCGATAACATCACCAAGGTCAGCATAAGGCTGCATGCATCCTCTCTTTGCACTTGTTTGAAGCCCCATAAACCGACCCTTGAAAGAATAAAGGGGCATATTATCAAGCTTTGCGTTAAAATTATCGCCGCTTTAGCGGCAGAAAACTGCCCTAAAGCGGCGATATTGGGCTTGATAAAATGCCGCAGAGAATTCCAATAGAAGCCCATGTTGACACCAGAACATGGACTTCTATGGGAATTCTCAAGGGCATATTATCAAGCCCATTATCGCCGCTTTAGCTGCAGTTTTCTGCCGCTAAAGCGGCGATCATTTTAACGCCGTTTCTTGATAATATGCCCCAAAGTTCAGTTGGGAGTTATTGTAAAGATAGTGAAATACTTCTGCACGGTCCTAACACATTAATACTAACTTAATCAAAAGCTATATGTAGATTGGTACACTTCATACAGGCATTGATAATTGTACTGATATCACCGGTAAACATGCAGCGACCTAAATGTCATATCTAGTCAAAAATGTAAACCTTCTTCATTAAGCGGCTTGATTATATATTAGTGAAACATAAACAAGTATCTGTTTAAAACTGTGCGTGCTACCTTTGTCATAGACAATGTCGTGTGTGATTTAACCAAGAATAACATGTTTTTTCTTAGTTTTTTAAAATTTACTAAGAGTCTAACGAGCAATCAATTAAAGAGGTTATCAACATCATATTAACCAATTAATAACAAAAGTGCAAGAGACAGCCGCATATAAAATGTACCAGGCGAATGATACTTACTCTGCCTCCTTCTTGCCGCTTCTGCCCCTGTCCTCACTCCTCACTACATGACTACTCATTAGCTGCTTTGAAGACCTGAGTTAAAACAAGGCCACGTACACCTGTTCCTGCAGGGCAGTCGGTTGGTATGAGAAAAGGCACCACCACCATATTTGGTACAACTGGAGAACGGCACGCTGGTATTGTTTGTGGGCACTAGAACTTTTGTTTCTAGCAAGGTGAGCTACTTACCTCGAAGAGTGCGAACCGATCCATCTGCCTGACCATCTCCCTTTATTTGAAACTTGGGATGTTTTACTTTTACTGTGGACAATAACTGCTAAGTAGGTCACAGAACCATGGGGCATATCAACAAGGGCTTTATCTCTGCGTTGTTGGCTTTAAAAGCCAAAAAAGCAGAGATAAAACTAGCACCCTATCAACAACAGGGTGCTAACATGCAAATTCGCATGTTAGCATCCTTTTACTCTACGCTTCCCCTTGCATCTCTAATGAGATGCAAAGGGGGCGTTCCAGAGTAAAATAATAGGAGAAATGTCGCTAAGCGACATTTCTCCTATTATCAATAATATCTCTAAACCTGTTAGAGACAAAAAAAGCAGCGCTAACCGCGGTTAACGCTGCTTTTTTACGTCTGGTATATTTCTGACTTAGCCATGATATCCTATGGCAGGAGGATATCATGGCTAAGTTTGTCTGTCCCTATCAACAAGCTAACGTGAGATTATCGCTGGGTTTCCAGCAATAATCTCACGTTAGCCACTTAGCGTGAGGATTTTTATCGCTATTGAGATAAACGTTGCTAATAGCACGCTATCTCAGCGATAATAATCCACGCTAGCCGGCGATAATTATCCTAGCGCTAAGTGCGCTTAGCGATAATTATCGCCGGTTGTTGTTGATATGCCCCTATGTGCTCTGATACTGCGTTCTCTCTTTATCTTCTAGTGCAGCCCCTACTGATGTAGAAATGGGATGGCATTGACACCAGACCAGGCCACTAGGCAATCACAAATAACTTTCAAAATACCATTAGTCCCTTGTAAGGCATTAGCAATAGTAGAGGACAGCCTAGTGTTACCAGGCGTCTGTTATGAAAATTGTGAAGCCGAATAGAGAAATCATCCCCCACAGTTAAAAAGAACACCAGTATGCCCGGCAAATGGAGTGCCTGCTGACAGCTGTACTGGAGAAGCCATGTCGATTTCAGATAAAGGTACCATAGTTATTTATTTTAATCTATACCTTGGATTAGAAACATCACAAAAGCATATATGTGAGTTGGGCTGTACAGACCAAATGTGAAGTTATATTTAAGCTCCCAGACGGTAATGAATATTTTTACAATCAGGGGCGTAACACAGGCCTCATCTTATTCTAGGGAGGAGGCCCATCATTTTGAGCTACACCAGAGATATCATGGAATTTATGTCGTCTCTGCGTTAATTTAGCTTAAGGACTACTAATGGCAGCACATTTAAGGATATCTCTTCCCGGTCCAGATTTTTGATAACTCTAATAACACCCCTTTTGGTATTAATTGCTGTAAGCCATTGATTATATGTAGGTGATCTGGGTGAGGATTTGGACTACAATTCCTTTGCCCTTACCTTCAGAATGCTGCTGACTTTCTGTTATGTAAATTAATCTGTGTATGAGGTCAATCTACAAGTAGTGCTGTTTAGGAAGGTTTTGAGGTTAAAGTAGTCATCAAAGGGGGGATGTGGCTTAGCCGCGGAACGTAATGGCCACCATCTGAGCTAACTCCATAGCCCAACCGACCGTCTTCCATACATCTGCCTAACAAATCCGCTGCTCTTGTAAGGGAAAGGCTATGGGAACCCATACTGCAGCTGGGACGTCGAACGGCAGACTCGCTCGACCGCCGGATAGCTGAGAAGCTTTGTGGCCTGTGCCTCATCTGAAGCCTAGAGCTGTCGCATCAGGATAGTGGGCATGGCACAACTGGATCCGGCCTCTTATGGACGTAAGGCTGAGGTCGTTTTGGCGCTTGGGCCTGGGCGGGGAGTCGAGTCGGCCCGGGTCTCGGAATCCTGTGTCCGACGGGGGTGGTAGTGACCAGACCACCCGCGATTTCAGTGGAAGAGCACCAGCGGGACTGGGGTTATAAAGGTTCATGGAGATAGCCATGAGGGAAAATACAGAGGAGGTCCCGGCCGGAACCCCCAACCCAGCGCCATCCTGGGCACCAGTGCACCGGCCATCCGGCTGCAGAAAGGTAGAAGAAAGCCTGGGGGGCAATCTGGGCTGCAAAATGACGGTGGCGAAGGGGCTGGTGTTGTGGAGTGCCCAGGGTGCATTTAGTCCACCGGCCCTGAGAGGGCTGTGTAGTGCCTGATAGCACGGCTGCAAGTGCCTCCCCGAGCACGTATGGAGAGCAGACCAAACTTGACAAGTATGCACTGCCGAGACAGGCTGACCCTGAGCATGGTGACAAAGGGAAAAAGATGCCTGGGTCTGAGGGAGAACTTCTGGACCCGACACTAAAAGACATAATGGACGCCATCTTTGGGGTGCGTGCCTCCCTTGAGCACAGGATGGACACCATCACGTCTGAAGTGATGCTGATTTGAGCGGACCTGACCAAAACCGGAGAGAAAGTGAAAGCAAATGGAGATAGTCACTGCAAGCCTCATGGGAGACACGGCACAACTGCGGCAAGACATCAAAGACCTACAGGCCTTTCGCAAATTCGCTGAGGACAAGTTGGACGACTACGAAGGGCGTGCCAGACAGAACAACGTGAGAATCATAGGTGTGCTGGAGAAGGTGTAGGGACTGGCTGCGGACTTATTCGTGGAAGAACTCATCCTTCAGCATCTTCGGCCCAAACAACTGTCAAAATACTTTGTAGTAGAAAGGGTCCTCAGAGTCCTGGGGGACGTCCGAAGCCTGGGGCTCCACCCCGCCCGCTGCATTCGAGGCTCTTAAATTTCAGAGACAGGGACATTATTCTGCAGACCTTATGTGCAAGCCCCCCCATTGAAATATGAGAACTCAGTGATTTCCTATTTTCCAGATATCACTTTGAATGTAAAGCGACAATGACGATCCTTCTTGGAGGTGAAAAAGAGTCTTTGTGATAAAGGCTTAAAGTATTCTATGCTGTTTCTGGCCTGGCTCTGTGTTGAAGCAGAGGACAGGGTCTGGTTTTTCGAAGCTCCCAAGGCGGATGCGGACTGGCTCGACGGCTGGAGAGCTGCGAAGTATCACAAGGCCCACTAGGTGGCAGAGGGGGCCGATTCCCCTGGGCGACCTCGCTCTGATGCGAAGACCAAACTTCCCCAAAGGACACTGGTTTGATTGCCTTGATTGACTGTCCCGTATATTACTTTTCTTGGTGTTGAAATGGCCACTCTGGCAGGCCACAGTATTGTTGGTCATAGAGGGCGGTCAGGGAGGCGGAGCTTCCACCCCTATTATATTCTAACTTTAGTTCCAGTTTGGGCGACAGGCACTCTGCATAGTTGAATCATGAGCAGTTTTAGGCCCAAAGTGCAGGGGAGATGGGAGGGGGGGAGTTGGGGTGCAGAGGGGTTGTTATCTGTTTTGTTCGAAAGAGCGACATTGCAAATCACTAAAAGAGAGCTGAGATGCGTAATCTTTGAACCTATACATGGGGACGCACTTGGAAAAGGCCTTTAACCTCCTAAGCTGGAATGTGAACGGGCTTGGGACAGAGTAAAGCGTAGCATCGTATTGCAGTATGTCAAACGTCACGCCCCTGAGGTGGTGCTTCTCCAGGAGACGCACTCCTGCAAGGCCATGAGCAGATGGGGCTATCGGCTGGTGGCCCAATCTGGCTTTACCACAGTTTCCAGGGTGGAAGGTATCCTATTAAAAAACTTCTTCCCAATGCCAAATTTACCATACGTGGACTGACGAGATTGGTAGGTATGCAGTAATCTTCGGGCAGTGGGATTGTAAGACACTCACATTGGTATCAGTGTATATCCCACCAGGTTTGCAGGGGAAGTCCTTTGGAGACCTCGATAAAATAGTGTTATCATTCCCCGATGGTTGTTTAGTAGTGGGAGGAGATTTTAATTCAGTAGTGTCGGCCTCTATGGACCGCAGTCCCACCCGGGCCCTCAGCCCCTCACAAAGCAGACTCCCAAACTTTCTTAATGCAATGGGCTTTGTGGACACGTGGAGGGTGTTCCACCCAGGGCACATTCAACACACCTTCTACTCCGGGGCTCACAACAGCCTATCTCGAATAGAAGACCTTCTAACTCCAGCACACCAAGCCAGGAACATTAGGGAAATCTGACACCTAGCCCGGGGCATATCTGACCACTCTCCACGGTGGGCAGAAGTAGTCATTGGTGAGAAGAGAGTTGGGCGGGTGGCGCCTATTAAACCATGGTACCTCAAAAACCCAGTGGTCAAAGACAAGGTAATAGCAGCTATGGAAACCTACTTTCTTGAAAACAGGGAATCAGTGACCTCATCCCAAATCCTCTGAGAAGCCTTCAAAACCGTGGTGTGGGGTCAGGCACTCTCGCTCATAACTTTGGTGCAAAAAGAAAAGTCGAAAGACTTGACGAGCCTGGAGGATGACATCCTCCACCTTGAAGACGGTGGCGGGGAGCCTATGTCACAGGACAGGCTTCATGCGCTGAAGCTTAAACAAGCTGAATATAAATCTATAGCGACTGACATGGCCAAGGCATTGGGTAGAGAAAAAGAGGACAGGCTCTATGACCTGGGTGATAAGGCTGGGAAATTACTGGCATGGCTGGATAAAAAAGAACTGGCAAACAGACTGGCCTCGGAACTCCTAAAGAGGCCGGGGGGAAAGTTATATCGGACCCGCAAGAGATTGCTACCGAATTCGCTGAATATTATCGCTCCATATATAGTGCGAGCTCTTCCTTCGCAGAAGAGGACTCACAAGCCCTGATCAGATATATAAAACTTCCCTCCCTGGTAGCTGATGACAAAGACCTGCTAGAAAGCGACTTGACCAACGATGAAGAAGATCAGGCAATTAGAAGCCTCCAGCCCGGTAAGGCATTAGGCCCAAACGGCCTGCCAATCGAGCTGTACAAGCTGAAGCCGGACATACTCGCCACATACATGCGAGATGTTTGAAGAAAGTCGAGAATCAGAGCTGCTCCCACCAGACCAAAGGGTTGCCACACTGGTCACTATACATAAAAGTGGCAAGCCTAGGGATACATGCTCGTCCTACAGGCCCATCTTGCTCCTAAATGCTGAACCGAAAATACTTGCCAAGATCCTCGCCAGACGTTTGGTCCAGGTAATAGATAAACTAGTACACCCAGACCAATCGGGCTTTCTGCCCCACTGGAACACCGCTTTTAATCTGTGGAGGCTGCATGGTGTTATGGGGCGCAGGGGTATGATTCAAGAAGATGCGGTTGTGGCCTCGCTGGATGCCGCGATGGCCTTTGATACAACAGAATGGTCGTATCTCTTTGTAGTATTGACCAAGATGGGTTTCGGACCCAAATTTATCGGGTGGGTGCGCCTTTTGCATGCAAAGCCCTTGGCGCATGTGGTCGTTAACAATAAGAAATCGGAGGTATTCGAACTGAGCCGTGGGATGCGACAGGGTTGTCCGCTGTCTCCCCTCCTCTTTGTCCTTACACTAGAACCATTGGCGGCCTGGATTCATGGAGACCCAATAATTCGGGGCTAAGGTGGGCCGACACATGGGAGGACCGCATCTCATTATATGCAGACGATATACTTCTGTATCTTGCATTCCCCTGATCGTCGATCTACAGAGTCCTGGATATATTCGCAAACTTTGAGAGATACTCCGGGTATACGATCAATTGGAGCAAATCCCTGATGTACAAACTCACTGGTGAGATACCTCCACTGCCCAGAGGGTGTCCCATGAAGGAAGCGAAAGGTGGATTCCAATATTTGGGAATCTTTTTTACAGCGGATCCCAAGGCTAGCTACGACCAGAATCTCTCCCCCTGCGGCAGAGGCTGAAACAAGATGTGGCCAACTAAAAGACCCTACCGCTCTCATTATTGGGGAGGACGGCCTTATTCAAAATGATGTCTCTACCCCATTTTTTATACGCACTCCAGAACTTCCCGGATCCAGTCCCTCCAAAATATTTTAAGGAGGTGGAAAGTTTCCAGATGGAACTGCTCTGGGATGGCCGCCCCCGTACAGCCCTTACCAAGCTTGTACTGAGTTGGTATGACGGTGGGATCGGGCTACCCAACATTAGGAAGTACTATTGGGCGGCTCACCTGGCAGCCATAAACCAATGCATTTATCGACAGGGAGTTGATCCAGGCTACAGAATGGACAAGTGGTTAATGCCAGGGGGAAACTACAACGTGGCCCTCTATTCATGACCTAGGAGAATTCCCTTAACGGAACCAACTAGACACTCAGTGCATGTGTGGCACACGTTAAATAGAAACCTGGGGTGGGATCGAAAGCTCACGGTTGCAAGCCCCTTGTGGGAACAACTGGGCACCCTGAGAGGCTCAAAGGGGTTTGATAGGTGGGATCTAATAGGGATCATGAAAATTGGGGACCTATGGAAAAAAGGAGACATGATCTCCTTCGCCGCTATGCAACAAAAATATGAACTGACCTACTCTGAATATTTTCGGTATTTACAGGTGAGGCATGTATTGGCGACGCAATTGCAGAAGGGCACATCCCTCCCAGATGCTTTGCCGTTGGAGGACAGACTGTTCGATGGTTACCTACCACCAAAGGCAGACTCTTTGACAAACAAGAAAATGGTCAATAATACGCTAGACCCCCTCCAAGTGCTTCGGGAACGTTGGGGGAGCGATGGGTTGGAACTTGATGACGAGGAGTGGCAGGAGGCACTGGCCTCCCCGAGAGAAGTGGAAATCTCCTCCAGGCTACTCCTGGTCCAACTGTAGATCCTACATAGAATTTATATTACTGGGACTAGGCTTGTCAGTATGGGAAGGGCGGAGGAGGGCATATGCAGGAGAGTATGCGGGCAGGAGGGCACTTTTATGCATATCCTGTGGGAGTGTGAATACATACAGAGGTATTGGAGGGGGATACACGCCTGTATGGGGGAGGTCCTTGGACTTGAGGTTGGGATTGATGCTAAGAGATGTCTCTTAAATGTCTGGGAGCCCACAGATAGATAGGTAGAAAGGACCGTACTTGGGTAACGCTGGGGCTGATGGTCGCAAAAAGGAAATTGACAAGACTGTGGGGGGCCACGGCACCGTCCACCGTTGAAGGGTGGAAAGCGGACATGGACTGGTGCATGCTAGGTGAGAAAAATGTGTATGTCTCTAGAGGGTGTCCCAAGAAATGGATAGTGATATGTAGCAAATGGAATAACTATTGTGGTAATATTTGTGAACCCCCAGTTGTTCTCTCTTTGGAAGATCCTGTAACACCATAGAGATCACTACATTACTGTATCAGGCATATTGTACAACGGTGTAGATTTTGCTCTTGATCATGCAAATTGAATTAATCTGCCAAAACTGTGAATGAGATGTTGTTTTGTAGTTTAATAAAAAAGATTCATTAAAAAAAAAGTAGTCATCAAAATCCAATGATTTTGATTCAGTTTGAATGTAGCAAGTAAGGAGGGTTTCAGTGCTCCTGTATACAGATGCACCAGCGACGGAGCATGCATTCAGTGGAAACCACTAGCCAACTAGGGTCTTCAATGTGAAAAAGGCAGAGCGGTGGAGAGCCTTACAGTATGCTCAGGGGTGTAGCTTCAGGGGATGTTTGAGGTGTTACACTCCCCCAATAAATGTACATTCTGGTAAAAAGTTGGGTTAAGCTGTTTTCAGTGGGGTTTGGTGAAGTTCTGTCAAAATTCACCAGGAATGTTTACATATACGCACACAAAAATGCACGCACACTCTCTCCCTGTCTCTGTTTTGAAAGTCTTCAAAGTTGTTTATGCATTCTCTGACTTAGTCTCCCTACCAATCAGTGTTCTTCTCCTTTTCCACTGCCCCATAAGCCCGCCTCACCCGCCCTGTTGTCGAGTAATGTATTTTAACATGATATACTGACGTGATTTTTAAAAAAATGTTTTTATTCTGTTTCAAAATTATCACAGAAAGAACAAAAATAATAACATTCTGTTGCACTCATATTATTAAGACGTGGGGACGACAGGCACAGGCAAAAAGCAGGGGACAGCAGAGAGGCAAGTTGAGCCAATACAGCAAGCACGAAAAGACAGACATACTCATGTTTACGTGTGGTGCAGGTGTATGGTGTGTACGCGGGTGAAGAATTAAACACATCCGCAGGGACCCACAAGAAACAGAGTAGGCTAGTGAATGGGGATGTACAAATAACAGACATTCCAACCACACAACCCTAGAATTCTGCCACCAGCCAACGCAGCCGCGCCCCCTTCCTCGGCAGCTCAGACTGCCTCACCCCCTACATCATCTAATAGCCACCCAACGAGCCCAACATACCACTCCAAACTTCAAGGGCTCGTTCCCCATGTTCGTCTGTGTGCACCTTATAGAGGCACCATTCCTCCGCAGTCGCCCATTCCAGGAGGTCTGTTCACCATTTATCCAAGGTTGGGGAGACATGACTGGCCTAGTGAATAACCAGTGAAGGACGCGCCAGCAACAAGCCTCGTTGGGCGAACTTGAATCGCATCTTACCCCTGTTCTTAGGCAGAGGCAATAGTCCCAACATACAGTGGCGTATGGTGAGGTTCACTGCCACCCTTGTACACCACAAAACACACTGTGCACATCACTCAAATACGCCCGTAGCTGCAAACAGACCCCTGCCACATGAGTAAAGTCGGCAGGGGTCTCCCTACATCTAGCACAGCCTGCAGAACCTAACGGATACACCCTATGTCAAGTATGTCAGGTAGAGAAAGTAAAACTGGACCCATTTAAAACAGGCATTACTAACCATTTCACGCACCTGAGCCCTGCCCCATTCCTGGTCTGTGAGAGGTGATTACAACACATCATCCCATGCTGCCCACTTCCGCGCCGCCTCAATCCACCTATCTGACTTCAGAGCTGTGTTCATTCTGGAAATAATACCTTTAAATGAGGCCGGGTCTAGTATCAGCTATAGAACCTGAGACTTTTCCGGGTCTGTAGGGAAGGTTATCCACATCTCATGGGCTGTACATAATACAACTGCATGTTGTAAAAAATCTCTGCGGTTCACCTCATATTGGGCTACTACGTCCTCCAATGACATAAAGGTGCCATTCAGATACAGGTCTCCTGCATTTCGACTGTCCTCCTCCAGCCACCCACTGACATTCATAGATTCATGGATGTGCAGGAAGGGGCATAACCCCCATATGGGGGAAAGTCGAGCATAGGGTGCTCGTTTTATAACTTTTGAGACTGACATTTCCCACGGTGGCACCACCTGTGTGACAAAAAAAGGCAATCCTACAGGGAGCCACGAGCCGCAAATCAGGAGTTCAGGTAGTTCATGAGCCCCCGTGGCCCCCGAGAGCAACCCCTTCTCCCAGTTGGGACCATCGTCACAGCAAATAGCTGCATATTGTAGGAGACCAGCCAAGTAATATAACTGAAGGTCAGGAAGTTCTAGACCACCTCTATAGGGGTCCAGTTTCAGAATATCCATACGAGCCCGACATCGCCTTTCCCCCAGACTAGCTTCACTAACAGAGCATCAATTTGATGAAACATTGCAGAATGTAGGATGCAGAAATAATTTTGCGTCGCTTAGAGGCACCTGGGCAGGATGACCATTTTGCCCAGGGCCCTACGGCCCATTACCAAGAGTTGCAGTGTATTCCAGAACTACATTGAGGCTGTGAGGTCATCCAGAACTCTGCCCATGTTCAGGTCATATTGTAGACAGTGGTTGTGAGCGATTTGAAGACCTAAGTAGCGGAAACTGCGGGTCTCCCAGGGCAGGTCCACTTCAGGGACCTTGGCCACGGCCCTGGCCACCAGGACCACCATAGGCAAGATAACTTTTTTTTGTTGATTAGTCCTGATACTGCGCCCAAATCGTCCATCAACTGCACAAGAAGGGGCACAGAGCACTGCGGGTCGCACATACATAGTAAAGTGTCATCTGCGTAAATAGACACTACATGTGTCCTATCTCCCACTCGGACTCCCCAAACCCCCAGTCGATCTATAAGATATATCGACAGTGGCTCCATCGCCAGTGTGAACAGAAGTGGCGACAATGGGCCGACACATGGGAGGACCGCATCTCGTTATATGCAGACGATATACTTCTGTATCTTGCGTCCCCCTGATCGTCGATCTACAGAGTCCTGGATATATTCGCAAACTTTGAGAGATACTCCGGGTATACGATCAATTGGAGCAAATCCCTGATGTACAAACTCAGTGGTGAGATACCTCCACTGCCCAGAGGGTGTCCCATGAAGGAAGCGAAAGGTGGATTCCAATATTTGGGAATCTTTTTTACAGCGGATCCCAAGGCTAGCTACGACCAGAATCTCTCCCCCTGCGGCAGAGGCTGAAGCAAGATGTGGCCAACTGAAAGACCCTACCGCTCTCATTATTGGGGAGGACGGCCTTATTCAAAATGATGTCTCTACCCCATTTTTTATACGCATTCCAGAACTTCCCGGATCCAGTCCCTCCAAAATATTTTAAGGAGGTGGAAAGTTTCCAGATGGAACTGCTCTGGGATGGCCGCCCCCGTACAGCCCTTACCAAGCTTGTACTGAGTTGGTATGACGGTGGGATCGGGCTACCCAACATTAGGAAGTACTATTGGGCGGCTCACCTGGCAGCCATAAACCAATGCATTTATCGACAGGGAGTTGATCCAGGCTACAGAATGGACAAGTGGTTAATGCCAGGGGGAAACTACAACGTGGCCCTCTATTCATGACCTAGGAGAATTCCCTTAACGGGACCAACTAGACACTCGGTGCATGTGTGGCACACGTTAAATAGAAACCTGGGGTGGGATCGAAAGCTCACGGTTGCAAGCCCCTTGTGGGAACAACTGGGCACCCTGAGAGGCTCAAAGGGGTTTGATAGGTGGGATCTAATAGGGATCATGAAAATTGGGGACCTATGGAAAAAAGGAGACATGATCTCCTTCGCCGCTATGCAACAAAAATATGAACTGACCTACTCTGAATATTTTCGGTATTTCCAGGTGAGGCATGTATTGGCGACGCAATTGCAGAAGGGCACATCCCTCCCAGATGCTTTGCCGTTGGAGGACAGACTGTTCGATGGTTACCTACCACCAAAGGCGGTCTCTTTGACAAACAAGAAAATGGTCAATAATACGCTAGACCCCCTCCAAGTGCTTTGGGAACGTTGGGGGAGCGATGGGTTGGAACTTGATGACGAGGAGTGGCAGGAGGCACTGGCCTCCCCGAGAGAAGTGGAAATCTCCTCCAGGCTACTCCTGGTCCAACTGTAGATCCTACATAGAATTTATATTACTGGGACTAGGCTTGTCAGTATGGGAAGGGCAGAGGAGGGCATATGCAGGAGAGTATGCGGGCAGGAGGGCACTTTTATGCATATCCTGTGGGAGTGTGAATACATACAGAGGTATTGGAGGGGGATACACGCCTGTATGGGGGAGGTCCTTGGACTTGAGGTTGGGATTGAGGCTAAGAGATGTCTCTTAAATGTCTGGGAGCCCACAGATAGATAGGTAGAAAGGACCGTACTTGGGTAACGCTGGGGCTGATGGTCGCAAAAACGAAATTGACAAGACTGTGGGGGGCCACGGCACCGTCCAGCGTTGAAGGGTGGAAAGCGGACATGGACTGGTGCATGCTAGGTGAGAAAAATGTGTATGTCTCTAGAGGGTGTCCCAAGAAATGGATAGAGATATGTAGCAAATGGAATAACTATTATGGTAATATTTGTGAACCCCCAGTTGTTCTCTCTTTGGAAGATCCTGTAACACCATAGAGATCACTACATTACTGTATCAGGCATATTGTACAACGGTGTAGATTTTGCTCTTGATCATGCAAATTGAATTAATCTGCCAAAACTGTGAATGAGATGTTGTTTTGTAGTTTAATAAAAAAGATTCATTAAAAAAAAG
The DNA here is from genome assembly GCF_964204655.1 of Triturus cristatus. Classification (NCBI taxonomy): domain Eukaryota; kingdom Metazoa; phylum Chordata; class Amphibia; order Caudata; family Salamandridae; genus Triturus; species Triturus cristatus. The sequence goes on along the minus strand of NC_140582.1, from coordinate 305,485,688 downwards.
TAGTCATCAAAATCCAATGATTTTGATTCAGTTTGAATGTAGCAAGTAAGGAGGGTTTCAGTGCTCCTGTATACAGATGCACCAGCGACGGAGCATGCATTCAGTGGAAACCACTAGCCAACTAGGGCCTTCAATGTGAAAAAGGCAGAGCGGTGGAGAGCCTTACAGTATGCTCAGGGGTGTAGCTTCAGGGGATGTTTGAGGTGTTACACTCCCCCAATAAATGTACATTCTGGTAAAAAGTTGGGTTAAGCTGTTTTCAGTGGGGTTTGGTGAAGTTCTGTCAAAATTCACCAGGAATGTTTACATATACGCACACAAAAATGCACGCACACTCTCTCCCTGTCTCTGTTTTGAAAGTCTTCAAAGTTGTTTATGCATTCTCTGACTTAGTCTCCCTACCAATCAGTGTTCTTCTCCCTTTCCACTGCCCCATAAGCCCGCCTCACCCGCCCTGTTGTCGAGTAATGTGTTTTAACATGATATGCTGACGTGATTTTTTTAAAAATGTTTTTATTCTGTTTCAAAATTATCACAGAAAGAACAACAATAATAACATTCTGTTGCACTCATATTATTAAGACGTGGGGACGACAGGCACAGGCAAAAAGCAGGGGACAGCAGAGAGGCAAGTTGAGCCAATACAGCAAGCACGAAAAGACAGACATACTCATGTTTACGTGTGGTGCAGGTGTATGGTGTGTACGCGGGTGAAGAATTAAACACATCTGCAGGGACCCACAAGAAACAGAGTAGGCTAGTGAATGGGGATGTACAAATAACAGACATTCCAACCACACAACCCTAGAATTCTGCCACCAGCCAACGCAGCCGCGCCCCCTTCCTCGGCAGCTCAGACTGCCTCACCCCCTACATCATCTAATAGCCACCCAACGAGCCCAACATACCACTCCAAACTTCAAGGGCTCGTTCCCCATGTTCGTCTGTGTGCACCTTATAGAGGCACCATTCCTCCGCAGTCGCCCATTTCAGGAGGTCTGTTCACCATTTATCCAAGGTTGGGGAGACATGACTGGCCTAGTGAATAACCAGTGAAGGACGCGCCAGCAACAAGCCTCGTTGGGCGAGCTTGAATCGCATCTTACCCCTGTTCTTAGGCAGAGGCAATAGTCCCAACATACAGTGGCGTATGGTGAGGTTCACTGCTACCCTTGTACACCACAAAACACACTGTGCACATCACTCAAATACGCCCGTAGCTGCAAACAGACCCCTGCCACATGAGTAAAGTCGGCAGGGGTCTCCCTACATCTAGCACAGCCTGCAGAACCTAACGGATACACCCTATGTCAAGTATGTCAGGTAGAGAAAGTAAAACTGGACCCATTTAAACCAGGCATTACTAACCATTTCACGCACCTGAGCCCTGCCCCATTCCTGGTCTGTGAGAGGTGATTACAACACATCATCCCATGCTGCCCACTTCCGCGCCGCCTCAATCCACCTATCTGACTTCAGAGCTGTGTTCATTCTGGAAATAATACCTTTAAATGAGGCCGGGTCTAGTATCAGCTATAGAACCTGAGACTTTTCCGGGTCTGTAGGGAAGGTTATCCACATCTCATGGGCTGTACATAATACAACTGCATGTTGTAAAAAATTTCTGCGGTTCACCTCATATTGGGCTACTACGTCCTCCAATGACATAAAGGTGCCATTCAGATACAGGTCTCCTGCATTTCGACTGTCCTCCTCCAGCCACCCACTGACATTCATAGATTCATGGATGTGCAGGAAGGGGCATAACCCCCATATGGGGGAAAGTCGAGCATAGGGTGCTCGTTTTATAACTTTTGAGACTGACATTTCCCACGGTGGCACCACCTGTGTGACAAAAAAAGGCAATCCTACAGGGAGCCACGAGCCGCAAATCAGGAGTTCAGGTAGTTCATGAGCCCCCGTGGCCCCCGAGAGCAACCCCTTCTCCCAGTTTGGACCATCGTCACAGCAAATAGCTGCATATTGTAGGAGACCAGCCAAGTAATATAACTGAAGGTCAGGAAGTTCTAGACCACCTCTATAGGGGTCCAGTTTCAGAATATCCATACGAGCCCGACATCGCCTTTCCCCCAGACTAGCTTCACTAACAGAGCATCAATTTGATGAAACATTGCAGAATGTAGGATGCAGAAATAATTTTGCGTCGCTTAGAGGCACCTGGGCAGGACGACCATTTTGCCCAGGGCCCTACGGCCCATTACCAAGAGTTGCAGTGTATTCCAGAACTACATTGAGGCTGTGAGGTCATCCAGAACTCTGCCCATGTTCAGGTCATATTGTAGACAGTGGTTGTGAGCGATTTGAAGACCTAAGTAGCGGAAACTGTGGGTACCCAGGGCAGGTCCACCTCAGGGACCTTGGCCACGGCCCTGGCCACCAGGACCACCATAGGCAAGATAACTTTTTTTTGTTGATTAGTCCTGATACTGCGCCCAAATCCTCCATCAACTGCACAAGAAGGGGCACAGAGCACTGCGGGTCGCACATACATAGTAAAGTGTCATCTGCCTAAATAGACACTACATGTGTCCTATCTCCCACTCGGACTCCCCAATCCCCCAGTCGATCTATAAGATATATCGACAGTGGCTCCATCGCCAGTGTGAACAGAAGCGGCGACAATGGGCAGACCTGCATTGTCCCACTTTCAATATTAAAAACTTCGGACACCTCCGCTAACGTGATTGTTGGAAATTCTGACACTCACACCCTAACCAATCTTACTGACCAATCTACACCCTTCGGTATACCCCGGGGTTGAGGGCTACCACTCACCACTCAGTTATTCTAATAGTGGTACAGTGTTTCTGGATCCAAAATGAATGTTTCTGTACCAACTGAGCCTAGCTTTACCTCATGTGGATCCACACCATGTAAAACTGCTGTTGAAAACAGGTAGATAGATTTGGGACCAGGCACCTCTGTCTGCCTCCTCCAACACCACGTTGGAAGTTTACAATGCTTACCACAGCCAAATCAATCATCTCCTCACTCTGGGCACCCATCTTTGTCTCCAAGCAACCCCTGAACTGCACCAGTCCCACCAAATGATATTTGCAACTTGCTTAGAGCATGTGATAATTGTCAGAGGTATAATCCCTTCAATCGGGGAAAGGTGGATTTTAAACCAGCAATCCCTTTTCCTCATTGTCATTACATATTCCTGAGACTATAACTCATAATGGCCAGATATAGGTGTAGGCATTTCAAATGAAACTGGAGATAATGGGTCAAATTATATCCAGCATCTAACTCTGGCTTAAATGTAAACTCAGAATTCTAAATCTAAACAATTCAGGTGTTGCCCTGTACCAATATGCCAACGATACTCAATGTACCTAAACACCTTCACAAATGGAGACATTGCAATCTTGAAAAACTGTATCTTTCAATTACAAACATGGATGCTGGAAAAATTAAATCAAATAACTTATGTTTTATTTTTTGTAATCACTGTTCTGTTTTAAAACATTACAGACTTATTTTTTAGATTCTGAAGTTTACCGGAGATTGTTAAGAGTGCCATACAGAGAGAGTTTTGTCATTATTTTCCTACTCTGCCTGGCAAAACATATTTAGAAAGAAGATCAATAATATGTTCCTTCTTCAGGGCTAAACGGGTTCTGTACAGCTTGTTCTCATCACTTGTTATATATCACAAATAATACAGAAACTCACAATCTGTGCATCCATTTTTGTTGGCTCTCCAAAGTTATCAAAAGGCAATTTGCAGTTCTAATCAAAATCCTAAATAAATAAATGCATTTTATTAAACATCTGACAGGTTAGTCCTGTTCAATACATTGAGATAATTCTGCAGAGACCAAAAAGTCCAAAATGACTTCACTTTCAAACCAGCCCAAGCTAACTGATAACCGCCTCATAGTGCCTGCAAAACTTCAGTTTGAACTGGGAGAGTGTTTAAGGCGAAAAAGTTCAATTTTTGCAATCTTCGCCCTTGCGACTTACTTCTCTTCAATGTACGTTAATAAGGTGTTGGACCTGTCAGCCCTAGGGTGGTCTCCCCTTCTATTTTTGTATCGTGCCTCATTTTTTCCACCCTCATTTTTATGTTGGACTAGGTCTGCGGGCGCCTTTTCATTGCCAATCAGTGTTAAGGTGCAGGTGCTCCCTTCTCCCAAGATGGCTGCCACAGACCCCTGCTACTGCAGGGTGGTCGTTTTTCATAGTAGCACCCTAGCTGCCAGGAGCTGGCTGGGACCCACAACAATGTTGCGACACCAGCCCGCCTTTTTGTCCCAGAGGTAGAGTGGGGAAGCTCCTGGAAGATGCTGGAACCTTCTAGAAGGGAGGTGGGGTTTTACTTTTGCCGCCTTGGCTAGAGGTCACCTGACCTAGGGCTACTTAAGAGTGGGAGGGAAACTTTTGGAGTGAGTTGGCCATTGAGGTGAAGCAGAGCTGGAAGAATCCACCAGGAGTGTAGGCGGTAGGGCCTAGCCAGGGACTTATGCCTCTGAGAGTGACAGGATTTAGGTACTGCCTCTTAAGTGAGTGAGGTGCCCTGTGAATCCCACTGATCTTGCCCAGTAGTAGGAGGACCCAGAGACCCTCTGCCAGCCTGACTAGGAAGGATCTAGTCGCCCTCTCCATTCCTACCCCCTGTAACAGAACCCCTTAAGGGCGCCAGATACATCTGCGCCACAAGACTTCATCTGTCAACTGAGAACTGAAACCTAACTGTAAGAACTGAGACTGCATGACAAGAGCGAGCTGTAAGCCTTGAATGCCAGAGCTGAGACTGCGTGTCCAAGCTGACCTATCAAACTAAATACTAAGCCGATTGCCAAGCCACCGGGGATCGACCAGGTACTAGCGCTGTGACCCCCGCGCTCCCTGCCCTGGTCTGGGACCCCCGGCAGCGTGCTCCGCTGAGCACCATATCCCCATCCTTAACTTGAGCCCCCCCTGCGACGACGAAGCCAGCGCACTCACCGCCGCGGCCTGGAGGCCTGGAGAAGTGCCCTGCTGTGTCGCGAGGGCCTGGAGAAGTGCCCTGATGTGTCGCGAGGCCCTGGAGAAGTGCCCTGCTGTGTCGCGAGGCCCAGGAGAAGCCCGGGGCCCCGTCGCTGCCGTCGCAGCCGTGTGAGGAGGTGCGCAAGGTTGGGGCCGAGTTCCCCCATCGTCGTGAGGACGGACCCCTGCTGACGCCGAGACGGAGGTAAGCCCGGAGGCCGAGATCCCCCCTGGTGCGCCCCCTGCTGGTCTGGAAACCACACCGCACTTGGCCCGGGTTGTCCCCTCCGTGGGAATCCCCTCCCCTGCCTGCGCGACGGAGAGACCCCGCCGAGGGATCCTGTCCGTGTCCCCCCTTCTGTGATACTGAGCGCGGTGCTCTGTGAACTGCACCGGAGCATAGGGACTCGCTCCTCAAGTCCGGTAACCCTCCCCGCTGGAAGCCGCCCAAAGTACTGACTGACATTACCCTCGTGTGGCGCTTCACGCCACCGACTCTGCTTCCTCAGCCGGAGAGACCGGGACTGCGAGTAACCCATTGTGTTATATGCTCTGCTCGAAAGTAATTACATGCCAAGGAATGCGAGTAGCGCACTGTGTTATATGCTCTGCTCGAAAGTAATTACATGCCAAGGAATGCGAGTAGCGCACTGTGTTATATGCTCTGCTCGAAAGTAATTACATGCCAAGGAACGCGAGTAGCGCACTGTGTTATATGCTCTGCTCGAAAGTAATTACATGCCAAGGAACGCGGGTAGCGCACTGTGTTATATGCTCTGCTCGAAAGTAATTACATGCCAAGGAATGTGAGTAGCGCACTGTGTTATATGCTCTGCTCGACAGTAGTTACATGCCAAGGAATGCGAGTAACGCATTGTGTTAAATGTTCTACGCAAACGTATCCACATGCAACTGATTGCACGTAGCGCTCGGTTTTATATGCTTTGCTTCACAGGATTAGGGGCCATCGATTACGAGGAGCGCTCAGTTCTACAGGCTCCATGTTAATGTACCCGATGTCCCCCATTACGAGTATCGTGCTGTGTTAGACGGCCTGTTCAGGGAAAGGCCTCGCTTAGCGCGCACAGCGCTATAATCACCCGCACTTAGCCAACTGCAGTGGGTAGATGAATGAGGTTAGGCACTGCATATATATCGCTAAGATTGCTGTATTTACTGACTGATGGTATTATGATGCATGTATCGCCTTGTTATTTCCTGAACTGCAACTGACCAGCTATACTTGGATAAACTTGAAGTATTTGCATAATTTAAACGGTGTGGCGTCACTTATTGTGTGTGTCCCTAGTCCATGAGGAGTGTGTGGTGTATGGTTGCTTAACACATAGCCCTCTGGTTGCCCGACCGGCTCGCGCCACGTTACCGCCCTTAGGGCCTGGTGACCCCAGGTTCCTACATTGGTGGCGAGCGGTGGGATCCTTGGGACCTGTGACCATATAGCACCCTTCCGTGAGACGAAGGGCGCCACAATTAAACGCCTATTGTGTTCCAAAGCTCTAAAAACATTGATTGCTGCATTGTTAGTTCCACTGTCCAGGTTGAGAGTGCAAGAAGCCTGGTGAGCCGTTAACTGTTGCCTATACCCTAGGAATTTTTCTCCTTAGTGTCTAGGTCCCCACCTGCTAGAATGGAATTCCGGTTAGCTGACCTCGAGGGGTACACTGTGAAGCAACTAAGGGAGTTCGGGCAGGGGATGGGGGTGCCTGGGATGCGGAAGGCCAAAGGACCGGAACTCCGCACCGCCATTAGGGCATGGGTAGAAGCCCACCCAGAAGGGAGAGGGGATGAGGGGCAGGAGGCGCCAGATGCACCTCAGGAGGAGAGTGCCCAGGAGGTGGTTGACCTCTTGAACGTGGATATGTCTGAAAATGTGCCCCCAGGGAGACGTTCTGGGGCCAGTAGTAGGACAGGGTCTTGTAGGAGCGCGTCTCCAAAGGAGTATGAGGACAGAAGGGAGGAGAGGCAGTTAAAATGGGAGCTGGCCAAACTGGAACATGAAAGAGAGAGGGAAAGAGAGGATAAGAAATGGGCAATGGAGGAAAAGAAGCTGGCGCACGAGCTTCAGCTAAAAGAGTTGGAGCTGCGCGCCCTCCAATTGAACGCGTCTAACAAAGACAATGGTGGCAGCATATCTAAGGAACCTCAAGAATCCAAATTCTACCTACCCAAAGAAGTCATAGCCAATTATACATTAGGGGATGACATCATGAAGTGGTTGGAGGCATACGAGGAAGCCTTAACGGCCCATGGGGTACCCGAGAGTAACTGGGGAGGTGGTCTCTACCGGTATATACCTCCCACTGTTAGGGACACCCTGTTATATTTGGCCAAGGCGGATCAGGTTAAGTACGCCCCCATGAAAGAGGCCTTGTTAAAGAAGTTTGGCCTTAACCCCGAGAAGTATAGGCAGAAGTTTCGTGGCAGCCATAAGCTGTCCACCCAGACATGGGTAGATTTTTTTGATTACGCGAGGAAGGCCCTAGATGGTTGGGTGCGTGGCAGCGAGGTGCAGGACTACCAAGGGTTGTACGATCTTTTTTTAAGGGAGCACCTCTTGGATAAGAGCTTTCCGGAGCTGCACCAACATCTGGTGGACCGCAAGCTGAAGGATCCTCGAGAGCTTGCGGAGGAGGCAGATATTTGGGTGAGCACCCGGGTGTCTCACAAGGGCCCCGGGGGAGATGGCTCGAAAGGCGGACAGGGTTTCCCCCAGAAGAAAGAGGGGGGAGATAAAAAGGTGGAGTTCTCGAAAGGTCCCCAAAGTAAGTTTGGGAAGGGAGTAGGAACCCCACCCCCGTCCAATTCCACCAGACCCACTTACCCTGACAGGAGTCAGCAGCCAAGGATTGTGCGGTGCTACGAGTGTGGGGAGATTGGACACTACAGGGGAGATCCCAAGTGTCGCAAGCGACCACCAGCCCCATTGGGCGGGAAAAGTCCCGGGGTGAGTAGTATAGCGCTTGGGTTGGAGCTGCCCTTAGATAGGGAAGGGGAGTGGACAGGCCTGACGCTGGTTTCACTCGGGGATAGAGAGGTGGTCCCCGTAGTGTCCCTGCCCCCGAACACTGCTAAATATCAGCAGAGGGTGAGAATTAATGGGGAGGAGGTGGAAGCTCTGAGAGACACAGGGGCCAGCATGACCACTGTCGTGCGGCGGCTGGTGTCCCCAGACCAAGTAGTCCCCGAGGAGTTCCATCCGGCCGTATTGGCTGACGGCAGTTTGAGTCACTATCCAGTGGCTCGTGTTCCATTCGAGTGGGGAGGAGTCAAAGGCCTACTGCGAGTTGCTGTGAGCCCTGCCTTGCCTGTGGGGTGTTTGCTAGGGAACGACCTGGAGCACACCAAATGGAAGGACGTCGAGTTTCACGCTCACACTGAGATGCTGGGATTACCAGGGTGGACTTGCGTGAGCACGCGGTCCATGGCTGCCCGGCATGGAACTCACCCGGAGTTGGAGCCTGGAATTAGGGCCCAACCCACAGCCAAACGTGGAAAGAAGAAGGTGGTGGAAGACATGCCCCGTGAGTCGGATGGGGAGGCCGCAGAGGTGCCCCCGGAGTCCGCGGAGGTAGATGTCGTTCCTGTGGAGGACTTGCCGACCCTTGCTGACTGGCAAGTGGAAAGAGGGCCTACCCGGGAGGAATTTTGTCAAGCACAAAGGACGTGCCCCACTCTTGAGGGTATGCGGCGGCAGGCCGAAGCTCAAGTGGCCAGTCAGGAACTGGGAGGTTATCATGTGTATTGGGAGGATGGTCTCCTATACAGTGAGCCCAGGGTGCCGGTACATGGATCTTCGAGGGCCATAGTGGTCCCCCAATGTTACCGGGCCTTCCTGCTGGAGTTAGCGCACGAGATACCTTTAGCTGGACACCTGGGCCAGGACAAAACCTTTGCGCGGTTAGTCCCCCATTTTTATTGGCCCAGGATGAGGATTGCCTCAGACACCTTTTGCAAGACCTGCAAGTCTTGTCAGGCTAGTGGCAAGACTGGGACTAAGTTGAAGGTCCCGTTGGAACCGCTCCCCGTGGTCGGGACCCCTTTTGAGAGGGTCGGTATCGATATTGTTGGGCCATTGGACCCTCCGACCGCAGCGGGACACCGGTTCATCTTGGTTTTGGTGGACCACGCCACAAGGTACCCAGAGGCTATTCCTCTGAGGACCATCACTGCACCGGTGGTGGCGCGGGCACTGTTGGGAATTTTTACCCGAGTGGGATTCCCGAAGGTCGTGGTGTCGGACAGGGGCACAAATTTCATGTCGGCCTACATGCAGGCCATGTGGAAGGAGTGTGGAGTGACCTACCGGTTCTCCACTCCTTACCACCCCCAGAGTAACGGACTTGTAGAGCGCTTCAATAAGACATTGAAGGGGATGATCCGAAGCCTTCCAGAGGGCTTGAGGTGTAAATGGGACGTCCTCCTCCCCTGCTTGTTATTCTCCTATCGGGAGGTACCGCAGAAGGGAGTCGGGTTCAGCCCGTTTGAATTGCTCTATGGCCATCCCGTTAGGGGTCCCCTCAGTTTAGTGAAAGAGGGGTGGGAGAAGGCTTCACAGAAGCTTCCCCGTGACATTGTCAGCTACATGCTGGCGTTCCGCAGCCAGATGGCCAAGCTGTGGAAGGCAGCCACAGAGAATCTGGAGGCTAGCCAGACCGTGATGAAGGAGTGGTATGACCGCAACGCTCGGACGGTCGAGTTAGACGTTGGACAGAAGGTGTGGGTTATGGAACCTGGGGAGCTTTGTGCCCTCCAGGACCGGTGGACTGGCCCGTTCGACATTGTGGAGAGGCGAGGCCAGACCACATACGTTGTGGATGTAAAAACCCCCCGTCAGCCCCTCAGGGTGCTCCACGTCAACCGCCTGAAGCCACACCATGAGCGATCGGAGCTTGCTCTCCTTATGGTTACGGATGGGAGCGAAGAGGAAGAGAGTGAAGCTCTTCCTGACCTTCTTGCGGTACAAGAGAAGGATGGTTCGGTGGAAGGTGTAGTCCTCTCCCCATCCTTGACCCCAGAGCAACAGAGGGACTGTCGCCATGTCCTGGGACAGTTCGCCTCGTTGTTCTCACTCACGCATGGAATCACTCAGTGGTGTACCCGGAACCGATCCGAGTTCTACTTCCTATTTTAATTTGGGAAGAAGAGCGGTAACGACTCACGCTGCAGCACCTCCTGTTCCGACGCGATTTATTCACCGGAGTCGGCCTCATTTAAATGAACTACGCCGTCTAAGAGACCACATTTGATGAGGCGCTCTGTTTCTCTACGCATGAACGTTTGTCTGCCAGGCCATCCTAGATCACTGGCTAGGTTGCCATCGTTTATTTTAATGTCCTGATGAAGACCCTGCATGACGATTCAAAGTCGCTTATATTGGGTTGAAACGTCGACGAAAATTGTTAGGACCAGTGCGAGACCTGTTTTTCATACAATTTTTGATTTATCCATGAAACAGTGTCATTGTTTGTCCTCGATACTGGCCCTCCTCTTGCATATTGTGTATATAAAAAGTCTTTCCTGCATTCGTTCACTGTATATATTATGCACAATTTGGTCACTTATGTCACCTTGTCACAAATTCACTGACTCACTTTACAGTCTACTACCTTGGTAATCCTGCATTTCCAATGTCATTTGTGCTTCTTCATATAAATGATGCAATTTATATATAAAGAATGACATTACATCTTTCAAAACAAGCCTGATCTTGATTTGTACTTTGAGATTGTGTGGTCAACTTGATTGATTCTCCTTTTTTCCTTGATTCATTCTTTCAACAAAGCGATTGTTTTACCCATACCCGACAGAACCATTGTTTTCCTATAATAATCCTACCCAGGTTCTGAGGGACACAGGGTCACCCCATTGTTTATATACTGGAGTCCTTCTCAGCAGCCTACTTGGATGACATAGCTGTCTTCAGTAGCAGCTGGGAGGACCATCTGCAACACCTCCAGGAGGTATTGCAGGCGCTGCAACGCGCTGGCTTAACCATTAAAGCCAGCAAGTGCCAGATTGGACAGGGATCTGTCGTGTACCTGGGACACCTGGTGGGCGGAGGTAAGGTGCAACCCCTCCAGGCCAAAATTGAAACCATCTTGGCTTGGGAGCCCCCCAAGACCCAAACAGAGGTCCGAGCTTTCCTCGGCCTCACTGGGTATTACCGCCGGTTCGTCAAGGGATATGGTACCATCGTGACCCCCTTGACGGAGTTGACCTCAAAGAAACAACCTCGCAAGGTCATATGGACAGCTGCATGCCAAGAAGCCTTTGATACGCTGAAAAATGCGATGTGTACCGCTCCAGTACTAGCAACACCCGATTTCAGCAAGGAATTTATTGTACAGACCGACGCCTCAGAGCACGGCATAGGTGCGGTGCTTTCGCAACTCAACACCGAGGGCCAAGACCAACCTGTGGCCTTCATATCTCGAAGACTCCTCCCTCGGGAACAGCGATGGAGCACCATTGAGAGAGAAGCCTTCGCGGTGGTATGGGCTCTGAAGAAGTTGAGGCCATACCTCTTTGGCACTCACTTCCTTATCCAGACCGACCACCGCCCCCTTCGCTGGCTCATGCAGATGAGAGGCGAAAACCCCAAGTTGTTGAGGTGGTCCATTTCCCTACAGGGGATGGACTTTCGGGTGGAACATCGGCCCGGAGTTGACCACGCCAATGCTGACGGTCTCTCCAGGTTTTTCCGCCTTAGTGAAGAGAACTCCCTAGAGGTTGGGTAGCTCTCCCCTTTTTCGGCTGGGGGGGACGCATGTTGGACCTGTCAGCCCTAGGGTGGTCTCCCCTTCTATTTTTGTATCGTGCCTCATTTTTTCCACCCTCATTTTTATGTTGGACTAGGTCTCCGGGCGCCTTTTCATTGCCAATCAGTGTTAAGGTGCAGGTGCTCCCTTCTCCCAAGATGGCTGCCACAGACCCCTGCTACTGCAGGGTGGTCGTTTTTCATAGTAGCACCCTAGCTGCCAGGAGCTGGCTGGGACCCACAACAATGTTGCGACACCAGCCCGCCTTTTTGTCCCAGAGGTAGAGTGGGGAAGCTCCTGGAAGATGCTGGAACCTTCTAGAAGGGAGGTGGGGTTTTACTTTTGCCGCCTTGGCTAGAGGTCACCTGACCTAGGGCTACTTAAGAGTGGGAGGGAAACTTTTGGAGTGAGTTGGCCATTGGGGTGAAGCAGAGCTGGAAGAATCCACCAGGAGTGTAGGCGGTAGGGCCTAGCCAGGGACTTATGCCTCTGAGAGTGACAGGATTTAGGTACTGCCTCTTAAGTGAGTGAGGTGCCCTGTGAATCCCACTGATCTTGCCCAGTAGTAGGAGGACCCAGAGACCCTCTGCCAGCCTGACTAGGAAGGATCTAGTCGCCCTCTCCATTCCTACCCCCTGTAACAGAACCCCTTAAGGGCGCCAGATACATCTGCGCCACAAGACTTCATCTGTCAACTGAGAACTGAAACCTAACTGTAAGAACTGAGACTGCATGACAAGAGCGAGCTGTAAGCCTTAAATGCCAGAGCTGAGACTGCGTGTCCAAGCTGACCTATCAAACTAAATACTAAGCCGATTGCCAAGCCACCGGGGATCGACCAGGTACTAGCGCTGTGACCCCCGCGCTCCCTGCCCTGGTCTGGGACCCCCGGCAGCGTGCTCCGCTGAGCACCATATCCCCATCCTTAACTTGAGCCCCCCCTGCGACGACGAAGCCAGCGCACTCACCGCCGCGGCCTGGAGGCCTGGAGAAGTGCCCTGCTGTGTCGCGAGGGCCTGGAGAAGTGCCCTGCTGTGTCGCGAGGCCCTGGAGAAGTGCCCTGCTGTGTCGCGAGGCCCAGGAGAAGCCCGGGGCCCCGACGCTGCCGTCGCAGCCGTGTGAGGAGGTGCGCAAGGTTGGGGCCGAGTTCCCCCATCGTCGTGAGGACGGACGCCTGCTGACGCCGAGACGGAGGTAAGCCCGGAGGCCGAGATCCCCCCTGGTCCGCCCCCTGCTGGTCTGGAAACCACACCGCACTTGGCCCGGGTTGTCCCCTCCGTGGGAATCCCCTCCCCTGCCTGCGCGACGGAGAGACCCCGCCGAGGGATCCTGTCCGTGTCCCCCCTTCTGTGATACTGAGCGCGGTGCTCTGTGAACTGCACCGGAGCATAGGGACTCGCTCCTCAAGTCCGGTAACCCTCCCCGCTGGAAGCCGCCCAAAGTACTGACTGACATTACCCTCGTGTGGCGTTTCACGCCACCGACTCTGCTTCCTCAGCCGGAGAGACCGGGACTGCGAGTAACCCATTGTATTATATGCTCTGCTCGAAAGTAATTACATGCCAAGGAATGCGAGTAGCGCACTGTGTGATATGCTCTGCTCGAAAGTAATTACATGCCAAGGAATGCGAGTAGCGCACTGTGTTATATGCTCTGCTCGAAAGTAATTACATGCCAAGGAACGCGAGTAGCGCACTGTGGTATATGCTCTGCTCGAAAGTAATTACATGCCAAGGAACGTGGGTAGCGCACTGTGTTATATGCTCTGCTCGAAAGTAATTACATGCCAAGGAATGTGAGTAGCGCACTGTGTTATATGCTCTGCTCGACAGTAGTTACATGCCAAGGAATGCGAGTAACGCGTTGTGTTAAATGTTCTACGCAAACGTATCCACATGCAACTGATTGCGCGTAGCGCTTGGTTTTATATGCTTTGCTTCACATGATTAGGGGCCATCGATTACGAGGAGCGCTCAGTCCTACAGGCTCCATGTTAATGTACCCGATGTCCCCCATTACGAGTATCGTGCTGTGTTAGATGGCCTGTTCAGGGAAAGGCCTCGCTTAGCGCGCACAGCGCTATAATCACCCGCACTTAGCCAACTGCAGTGGGTAGATGAATGAGGTTAGGCACTGCATATATATCGCTAAGATTGCTGTATTTACTGACTGATGGTATTATGATGCATGTATCGCCTTGTTATTTCCTGAACTGCAACTGACCAGCTATACTTGGATAAACTTGAAGTATTTGCATAATTTAAACGGTGTGGCGTCACTTATTGTGTGTGTCCCTAGTCCATGAGGAGTGTGTGGTGTATGGTTGCTTAACACATAGCCCTCTGGTTGCCCGACCGGCTCGCGCCACGTTACCGCCCTTAGGGCCTGGTGACCCCAGGTTCCTACATAAGGCAACTACGTTTTCCTGGTTTTCTTTTGCAAAATTCCCTATCAGCTGTTCCCACGTGTTGGCATGTATGTCTGAACAGAACTAGATAGTGTAGGATGTGAATTTTCCTTTTTTGTGATTTTCAAACGAAGCAACATAGGGGCATATTATCAAGGACAGCGTTAAAATTATCTAAAGCGGCGATAATCGGCTTGATAATATGCCACAGAGAATTCCCATAGTAGCCCAGGTTCACACCAGAACCTGAGCTTCTATATGAATTCACAAGGGCATATTATCAAGGCCATTATCGCCGCTTTAGCTGCAGTTTTTTGCCGCTAAAGCGGCGATCATTTTTAACGCCATCCTTGATAATATGCCCCATAGATAGATGTGTGTAATGTGATCATTCACAGCCAGCGCCATAAATTATACACACAAGTCCAATTTTCTCGTGGTGAGAGCAACGTGGGTCTGTGACTAACCTGATTGTATTTATGTGACGCATTTTGCTGCTGAGGTGAATGCCAGCACGAGACCCAATTATGACGAATCTGTGATTGTGTAAAATAAAACAATGCAAATATGGAAATCAGTTGGACGCCAACAATGGTGACTTTATCGGGCATTTAAAAGTGCCAGGCTATCCAATTGCACCCTTATCTGCGTTCATTTTCTTCACAGTCGAATCGTTTCAGTGCTTTCAGAAGCCATGAATTTTAAGAACCTTGATCATCAGCCTAAGCAACGAATAATGTGATATATTTCTGGATGATGGTTATCATATCTCTTACATTCCTTTTCATCGTGTGCTTGGCGATATTACCAACCTGTCGGGAAATCAAACCCCGCGTGCTTTTTGTCGTCCGAGGTTCACCTTTAAAGCTTTCCAGGAAAATCTTTTTTTTCTAGGCTCACCATTAAATTATGAAAGCAAAACCCAATATGAACGTGCGTATTGTTTTAGCCCATAATAATGAATATTTAATCTGATTCAAATGAAATCTGTGAATTTCCCAGTGCGTTGCGAGCCTGACTTTATTGTTTTGTGAATTGTAATGGGTATTGTTAATATTAATGCTTATTGCTGACAGCTCGCTCTGTCATTTTGATTGACAGACTACTTTATGAGTGGCTTTGTGAGCTCATGAAGAGAATCCAGATCTTGTGTCTACTGTTTTTGAGAGTAGATGTATTTAAATGTCACGGATATTCTCTGGGGTCTGTGAATGTATTGTGATATCCATTCCTCAGAGTTCATGGGTCTGGTTCACAGTCAGCTGTCAGAAGAAACCCCCATAGTATCTGGAGAAGGTGCTACATTTGGAAGGTGATTTGCTGGTGAAAGCATTGAGTAGAAGAGTGGGAAGCATGGAGTCCAAGAAGCAGGGTTCGGTGATGGCAAGACGATGGATTGGGTTTTCATTTGTGAGTTTGTCTCTATTGCAACATTTTTGATGGTCCTTCTTGCATTAAGCAGGGCTCTGGCTAAAGTGGATGCAGTAGAAGGGGGCGTGTCTTCTTTAGGGTCTAGAAGGCTGTGGGGAATTAAAGCCACTCTGCTTGGGCATTAATGTTGGGGCCAGCTGTCAGTGCCCAGGGAGTAAAGGGTAGTGTCATTGGAATTCAGCAGGATCAGGGTTGCTTAGACAGATGAATGCTGAAGGCCCACCAATTAAATCATGAACAGTGGCATAGCAAGTGTTAAATTGGCCCTACAGCAAACAAGTAAATCGGCACCACCTTACCTCTGTTCTAGTAGTAAAGATTGTCATAATTGTGGTGCAGTGGGACCTTCATACCCCTGGGCCATGGTTCCACTGCACCTACTCCACTGTTGACATCTATGATCCTGAGCATGACATATCGCAGCATTTGCAAGAGTGTGTCTGAGAAGAAGGATGTTAGATGTGGAGGCTGGAATTGATAAACGTGGGGTTTGGAGACTAGACATTGGGATTGGCTTGCTACGACTGGGAGGATCAGGAGGACTGTGCAATGAGCAAGGAAAACCACGAGATTAGACTGCTGAGTTGTTACAATGGTAGAATGGAACTGTGGGACTCTGGTCATGTACTCATCTACCTACATTTCACATTCGGAGGTTTGTGGAATGTGGTAGAATGAAGGAGGGTTGGAGGTTCTCTCTGTGATAGTTGTGGAGAAGAGCTAACAAAGGCTGAGGCCAGTAAACAGATCTCTTGTAGTATTTTGTGTGTGGTGTATTTTTTCATACCACACTACTACAATGTTGGCGATGAGGAGGCCACAGTGAAGAATTCACAGGGTGTGCGGTAAGCTGATGGATGCAGGAATTTTGATGTACTGTTCATGAACGAAGATGAGGAACACCAAGTTGATGCCTTTTACAAAGAGTCAGGCCTGTAACTGTTTTTTATTTGTGTCGCTGTGAGGGGGATTATGCGCTTTAGACTGGGAGCCAGGATAAAAAAAAATTTCTTTGAAATTTGGAGGTGTCACCTTTACTGCGAGCGGGGCTGGTGTTTAACGGTGCACTAGTTATCTACACACGAGCGAAGATCAGGCTACGCGTTCATACCGTGTGAAGGCATTGTTATTGTAGCGTGCCGGCTCCTGTGCATTTTTGTCCCACACCGAAGCAGTAAGCCATTAGTCTTGTGTCATCAATGAGCACGAATGGGGTGACTCAGTACGTGGCTGACTTTCGCGACCATATTGAATTGGGAACCGGTAGTTTAGGCCTAAACTGTGATGCATACACATATTGATGGTGTGTCGCATTGTAATTGGTCCCGCAGGAGGCATTCGTTGTGGAAGTATTCTACACTGTGACACGCACACATATTGGATCGCGCGTTACTGTTTATTCAGTTCACCGGGAAACACGCACACAATTTGTCAGTGTGTTACTGTTTATTTGAGCATTTTGTGATGCATACACTTTTTGATGGTGTTACTGTTCTTTCAGCTTTCATGGAAACATGTTTTATGAAAATTTAATTCTCTGTGATGCGCACACAAATTAAAGGTGTGTCTCTACTGTTGTCTTTAGAAGCAAGCGTGATCAACAGTAGCATGTATACATAGTTACAGCATTTCACACAGTAATCTCTATATAAAGCCATGTACTTGTTTATGGTATTATTCATTGATATATGGAAGGTCTGATTTCTTACCATTTAAAGAACTTCAAAAATAAATTATAGTTTGGGCATATTGCAGTAGAAACAGTCGGGGTCAAGGGAAGTACATGCACATCAATTGTCCGGAGTTGTTGGCAGGTTTGTTTGCAATTTGTTGTTTCACAGAAAAAAGAGTTACATTTTGTGTGATGTTGCGCATGGGCAATGTATCAAAGGTATGTTATGTGAACAAATTAAGAGGTCTTCATTCAAAACATCTAGCAAAGTTCGCCAAGATGTTTTGGGAATATTGTAGCAGATTCGATTTTCTAGGAATTTTAAAGAAACAAGTGGTTGGATATTAGACCACAATATCCTTCTTATGATTCTTATGATACAGAAGGTTTAGCTATCTTTAGAATAGATTTATTTGCAAACTGATTGCCACCTCCAAAATTCTTCGACTGGAGACTGTATTCAGAGATTTGTGTAAAAGCTGCATTCCTCCAGGACTGGATGGGTCTAATGCCTTATGCATTTCATTTGCAATTAGAACAAGGATACAAGTGAAGGTGTGCAGATGCAAGGAGACAGTGGTAGTAGTAATTCGAGTCTGGAAAGTGCAAGCTTGGTTCACAGTAGTGCTAGATATGTCAGTAAACTTCCCATTGATTCTGCCTGTGTTTGAAAATCTTTTTAAAGGCCTTCAAGGAGACAGTGAGAGATGCCGAGCATTATAGTAGAGGCTACCAGACTTATTTCAGAATCTTGGGCTCCAACAACCAGGAAAGCATGGAGATTGTCATTGAGGAAATAGGTTGGTAGGTGTGTATAAAGGGATTTTGATCCTATTTCATCTAGTATAGTCAAAATTGTGAATGACCTGATGATAATATTTGAGTTTGATTTATTCCACAGGACAGTGAACTTGTATAGGTCAGCAACAGCAGCAGGTCACTTTTGGTGAACAGCTTGAAAGTGGGACAGGACTTATTGATAAATGCTTATAGGTAGGAGGAAGGTTTTAAAACCTCTGTTAGCTAAATATCCTTCAATGTGGGATTTTAGCATAATTTTGAAGGGTCTGGAGAGTTGGGGGATAATGTCAATTTAGATTTGAAGAGTCTTTCATGGAAATGAACTACGGTAATATGTTTAGTTTCATTTAGAATAACATCAGAAGTCAGTGATTTAGATGTCTTGAAAAGAGCCTTTCAGCCTAAGGTCATTGTTAGACATTGTGTTTCTGGTTGGCAGAGGTATGCACGCTGTCCCCAGAAGGAACCACAATCCTACTCAGGGTAAGACACAACACACCCTAAAGGATCCTGTTCTCCCCCTATGGTAGCTTAGCACAGAGCAACTAGACTTAACTTGAGAGGCAATGTGTGAAAGTATATGTGCAACACTTCAAACAGTAACACAGTGAAAACACCACAAAAGACTCCACACCATGTTACAAAGTATGAGAATAATTCTATAAATAAAACAAGACCAAAATGACAAAAATTCAACACGTAGAAGTCGAGATATTATTTTTTAAAGAATAAAGGTAAAATATCGCTTAGAAGCAATAAGCTCTTAAATGGAATATCTGGTTGCACTTGACTGGCACAAAGTCAAAAGTTCAGGCTGACCGTGATAGAGCATGGGCTGGATACAGGGACCCACTTGGGCCCGCTGAACCAAAGTACCTTGATCCGGAATGCCTCATCGATGACAAAGATGCGAAGTGTAGCCAGAGGGATGTGTCAGTGTCGAGCCACACAGTGAATGAAATGCGTCGTTTTTCTTCATGCAACTAGTGTGTTGCGTCGATTCGAGTGTGACATGCTGGTTCCAAATGCGATGCCCAACTGCTGCTCCCACAGTAGGCAATGCGTCAATTCCGAAGGTGATGCGCTCGTCCCAAAGGCGATGCGTTGGGTCCGCTCCAAGAAACAATGAGGATACACTGGTTCTTCTGACTCACACAATGGCAAAGACGCACAGGTTCCAGTGAGGATGTATGGGCTCTGGATGAAACAGCACTGCACACCCAATTCCAATTGCCCAAAACTGGGTTGTCACCACTTGGCAGAGCAAGACTTGAAGCAGGCAAAGTCCAAGTGCTGTGGGAGGAAGAGTTTAAGTCTTTGATGTCTCTGAGACTTAGAACAGGAGGCAAGCCCTTGGAGTCACTCTGAGTTCAAGTGATGAAGATCCAGTCCTTCTGCGTGGCTTTTCATGGCCTTGTAAATATGACCCCATTTCACACATCACTTTACATAAAAGGGGTGTCCCATGGGTGTTGCTGTGAGTATTCCCATGCAACACCCATGGATTCTGCCACATTCCCTTATTTACAACATTTCGTAAACCTGGGAATGTGTCAGAATCCTACGCCTCCCCAGGGGAGACGTAAGGAGGCGCAACGAGGAGAAATACTTTTTTTCTCCTAATATTTTCCTCTTTCTATGTGTGCTGCATTCTGCAGCACGCATAGAAAGAGGAAAATGCCATCAGTGATTGTTTTTCTGCAGGAAGGTTTCCCTAGCAGCCAATTGTGAGCCATCACAGGGGATGTTGTAAATATGACGCATCCCTTTGCTTTTAATATGATGCAGCATGTCTCAGCAAAATGGCTTGTTCCGCCGCATTGCGTGATTTTGTTGTAAATGAGGACCTATTAGTGCCTGTGCCTTGTCATAAAAGGTAGATTTTCCACAGCCTGGTATGCAGAAAATCTACCTTTTTTAAAGAAACATAGGCTGAGATTCTCCCTCCCTTATGACCCACCCTGATGATAAGTTTGTTCTTTATTTTCAGAATAATGAGATTTTGATTGAAAGAGTTGACAAAGGATGTTATCAGAAGACAATAGCTTGCTGAAGTATCAATACACTATGGTATGCTGATGCGTTTATCTTGTCTGTAATACTTATAGAAGGAAGATAGCTGTGTGTATTCAAAATTCTTTCTCTTTTTACTGCTGTGAGTGGAGCAATAAAAGGAGATTGCTTATTTTTAGGCTGTGTGTCTTTAATCAAATCCAGATTTTCTTCCCACCAGTCTGTGGAAAATCTAAAGTTCCCCTAATAATGTAAATAGTGTGGATTTTGGTGCTAAGTGTACCAAAGTCTGCCTTTCCTACCTGTCAATTGTTTTGATCTAATGCAATGTATCCATTGGTGCTTATTTTATCACATCCAGTAATTGCCAGGTAAAGTATATTAAGCATAACCGATACCTAGGACCCTTGCAGAACAAGAGCTTTGCGTAGTGTCCACATTTTCTGAACCCATTGTAATAAGGACCTAATAGTGTTCAGATACACATTTGGCATATGAATAAAAACAGTTTTTTCAGTGTTTTTGTGACTTCTGTTTTCTTTTGCCGTGCTTTTGAAATACCTTCTTGGTGCAAAGCCATCTGGTTTTTCGGGAGATTTTGCACTCTAAATATGGCAGGTTTGACACCAGGCGCGTTTGCAGTTTTTAAATCCAGTTTCTGGCAGAAGTGGTGGAGAACCTGCAGATTTTGACCAGCAAATTTGTGAATGGATTCTTGGAACCCTAAATGGATAAAATCTGTACTTCTGGTGGAAGCGGGAAGCTGGTGCTAATTACATTTGTGTCTTCCCAAATTAGATATACCCCAAAAGTAAGAGTGTGACTTTATACCTGACCCCTTGTCAACATAATTTTGTACTAGATCTCGACTAAAGGCATTTATAGCTCTCTTGCCAGCCCCAAAGTTTCCAACAGATTCCGAATAAAATCATACACATACAGAAAGGTTTTCAATCTATTCTCTTTCTCCACAACTTTTAAAAATAAGGAAAGAGATGCGTCTTCAGTTTTTTCCTAAAAATCATGAGATTGTCCTCCATTTTGTGGCTAATGGACTGAGTGTTCCAAAGCTTGGGTGCAAGGTAGGTTAAACACCAACCTCCACTGCTAGCTCTCTTGATGTTTGGGACAAATAGCAACTCAAGATTGTTTGCCCTCCAGTCTCTTTTGGCCTGATAAATGGTGGCCAAATTGCCGGAGGATAGGAGGACCTGTGTTATGCTTTGCCTGATGAATAATACATAATGCCTTGAATTATATTCTATGGCTTCTAGGTAGCCAGTGAAGAGCTTTGAGTGCAGCATCTGCTGAACATATTCTTGGAATACCCGACAGAATCTGAGTAGCAGCATTTTGAATAGTTTGAAGTTTTTTGGTTGCTGATCTTGGACTACCTAAATAAAGTGAGTTGCTGTAATAAAGACGTGAAAGAATCAGGCCTTGTATCACAGTTCTGCGTGCCTCTGTCGGGGCCATTTCAGCACCTTTCTCAGGACTTTCAGGAGGCCATAGCAGCTCCCAGCCACCTTTTTTGCCTGGGAGGACATGGGTGACTGATTGTCAAGAATCACTCCTAGACTTTTTACTTCAGACTTGGGGACTGTGGGTTTCCCTAAAGACAATGGCCAGATAATTTGGTATCGTTTGCGTAGGATACCATCATTAAACCAAAAGAAGGCTTCAACATTGAAAAGCATAGAGCTCAAAGAGGAGCCCTGCGGAACTCCACAGAACATCTGATAGCTGGATGACATGAATGGGTCCTCGCTAACCAAAAAACTGTGTTTGTCCGAAAATGAGGCAAGCCATCTGAGGGCAGTTCCTGTAATGCCAACTTCTTCCAGTCACTTAAGAAGGATGGGATAGGAGACTGTATTGAAAGCGGCAGTCATGTCCAAAAAGATCAGAGTCGCTGACCCGCCATAATCATTTTTAAATCTTCTGTGGCCATCAGAAGAGCTGTTTCAGAGCTATATCCAGCATGGAAGCCTGTCTTGGTAGAATGAAAAATATTAGTAACTTCCAGATAATCTGTAATATTTGTAATAATGTAATATACAACTATCACTCAAATGATGCTTCCTCCCACATAGCACAGGAAAACTACTCAGCCAACTCTGCCATTAGGGGACGTCAGTTTGAGTCACTACATTTTTCTTGTGCACAGAAACATCCGCCTAAAAATAAAATAGCCCAGCAAAGTTAGAGATTGGAAGGCAAATTACCGGTGACTGCTCTGTGCCCAGGTCAGATGGGAGGAAATTTCCCACCTTATATATTGCATCTCTGTCTGGTTATAGTCACAGGTATTTTCGTTAAACCAGTTATCTGTTTGCCTTTGTGACGGTCTTTCCCCCCAATCTATCTCACATCTTTTATTTTTTTGTTCATTTTACATGTCAGAGAGGAAAACATTCATCATCCCACTTTTGAATTTATTTTGCATCCGATCTCACAAACAAGCCCTCAAAACCTTCCGACTATTGGAAACCCCGTATTTATGTTCTATGCTTGCTAACTTTCTGCTCGCCATTCTTAAAATCAGGAAAATGCACTTTAACCCATATGGGGCACATTTTTAGAATCTGTACTATTATCTATCAGAGGGAGGAAGTCGTTTTATGTACACGGTTTTATGATCTTTTTTAAATCTATTTTATAATTGCTTTATGAATTTAACATCACCTTTTTAAGTAGTCACTAAAGCTGTTTTATATGATGTACATTACACCACGATGATTTTAGTACTTTTTATGCATTTATTTAAATGCGAAATAATGATGTGATTGATTGACAATTATAGTCCTTAGTGACCATTAGAGATCCCCTTCTGAGCAAGTTTTTGGCATAATCATTGGGCACTTGCCCTAAGGAGATCAGTAGTTGTTTCTACCTAAATTGACAGCTGTAGCCCAAATTCGTTTTTTTCCCTTTAAAACAAGCTGTTTCTCATCCACTCTCAAACAGATAAATCCAATCATTTATTCTCGGAAAAGAATTTTGAAATCCTATTTCTACGTATCAAACACCTAGCAAGAAGAATTAGATAGAAAACTAGTTTAGCCTCTTCATTCTCCAAAAAGTCTGTGTCACCAAATAAAAGGTAAACAGGTCTTACCACCAGTTCATATTTGAGGATGGCAAAGGTAATTTATCTTTCAGCATCCCTATAGCTTTCCCCCATGGGGCAGCTTACAACCATATGTATATCTTCTGCATTTGAACCTCCACATTTCATGCAAGACAAAATCCTAAACTTACTACCATTTTGGTATTCACAGAATGCACTTACTGCTTTTGGTATTCACAGAATGCACTTACTACTTTTGGTATTCACAGAATGGATTTACGACTACTAACTTTACGTCCGCACTCGGGCCGGAAATTCCGGCCCGGAGGCGGAGCTTCCGGCCCGGAGGCGGGGCTTCCGGGCCGGAGGCGGAGATTTTGGCCATGGCTAAGCTCAATAGTACGGAATCAACCATCTACATCTAACCATATACCACAATAGTGCTGCTGCCCACAGCACCTTTAGCTTCATTTTCTTAAAATATTTACATTAGATTCGCCAGTAGCTTTAAGGCAGCCTGCTATTACTAGAAGCATTTTACCACAGGGAGAGTCATCAGGCGATACAAGGAGCACCCTGAAAGTTTTCAATTGAAAGGCTCAGCACAGCTGGACGTTTTCTAACTTCTCCTAATATCTTCCAGGCGATCCTTATTCCCTTGCTACCCAGATAAAGCCACTGATACAATTGTGTATTTTCTATAGGAGAAGCTAGTCAAAACTTAGCAGAATACAGCTCAATAAAATAGTGAGTTTATGGAGAATGCACGTTTTTATTAGCTTGACTTCCCCATAGGTTGTCAAAGGGAGGTTTAGGCATGTCAATGCCCAAGAATGGCATCCGGCTACTTTATTGCGTCGCTAAGTTCAGTATATTCATTCCAGTTCCTAACCTCTGTTTTATCCTCATATATAGAATAACCAGACATAGCCACAAATTTTCAAACTAGATCTTGAAAGTTCTGGATTGCTTACTCAGGATGATTTGTAAAATGATGAGGGGCTTGATTACAAATTTGGCGGTGTAGCAGCGAGCTGCAATGCCAGCACCCTGCTGCCACACACGCACTGAGACTGCCCGCCGGATTCCTACTGGAATCCAGGTCAGGCACTCCTGTTATGGTGGTCTACACGGTGGTGCAGTGCTTAGGCTCATATATGAGCCTTAGCAAGGCATCGCCTTGGGACTGCCAAAGTGCGTTTCTGCACAGCATGGACTTCACTGTCCTGGGAGTGCATGCTCACAGAGATGCACAATATGTGTCCCCTGTTGTGCCCCCCAGCATACATCTTCTGACATTGAGTCAACAGGGAGACCTGTATAGCCCAGCTAGTTTCCTCACTGCTACACTTTTCATGGCGCAATCACCGCTATCAAAACTGTGGTGGTGAGGAAAGTCGTAATATGCTTGGTGGTGCTGCAGCAACACTGCCAACATAATGTGGGCCTTAGACCACTGCAAGACGGCCAGCTATCATGGATTCCTGGCAGTAGCAGCAATCCCATGGTGGCATGACCGCCCGGCTTGGAATACGGTGGTTGCCGCACTGCCACCGTCGGTTTGGCGGTCCAACTCCTAATCAGACCCTAAATCTTCTGCGTATAGGACAATCTTTTTTGTGAAGCAAAAGGGACAATATCTTTCTCCACTTTTATCTGTTGCACCAAACGTTCTATAAATAAGTCAAGAAGGATAAGAGAAAGTGGTCCTCTTTTAATCTTTACTTTATCTGTTAAAAAGTTATTTGTTAAAATCCTGGCTGAGGAATTAACATACAGAGCTTTAATCGATGTAATAAAGTTTATGGGACATGCATACATCTTTAAGCATTCTCACAAATACTCCCAGTTCATCTGGTTAAATGATTTTGCTGCATCCCATGTGATAATGGTATGCATTGGTGAGGTCTATTACTCCTATCACCTAGTATTCTAAGTCACCCTGCTCTCGTCTAGAAATAAAACCCTCCTGGTCTTCATTGACCAACATCCCTACCACTCTTGTGAGCCTATTTGCCAGTATTCCTGCAAAACTGTTTAGTCACCACTATTCAATAAAGAAATTGGATGGTAAGATTCACACCTGATTGAGAGTTTTGTTTGGTTTAAGATTTACAACAATGGAAACTTCATCCCAGGTAGGCAGCGGCTTCCTGCCCTCAATCAAAATGCTATTAAACAGCTCCAACCAAAACTGAATCAACTCATTAGCTAAGCTTCTATGAAGTTCCCCTGGGATCCTATCCGGTGCTTCAACCTTCCCTTTGTTTAGTTTAGTGATTATTGCCCTTATCCCTTCCTCTCTAAATCCTTGGGCTAAATCTTGCTGATCATGTGGGGACATTGAGGCAATCTAGAGAGATTCAAGCCAAGTACTGATCTCCTGAGCTCCGATACATGCCTGCTCATTGTAAAAGCTTGGTAAAAAAAAATGAAATTGCTTCCTGTTTTTTTTCATTGGTTACTGTTCCATCCACTGTACCCTGTGTAGACATTATTGTGTTTATAGCAAATTGAGTTTTGACTTTACACACCAGGATTTTCCTACCCTTTGCACCATACTCAAAGATCTGAAGGATGTTAAATTCCTGTTTCTCTAACAGTCTTTTTTCTAGAGGAGACTTACCTTTTTGTTTACAGATATCTAGATAACCTTTTATTCTCTCATGCTTTTTTTCGAAGCTCAGATTATGTAGTTTTATTGCTAGGTCCTCCATTGACTCTGTCAGTCCTCGGACTTCAGTACACTTTCTTTATTTTATGGACCAATCAATAATCCCCCCATCCCCATAGGAAAGCCTCATATGAATCCCGGGCAATATGTGCATACAGCTGCTCCTAGTTATGTATTTTTTGAAGTTCATACGGACTGAAGTTTCTAAATTAGGGAAGAAATTAGAAGGAAATAGTCCTTCCAATGTCCATCTGTGTATGGTATAGCCGATTTCAAGCGCTAGATTCAATATCACTAACATATGGTCTGGAAGAACTGAGAGCATATATTTAATAATTTTTACTTGGTCAGAAAATTTTCTGTCAATCAACCAATAGTCTAAACATGAGCTATGACCCTATATCCTGCTAAGAAAAAAATAGCCTCCCTGTTGACCAGACATCTCTCTCCAAACAGATGACAGTCCCAAGTCCTACATTATGCTCTTTAAACAAACTGCCATCTTAGATGAAATACAGTGAGGGTGAATGGTCGAATGATCTAAGTCATTATTCACAAATGCTTCCCTCTTCTTCACCCCGAAATTCGAGGCTTTATATTCAAGTAATCTAGCAAACTGTTGTTTCAGTGGAGATATATCATCTGTATTGGGGCCATAATATCCCACACATGTGATGTGTTTCTTCCCAACTTAGAGCAATGCTAATACCCTTTGTTTTTATCAACCTCTGAAATAAGAACCTGGATGTCTAAATTTCTGCTTATCAAAAGTGCCATTCCCCTATTGCAGGCTACCTGAGCTTTGCAGACCACTGACTAGATACGTGAATGATTTTTAAGTGCACATCTAAGTTTTGTTTACTTTAGGTATGTTTCCTGCAGGAGAATTATATGAGCACCACATCCCTTCAGAAATTCAAATATGATCCTCTGCCATTTTCTGACCCTTAACCCATTAATGTTCCAGAAGGTGGATCTAGTTGAATTCTTACCCATAGCTAATCCTCCCCACAAATAGAAAATATCTATCCTTGATGGAATAGGGGTAAGTTAAAACACTGATATCTTAAACAATAAGGTGATGGGGACTGTATTTTTTTAGTTTTTCCCTCAAACTCCTCTCCCTTGTGCTCTCTTCCCTTGGAGATCCTTCAATGAGCTATTGGCTACCACTAGCCATTTGAGTGCCCAGTTCACCACCCACCTGGACATAAGTTACTCACAAAAAAATAGAAGTATCTCCCAGCTGTTGTGTTTTTAGTTCTAAGGTCCTAACAACTTATCCATTGTGCTTATTCCCATTGTTGTATGGGTAACTTATGCTTTATAATTGGCCTTAAACATTTTCACCTTCAGCCACATGCAATCTAGAGATTATATCCTCGCTATATTGTTGTACCATTTTTTTTAATTTCAAGGATACGTTTCTCTGCTTCCTCCTCAATACCGTCATTACCGATTTCTATACCAATCAAGAACTTTATTGAAACTGCAACACTGACTCATCTTAAACCATTTTGGTATATTTCAAATTCACAATGGGGTAGAGCACCCTCTTTCAAGTGATCGGTTCACAGAAAAGTGACAATCCAATGTATTGATATGTGGTCACATTCTAATGAAGCTGCATACATTCAGTATGCAGGGCGATGTCAGTCAAACACACAACTTTTGGCCTTGATATATTTATTTATCCTACAGAAAACGATCACAAAGCACTAGAAAAACAAAAGCATATATGTACATATTTATGCTGAAGCTACACCTCTTCAGATGTGTGAAGGACATTTGAAGTAGTTGCATCTGACTTGAGAGCGACATCTAGTAATTACCTGAGGTACTGCAGCATTGAGAAAGACCTTTAAAAAATTGGTTTTGACTTGAGAGGGACGTCTAGTAATAATGAGGTTGTGGAAATATGGATTTTTATGATCAGTTATGTCCCCTATCTTGGACCCCAACGGTTTCATGTATAAATCACAAGTACATGTATGTTTCCTCCAGTTCCAGTTATGAAGACGCAAACACATGTGCGGCCACCGTCAACATGTCCTCTTTCAGATCAGCCATGAATGGGCCGGATATTCTATTCCTAAGTATGAAAGGCCACCGGCTTTATATGGTTCAGTTATGCCATTCTACAGTCCAGGCGAGTAGGCCCTGATTCTGCCATTAAGCCTTTTCCTGCCTTCTGCCTCTGAAAGCTCCAGTCTGAGCCCACGTCTGTATCCATGAACTTTGTCCTACTCCCTGCGCAGCTAACGGTGCCTGACTCGATCTGTCTGCTTGCCAAAAACTGTATTTCACCTTCAAGATTATCTGCTCTGCTCCGCTCCTCACCCAATGCATTCCTGTCTAGTAGTTTAAGTAAACATTCTTCCAGCTACCGAGCAAAAGGCCCAGCTTCTCTGTCTTTATGCAAGTAATTCATAGCCCTGTTACCATGGAATATTCCTACCCCCTCGCATCTAGTGTAGACACTTAGACGCTTGTACACGCACTAACAGTCAGTATAGTCAGTATAGAATAAGATTCTATCCTAAGAGACCTCTCTTTTTGGATAACATAGTTCTTTAAACATAGGATGTTAGATATGATTTGGGATTAGGTTGACATAACCCCAGACTTCTGTCTCCACATGTAGAGCTAAATGTCAAGTCCCCTTCACCCCCTAGTTGCACGTCAATCACACGTCATGCTGCTGCGCGCGCATCTCTGCCAAGTATTTCTGCTGACATTGCGAAATTCTTTCATGGAACCACCCTATTGTGACATCATACCTGATGACGTTCTTTAAGTTACGCCCAGTTACACCCACTTTAGTTACGCATGTATGTTTTACCTTTGTTATCAGCTGTTACGCCTCCTGCATCTGTTTCACTGTAATGCCTATTGTATAAAAATGATTACTTGTCAATAAAGTTAGTCCTTCACTTCCTGAACCTTCGTGGTGATGGAATATGGAGTCCATCAATTCGAATTGATTTTGGAATAAAGCCCGTTCCGAACCTCTAATACCACGGATTCTGCCTCTTATTTTACTGAGCTATTATTATAGATTTTCCGCATCAAATTAAGTTCCGGTAATTAAATTATTTACCACATATATGGCGCCCGAACAGGGACACTTTCTCATCTCACGCGCCGGAGGTGCGTTGCAGGCCCGGTCTCCTGTCACAGCTGGATGGACAACAACGCGTACCCACAGGATTTCCTGTATCTCCCTCCTGCCGAGCGGGGGTAACTGAGGCTGCGATCAACACCCAGACGAGGCGGTGAGAAGTGCGAAGTATCCCAACCAGAGCCTAGCTGAGAGAGCAAGATCCGAGGTATACAGAGGCCCACCAGTTCCGAGGTTCCGAAGTTTCGAGTCGAGTCCAGTCCGGTCCGAGTCCAGTTCAGTTCAGTTCCGAGGCCTTCCGTTCCGAGCTACCCGGTGAGTACCATTGTCGGGGAGGCGTTCTGACGTGCACATAGGTTGTGCCGGTCAAGACGGGTTTGGGTACACAAATCCGGTCTGCACTGTTCTAGCAGTGTATCTGTACTGTTTAGCAGTATATCAAGTATGTCTAGTGTATAATTCAGAATTACCTAGTTAGTGCCGAGTATTATGCTTAGTGACTAGTTCCCTAAATGGCCACCATTGTTGTTCATTAAATGTTAAATGTTAAAAATGTTTTAAATACGTTCTGCATATTGTGGTGTGAATGACTGTTCATTATTGTGTTTTGTTGTATTAAACGTGTTCAGAATTAGGTATCAGATCAGTTCTCAATATGCCGCTCTTTTCGAAATTAAGACAGATCAAAACTAGAAAAGGGGTACTCAAAGAAGCTGTTCCCATTCCTCCTAGGGACACTCCAGGGTACTTCATGTATCATAAACATGGCCTAGACGCCATATTATTTCTTGATTTATGGGTAGACTACACCAAGGAATTACCAGAAAGTCAGAGGTGGCCCGCAGCTGGGACCTGGGATGCAGATTGCATCGTGAAAGTAGAGGAAGAATTATGGAAAAAGAAAGCTAGACAGTCACAGAAAGATGCCATTGAATTATGGCGTAAAGAATCATATAGACGTACAGAAAAAGCACTCAGACAGGAAGAGAAAAGTAAGGAGAATTCAAATAAAGTTCGAGAAAATCTATTAATTGAAGAAGGTACTCGAGTAAAATCAGAACAAATAGACAGACAAAGAAATGCCCTTATGAATGGTATGTATCCTCTTCTGGCCGAAGGATTACCTAAGGCTACTCCGGAGATACCAAAAGACTTGCCACCCCCATTGTTCCCGATAAAAGTACATCCCAAAGGGCATCCCAGAACCGCAGAAGATGTTTTTCTTTCCTCTTATTTAGACGACGCAGCTCCCGAGTATGCTAATGCTGCGCCACATAGACCGCCTGCCGTGGGGGTTCAACGCCAAGACCCTCCTCCGTCTGTACCTCCGCAACAACAAACTCCGACACAAGTTCCGGCAAGCACATCTGTTTCTACAGCTGTACCCACACCTATGGTTGCTATATCACGTTCAACGAATCCCTTCACATCCAGCACCCCAGGTGGTGCTACGGGAGGTACAGCAAACATTTTTTCCACGCCACCCAGAGTAAATAAACTTTCCTTTCAAGAATTAGCCCACCAACGTACGCCCAAACTAGTAACTCCCGATGCGCTTAAGGAACTTCTAATAGATTGTAGATATGACCCGGTGCCCGGAAAAGGGGACGAAATGCTGCTGGCATCATTACGTATCCGACGAGCTGCAATATATTTAGGGAGGCTACCAGGAATGACTACACATTTAGAAAATATATATCACTTTGTCCAGTCAGGACGAGATTCTGAAAGTATTAATAGAGCCTTGGAGTACCAGAAAGTGGAGATACAGGGGGAACTGTTACGTTTCCTCATAAATTGTGTGATCAGAAATCAAGACCGACCAGGGGTAAATCCGGAAGAAATGCAAATTCTTACCACATGGAGTCGGAATATATCAGAGGGGAGACATGATAAACGATCATGTATAGTAGCTATGTGCCGCAAGATCCGCAAAGAAGTAGTTCGAATACACGAAGAAAGATTAGCAGTAGACGAGCCTGAACAAACCGAGGAGGAGGAAGAATTAGAACTGCCCACAGAACAGTTAGAAACCATGGCCTATGTAGGTAGAGGAAGATCTTGTAATAATACTAGAGGCTTTACTGATCCGATACGTCCGATACGTCCAGATAATAACAGAAATTTCCAAACCCCTATAATAAATATAAGGTCCCCCGAGCATTCGTTCCAAGCTGCTGACAAATTACTCCGAGAACGAAGGGGTTATCATATACTCGATTCTATGGACGAACAAGAATTAGCCAGGTCAGCCGTTCACTGGGTTGACAGTCCCGGAAAATATAGTGATGATACACTAGCACACACGTTTTTGAACCTCACCCCAGATGAACAGCGTTTAGCTGGTATCTATATGGTTCAACAACTCCTTATATTATATAAAAGCCAACACTCCGATCCTGGTCCCTTACCTGATGTATTGACTGAATTACTCACGAATAAATGGAGAGGTTCAGGTACTGAGTTAATTAGAGAAATACTAGAATCCAGAAAACAGTACATTCTTTTTGTCTGTCCCGAACATGTCTCACTGCCCATAAAAGAAAGAACGACGTATTACATGGATAGACAGAATCCCTTACGCGAAGTGCACCCGAT
Source organism: Triturus cristatus (assembly GCF_964204655.1). Taxonomy (NCBI): domain Eukaryota; kingdom Metazoa; phylum Chordata; class Amphibia; order Caudata; family Salamandridae; genus Triturus; species Triturus cristatus. The sequence goes on along the minus strand of NC_140582.1, from coordinate 305,454,127 downwards.
AAAAGGTGATGACAATCAGTTTAAACGTGTGTTTGTATACACACCCATATCTAAAATAGAACTATTAGAAATGAAGAAAGTGGTACCCAGTCATGACAAAGACCCAGCGGGTTTCCACCGTGAAATTAAAGACATGTTGCTCATGGGAGAGTATACCTATCCCGACATTATGACAATATTGAAGGTATTAATGCCTGCGGGCATTTACGAAAAACTCAAGGAAAAGGATTGGGAGGTGGGAGACCAGAAGATAGATTGGACAGCATTAGAAAACGAAGAAAAAGCTCGAGGTCCAGGTTCAGGGCTTGGGGACAAGACCAAAACACTACCAGGTTTACTAGTACAGGTACTGCCACGTTTATTAACTACGAAAAAGGAAGACTGGGGTGCAATCTCAGCCTGTAAACAAAAGCACGATGAGAACACTAGTGATTTCTATGCCCGATTCGAAAAATGTTTTGGTATAAATAGTGGAATAAAAGCAAGTAGCGAATCGTATCCACATCTGTTTGTGACAAAATTAGTTGAAAATTCCTTGCCCCAAGTTAAGAATAGAGTATTGAAATTCGAGAGTACATGGCAAGGTAACACTCCGTCACAAATGTTACAAATGCTACAGTACCATCACAATAGAATTAGAGAGGAACAAGAACATGAACAAAGACGCATGAAAGACACGAAAATGAAAATGCTAGTTTCTCAGACAGTTCCAGCTGACGGTCATAAAAAGGGTATGACACAGTCCAGTGTTTCAGCAGGTCCTGTAAAAGGGACATGCAACTATTGTAAACAGCCAGGTCATTATGTACACGATTGTCCAGTTTTAAAACATAATATCGCCATAGGTAATACAAAAGAAAGACCACGGCCACTTAGACAGGATCAGAACCAACAAGGAGTCCATGCCAGCTCCGCAACAATCTATGACAGCTCCACCATCGCAGCCTATTGCTGCCACACAAACAACGACACAACAGATGTATCAGACCGCACAGTATGATTATCCTGATTATCAACGATACTCATGAAACAGCCTAGAGAGGGAAGTTGGCTTACCCCTTATCGAGGTCCCTGTAGATCAAGAAGGACCTTATGTACACAGTGAACTATTAGGCCAAGATAGAAAATTTTTACTTGATACAGGGGCAAGCAGAACAACCATAAAACGAAGTGAAGTTACAGGGGCACCCCTCTCAGGCTCACAGAATATTTCCCTTGGCTTTTCAGGAAAACCTATCGTTAACGAAGTATCACAGCCTCTTCCCCTTACGATTGGTCCCTTGACACGAACTACAGATTTATTGCTTACTAAATCATGTCCAGAAAACTTGTTAGGTATAAAAACTTTGAAAGCTCTAGGAGCTATAATATGTTGTTCTCCGGAAGGAGTAAGATTGTTTCTACGTGATTTCAAAGGGCACTATGTGTCCCGAGACATGGATCACCGACTGCAGACTTTACCCACACATTTATGGGCACAAGGCCCTACAGATGTTGGTTGCATGAACATTACACCATATCGAGTCACACTAAAGACAGGAGTGGTACTACCACGAATGCGACAATACAAGTTACCCCCAGATGCTGTAGTGGCTTTACTGCAAATCATTGACGAGCTTATTACCCAAGGAGTGGTTGTGGAAACTGACTCCAATGTATGTAATTCACCGATAATTCCGATTCTTAAACGAACTGATCCGAAAGCCCCGCCAGTATATCGATTGGTTATTGATCTGCGCGAATTAAATAAATGTATTGTACCACAATACCCCGTAGTCCCAGATATTTCTTCATTACTGACAGCCATCGATCCCGAAGCAACATTCTTTACTGTAATCGATCTCAAGAATGCCTTTTTCAGCGTCCCAATAGATCCGGAAAGCCAATACTTGTTCGGATTTAGTTTAAATGGACGAAGCTTTAAATTCACACGCGCACCTCAAGGATTCACAGAAAGCCCCAGCATCTATAGCCAAGCACTGAAACGAGAACTTGACAGTATACACATGCCAGTCAACACTGCCCTGCTTCAATATGTCGATGATCTGCTGATCACCGCTAGAAGCGAACCTGAATGTGAAAAAGCCTCACTGACGGTTTTACAATTCTTGGCCGAAAAGGGGCACAAGGTGTCCCCTTCTAAGCTGCAATTCTGTGTCCAGCGAGTTGTTTACCTTGGTCACTCGCTGTCCAAGGAGGGAAGGCAGCTTACACCCGATCGCATCCAGTTAATTGCTAACATGCCAATACCCAAGACACAAAAGGAGGTGCGGGCTTTTATAGGCCTCACTTCATATTGTAGGCAGTGGATCCCTCAGTATGCATTTCTAGCAAAACCACTCATTCAGTTGACAACACAGGAGGCAGCCACATCGACTGTCCTCCCTTGGACTCAGGAACATACACAAGCTTTTGAAAGCCTAAAGAAAGCTTTATGTCAAGCACCTGTTTTAGCAACACCATGTTATAATAAACAGTTTACACTCTTTGTTACAGAACGCGAAGGTACTGCTTTGTCAGTACTCACACAGGAACAAGCAGGATCACACAAACCATGTGCTTATTTTTCTAGTACATTAGATCCCGTAGCTCAGGCTCTGCCTGCGTGCCTGAAATCAGTGGCAGCGACAGCTTTAGCAATCAGACAAAGCGATGCCATAGTGTTAGGACACCAATTGACGGTACAAGTACCACATGCAGTAGAGGTTCTCTTGAACCGAACGCAAACACAACACTTGACTATAGCGAGACTCACCGGTTACGAATTGACATTGTTTCAGCCACACATAGAAATCAGACGTTGTAGTACATTAAATCCTGCCACACTGTTACCAGTAAACGGAACAGACCCATTAGCACATGATTGTATTGAAGTTATTACTATCACGACGAAACCCAGACAAGACTTGACAGACGTCCCATTGTCAGACCCAGACCTGACGTTGTATGTAGATGGTTCATGTATGAGAACAAGTACAGGAGAGCTAGTGGCCGCGTATGCAGTCACAACAGACACTGAAGTCATTGAAACAAATCGTATTAATACCTTATCAGCTCAAGCAGCAGAGCTCATCGCTCTGACACAAGCCTGTATTCAAGCCACGAATAAGAAAGTCAACATATACACTGATTCACGTTATGCATTCGGAGTTGTACATGACTTCGGCGTGCTGTGGCGAGAGAGAGGTTATTTAACTTCTCACGGTGCCCACATTCAGCACGGACCCCTCATTCATGCCTTATTAGATGCAATACATCTACCCACTGCGATATCAATTATGAAATGTAAAGCTCATACGAAAGTTACTGATATCATTTCCCAAGGCAATGATCTAGCTGACAGAACAGCTAAACAGACTGCTCAAACTCACACATCTGACATGACAAAGACAATAGTTCCGACACCAACCCATTGCATGATGGTTAAGGATCCCGCTCTTGACGTAATTGACATACAGACACATGCTACACCAGACGAAATAAAGAAATGGAATGAATTAGGAGGGATCCAAACGGATCAAGGATGGATGACGAAGGAAAAATCTGTATGGTTTCTTCCCGACTCAATGGTCCAAGTTATCATTAATACAATACATAGTCCAGCGCACCTAGGAGAAAAGGCTATGCTAGACAGCATTCAACACATTTGGTTCAACAAACATTTACGAGCAGCAGCTAAACAAAAAGTCCGTACCTGTATGATCTGCTGTCAGTTTAACCCAGGTAAAAGCATTCCCGTAGAACAGGGTGGATTTCAGCCTCCTGAGCACCCTTTTGAAGTCCTCCAGATGGATTATATCCAGATGGAACGATGTCGAGGATTCAAATATGTTCTTGTAGTTGTCTGTGCTCTTTCCCGTTGGACAGAGGCATACCCGGTTTCAGATTACACTGCCCCGACTACTGCCAAACAGTTAGTTCGAGAATTCTTCCCACGATACGGTTTACCACGTGTTGTCTACTCAGATAACGGCCAGCCGTTCTCATCCGAACTAATGAAACACGTTTCACTTTTGTTAGGCTATCAATGGAGATTTCATTGTGTCCGACACCCCGAGGCAGCAGGTCTCGTGGAACGACATAATCAAACTCTGAAAATTAGATTGTCCAAAATATGTAGAGAGAAAGGTGTCGACTGGGTAGTAGCCTTACCAGTTGCACTCTTTTACATGAGAATGGTAGCGCACTCTCGAACAGGGCTATCCCCTTATGAGGTGATCTTCGGTAGACCACCTAATATGTGGGGGACGCCTATACCACGCAAAATAACTGATGTAGACTGTAATATGCTGACAGATTACTTGGCTTCCTTGATGTCTGCACTACAATCTTGTCGTTCACAGGTAGCTGCAGCCTTTCCCGACAACACCGAGGTGAAACCCCATGACGTAATTCCCGGGGACCTGGTGTTAGTGAGGAACTTTGACCGGAAGTCTCAGCTGGATCCTAGGTGGAAATCGCCTCAACTCGTACTGTTAACCACGAGGACAGCCGTGAAGATCGAAGGTCGAAAAGGCTGGATACATTCAAGTCATATCAAGAAATGTCATGGATTACCATCCGATATAGAGACTAAACCCTGTATTTCCTCAAAGACAGACTCAAAGCTCCCCTTGGTTGAGCAAACAAACTCAGAACTATATAGACTAAAATTGAGGTCCAATAAGTCAGACAATTTGATTGTTTAAGTCCTCTCCAAGGTGAATCGGTTGAATTTGTCTCTGACATGTATCCTTTGGACCGGAATAGAGAAAGAAATAATCAAATACAGTTGAAAAAACATGCGTACTGTAAATCACTGCGTAGTCATTGCACAGTGACGTTATTAATTCTGTTTTTCTTATGTCTTTTAATACTCGCTGCAAGTATATTATTGCACATATATTATCCTATTTCTAAACATGTTTACAATGTTACTGCTGAACATTCTTTTAGTGAATTACCCCCGCATGAGTTGTCCTATAGATTTGCGCTGCGCAATAACACTTTTATTAGTATGTTACATCATTCCCATCAGGCTAGCAATGCTACAAATTGTTGGATATGTGGCCGACTCCCTCCCTATCAGAACTATAAGGGAATTCTGCCTCTCTTTCCATATCCGTTCACACACAATGGCTCCTGTGGAGCATGGTTTAGTTTAATTAATTCCCTAGATTCGAATTCCGCAGTTTATCAAGACAACTGGGTTTGGGGAAACCTGAACTTAGTCTTGCTTAAAGTCTGTTACCCTAACAAGGAGGGACTTCCCAAAGGAACAGGAACTGATCTAGAAAATGAAGTATATGGATTAGGTAATTTCACGCTTAATCTCATGATCCTGAATGTTGAATCCGAAGCTGCACCAATTTTGCCCGCTATGTCAGTATTTCCAGTTAAAGGTGAATTGTGTATAAGAAAGAATGGCTCCATACACATGGGCCATAGTAAATGCATCACTGTAATAGAATTCAGTGATCAAGGCAAATCTACATTTAGAGCTTCTCGCCATTCCTACTTTGTATGTGGTCAGACTGCATATACACGTTTGCCTCTAGATTGGGATGGTACCTGTTACATCGGATTCCTTTTGCCACCTGTTTTCCTAGCTCCTCCTGATTATCATAGAAATACTCATTTAGTACACAATAGAGAACGGAGAGATCTCCCAATAGTCGACTACACTGAAACAGCATGGGAAAAATACACAGATTTCAATAAAGGTCTCTTTCCTTATATAGGTACAGTCACTAATAGTAAGCTGATACGTAGATTAACCAGAACCCTTGAAGCAGTAGTAAACGAAACTATTTCCGCCTTAGGCAATTTAACAGAAGAGCAGTCTGCTATACGGATTGTTGTGCTTCAAAATCGTCTTGTCCTTGACGTCATTCTGGCCGATAGGGGCGGAGCTTGTAGGGTCATCGGATCAAGTTGTTGCATTTTCATACCAGAAAATTTGCCATCTGTATATAAAGCCATAACTCGCCTTCATAAGATTGTAAGCCAGATACACCAGAATCCAGGCACCTGGACTTGGTCCGGTTGGTTTTGGAGTGTATTATCTACCTTTGGATGGAGGGTCCTATCCTTCCTAGGTATTGGCTTTCTCATACTATTCAGTTGCTGCTTATGCCTACAATGTGGACCAGCGATTTGTGGTCTGTGTGCCACATCGTGTATTCCACCACCAAGATTTCATTCATCCCGGAAGAAGAAAGAAGAACAAATGATGCTATATGAACAGATCAACGGATTGATGAAGATTGATATCTCTTAAGGGCAAGTAGGGGACATGGAGGGAATGTGGAAATATGGATTTTTATGATCAGTTATGTCCCCTATCTTGGACCCCAACGGTTTCATGTATAAATCACAAGTACATGTATGTTTCCTCCAGTTCCAGTTATGAAGACGCAAACACATGTGCGGCCACCGTCAACATGTCCTCTTTCAGATCAGCCATGAATGGGCCGGATATTCTATTCCTAAGTATGAAAGGCCACCGGCTTTATATAGTTCAGTTATGCCATTCTACAGTCCAGGCGAGTAGGCCCTGATTCTGCCATTAAGCCTTTTCCTGCCTTCTGCCTCTGAAAGCTCCAGTCTGAGCCCGCGTCTGTATCCATGAACTTTGTCCTACTCCCTGCGCAGCTAACGGTGCCTGACTCGATCTGTCTGCTTGCCAAAAACTGTATTTCACCTTCAAGATTATCTGCTCTGCTCCGCTCCTCACCCAATGCATTCCTGTCTAGTAGTTTAAGTAAACATTCTTCCAGCTACCGAGCAAAAGGCCCGGCTTCTCTGTCTTTATGCAAGTAATTCATAGCCCTGTTACCATGGAATATTCCTACCCCCTCGCATCTAGTGTAGACACTTAGACGCTTGTACACGCACTAACAGTCAGTATAGTCAGTATAGAATAAGATTCTATCCTAAGAGACCTCTCTTTTTGGATAACATAGTTCTTTAAACATAGGATGTTAGATATGATTTGGGATTAGGTTGACATAACCCCAGACTTCTGTCTCCACATGTAGAGCTAAATGTCAAGTCCCCTTCACCCCCTAGTTGCACGTCAATCACACGTCATGCTGCTGCGCGCGCATCTCTGCCGAGTATTTCTGCTGACATTGCGAAATTCTTTCATGGAACCACCCTATTGTGACATCATACCTGATGACGTTCTTTAAGTTACGCCCAGTTACACCCACTTTAGTTACGCATGTATGTTTTACCTTTGTTATCAGCTGTTACGCCTCCTGCATCTGTTTCACTGTAATGCCTATTGTATAAAAATGATTACTTGTCAATAAAGTTAGTCCTTCACTTCCTGAACCTTCGTGGTGATGGAATATGGAGTCCATCAATTCGAATTGATTTTGGAATAAAGCCCGTTCCGAACCTCTAATACCACGGATTCTGCCTCTTATTTTACTGAGCTATTATTATAGATTTTCCGCATCAAATTAAGTTCCGGTAATTAAATTATTTACCACAAGGTGAGGTACTGCTACCATGCAAAATGCCAGGCCTATTGTCTTTACTAATGCTTTTCTATGTTCTGCTGCCTTAGCACAAGAATCATTTGGATTGCCCATATTACTGTATCAGTCGACGTTGGTTGGTTTTGGTGTAATTTTCTCTTTATTTGCTGTCTCTATTATACTTGATGCTTTGCTGCGATTTTAAAAATGTATTGGTGACGAGATTTTAATTTCTGTTTGTCTAAAGTGCCAATATTTTGGAAAGTTAAACATGCACTAACAGATAACCAAGGGTAATAAACAGTAGTTAATAGGTGGTACTGACATAAAAAGGGTGCACTTTTTTTGGACATATTATAGTTTGTCCAAAGCTGTTTCTTGCATGTTTGAAAAGAATTTGCAAACGTGAAACACGTTTGATTCATCAAATCCAATAGGCCGCACCCTGCTCGTCACACCAGCAAGTTGCCCCAAGGAACTGTGGTCAATGTAGTGGCGACGGCGAGTACGCCTGTGCCACAGTGTTTACAAAAAAGTATGTGTCGCATTAGCCATCCCTGGACACGTGTTTCGAGGTAGTTGCCTCTCGTCAGCAGGGAGCAGGTAAGTGTATAGGGGTGCCGCGTGGACTGCCAAAAAGTAATTAAAACAGGTAGAGTACCTCTCATGGCGCGCAGGTGCAGGTCCAAGGCTCGTCAGCCCGATAGCTCAAGGGAGCCGTAATAAATCAAATCCAATAGGCCGCACCCTGCTCGTCACACCAGCAAGTTGCCCCAAGGAACTGTGGTCAATGTAGTGGCGACGGCGAGTACGCCTGTGCCACAGTGTTTACAAAAAAGTATGTGTCGCATTAGCCATCCCTGGACACGTGTTTCGAGGTAGTTGCCTCTCGTCAGCAGGGAGCAGGTAAGTGTATAGGGGTGCCGCGTGGACTGCCAAAAAGTAATTAAAACAGGTAGAGTACCTCTCATGGCGCGCAGGTGCAGGTCCAAGGCTCGTCAGCCCGATAGCTCAAGGGAGCCGTAATAAATCAAATCCAATAGGCCGCACCCTGCTCGTCACACCAGCAAGTTGCCCCAAGGAACTGTGGTCAATGTAGTGGCGACGGCGAGTACGCCTGTGCCACAGTGTTTACAAAAAAGTATGTGTCGCATTAGCCATCCCTGGACACGTGTTTCGAGGTAGTTGCCTCTCGTCAGCAGGGAGCAGGTAAGTGTATAGGGGTGCCGCGTGGACTGCCAAAAAGTAATTAAAACAGGTAGAGTACCTCTCATGGCGCGCAGGTGCAGGTCCAAGGCTCGTCAGCCCGATAGCTCAAGGGAGCCGTAATAAATCAAATCCAATAGGCCGCACCCTGCTCGTCACACCAGCAAGTTGCCCCAAGGAACTGTGGTCAATGTAGTGACGACGGCGAGTACGCCTGTGCCACAGTGTTTACAAAAAAGTATGTGTCGCATTAGCCATCCCTGGACACGTGTTTCGAGGTAGTTGCCTCTCGTCAGCAGGGAGCAGGTAAGTGTATAGGGGTGCCGCGTGGACTGCCAAAAAGTAATTAAAACAGGTAGAGTACCTCTCATGGCGCGCAGGTGCAGGTCCAAGGCTCGTCAGCCCGATAGCTCAAGGGAGCCGTAATAAATCAAATCCAATAGGCCGCACCCTGCTCGTCACACCAGCAAGTTGCCCCAAGGAACTGTGGTCAATGTAGTGGCGACGGCGAGTACGCCTGTGCCACAGTGTTTACAAAAAAGTATGTGTCGCATTAGCCATCCCTGGACACGTGTTTCGAGGTAGTTGCCTCTCGTCAGCAGGGAGCAGGTAAGTGTATAGGGGTGCCGCGTGGACTGCCAAAAAGTAATTAAAACAGGTAGAGTACCTCTCATGGCGCGCAGGTGCAGGTCCAAGGCTCGTCAGCCCGATAGCTCAAGGGAGCCATAATAAATCAAATCCAATAGGCCGCACCCTGCTCGTCACACCAGCAAGTTGCCCCAAGGAACTGTGGTCAATGTAGTGGCGACGGCGAGTACGCCTGTGCCACAGTGTTTACAAAAAAGTATGTGTCGCATTAGCCATCCCTGGACACGTGTTTCGAGGTAGTTGCCTCTCGTCAGCAGGGAGCAGGTAAGTGTATAGGGGTGCCGCGTGGACTGCCAAAAAGTAATTAAAACAGGTAGAGTACCTCTCATGGCGCGCAGGTGCAGGTCCAAGGCTCGTCAGCCCGATAGCTCAAGGGAGCCGTAATAAATCAAATCCAATAGGCCGCACCCTGCTCGTCACACCAGCAAGTTGCCCCAAGGAACTGTGGTCAATGTAGTGGCGACGGCGAGTACGCCTGTGCCACAGTGTTTACAAAAAAGTATGTGTCGCATTAGCCATCCCTGGACACGTGTTTCGAGGTAGTTGCCTCTCGTCAGCAGGGAGCAGGTAAGTGTATAGGGGTGCCGCGTGGACTGCCAAAAAGTAATTAAAACAGGTAGAGTACCTCTCATGGCGCGCAGGTGCAGGTCCAAGGCTCGTCAGCCCGATAGCTCAAGGGAGCCGTAATAAATCAAATCCAATAGGCCGCACCCTGCTCGTCACACCAGCAAGTTGCCCCAAGGAACTGTGGTCAATGTAGTGGCGACGGCGAGTACGCCTGTGCCACAGTGTTTACAAAAAAGTATGTGTCGCATTAGCCATCCCTGGACACGTGTTTCGAGGTAGTTGCCTCTCGTCAGCAGGGAGCAGGTAAGTGTATAGGGGTGCCGCGTGAACTGCCAAAAAGTAATTAAAACAGGTAGAGTACCTCTCATGGCGCGCAGGTGCAGGTCCAAGGCTCGTCAGCCCGATAGCTCAAGGGAGCCGTAATAAATCAAATCCAATAGGCCGCACCCTGCTCGTCACACCAGCAAGTTGCCCCAAGGAACTGTGGTCAATGTAGTGGCGACGGCGAGTACGCCTGTGCCACAGTGTTTACAAAAAAGTATGTGTCGCATTAGCCATCCCTGGACACGTGTTTCGAGGTAGTTGCCTCTCGTCAGCAGGGAGCAGGTAAGTGTATAGGGGTGCCGCGTGGACTGCCAAAAAGTAATTAAAACAGGTAGAGTACCTCTCATGGCGCGCAGGTGCAGGTCCAAGGCTCGTCAGCCCGATAGCTCAAGGGAGCCGTAATAAATCAAATCCAATAGGCCGCACCCTGCTCGTCACACCAGCAAGTTGCCCCAAGGAACTGTGGTCAATGTAGTGGCGACGGCGAGTACGCCTGTGCCACAGTGTTTACAAAAAAGTATGTGTCGCATTAGCCATCCCTGGACACGTGTTTCGAGGTAGTTGCCTCTCGTCAGCAGGGAGCAGGTAAGTGTATAGGGGTGCCGCGTGGACTGCCAAAAAGTAATTAAAACAGGTAGAGTACCTCTCATGGCGCGCAGGTGCAGGTCCAAGGCTCGTCAGCCCGATAGCTCAAGGGAGCCGTAATAAATCAAATCCAATAGGCCGCACCCTGCTCGTCACACCAGCAAGTTGCCCCAAGGAACTGTGGTCAATGTAGTGGCGACGGCGAGTACGCCTGTGCCACAGTGTTTACAAAAAAGTATGTGTCGCATTAGCCATCCCTGGACACGTGTTTCGAGGTAGTTGCCTCTCGTCAGCAGGGAGCAGGTAAGTGTATAGGGGTGCCGCGTGGACTGCCAAAAAGTAATTAAAACAGGTAGAGTACCTCTCATGGCGCGCAGGTGCAGGTCCAAGGCTCGTCAGCCCGATAGCTCAAGGGAGCCGTAATAAATCAAATCCAATAGGCCGCACCCTGCTCGTCACACCAGCAAGTTGCCCCAAGGAACTGTGGTCAATGTAGTGGCGACGGCGAGTACGCCTGTGCCACAGTGTTTACAAAAAAGTATGTGTCGCATTAGCCATCCCTGGACACGTGTTTCGAGGTAGTTGCCTCTCGTCAGCAGGGAGCAGGTAAGTGTATAGGGGTGCCGCGTGGACTGCCAAAAAGTAATTAAAACAGGTAGAGTACCTCTCATGGCGCGCAGGTGCAGGTCCAAGGCTCGTCAGCCCGATAGCTCAAGGGAGCCGTAATAAATCAAATCCAATAGGCCGCACCCTGCTCGTCACACCAGCAAGTTGCCCCAAGGAACTGTGGTCAATGTAGTGGCGACGGCGAGTACGCCTGTGCCACAGTGTTTACAAAAAAGTATGTGTCGCATTAGCCATCCCTGGACACGTGTTTCGAGGTAGTTGCCTCTCGTCAGCAGGGAGCAGGTAAGTGTATAGGGGTGCCGCGTGGACTGCCAAAAAGTAATTAAAACAGGTAGAGTACCTCTCATGGCGCGCAGGTGCAGGTCCAAGGCTCGTCAGCCCGATAGCTCAAGGGAGCCGTAATAAATCAAATCCAATAGGCCGCACCCTGCTCGTCACACCAGCAAGTTGCCCCAAGGAACTGTGGTCAATGTAGTGGCGACGGCGAGTACGCCTGTGCCACAGTGTTTACAAAAAAGTATGTGTCGCATTAGCCATCCCTGGACACGTGTTTCGAGGTAGTTGCCTCTCGTCAGCAGGGAGCAGGTAAGTGTATAGGGGTGCCGCGTGGACTGCCAAAAAGTAATTAAAACAGGTAGAGTACCTCTCATGGCGCGCAGGTGCAGGTCCAAGGCTCGTCAGCCCGATAGCTCAAGGGAGCCGTAATAAATCAAATCCAATAGGCCGCACCCTGCTCGTCACACCAGCAAGTTGCCCCAAGGAACTGTGGTCAATGTAGTGGCGACGGCGAGTACGCCTGTGCCACAGTGTTTACAAAAAAGTATGTGTCGCATTAGCCATCCCTGGACACGTGTTTCGAGGTAGTTGCCTCTCGTCAGCAGGGAGCAGGTAAGTGTATAGGGGTGCCGCGTGGACTGCCAAAAAGTAATTAAAACAGGTAGAGTACCTCTCATGGCGCGCAGGTGCAGGTCCAAGGCTCGTCAGCCCGATAGCTCAAGGGAGCCGTAATAAATCAAATCCAATAGGCCGCACCCTGCTCGTCACACCAGCAAGTTGCCCCAAGGAACTGTGGTCAATGTAGTGGCGACGGCGAGTACGCCTGTGCCACAGTGTTTACAAAAAAGTATGTGTCGCATTAGCCATCCCTGGACACGTGTTTCGAGGTAGTTGCCTCTCGTCAGCAGGGAGCAGGTAAGTGTATAGGGGTGCCGCGTGGACTGCCAAAAAGTAATTAAAACAGGTAGAGTACCTCTCATGGCGCGCAGGTGCAGGTCCAAGGCTCGTCAGCCCGATAGCTCAAGGGAGCCGTAATAAATCAAATCCAATAGGCCGCAACCTGCTCGTCACACCAGCAAGTTGCCCCAAGGAACTGTGGTCAATGTAGTGGCGACGGCGAGTACGCCTGTGCCACAGTGTTTACAAAAAAGTATGTGTCGCATTAGCCATCCCTGGACACGTGTTTCGAGGTAGTTGCCTCTCGTCAGCAGGGAGCAGGTAAGTGTATAGGGGTGCCGCGTGGACTGCCAAAAAGTAATTAAAACAGGTAGAGTACCTCTCATGGCGCGCAGGTGCAGGTCCAAGGCTCGTCAGCCCGATAGCTCAAGGGAGCCGTAATAAATCAAATCCAATAGGCCGCACCCTGCTCGTCACACCAGCAAGTTGCCCCAAGGAACTGTGGTCAATGTAGTGGCGACGGCGAGTACGCCTGTGCCACAGTGTTTACAAAAAAGTATGTGTCGCATTAGCCATCCCTGGACACGTGTTTCGAGGTAGTTGCCTCTCGTCAGCAGGGAGCAGGTAAGTGTATAGGGGTGCCGCGTGGACTGCCAAAAAGTAATTAAAACAGGTAGAGTACCTCTCATGGCGCGCAGGTGCAGGTCCAAGGCTCGTCAGCCCGATAGCTCAAGGGAGCCGTAATAAATCAAATCCAATAGGCCGCACCCTGCTCGTCACACCAGCAAGTTGCCCCAAGGAACTGTGGTCAATGTAGTGGCGACGGCGAGTACGCCTGTGCCACAGTGTTTACAAAATAGTATGTGTCGCATTAGCCATCCCTGGACACGTGTTTCGAGGTAGTTGCCTCTCGTCAGCAGGGAGCAGGTAAGTGTATAGGGGTGCCGCGTGGACTGCCAAAAAGTAATTAAAACAGGTAGAGTACCTCTCATGGCGCGCAGGTGCAGGTCCAAGGCTCGTCAGCCCGATAGCTCAAGGGAGCCGTAATAAATCAAATCCAATAGGCCGCACCCTGCTCGTCACACCAGCAAGTTGCCCCAAGGAACTGTGGTCAATGTAGTGGCGACGGCGAGTACGCCTGTGCCACAGTGTTTACAAAAAAGTATGTGTCGCATTAGCCATCCCTGGACACGTGTTTCGAGGTAGTTGCCTCTCGTCAGCAGGGAGCAGGTAAGTGTATAGGGGTGCCGCGTGGACTGCCAAAAAGTAATTAAAACAGGTAGAGTACCTCTCATGGCGCGCAGGTGCAGGTCCAAGGCTCGTCAGCCCGATAGCTCAAGGGAGCCGTAATAAATCAAATCCAATAGGCCGCACCCTGCTCGTCACACCAGCAAGTTGCCCCAAGGAACTGTGGTCAATGTAGTGGCGACGGCGAGTACGCCTGTGCCACAGTGTTTACAAAAAAGTATGTGTCGCATTAGCCATCCCTGGACACGTGTTTCGAGGTAGTTGCCTCTCGTCAGCAGGGAGCAGGTAAGTGTATAGGGGTGCCGCGTGGACTGCCAAAAAGTAATTAAAACAGGTAGAGTACCTCTCATGGCGCGCAGGTGCAGGTCCAAGGCTCGTCAGCCCGATAGCTCAAGGGAGCCGTAATAAATCAAATCCAATAGGCCGCACCCTGCTCGTCACACCAGCAAGTTGCCCCAAGGAACTGTGGTCAATGTAGTGGCGACGGCGAGTACGCCTGTGCCACAGTGTTTACAAAAAAGTATGTGTCGCATTAGCCATCCCTGGACACGTGTTTCGAGGTAGTTGCCTCTCGTCAGCAGGGAGCAGGTAAGTGTATAGGGGTGCCGCGTGGACTGCCAAAAAGTAATTAAAACAGGTAGAGTACCTCTCATGGCGCGCAGGTGCAGGTCCAAGGCTCGTCAGCCCGATAGCTCAAGGGAGCCGTAATAAATCAAATCCAATAGGCCGCACCCTGCTCGTCACACCAGCAAGTTGCCCCAAGGAACTGTGGTCAATGTAGTGGCGACGGCGAGTACGCCTGTGCCACAGTGTTTACAAAAAAGTATGTGTCGCATTAGCCATCCCTGGACACGTGTTTCGAGGTAGTTGCCTCTCGTCAGCAGGGAGCAGGTAAGTGTATAGGGGTGCCGCGTGGACTGCCAAAAAGTAATTAAAACAGGTAGAGTACCTCTCATGGCGCGCAGGTGCAGGTCCAAGGCTCGTCAGCCCGATAGCTCAAGGGAGCCGTAATAAATCAAATCCAATAGGCCGCACCCTGCTCGTCACACCAGCAAGTTGCCCCAAGGAACTGTGGTCAATGTAGTGGCGACGGCGAGTACGCCTGTGCCACAGTGTTTACAAAAAAGTATGTGTCGCATTAGCCATCCCTGGACACGTGTTTCGAGGTAGTTGCCTCTCGTCAGCAGGGAGCAGGTAAGTGTATAGGGGTGCCGCGTGGACTGCCAAAAAGTAATTAAAACAGGTAGAGTACCTCTCATGGCGCGCAGGTGCAGGTCCAAGGCTCGTCAGCCCGATAGCTCAAGGGAGCCGTAATAAATCAAATCCAATAGGCCGCACCCTGCTCGTCACACCAGCAAGTTGCCCCAAGGAACTGTGGTCAATGTAGTGGCGACGGCGAGTACGCCTGTGCCACAGTGTTTACAAAAAAGTATGTGTCGCATTAGCCATCCCTGGACACGTGTTTCGAGGTAGTTGCCTCTCGTCAGCAGGGAGCAGGTAAGTGTATAGGGGTGCCGCGTGGACTGCCAAAAAGTAATTAAAACAGGTAGAGTACCTCTCATGGCGCGCAGGTGCAGGTCCAAGGCTCGTCAGCCCGATAGCTCAAGGGAGCCGTAATAAATCAAATCCAATAGGCCGCACCCTGCTCGTCACACCAGCAAGTTGCCCCAAGGAACTGTGGTCAATGTAGTGGCGACGGCGAGTACGCCTGTGCCACAGTGTTTACAAAAAAGTATGTGTCGCATTAGCCATCCCTGGACACGTGTTTCGAGGTAGTTGCCTCTCGTCAGCAGGGAGCAGGTAAGTGTATAGGGGTGCCGCGTGGACTGCCAAAAAGTAATTAAAACAGGTAGAGTACCTCTCATGGCGCGCAGGTGCAGGTCCAAGGCTCATCAGCCCGATAGCTCAAGGGAGCCGTAATAAATCAAATCCAATAGGCCGCACCCTGCTCGTCACACCAGCAAGTTGCCCCAAGGAACTGTGGTCAATGTAGTGGCGACGGCGAGTACGCCTGTGCCACAGTGTTTACAAAAAAGTATGTGTCGCATTAGCCATCCCTGGACACGTGTTTCGAGGTAGTTGCCTCTCGTCAGCAGGGAGCAGGTAAGTGTATAGGGGTGCCGCGTGGACTGCCAAAAAGTAATTAAAACAGGTAGAGTACCTCTCATGGCGCGCAGGTGCAGGTCCAAGGCTCGTCAGCCCGATAGCTCAAGGGAGCCGTAATAAATCAAATCCAATAGGCCGCACCCTGCTCGTCACACCAGCAAGTTGCCCCAAGGAACTGTGGTCAATGTAGTGGCGACGGCGAGTACGCCTGTGCCACAGTGTTTACAAAAAAGTATGTGTCGCATTAGCCATCCCTGGACACGTGTTTCGAGGTAGTTGCCTCTCGTCAGCAGGGAGCAGGTAAGTGTATAGGGGTGCCGCGTGGACTGCCAAAAAGTAATTAAAACAGGTAGAGTACCTCTCATGGCGCGCAGGTGCAGGTCCAAGGCTCGTCAGCCCGATAGCTCAAGGGAGCCGTAATAAATCAAATCCAATAGGCCGCACCCTGCTCGTCACACCAGCAAGTTGCCCCAAGGAACTGAGGTCAATGTAGTGGCGACGGCGAGTACGCCTGTGCCACAGTGTTTACAAAAAAGTATGTGTCGCATTAGCCATCCCTGGACACGTGTTTCGAGGTAGTTGCCTCTCGTCAGCAGGGAGCAGGTAAGTGTATAGGGGTGCCGCGTGGACTGCCAAAAAGTAATTAAAACAGGTAGAGTACCTCTCATGGCGCGCAGGTGCAGGTCCAAGGCTCGTCAGCCCGATAGCTCAAGGGAGCCGTAATAAATCAAATCCAATAGGCCGCACCCTGCTCGTCACACCAGCAAGTTGCCCCAAGGAACTGTGGTCAATGTAGTGGCGACGGCGAGTACGCCTGTGCCACAGTGTTTACAAAAAAGTATGTGTCGCATTAGCCATCCCTGGACACGTGTTTCGAGGTAGTTGCCTCTCGTCAGCAGGGAGCAGGTAAGTGTATAGGGGTGCCGCGTGGACTGCCAAAAAGTAATTAAAACAGGTAGAGTACCTCTCATGGCGCGCAGGTGCAGGTCCAAGGCTCGTCAGCCCGATAGCTCAAGGGAGCCGTAATAAATCAAATCCAATAGGCCGCACCCTGCTCGTCACACCAGCAAGTTGCCCCAAGGAACTGTGGTCAATGTAGTGGCGACGGCGAGTACGCCTGTGCCACAGTGTTTACAAAAAAGTATGTGTCGCATTAGCCATCCCTGGACACGTGTTTCGAGGTAGTTGCCTCTCGTCAGCAGGGAGCAGGTAAGTGTATAGGGGTGCCGCGTGGACTGCCAAAAAGTCATTAAAACAGGTAGAGTACCTCTCATGGCGCGCAGGTGCAGGTCCAAGGCTCGTCAGCCCGATAGCTCAAGGGAGCCGTAATAAATCAAATCCAATAGGCCGCACCCTGCTCGTCACACCAGCAAGTTGCCCCAAGGAACTGTGGTCAATGTAGTGGCGACGGCGAGTACGCCTGTGCCACAGTGTTTACAAAAAAGTATGTGTCGCATTAGCCATCCCTGGACACGTGTTTCGAGGTAGTTGCCTCTCGTCAGCAGGGAGCAGGTAAGTGTATAGGGGTGCCGCGTGGACTGCCAAAAAGTAATTAAAACAGGTAGAGTACCTCTCATGGCGCGCAGGTGCAGGTCCAAGGCTCGTCAGCCCGATAGCTCAAGGGAGCCGTAATAAATCAAATCCAATAGGCCGCACCCTGCTCGTCACACCAGCAAGTTGCCCCAAGGAACTGTGGTCAATGTAGTGGCGACGGCGAGTACGCCTGTGCCACAGTGTTTACAAAAAAGTATGTGTCGCATTAGCCATCCCTGGACACGTGTTTCGAGGTAGTTGCCTCTCGTCAGCAGGGAGCAGGTAAGTGTATAGGGGTGCCGCGTGGACTGCCAAAAAGTAATTAAAACAGGTAGAGTACCTCTCATGGCACGCAGGTGCAGGTCCAAGGCTCGTCAGCCCGATAGCTCAAGGGAGCCGTAATAAATCAAATCCAATAGGCCGCACCCTGCTCGTCACACCAGCAAGTTGCCCCAAGGAACTGTGGTCAATGTAGTGGCGACGGCGAGTACGCCTGTGCCACAGTGTTTACAAAAAAGTATGTGTCGCATTAGCCATCCCTGGACACGTGTTTCGAGGTAGTTGCCTCTCGTCAGCAGGGAGCAGGTAAGTGTATAGGGGTGCCGCGTGGACTGCCAAAAAGTAATTAAAACAGGTAGAGTACCTCTCATGGCGCGCAGGTGCAGGTCCAAGGCTCGTCAGCCCGATAGCTCAAGGGAGCCGTAATAAATCAAATCCAATAGGCCGCACCCTGCTCGTCACACCAGCAAGTTGCCCCAAGGAACTGAGGTCAATGTAGTGGCGACGGCGAGTACGCCTGTGCCACAGTGTTTACAAAAAAGTATGTGTCGCATTAGCCATCCCTGGACACGTGTTTCGAGGTAGTTGCCTCTCGTCAGCAGGGAGCAGGTAAGTGTATAGGGGTGCCGCGTGGACTGCCAAAAAGTAATTAAAACAGGTAGAGTACCTCTCATGGCATCCCTTGAGCGCTTTGGGCTGACGAGCCTTGGTACCGCACCTGCGCGCCGTGAGAGGTATTTTACCTTTAATATTTTGGCAGTCTACTTGGCACCCCTCACACCTACCTGCTCCCTGCTGACGAGAGGCAATTACCTCGAAACACGTGTCCAGGGATGGCATTATTTTTTACACTCGTGGCATAGGCGTACTCTCCGCTGCCACTACAGTATCCAGAGTTCTATGGGGCTATTTGCTAGGATGACGAGCAGTGTGCGACCTACTCTGTTTTTGTATTTAAGCTCCCTTGAGCGCTTTGGGCTGACGAGCCTTGGTACCGCACCTGCGCGCCGTGAGAGATATTTTACCTTTAATATTTTGGCAGTCTACTTGGCACCCCTCACACCTACCTGCTCCCTGCTGACGAGAGGCAATTACCTCGAAACACGTGTCCAGGGATGGCATTATTTTTTACACTCGTGGCATAGGCGTACTCTCCGCTGCCACTACAGTATCCAGAGTTCTATGGTGCTATTTGCTAGGATGACGAGCAGTGTGCGACCTACTCTGTTTTTGTATTTAAGCTCCCTTGAGCGCTTTGGGCTGACGAGCCTTGGTACCGCACCTGCGCGCCGTGAGAGGTATTTTACCTTTAATATTTTGGCAGTCTACTTGGCACCCCTCACACCTACCTGCTCCCTGCTGACGAGAGGCAATTACCTCGAAACACGTGTCCAGGGATGGCATTATTTTTTACACTCGTGGCATAGGCGTACTCTCCGCTGCCACTACAGTATCCAGTGTTCTATGGGGCTATTTGCTAGGATGACGAGCAGTGTGCGACCTACTCTGTTTTTGTATTTAAGCTCCCTTGAGCGCTTTGGGCTGACGAGCCTTGGTACCGCACCTGCGCGCCGTGAGAGGTATTTTACCTTTAATATTTTGGCAGTCTACTTGGCACCCCTCACACCTACCTGCTCCCTGCTGACGAGAGGCAATTACCTCGAAACACGTGTCCAGGGATGGCATTATTTTTTACACTCGTGGCATAGGCGTACTCTCCGCTGCCACTACAGTATCCAGAGTTCTATGGGGCTATTTGCTAGGATGACGAGCAGTGTGCGACCTACTCTGTTTTTGTATTTAAGCTCCCTTGAGCGCTTTGGGCTGACGAGCCTTGGTACCGCACCTGCGCGCCGTGAGAGGTATTTTACCTTTAATATTTTGGCAGTCTACTTGGCACCCCTCACACCTACCTGCTCCCTGCTGACGAGAGGCAATTACCTCGAAACACGTGTCCAGGGATGGCATTATTTTTTACACTCGTGGCATAGGCGTACTCTCCGCTGCCACTACAGTATCCAGAGTTCTATGGGGCTATTTGCTAGGATGACGAGCAGTGTGCGACCTACTCTGTTTTTGTATTTAAGCTCCCTTGAGCGCTTTGGCCTGACGAGCCTTGGTACCGCACCTGCTCGCCGTGAGAGGTATTTTACCTTTAATATTTTGGCAGTCTACTTGGCACCCCTCACACCTACCTGCTCCCTGCTGACGAGAGGCAATTACCTCGAAACACGTGTCCAGGGATGGCATTATTTTTTACACTCGTGGCATAGGCGTACTCTCCGCTGCCACTACAGTATCCAGAGTTCTATGGGGCTATTTGCTAGGATGACGAGCAGTGTGCGACCTACTCTGTTTTTGTATTTAAGCTCCCTTGAGCGCTTTGGGCTGACGAGACTTGGTACCGCACCTGCGCGCCGTGAGAGGTATTTTACCTTTAATATTTTGGCAGTCTACTTGGCACCCCTCACACCTACCTGCTCCCTGCTGACGAGAGGCAATTACCTCGAAACACGTGTCCAGGGATGGCATTATTTTTTACACTCGTGGCATAGGCGTACTCTCCGCTGCCACTACAGTATCCAGAGTTCTATGGGGCTATTTGCTAGGATGACGAGCAGTGTGCGACCTACTCTGTTTTTGTATTTAAGCTCCCTTGAGCGCTTTGGGCTGACGAGCCTTGGTACCGCACCTGCGCGCCGTGAGAGGTATTTTACCTTTAATATTTTGGCAGTCTACTTGGCACCCCTCACACCTACCTGCTCCCTGCTGACGAGAGGCAATTACCTCGAAACACGTGTCCAGGGATGGCATTATTTTTCACACTCGTGGCATAGGCGTACTCTCCGCTGCCACTACAGTATCCAGAGTTCTATGGGGCTATTTGCTAGGATGACGAGCAGTGTGCGACCTACTCTGTTTTTGTATTTAAGCTCCCTTGAGCGCTTTGGGCTGACGAGCCTTGGTACCGCACCTGCGCGCCGTGAGAGGTATTTTACCTTTAATATTTTGGCAGTCTACTTGGCACCCCTCACACCTACCTGCTCCCTGCTGACGAGAGGCAATTACCTCGAAACACGTGTCCAGGGATGGCATTATTTTTTACACTCGTGGCATAGGCGTACTCTCCGCTGCCACTACAGTATCCAGAGTTCTATGGGGCTATTTGCTAGGATGACGAGCAGTGTGCGACCTACTCTGTTTTTGTATTTAAGCTCCCTTGAGCGCTTTGGGCTGACGAGCCTTGGTACCGCACCTGCGTGCCGTGAGAGGTATTTTACCTTTAATATTTTGGCAGTCTACTTGGCACCCCTCACACCTACCTGCTCCCTGCTGACGAGAGGCAATTACCTCGAAACACGTGTCCAGGGATGGCATTATTTTTTACACTCGTGGCATAGGCGTACTCTCCGCTGCCACTACAGTATCCAGAGTTCTATGGGGCTATTTGCTAGGATGACGAGCAGTGTGCGACCTACTCTGTTTTTGTATTTAAGCTCCCTTGAGCGCTTTGGGCTGACGAGCCTTGGTACCGCACCTGCGCGCCATGAGAGGTATTTTACCTTTAATATTTTGGCAGTCTACTTGGCACCCCTCACACCTACCTGCTCCCTGCTGACGAGAGGCAATTACCTCGAAACACGTGTCCAGGGATGGCATTATTTTTTACACTCGTGGCATAGGCGTACTCTCCGCTGCCACTACAGTATCCAGAGTTCTATGGGGCTATTTGCTAGGATGACGAGCAGTGTGCGACCTACTCTGTTTTTGTATTTAAGCTCCCTTGAGCGCTTTGGGCTGACGAGCCTTGGTACCGCACCTGCGCGCCGTGAGAGGTATTTTACCTTTAATATTTTGGCAGTCTACTTGGCACCCCTCACACCTACCTGCTCCCTGCTGACGAGAGGCAATTACCTCGAAACACGTGTCCAGGGATGGCATTATTTTTTACACTCGTGGCATAGGCGTACTCTCCGCTGCCACTACAGTATCCAGAGTTCTATGGGGCTATTTGCTAGGATGACGAGCAGTGTGCGACCTACTCTGTTTTTGTATTTAAGCTCCCTTGAGCGCTTTGGGCTGACGAGCCTTGGTACCGCACCTGCGCGCCGTGAGAGGTATTTTACCTTTAATATTTTGGCAGTCTACTTGGCACCCCTCACACCTACCTGCTCCCTGCTGACGAGAGGCAATTACCTCGAAACACGTGTCCAGGGATGGCATTATTTTTTACACTCGTGGCATAGGCGTACTCTCCACTGCCACTACAGTATCCAGAGTTCTATGGGGCTATTTGCTAGGATGACGAGCAGTGTGCGACCTACTCTGTTTTTGTATTTAAGCTCCCTTGAGCGCTTTGGGCTGACGAGCCTTGGTACCGCACCTGCGCGCCGTGAGAGGTATTTTACCTTTAATATTTTGGCAGTCTACTTGGCACCCCTCACACCTACCTGCTCCCTGCTGACGAGAGGCAATTACCTCGAAACACGTGTCCAGGGATGGCATTATTTTTTACACTCGTGGCATAGGCGTACTCTCCGCTGCCACTACAGTATCCAGAGTTCTATGGGGCTATTTGCTAGGATGACGAGCAGTGTGCGACCTACTCTGTTTTTGTATTTAAGCTCCCTTGAGCGCTTTGGGCTGACGAGCCTTGGTACCGCACCTGCGCGCCGTGAGAGGTATTTTACCTTTAATATTTTGGCAGTCTACTTGGCACCCCTCACACCTACCTGCTCCCTGCTGACGAGAGGCAATTACCTCGAAACACGTGTCCAGGGATGGCATTATTTTTTACACTCGTGGCATAGGCGTACTCTCCGCTGCCACTACAGTATCCAGAGTTCTATGGGGCTATTTGCTAGGATGACGAGCAGTGTGCGACCTACTCTGTTTTTGTATTTAAGCTCCCTTGAGCGCTTTGGGCTGACGAGCCTTGGTACCGCACCTGCGCGCCGTGAGAGGTATTTTACCTTTAATATTTTGGCAGTCTACTTGGCACCCCTCACACCTACCTGCTCCCTGCTGACGAGAGGCAATTACCTCGAAACACGTGTCCAGGGATGGCATTATTTTTTACACTCGTGGCATAGGCGTACTCTCCGCTGCCACTACAGTATCCAGAGTTCTATGGGGCTATTTGCTAGGATGACGAGCAGTGTGCGACCTACTCTGTTTTTGTATTTAAGCTCCCTTGAGCGCTTTGGGCTGACGAGCCTTGGTACCGCACCTGCGCGCCGTGAGAGGTATTTTACCTTTAATATTTTGGCAGTCTACTTGGCACCCCTCACACCTACCTGCTCCCTGCTGACGAGAGGCAATTACCTCGAAACACGTGTCCAGGGATGGCATTATTTTTTACACTCGTGGCATAGGCGTACTCTCCGCTGCCACTACAGTATCCAGAGTTCTATGGGGCTATTTGCTAGGATGACGAGCAGTGTGCGACCTACTCTGTTTTTGTATTTAAGCTCCCTTGAGCGCTTTGGGCTGACGAGCCTTGGTACCGCACCTGCGCGCCGTGAGAGGTATTTTACCTTTAATATTTTGGCAGTCTACTTGGCACCCCTCACACCTACCTGCTCCCTGCTGACGAGAGGCAATTACCTTTAAACACGTGTCCAGGGATGGCATTATTTTTTACACTCGTGGCATAGGCGTACTCTCCGCTGCCACTACAGTATCCAGAGTTCTATGGGGCTATTTGCTAGGATGACGAGCAGTGTGCGACCTACTCTGTTTTTGTATTTAAGCTCCCTTGAGCGCTTTGGCCTGACGAGCCTTGGTACCGCACCTGCGCGCCGTGAGAGGTATTTTACCTTTAATATTTTGGCAGTCTACTTGGCACCCCTCACACCTACCTGCTCCCTGCTGACGAGAGGCAATTACCTCGAAACACGTGTCCAGGGATGGCATTATTTTTTACACTCGTGGCATAGGCGTACTCTCCGCTGCCACTACAGTATCCAGAGTTCTATGGGGCTATTTGCTAGGATGACGAGCAGTGTGCGACCTACTCTGTTTTTGTATTTAAGCTCCCTTGAGCGCTTTGGGCTGACGAGCCTTGGTACCGCACCTGCGCGCCGTGAGAGGTATTTTACCTTTAATATTTTGGCAGTCTACTTGGCACCCCTCACACCTACCTGCTCCCTGCTGACGAGAGGCAATTACCTCGAAACACGTGTCCAGGGATGGCATTATTTTTTACACTCGTGGCATAGGCGTACTCTCCGCTGCCACTACAGTATCCAGAGTTCTATGGGGCTATTTGCTAGGATGACGAGCAGTGTGCGACCTACTCTGTTTTTGTATTTAAGCTCCCTTGAGCGCTTTGGGCTGACGAGCCTTGGTACCGCACCTGCGCGCCGTGAGAGGTATTTTACCTTTAATATTTTGGCAGTCTACTTGGCACCCCTCACACCTACCTGCTCCCTGCTGACGAGAGGCAATTACCTCGAAACACGTGTCCAGGGATGGCATTATTTTTTACACTCGTGGCATAGGCGTACTCTCCGCTGCCACTACAGTATCCAGAGTTCTATGGGGCTATTTGCTAGGATGACGAGCAGTGTGCGACCTACTCTGTTCACGTTTGATTCAGTCAATGCTGGTAATGTTCAAACTTTAAAGATTTAAATATAAGCATGGTAAATGGAAGTTAAAATAAATCGCATTCATCTCTGTTAAGGTTTTAAATCACTAGAGTGTGCATCTTTAAATTAGGCCCCTTTTCTTTCTTAAATAGCATTCACACTTTAATTATGATAAAATGGCTGCGTTTTCTGCTCTTTTAAAGCATTCAGGGTTTCTTGGGAAATTAGACGTTTTTTTTATCATGCAGGCGTTTTCCCTGTGTTGTCTCATGTACCCAGTCAGCCGACTTGCCAAATGTTATGAGGTAAAGAAATACAGCCTGGAAGGTCAGATTTTTGATTGATCCCTTAAGTATGCCATTACCTGACATTAGGTCTTTGATTGGGTCAGTATCAGGTGCATTACACAGGCTCCTCTTTTAATAGAGGCTGTATTTAAATCTTTGATATTTAAGAGACGCTGAGATCAAAGTATTGCTTGTTTTAGATATCTAGCTTCCGATTCAGCTCTACCAGTGGGCAAGTAGCACCAACAATCCTTTGAACTCATGTCAAAGTCAGCTTAAGTGTGTGTTAATTATCATTTCTTTGAACGTAATTCCTTCACTGGTGCATAGAGGCAAGTTAATGATTATTTTAGTCGTGTATTTTTAGTTCAGAAAAGGGGGCTCCAATATTGTATTACTCCCTGTGATCTGTAAAAGAAACATATAACAGCATAATAGTTCATTTAAAAAAAAAATGTTTTGTCCGAGCCTATATGGAGCTTTTGCAGCCAAAATGGCTGATGTAGCTATAGTGACACCACACACCTTGAGACCCCTGATCACAGCAAAGCATTGACTGACTGCTTGTGCCACTGTTAGCTCATCATAAGTGTCTATTGTTGCTGAGCGGATGGCACTAGGGGGCAAATAAGGGAAGATAACCTATAGAAACACATGCCAAGAAGAAGTAAAGGTTGGTATGGTATTGCCCAATCTTACACTACATTAGAGTCCAATTCTCGCATCTCCTAACATCGATTTGAGTATACATTTTTAATTATATAGAACATATCAAACCAGTTGACCTCACTTTATTCAGTCCACCTTAAAATATTTTTCCCAAAGTGACATCTCATCAAAGCTAACAGTTTCATTGCATCTGGAGCATGGCAGATCTCAGAAGCTGTGCCATCTTTTAAGCTACAGGAATAAACACAGTTGTCAGGAGTTTTGGTGCAGTGTTCTCATGTCCCAAAGCACCTTCCATATACAACTATTGTTGTTAACGTGGGACATAGGGAAATAATACAATATCAAAGGAGCTCTGCCCTGGTCTGCACCATCAGTGCCCCCCAATACAGTTAATGTTCTTCCCCCAGGGAAGCCTTGGGGGCAGTGCATTAGTGAAAGACAGATCGTCTGTTTAAAGCAGCCGGTCCACTCCATCTTTAAATTTGCAGGCCTCAAAGGGGGACAGGGCTCCACAGGCAGGAATGTGTCCTCTGGGGGATCCTTTGCCTTTGCGCCTGTGTCTATAGTAATGCGTGGGGGCAGAGGCAAAGTGTTCCCTCATTTGCATGGCAACTCACCCACATGCAAATGAGGGAACGCCCCTTGAGATTTTTTTGAAAACATGTGGTACTGTTATGATCTGTATTACAGAAGGGGCTGCAAAAGTATCTGCTGCTCCTACCGTAAGTGCCATTGGGGTGCAGAAAGAGAGTGTACAAAAATGCATCACTCCATCTAAAAAACGACACATGCCGAGCCTAAACCCAGGCCATGCTGACTTCATGAAGGCTCAGTCTATGGAGTTTAACCCCTTCGGTGCTCATGACGGAACGGTTCCGTCATGAGCCACGGTTGAGCTGTGCTGATGACGGAACCGTTCCGTCATGACCACGCCCGCGCAAGAAACCGTCAGCACAGCGGCGGAATTTGCGCAGCATGGAAGGGGTTAAGGGCCAGTCTCTGAAATTAAAGGCTAATCTCAACTAGCTCCCCACCGACATCAAACATGCCCCCTCCCTGAACACATTCAGGAAGGCTCTGAAGACCTGGCTCTTCGACTGAATCGGACCTGCTGAACCCACCCCCCTAGTGCCTTGAGACCCTCACGGGTGAGTAGTACGCTTATAATTCCCCTGATTGATTGATTGATGGCATAATCATCTGTGCTATTATTGATTTTCTCAAAAATCAAAAACAGCATTTGTGCATTCGAAGTGTTATTGCGGTCAGGTATAAAACTCACTTTGTCCTCATGCAATAATTCTCACCGACATGAAAACAGGCAGGCCCCTTTTATGAGTGCCTTAATATAAACAGCAACTGAACGTGGAAACAACAAGTCTTTAAAAGTGCAAAAGCACCTGTGGGTTCAGGGATCAGTGTGGTAGATCAGGTACTATCAGAATTGGGAAGACTGTTCCTTTAATGTCAGAGGTGCTGGACCCTTTATCACAGCTCATCATTTTGCATTGAAGTAAGCTATTGTATCATGCACACTCCGTAAACATAGTAGCGAGATGTTTTCTATTTGTGATCACTTTGTAACCGGAGTAACAAATAGTTTCTTGGTGTAAGTATGTCAAATCAAAAAAAAATCTTCAAGTATCTCTTGATGAGCCAACATGTGTTTTGCTCTGGCCTTTGAGTCAATGAGCTTTGAAGTCAAGAGATGCGAGTGCAAAGAAGTTGTGTGTTTAATGTAGGTGTTCCCTTAATAATGTGTTAGTGAGTGATGCTTTAGTTCATTCCCAAAGCAAAATGTCCAGATAACACTACTTCCTGGGGTTCTGTTGAATCAGTTCCAACCACTGGAATCTATGTGGTGTTTTTCATTCTCCATAGACAGGGGAGAAGATTTATATAGGCTGGCTGTAGAAATGTCTAGCGGAAGCTGGTGTACGGGTTATTATTTGAGGCAATCTGATGTTTCCATAGTTGTTTTCTTTTACTCATGGTATGCAAATCTGGATTGTGTGGCACTTTCCTAAATAAAAGTCAGTTAAATAGTTTTTTTGCCACCATGTGCCTTCATGTACCTTTAAGGACACCTTTTTAGGTGCAAGTGGGGAAAATAGCTTTTCTAATCTTGCCTTCCAGATTTTAACTTTATGCAGCTGCTCAAAATCTATGCACACAACTAATGATTACGCAGCAAAAAGGAAATGTGACAATTTAGTAGGCCCAGTGAATTTGTTTTGTGTTATGCAAGTGAAATCCTACATAATTCTGTTTGATGAGGTTTGCATATTTTGCATTATTTTTATTCCTTCCCAGCTTTGCTTTTTAATGTATTTTCACCAGCAGAAAAATATCAGCTGAAAATGTTGCACCGGAAATGTGTGTCATGGTCGAGAGACATTTTCTGCTCTATCCAGTCTTCCGACATTGTTTGTGTGACTTTTGTACATGCGTTATGCCATGATGTGCAATTTTCCCACAGGCGATACAAAGCACATATTTTAAATGAAAATAATGTATATTGCGAGAAATATACAAATTGATATTTCACCCACTATTTCAATTGATATCACAAAAACATTTAATAATATGGCTGTTATATTGAAAAATCGTTCACTTTGTGATAGAATCCTGAAAGTTGGTACAGACATTCATCTTTGTATTAGTAATCATATAAAAGCAAGACCCCCAAAGTGGATCTTGCCTATGGCGTCATGTAGTGTCATCAAAATCCAAGATGACCGATGAATATTAAAATCTTTTTTAAAATCTGATTTGCATCAAATTTGACATAAATGTTTATGTGTACACATCATTGCAAGTCATGTGCATGCCCTTGTTGGATCTAGACTGTGTTGTAAACCAAAATAGCCGACAATAAGGACGCCAGGAATAAGTAACACACACTGCAGCAAAATCATACTTATAATTTGCATCATTTGTATCCTTACAACACATACTATGAATATGTGGATAATGTTTCCATTGTAATTAAACAATACATGACTATATTAAACCCTGATAGCATTTTTATTTTACAAACAGTGAGGATTTGAGTTTGTATACTGTTTTAATCATGATAACAGTTTCCACTGCAAAAGCAAAGGTATGTGCTGTATGGAAGGATCTCCTGGATAATTGATTTCGACACAACGTTTTTCACCAACAACAAATATGTTCTGTGCATGCCTTAGATGCCTCCAAAATAGATGTCCAATGTGCTATCATTACTCCATCAATCTGTGTTCAGCCTCAATGATTTCAATTTAGCAATTCTTGCATGGGTCCTAACGTCTGGCCCAAACATGACCCCCAGATCATTTAATATGTTGAAGAAGAGTGCATTGTGTTGGTGGGATGTTTTCAATAGTTCTGTTGCCACTTGCAAACATGAATGGTAAGTACCTTATATTTCATGCAATGGACACGTGAGGCTATACATAAGTACAATGAATCTCTTGACATTTCTGAAGTGAACAGGACCAACAGAACTTGGTCGATCTGACAGAAATGTAAATGCGGGAGCAGCAGAAGGTAGTGCCATCCAGGTATCATAAGCTGCTTACTTTCCTCTCCCATGGAAAGCCAACTAAGGTTTGCAACCTGTAGCAGCATGGGAAAAGGGCTGAGATTCACATATATCAACACCTAAGCTTGCTGCAAGACTGTGAGCTGAGATGTAGCATAACTTTTTACCTATACCAAATGCTAACCACAATTCTTGACATCTAATGTTTTTTAAATTAGCAGTCACAAGAACATCTGCATCAGTATCTACTATGAATGAATGAATGATGAAAATACATTTGTATAGCGCATGGCTACCCGGAGGCATCCCAGCGCTGGTAGCAGCAGTAGTAGGGAGTTTCACCAACTAAGGGAATAGCAAAGTTTTTATCAGTTTACAGATGGCTAGGTGGTTGGTTTCTTAACGTAGATGGGGAGGGAGGGAGGGAGTTCTAGAGCTTGGCCGCATTAAAAGAGAATTGCCGACCCCCGCTTCTGGCTTTCCTGATCCTGGGGACAGTGACAAGGTTCATAGCCTCCGAGCGAAGACTCTTGTTGGGCGGGTAGGACCGAATGGTGCTGTGGAGAATGGCGGGACCTGTTCCAGCTAGAGACTTGTGGATGATGCATAAAGCTTTGAAGTTAATTCTCTCCCAGACGGGTAGGCAGTGGAGTGATTTCAAAGCAGGTTTGGCTGAATGATGTTTAGGAGTGCCTAGTAGAAGTCTTGCTGCCCAGTTTTGTATAGTCTGAAATTTGTTGAGTGTTGCGGCAGGAGCACCCAGATAAAGGGCGTTCCCGTAGTCCAACCGGGAGAGAATAAGGGCCTGAACCATGATTTTTCTTGCCAGGAAAGCAAGAAGGGGAAGAACCTTCCAAATCATTTTCAGGATACCATAGCACATGTCCGCTGTCTTCCGTGCTTGTACCTTAAATGTGAGGTCTTGGTCGATCCAGACACCCAGGCTGTTTAACTGGGTCTTAGGGGTGGGGGCTGCCCGAAATCATTACCTCACTTTTTTCCCCATTCAATTTCAGGAAGGACTCATTCATCCAGTTGGCAATTTCATGGGCGCAGACTGGGGGGGAACTTTCGGCTCTATTAATCCCAATCACAAGTTGTGTGTCATCTGCGTAGGTGACTATGTGTACTCCAAAAGGTAATACCACCTCTGCTAGGGAGCACGTGTAAACGTTGAATAAGGTGGGGCTCAGGGATGGTCCCTGCAGTACTCCACAACATAGGGGCATCTGCTTAGAGTTCACCTCGTTCTCAAAGACCTGAAAGGATCGGTTACTCAGGAAAGACTGTAGCCATGACAGAGCAGTTCCGGTAACTCCCAGTTTTCTGAGTCTATGGACCAGGATATGATGATTTACTGTATCGAAGGCCGTGGAGAGGCACAGGAGATGGACCACAGTGGTGCCTCTGGAGTCCACTATCTTTCTTGACTCTTCCACGACTGATAGCAAAGCCGTTTCAGTTCCCTGGAGAGGTCGGAAGCCTGTCTGGGACCGGTGGAGAAGTTTGTGGGTCTCTAGGAAAGAGGACAGTACCGAATTGAAGTATTTTTCAGCAATTTTGCTGACCCCTGGGAGCAGTGATATGGGCGGTAATTTCCCAAATTAGAAGGATCAAGGCTAGGTTTTTTTATAAGCGCTTTTACCATAGCTTCCTTCCATGGGAGAGGGACCACTCCAGTAGAAAATGAGGTATTAATCAACTCTAAGATGACAGGGGAAACAACTCCTGCCACCTGCCTCAGTATCTTTAAAGGGGCTGGATCTTTGGGAGACCCACTTTTTACCTGAGTCAGGAGGCTTTCTAGTACTGGCATGTCCATCACCAGGATAGTTTCCAAAAAAGCTGATTGCTATGAGTGTGGAGGGATAATGGACAATCTTTAATAGGGGGAAATGAGGTGAAAATAGTTTCAATTTTATTGAAAAAGAACTCCGCTAAGTTGTTACAACATGCGCCTGAGGTGTCAGGGATAACTGGAGGAGGGGGAACTCTGGAGAGAGTTTTGGCAATACAAAAGATCTCACGGGCAGAGTTGGTTGCTGATAAGATTTTATTTCCGTAGAAGGCTGCCTGGGCTAGTTTGATTTCGGCTTTGTATAAATTGATGGCTTATCTATATTTAAGTTTCCTATCAATAGAGAAGTTTTTCCTCCAGTCTCTCTCAAGCTTTTTACAAGTTTGTTTTAGGTCTATCTTTTTCAAGAAGGATAGAGATTTCTGGCGTATGTTTGAGCAGTGACCTGCAGTTTAGCAGGAACATTTTATATTTTCTGGGTTTGGTAGAGTAGGTGTGGGAGTCTATTGTCAGTTGAAATCTGCAGTGAGGGCATTCAAGAGGGTCACTGGCAGGTGAGATGGAGTGTTTACATATATCCCTTATCGGGCCTGCTGGGCTGAGTAGCTCTTCTGCCTCATACTGCTTCCATTGAGGAAGGTGAGATGCAGGGGTTATGGCCCCTGGCCCCGACCGGGCGCGGACGGGAGCAGGCGGGCTTGCCTTTGGCACACCAGCGGCGCGCCTGCTGAGCGCATCCGCTGCGCGTCCGCTCAGGCATCCTGATTAAGAGGGTTCTGCCCCAGAAGTGAGGGAAGGTAGGGGGAGGAGCCACGTTCCTCCACTTCAATCAGCTATCAGCTGTGGCAGACCGGGGACCGACTGTGCAAAGGAGCAAAGTGCAGAGGTAGGATAAAAGCTGCCCATTGAGTGCAGTGCCCCAAGTTAAAAACGATTCCCCCAAGTTAAAACGATTCAATTTTACAGATTTAAAAAAAAAAACAATGCCTTAACCAGAGCTGGCGATTCTGCAGGTACGGCCTGTCACTACTGCCACGCGTTCTGTCAGGCTCCTGATTAAGAGGGTTCTGCCCCGGAAGTGTGGAAGGTAGGGGGAGGAGCCACGTCCTTCCGCTTCAATCAGCTATCAGCTGTGGCGGACCGGTGTCCGGCTGTGCAAAGGAGCAAAGTGCAGAGGTAGGATAAAAGCTGCCCGTTGAGTGCAGTCCCCCAAGTTAAAAACGATTCCCCCATGTTAAAATGATTCAATTTTACAGATTTAAAAAACAAAACAACAATGCCTAAACCTGAGCTGGCGATTCTGCAGGTACGCGCTACCACTACTATATGAATGATTATTTTTGAAAGACCTTTATTTAGTTGCGGCATGGAAAGAATGAAGCATAACTCGTGTGTCCACTTCTTCATGATTGCTAGGCGATATAATTTTGAAATTCATAATTGGTGTGGCACTTGCAACTTCATCCTGACAGGTGACAATTACTTGCTTCCCTTCGATGTTAATAAGTTGCACACGCCTACTCAGTAAACCAAGCAATTCTGTCTTGTTTTCATCTTATCTAAGGAAACCAAGCCAATCTTTGGGTACAGGAGTGTTAGATTCAACTCGCTTGCGAGGACCCTCACCTCTTTTTGCTCTAACACTTTGCTTGATGATTCCAGTAATATATAAATATCCCACACAAGATCCAATCATTTCACGTTCCTTGCTTGTGTTTCTATGTAGGGTATAAGAACTGTCAAAAGGTAATCGTCAAATGTTTTATAAGGATCACTGACATAATATCGACTACAAAAATATAGACCTACAAAAATATCGATGCCAAAATATCGAATGCAAAAAAATCAAATTACTATCTACAAACAGGTAAGTACAAAAATATCGAGTCTAAAATATCGTTGTAAAAAATATAGTCAGTCAAAATATCGAATGTATTAAAAGTAATGTAAAAATAATAAAATAATACATATAATTAACTAAAACATATTTAAAAATACTTAAATAACCTTAAAAATAATAAATAATTAATGTAACTTCAAAAAAATAAACTTACATTTTTATTTTTTAATAGATATATATAAACGTAATATTAATACAAAATAATTAATATTTTTACCGAAGGATAGCGGCTAGGTAAAATGTACCATTACCACTCCAGTGAGTGCAACAGTAGGGAAAGCGTCAGATAGCGTAGAGGTAAAAATAACTATTCCCACTCCAAAGAGTGCAACAGTAGGGAAAGCGTTGGATAGCGGGAGGGTAAAATTTACTATTCCCACTCCAGTGAGTGCAACAATAGGGAAAACATTGGATAGCGTATGGGTAAAAACTACTATTCCCATTCCAAAGAGTGCAACAGTAGGGAAAGCGTTGGATAGCGGGAGGGTAAAATTTACTATTCCCACTCCAGTGAGTGCAACAATAGGGAAAGCGTCAGATAGCGTAGGGGTAAAAATTACTATACCCACTCCAAAGAGTGCAACAGTAGGGAAAACGTTGGATAGCGTAGGGGTAAAATGTATTATTCCCACTCCAAAGAGTGCAACAGCAGGGAAAACATTGGATAGCGGGAGGGTAAAATTTACTATTTCCACTCCAGTGAGTGCAACAATAGGGAAAGCGTTGGATAGCGTATGGGTAAAAATTACTATTCCCACTCCAAAGAGCGCAACAGTAGGGAAAGCGTTGGATAGCGGGAGAGTAAAATGTACTATTACCACTCCAAAGAGTGCAACAGTAGGGAAAGCGTTGGATAGCAGGAGGGTAAAATTTACTATTCCCACTCCAGTGAGTGCAACAATAGGGAAAACGTTGGATAGCGTACGGCGAAAAATTACTATTCCCACTCCAAAGAGTGCAACAGTAGGGAAAGCGTTGGAGATTGGGAGGGTAAAATTTACTATTCCCACTCCAGTGAGTGCAACAATAGGGAAAGCGTTGGATAGCGTATGGGTAAAAATTACTATTCTCACTCCAAAGAATGCAACAGTAAGACAGTAAGGATAGCGTTGGATAGCGTAGGGGTAAAAATTACTATTCCCACTCCAGTGAGCGCAACAATAGGGAAAGCGTTGGATAGCGTATGTGTAAAAATGACTATTCCCACTCCAAAGCGTGCAACAGTAGGGAAAGCGTTGGATAGCGGGAGGGTAAAATTTACTATTCCCACTCCAGTAAGAGCAACAATAGGGAAAGCGTTGGATAGCGTAGGGGAAAAAATAGCTATTCCCACTCCAAAGAGTGCAACAGTAGGGAAAACGTTGGATAGCAGGAGGGTAAAATTTACTATTACCACTCCAGTGAGTGCAACAGTAGGGAATGTGTTGGATAGCGTAAGGGTAAAAATTACTATTCCCACTCCAAAGAGTGCAACAGTAGGGAAAGCGTTGGATAGCGGGAGGGTAAAATTTACTATTCCCACTCCAGTGAGTGCAACAATAGGGAAAACATTGGATAGCGTATGGGTAAAAACTACTATTCCCATTCCAAAGAGTGCAACAGTAGGGAAAGCGTTGGATAGCGGGAGGGTAAAATTTACTATTCCCACTCCAGTGAGTGCAACAATAGGGAAAGCGTCAGATAGCGTAGGGGTAAAAATTACTATACCCACTCCAAAGAGTGCAACAGTAGGGAAAACGTTGGATAGCGTAGGGGTAAAATGTATTATTCCCACTCCAAAGAGTGCAACAGCAGGGAAAACATTGGATAGCGGGAGGGTAAAATTTACTATTTCCACTCCAGTGAGTGCAACAATAGGGAAAGCGTTGGATAGCGTATGGGTAAAAATTACTATTCCCACTCCAGTGAGCGCAACAATAGGGAAAGCGTTGGATAGCGTATGTGTAAAAATGACTATTCCCACTCCAAAGCGTGCAACAGTAGGGAAAGCGTTGGATAGCAGGAGGGTAAAATTTACTATTCCCACTCCAGTGAGTGCAACAATAGGGAAAACGTTGGATAGCGTATGGCGAAAAATTACTATTCCCACTCCAAAGAGTGCAACAGTAGGGAAAGCGTTGGAGATTGGGAGGGTAAAATTTACTATTCCCACTCCAGTGAGTGCAACAATAGGGAAAGCGTTGGATAGCGTATGGGTAAAAATTACTATTCTCACTCCAAAGAATGCAACAGTAAGACAGTAAGGATAGCGTTGGATAGCGTAGGGGTAAAAATTACTATTCCCACTCCAGTGAGCGCAACAATAGGGAAAGCGTTGGATAGCGTATGTGTAAAAATGACTATTCCCACTCCAAAGCGTGCAACAGTAGGGAAAGCGTTGAATAGCGGGAGGGTAAAATTTACTATTCCCACTCCAGTAAGAGCAACAATAGGGAAAGCGTTGGATAGCGTAGGGGAAAAAATTGCTATTCCCACTCCAAAGAGTGCAACAGTAGGGAAAACGTTGGATAGCAGGAGGGTAAAATTTACTATTACCACTCCAGTGAGTGCAACAGTAGGGAATGTGTTGGATAGCGTAAGGGTAAAAATTACTATTCCCACTCCAAAGAGTGCAACAGTAGGGAAAGCGTTGGATAGCGGGAGGGTAAAATTTACTATTCCCAGAGTGCAGTAGTAGGGAAAATAATAATTTAATATTTTTATTAAAATAATTTAATTATTAATACCAATACAAAAATCATTAAAATTAATTACCAATAACAAAATATTTAATAATCAAATAATTATAAATACCAATAAATATTGTCGATTTAATTAATTACCTATTAATAATTAATTAACAAACAATTAATTTTCAATACCAAAAATGATTAAATGCAAACAATACCAATTAATAATTAATTAATATTAAATTATTGATCAATATACAAAATTAATTTCAATAATTAATTATTTAAAATTAAATTACTTCTCACCATATTCCCCTATAAACCCACAACCCACTACAAATAATAAATTAAAACAATTAACGTAATTATCAATTAAACAATTAATAAAAAATAATTACCAATTAATACAAATTAATTACCAATTAATAATTAATCAACAACCAATTACCAATTAATACAAATTAATTACCAATTATTAATTAATCAACAACCAATTAATTTTCAACACCAAAAATTGATAAATATTCAAAAATACCAATTAATAATTAATTAACAGTAAATTAATTATCAATACACGAAAATATTTTTAGCAATTCATTCATTACAATTAAATTAGTACCCACCATATTCCCCAATAAACCCACAACCCACTACAAATTATAAATTAATACAATTAGCATAATTATCAATTAAACAATTAATAAAAATTAATTACCAATTAATACAAATTATTTTCCAATTAATAATTAATCAACAACCAATTAATTTTCAATACCAAAAATTAATAAATAATAGAAAATGCAAATTAATAATTAATTAACAGTAAATTAATTATCAATACCAATAAATAAAAATAAATATTTACTTAATTATTATTAAATTACTTCCCACCCTATTCCCCTATAAACCCACAACCCGCTACGGAATGAAATTACGCAAAAATTTAATAACATAAAATTCATTACTTTAAAAAAATTAAACATACATTACTAAAAATATTATACACTTTTAACACATATACTAACATGCAAAACACTTTAAAAAATCGATATTAATAAAAATTCGATATTTTTTCATGCCTACATTATGACATTCGATATTACTTACCTGCAATTCGATATTTTTAACGACTATATTATGTCCATTCGATATTGTGTCCATACTATATTTTAGACTCGATATTATGTCCATTTGATATTTTTTTTTCGATATTATGTCTAGTTACCGTTTTATAAGACTTGAGAGGTAGCATGTTTACTATAGCTACACCATCTAATATATTTACATCCCCCACTGGAGCATTGTTGTGTATGATGGTACTTCTACAACACAGTCCAATAGCTGCGGCTTCTGTCATTCTCTGAGTTTAACATTCATTGATATAGATGGTGGAAAAGACTGATTCTTGTGCTTGAAAAGTTCTTCCACATTACCATTTCTTGCCTGACAATCGATATATAATCTAGCAAATCGATTCCAATTACTTTTTAACAACGATAGTTTGCTTTGGACTCAGAAGTTTTATGCAAGCTAGGCCTAAGTAATTAAGTTTGTTCCTTGGTATTGTATCTGTAATGGGCTTCAAACACATTTGCAACACCTCATGAAAATAGGAGTTTTTTTTCAATATACCTATTTCATGTGCTGATTTCACCAACGTGATAACTGTAAAAGGCATATCTTTGTTGCTGTCCAGATTGAATAGATCACTCTTTCCTACATAAAAAGGTTGCCAACTTCCTTAATTGTGAACAGTAGAGATTTGATATCTTCCGCGAAATACCTTTGTATACTAGGTATTTGTTCATGGTGGCAAAGTTTTCTTTTTGGCATTAACAAATGTTGATTCAAATTTATTTACATCTCTGGAAATTTCTGTACAGATATCATCCATCTTCTGAGAGCTCCTGGATTTTCCATCAGACCTACAGCACCTCCATCTCCCTTGATGATAGCATTTTTCTGCTCATGATTTTGATCTATAGCAATTAATGAGAATGCACAGTTGCTTTTATTGACGACAAACGTTCCTTTACTAAACTGAATGAATGTGTTGATGGTGTTCTGCTAGTGTTGCCATGACGTGAATGTGGACAGACAGTAATCAAGAATAATGACTGTAATTTGTAGCAAACATCCATGGAACCATCTGATCAAATACTTGTACATAGAAATCAAAGTTACCCTCTCTATTGAACAAATTATTGCGCACTTATCTGCAGATGAATAACAATTGCCCAAAATCGGAAGTGTGGATGCTTGTTCAATTTTCCACTTAATCCAGTTAGTAAACTCCCTTATATCTTCCTGGGACTGTCTAGATTCAAGATAACTTTGATAAGTCTTCCTCTGTAATATGTACAGCGCAACAACCATAATTTAATTAGAATAATGTGCACAGGTTAAGTGGGAAACCTTCAACATAGCATCAGCTTTTCCTATGACAGTGATGTCAGCTCCCACTAACATACTGGTCTATCCACTCTTCAAAAGCCAGTCTCAAAGTATGTTTGAAGAACGTAATTTCAATATGAAGTCCCCCTATCATCACAACTTATTTATCTTCACCATATAGATTTAGTACATCCCATTGAATTTATTTTGCTTGTGCGAAGACAGGTTGGTCCATTGAAATAATAAGTGTTTGTCTTGGATTAAAATAATGAACAGACTCTTTATTGACTTTCATGCAATGCAAGACTATGGATTTAGAATGAGCACTTACTGTGAACAGTGGCAACCATGTAGTAGTTAACAGTGGTCTATTGATAGGTGGCAGCAATGATGCATGATGTGTTGTCCAAGATATGCTGTCCTCAGAAGAAATATTTACGCTCTGAAC
Organism: Triturus cristatus; assembly: GCF_964204655.1. Lineage (NCBI taxonomy): Eukaryota > Metazoa > Chordata > Amphibia > Caudata > Salamandridae > Triturus > Triturus cristatus. The sequence goes on along the minus strand of NC_140582.1, from coordinate 305,416,078 downwards.
ATTGTGCATCACTCTTTCAAACCATTTATATTTATAGGTGTTAGCAGCATCAATTAGATTACTTTGGCGATCAACTACTGCAGATAGGAATGGAAAGTAGTAATTTTTATTGTTAATTGAAACTGGTTCGATATTTGTATACTGTATTGCAAGATTTGAAATTTGTTGTGACTTTCCCATATTAGGATCATTCACAACAATACCATAATCAATTCCTTCTAGTTCTCATTCTAGGTGTTGTGTCAGAGTTATTGCTGTTCTGTGGAAGGAGTCTTTAGCTGGAACATACGTTGTAATCTATGTTATCAATATTTCCACTGGTGAGTGCTGGCAACTTCACTTTTGGTGGGCACACAAATAGTTCACTCTCATACTGTGCACAATGCTGTTTTCTAAGTCAGCAGATATTTGCAAAACTCTATCTTATGAAAGACAAATACCTAGATTATGGAACTTTTCTATAAGTTCTTGATTTCTCGTTTGGCTGTGAATAGAAAGAGCAGTGTATTAGGACAGAGGAGTTTATTTGTCTAGGCACTAAAGAAGAATCTGATCTTGAATTCTTTATTCTCTAAACAGCAATAATTTGGAAATAGACAGTGCTATATTGGTAGTGGCTGTTTCACAGGAATACTGATCTCTTATGTCGGATACTTCAAGTATCATTTTAACAAGGGCAAAAAGCGAATCCAAAACTGATCGGTTTCTACAGTCATCACCAAATGTTCCATTGACATTTTTAGATTTCTGCATCATGTCCATTAAAAAAATGTTTGCTGCATTTGCAATATTTACGGTGTCAGAATCTGACTTGTCACAGGCAATTAATAATGCGGATCGTATGTGATCTTCGAAAGCTAGCAGGACATCTCTTCCTTCATTGTATGCCTTCAAACCTCTTGTGTTTCTAAGGATTCTCTCTTTTAGTCTTGTTGAGTTATGATACCTGCAGTGGAGTGGAGTTGCTTTACTTACCTTGCATAAAGGTTTACTAAGTCACAGAGGGGCATATTATCAAGCCAGGAGATAAAATTATCGCCGCTTTAGCGGCAGAAAACTGCCGCTAAAACGGCGATAATGGGCTTGATAATATGCTCTATGGAATTCCAATTGAAGTCCATGTTAGACGTCCTTCACATTTAACCTGGGCTTCAATTGGAATTCCATAGAGCATATTATCAAGCCAATTATCGCCGTTTTAGTGGCAGGTTTCTGCCGCTAAAGCGGCGATAATTTTATCGCCTGGCTTGATAATATGCACCAGAGTTTGAAATTTTTTTTGTATCTCCCACTCTTGAATGTTTCAGATAAGATACAAGCTCGGCTAGAGCTATTCCTTCTACTGAGGTCTCACTAGGTGATTCGCTTTTATTCTTTTGTACACTGTGAGCTCTGTTATAGAGTCCAACTAAACATTTAAGATGGTATACAGCATCCTGTGTGTGCATATCACCTATAGCCAATTTTACTATAAGTGCTGTATCTTGAACTAAATTCGCACTCTGACGAACATTAGCATCCACTTCAACAGTTTTCGCTTAATGCATTACAGATGTATCTGATTAGTTGCAAAAGAAACATGCTTTTCTTCCAAGAATTTTATCTGGAACTGGAATGGCCGAACGTTTTTTTAACTGGGCTACCATATAGATCAGCATCACTATGTTTTCTTTGTTGAGCCCGTTGCAGCTTTAGATTGTCACACTTATTAATGCACGATATATGCCACTCTGCTTTATTAGTCCTAAAAGTCTGCTCAAAAACAGAACCATCATTAAGCTGTCCTAGTTTGATACTAATAGGAATGCATTCCATTGCTTTACATTTGTTTAGGTTATGGTCTAAAACATTCTATCCAGACCCATAATGTTTGGGTGTAGTATTTGCTGGGCTAATAAGCCTTTCTGAAGAGCTTCCCATACAACGAACACAGATGGACCAATTTGTTGCAGGAACATCATTGTGCTGGACTGCTTGACAACTGGTTGTAGGTTTTGTAATAAGGTATTGTTTCAACATGCTACTCCTTTTTAGGCATTACAGACAATGCGTTGAAGCTGAAAAAAAGAGAGGTGCATAATAATAGATAATACTTGTTGATACATGTCAATAAGTATGAATATTTACATTAAATGTATAACAGATTTTTGGGGGCGCTAGAGGGCGCCAGACTGACATGGCCGCACATCCGTGAGGCTCTCGCCAGCCGGGCGCTTTGAATCTCCATCAGTCCATCCTACGTCTAAGGGACACGACCCTGACCAGCTCTACTTGAAGGGCAGCGGACGCCGGACCGGTCCACCGAATTTGAGACCATTCTGGCGGGTGGTTCGCCAGCAACGCCCGTTGAACTCCCCGGCGGCCGCTGAGGCTGATCGACTGATGCGAGGAGGCCGGCTGCTGTGCACACGCTGCAGCGGGGTTCTGGCGGGCGCGCTAGGCCGCAGAACGCGGCCGAGGCTGAGGGCGGATACCGGCGACAAAGGCTCCTGCAGTGACTCCCCCCTGCCCATCGCCGACCTCCACAACACACCGGTAAGGCGAGGGCAAGCCGAGGCTTGGCTGGGGGCGCGGACTGTGGTGCTGCCATCGTGGGCCTGGGCGTGACCCGCGGGGCTGGCGAGGAGTACCGCATTTAGCTCTGGACGGCCCTGGGTGCGGCGGGGGGTGCGTTATCTTTGCTGTTGGTGCCCCCCCCACAGGGCACGACACGAGGACTCCGCTACTTGTCTTGGCCCTCTGCGATACTGTCAGTGCAGAGGGCGCCTGATTGGGACCGCCCCCGGGGCTCGAGGCCCCTCTCCTGGCACGAACTACTGCCCCTGGCGCATGGTGGCTGTCTGAAGGCCCTCCGATTTACCAGCTTCGTGGGCGGGTTGCAGTCAGTGGTGACCGGGGTGCACCCCGGTTCTCTCCCTGCTGTACACGTCCAGGCCCTAACTATATTGGCGGGGCTGCTCCGTGTTGGGGATCAAACTCCGAGGTTAAGGGGCCGACCGACACAATGGGGAAGACGGATGCCAAACACGCCAAACAGCCCCGGCTCCCATTTGAGGCTCCAACCAAAAAATCCCCCGCCCCCCCGCCGGGAGACGGCGATTCTGCGGGAGACGGCACAGAAGAGGTGGATTGGAAAGCACTCCTTCTGAACATGCAGACCAGCCTCACCTCCATTGACGCCAAGATCGATGGTATGTCGCGCCGCCTGGACTCCGTGGTACATAGACTGGACCAGCACGAGGAGCGGTTTAAGGAAGCGGAACAGCGGGTCTCCGAGTTGGAAGATGGCGCAATGGCCACCACGTCCAAGGTATCGCAGATGGAGCGATTGCTGAAGGTAATCGCTGAAAAAAATGAGGATTTAGAGGCGAGATCGCGCCGCAACAACGTACGCCTTATTGGTCTGGCAGAGACTACCTCTGTGGGCAAGATGGAACTTTTTATCGAGAAACTTATCTCCGACCTTTTCGGCGCGGCCGCCTTCTCTCCTCAGCTGGTGGTGGAACGGGCTCACCGCACTTTGGGCCCTCGCCCCGTACCCGGAGCGCCCCCAAGGCCTATAGTCATCCGTTTTTTGAATTACAGGGATCGGGACACCCTTCTACGACTTGCCAGAGAAAAACAACCAGTCCTCTTCGAAAATACCACGCTCTCCTTCTTTCCAGACTTTACACAATCTGTGCAAGAGGCACGTCGCAAGTTTGGACAGGTCAAGAAACGACTGCTTCACCATGGACTTCAATACTCCATGTTATACCCGGCCCGGCTACGGGTTGTCCATCATGGCAAGCCCTACATATTTCAGGATCCTGCCCAAGTTGAACTGTTTCTGAAAGACCACAAAAGATCTATTGAACTGGTCCACTCCCCCTCGGGGAGTGCGAGATCCCGATCACTCACTTCTGCCCTCGACTGACTGGGGGATCTCCAGCTGCCGTTAAGCTCCATTGATGATACTCTTTATGCTGTGCACTTGTTTTGCCTCTGTCTTTTTCTTTTCTTCTGTGAAGTTAAATTGCTGCTCAATACGTAGCTCTGTGCTCTCGCCGTTATGGTGGAGCTCCCACCTATCAGTATTTTTGATGGTTCCTTGACGATGGTTTAACTTGATTGCGCCCTGGCACCAACCTCCCCCTCCCGTGTTTCTCTACTGGATCTTGGCTCCAGGGGATAGCGGGTGCGATATCGGGGGAGTGGGATGGCGGGTCTGGACCCCTGGTGTCCCCCACTTGGGTGTTCCCTAATGAGTGAATGACAAGACATTGTAGGTTTGTGCGGGGTGGGGAAGATGCCCGGCATGATTGGGATGTCGGAGTGGGTGGGTGGGTCCTCAGGGGTTTGTCTTAAGTTTGTTTTTGTTTTTTAGCATGAGCATTACACGCATATTTGTTGATGTAGCACAGTGTGCCGCCCTTAATAGATGGCTCCATGTTTGGGACAGCCGCCGGGTGGATGTATTGACCTGGGGTTCCCGTGTCCGAGGACCTAGCGCACGCCACACACACACTGAGCCAGGTGGGGGAGGGCTGCTTATCGCTATTTCTTGGAATGTCCGGGGATTAGGAGACCCGAGGAAGAGGCGGCGAATCTTGGGTGCTTTGGATAGACTTCATGTTCAGGTGGTCTTCCTTCAGGAGACACATATGGACCCTCTCCGTAGAGGATCATTTGCTGCTAGATGGGCTGCACACTCGATTTTCGCGTCATACTCCTCCTATGCAAGGGGCACTGCTATTCTCTTAAAACGAGGGGTTCCTTATGTTCCCCTGGGTACAGCCAAGGATACAGAGGGCCGATATTGTATGGCGTGGGGCAGGATAGGCATCGAGACTATCACCCTGGCCTGCTCTTACGGTCCTAATTGCGATGACCCACGCAGCTTCATTGCTCTTTGGAACAGGATCCGTGAAGTATGCTTCACGCACCTCATCTGGGGAGGTGACTTCAACGCTGTTTTAGACCCTGCCATGGATAGATCCAACCCCTCTGCTTGCCACTATGATAACACACACGGATACCTGAGAGACATCTGCGACACTCAGGATGTCGTGGATACCTGGCGCCACTTACACCCGACCTCCATGGAGGGCACGCACTGGAATACTGCTTATGCCACGTGGGCCAGACTAGATTACATTATGGTAAATAGGGCACTGGCCCCCTCCCTGGTCACTGTGCAACACGTAGGCTGCACATTCTCCGATCATTCTCCAGTGCTCGCCAAGTTCCGCTTACCAGACATAATGGGTAGATCCCCGACGTGGCGACTCCAGCCCCATATCTTACTCGATGAACTGTTCCGGTCCGAACTATGTCAGGAACTAGAAGACTTCCTTTCCCGTAACAAGGGATTGGTAGACCGCGTGGCCACCCTATGGGAAGCACTGAAGGTCACGATTCGCGGTGTCTGCATCTCTAAGAGCTCCGGGGTGTTGAAGGCCCTACGCGCTACACTACATAATTTGAAATCCACGTTACATACCCTGGAAACTGGCCCAGACTTTGCCGTCAACACAGATGCGCAGGCGAAGTACCGTGCGGCGATGTCGGAATACACTTCTACTGCTGACAGAGAGGCACGCTTCCGGGGCAAATACTTTAGGGCCCGGGCATACGGGGAGGGTGAGCGTCCCGGTAGATCCCTTGCAAGCGCGGTCCGACAGCTGCGTGGCTCCAACTTTGTGTTAGAACTTCAGGGGGAAGAGGGGGTTCCCATACGCGACACACAGTCGCTCTTGGCGGCCTTCACTACACACTATTCTACACTTTACTCCTCCACCAGAGTTGGCGCGCTAGACATGGACGACTACCTAAGAGAACTCACCCTGGGCTGGCTCTCGGATCATCAGCGTGAGTTCTTGGCGGAACCCATAGGCCTAGACGAGATCAGAGATGCAATCAATCAGATGGCACCTGGAAAGGCCCCCGGTCTGGACGGTTTGCCCATGGATTTCAATAAGGCCTATATAGACATCGTAGCTCCGGTACTCCGAGAAGTTTTTCTGGAGGCGCATGAGTCTGGTGCGCTCCCCCCATCAATGCAGGAAGCGCTGATCACTTCCCTGCTGAAACCGGGTAAACCACCTTGTTCCTGCGACTCTTACCGCCCCCTCTCTTTAATTAACTGTGACGCAAAAATTCTGGCCAAGGCCCTAGCCAACCGATTACAGCTGTTACTGGGCGGTCTGGTGCTGTCCGATCAGGCTGGGTTCGTTCCTGGCAGAGCCACTTCCAATAATCTTCGGACGCTTTTCTCCATTATACACAATGTAGACCCTGATTTGCCACTGGTGGCGGTTTTTTTGGACGCCGCCAAAGCCTTTGACTCCCTGGAATGGGACTATCTGCACTGTATCCTGCGTAATATGGGATTCCCACTAGGTTTCACACGCTGGATCGATATCCTATATGACCGGCCGATTGCTAGGGTGGGGATAAATGGGCGGATATCAGAGGCTTTCGCGGTCTCGCGGGGCACCCGTCAGGGGTGCCCCCTATCCCCGTTACTGTTCGCGGTGGCGATGGAGCCACTGGCTGCCCGGCTCCGACAACATCACCGAGACAAGGCACTGCGTTGTCTCCAGAGAGAGGTGCTAATCTCCCTATATGCGGATGACATCACCCTATACATCCGGGATCCCGCCACTAACCTACATCCCATCCTTCGGGAGTTTATTCGCTTCGCGGGCATGTCTGGCGTTCATATTAACTGGGGTAAGTCCACCGTCTTTCCCCTCACCGCGGCTGCTCAGCCGTTCCGGCTGGAATACCCCTTACGCTGGGAGGAGGATGAGGTCAGATACCTGGGCATACTTCCCTCTCGTGATCGGGAGGAGTTGATGCGACTGAACTATGGTCGCACGTTTGATCATATCCAGACCTGCGTGGCCAGGTGGATTACGCTGCCTCTCTCCCTCGCAGGCCGAGCCTCCCTCATCAAGATGGTGGTTCTTCCTAAGTTCCTCTACCTCTTCCTAAATATCCCATATTACCCAGGCGGTCCTTTTTTAAACTCCTGCGCTCTGAGCTTATTCGACTGGTCTGGGGAGGAAAGAGGCCACGTCTCAGTTGGGAGACATTGACTCGTCCTTTCGTGCAGGGGTGATTAGACCTGCCGAACTTTGAGCTGTACTATTACAGCCCACAAGCCCACTTCGTTCATCACTGAATCCACCCCACTCCCTTCCTGCCACAGACAGCTGTGGAGCATTGGCTGGCGGACCCTGTCCCACTGACAGGAGCGATATTTAGTGCGCCAGAGACACGAACGACATACGACACCACTATTTCCAGTTCCATTCTAGCGTGGCGATACATAGCGAAACTCACCCACACGACACTGCTCTATTCCCCACTGCTTCCCCTGGCCTATCACCCCCTGCTGCCCCTCTTACAAGAACAATTGTTCAAAAACTTTATGGCCAAATTCCATATCAAGACATGGGGGGATCTTTACCATGATGGCCTCTTCCGCTCCCTAACACATTTATCCGCTGACGTTGCCCCAACCTCCATGGACACATTCCTTTATATCAGGCTTCGTAGTGGTATCCGAGCGCTGACGGGGGACTTCCCTAGCGAACCACCCATTTTAGAGCCCCTCCATCAGCTACTTAAGGCTGTCACTCCTTCACACGCAGTCTCCACCCTATACCACTCATTACGCACTTCACCAGATTCCCTGCCTTGTAGAGCATGGGCCAAATGGGAAGAGGAACTGGGTCAGTCCATAGATGACGAGCTCTGGAGCTATTGCTGCCTGCAAACCGAACAAATCTCCTCCAGCAGTCGGTTTAGGGTGATTCCCTATAAATTCCTACACCGGCTGTATTGTACTCCGGCGCACATGCACAGGGTGGGCCTTCGAGGGGAGGATCTCTGTTGGCGCTGCCATACTCCCGCGGCAGACTTCCTTCATATGGCTTGGGGATGCCGTGAATTAGCCACTTACTGGCAGCATGTATATTCCGGCATTTCCGAAATGATTGACGTCCCTCTTGTACCCTCTCCGACGCAGGCACTATTGGGCTACACCAAAACTATTAAGAGGCCAGTTCGTAGATTTGTCACAATCGCCCTTCTCATGGCTAAGAGACTCGTAGCCTGTAGATGGGGGAGGGGTAGAGCTCCTAAATTTAAGGATTGGATCAAAGACATGGTTCACTGTCAGGACAATGTACTTCTATACGCAGAACTCTTCCCTTCCGCATCCAGGCCGATTGACATTTGGGGTCCCCTTCAGACGTATCTGCTGTCACACCCACAGCCATAACTAATTTTTCCACCCCATCATCATTGGCTTTTCATGCAATTCAATCAAAGGCTGCGCCCCAACTGAGGAGGCGGGACTTGTTACGATGTCACCGAGCAACGAGACCCTAGTCCCCCTCTACCTCTCTTGTTCTCCGGCATGGTTGGATCTCATGGTACTGCTATGTTGCGCTATGTGTTGGGGAGGGAGGTAGAAGTGACATTGCACAGTACTGAAAGTCGCCTTTACACGCCCCGTACATACTACTGTGACACGATTACTGACTGCGAAGTCTTCCACGGTAGATATGACCTGTTCTTCGAATTTGCGTCCTACTATCAATGTCTCATATGCCGCAGCCGGCCCCTAGAGGGTTGTAGGCAGGCAGCTGTGTTCAACCTTAAAATCCACCTTCCTATCAAGCCGCCGGCCATTTGATGGTTGTAGGCGTGGGGCTGTGTACTGTGTAATCATGCTGAATAAAGGTTTTTGAAAAACAAAAACAAAAAACAAAAAAAAAAATGTATAACAGATTTGAAATGTAAAGTTTTCTAAATAATTTTGGGGGCCATTTTGGTTCAACATTTATGACGTCACAGTCTAGATGCAACATGGGCATGCACATGACATGCACTGACGTCCACACATGAACGTTTGTGACAAATTTGACACAAATTGGAAGATTTACAATTATTTTTTATATTTGTAGGCCATCGTGGATTTTGATTAGACTATATGACATCATAGTCAAGATCCACTTGGGGTCTTGCTATTATATGATTACTATTACAAAGACAAACGTCTGTACCAACATTTAGCTTTGTAACACAAGGTGAACGATTTTCGTTAGAAAACTGGCTGAACAGCCATACTATAAAGGTTTTACAGCAGACACATATAGATGACATATGCTCTGCAAGTCCCATTGTACAAGATGTCAAATATTATACAACCAGAGTCCAAACATCTGAAAGAAATGGGGGGAAACGCAGAAAATAAATGGATATCCTGCTCAAAGTTTACTCAAGTACCCTGCTCAAAGTGTACTGCAGCGCAGCAATGTCTTGACTATACCACCGGCAGCACTGGTTGATAGGGTCCATAATAATGTGGTCCATTCTTAATCCTCAATCAAAAAGCAACTGAACAGAGGTCAGGGATCCCCCATTCAGATCAGAGCTGCAATAGAACCCAGACAGCAACAGTTCTAATAATGTGCACTGTTGCAACTTGGCAGAGTTTGCATATATACAGGTCTTCTGTGCAGAAGCAATAGCTAGGCTCAGTTCCCTGGCTAGCACACTGTATATTTTAAATCACATTTTATCAAATAAATAGCTGATAACAGTATGTCCTTAAAACAACACAGTACTAAAGAAAAGTTCTTTGTCAAGCATAAATGTCAAAGTGAGACTGAAAAATGCTACAAGTGAGTCCCTGGAGTTTCCGGGCATGTATAATAAACAAAGTGAGTCTTTGCAAAAAGAAATTCAGCACAAATGACAAGGGTGTAGAAAACTCTGGCGCAGAATCACTGTTCCTTTTGCTTCCTTCACGCTCTGGAATACATCATTCCTTTATGTATCCATACACAATTTCTAGATAAAAATAGCTTGTACATCAAGGGTAGAAAATTGCTGCTTTGAGGGTTGGATTTAAAGTCGGCCACAATTAACCCAGCACTAAGATTGAAATAGACCTCCCCAAGATCTCCTATTGTCACTGCAGTCCATAGTACAAAAGGTCACTCTGCTTATCATCCCTCTGTCACAACCTCCCCATTAAATTGTCCAACCAGTGTTGGTCTACTTTGCCCACCTTTTGGGTCGGGTGTATAACTCCAGGCCTCTTCTCTAGCTCATTATGTCAACGTTGGGGCTGTCAGGTGACGTAAGTGATCCTATTTACATTTACCTTTGTGTGGGATGGAATCAATTTGTTACTGTGTGACACAGCCTGCAAGAAGAAATGTAGGTAGGTATTCATGGCCCTAACACCCTTACATATAACAAAGATGTGATTTTCTGGTGGGTGAAGCAGCAGCCCTTGGATGCATTCAGATGGCGGTTCGATTCCCCCAATGCAGCTGGAATCTGGAAAAATGTCTTTACTCATGCTCTTGCTTGTGATTTGCATGTGTGGAAGGAGGAAGGGAGGTGTTGCTTCCTTGCTCACCTTTCCCTGAGACAACCACTGAACATTACCCACTAATGAAGGATAAATACATTTTAAATGCATCACAGACTTATTAATTTAGCATTCCTGTTACATTTTTACCCTCCTGCTAGCTAGAGCAATAGCACAGTTAGTATGTGTATGGCTAAAATAATGTGATGTGCAGCAATCAATTGAATTACTAAGGCTACTGACCTCTCAAAACTGCGCTTTCTTTGCAAATAAAACAGAAAGTGCCATGTCAAACTATAACATGCACACTTTTGAGTCAAATTGTATTTATTTTTCTACACTTGTATTTAAAAATCTGAAAAAATTACTTAATTAGCCCTTTAAAATGAGTCTTTTTAAGCAATTTTCAGGAATATCACGAAGGAATGAACACGTTATACTGTGTAAGTCATGCTTGCCCATCAGGGGTTCAATTTAAGCACCATTTCTCTCTGTGGTTATTTTTCTTGCACCATAGAAGAGAAAGAGTTCTGTAAAAACATGATTTGCCACATAGAATTCTTGAAGGTTTGTGTTTGTGTTTTTATCAGGGCCAGCATTACCATTGGTGGAGCCTTGTGCGACAATATGTTTTGATACCCCCTATGAACCCCCTATGACTTACTTCTAAACAAACTAGCTCACTACCACCCTTCACCAGTGCCACTCATCTCTCCATAACCTCATTCTCTAATACATTTCATTTTTTTTATAGCGCTACTGATTCCAGTGTAGGGTGCCAGAGAACTTTACATCAAACACATATTATATAGAGAAAATGATTCATGCATGTGCAAACCAGTCAAGTGGAAATGTTACATAAGACAATGAGGATTACAAGATGTAGGAATCACATACCATCCATACTGGTAGGCAGTATATTCTAAGACGGTTTGATCTGATCTGGAGAAGCATGAACTCTGGATTTAAAACCTACCACAGTGTTTGGGGTTGGGTATACTAATAAGAATGTATTTCTACCCAAAATAACCTTTTTAGCAACATTGGGATAATGACAGACATGGAAAAAATATAAGGTCCAACCATGTACCTTGCAGTTTGCATGCAGCTCTTTGATGGAAGATCATAGGTCACTATGCTATATGAGGATTCTAACTTATGAACTGCAAGTAACAAAAGGATCTCTGTTACAAAAGCAGTAATCAACTGAGCTATCCACTTAAAATACATTTCTGCCATCTGCATGGTACATGTTCTTTGCAGCAGGTTTACTAACTCTCTGTGCTACTTTATGATGAGTCAAACTGCCAATGAACAAGAACCCAACCTCCCTCCAGCAGGGGCATTAATCACCAGAGTTATCTTGACATTTTTATTGTGCCTAAAAACCTGTCCAACACATAAGGAACTCTGCAGGGGTGCTTTTAAATTCACAAATTATTTCTAAACACAGCTGCAGCCCCCCCCCCCCCCCCAGGTCAGTGCCAGATGTGTGCATCGATCACACCTCCCTAAAGTTGGCCCTTGCAGAAGGCATAGTTCAATATGTTCACAGTGCAGAACAACACACTTTCTTTATACCAGCCAGCTGAAAGCATGTGGGTTATAAACATCATATTTGCCTTCTATGGAAGACATTTCAGCTTCCAAAAATAAGGGGGAAGAGGAAAATGTGTGGTGAAACAACAGATATAAGAACTTTGCTTTCTCCTTAAAGTTTCCTCACACTCTCCACATTTTAAATGTGTATTTCATTGTCTTTCTATTGCTATTGTGCACATGGTAAGCCTATCAGGAAAAAATGCAAAGATCAAACACATTCTTTCCTCTTATGTTTTATACAGCAACTCCAACCACTATAAATTACGCTGTAAATGAAGCCCTATGTCTTAAATAGTGCTAGTTAGGAAGGATTCTGCTACACCACTGCTAGTTTTATGTGTGGATTCAATATCCAGATGGGGTTGCTCCATGCCCCAACTGTGTAGCATTGTCTCCAAGCCATGTTTTAGTAGGTCTGATTTCATAAGGAAATTCATAAGTGAAGGTATTTCCTAAAGTTTAGTTTCCAATCCAAAAGTGGAAATGAGATGTGAATGAGAGACTAAGGTCCCAATTCACAAAGGAAAACTAAGACCTGAAGTCAAAGTTTGCCTTTGTGAATATGGCCCTTAGACGTCAGGTCTAATCTTAGACTTCAGGTCTAAGTTTACCTTTCTGAATTGGACCCTGAGAGAGTATGTTGGTAGGGTGACCATGTTTCTTGGATTTGTCAGCTGTTGGAAATGACTTTTGCATAGTTTTCCCACTGATGTGTGCCTTCTTTAGCTGAACCAGTTTTTGTTGGCCATAAGACGGCATGCTTTATTTCTACTAACCAGTGGTAAAGTGCATGTTCTCTCCCCTGTAACCATGGTCAAATAGGCATGGACATAATTGCACATTTAATTTACTTATAAGTCCCATGTATATGGTACTACGTGTGCCTAGGACCTGAAATATTACAAGCAGGCTGCAACAATCCTTCTGCCAACCACTAAAGTAGCACTGTAAACAATGTCTCGAGGCCAGCCCGAGCAGACCGTGTGTACAATTGTGAGCTGCCACTTCAACCTGGCAAAAATAACCTTTTCTCTGTCCTAAGCCTTCCCTTTTATTACTCATAAGTCATCCCTAAAGTAGGCCCTAAATGGCCATAGGACAGAGTCTATTGTGCATAGTATTTAAAAAGCGGGACATGTATATTTACAGTCTTACATAGTGAACATTTTAACAATTTGTAATGCTTAAATTCAGTTTGGGAGCAGCTTGAAGCATGATCCAATGACTCATTTTAATAGTGGTTTCAAATCCAACTTAAAGGTCAAACCAGATTTTACATTCGTATTTTAGAAATGACAATTTTAGAAAGTCATCATTTCTCTCCCTAAGACAAATGTGCCTTTCTGCCAGTATCCAGTGTCACCTGTTAATAGCTCTTCTGTGGTGTTATGTGTATTGCTCACAGACAGTGGACAAAAGGCTGGGGTGTGAAGAGATGTTTTTCTTCCTTGAGAAGGATGGCCTGGTGGATATGTCTAGCCCCTTCCTGAGCTTCTCAGGGTGCCACTGGCAGATGTAGCTCACTCCTAGGCCTGCCTCACTTTGTCTTCCTAGTTAGCTTGGCTCAAAACCAGTGGGAGATGGGAGTTGCCCCAGAACTGCGTTGGAGTGACCACAAGGGAGGGGTTTCTCATTATCATAGACACACCTATGGTTGGAGCTCTGACCAGGGAAAGAAGAGTTCTGCCAGGTTGGATTTATATTGAGAAAGGTACTGTAGGATAGTTTAGAGTAAAACACACAGGAAGTGCTTTAAAAGTGGGTAGGGTTATCCCGGGAACTTTTATAGCTTTGGTTAGGGAGTGGCCAGGAGTTTCTCCCACCCACAGACTGGCACAGGACGTAAACGGGACATCATAAATTTCCCTCTAAGTACACTCCTTGACCTCTGGCATCTCAGAAGAGTGGGCCTGATGTCTGAACACTTTGAAGGAAGACTGGACCTGCTTGCCTTGAATCCAGGACCCCAGAAGTGATTGTTGACCTACTGTTTGAGCTTCAGCGAAACATCAAGCTACCAGAGGCCTATCTTGCAACCACTCAGCTGATCAGTTCCAGCTGGACTTGCCCTGAATGCAATTGCTGGTCTTTGCTGGAATGAGTCTTGACCCCCTAAGTGCTGTCCCCCATGTCCTGGACCTTTGGCTTGTTTAAAGTTTACTTCTCCTACTCAGAAACGGTTTGCTAACTTTTTGCTCTGAGAACTTATGTGGAGCAGCCTACCAAGCCAATCCAATGAAGGTGCATCTCTGTTGGACCAAAGACTCAGGTTGCTACCATTATATTCTTCACAATCCAGTGGGACTTTGCGGAGAAGGTGACTGTACTCATGGAGCCATCTTCAGCTACAGCCTGCAGCCTTATGACTAAGTCCAAAGGTAGAAAGATTCACCAGATGAAGGTTCAAATAGTATCCGGCCAGTAAAGAAACTTTTCTGGTTGAGCAAAATTCAATTTCTCCTGCATAGAACTTTCCAGCAAAAAGTCAACTGCCTCATTGAGACCTCTTCCAGCAGCTATCCAATGATGTGGAGCCCTCTTTGGCCACAACCTGCTTCCTTGCCTTGCTGTGGATTTCTGAATTCCATCCCAGAGACTAACCCCGAAGGTAAATGTTTTCACAGGGATGAACTTGGTTTTTTATTACCTGTCCCATTAAAATTCCCTAAATATAGCACATGTTCCAGTTTTCTTACGACAGTGTAAACTCAACACAGAGGCATGCATATTTTTATGTGTGGCAGTGAAGAAAAAGATAGCAGCCTGTAGTGAAAGCAATTTAATTAACACAGATGACTTTGTTTTTAAAAGATGCATTTAATTTCCTTAGTGCCCCATTGTGTTATCGAGCACTGTCACTGAATTTATTCTATGCCCCTCGGTCAAAGATAAATTGTAGTCGTAATTTTTATGTTTGTGGAATGTCCTGGTTTTTGCGTTTTACCTTGGATGTTGCCAGTGTGTATTGGCTTGTGTGATTCCTTCACTAAAATCATGCAGTGATATTATAATTTAAATTGTATTAGCCCAACAGGTCAGTACTTATCTGTACTGGCTTTAGATCAATGCACCTGTCCTGTCACACCAGATACCAACCTCTGAGGGGGGCGCCGCATACTGAAATACCTTATGGGCCTAAAAGCCCCTGCTTCAGAGTTCTTTGTGTGCCTAGCAATTTTTAGGCAATAATGCAAACGTCAAGATAACACTGGAGATTAATGTATCCGAATTTTAACTGATAGCAGTTTTGAATCATTAAGCAGCGCAGAGGGGTAATGTTCCTGCTGCATAACACGTGTAACCTGCATTTTACATAGATAGCCCTGTGGATTATTGATCTTTTCACAGAGATACTTTTGTTAATTTCAGTTCATAATTTACAATCATTCAGTATAGCATATGAGCTATGAACTGGCATCATAAAGCTGCATGCCAGAAAAGAGTCCTGGTCCCAACAACTCCAACGTCTGCTGCATGCTACTAAATACGAGATCCCTGATAAAACACCAGTTAGATTTCTATGATCTTGTCCAAACCCAAGACATTGATGTGGCATTTGTAACAGAAACCTGGGCAGATGAGAGTTCTGGCCCAGATATCTTTGCTGCCCCCCGCCCCCCCCCCCCCCGGATATGCTGTATTTAGACTGGATAGACAGAAACAAAGGAAGGTGGATTGGAGATTTCCTATCGCAACCATTTTAAAACAAAGTTCGAACCACTACATACGACAGGCTTTGAGGCATTAACCCTTTTCGGTACAGCCTCCAGATGTATCAGCTATTAAGGGGATGCTAATTTATCGACCGCCTGGATTAAGGAGTAGCTTCACCAATAATCTTAGTATGGTGATTAAGTCTCTAATTATCAATTATACTTTCACCATACTAGGGGATTTTAACTTTCATTTGGAAAAACATACTGACTCCGATTCTCATATACTGATTGCTACTATGGACTCCATTGGACTTACGCCAAACAATAAGGGTCCAACACATAAGGCTGGACATATGTTGGATGGCATCTTTTCTACTGACGATGCCATTACACTTTTTCCACCCTTTCCAGTGACATGGTCTGGCCACTGGGTGATTAAATGGCAACAAGTAAGAGGCAGAGCCTGGCATAAAATACGCCCGGCAGAACTAGGAGAGGCCACTACCTCATGTTCCTGTCAACTAGGAGACAACGTGGAGGAGAATGTGGAGAATTTCTTGCTCTGGTTAAAAACTGCTTTAGATACCGTAGCACCAACCACTTACAAAAATCCAAATGGGAAAAAAGTCACAGCCATGGTATAATAAGAAGCTCAGTTTATCCAGGCAGGATTGCCGTAGGTAATAGCAAAGATGGAGAAAAAATATAAAGCTAAATTAGCAAAACATAAAGAGAGCATTCTAACAGCAAAGACCATCTATTTCACAGAGCATATAAAAGCCGCCTGTGATTCTAATAAAACGCTCTTTTCCGTGATAAAGAAAGTGGTTACACCTACCAGTGCTAATTAGGTTGGGATAAACCAAGATTTTTCCGATCACGTTAGCTAGTTTTTTTCAGAAGTTTGTTAACATTTACAATACATTTGTGGCAAACAAAAGAGTTAACCATCAGGCTGAACAGATGACAACCAATCTAGAGGACAGAAGGAGTTTCTCCACTTTCATGACCCCTCCGGAGGAACAACTTAGAGACCTGATTCTGTCAATCAAATCTGGCTCACCATATGATCCCTGCCCGCCCAGTATAATGCATATGCTGCCCGCCCAGGTGGCAAAACATTTAGGATTTATCCTTAACCAGATGTTCACTAGTGGGACATTCCCCGATCAGTGGAAACTTGCCCCTATACTCCCACTTCTGAAGAAAGACAATCTGGACATCGCAGACCCGAGCAATTATCGGCCCATTTCGAGACTCCCTTTTGCTGCTGAATTGGCTGAGAAAATCATGAACCAACAAATTTCAAAATATATAGAAGAGAACACATTGTTAGATGATACACAACAGGGATTTAGGAAACACCATAGCACTGAATCAGCACTAATTGTGGCAACGGAAGACATACGTGAAATTCTTGATGGAGGGGAGATGGCGGCATTGGTGCTGCTAGATCTCTAGCCTTTGATACGGTCAGCCATGAGATCTTGGTTGACTGACTCCAAGACCTGGGGTTAAAAGGAATGGCTATGGATCTCCTAACATAATTTTTAACGAACCGACAACAAAACGTGGCAATGGGCAACTGTGTCTCCAGGCAATTTTCCCTGCCATGCGGAGTACCACAGGGATCAGCATTGAGCCCTACACTCTTTAATCTATATGTTACGCCACTGGCGTCGATTATCAAAAACGCAGGCTTTACCCTGGCCTCATATGCAGACGACACCCAAATTGTGGTGTCTCTAACTAATGGGGGAAATAACGCTGACGGGGCATTCAGCTCATGCATGAAGAAAGTGAACAATTGGATGGATTGTAATTGCCTGAAGCTGAATGCCTCAAAAACCGAGGTTATCATCTTTGGCAACAAACCCTCTCTCTGGACACCAGATTGGTGGCCGCCTGAGCTAGACACACTGCCCGCTAGACACACTGCCCATACCCTCTACTAAGGCAAAAAACCTGGGAGTTGTGCTAGACAGTGAGTTAAAATTTAAAGAGCAAGTTAATAAAATAACATCTGCTTCATTTTGCTACATAAGGATGTTAAAAAAAGTAAAAAATATCTACCCCCGATCTTTTAAAAGCAGTGACCATGGCTTTGGTCCTCACATGGATAGATTACTGGAATAGTCTCTATCTCACCCTGACATCATGTTGTAAACTGAAACAACGATGTGATTAAGCATTTACTAAAGACATTAATTCCCTCACTTAGATCATGTTTTCTCTGTTATGTTGACCGAAGTTCGGACTCCATTTTGTATTGTTATGCTTCCACGTGTTCCCCACGAGAAGAGTCCAACCTCTGTGTTAGTTGCTCTTGTAATCTGCCTAGTAACAGTCTATAAATAGCTCCTTTGTCCATCTGGCGCATGCCCAGACTTGACCACATCTGTTATCAGTTAGCCTTGCTTGACCATGTTTTCGCGGGCTCAAGGAGTGTGTTAGCTCCGCCCACATATTGATTCAGTATCGAAAATGACCATAAATGGTAATGTTCTTCGGCCTCATGTTGTATCCACCCACTTATGAGCCCCTCTATTGTGTATAAAAGGGGACCATGTACGTAAGTTCTGTGTGCTACTCTATGCAATACTGAAGAGTGTTGTGTGGATTGTAGGACCACCCTTAAGGGTTAATAAATGCTGTCTTTGTACTTTGCAGTTTCCGTGCCAACTTCCTTATAGATTCCATTACAGGAGAGCGAACCCTTGTGTCCTGCGGGCCTAGCTGGGGCCTGTATTCATCAATTGGCGCCCGTCACGTGGGGCTCATCGGCGACTCGGATGCTCGAAGGACTGGTCGCGACAAGGGTGAGGAATTTGGCCAGGGACGTGATCACTGCCAGCGGCGTCTTAGCCCTGGCATCCCGGGGTTTTTCTTCCTTCCCTTCCGAGCTGACCGTCTGGGTGGCGCCGGTCCTCGACTGAGACCTCTTCTGTCGGTCCTGCCGTGAAAGCCGTTTGGGCGATTTTGGAGCTTGGCAGTTGGAATCTGGACTCTTGATTGGTAAGAACCGTTGTACGGTACTTGCTCCGAGTTTTTGAAGCCTGGTCTGGCTATTTGAGTTTGATTTGTGATGACTAGTCATATTTTGTATTTGTCTTTGTGAAAATATATGCGTTGCAACACATATAGGCAGGTAATGTGGAGAGATTTCTCCGGAACTGTGTAACCTTGAACGGCGCAACGATTAAGTGCCATTTTCTTTATAATATTGCATATTTTGCATTATTTCTGAGCATGCCTGCTTTTAGCGCACTCCGTAAGTGGTGTTGCTGCTTTGGAAACCGGTTGAACCTCGAGGAATCTGCTCCGGCTCCCCCAGAGGGGACTCCTAATAGGGATATGTATGTGAAGCATGGTCTTTCTTCCATAATGTACAGCACAGTATGGAGGAAATATACTAAAAAAGATCCTGAGTTGCGATGGCCTTTGTAAGGGTCGTTTGATATACGTAAGATTGAGTATGTGGAACAGTGTATGTGTAAACGGCGTGCACGGCAAGATATGTTTGAATGTGTGCGACTATGGGTGAAGGAAGTGCGTGAGCGAGAGAAACGCGAGAAAGCGCTGTTTGATAAAGAGCAACGAAAGAATGATCATGTGAGAGCGCAGGAAGCAAAGCGTCGGGAGGAAAGAGAACAGACGGAGAAGCAAGAGAAAGAACATAGGTTACAAGTCTCGGGTCAATATGCTGTTCGTCAGCCACTCTATCCTGTCCTTAATAATCATGACGATGATTTTTATTTATTAGATCGTTCTCCGCCTCCTTATGTCGGCGCGTCTGCCCCGAGGCCACAAGATTCTGGATCGGGTTCGAGTAAGGTAGACACGCGGTCCATGTTATCGGCCGAGCGAATGGGTGAGCTTCGACAGTTTTCCTATCGTGCATGTAAGGGCAAGTTATCCCTTAATGAACTGTTGGCTTCTTGGGAGCCGTGGCAGGATAGGGAAAGGTTGTATTTCTTGGGACACTTTTCTGATGAAGTGATTACTGCCTTTCGGAAATATTCCAGTGTCTTTGAACCTGCTGATGTGGTATCAGATTCTAAAGCATTGCGTAATGGTGTTTTCTCTCCCTCTAAGGCGCCTGAGGCGGTTCGACGACTGTTTGCGTTGCGGGATGAGGCAGCAGACCTTAAAGAGAAAGCGCGCCAACATCTTGAGGAGGAAAAGCGGTCGGATTCGCGTACTGGAGGCGGCCATTCATCCACCTCGCAATCAGATAAGAGCGATCCAGTGCATGCTAAACCAATGCGCGAGGCGGCGCCTTTGTATGTTCCTCCTAAAGGAGCGGGGACTAGCTCGGATATTACCTCCGCCGATGCTAAGGGATATTTTGTGTATAATTGGGTTTATACTCCTTGGCACAGGGCTGACGTCATGGCCCTAAAGAATGCGTTGCCTGATCCCCGCAAGAATCCAGCGGCTTTCTACGAAGAAGTCGAGGGGGCCTTGAATTCTTGCGTTATGACCTTAGCAGATATAGACCTGTTCTTTGGCCTTATCCTACCACCGGATATGTGGCGATCTGTCCGAAAGGTAGATGATATAGTTGCCTTTAAGGCTCGGTGGTCTGACCTTGAGGATGAGGATAGGGAACGGAAGCCGCGCAGAAACCACCCCAGAGTATCTTAGACCTCCCTACTGCTATTCTGACTAAGTTGAAGACAATTATCCCCCCTAAAAAGATTGATTGGAATATGTTAGCTTCATGTAAACAGAAAGTTGACGAGTCAGTTGCGGACTTCTTTACGCGTTTTGAGGAGACGTTTCATGATTTTAGTGGCCAGTCGCTTACTGATGATACGGGTCGCCACCTCTTTGCGGACAAATATGTGGCTAATCTGCTGCCGGCAGTTGCGGCCCGTTTGAAGGCGAGTGAAAGTTCTTGGTCTTCCGCAACACCGACGGCCCTCCTGACTATCGCTCAGTATTATGAGCGTCAGGAGCAAGAAGCAAAGGGCCAGGAGGAAAAGAAATCGAAAGAATTAAAAACAAAGGTGATGTTGGCACAAGTATATGGCCCGCCCCAACGGGGTAGTAATAGAGGTAGGGGAGGATCTTACGGTCCTCCCTCGGGCCGATCTGATTTGAATAGGAACCAATGTGCGTATTGTAAGCAATCGGGTCATTGGGCTAGGGACTGCCCGGTGTTACATGCATCGCGTCAGGGGCATACCCAGGGTGGCCCGCGAGGTAGAGGGGGTTTCTCGAACTTTAGAGGGAATTCTAACGAACAGGCTCGTTTTGACTCTGCGGGGCAGCACCGAGATAGATCAAATGTTTTCGATCGCCAGCATCAGTATCAAGTGTCGGGGATTGACCGCTCGGGGTACCATGACTCTCAGCATGCATAGGAATGCGTTGGATGGGGGTTAGAATCAGTTGAGGTGCCGGTCGATCAGAAGGGTCCTTATGTATCGGCTGAGGTTTTGGGTTCTACTGATCAGTTCCTAGTGGATACAGGAGCGACACGTAGTGCGCTGTCTAAGCAATTGGTTCCGGGGGCTCCCCCATCCGGCTTAATGGTCACATCGGTAGGGTTTGACGGTACACTCTCCCGAAGCCCTCTTTCGCAGCCCCTCATGTTTAAGGTTGATTCTTTTTCTGCACCCTGTCCGTTTCTGCTTGCCCCGTACACACCGGACAACATTATGGGCCTTGATATGTTAAAGCATTTTAGGGCTACGATCCGCTGCTCCCCTGCTGGTGTGCGGGTAATATTGAATGACAATTACCCCCGATCTGCACGGATGTGTGTGATGTCAGAGGATGCGCTGTTAGCTACCCTCCCTCGTGCTTTGTGGGCAACGTCGGATACTGATGTGGGACAAATGGTGATCCCACCGGTCCACATTAGTGTCCAGGAGGGGGCGGTGTTACCACGCCTCCCACAGTACCGTATTTCCCAGGAGGGCGAGGAGGCTCTCATACAGATAGTGCAGGATTTGATTGCGGTAGGGGTAGTGGAGGAAGTTCCCTACAACATCTGTAACAGTCCGATTCTTCCCATACTGAAAAAGGATACGGATGCCAGAGTTTATCGGTTTATAATTGATTTGAGAGAAGTAAACAAGATCGTTATACCTCAGTACCCAGTGGTTTCCGATATCACGACGTTGCTTACTTTGGTTCCGCCTACGGCGACTATGTTCTCAGTGATCGATTTGAAGAATGCCTTCTTTTCCATTCCCATTCACCCTGATAGCCGATATCTTTTCGGGTTTACCTTAAATAATAGATCTTATCGTTTTTGTAGGATCCCCCAGGGCTACACAGAAAGCCCTAGCATTTATAGTCAGGCTTTGAAAAGACAATTGGATTCCTTTGTTCTGCTCGAGGGGGTCGCCCTCATTCAATATGTCGATGACATCTTGCTGGCGGCTGACACCCTGGAGTTGTGTGAAAAAAGTACGTTATCCTTACTTTCCTTTTTAGCATCCCACAATCATAAGGTATCTAGGAAGAAATTGCAATTCTGTAGACCAAAGGTGACTTATTTGGGTCACCTTTTGTCTAAGGAGGGGCGTGCACTCACACCGGATCGTATCCAAGTAATTTTGGACACACCGAGACCGTCCACACAGAAGGATGTGCGTGCATTTTTGGGCCTTGTTTCTTTTTGTAGACAGTGGATATTGGGGTTTTCACATATAGCTAAGCCATTGTTAGCCCTCTTGACAAAGGACACGCCTATCCCAATCCCTTGGTCAGATGAGTGTGATACTGCTTTTCAGCAACTGCGACAGGCCCTTTGTTCAGCACCAGTGTTAGGGACCCCTGATTATGCAAAACCCTTTTCGTTGTATGTGCATGAGAAAGATGGATGTGCATTGTCAGTTTTAGTGCAGATGCACGGCGACAAGCAGCGCCCTTGTGCATACTTTTCGGCTGTACTTGATCCTGTCGCCCGAGCATTACCAGGGTGTTTTCGCTCGGTTGCGGCGACAGCTGTGTCAATACGCCAAAGTGAGGGAATTGTGTTATCTCATAAGTTGTTGGTATTAGTCCCCCATGCTGTCGATGCCCTGCTTAATCAAACAAAGACGCAGCATTTGACCAGTGCCCGCTTAACGGGATATGAGTTGACGCTTTTGGCCCCTCATATTACGTTGAAAAGGTGCGTAACGTTAAACCCGGCAACATTGTTGCCATACCCCGAAACCCAGCCTGAGGCGCGGAGAACACATGATTGTATTCTCGTGACTGAGGAACAAACAAAGGGTCGTATTGATCTCCAGGATACGCCCTTTCCAGATGTAGATGGAGAACTGTGGGTGGACGGATCATGTTTGAAGCTACCAGATGGTACGACTTCAGCAGCGTATGCAATTACCACGTTGCAAACGATAGTGGAGACTGCACGCATACCACAGAAATCAGCTCAAGCAGCGGAACTGATAGCATTAACACGAGCATGTGAGCTCAGTACAGGATTATGTGTGAATGTTTATACAGATAGCCGCTATGCCTTTGGAGTAGCGCATGACTTCGGCCTACTCTGGAAGGAGAGAGGGTTTTTAACGTCGCATGGAGTACAAATAATGCATGGGGAGTTAGTTCATAATCTTTTAACTGCATTGACATATCCGAAGAAAATTGCCATTGTTAAGTGTAGCGCCCATAGGAAAGTAGTTGACAAAGTTGGAGAAGGGAATGCGTTAGCAGATCGAGTAGCACGAGAGACTGCGATGCAGCCCGGTACTACTGCCATGTATGTAGTGAAGTCACAAGTAGAAAGATGGCATGATGCGAAGGAAGAAGTGCGAGAAATACAGAGGACCGCTTCTGACAAAGAACGGGAGCAATGGTCCAGTGAGGGAGAATTGGATGATGAGGGCTGCTGGAGAAATAAGCAGATGGATAGATGGAAATTACCCACAGCTTTTGTACAACCTATGGTTCAGATGGCACATGGGCTAGCACATGTTGGAGCTTCCGCAATTGTAAAATTGCTTACCCAAGTTTGGGAGCATCCAGAGATTGCTAGCACGGCAAAGAGGGTGGTACAGACTTGTATGATTTGCCTGCGGTACAACCCAGGAAAGGGGACTCGGACCCCAGCAGGAGGGTTCGTAACGCCTACTGCACCCTTTGAGGTTTTGCAGATGGATTACATCCAGCTCGAGCGTTGTAACAATTTGAAGTATGTCCTAGTAGTGGTGTGTGCCTTTAGCAAATGGGTTGAGGCCTACCCTACGAAAGACAATACTGCAATGACTACTGCGAAGCTGCTGCTGAAAGAGTTCTTCCCTCGATATGGCGTCTGTAGACTTCTGTGGAGTGATAATGGGCCTCACTTTGTAGCGGATGTTATAAAGTATGTCTTGAAGGGCCTGGGCATCACCCAGAAGTTTCACGCGGTATTCCACCCTCAGTCTGCGGGACTAGTCGAGAAGTATAATGGTACACTGAAGCTCAAGATCGCTAAAATTCAAGTTTCGACGTCTTTGACTTGGCCAGATGCTCTACCGCTGGCGTTATTGTCAATTAGATCGGTACCACACTCTCGAACTGGCCTTACACCGTATGAGATTGTCTTTGGACGCCCAATGAATATTTGGGGTCCACCAAAACCTAAAACTGTGTATGATGTACCTTGTGTAATGATGAACGATTATCTGGCACAGTTAACGGATAACTTGGTTTCTATTCATCAACAGGTCCGGGAGGCGCTCCCTGATCGGTCCACCGGTGAAGGACATGGTCTCCGACCTGGTGACCACGTGATGGTGAAAATATTTGACAGAACAAACAGCTTGGAACCGAGATGGGTGGGTCCTGAGCAGGTCCTCCTCGCAACGAGGACGGCTGTGCGAGTCTCCAACCGAAAGAATTGGATCCATTCCCTGCACTGTAGGAAGGTGCCGCCCGGGTTGGTGGAACCTGCCGTGCTGACCGATCAACGAGAAATCTTGGCTGCAGAGACAGGCCGTGCTGCGGAGCCAAACGCCACTGAGGAGCTCTTTCCGGACCACGCAACTCCTGGAGGAAGGCGATATCATCTCCGGCCAAGGAAGTGAGTTCTCCAGTACCGGGACATACTGTCAGAACGGCCCTTGGGTTAGTGAAACGGAGAGCCGATGGGGCAAGGGGGGGGGATCAGCCCTGCATTAGTGTAGCGACACCCGTCTTGGCCCGCTGGTGAAGAAATCGACCGCTGCCCAAGGGGAAGAGTTCTGACAGACTTTTAGTTTCAGGAAGATATTGGGTTTTATTTTTGACATGGAGAAAAAGAAAATCCTTTGTGCATTAGGGTTCATGTTGACAGTAGCCATTGTTGGGATAACCACATGGTTTGTGGAGGATGTAACTCCCGCTCGGAAAATACTTGTGTTGACAACTCCGGTGCCTGAGGAGCACTACTTTTATACATTACCGTATCAAGAGTTGAAGCATCGACAGTCTTATTTGAATAACACTTTCATCCAGATGCTGCATCATACCCACGTTGCCACGAACGCTACGAACTGTTGGATATGTGGGATGATGCCAGCCCATCAGAAGAAAGGAGGAACGCCATTTATACCACTTCCTTTCTCTCATAATGGCTCTTGTAGAGCATGGTATACTTTGCTTTTTGCCACTCGGAAACCGACAGTGGGACGATTGCTCTTCAGACTCAATAAAGAATGTCACCAAGATAAGAATGGGTATCCGCAAGCGAATGGGACAATTTGGGAGTGGGAAGAGTACCGACCAGACAATGAATCCATTCCCTACATCTTCACGAACACAAGAGACACTGTGGGAAAGGACAAATTTGTGATTCAAGTAGCACAAGCTCAAGCGGACTTGTGTGTCCAGAGTGTGGGTTTTATCCCTGTTGGTGTTAGTGATTGTATTACTGTTCTGAACATTGATGGGTTGAACAATAGTACCTTTTTAGCCTCCCATAATACGTACTTTGTGTGTGGAAATAAAGGTTATTACCGTCTGCCGGCTGGGTGGTCTGGGGTATGCTATGTATCATTCCTATTACCTCCTGTATTCCTAGCACCCGCATCTTATCATAAGGATCTGAAATTATTGAATAATGTGACTGTAAATAGGTATAAACGTACTTTATCAATTGATGATGTAGATCAGACTGATACCAGTCTGCAACAGTATATTGATTTTAATTTAGGACTGTTTTTCTTTGTTGGAGCTGCCCTGAACAGTAGGAAGATCCGAAGATTAACAAGAGTGGTAGAGGCTGTGACAAATCAGACTGCTGCTGCTCTTGGGAATCTTACGGAGGAATTGCAAATTACTAGAATTGTTGCATTGCAGAATCGTATGGTATTAGACGTTATGCTAGCTGACAGAGGAGGAGCATGTAAAATTATTGGAAGTAGCTGTTGTGTGTTTATCCCTGATCATACGCCATCAGTTTATAATGCCATCAATAAACTGCATAAAATCGCAGCTGAAATCCATACAGAAAACGGCACTTGGTCCTTTTCTGGATGGTTTTGGGCGTTAATTACTGCCTGGGGATGGAAGGTTTTAACTGGTCTCTGTATTATTGTAGCAGTTATGTTCTCGTGCTGTATCTGTGTTCAGTGTGGTCCCTTGCTCTGTTCTGTATGTGTATCATTTTGTATCCCTGATAAGAAAGCTATTGCCAATGTGGCTCATCAGAAACGTTTAGCTAAAGAAGTCGAAGAAATGATGACAATTGATATATATGATGATTATCCTAACAACCCGGATGTCTTCAGTAAATGCTGAAAGGGTCGTCTGTTGTAAACTGAAACAACGATGTGATTAAGCATTTACTAAAGACATTAATTCCCTCACTTA
Organism: Triturus cristatus; assembly: GCF_964204655.1. NCBI lineage: Eukaryota > Metazoa > Chordata > Amphibia > Caudata > Salamandridae > Triturus > Triturus cristatus. Next base: position 305,389,642 of record NC_140582.1, on the reverse strand, counting down.
GATCATGTTTTCTCTGTTATGTTGACCGAAGTTCGGACTCCATTTTGTATTGTTATGCTTCCACGTGTTCCCCACGAGAAGAGTCCAACCTCTGTGTTAGTTGCTCTTGTAATCTGCCTAGTAATAGTCTATAAATAGCTCCTTTGTCCATCTGGCGCATGCCCAGACTTGACCACATCTGTTATCAGTTAGCCTTGCTTGACCATGTTTTCGCGGGCTCAAGGAGTGTGTTAGCTCCGCCCACATATTGATTCAGTATCGAAAATGACCATAAATGGTAATGTTCTTCGGCCTCATGTTGTATCCACCCACTTATGAGCCCCTCTATTGTGTATAAAAGGGGACCATGTACGTAAGTTCTGTGTGCTACTCTATGCAATACTGAAGAGTGTTGTGTGGATTGTAGGACCACCCTTAAGGGTTAATAAATGCTGTCTTTGTACTTTGCAGTTTCCGTGCCAACTTCCTTATAGATTCCATTACAGGAGAGCGAACCCTTGTGTCCTGCGGGCCTAGCTGGGGCCTGTATTCATCAATCAGGCCTTCTGAACAGACTCCAGATTCTGAATGCAGAAGCTCGATTCATTTTTAAAATACCTAAACATGAATCAGAAAGAGAAGCCATCAGAAGACTACACAGGTTGCCAGTTAGACAAAGGTGTAAGTTTAAAGCCCTCTGCTTGGCGTTTAAGTCTTCGCATGGACTAGGGCCTGACCGGTTTATTAAAATATTTAAATGGTATATACCGGCAAGAACATTGTGCTAAGGCTCAGCCAGGTACATGGTGGATCCCCATTTAAAAAGGTCACATGGGGGGGGGGAGTATTTATATGACAACAGCAATCATTTGGAATAACTTGCCACTTTCTTTAAAGACAGCCACCTATCTTCTCAGTTTCAGGAAGACACCAAAAGTGTGGCTTTTCACACAGGATAGGTAAAGCCTTTATCGCTCCTGTTTACTACAGTGTTTAGCTCTGCTGCCTTTTGATTAGAAGACTACAGCGCCAAGACGCCCCTGGGCATAAGCCGCGCTTTATTAATTAAATTTACATTACATGCAAACTCCATGGCATAGGTTTAGAACCTTTTATTTTTCAAGTCTTTTGTTATCCTAAGGGATCTAAAAATAGTTTGTTTGGGAATAATTGATTATTAGTAAAGCCAATGCCAACCTCTGTGTTATGTTTTAAATCCTGAAATCCTGAGTGTGTGTCTCTGTAGACCAATCACTTTTAAGATATGCAATGTGGAATTCCCGCCGCAGCGCTGGGGGGGGTTTGGGGGCAGCGCGGTGGCGCTGTGCTCATGACGGAGCCACTCCGTCATGAGCCACGGTTGAGCTGTGCTCATGACGGAGTGGTTCCGTCATGACTCCGCCCACTGCGCTAATCGCCCGCACAGGTGGGGAATCAGCGCAGCGTGGGAGAAGCGGCGGCCAACGGCCGCAGCATGACGGAACCACTCCGTCATGAGCACACGGCACCCGTGGCTCATGACGGAGTGGCTCCGTCATGAGTGCTGAAGGGGTTAATTGTGAATTGAAGTCTTTTCATGGTAGAAAGGATCACACCTGTACGTACACCACACTGCAGCCTGCACATCCCACTATTTGTGTCTACTTGCTGTTCAGAACAGTAGCGGCTGGCAGGGAACAGTGGTGGAGAGGAGGATGGCAGGAGGAGAGACATTTTTTTTTTTTTTAAAGTAGCACTTACCTTTTCACGGTTGCCGCTTCTCCTTTGTCTTGTTCAGCTTCCTTTGTCCTGCAGTCCCAGCAGCAGGAAGCACCCGGCTTCTGGGCTCCCCTGAGCCAATCAAAATGCTGCAGTGTAGCGTTGTGCTTGGTCTGAGAGCCATGGTTCGGTGTTCAGACGGGCACAGAGAGACTTCGCATGTTCCTCACCAGGCTGTGTAATGCAGCCTGGTGGGGAAAATGCAAAGTGTGCCTGACTGTTTGGTCAGCCCAAGAGGGCCGGCCAAACATTCATATGCACTTAGAGAGTGTGCAAACCACTCCACCCCTCTGCCATCAGCCCCACCCCGCCCTAATCCAGCCCCAGAGATACAACAAATAAAATGATAATAACGACATTATTATTATTTCATTTTTGCCGCTCTGCTCTGAGATTAGTGGGCCAACTCTCCTCCGCCTTAGGGGAGGAGCCGCCCCTGTTTCAGAAGAGTATTCTTAGAGACTTGTTTAGGGTGAGTCTTTGAGCAATAATTGCTGTATCTTGACTGTGTTATTAATATATTCATATGTAGTTAACACGGGCTTCTTGTCTGTGTGTTTGCTTGGCATATGTCATTTGTTCAGATTTGTTGAAGTTTGTGTATCCGAGTTCTTGTTGGTCTTGTTCTCTGTTCCTTGGCGTTGCTGAATCAGGACCCTTACCTGTGACTATATTAGGCTGTCTACCACTTTACAATGGGACACCACATGGAGTATTCTTACTTCCACTTCACATTCGACCATACACTATTGATGTTCCCACTTTGCAGCTGCCTTCCCTGGAGATGGAAAGTAGTCGTTCAGACCAGTACAAAAGGTACCTTTGTACAGCATGTAGAGCCTCTTCAGCTTCACTGAACACAGGCAGAGTCTGAACAGCATCCGCCTCTTTTCTCCTCCTGTCAGATTGACATTTGCCAGGTCAGGAGTTATCATTGGGTCCTAAATGGCAACACTCCAACCTACTTTATCTCTGCGAATCTTGAAAACAATGTTCTTTAGAGCACTCTGATTCACCCGGTGCAGACTCGCCAACCTTAGCCTTAATGGAAGCTAGAGTGAGCTCCCCACATGACAGGGAAGCAGTTCATCTAAATATGTTTTCAAGTAGTTTGGTTTTTGGCCACTTTTGTATGCTTTTGCAATGTGGAAAAGCAGGGGGTAAACATGTTTTCCTTGTCGAACAGTTGTCATATGGTTGTTCTTAATTTGTAATATTATGGTCAATCCTTAAATAACATACCTCTTGAGAAATTATCAGTGGTTCAGACTGATTCAACATTTCAATCAGTCTCTTTTTGCTATATAGGTACCAGTGTCAATAAGGACATCTTTGATGTGCCTTGAAATCTAAATTTTAATTGTGGTTAATCATTGGAATTACAGCAGGCCAGCTCCCTCAACTCATCTTTAATCTACAACGATATACCCATCTCTATTAGAAATACCCTAAAGCTGTTCCCATTGAGGATAGGGCAGGAGACTCACCCCTTTAAAGAACACTACATCATGAAGCAGTACAGCCCACAAACCCCTTTTATTGCACGCTGACTGTGTCACTGATATTGTCCATGTACATCACTTCACTGCTTTTTGGGTAGATTTGCGCTATATGAATAACACCTACACATAAATACTTACATACATACATACTTACACACATGCAATGCAATTAACTACTTTAATAAGCAGTAAAAACTGCAGACCTCTCACCAAAAATGTTGCTGTGAGAGAAAATGTAGTATACCTTCAAATGAAACATATGGGTCTCATACATCTAACAAAATAATTTCTGTAAGTGAACAGCCAGTTTCAAAAGTTGTAAACAAAAAGGCATGTAAAATAAGTGCACGTTGGCTTAGCACTGAATGAGTGTTTATTTCCCCCAGCTGACTAGTGAGCGTTAGGGTTCCTGGAACGCAGCCCCTGGGATCGTAGCACGCAGGCTCTCTCACCCAAAAGGAAGGAGACAAAGTGCAGGTAAAAGAGGGTTCTGTGCAGCCATCACTGCGAGCTCGACTGAACACCATTCATCCTGCGCACAGTCTCCCAGGCATACAGCGTTTGTAACATGTCACATGCAGCTCAAAAACAGCACACACTTTCTGGAAAAGAGAAAGTACGGAACCCATTTATATAGGATTTGAGGGACTGTAAAAGTCTAAGGCCCCCTCACTTCCAGGGATATAGGGAGACATGCCTGTATCCAAGATGTCTGTGAGGCCAAATTCCAGGCTTATCTGGGCTTCCCCAAATTTTGGGAGTCTGAAAATTGACCTAAACAGCCTTGATTTATTCAGGTTTAGCCATCCTCCAAACCTATTCTTAAAAACTTTATGGCTATAGGCTAGCGAGGGCAAAAACGTCACCTTCATGACCTGAAATAAAGGCAGAAAGGAGGGGAACTGAGAGTATTTGCCACTTTATTCAACACTGCTGACATCTGTGAAGCCTTTTTTTTGGAACTTCCATGTGGAGTTTGGATGCACCTGAGACCCGAAATTCAATGCCAGGGTATTTGTATAAATTAGCAATGGAATTTACATGTGGCCCTAGTTTCTGTGTCCAGAAGTGCCTCTGATGAGATGATTTTCCCATTTCCAGAATTGACTGCTGTTGGTGTGCTAGCTGGTGTTACGTAAGAAGACTCAGGTTTGTTTGTTTGCCACTTGCTTTACATCCCAAACTAGCTTTTTGTATCACTCTCTGTTTAGAGCTCGGCCCTGCAAACATTGATTTCCTGGTCTAATTTGGCGATTGATCTGGTCCGTTTAGCCACCTTTCGTTTCTCCTTTTGCAGGTTGATTGTGTGCCATGATCATGCACCTTTTTGGCGGAGCAACAAAGTGGCTGCGAGGTTTGAGCATAGTACAGGTTTGGGGCATAGTACTGGTTAGCTCATATTGTAAATTTGTTGTTGCTCTGGACCAAGTTAGGGAGCTGAATGGATCATTATCTAAGGCAATTGCATTCATGTAATTGGTGCATTCCTCCCGAAATGTGTTCTTCCAAACCCCCAGCTGTTCTATATTAGATGACCAGTTGACCCATTCTGCTCTTGGGCCAAAGGAGCTGCCTCCTATCTGTATGGAGCAATTGAGCTTTTAGGCTTGAATCAACAAAACAGTTCTCTGTGGAAAGTGATCGCTTTCTAGCCAATGCCCTATCCTAAATCCTTCAACTGGTTAAAAAGTGGAAGAGAGAGAAAGGTGTAGTCTAATGCAGCATCGCGCTTTGGAGCCACATGCGTGAAGGTCGCAAGCTGATCGTGCATGTAATCCATTGAATACTAGTTGGCCAGCTACTGAAGGTTCGAGCCAGACTCGAGAGATACATAGCCTCCGAAGCCTCAAATAAAAGTGAGCCAAGCCTTCAAGTTGCTTTTATCTGCCACCCACACTATATCCTCATGCGCCTAGAATTAAAGAAGTAAAGGGAAAGAACTAACTATTGATGTAAAAACGAGAGAGCGATACACATCTAGTGGCTGAATTGCAGAAGGGGAAACCAGAAACCCAGAATCAATCCCAGCTTCCAAGATGACCAAATTGTGTGATACAAGGCAATTATTTAATTTCACTTTGCCCCTTTAATTTCGTTTTACAATTGAGAGCACATTGAAATATATCAGGTCAAGATGTGGTGCACAAAAACTTATTTTTGAGTTTGATTTAATGGACTATAATGCTGCTCTGTGTATATAACACAACCTAAGCCAATCATGAAGTGCACATTGATAGATTTGCCTCTCTGTTTGTGAATGGCTTTGTCATCAGAAATAGAGGGCGAGCATAAATGTTTTCAAGATCCTGTTAGTAATCATCAAATGCCACTCACTGCCATGATACAATCGAAAAGCGCCTGCTTGTTAGAGAAATAAAACTTTTCAATTTTGAAGAGATTTTAGTGTAATTTTAAAATAATATTGGTTTGCACAGATTACCTAACTAACACTTTCATGGATCAGCTCCTACATCTGTCTCAGATTGAACTCATAGTGACTCTGTGTGTTTTTATATAGCTGGGTACATGTAAAGGGTAGTATTGTCAAAGTCAATAGGTTCTGTCAATGGAAGATCTATTAGCTTTATCAATGTGTTTTTTAGACATGTTGCACAGCTGCTGTACAACATGGCTGTAAGTAAAAAAGCTATGAGGTTGCCATCGTAGACTGCGTCATAGCACATTTTTTCTTTGAGTTATGTTGCACAGCAGCCTGCATTATTATTATGGAGGTTGTGCTGTGCGCCTCCTGGGCGAGGGAGTAAATTACTACATCACCCTGGCGGCGGCCCGAGGACTACATTTATAAATGTCTGTCTGGCTGGCTGACATTTAATACATTGACGGGAGCGGCAATCAGGGCGGTTCTAATCAATGGATTGTAACTTCGCTGTACAGCACCATCAAACATGATGAAGCCATAGGGCAAAGTTAAATGTTTTTTATTTTCAAATACAAAAAAAAAAACAAGACAGGATTTCGTTTTTGAAAATTAAGAAACAAACCCTGCCTCGCTATGGAAGCTATCTTCCATGGCGAGGGGGGGATTAGACAGTTTTCACTGTCCATTACCGGCAGGGTTTTTCTGGCGGTGACAGGAAGTAAAAACTGACCTGTATGGTCGCCTATCTAAATTAAGTTCATGGTCATAGAGGTCGACCTCTGATGACCCGACTGAGTGAGGGCAGTTGGGGTGGTTTAACCATGGTGAAGATGGAGTGATTTCTGCTGTGGTGACACCAAAGATCCGTCTGCATTTAAATCTGTCGGGCTGACCATTATGTTATCGATAAGGATACTCCGCTGTCATAGAGTATCCTTACCACTGACACATAAATTAGTCCCTTAGACCTTAACGGATGCAAGTTTCTCTTATACACTCCACTAGAGTCCGGATCCAAGACTCCCGCATTAAGAATGTAAATAATACCATTTTACAGTTTTGGCAACACAAACTCGAAAGTGTGACACACACTTAAAGTTTGGAGTACAGTGTGCACAGACTATTAGTTCAGTTATAAGTGTATTACCAATCATGCTTCACTTATAATTCATTATTTACTGTTTGACATTAATGGTTGTCAGATGACTTTTTTCTCATTACAGACCCACTACGTTCACTTACTGAGGAATACACCTGGCAAGCTCAATCACACTTCTTCAGCTGTGAGTTGTAATATTTGTTCTTTATTAAATACATTTAAGCAGAGAGGTTGACCTCATCCAGATGAATGACACTGACATCCCATTAGAGGGTTGAATAGGTAGAAAAATGTCAGCCTCAGATGGTAGGTAGAACTATTCCTGACTTCTTTTTTGTTTTACCACTGGGGTACACAATAAAAGTCTTTTAGTTCATCCAGGTGCCATATTACACAGAGTACCCCAGGGGCGCAACGGGCGTTTGCACCCACTTTGTGCACCCCAGGGACACTTTGGTATTACAGAAGGGGCCGCAGACGCTTGTGCAGCACCTTCTGTAATACTGATAAAGCTGGGGCACATAAAGCACCAGCGCTATCTTCAGGGGGAGTTTTATATTTGCATGGGGACGTGCCCCATGCAAATGAGGGAATCCCTTTGCCTCTGCACTCACGCCATATTACATACGCGCCACCATTAAAGTAATGGGGTGACTCTGTGTCCCTCAGAACCTGGGTATTAGTAATATGATAAACAGCTGGTTCTGGTGGGTAGTACAATTGCTTTGCTCAGAGTAATTAATTCACGTTCTCCATTTCACCGATATGAAATTGTTCATGTGACAGCCATATATAATTCTTTTTGAATAAGAAAAGAGTAAAATATTGTTTCTCAACTAGCGTGCAGTGTTTTGTGGTGTGTTCCTATCATTTGTTCTCTCAACATTCATTTACTGAAAGTGACTTGAATGGATCTGCTGTATTGTATTAATTACTCTGAGCAAAGCAATTGTACTACCCAACAGAACCAACTGCTTATCATATTTATATTACAGACGCAGGCGCAGAGGCAAAAAATCTCTCAGGAGGCGCACTGACAGTGCCCAACCAAAAAGGTGGCACACTGTCACTGCGCCCCCTGAGAGCAGCACTCTGGAGGGGGAAAATGGGGTCTTATGGACCCCCAGACATCCCCTTGTAGGCGGGTGCAGTCAACAGAGGGAGCCGCTCTGTTTTTCACAAGAATGCACTGCCCCCAAGGCAGTGCAGGTTTGCCGCTGCCCTGAGGGCAATGCATTCATCATAATACAGTACATTTTCCTTCATTGTGCTGAGCGCACATTTAAAAGTGACACATGTATAATGCCGCCCCAGGAGGTATTTTTAGCGAACACATTTTTTCCCCTATGCCCTATTACACTGACTGCTAAGTGGCATCGCCACAAAACTATAAAAGAAAATAACCAAATAAGCTCCCCATCAATTCAGTGGTTAGTAGCTTGCACCTGGATCCTCTTGATCAGTGCAGGAAGGGGCAGAGGAGGCCGCATGTCTTCTATTAAGTGGGTTAGATCCTTCATCCTGAAACGTTAGAGACCTCTACACACTGTACCTCTCCCTATAAATAAAAGGCGGTTCATTTATTTTTCATTTTTCGTGATGGCTTAGTGTCAGCCACTGATAATTTATAAATATTCATTTACTCAGCGCAACATTCATTTTAAAAACAAATTGAGCTATTGCCAGTCCCGGCCTCTTTGGGCCATGTGGATCCATTGTCACTAAAACATAAGCAGATTGTAAGTGCCAGGACCAGCCTACAAAGATTCTGGCAACCTCTATTGTTTTACAGAGTTTAATGGCCATGTGAAAGCTCACTTATTGTTTTTCCCTGCTCTCTGCGTCATGCCACCCTTACAGTGGTGGTCAAGCATCAGTGATGCAGGATGTTTTCCTTGCTGAGAGAGCGCTTGGGTCCCTTCTCCTGGGCCCTCCCAGACCCTGAGACTTTTCGTCCGGATAACTATTGCTGTTAAGTCAACTTGGGTCAACAACATGAAGAACCCTCACCTGCCCTGTACAGGGATAGAGGGGATCCCTCTCCGGTCCCGCGGGTAGCAAATGGCACACTTAATAGCATCTGAATCATTCAGCAGGTCACACTTACAACAGGAAAGGCAAGGCCTGCTAGAGCTGTGTCAGCAGCAACCATGCAATCAGCTGGTCTCTCTGACAATGAGTCAGTTCAATGCTTGAAACCAGAGGTTTATGTGTACCCTATTATCCCGAGGAACAGTAGCCGGGGTTATAGCTCAGAATTCAGATGTGAACAGTTTCAAACTGAGTGGCTGCTCGGGTGGCAAAAACAGCAACCAGGGAAAGAGGTGCATACGGAGGATCAAGGAGGTTAGCCTATCATCACAATTGTGACAGTAGAGCAGTAGTCAAGCAATGTATTAGAACTTCAAGGGGAAGGGACCATCATCGGGGAAAGAAGAAAGGTGAGGGGACAGTCACAGGTTTAAAATATAAAGGCTTCACTATGGATGTAAAGAGTGTGGCAGGAGTCCTGTCTGCAGATGGAAAGCAGAAAGTGAAATGGGGCAGCAATCCCAGGGCACTGGGGGGATGACTGAGATCTAAGGCAAACCTACAGCTGTGGAAGGGCAGTAATGAATTTGCAAATTGTAGGGAACATTACAAGGCTAGCAACCAACTATAAGAGGGCAGGGAATAGTGCTACAAGTTCGTAGTAGCACTGCAGTTAAGGGCGCTATACGTTCCAAGTGAACCTGCAGGTTGGAAACCATGATACAGATGTGATGCGTTCTGAGCTAACAAATCATAAAAAAAAGCATCAAACCAGAAGGCAGACATAGTTCAATTGGTTTATTTTCCCAAATCCCAGGTTCACCTCCTCCAGTCATCAACCTCCTTGAGCAACACAGAACTCCTGTCTGAATGCTCCAGGTCCGAGTAACTCGTGCATCTCTACATGACATCTTTCTCATACCACACAGAGGGTGTTTTTCTATCACCTCACACAACATCCTTCCTAGTAAGAAAACTTTATCACCAAAAGTAAGGCTCTTTAAGTCTAATATCTCTTAGTCCATTCTGAAGAGCACTGTGGCACCCCATAAGACTGGGTGGATGGATCATTTTATGAGGGAATGTGTTCCGAAATAAGGTGTAAATCAACACATCAAAAATACTGTCAAGGAAGGATAGACTCAAGAAGTGAGTTCTAGGACAGAATCAGAAATTTAGGATGATTAACTACAAAAATGAAAAGGGGTGCAAAACGGACATTTTGAAGTGCATATGCTTAAAAATCATTACCATAAAGGCTCTCATGAATAGGATAATACAGAAAAATTAGCAAAATCAAGAATGCTCTAAATCCCAAATGAGCACTACAAACAGGACGAAATTTGACAGCATCCCTAGTATCATGGGAACTGATCTGGCTCACCCCTAATTTGAGGGTTCATAAAGGAAATGTTCTCATAGACTAACATAAAAAGAACACGTGTCATGGTGTGAGCAAAAGTATTACAATTCCAACAAATTAGAACATCGAAATGCAGAGCATCATACAGGTGCTATGTCTTCATATTAGCTTAGACTCTTCTATGCTAATTTCATATGGAGATGTCACAACAAATTAGTTTCAAAGCAACAATGAACTATTCTGAATGAATGCAATACTGTGAGCAGGCTGAATAAACCTTGAGGAACGTTACATTACTCATTCCATGCTAGGAAGACTTCTTCAAGAACAATGTATGTCAGAAAAAAAAACATGACTTGCCTGACTACATGCAGCACAAATAATAAATAGTGAATGTTCAGGGTGAGACATCCATTTTGAACTAGATGGAGTCCATGCCTAGCTGAGGTCTAGTTATTATAAGCTAAGAAAATACACTTTAACAGGTAATAGCAACATTGTTTCAAAGGCAATATAATAATATAAGTGTACACATATAAACTTGAGTGTAGCTCACTATTCTGGACACCTTTAATATATTATTATGCACAATTATGTTAAGGCGCAAAATAATTTACGTGACTCTATGTAGCTTTTTTTGGGTATTACATTGTCTGTTTACCTGAGTATACACAGGTTTAGGTATCTATTCGCCACACTGATGAGGACCACCCAGGCAGAGACGTTTCTTAGGCTGTTTATTTTCCAATTAAGAGGGGAAGTGATGTGTAAGTAAAGGCTGGCCTCCCACTATTGGATGTAAGAAAAACTGACTTGCAAATAGATGAGCTTTAATAGTAGTGGCAATGTATAATGCCATGGAATGGTATGCTTCCAAGAGGAATGCCTAATGGTTGCTTTGATTTCAGTCATCTCAATCTGTCATATTTTGCTTTGTTAAATGTTTGTTTCTGTAACTGCTCCTTGAGAGAGACTTCTCAGAAATATCTATTTCACAAGGATTGTTACTATCGATAATGGCCACCCTGAGCCTACCCAAAAGAGCACTTTGCCTCAGAATCATCCCCCCTTCCAAACTAACAACCTACTATAGTGGCACAAGCTTTTCAACCACCACCTAATAGAGCCCTTCCTGACATACTACCAACACCAGGGGCACACCCTTTATATTAGAGTCATCTCCCCGAATGTGCTCAGTCTAATAGATGCAAGAACTCTGTACCTCTCAACACCTCTCTGACCTATGAAGAGGCATCTCCAATCCATGGGAACAGTCTTCTCTTTCACTTCTGAAAGCTACTGAGAATAACAGTGCACATCTCTCTAAACTTCCACCTTCATCTATCCCTGTTTCTTCCTTCAACATAAGGGTAAGTACTCTGCTCCAGAATGTCATGTGGCGGGGATGTGCTGAAAGACTTGCTGTGTGGACCTTATTTTACCACACATCAACAGCAAATGTATTCTGAGACAGTTAAAAGTCATTTAAATGGACAAGACTTGCCTATTATAGACAACAAGAATATACCTGATTGGGGGGCGTGGCCAAGTAAGATGGCTGCGTGGACGTGAGCCGCATCAGCTCCGGACCCCGACGACTGCCACGTAGTGTAGTGAGCACTACTCTACATTCCTGCAGCTAGCAGTGTCCAGGGATTCATCAGGAACCTTGAAAATGCCTGATCGTGAAGGGCCGTGACTGGTAAATCCTCCCGAATCTGACGCGCCGGAGCTCCGAGGCCGTCTTCAAAATGGCGGAGCAGCGCGAACCAGACGCCCTACAGGCCTTCCTACCTGAGAGAGAACGGCGTCGGCGGAATTGACCTTCATCGCGGATGGTGCTGAGACCCCCCCAACCTTGCGGAGCTGCAGGAGGGCGCTGAAATCACCTACCTCGTCCCGCGACCTCGGCGGACTCGTGGACGATGTCTGGAATGCCTGTGGCTGAATCACAGCAGACCAGAGGAGCTGCGGAGCACTCAATGAACTGAACGCAGTAACGGCAGATGACGAGTGGGCAGCTTGAAACAAAAGCCTCAAGTGGGTCAGTCTCTTCCCCAATATCGGTTTTGTACCTGGAGGGACAGGGGGGAGACGGCCTGCGAGCATTGTGCCTGACTTTAAGATGGCGGCGAAGCAGCTGGAAACATCGGAGTTTACCGCCTGCCTTATGCCATGACCAGGGGATAGACAGTACCCAGTGAGGCAGCTCCACCTGAAGGTTAATTAGCTTATTTGGGGCCAGACCACCTTGAGGCCGCTACCTTCCTGCTAGATGGTGCTTCTCCCTGCCTGACTCCAATATGGTGACCAGACCCCACCACCCAGCAGAAGCCTGACATCAACACGTGGAGCAATCACACGGTCAATAGCCGGTTCCCGTCACCCACACATTAGAGTGATCCTGAGACATCTGATCACACGCCCTGCTGGTCATTGCCCTAATGCCTCCTAAGAAAGCCCCAAACAAAGTTTCCCGTTAGTTTACAGCATCGGAAAAGGACACCCCTCCATCGGAGACCGTCCACCCGCAAAACATGACACTTACACGGGAGGACCTGGTAGCCACCCTATGTGACTTCAAAGCCCAACTATGCCTAGAAATCAAAACAGGACTTACATGGACCAACTGAAAGCTGATCTCACTGGAAAAATGACGACCCTACACCAGGATGTGAACGCTGTGGGCACCAGAGTGTTGGAGGTGGAGGAACAGACACAAGACCTAACGACTCGCGCCGCCAATATGCAAGACTCCCAGCAAGCCCTCCAGGCCCAGCTCGAGCAGGTCATACTGAAAGCAGAAGATCTTGAAAACAGAACCCGTCGGGAGAACATACGGATTCGGGATTTGGAGGAGGGCGCAGAGGGACCCGACCTGGATGCATTCGTTACGGGCCAATTTGCAGAGCTCCTGGCCCCTCAGCAACTGAAGCTTAAACTGGACCGGGTCCACCGCGTGGGGAACCTGCAGGCCGGTGAGCGCAAAAGGCTGCGAGACGTCTTGGTCAAGTTACACTCTTTTAAAACGAAGGAGGCCATCCTGACTGCAGCAAGGAAAAGGAAGGAGACGTCCTTTCAGGACTACAAATGTACCCTCTATCAAGATCTAGCTCCCGCCACTTTGACACGATGTCAAATGCTGAGACTGGTCACCTCCAAGTTGCGAGCTGAAAATATCCGCTATCGCTGGACATTTCCCTTTGGTCTCACGTTCGATTACCAAAACAAGACGCATCATGTGACAGATCTCTCCGATGGCCTTCGCATTCTAGGCCTGCCCCTCCCAGAAGATGAAACAACAGCAGGCTCCTCGGTGGATGCGGAAATGCCCAGGAGGGGCTCCAGGCCCTGGCACACAGTCATGAAATCCTCATGATCCACAAATGGTCCTTACAAAGAAACCTGCTCTTCATCACCACCCCGACCTCTGGCATTCCCAACTTGGACACTCTCCCAGGAAGCAGAGCTGCAGCTCGCAGCGGAGGCCCCGGCACGACAGGCTACCAGGCCTGGAACACATGGCACTGGAATTGACTACTGTGGACACTGAGGTTTTTATTTTTCTTCCCATTGAACTGCTCACTAGACACTATGGCAACCGGGGGGTACTGGCCTTGTCTGTGCTACACACAATTATTCTTTTTTTTTAAAGAATTTTGAGCCGCAGACCCGTTGGTCTTACGGCTCCCAGTTTTGCGGGATGTTGGGGACTTTTTTTTGGTTGGGGGTGGGGTCCTGGTGGTGATCAATGGGTTTTAATGTTTGATCTTTCGGACTCTCCTAAGTTCAGCAGCGCGGCTTGGGGAGGGGCTCTGTACCTTGTGATTTCCAGTGAGGGAGGTCTCACCTTACTAGGGTCGGCCACAAATGCACACATAGGAAGGACATGGTCCACATGGGGAGAGGGAAGGGTCAACCACTCCGATGGTTTCAGTAGCATCCTGGAACGTTAAGGGTCTGAACTCCCCCCAGAAGTATCAGAATTTATGGAAGTATCTCACAGACCACAGGTTTGACGTGGTGGCCCTCCAGGAGACCCACCTCAAAAAATCTGAGGACACTAGGCTCAGACATAAAGCATACCCCTTAATATACAAGTCCTAATTCTAAACATAACGGAGTGGCGTTACTCTTTCATAGCACAACTAAGTTTGAACCTGAAGCCACTAAGTCAGACCGAGGAAGGGAGGCTAATAATGGTCAAGGGGAGGCTTAGAGGCACACTCTGCACATTTATTTCTCTCTATGCTTCCAACTCAGGCCAGTCCACATTCCTTTCTAATGCACTCGATTTGTTGGGTGGATTTGCGGAGGGTCCTGTGATACTACTGGGTGACTTTAATTTGACTTGGCACAAAACGTAGGACAGCTCACACTCAAACCGGGCATCAACTAGTACCTTCTCCAAAGGGGTTAAACAGAAAATGCTCACACTAGGCCTATGCGACGCTTGGCGGTCACTCCACACTACCACCAAAGACCACACATACTATTCTCACGTTCATCAGACGTACTCCAGGATTGACTATATATTCATCAGCCAGGCCTTGATAGGGCCATTACAGGTGGCCCAGATATTGCCGAGCTCAGTCTCAGATCACAGCATGATCACCATTAGTCTGACCTGGAGTGGACCTAAATCTGGAACAGCAAGGTAGTACTTCCCGACGGCGCTCACATGGGACAAGGTCTTGCGGGAGGAACTAAGGGCTTCCGTCACTGAATTCTTTACACTCAACAATCCGCAAGACACCTCCCCCCAGATTCATTGGGACGCCTTCAAGGCGGTGCTGCGGGGGAAATACATCCAACTCAACGCAACACTAAATGAACAAAGGGCGAAGGAACGCGTCGCTCTTGAACAGGAGCTAGAGGTAGTTAAACAAGCACACAAAGCCACACCTACTCGGGCACTGCAGGGACAACTCACCGCGATTCGGGGCAAACTACACTCCATCTACACTAACCGAGCGGAGTACACCCTTCTGAAGCTGCGACAAACATCCTTTGCACAAGGTGGGTCCTCATTTGGCACGTCAGCTCAGGGTGAAAAGGGAACATGAATTTTTGAGGGCATCCTGGATTAACGGGGCCAACTCACCCACACTGATACCACTAAAGCTAACATTTTTGGCAACTTCTACGGGAAGCTTTACCAAGGTACCATCCCCATACGAGCCTACAACAATACCTTGATTCTGTGACACTCCCACATGTTTCCCCTGCGACCGCCAAATCCCTGGATTCCCCTATCACTTCGGATGAGGTGAGTAAAGCTATCTCAAGACTTAAGTTGCACAAAGCCCTCGTGCCAGACGGCCTCACAGCGCAATTTTTTAAATGCTATGCCTCTGAGCTCATCCCACACCTTACCGCATTTTTCCAGGCAATAACGCCCGGGTATCTGCCTCTGTGGCTGAGGCAGTGATATCTGTAATTCCCAAACCCGGGAAGGACCCCCAATTTTGTGGCTCGTATAGACCCATAACTCTTCTCAATCTTGATACGAAGCTCTATTCCGCGATCTTAGCAGCTAGATTGGAGAACCTGATACCCGATCTGGTCCACCCTGACCAATTAGGTTTTATAAAAGGAAGACAAACACACGTTAATATCAGATGCACCATTCATCTGACTGAGAAGGTGTCTAAATTTAAGCTTCCAGCCTATACAAGGAAAAGGCCTTCGACAGGGTGGGCTGGTCGTTCCTTTTCCTAGCCATGTGGAAATTCGGCTTTGGAAATGTATTCCTTAATATGATCAAGGCCAACTACCACCTCCCAAACTCCCGGGTTATAGTCAATGGCTGTCCATAACTCCCCTTTGTTCTAAGCAGGGGCACCCGGCAGGGATACCCGCTCTCCCCTCTTTTATTTGCCGTGAGTATCAAACCCCTTGCAGCAAAATTCCAGTCAAACGAAGAGATTTGAGGTTACCGCTTCAGTGGTATAGATCACAAGGCATCTCTCTTTGCCGATGACATCTTGCTCACACTTACGGAACCGGCCTCCTCACTCCGGGTGGTGCAGGGAGAACTGAAACATTTTAAACAGGTGGCTGTATTTAGGGTAAATTTGTCCAAATCATCTATACTTAATCTCACGCTCTCTGCTGCTGAGGCAACTAGATTTAGGAGCCAGAAGACTTTACAATGGGCCAAACACTCTCTACTTTATTTGGGGGTCCATCTTACGGCCAATATTGGGGGTCTCTACAAGGCCAACTACCCATCTTTGGTAACACAACTACACCAAGACTTCAAGAAATGGACTCCCCTCTACATCTCCTGGCTAGGACGGATTAACGATGTTAAAATGTCAGTCTTACCAAAATTTTTATATCTTTTTAAGCCCTGCCCATTGAACTTGACCGAGATCTATTGCCGTGCATGCGCTCACTAGTCACCAAATTAATTTGGCAAGGAGGGAGGGCTCGCCTTCCTTTTTTAATGTACTGAGATGTCCAAGAAGCAGGGGGGATATTGGCCCTACCAGACTTCGCACTATATTATCAGGCCGCACAGTTAAGAGTGGTGACAAAATGGTCTGTGCGGGAGTCCGACAAGCATTGGCTACACATGGACCGCTCGGTTGTGGGAAGATCTATCTGGGATGTCCTATGGAAACCCAAAAGTGACCGACCCGCAAACGCCTACGTTAGCACCCCCACCCGCACACCTCTGACAATCTGGGACCAGGTCACTGGGAGGGAGGGTTGGACCTCATTCCCCTCCCCTTTCACTCCAATCCATTTTAAGTCAGCTTTTCCACCAGCCTTCGAGTGCTGGAGGGAGGGGGGATGCCTAAAACCTTCAGATCTATTTCATAACTACGATGTTCTAACATTTGACAGTTGTAAAAGAGAATTTATGATCCCCCACAGCGAACACTATCATTACCTCCAGCTTAAACACTGGGTTACACTCCCACTCGTCAGAGAGGCGGCCACTAGAGAGCTAACGGCCATGGAGAGGCTCGTGATCCACAAGGCAGGCACCATGAGAGGCGCCATCTCCTCACTCTATGACATGCTACTGACTACATTGCTCACGCCCCGGGCACGCTACATGTCTTTCTGGGAGCGGGTCTTGGGTCGGGACATCACTGAGGAGGAGTGGAAACACATTTAGGGCGATATCACTAAGCACAATAAATCGGTGGCCCTAAGAGAAGCCCACTACAAAACGCTGCTCAACTGGTATCTCTATACTACTACATTTAGACAAATCTTCCCTGACACCTATGATCTCTGCTGGCCGGGATGTGGTCTTCAGGGGAATTTTTGCCACATTTGGTGGGATTGCCCAGGTATTCGCCCTTTTTGGGAAGAAATCCTCTCACACCTCAAAGATATGCTGGGTTACCCCATCCCAACTACCGTAGAGGGGATTCTTCTGGGTATCAGGGACCCAGCATTGGAGCACCAAACAAAAGCCGACAAGGCAATCATGTGGACGTGTCTAGGGGCGGTGAAACTCACAATAGCGGCTGCATGGAAAAAGAAAGACACACCGGCAACATCGATGTGGCAAGCCCGCTTGTGGGGAATCCTCTTCATGGAGCTTCTGGCAGACATCTTTAGGGATAATTACAAGGCTTTCGAACATAAATGGGGCCCACTAGTCACCTACTTATCCCGAGGCTTGCCCTCGGCAGTTTGCCCGCCTTCCGTGAGGGCTGTGCACCTCTTCCAAGTCTAATCTACCCAAAACTGGCTTGTAGTAGGGATAACCCCTGCTACTTGATTAGAGAGAGCCTCGCTTCGGTTACTATGACCTACGGCAGCGCTTCTGCTTAACATTATTTCACTATGCACCACCATCACCACCGGGACAGGGGGGGGGGTTAGGGGGGGAGTTGATTGGAGGTTAGGTTCTTGCCTGAAGACCTTCCTCAGGGGTTTGTTGTTTCAAAGCTAGCATCTTATACTTTGACCATGGGGAGTGCTATGACCTTAGGGCTGTATGAAACTGAGGTCCAAATAGCTGGATGTTTTGCAACCCCAGGGCCTGCTCGCCCTACTGTACTCATGCTGTCACTGTGACTTTCTTTGATGCTTGATAAAAGAATTTTGACAAAAAGAATGTACCTGATTTCATTTTACCCTTACACTTACTTGCACTAATTTTAGTAGGGTTTTTTTTAGATTGAAAAGTCTTTATTTAGTATGCATAATACAGCTTATAAGTTGCAAGAATACAAAGATAGTAAAATCATTGAACCATTACTATGAGAGCAAATTGTCATAAGAAACGGTATATAGGATAACTGATAAAGAACGTGAAAACTATCAGAGTAAGATGAACAGTAGTCAATTTAATTGAAACAAGTAACTGAATAAGTCTGTAAGGGGAGAATGGAAATGGAGAGATGAAAAGGAAAACTAGAAGAGAAAAAAGGGGGGATGGAAGAGGAATAAATAACTAACAAACAATATACCTTAAGTAATATAAAATAAGAATGATATGAGAGAAGACAGTGAAAAATACAGAAATAGATAAAAAGGAGAGAGAGTGCATAAAATTATGGAGGTTTATAATATTATTTTACCCTTCTGACGGTTTAAATATTAGAACCATCTAAAAGGTCTGTAACAGGTAACAATTAAGTGAAGCAGGAAGTATATATGCAGCTTTTAATCTATGATTATCACATACCAATTACCACCAAGCTTTAAAAGAAACATTGAAATAATTCTTCCTATAGGTGATTATAATTTGAAATGCAATTGCTAAGAGCAATTCAGTTATCTTAATATTAAAGGCAGTTCAACCATTTATCAGAAAAACTTCACAAAAATATTTGAACAATTCTGAAGGAAAAATCAGCATGAAAAATATGAGTAATATGGCACATTTGGAAAATAAAATGTGCATGAGTTCAAAATCATTAACGTTACAACATTAGCAATGTGAGACATTTGTTTAATATTTTTTACCCATGGATGTTGGAGTAGTAAGCACACATTTATACATAGAGTATGATGTTTGGGTATTAATTGCAGTTGTAGAAGTTATTTGTAATTTGGACCAAAGTTTGTCCCATAAGGAAATAAACCAAGAGGTTTGAGAGAATTGAATACATTTTTTTAATGTTTGTGGAGGGCATGTTAACTGGCAAAATAGAGGTGAGGTTCAAAATTAAAGGAGAAAGCACCATTTTAATTGAGTCCAGTTTAACCCACCAGTAGAGAAACAGGGATTCCAAATTGGTAAGGGATTCTGGGGCATATTCTCAAGAACCTGTGATAACCATCGCAAAAGTAACTTAACGCAACCTACAACATCGCAGTCTATCACGGGAAATTAACGCCGTGTTAACCAAGTATTCACAACATGGCGGTACCATGCGATAGTCACCAGACAACGTGTCAACTGACCGCGTTAAAATCAATGCCACGCCGCAAAAATGCGAAACACGAACACAAAAAAGCTGTGATGAGGCCAAGCGCGATACAAAAAGCTGCAAAAACCAGCCACAGGCCTGCAAATCCCACGCGTCTGGTGGGAAAAAGCACTATAAAAGCTACAAAAACAACACACCAGAAAGAAGCCAAAGTGCGTAGCAACATGGATGCACCATGACCGAGCGCAGAGGCCAACACAAACCCCACAAGCCCCACAGACAACCAGCAAGGAACAACGGGCTTGGGAAGGCCAAGGAGAAGAGGGAGAGGAAGACGGGGTGCGGTCCGCAGGAAAACAAGACCAGCTTCACGGAGATGACAGAACACAACCAGCATCTGACCCACAATCAGACTACCTTGAATGTAGCCATAGTGTCAAGGAGGCCAATGGAGGAGGCCAAGAAGCGCTAGCATGATGTGAAAATAAGAAGAGGGCACAAAGACGCCGCCAACAGGAAGGCAGCAACGGCGACAGGAGGTGGGAGTCCTATGCCACAGGAGGAGCTGGAGGAAATGGAGGCCACAGTCAACAGTGCGGAGACGGTGCAAGGAGTCGGGAGTGAGGACACTGCTCGGGAGGACCTGACACAACATCAACAGGGTGAGTAAAGACCAGGGACTGGGGGAACGGGGGAAGATGGGGACAATGGCACACATGCACAAATAAGCAGAGCACACTGCACTCCCACAATGACCCTGGATCATGTCCCTCATCCCCGTGGCACACTGCAGCACACACACATAGCTAGATCAGCACATGCACATTGACGACAATGTGGCACAATGTGCAACCCCGACACTGCAGAACAGGGGACACAACTGGCTCCGCATATGTGCAGAAATAGGCCCACCACATCTGACAGAGCTGGAAACTGTGAAATGGAAATGTACGCGTAAAACCTCACACCCGTCATGTAGTCCAAATGTACACTGTTCCGCATCTAAATCCTGCACCTCCAAAACAGTCACAATGTACACTGTCCTACAGTCTGCATGTAAACAAGAATAATGCGCCAACACACATGTCAACACAATGTCAACATGCATCTCCCCCACATTGCAGAGGAACACAATACCTCAGCAGAGCACAGAAGACCACACGTCAGTCTTGCCGGAGTGAACCACCACACCTTCGACTCCGATGCCCTACAGCAGCCCATTGACATCTCACGCAACATACCACCAGAACCAGGGCAGCCAGGCTACTTAGAGGAGAACCCAGCGCCTGAAACAGACCACACAGCATGAAGCACCTGCAAGCACGGCAGGCTCACAACACTTCACCGAACCACACATGGCACCCCAATGCCAGGTGTCAGAACGCCAAAAGGAATTGGCCCAACAGGTGCGGGTGTGTTCTGAACCCATGGAAGGTGAACTGGAGCACATACATGGGTGTCCATTACCCTTCATGGACCATCTACACCCAACAAAGGAGACCCACACTGCCATAGAGACACATGCAGATGCACATTCCCAGTACAGAACCACTCCCAGGGGCACGCACAGATCAGTCACACACCCACGTTGGCTCTGCGTACAACAGCACAGTCCACTGCCCTTACGAATTGTGTGGGTGATGACAAGGCTACATGTCCAAGCTCTAACCCACTGCCTGCGGTGAAATGTCTGCATCCGCTGTACACAGCACAATGTAATGTCCTAGGGCCCTCATGCATACAACAAGACGACAGGGACACACGCAGAGAGCATGTTGAACTGGCACTGCGGCCTGCACAGGCACAGCATCACGGGACGGTGACTTGTGGTGCAGTGAGATAGGGCACCATGAAGTGCTGAGCGGGTCCTCGTCGATGTCCAAGGTGGACGTGGCAGAGGCTTGCGGGGGACAGTGGAAGGTGTCCTCCAGGGCATGATGCAGAGGGTGGAAGCTGTCCGGAAGCATCAAATGGAGGAGTGGAATGCCATGACATTGTTTTTGCCACAAAGTCAGTATCACTGACATTATGACAACTACAAGCCCAAGTCCATGGTCTCAGTCGCCACCAAAGTTCAACCAGAAAGTGTCCATGGGTCTCGGGGAACAGACTTAGTGGCACCAGGAATGCAAGGGGATGCATTCTGCGTTGAGGCCTGTACAATGACATCAAGTCAGCCATAAATAAATCAAGACTGAATTTGAATAGTTTGTGACCTGCTCTTCTGCAGGAGGACTGAGGCAGTGGTCAGCACAGTTCAGCGAGCTCCTCCTGGAACTCTAACACACGACGTTGACATGACAATTGGGGGTGGCTTGTGGTTGACATAGGCAAAAGCACCAGAGCTGAGCGGGTGTTCAGTCAGCGACGATGATCTGTCCTGCCTGGTACAGACTGGATTGGATTGCCATGAGGCCTGCTGGACAGCAGTGTAGTCCGACGACGTAGTCATCAAGGGCCAACAGACACGTGTGCTTGAGATGCCAGGCACAGACTTGGTGTCACCACATCGAAGGGAGTATAGCGAGTTAAATCTGCCATTCTTGAGGTTCTCGGCCATGGTGTAATCAAGACTCAGTTCCAAATGTGTGACCTACATTTCGGCTGTGTATGCAGGTGGAGTACCTCAACGAGAAGGGAGTACAGCGTGCCGGTGTCGCAGAGGCCGTGATGGTCTGAGGAGGCTGCCAGGTTCGTGGCACTCTGGCTTGGAGCTTGCACGGGCACGTGGTGGGCCCTCATTGACACATGCCGGTGTCAGCAGGTGTGCATTGAGGATTGGGTGTGTAGGGCCCAGCAGGACTGGTACGGGCCCTGCGTCCAAGGGTGCAGCAGGCGCAAGGAACGCAGGCAACACCGCTCACGGTGACGATGTTGGCCTCGTGGCGGGATGAGGGTCGCCGCATTGGCAGAGTCGTTGGGCATTCCGGAAGAGGACCACGCCCAGAGCTACGTGCTTTTTATTCACACCCCTATGCATGCCCAACGTACGCCGGGCCAGCCCACTCCACTCATGCTTACAGGGGGGGACGTAACAAGCTTCATTTCCGGGATCTTCCCCACTGGCTGGGGTGACATGGTTGCGTCCACTGTCCCCTGCACTCCATACACCAGCGGTGTATGTCAACATGGATATCCGTGTGGTCTGCATACTGCAGTCTGGTCATCGCTTCAACGCCACACTTGGCATTGTGTACGTTGTCATTCATAGGTCAGTTGCCTCCTTCACACATGCCTGATCCCCACCTCTTCCCACAATCTGCGATCGTGTGGCTGAGGTGGCATGCAGTTGATGGCTTATGTGCATGGCTGGCCCAGGTTGCCTGAGTGAGTTGCGCTGTCGTGTCTGGTGGGTGGACATGTTGTTTGGCATGTTGTATGTGAGTTTGTGACGTGTACATTCCTAGTCTTGTGAGTTGCTTGGTTGTGGAGTTGAGGTGTGTGGTGTGTTCATTTGGTACTTGCCAACGAGCAGCGTATTTCTGTAGGTGCCAGCCAGGAAGCGCAGGGTGATGGTGGGCTGTCGGAAGATGTAGGACTCACTTACTCGGAATGGGTGGTTGGCATCGAGGTTGGTGGAGATTTCCAGCTGGACCACTATTGCCTGCACAGTGATGGTATGCGTGTGCTTTTGGTTGCAGCTATTGTGTGCAGTGTCACCAGGGGGCACAAGTAAGATATGTGTGCATTCAATTGCCCCCTGGCACGTGAGGGAATCCAGCTATGGCTTTGATGCCTTGCTTGTTCTCCAGCTGTTCCTGTGCAGTGTGAGGGAAGGATAGGTAGTGTGGTACCAAGCTGATGATGGCATCCAAGACAGCTGGGGGGCTTGGATGTGGCTGGCTATGAGACTCCTCGGACTCTGGCGGTTGTTGGTTGGGGGGTACCAGAGGCCAACAGGTGCAGCACAGCCAGCAGCTTTGTGTGGGGTGGGATGTTGGTTGCCTGCTGTGTTGGTGCCGTCGGCCTGTTGGGAAATGAGGGGATCCGTAGGATGGTTGTCCTTTTGAGCCTGTGGTGGGCAATGACATCCTCTGTTGTTAAGTCTGTGAGGTTGGTGCGTTTCCTGTGGTTCCGCTGTCTTTGTCCATGCTGCCTCTGTTGTGGTCGGGGGGTTCTAGGAGGGGGTTGTGGTCCTGGGTGTGGTGGCGGTGGGTGTTGTTGCCCTCTTGGGTGTCCGGCACGCATGTTCAATGTCTCCATGGCATCTGTTGTTCTTCATGTGTGGCTCTGGGCTGGGCTCCCTTTTCTGTTGCAGGCTGCCGTCTGACTTTGCACCAGGTCAGAGCAGGTGATAGTTTTCTCCTACTAACGTGCCTTATCACAAGTTTTGTGATCTTATCGCCGATGTGGATGGGAGTTGAGAATGTTGTGGAGTGGTTTTGTTGCGGCTTTTTGCTCGGGAACGCCTACTCTGCATCTCATTAGCGATAGTTGCCAGGGTCATCTGTGTCGATGTTTTTTGCTGATGCTATCGCCGGAAAACTGGTGCTATGGGCTATTAGCACCAGCTTGTGAATGGAGTGATGAATTTATCGCCACTTTGGCTGCTCTAAAGTGCCGTTAACTCGGAGATAGCTCCTTGAGAATATGGCCCTCTTTTTTTACATAGTTCTTTAAAATTGATGTTAACAGTTCTTTAATCGACATAGCAAATCATAAATTTAAATATTTAATCCTATTTGGGGCCCGACAAAAATTAGAGGAATAAAACATATCTTTGGTGAAGTATTTATTTAATTGTAAAACTTCTGTTTTATCAGAGTTTTTTTCTTTTACACCAGTGAAAATTGTGGGATTTCTCTCAAAAGAGAGGGTAAGGAGGATTCAGGAGCGGAGAGAAATAAATGGATGTCATTCGCATATGTAGCCAATTTTAATTTGGTTCGAAGAATACTTGAAACCAGAATGTGAGTATTTTCCCTGAGTCTTGACAAAAAGGGTTCTAATGCCAGGATAAATAATAAAGGGGATAAAGGATAACCTTGACGACCTCCTCTATGTATCAAAAAATAAGGTGGAAATCTGATCATTAACACAAATACAGGCTCTCGGTGAATTATATAACAAGGAGACCATAGAAATGAAATTAGAGCCAACACCATACCATTTTAGACATGCCAAAATAAAATTTCTATCAACACTGTCAAAAGCTTTTTCAGCATCAAAAGGAATGACCATCAAAGGGTTATTGGAGAGATTTGCTTTAGTTAAAACTTTAAAGAACAGGCATGTGTTGTCAGACAACAATCTACCTTTATGAAAACCCTATTATTCTTTTCCAATAAGCTTAGATATGAGGGGATCCAATCACAATACCAGAATCTTTGTAAGGATTTAATAGTCAATATAAACTAGCAAAATTGGTCTATAATGTTTGCAAAGTGAGGGGTATTTGCCATCTTTGTGAATAAGATAGATAATGCCTCCTGATATTTACTTTTAGCAGAACCTCTGGAGAGAAGATGTTGATATACTTCTAATAATTAGGTGAGCATTTGAGTAAAATTCAATAGGAAAACCCTCTGGACCAGTTGCTTTCCCTTTTCAATAGAGAAATTGATCAAGCAATATCAGTTATGGAAACATCATGGTCTAAGGAGGATAAATCAAGCTGGTCAGTGGGTGGCTTCTGAGTTGAGTCTAAAAACCTTTACTTGTCTTCAGAATTAGAGGAGTGTTCTTGAAAATGCAGATGTTTGTAGAATTTGACAAACTAACAAACAATGTCTTCTATTTTAAAAATGGAAGAGCCTGAACTTTCTAACAAAGACTGCTCTTTCATTTGTTTTTAATTATGTTAATGTAGTTTGTAAAAATTGTACCAGCTTTGTTTTGTCCACAATGATATCTGGCACTAGATTTAAGAAGATAAATAGAGGCATTATTGGTAGAAGACTTGTTAAAAGTCATCTTTCCTTTAATCTAATTCTCTAATACCTGTTTAGAGTTGGATGTGTAAAATGTATGTTCTAAAGATGTTATTCTGTTTAATGATAATTGAGAATCCAAGAGCAATTTCTTTTTCAGTTTGGAGAAAAAAATCCATTATAAAACCCTGTGCTGACACTTCAAATGTATCCCCTAATATCTCTATATAGCAGAACTGGAGGATTTGTGGAAATGAAAAAAAATCCTATACAAGCTTTGTAATAGAAATAGTAATTTGGGAGTTTTCCAATAAAGCATTGCTAAATCTCCAACAATTATGAAAATGTTGATACAGGATTTGATCAATATCCCCAATCACAGGGGCATAGTCTGAAATCAGTAAGGATTCAATCTCAGAACTAATTTTTAAGTGTTGCAGTAAAAAAGAGCTGAGAAAATAAATCCAGCCTGGAATAGGAGTTATGAACAGGAGTAAAAAGGAATAGTCTCTCAAGAGAAGATTACTGAGTTTCCAAGAGTCCGTTAAAGGCAATGGCTCAATGGCAGATTGAAACTGTTTGTGTATCTTGTTGGGAACAAAGTTCGCCTTAGAAATTCTTTCTGTCCAAGTTCCATAATCTGATTGCTGTTGCCCGCCAGTAATAAGGAATTTGTGTTTTAAATTGAACAGAAATGACATAACTTATTGGCATAGTGAACAGACTGTTGCCAAAAGAAGTGTATGTCACCATAATGCATTGTAAGAGTATTACAGAAGTCATGAATCCACAGGGGTGTTTTATAAGAGGCACAAGCAATGCCTGTTTGTGGTATACATCCAAACTGTTGGGGCTGACTTCGGTCTTATTAATTGTACATCTTTATAAAATGTTTATGCCAGTTATGAAACAATATTTTTTAAAGAGTATTTCATACTTTAACTCAAGTATATACATGTGGCATTTATAAACTGTGAACCTAGCAATAAGCGAAGTATATAAAAAGGAGGTGGAAAAGAGGTGGTATCATGTCACACTGTGGAGAGAATGTGTGGGAAGATTAACAATGGCTGAGAAGTGGTTTGTGAAAGTGGGATGTCAGCGAAGTAAAAGTACTTATTTAATCCTCTGACTGGAATAGGTTTGCAGAGCAGATAGAGCAGAAAAATAAATTTGCTTAGTACCCATTGCAATGACATGGCTTATTGCACTAGAATACTTTCATCCAAAGCCAATCAACGGCAGGCCTGACCAGGTGCCTCACCCTGCAATCAGTACTGTTTGCAGCCCGGTGGCTCCAGCTTGCTTGCCCAGCCCAGGCCAAAGATGCTCTCAGGTTCAGACTGGCAGTCACTGAGGAGTCACCTCTGGTCGCACAGGTAGGTCTAGCTGTACCTTGAACTCATGAGTGCAATTATCAGGGTTTTTTTTGCTTAGTTTTATTTGCACTAGTCTCACTCTAAGTGTCACACATTTGGCAGTTGAATGTCATTGATAGATATACTAAAACCATGGAACTGCCACACATAAGAAATCTGAAAACTTACCAGCTATGCCAGTGCTGTCCTAACTGCTGTCAGCACTGCCGTCTAGGTCTGCTCTCTCCTCGTGGCTGAGTCTGCTGCACAACCTGCGACCGTGCATTGAGCTTCAACTGAAGCAGGAAACATGGAAGAACAGTGCAAGCTGTACTGCCAAGATAACACCATGAGTACAAGTAAAGTTTTAAACTAAAAGTGTGCTAAATAATAATGTTCCTGTGGAAGGGAATCTGATTCAGTAAGCAGACTGGAACTGTGCAGGAACAAATCTGTAAATAAATTAAGAAAAATGATAGGTACTTTAAATTGGTCCAGCAAGTCCAAGTAGTGCCTGCAACAGCAGACACAAAAAACAGGTAGAAATGGTAGTCTCTGGCTGCTTTATAGTCCTCATGAGAGAGGAGGGGTATGTAGAGAAGGGGGGAAGGGAGTGGTGGGAGGCCAGTTTTTAGGTCTCTCCTAGACAGTGCATGCGCTGTCTCTTCGAGACCTTTTGTATTCTAATAGTGGACTCAGAGGCCACCTAATGCTTACCATTGGTTGGCTTCATTGTCATTTCCTTGCTTCTTACTGATCAGCTGCTGTAGGCTTCCTTACGATTTGTATCTTGGTCCATCCTCATGAACATCGATGCATACTTATGTCCTTCCAAAGCTCATTTTTTATGTGCAACTTTTTCTCTGTCTTTAAGCACTCTATGAGAGTGTGCCTTTTGAGCTGTCTTCCTTGCGTACTTGCCCTTCCCCTGTGTTCCTCCCTCCTGCAGACCCTGTGGTTGTCCTCAGCCCTCCCTCACCCCTGATATTGTCATTAGAGCCCCTCCTTCTGATTTCCATGTGCCTGCTCACAATCCTTCCCTCTTACCCTCTGTTGTCCGTGTTACCCCTGACTTGCCCTCCATCTCTCAGGATCACCTCCTGCCCCCTTCTGCCCTCCGTTCATATTGCCTCCTGCCCCCCTCTCCATGTTACCTCGTACCCCCTTCTGTGTTCCCTCCCTCTCCACATAAAAAGCACTATGACACTGCCAGGGCGGACCCCCTCTTAGCACTTTTTTCACACACCCTCCTTTGTCTCTTTTGCCCCCACATTTTCCTCCCTCCCTCTCTGTTGCCTCCCGCCTGTCCACCCCAACAGCAATAAACAACGCTATGATGCGGCCAGCGCTGACTGCATCATAGCGTTTTTCTTTTACTTTCAGCCTTACTACACAGCAGGGAGCACTTCTGTCCAACATGGCTAAAAAACATCAACAAAGCCAATAGCCCACTTGTAGGTGAGACTTATTGGTTTTGTCAATGGCAGTTTCAGTTTGGTTGTCACATGGATCCTGTGAGTTGGGGCACGCATATCAGTATCGAAGTCGTGACATGTAGAAGGATTGAGAGGGCACTAGGATGTTAGTGAGGTTCACACAATTACATACCCTGAAATTGTAGGCAATGGTTATGGTAGTATAATGTGTAACAATGCAAGCAATGAAAATGTGAATCAACGAAGTGAGCTGCTACAATCTTGACTTTTGAAAGGCTATGTTTTACTGCTCCATTTTTTATTTTAGAAACAACAGCCGGAGTCTTGCATAGCAACACGGGTATACTGAAAGGAAGGTGTGCCTCTCACTCTGTTGTTCTGATCTGTCTAAAATTGTTACGTGTAGGTGTTTCAGCCCGGTCTGAAACTGATTTGAAATGTAAATACATTTGCAACACTTGAACGTGGGAAGATTAATTAGCACATCTATTTCAAAGTGAAAAGCTGCAGAAACCCATCTGACAAAGCTGTGGAAAAGACAGTGTCGACAAGTATCGGAGGCTTTCCAGGTGGAACTGAGCACACAAGTGAGGGTGTTTCTATGAACCCGCCAGCAAATGGGGTAAGGTGCAGTTTAAAGGGTTTCCCAATGGTAATTGGTTCTTGACCTTAGCCTCCATTATGATTCAGCGCCAAGACGCTCCGGCATTCGCTGCGCTTTATAAATGATTATCCTATCCTATCCTATTAGTGCAGGAGGTCACGATTATTGAATTTTCACTGATTATTCTTGAGGGTGGGCATTCAGAGGATCCACAAGAATTTCCATAAGCTAGTGCTTTCTTTTCCTCAAACATAGCCAGTCATGGGGGCAAGTTTCTCTCCTAATATCCTTCCTCATTTAGGGCTTTATTACTAAGGCGGTCGGACGAGAATCCAACCGCCATCATATCGAGCAGGTGTCCAACCGACTACATGTCCGTGGTTACACCTGCCCAAATACAATGCAACCATCACGCAGGCAGTAGGAAAACTTCTCTTTTGCATTGTGGCTTGGGCTGCAGCCGTAGAAATGTCCAC
Organism: Triturus cristatus; assembly: GCF_964204655.1. NCBI lineage: Eukaryota > Metazoa > Chordata > Amphibia > Caudata > Salamandridae > Triturus > Triturus cristatus. Next base: position 305,360,436 of record NC_140582.1, on the reverse strand, counting down.
TGGGGCCGCAGCACAAGCCGCAATGCAAAAGAGCAGTTTTCAAACATCCATGCACCTTGTGCCAGGACCATGTGATGCCTGGCACATGGTGCATGGATGTTTAGGGGCCCCTTGCCCCCATAAAAGGAGTGCCACGGGGGACAGGGGCCCTGATAGGGAACTCCAAAGTCTCTTTCCAGGTGTCTGTTTATGGCGGTGGGATCGCCATGAACAGGCACTAGGAAAGGAATATCCTAATCCCTACGCCAGTACCTGCAGAGGCGCCACCCCATTGTAGGTATTAGAAATCTGACCGATGTCCCAATGGGCTCCTTGAGCCTGTCGGAGGCAGTGGTCTTTCCCCAAACCTAACTCGCTCTGATCACAGAAATCATAATCCAGTGGTCCGAGCAACGACTTATCGGTGGCAGTCCCACCGACATCGGAATGAGCCCTTTACTCTCACACTGGTTCTCTTTGTAGCTGTCTACAGAGTCCTTAAAGTATGTTGCATCTGTTTGTCACATCTGCTTCTGCTCCTCATTTCTGCTACTTATGATGCTCCTCAAAGGTCCTAGAGTCCTTTCTATGTTTGTGAACAATTTTAACATGGGTTGCATTGGGGTGTAGTTGCTGAGTTATAGGAGGCATTCACTCTATGGTCTGAGCCTTGGGTTGGATGGGCTATGGTCGGCTGGCTTCATATTAGCCATTTGTGCTGTTGTGTGAGAGAGGGAGCGGCTCCTTCAGAGTCAAAAGTTACTTCACCAGTCAGGCACTGTGTGTGCGCCAAACGTCCAAGGCTCTTCAATGCCCCTGTTAACGGGTCAGTAGAGTTGTTTCTGAATATGTGTCAAACTGGGAAATTTGCCAGCTGTTCAAGTCGAAAAGGGGTAATTTGCATAATTATTGTGTACATGCGGAATCCATCCCTTCCGGAGCATTAGAGAGTGGTCATTCCGTGTGTTAAGGAATGTAGAGATACTGTTGGAAGCACAGTTGCTTCCTAAGAAGTTCTTTTGATCAAAATGTTGAGGTGGTCATGGTGTGATTGGATGGGGTGAGGCCGCAGTTTCTTGCTGGTGCGTTGGGTGTGGCCAAGTAGATTTGGGGGTATGAGGACTCCTAGTTATGATATGGCTTTGGTCTTCTTGTGCTCTTATCATCTCTCTAGTTGGCTTTTATGTATCTGTTTTTTGCATGATTCCACAGAAAAGTACTTACATTGTAAACGTATTTTTACGTCTGCTAATCAACCCATATAGTCAGGTATATCCAGCAAATACACATAGCATTTGTTAACATATACACAAACACCCGAGGGTCATTGCCATAGCTGTGTGTGGGGTATAAGATTTTGTATGTGCTACAAGCCAGTATTTTGGTGCACCAACAGGATGCCTGGGACATCAGGACTGGAATGACAGGGATGCTGTAAATAAAGGTTAAAATACATTGACAGAGATATATATACACAGCACACATTGGCAATCTATGCGTACGATAATCATGTAGCGCTTTTCTATTAATATATTTTTCTATCTTGGGGTACACCAAGCAATGCTTTTTCAATAATGAATCACCCATTCAGAAGTCAAACTTTCAGCACATCTATTAAGAAACTATACAATGATATCCCAATGTACAGGCAGCCACAGAGATTACACAGTGCACAGGGCGTGTTTGATGCACTTCGGTCCTGCACTCCTCTGGATGCATGCCTGTGTAAAACTAGCAATGCATCTTTTTTCCAAGACCTAATTATCCATTCCAGTTGATATCCCCGCACCTAAATATTGGGATTACTAGTTACTTCCCAGAAATGGGGAATAACTCAACGACCTGGCAATATTTACGCCTTTTCTGCATGTTTTGCCCACTTTGAGCCAAAATTGGCATACACTTTCCACCTGTTTGGAATCAAATGTTAAATTTGAGCGTGAGCATTTCTCGGGACCATGGTGTGGGTGGTGGAGGCATGGAGTGGGGCTTGGGCAGAGCAGATGAGAAGAGAACGTTAGCTGCTCCCCTAGTGCTACATTTAGAATGGCAGCGTGTTCGGGGCACAGGAGCTGCTGTAAGTCAAACCCGATAAAAACATTTGAATTCAGCCGTTCCCGGGCAGCATTAGTTGTTTTAGAAATGAGAGTGTCCAGGTGAAGTGATAATATTAAAAGAAAATAGTGCTTTGCATCACTCGACAACTTTGCTGAGGCGCTGTGTCTTTGTAATAATGCAGGTGTGTTAAAAGGCCTCCTATATACCCACTGCGGAAGGTCTTTTTGAGCAAGGAAGTTTGACCTAAATAAAGAATGAAAAACCTGTTTTAAAAGAGCTTTTGTTTGTTTGTTTATTGTTTAGTTAAATAAAACCATAACAACATCAAGACAAAGACAATAGAATGCATTGATAGCAATAAAATAGCATTATTGTCACAGCAAAGTTCAAGATTATGTCTGAAGGCACTTATATATGTTTTTGGTAAAATATTCATGATCGCGCATAACCTCCGATTCGCTGATGTGCAATTGAAAAGAGCCTAATTTAATGACATCTGGGCCTCATGTCCAGATCTGTGTTAAAGTGCAACAGTACTAGTGGAGATCCTGATAAAGAGCAAGTTAGGTTTCCTCTGCAGGGAACTCAAAATGTATTATCGAGAGTTCCTTATTAAATTGAAGGGGGTTACTAAAACCATGCTTAAGGTCAGTAGCAGCTCCTCCGTTGGAGCGAGGGAGCGTCGCCCGACTTAAGTCCCTCCCAAAGCCCTTGAGATGAAAAATAAAATGGTAATTTGTTAACATTTTATTCTTCATCCCCTGTCCCGAGCATCAGGACGGGGGCGGGGCCCCTGCTGACTGACAGCAGCAGGGAGGGGGCTGGGCTGGTATTGCACTGTTTAAAGCGCGCATGCCTTTTTGGCGGGCCGTCTTGCGACTGCTAGCCACACATGAACACTTTAAACCTCTCAACCCAGCTATCTTAAGACAGCTGGGTTGAGAGTAAGTGCCAAATGTAGGTAATTTCTATATACCGATTCCTAAATACCGAATTTTACCGATTCGGTATTTAAGAATCAGTAAATAGAATGTAGGTAAAAAATCGGTAAATTTTACCGATTCGGTAATATTCGTTATTACCGATTTGGTATTTACCGAATCGGTAATAAGGCATACCTTCCCATCCATTCCTATGGGCCTAGAGGCCCATAGGAATGAATGGGAAGCCATTCACTATTACCGAATCGGTAAATACCGAATCGGTAATAGGGGGAGCATATTCAAGGGTGGCAGGGTGTCACATTGACACCCTGTTGCACCCCTGCATCGTGCATGTGTGCACATGTGGCGCACATACATACCCTAAGGGCATGTATGTCTGCCACATGGCACTTTTAAAAAAGCACAAAATTGCTTTTGAAAAGTTATTCCGTATTTACCATCAACTTGTAGTTGGTGGTAAATAACGAATCCTTAAACCAAAAATGCACTCACTTGAGTGCTCCCTACATAGGATTTAAGGATTCGATAATTTACCGATTCGGTATTTTACCGATTTTTTAAAATACCGAATCGGTAAATTACCGAATCCTTCAATCCAGCCTCCTACATCTCAAAGGGCTAAATACCGGTCGGTAATGGAAAATTTACCGATTTTCGGCCGTTACCGACCGGTATTAGCCCACCTACATATGGCCCTAAGTGCAGGCCTCCTGTGCGCTGTGGTGTGCCGAATGATGCTGCTCCTTCCGATCATGGTGCTGCTCACATGGCAGGATTGGGCAAGGGTGTCAGGAGCGAGGATGTCGCATTAGGTAAATTTTTGTTTTTTTTAAAAATAATATTTTGTGCTTGTGCCCCCGCCTCCCCACTCCCTGTAGAGCCAGCCTCCACTGCTTAATGTAGTAAAATGTGGACTCATTTCCTGAACTCTCTTAAAACTAATTGAATGACCTCTTCAGGAGCTAATAAAATGTGTTACCAAACTGATTTATTAAATGCAGAAATGGCGAAAAAAAACTCTACTTCAAAAGATAAAGTATGAACCAACATCACAAAAATAGCAATGACTAAACGTGATGGTTTACTGGCCAAACTTTGCTTTCTTACTTACAATAGTAAAAGTGTGAACCAACATCACAAAAGTGACAACATCTATACTTGATAATTCACTAAACTAAATGTAGCTTTCTATGGCCCCTTGGCTCTAAGCTAGATGGGATAGCGGTGATATTATTCTGTCTGTTCATATCTCCGCTAGCAGCCACATCAAATTATAATTGTAAATAGAGACCGTTCCTATTCCATTACGATGTGGCTTGAACTTTTATGCTTAAATAACCCAACCTGGCTGGGTTGTATGTTGACCAGTTTTGCACGTAGCCCAAAGCTTGTCCATAGGCGCAACCATACCCAATTTGGTATGCTATGCCAACCCTGGTACAGTCCATCAGTGTTCTTTAGTTTAGAGTCTGCCCGTTTAGAATTTCCAAAAGATATCGTTGCAGCTTCCCCACCAAATAGGACCTTTTCAGAGGAAGTAAGGTAGCTGAGTTATTTAATGACCTTAGGTCCTGTACTCTTGAGATTTCCCTCAGTTCCCTATGAATTACTTTTTTTCCACGCTGTGTGGGGTACGTACATGTTCTTCTATGTTAAGAGACTTAATGGAGAACTGCAGGTTTTGATGCCACGATTTTCAAAGATGCATTTCAGGTGTCCTTTTAGCGAGTTGTCAGGGGCCTTCACGACCCTGATGTAGTATTTCAGTAGTATGTCAAGAAAACAAATAAATTGATTTAGTTCGCGGATCTACTATAAATACCTGTTTTCTGGCCAACAAAACTTTTTGATCTCTTTTTAAATTATACTGTACATATTACGCACTTTATCACTGAGCACTATTTGTCACCTTGTCACTAATTGTTCTCACTATGTACCTTGATGGCCTTTCCAAATGATTTTTTGATATATATGAATGACATAATTTATATAAAAACCTAAATTACTGGAGAATTTATTTCGTTTTGTGTGTTACCTGTGACTCACTGAAAAGATTTTGGAATAACGTATGATTTATGCAATGTATATAGAAAGGAAACTTTTTTCACCCAACTGAACCATTGTTTTCTTGACATAAGACTGCCCAGGTTCTGAGGGATACTGGGTTACCCCATTGTTTGCGAAAATACGTAGTATTTCAGTAGGGCGGCTTTGCAGTCTAGAGATTGTTTCACCAAGCCGAATTCCAGTCTTAACCTTGACCATCAGATGTAGTGTGGCTGCTGGAAGATTGTCCTGTAAACAGGACAGTGAATATGCTCCGGAGCAGAAGCCAAGGTGACTGGATAGGCTTGATGCCCATACTGCAAGGCTGGGAGGAGAGTTGCAGTTATAACCCTGAGAATGGGTGCAGCTGATGAACTACTGAGTGTCAGATTCAATTGATGTATACCATAGATGATTACTGCCCCTTTCTTCTTCAAAATGTTGACATGTGTGATGTGTTTAGTATTTTCTGCGAACCAGACTCCCAGGAATTATATTTTCTGCAGTGTTGATGATCATGCCAAAAATTAGAACCTTTGCCTTGTCCTGGTTCACCCTGAGGTGATTTCCCAGGTTGTAGGAATTTAGAGTGTTCAGGGCCTGTTGAATTCCTGCTTTGGTGTGGTTTTTTAACACAATATCATCTGTGCATTGTATGATGTGGAGTTTGGTTTGCCCAAGTTTAGTGGGTACTAGGCAACTGTGAGCAGTGTATAGAGTGAGTAGGAGTGGAGCAAGAACACAGCCCTGCTTTAGGCCGCAAGTGGTGCAAATTTTGTCTGCAAGCCCAGGCTTTCCAACAGTCCAAAGTCCCAGTGTATAATGACATTATTGCCCTTAGCAATTTTGGGGGTATGCCACAAGCGGCAAGCTTCCTCCATAGGGTTACCCGGTCCACCTTATTGAAGGCTGCACTATATTCTATAAAACAGCAAAAGAGTGGTCACTGATTTCTTTGTGCAGCTTGATGATTCAATAATGATAGTGCAGTGGTGTTATCTGCCGTAGATGACGGCTGTTCAGAAACCTGTCTGAAAGAAAGGCAGGACTACGTGTTCTACTACCCAGTCCTCCAATTGTTTGAGTAAGGCTCGAGCAAAGGATTTCACCCCCAGATCCAGGCTAGCAATTAGGCTGTAATTTTATGCCTTGGTCTGTTCCCCTTTCTTATATATTAGGCACAGAATAGACCCCCTCCATTCATCTGGGACAATTCCTACTAGGAAGGCATGGTTGAAGAGAGGGGTGACCAACCTGGACCACTCTTTGGGTGCACATGTAACTATACTAGCTGGAAGGCCATATGGGCCCAGTGCTCCATCTGTTTTCATGAACCTGATCATTTTCTTGACTTTGTCAGTTGATGCTAGTTCCGGGTTTGAGCTTTAATTTAGGTCTGCTGCTGTCTTCAGCGCTATATGACAAGAACCAGGGGTCTGTAGTGTGTAATAACTCCTTCACATGCCTTATCCAGACCTTCTTCGAAACTCTATTTTCCTTTATGGCTTTGATGATTTTTAAGTTTAGTAATATGCTCCCAAAAGCGAGCCTGATTTTTTTCCTTAACCATTTGGAAGATCTTTGCCTATTCCTTTTGATCCAGGGCATTCTTTCACTCTCATATTGTATTTTTGTGCAACGTTCAGACTTTCTATGGGGTTTTGTATATAAGCTCGCAGGGCATTAGGTAAGGAGCATCGGGTGGAGACAATTAATTTGTTGTACTGAATTTGGGGGCTCCCTTACCTGCCATTCCTTGAGCAGACTGGTTTGATGTCATGCTTCGACAAGGAGGCTCTCAAATCAGCTATCAGGCAGTCCCATTAGTGAAACGTGGACAATCGGTATTTGTGAGTTTTCTCAGCATCCAGATTTCATAACCAGGCAGCGACAATGGATTTATGTTCTGGTCTCTACTTGATTCTCCTCACAAGCTACACTGATTCCACACCTGTCCAGGAGCCCACATTATTGCCTATTTTGGCTTTGATCGATGCTAATCCCACCGTGCGGTTCAGAGGGTTGTGGTCACTTCCTGATCTAATGTCGATCTCGAAATTTGCACGTAGCTTGACTAGACCCTCTAACATGAGAACATAGTCGAATGTCGGATTCCTCTGCAGACAGTGGAAACAGCAGGTGGTTACCTTGTGCTGGGCGCTGCTGTTGTGGTCAGTTTCTAGGTTGCCAGGATGTTTTTCAACCGTTCTTTTTCTTTGGAATAGGCAAGAGCTTTGGTTGTGTCCCCAGCCCGCAAATGGTAAAATCGCCAGAGAGCAGGCTTTCATAGTGTTAAAAGCCTATGAAAAGACCTTCCAAACAGTTACCTAGATTTTCTATCAAAGTCGCCTTTGAGTGTTTGGTGCATTAAGGTAACAATGTACACGCAGCAAAGCTGTTGGTTTGTGCTTGATTTTTATTCCCCCGATTTTTATTCCTGCTTTTAAGACTGGACAGATGAGCATAATTGGGGTAGCCTCTATCTTCATCATATCTTTGATAAATATGGATAGGGGTGGGTGGGAAACCTCGCTCCGCCAGCCAAGTTTGCGGGGTTTTGCCCACTCTGCGCTCCACTTGCAGTGCAGAGTTCGGCAAACATTCCACCAGATGGTGGAATTTACCAGTGCCTACCCTTAGTTGTCAGGTGAGCGTGGTCAGGGTGAAGGGACTCCTCTTCCCGGTGTAGTAAACCTTGGGGAAGGGTGCCTTGTGCTGCCCCACCCTACTCAGATGGGTGCAGCGATGGATAGTAATGGGTTTACTTGGCAAGTCTTTTGTGAGTGTGGTGGCCTCTGCACCGTAAATGGGTGTTTGCCACGTCGGGAGACCACAGACAAATCTAGTAATCTTTCCTTGCCAAGGTACCTCTTCTTTTTACACCTCATCTGTTGCTCTCTATGGTAGCCACAATTTTCTGCAGTTACCTATGCCTCCCGGTTCTGGGAAATATATTAGGACGACTTCAGTGCTTGCTCTAATGTGAGGGTTCAATCATTGGGCCTCTTTCACACTTCACTGTGGGGTTGAGAGATAAAGCACCGGGAATAAAGATGAAAAGTGGGCGTGCCAATTTAAATGCTGCATGATAAGTAGAAACCATATGCCACTATCACAGTTAGGTACAGAAACACTGCTTTATCTCTGATACTATTGGGTAAACTGGACAAGAGGACATTTGGCTTATGCAACAACATTCATAGAGAAGTGGAATGCCACTGCGATGTGATACGTTTGTTCCACAAAGATAAACATTTTAATTGTTCCCACCTGCATTTGACGCACACTAGGAATGAAGTTGCGGTCTATCAGGAGTCCTACTTTGCCTTTCTGTCCCGCTCTTCTTCTGTGAACACTAGGGCATGGGAATCAACTGCTCCTATTGGCTACATTTACAGGAGGAAAGACGTTTGTACCTCTTAAAAACTTAGCGGCTACAAAGCACTCCTTTGATTTTAAATTTTAGACATGCCCTAAAAATGCATCTCTTTAAGGAACTTCTCGACCACCATCATCCGCTTCCAGCACTAGTGGGCTTCTCCACTGGTGTGCATGGTCTGGACAGTACCCTCTACCGTGTAAAGCATTTAGAGGCTTGACTCCTGCGCGGTCTTGCCAATTGTCAGGCCAGATTGCTATGTGAGCCTCTTATTTAAGAATAGATACCGCTCACTATTTAGATATTTTCTCACCAGCTGGGGTTGATCGAATGCTTGGGCTGAGCTCTGGCCATACTAGGTTCAGCATCGGGGGTCCGCAGACCAGGGATTTTTGCTTGGAATAGGATACTACATGGAATTGTGAACCAAAATATTATGGGACAAAACAGAGAATCCCCTCAAGACTGAGGCACAAAAAATGCGGCCTTTCAGATTTAGGCATAGAGAGGGACCTGTCCTCACTAGCATTAATATTTTTAAAGAGGTCACAGTCTCTGCTGTTAATAAAAGGATGAAGACTCTTAGGGGCAGATTTACAAGCCTCTTGCGCCACTTTTGCGTCACTTTTTCCATGTTAAAAATGACGCAAAAGTGGCACAAGGGGCTTGTAAATTTGCCCCTTAGTGTGCGATGGGCAGACTTTGACGCACAGAGTTGCCCAAGTAGAATGAACTAATAAGGTATATGCTCACACTGAAACAGAAAGATAGAACTGAAAGGCATACACAAAATTAGGCATATACTGGTTAAAACACAAACACAGGCATTTTTACTCTTGACACAATGTTGTCTATTGGTGTCCTACAGTTTCATAAAATATGATAATTACTTCTCACTTTTAAAAATGTTCAAATTTGTAGAGCTTTGCTCAAATTAACGGACCTGCAGCATACTTTAAAAAAGCAATTTTGTTACCGTTAAATGACAAAATGAAACATATTGTTTCCTGAAATGCGACGACTCATGATAAAGTATTAACTTTAAGCTATATGTCCTCAAAAATAATTTACATATTTATTGAAAAACTAGATTGGAGTATTCATGCAGCCCCACTACACATGTAATTCATACTATTTAAAGGTGGCTATTCTAATCTCTGTTTGCTTGACGTCATTGTATTTTTACTTTAAGTCCAAAGTAAAGATTTGTTATGCAACTTTTAAGGCAGAATATGTCGGCCATCTTTAAGTGACACTGATTCTAATTCAGGGAGAAAGCAAATGTATATTAGAACAGAAATAAATAACATTCTTTTAAAGCAAATCAAAGCATTTAAAAGTAGTTTACCTAACAAATACACCAGTTGAAATTATGAGTTCAAACCGATAATGTATGCGCTGTAAACTTTACTGAAATGTAATCTAAAATCTGTGGCCGATTTGGAAGAAAGTAAGTTTTCTGGAAAAGTGATCAAAATTTGTGTTTTTATTGCACTTGCTCAAAGTAAACAGGACCACGTGATGGCTGCATTGTTTTGACTGAGGGGGTGACATAATTTTTGTCCTTCTTCCATGCCTTCTCACGGTTCTCAGGTATTATTAGGAGAAGGACCATGGGAAGTGTAAGTGCTCGTGAGTTGCTGGTCTCATGACCGTCTCATGCGGTTGATGTCAAGTCTCCTGCTGACCGAGATGGACCATCACGACTAGGATTGCCTTCTGTAGTTGCGCTACGCGGAACTCCGTGAAGTCGCAAAAAAACTCCACAGTACTGCGCGGAGTTCTGTTTGCAGGTAGTATGCCGGTGCACCTGTTCACTTTGCAATGGGAATGCAAAGTGTGCTCTCACATTCCAAATCACACAAGAACAAGCACCACGCAGTTCTTATGTGTGTTCTTGCGTTCCAAATCATGCGAGAACAGCCCCTCGCGGTCCGCTGGGTGTGACCATCCTGTTATTCTGCTCTCTGTTATAGTGCTGGGCCTAAAATGTAATCTCTCTTTCATCTGTGTAATCCTCTCCGTTTAAAACTCATCTACCTCTCATTTTAATTTTTTATAGTACTGTGTGTCTTAGTGTTTGTGTATGTTCTGTTTTGGGAAAATATTTTTCATGTTTATTGTGATTTTTGGTTTATTTCCCATTATTTCCTTATTTCTTTCTTCTTTTCTTTTTCCCTTTTTTTTCAAATCCACCCAGTGTCATGGCAGAGGAAGGGCGGCTATGTTGCAGGCAACACTGCCACCGAGGTGTGCAGCCCCGGGCAATCTTTAATGATGAGGGGGTGGCAGCACTGTTTTTTAGGTCTCGCCTGACCCAGCGCATGCGCTGGTCTGGCGAGGCTTATTGAGAGGGCTCCAAAAAGTGCTACCAGGCCGGCCTAGAGCTACAGTGCATGTGCGCGGGCGTGCGCGCCGAGCTTTACCGAGATGACTCACTTTCGCGGCCGCTTTGCATAGCCAATAGGTCTCGCTTTTGGGACCTTATAAGTATTTAGTTATGCAACTGTTGCATGGCTAAACACTTATAAGGTCCCAAAGGCGAGACCTATTGGCTATGCCAATGCTTGTTTCATTTTGTGTAGTGCCGCCTCCCTTCCATGCTGGCAGCATGGCGGCAGGCCCAGTAGCTCGTACCCCTTGCGGGAGCATCAGCGGTGTTGGGGGACGGTGCGCCGGTGTGTGCAGCACATCAGCCAGGTTCCACACATTACCCAGCAGCTGACACGCCGCTGGGCGGATATCCTGCACCGGGAACAAGTCCTTCTCAATTTGTTAGGTGTCGAGATTCTGGGGCTTGGTGAGTAATAATAACTTATTTGTTGTGTTTGTGTTCAACAGTGCTAAAAACAAAAATTCTCCAAAGAGCATGCTGCTAACACTCAGAGATAAGTTACGTTTAGTTTAGGTTGGAATAGTATTGTGTGTTCCAGTTTCTAGTTTCTACTAGGCAGAGCTTCCTAATCGTACTCATCATTGAGACTCGCTTTGGCTGATTAAAGAAGAAACCATTGCAGACTGTTCTCTTTTCATTTAGTACATCAGTGAGTAGCGCGTTCTCCTTCTGATTTAGTTTGTTTATGTAGCTTTTACAGTTCCAAGTTATTTCACGGTGATGTGTAGTATGTGTATTCATCTGTGCATTGCAAAAAAAGGCAGACTGAGTTGGTTGATGAAGGGGTGGAAAAACGAGAATAGAATCAAAGATCATTCACTGCAATGCATTAGTTCCAAATGTAGTTTTTGTTATGGAAACTTTTCAATAGGGATTTCTGGATTAGTATGGGCAAGTCAACGATAGTCGATAGACTCGAAACTATTACTATAGGGGATCCGTTTTAGAGAAGTACATTGTGTCTGCATTGGTGTCATAACATTTTTGGGGAGATTAACTAAATCACTAATCTATTTTTTTTAACCTTCTTAATTTCTTACATCAGCACCCAAGGGTAAGAAGTGAGACGTTGTTGAGGGTCTGGGAGAAGCTGGTCAGGAGGAGCTGACCACCAGTGCCGCTGCTGAGGACTCTGCTGATCCCAATAAGTCCTATTATTTATTATTAATATTTCCCTAATGTTGGGTTTTAGGATTGTTGCAGGCTTCGGGTAGTATTTTGGGGTATTGGAATGTTGGTGCTGGGTTCCAGGATGGGATTTGCTGCCTGGAGGCTGGTGTTGCTGGTGAGAAATAAAGTTTCTCTGACACACTTACCTGCTGTCTTCCTTCAACATGGCAACAAGGATGGGATACAAACTCACTCATGAAAAGCAAAATGGATTCAATTTCTGTTTCATTCCTGTTATCCCTGCATTATCTTTTTTCTGTTATATATAATATGGTTTTCTTTTTTGGTAGCTGGCTTTTTCTGGTCTCTACTCTAGTCTCTAGATCCCTTATCTTCTGCTTTGTTGTTAATCTTTCCCTCTATCCTGTGGTACTATAAGACGAAGAGTAACACATTTTGGCACTCTACTGTCCAGCATGAAGAATGCAGGTCCAAGGAAGCTAGTTTTATAAATAAAAGTCACCATGTATGTTTGTTGAGAGAAGGTTTCCTTTTTCCTGCTCATGCTTCAGCAGTTGAGCCATGGTCATCACGGACCACCCCCTCCAAGGTAGTGTACTGCTGTCTGATTTATTTATTCAGTATAGCAGCAATTTCCCATGACAGTGCAGCATAGCTGAAAGAAGAGAATGAGGTCCCACTCACATTGCATTTGCAGTCACATAATTTCTTGCAGTTACTATACTCATTAGCTAGTACCAGGGCGTCATCAACACATGACCGTGACACCCCCACCCACAGCTTTACCAGTCACAGCGGTGGTTGAGTTATTATGGTATTCTTCTATCTGCAACTCACCAATAACCTAACATAATGAAGGTTAAAAGAAAGGAAATGGTGTATGAGTGAAAGGGAGGGTGAGTGAAAGGGTGCATGGGTGGGTAAAGGGATGGATGAGCAAAAGGATTGTTAGAAGAAAGGGTGGATAATTAAATGGATGGATACTGGAATGGAAACTTTGGGGAAAGATTGGATGAGAGAATATAAAGCTAATACATGGTGACTATGGGTGAATTGGAATTAAAGGATGAATGAATAATTAGTTTGTTTGGGTGAATAAGCAAGGCCGCTCTTCTCATGAAGAACATGTTGTTCACCTTCTATGCTTACTTTATTTAGGGTTATCAAAGCTATGATTCAAAGTGGAGGGTATTTTTTATTTTTCATTCTAATCCTTTGACTCACTGTGTTTGTTAAGTGAGCCAGATGTATCCCACCCATCATTCAAAACACACTCCCACAACTGGCCCAAGCTCTACCCTGCCTGTCTATTCCCTCTATCCTACCCTGCAGTAGAGCAAGTCAAGTTTCCCTTCCTTGCTTACTGCCCAGGGAATTAATTTGTCGGAAATAAAATGCGGTGGTGGGTGAGGCTACAGAGTAAAGTCGGAGTAAGTGCATGATTTGATGTCAAGTTTGGCGCATGGGATACACAGTGATGAATGTGCCAAATACAATCTATATGGCCCATTCCTTTCCCTGTAGTCCAGTCCACCATTTTCCCGAATGTCTACTTATGGCAGACAGGATAATATGAATATCCTCATTTTATACGTGAGGCGTGTGATGTAGTATCTTATTTATTATTCACTTGCCTCTTTGGAGTCAGGGTAGAAAGAGAAATGAATTTGGAGAAGAGCAGGGCCATTGGAATTAAAAATAGATAATTCTGCAGGCAGTAGCAAAATACCCGACACCCTGGTTAGCAAAGAGCATGGCTTCATTATTTTAGCACAACATGCAACTTGTACTCCATACGGCATAATGCCGTACTCATTAATGAGAGGTCATTTATTTTTCCACATGAAGTGTCGGTTTATAGTTACTTGAAAAGCCTTTATAAGCAAAAAAAAAATAAAAATCACTGTTTGTTTAATCCGGTGCTATTCTGCCTGAATATTTTTCTGCCACACAATCAGTGTTATTTCTGAAAGGCATCTGTGGGTAAAACAAAATTGGTCTTGTGACTCTCCTAATCATAATCACATTCCAATGGCCCTAGGGGACCATCAATGTACTACTAGTGTGTCACACACTAATTTAAAACACTTGTTTGCACAGAGCATTATTTACAATTTGTCTTTTTTCTTTTTCTTTTTCTCAATATAGCTACTCCTTTAGGTTCACCTGTAGGACCCAACAGGCTGTAGATAGCAGCCCGTCTGCGCCGGTAGAGGATGGAGCATATCCAGCTAGAATATTGGTGGCTGGTGGTCCTGGAAGAGGAGAAGGAAGAAATAAATGCCTCTCTGCCGGGCCCCAGTGCAGCCGGTCTCCCTCAGCCTCCCAACCAACCTATCGACAGCACTGCCGCCAGCCAACTGCTGCCACCCTCTCCCACACTGACAGGCCATTGCTGGACACCATTGAGTGCCGGCTCACCATGATGGAGCAGAGCCTGGATCAGCTATGGAGCAACATCCATAATACTCTCTTATAGCTCTTTTTAACATTTTTGGTTTTGGTGTAGTGACTTGTTCTGGCTGGGTGGAGAGAGTGGGAAGGGAGTTGGGAGTGGAATGGGCTTGACTTTCTTTGTACATTGGGGTTTGGGTCAGTTCAGTTTGTTTAGGGAAAGGGCTGGGCACGTTGTGTGGTAGCAGCTGGGTCCTGGCTGCTACCTCCTGCCTGTTGGGTTGTGTTGGATTGGCAAGAGTAGCTATATCAAGAAAGAAGAAAGACAGATTGAAAACAGTACTCTTAGCAAAACACATAATATTAAATAGTGGCACAGTAGCAGTACATTTGCTGGTATCCTCGGGCCATTCAATTTTGGTGTGATTATAGTTTCAGGCATTAAGCACTATGGAGTATAAAAGTATTCTTCTCTCTGATGTTGATCTAAATTAATGTAGGCATGACAGCTCAGCTTGTGCCCAAGACAGACATGCTCGTGTTGCGTTACTTTGCTACTGTCTGCAGGTGGGGCAGCTATGCTTGACAATTATCTCTTTTCCTATCATCATGGCCATGCTCTGTTAAATGCCTCAATTTCACCCTAACTACAACAAGGCAGATGAATAGTTACTATGAATGATATATGTCACGTGCAGTACTACTAACTGATTATAAAGAAGACAATTATGCAGACAGACATCCTCCTGCCTGCCCATGGGAAAAGAAACGCTCTACAGTACAGGAAAAAAAGGATTATGGAGCATGATATTGTATTTGGCATGTTCATCACAGACTATCCTATCCACAAAATACAGTCACTTACTCTTTATTCCTTCTTTACTCCCTGGCCTCACCCTCCATCACCACATTTGATATTACTTGTTCCCAACAAAATAGATTTTCTTGACATTCAGGAAAATATTTATTAACTTAGTCGACTGCAGGTAGTTAGAGGGACTAGGCCGGTTAGGTGGACATTTCACTGATCATCATCATCATCAACAAGTGCTCAAGCTTTTGCTTGTAGTGAGCCACTTTGTTCAGGAATTGTTGAAAGGAAAAAACTTGAACTGATGTAATACGTTATGGGAGCAATAACAAAATATACCACATAGCCAGAGGAAGGTGGTGCATACAAATAATGTTTTTTTCAAATTTTATGGCAGGCTGGGAAAGAACAAGGAAGTTAGGAAAAGACTGGAGTTACGTATGTTCTAGGAAGTAAACATTTCTTGTTTACACTTCTTCCCAGGGATTTTTCCATTCATCATGTCATTGTTCTTCTGGTATTTTCATTCTTCACCCTTGGCTTTGCTACTCAGTCACCGTTTAAGTTTCACATTCTCTCCATCCAGTCTCCACCTATGAATACCATCCTTCCATATATCCACCCAAATATGGCTCTCATTCTCAACAAACCTTTCACCAACATATATTTGTCATTTAACCACCCATGTGTCCTTTGACCCATCAAACCCCTCCCAGAGGATTCCTTTCACCCATACTCTTTCACCCACCCAGGCAGGCATCCTTTCATCCATCCTTCACCCACCCATGCGTTCTATCAGTCACCTATAGTATATGCTTCCTTTCACCTACGCATCCTTCTTGTCCAGTCATATTACATTTCACTTGTTCCTTTATGAAACTAATCCTGCTGAGTTGAAGATAGAAATGGCCATTAGTTACTCAACTTCCACTGTAAATGCTAAATAAAGAGGGGTGTGTTCAACTGTTCACAAGACTCAACAGTACAGTGCAAACCCTTGCAGCAAATATATAATTAATTGTCATTAAGCAAGCAATTAGACTCACCACCTCCCGCCACTGTCTCTGGATCACCCCCTGCAACTGCTGTATCTGCTACTTAGCTGGCACTGTCGTCCCCGCTGGCAGTGGCACTTGTGGTCGGTGCAGCTAGAAAAAACATTACACATTTTTTAGATGCCAGAAGCGCCTCACCCTATTTTTTTTTTTAGTAAAATTGAAAATACACCACACACATCACTACAATTCAGGTGCTGACAGTTCCTTCTATCAATAATATCAGATTGGGCATTTAATTGGTGGCAATTTTTGAAAAGCCCATCAGGAAGACAACCTGTAAAGTGGCTAGAACTATTGATGAATCTAAGTTTTTGAGAAGAAATAAGAGTGCACAACAAGACAGAAGGTCTTAGTTGGCAATTGGCCATCCTCCTCTTAATACTTCCTTCCAGCCATGGTGTAGGATAATCAGTTCACCATCACCTGCTGCTAATAATACTAGGCCTGGATAAAAAGAGGAAGACACAACTTTGGGGTGTCCACTGTGACCATGGCCATTTTCTCGTTTTACTGATTGAGCAATTACATGAGAAAGTAAAAGAAAATATTCTCATCTCAACAAACATGCATAGAATTTCTTACTTGGGCATGTAATCTGCATGGCACAGTAGTAGTACTGGTAGTACAAAGTGAACTTGACCAATGGGTTTTCTGAGTCTTACAGTGCCACCACTAGGTAGTCCACAAAATATATAAGGGGAGAGGGGAAGCTGACAGAAAAACCAAAAGAAAGGAAGCTACAGACAGACTAGTACAGACAGAGACAGTTTGAGGTAAACTACAGACACTAGAAATATAAAGTAAGTAAATAGGATAATGCAGGGATAAGAAGAATTTAGAAACAGATAGATCAAAGAGGATTTGGGGAAAAAATGTAACTAGGAAACGGGTAGAAATAAATAGTTTAAAATAAGGAGCGGTAAAAGTTAGAGAAATATATATTAATATTAACAACAGGAGGACTTACTGGGGCTAGCTGAGCCAGGCACCTCCAGCTCCCACACCCACCCCACACCAACCTCGGACAACCACTTGCCCCTGGATATCGATGCATGACATAATTATAGAGACAACAAATTATTAGTGGTAAATAAATGATCTCTCCAAAAATATTTTTTGACAGGAAACGGCAATTGCAATAACATTGAACGTTCCAAATCAGATCGACTAGTAGTAGACCAGTATCACGGTCATGGACCATCTTATCTATGCATTCCATATTTCCTAAACCTACCTAGCCCGCCTATTCCACAGACTTTGGAATTACTAATAAATTGCAACAAATGATATTTGCTTCTAAGTTTCAATCTCATTCGTAATCATTCTCAACCCCCTTTGACAGGTCCATTCACTAAGTATGCATTTTGTCTTTAAATGCATAGATGGACATATGCATACACCAAATTGGTTGGTTGCTTGTCACTGTACGAGCTACAAAAAAGGTTCTAAGAACTGAAGTGAGAGGACGCGCGTCACTAAATTACTGATACTAACTACTAATATCTTAGTGACAGGACAAAGGAAAGGAGTCTCTCTCTAGTCTGCACCTGTTTAGAATAACGATCACAAAATATAAGATTTGTAAACATAACTTACCTGCATGTGTGCAGCAAGCTTGTTATTTGGGAAAAAAATTATAGCAATAACATAGAACACACAAGTAATAATAATATTAATAATTAGCTACTCACTAAGCCCTGTGACCTCAACCCCTAGCAGGTCCAGCAGGTCCTGCTCATGGTCCAGGATGTCGGACCACCGATGCAGCAGCTGATTGTGGGTGCGCCAGGCAGTGTCCCTTGCCCAGCGCTGCTGGTGCACCCGAAGCCAGTACCTGGACCTAGGCCTGCCATCTGCTGCCAGGGTGGAGGGGAGGAAGCGCTGGACAAAAAAACCAAGTGCTGCCACTTCGAGCTCCGGAAATAAGGCCCTGGGCTGCCCTCTTATGGGTGCCGCCTTCTGCAAAGAAGGCGGCTCTTGGTTGCTGCCTTTTTGGGGGCACACTTCTCTGCCATGCCACTGGGGGGGGGGGGCGGAAGAAACAACACGTAGATAGTATAAAAAAACAGGAGGAAGAGGGAAGGAAGTAAAAAAAAAAATAGGAAGGAAGTACAAAACTCCCTAAAACACACAAAATAAGTAGGTGAAACACAAAATACACACTTAGGAAGACAGAGGGTAAGATAATAAATAGAAAAGATCGGAAAAAAGTTTTAGAAATCAAGGATTGAAAGGATTGAAGAAGTATCAAAAAGTAGGCCCCAGCACCATAACAGAGAAAGAAACAATATGGCCACGCCCTTGCGTTACCGCATACTGCAGTTCGCGTGATGTTTCCACCCGAACACGCAATCTGCATTGCCGTACAACAGAAACGTCCATCGAACGGGTGAGACAAGCAACTCTGCCCGCTCGCAGAATTCCACATAGCGTGTCAGAGTTTTTTTGCGGCTTCACTGAAGTCCGCGTAGCGTTGACACCCGAACTCTGCCCACCCTTACTCATGATGTTCATCAGTGCCAAATGAATCAAGGTTGGTCTAGCTCAGAGGGGGCTCATTCCCTATTGCATAGATAGAGGCTGTTGAAAGAGTTTTAGACTCTCAACAGGACAGGACAGATGTTTCCCCTATAGCTTCCATTGTTGCTATGAAACAAATTGATGGGATGGCTGATCCTTTTGTGTCTGGCGTTACTTCCTGATTGGTTGTTCCGTATCTCAGGGCGTTGACATATGCACTCTCCACTAATGTACCTTACATTGCTGACAGGATGCTTAGTTTTGGTTATTATGAGGGAACAGGGGCATGATTTATCCTTCCCCAATTCTACTAATTGCCCCTCCATGTTTTTGCAACCATTTGTATTGATTTGAATCAATGCAGATCATTTTATATTAATGACAGTAGACGATTACAAGCTACATTGCAGTACGGGTTCCGAGAGGGTCTAGATACTCTTAGTAATAGCATCAAGCACTACAGGGGGTATTGATTCAATTATCTCAAACTTCTAAAACAATTACAACTGGCAGGTCATAACAGTCACAGATTTTCTAAATTACTGCTCAGAGAATATACAAGTATGGCAACACTTGTTGGTGAAAACCGTAGGATCTGTTTCCAAGCTCGATTGCTGTAGTGAAGTAAAAGTTATACAGAAAGGCAGTCCAATTGCAGACATTATGTTCGAGCCAAGAGGCAATAGGTGGACATGAGGGGTGGGGGGAAGGCATGGCAGGGGGCCCTCACAAAGTGTGAGAGAGTGTATTGAATGTCGTAACCCTCTAGCTATCCCGGGATATTAGGGCTCTGTTGAGAGTACCTGTAGCTCATGGAAGAATGTGTCCTACTCCAGCGCAAAGGCGACGTTGAGCAGTGCCCTAACGTCTTTCCGGCGGAGTGTAACCGATTCAGCCTTACCCCTTTTCAGTGTGGCCACGTACCAGTATGGTAACCAAGGAAGGTGGGCAGCTTTCCACTTCATGGCGATTGTTCTCTGAGCTATTAGTAATGCCCGGTCAATAAACCGGTTAGAGGTGCTTTCTATGTCTGTACAGCCCTAATAAACCTGCTTCCAAACTGTATAGGTTCTCTATCCCCATGATAGTTGCCAAGATATCTGTGACCGCCTTCCACAGCAACGCTGCCTCTGGGCAAGTCCAAAACATGTGGGCCATGTCAGCATTTTGGGAGCCACATCAGAGACAAGTTGGTGCAGTGCTGTAGATTCTATGCAACCGTGCTGGAGTGAGGTAGCTATATGCAGAATGTTGTGTTAAATATACTAAAACTTTGAATTGTGAGCGAGTTTGAGTGGGTATAGAAGGATCTTGTCCTACCATTTCTGCAATGGGGCACGACCAATATCTCGCTCTCAGTCTTGTCTGATGTTGTGTAATAAGTCTTGCAGTGTGTATGCTAATGCTTGTGTAAACCTTGCGATGAGTCGATGCCCACTACCCATTATGTGAAACACGTGTGCTAGGGGATGAGTGTCTGGTTCAGTGTCTGTAATCTGCCAATTAAGCTGTAATTCTGCCAGCAATCGGCAATGTGCTAGAAAATGGCCAAGGGTAGATAGTGGTCAGCGCAGAGTTGCTCAAATGGGATAAGGTGGCATTTTGGAATACAGCACCCAGAATATCTACTCCCAAAGCTCCATCCCTTCCCTCCCAAACAGCTCCCTGAAAGGGTGTATGACGTTAATATGGATCTCCAGCATGTACGGTGTTAGTGTCAGGGATAATCGCAGACTTCTAATATAGCTGGCAGGAACTATAGTCAGGAGCATGTTGAGCGTGCAAAACGTTTGCCTATTGTCAGCAACAGTTTGTGGACTGCCTGGCCAGCACTGTCCAATGTAGGGAGGCCCAGCTCAGCTAAGTGGGGGCCCGTCAGCCATCTAGCTAGCCACTGTAGCTGAGCTGCCAAATAATGGTGCTTAAAGTTAAGGGGCACCCAAACCCCGTTTTCGACTGGCAACTGGAGCTTCCTAACGGCTACCTGCCTTTTGTCCCTTATTCCAAATGAAAGTCCCTAGCATGCGATGGAGGGTATAGAATGTGGAGCTCAGAATATGTACCAACTAGGTTGAGGAAATAGTACAGGAGAAGAGGAAGCATCACAATCTTGGCAGTGAAACCTCCCCTTCCACCGTAAGCAGAAGTGTGCTCCAAATCATCCGCTGTGGACGCAAGGAGGCGATGGCTCATGTAAGGTTACCATCTATTAAATCCTGGGTGGCATGAAGGATATACATACCAAGATAACAGAATTTGCGTGGCTCCCAACGCACAATATGGGGTCCCACTGTGAGGTGATGTGATGGGCAGTCTGGGCTCAGGGAGAACAGACAGGTCTTAGTCCAGTTCACCCAGTCCTGAAGCATCTTGGAATTCGTTTAGGGGTACCTCAATGCTTCTGAGTCCCTGCCTGATGTCCTAAATTGTGAATGAAGACATCATCTGCATAGAGTGTTATGGCATGCAGTTCATCCCCCAAGGGAATAACCCACTCCTCTCCATCACGTCGCAATCATTGGGCAAGTCGTTTCACCATCGATGCGAAGAGGAGCAGTGAGAGTGGGCATCCCTGGTGTGTGCCCTGATAGATCATTATCTGGCCTCGATTAGTTGGCCTAGTTTAACACGGGCCGTAGGGGCCCTGTAGAAGAGACAAATGAGGCACAGTAAACACCCAGGTGCAGCCAGTGAGTCGGCGCCAGCTACAACACTCTGTGGAATATATGGATGTTGAGGGATGAAACTATTTAGGTCTGCAAGTATTAGCTGGGGCATATGTTCTAGAAGACGGCCCTTAATGACCTTACTGAGTAATTTGTAATCGGTCCCTAACATGGATAAAGGGTGGTGAGACATTACTTCCAATGTGTCTTTGTTATGTTTTGGCAACAAAACTGTGAGAGATTCCCATAGCGTTGAGGGAAACTTTCCTGCTCCAGTGCCGCTTGATACAACTCCAGCCATTTAGGGATTAGGAGGTCTTCATAGGTTTTATAGAACTCGACCAGAATGCCCTCTAATCCGGGAGTTTTACATGTAGCTGATCCCCGAAAGTCTGCTCTGAGCTCCTGCTCTGTTATGGGCAACTGCAGGTCACTTTGGCCAACAGATCGACAGTGGGCAGCAGGAGACGTTCATAATAGGCCTGTATATTAGCAGTGTGATCAGGGGGGTGTCATATAGTGATCTATAATAGGTGGTGAAGGCAGTATATATGTCTAACTGACTATTGATGGTGGAAGTTGGGGAAAGGCGAATCATTGGTGATTGGCGCATATGGACTCGCACTGCAGAGAAGCCAAGCCAATTGCCAGCCAGATTTATCTCCATCTGCATGCATTTTGGCCTGATAGGCTCTAAAACCTAAACATCGCAGTTGGTCTACTAGCTGGGCATGGCATTCTTCGGCATCCACAAGTGCCTGCCAGGGTGCAGGTGTTCTATGGAGCTCAGCTTCCAGGACAGCTAGGGACAGTTCAAATGCAGTCAGTTCCCTGTGAAGATACACCCTCACCCCCCACACTGTTAATGCAGCGCCATAGAAGCACCACCTTGAGTGCCTCCCATTCTACAGGTCTAGACGTGGCCATGCCCCAGTTCTCTGCCATGTACCGAGACAGCACCTACCAGGTTGTGTACCAGAACGCAGCCTCCTCTAACATGGCTAGCTGGAGGAACCAGTTAGGGATGGGCAGGCGAGGGGCTCCCCAGTTGAGCAGTAGCAGCAGTGGATTGTGGTCAGAAACGGTTTCATCAATGAACTCCCCATGTGCAAACTGCAAATGTGTGGTCGGGTGGCAAAGAATATGGTCAAGCCAAGCATGGAGATCATGGGGCAGAGAGTAGTAGGTGTAGCTCCGCACATCTGGATGCAATGTGTGTCAACTGTCTAAAAGAGACCAATGTTTGAGCCACTGTGTAAGGCCTGCTGCTGTTGACTCAACGGAAGAATTAGATAATGGGGGGTGGGATCGATTGAGGACAAGTAAAGGACGCTATTAAAGTTGCTGCCAATAATCCACGGGTTATGATGCCATTTTGTGAGGTTACCCGTGAGACGGGCCTGTTGTGCCACATTTGGCACATATATGCTCTCTAGTAGGAGTCAATGGCCATCCAATTGGCCCTCCACAAATACATATCATCCCTCGGGGTCTATCTCCTGAGCAAGACACCTAACGGGAACTATGGGGCATATCCAAATTAACGTCCCTTGGGCATTCCCAGAATAGGTTGTTCTATAGCACTGACCGTACCAGCACTTTTTTAGGCAAACATCTCTACCACCACTACATGTGTTACTTAGAAGAATTATATGTGTGTGTCGTGCCACCGTGAGTACTGTTGTAACAGGTGTCATTTACGCGCTGTCCCCATCCCTCGAATATTCCATGTGGTTATCTGAAGCTTAATCATGGTCTACAACCCAGTACTGACATATAGCAAACAGTAAAATATAATCCCAAACTCCCCTCCCAGGGTAAGCGCTAGAATGGAGATTACCCAAACAGTGAACTAGTAGACACACGGTGTGGGAACTCTAATAGCTAAGTATCATGGAGGCCTCCAGCTAAAAAGAACCTTATCTATTGGGGTGGGGGCGACCAGTGATAGGAGCCAGCACCTAACCACAAGGTGAGTTGTGGAAAAGGCGAGCAGACTCAGGGCAAACATGCTTCTAGGCCTGTCCAACACATTTCGATGACATGAAGTGAAGGAGTCAATGCGTACCAGTGTCTTTGGAAATGAAAGTGACCTGTAGGGGACAGAGGAGTGAGGAAACATCTTACAGCGGGTTTAGCTAAGTAGATCTGTAATCTGTGGGCTAACGTTTGGTAGGCTGTTGAAGGGTTGCTACTCAATGAGGCGACAGAACCAGTTTCTGATTGCGAGTCATCTGTAAGTTGCAGCGTAGGGGGGTGACACTCCGAGGCCTAGTGTGTCACTGCCGTCAGTGTCTGCTGCTGCTGTTCACGAGCCTGTACCAGGGAGGGAACCCCCATCACATGTTTTTCGATGCCATCTCTGTTCCATTGTCACCTCCTTTGTCTCCCCTCCTCAGTATCAGGTTGGTGCGGTGAGGTGGCTGTGGCGTAGGACTCATAACAGTGTTGCTCCATCCAGTCCAAGGCGTCCACATGTTCCGGGAAAAAAATCACTGGTCTAATTTGCTATCAACCAACTTAAACTTTGCCAGGAACAAAAGGGAGTAGGTTAGGCTCACCTGTCTCAGTCGCTTCTTGACACCTAGAAAGGATGCCCTCTGCAGCTGCACCATCAATGTATAATCCGGGAAAGGGTAGATACATTAATTGTCATGTTGCAGTGGACCAGCAGAATGGACTACATTCAGGATTGTTTCCTCGTCTCTGAAATTCATGAGGTGGATCACCACCGGTCTGGTATGTGACCCCAACGGTGGCCTGCATGCCGAAACCCTGTGCATACACTCCACCTGATAATGGCAGAGAGTGACACCGGAGCTATCATCTGCACAATCTGATTTGTAAAGAATTGGAATCCAATGACCCAGAGGTTATTGCTGTGGGATCACCCTTTTGATTCCTCTGCTCTGTTTTCTAAATCCCAGACCTTGTTTACCAGTGATTGGACTTAGCCCTCAAGCTCCGTGACAGTAGGATACAAGTCTTCAAGCATGTGCTCCATCTAGGTGACCCTCCCTGAAAGCTTTTTGTGGTCCTCCCGGAGTAGGTCCATCTCAATTGACACAGCATCAATTCTGGTGTGCAGATCCTGCCTGGTGTCTGCTTTTGCCACCAAGATTTTATCAAACTTGTCAGCCAGGGGACCTATCCCCCCCTCATTTACCTGCCTCCAGGGATTGTGCTCATGATCATCCCAATGAATGAGTCTGAGGGTCTCCGTGCGTCCCTATGATCCTCTCTCACAGGGGACTCACCAGCAGGAAATGGTATGCAAGATGATAGGAGAGGGGG
The DNA here is from genome assembly GCF_964204655.1 of Triturus cristatus. NCBI lineage: Eukaryota > Metazoa > Chordata > Amphibia > Caudata > Salamandridae > Triturus > Triturus cristatus. The sequence goes on along the minus strand of NC_140582.1, from coordinate 305,335,761 downwards.
AAGAGAAGGTCGGCAAGGCTTCACTCAAGAAGGGCAATTGGCCACCCGCTTGCTTTCAAAGACAGTACAAGTATAGAGGCTCAGTAAGTTAACGAAGCAGCAACTCAGGGGTGCCCCTTCCTATAAAGTACAGAAAAGGATGTGAGCCAGAGAAGTCCAGGGAGAATCTCTCCGAAAAGAAGGTCACAGGCCAGCACACAGATGTTAAGCAGAGTAATCCCAGTCAGTTCCCACTGAGATAGGGACCCGCCTCAACCTCTCATTGGGATGAGGAGTAGAAAGCAGAGAGATGGGTATGAGTAGTCCCAAGTCACAGCTGCCGCTTGGTGAGGTATGCCATGGATCCTATATGGGCAGGGGGGAAGAGGAGCTACCATCTAGGTACCCCCTGGCAATGTGGTGCTGTGATGCTTTTGGGTCAGAGTAGGGCATCGGTGGGGGGAACAGCAGGCAGACCCTGTGAGTAGGAGATCAGTGACAGGGATAGGGGCACAAGTAGTCTCAGTCCCTGCACCCTAAGTGCGAGTCTTTCAAAGTACATATCACCCAGGCTGCCTCAGGTCACAATACTCCAATGCCCTCTGACCCATGAGCAATGCACACCAGGGAGCAAGCAGGCCCGGAACCTGCACTGAACAAAGTCTGTCTCCCAGGGTGAAGGCCCAGCAGCTACTTGAAAATAGGGGAGGAAGGGCCCAGACAGACGCTCCACATGCAGTAAAGTTCAGTGCCCCCAGGGTGTACCTTAGCATACTCCCCACCACCGCTCAAGTTAGAGACCTCCAGTCAAGTGCAAAGGCCCTGTCAGGCATCCAGTATCTTGGCAGGCAGCTTCATGTGAGCAGTGGCCCAGCACTCCCTTGCCACCACTCAGGGGGCAGCGTGGGGCCTCCCGACTCTACTCAGTTGCCACCACCACACCCCCAGTCTCTCCAGTGGTCATGCTAAGTGCAAATCAGCAGCCGGGCCCCTGGCAGCTCCTCTTCTGTCACGGCGTTGGCGAAGGAAGATGCTTTGTGCCGATGACCCCGCACTCCTCTCTGATCAGGTCACTTCTGAGATTGTCTGGCCTTGTTACACCCCCACAGAGCCCTGGTCCCAAGCCTGTGGATGAGGGGAGGTGCCTCCAGCAATCAGGGGGGAACTCTTAATGTGGCCGCTGTGTCCCAGTGCTAGTCTGTAGTGGCTCCTGACATGCCAGTCTTCCCACCCCATTGATTCACCTCAGTCCCCCGGGGAGGGCCTTGCGCTGCTCTGGTGACCTTTCACAGAGCATCCCCATGGGACACGGCATGGCATCAACCCCGCAGCAGACAAGGCCCCTCTAATCCTCAGCAGTCACAATGCCGCTCGGCCAGCCACTTCAGGCACTGTCCACAGAGTTCCACACTGGTCACGGAGCAGTGATCAGGCAACAGGTGGCTCCACCTTCTCACCGCAGAGCTGCTATTCCCAAGGGGGTTGTCATCAGCTGTTCAACACTCACCCAACCGCTGCCGGGTCACCAGCAAGAGTCCCGCATCTAACTGGGCCACAGTGGTTGACCCAGCACTCCCTAGGCCTCGGCTGCAGTCACGCGGTCACTGGACATTGCACGGCATATGTGGGTCGGCAAGCAGGCTCATCGTCCCAAATACTGATCAGGAGACTTTCCATGCTGCAGGCTGTTGCATTGTAGGGCCAGGGCAGCGCGAATCACAGCGATTTTTGGTGAATTGTGGGTCGTGGGCAGAGCAGTGCTAAAACGCATCAGCCATCTTGCTGTGGCTGGCCATGCCCCCCCTTAATTGCACCTCTATAATAATTAATTGCCCCTCTGTTGTACTTATTTTGGTTCCCAGATCGGCAAGAGGAGTTGCCAAGGATATCATTAGATCAATCTGAAGTTCCATCTTTTTCAATTGCCAGAGAGGCACCCTGGCAATTTTCTCCTGCGAGGCACTGATGGGAGCCATTATAGGACAGGTAGCTGGAGATTAAATGACCTGGGCAGGACTGATTGTCCTCTTGCCAGTATTGGGGTGTGGGCAAGTGTCTCATCAATTTGGGCCTCAATTGTCAAAAGGAACCAATCCAACAGATTGCCCAATTCTTGGTCTGTTTCCCTCCTTTCCTTCCTGTCGGGCGTTGTGGTAGTCACTGCTGGAGACAGTAGGATCTTGCTCTCCTGTCTCTGTAGCTACAGCCAGATCATCTATGAGTGGACTTCAATGACTATCATCTGCTTATTCAGCCTAGCTAAGGCTGCAGTTGCATCATTAAAAACAGGGCTAATCGAAGGAAAGACACTGGCTTGTGGTTGCTTTTCTTTGGCGGTTCCCCTCTTTTGATTTCCATCTGTTTTTGGTGGTGAGTTGGGTTGGGGCTGCAACCCCACTTTAGGCTTGTCTAGACTCAGCTTAGGACATGAGTATGACGTGCAGACTTTTATACCCATGATTGGTGAGACCTCTTGACTAATGGAGCGGGAAATATGTTGGCTAGTATGTGGGCTGGCCAAAGCCGTAATTGTGGTTGTGGTAGTGATAAAAGTACCCAGTGATGCAGTTTCAGATTTATTGATTAATTTAGGCCAGATATTTTACCCATGGGGGTTCTGCTTACGAACCTCTGAAATAGAAGAAGAGAAGGATGCCGGGGACGACGACGGTGAAGGTGGTGCTCCTGCCAATTCTTTCTTTTGATTTGACAGTTTCCTCCTGGGCCCAGGCTCACTCTTACTGTGGTTGAGTACAACCACTGAGCTCCCCCAGCTCACAGCCTGCTCAGTGTGCCTGGTGCTTAGACTACTGCTCTACCTGCTTGATCCAGCCCCAATCCCCCCCTCAGACCAAGCTCCCTTTGCCTCATGGTGCTGACCCCTGTGGCCACTCAGGAAAAGGGAAAAGCGAGGGCGAACGTTCCACAATGTAGAGCCAGCTGCCCAAGGCATCTGTACCATTCTGCTAGGGAAATTCTGCCTTCACATGATAGAGAGGCTGGAGCGGTGGCGTGTGGGGAATCAGCTGCTGCTTTAGAGCTTCAAAGAGCTGGCTGGGAGAGCTGGCAACTGGGTGCCAGGTGCGAGGTCTGGTAGAACGGCCAAAGACCAAAGGTCGTGAATTGCTGATAGCATGGCTCCTCCTCCAAGCCTCTTAAGTCTTGATGTGCTGCCATACTGCGTACTGGTGATCTCAGAGAAGCAATTCTATTAGTGCACTTAAACATTATTTAATTTTAAGCCAAGAATTTTAATAATACAAATCGAATTGTTATTGTCCTGAAAAAAGAGGTCTGTACATTCTTATCCAACAAAACAAGTCAGCGGAAAATATGAGGCATATCTTCTTACACATTGGAATTTAGAAAGCCTCAGACAATTATAAGTGGATCTTATATCTGATGATATTTTTTTAGAAATGCCAAATATATTGACATTTTTAATCTTTAGATCATTTTTGTTCATATCATATATGTTATCTATTTGTGTTTTCGTATGTGTTGTTAATTCTTATATTTAATAAATGAAACATTTGGATTTGCGCCTGTGGAGTAACCAGTTTTTGCACAGTTTAATCGGTGGATGAGTGCATGAGGGGTTGCATTCAGTGGCAGCTCCTTCACTAAGGTGGAGGAGCGTAGCCCCACTGCTCGCTGAGCAGTGGAATAGAAAAAAGAAATTATAATAATAAAAAGTTATCATCATTTTATTTTCCTTTGCGACTCCTGGAGGGACATGCAGGGCTGGCTTGCCACAGAGGGAGCAAGAGTGGATTGCATTTTCTATCTACATGCTCATGATGCTTTGAACAGCCCCGTAGGAATGGCCAAACAGTCATGTGTAGGTGGCATGTTCTCCATTGGGCTGTGTTGTACAGCCCAGTGGAGAACATGCCCAGCCTCTACAGGCACTGCCTGAGTGGCCAAACAGGCCACGCAGATGAATCATGACGCTGCTCCTGCAGTGTCGTGATTGGCTGGCAGAGTCTGAAGGCCTGGGTGCTTACAGTGCAAGCAGCAGTCGGAAAGAAGACAAGAAGATGGAGGAGAGGTATGCAGCGGGGACAAAGCAGGTACGTTTATTTTAATATTTTGTCATCTTTTCATCTCTCCCTCCGCCCCACATCACTCCCGTTAGAAGCAGCCGCCACTGGTTGCATTTCATTTTGGGGAATTTTCATTGTTGGTCTGCCCACAATAAAGTCCAAGAAGAACTCCAGGTATCTTCTTAATTATGAAGTTGCCCTACATTTCACTTTTTCTTTATGAAACAATCTGGCTCTTAGAATTAATGATAAACCTGTTCATTCGAGCTTATGCATATTCTCTGGTGTATTAATCACTGACCAACTCTGGGATTAAAGCTCAATGATCTCATTTCAGATTTGAACTTTTTAAGGCGAATTTCAATCTAAAAGCAAATTAAGTTACAAAGGTCATTATTTTAAAGACCACCCTCGAGTCAATTTTAACTCAAATGTTTTGTATTTTTTACAATACATTCCTGTTGTTCTTCTCTACTCACTTTGCAGCATCTTCGATTTTTAAATTGGTGAACTCATTGTTTGGTTTATTCCTGGCGGAAGAGGCAATGGGTTTTTGGTGTATACCTGCTGTGCACATTTAGATGATGCATAATGGAAAAAATTTCCTTATATCCCTTACAGGACAGAATATGAAGTTGTCACACAGGGCATTCTTGAACCCGTACTTTATATCAGTTCAGATGAACATTTGGGGCCTATGGATTGTTTTTCAATTTTTTTTTTATTATTGAGCAGAATTATAACACAAACTGTACATCATCAAAAAATCACAATGAATACAACTATTTATAACTCATAAAATGTAATACTTTTTCTTATCTTACACCAGGAATCAGCCATTTCTTAAAATGTCATCCTCTGAAGGCGTAGAACTACCGCCTAACCAAAGTGCAGATAATAAATTGCAGTGCTATCAATCCTTCCAAATACCAGATCAGCTTAAAATATGAGTTTTTCCAAAACATTTAACAGAGTCTATTAATATAGTAAATTCCGATAGAGAAACTAATTCATTGGAATATTGGGTCATTTTGATTATTCCCCACGAAGAAACACCTACCATGATTATAAATTATTGGGCAGATAGCTAACCCTAATCTGAATATAAAACCCCCCGCCAAACAAACCACACAAGCATCATCTCTGCCCATACCATTTTATACATGATCAGACTATTAATTTCATCTTAATCCTTAGAAGTCTAGTTTATAACATTTAGATCTCCTATTCCTTAATAATCCGTTCATCATTGCCTCTTATCCCAAGGCGATAGACCTTATGTAGAAGCAGATGTTTATCATCCCTCTTCAAACTAAAGTGCTGTGCATTTAATTCCCCTAAAGTACTTTCTTCTCTGTTTCCCAATAAAGTTCATCCACATCATACTTCTGTGTCCCGAAAACCAACTTCCTTTTAGCTCTCCCTCCTCATTATACCTGCATATGAATAGCCATGAGATATTATTAAATAAAGTGCAATGCTTTCAATGATTCCACAAATATAATTATAACGTCTTGGTTAAATTCGCTACTTGACCTTCTACTTTGTCCATAAATTTCCAAACTGCCGAAAATACATTTTCAAACTGCTGAAAATCTTTTAATAGCAACTACCCTTTTTGCATAAGCTTCCTTAAATGTTTTTGCACTTATTATTTTTATGCCAGTTTAAATAAACTCGGACTTTAGTTGTCCTCCAATTCTGAAGGATCAGGGAGCGTGCCATTAACCCCTTCGCTGCTAGGCCTTTTCCCCTCCTGTGCTAAGCCTTTTTTGGGCTATCTGGGGTATTACGCGCTTAGGGCCCTGTAACTTTTTGACCACAGTAGGTATCCACGCCAAATTTGTGTCCTTTTCTTCCAACATCATGCGGATTCTAAAGGTACCCAGGGTTTGTGGATTCTCCTAGAGGGTTCCCAGAAATTAGTCAAAATACAGCAACATTTTGGTTTTTTTGTGAAAAATGGGGAAAAGTGGCTGCAAATGAAAGCGTCTGGGTTTTTCTCTGCAAATGATATCAAAAAAGGGTTTGTGGGCTGACATCACCATTTCTCCAGCTTTTAGGGAATGACAGATTTTTGTCAGAAATCCAACTTTTTTTACACAGTTTTGACATTTTTCTGGGACATACCCTATTTTTGCAATTTTTTGTGCTTTCAACCTCCTTCCAGATAATGGTAGAAATGGGTAGAAAAGTAATAATGGAGCTCGGAAAGCTATACATTTTTGAAAAGTAGACAAAATTCTGAATTCAGCAAGGGATCATTTGTGTAGATCTGTGAAGGTTTCTTTATAGAAACTAACAGTTAAATATAGGAAAAATTAAAAATTAGTTGAAAAAAGCAGTTTTTTGTGTCAACGTATCACCTGTAACTTCTTCTAATTATGACATCTCTTAGAAAGCAATGTATCGTTACATCCGCTGTACCTTCCTGGTTGTGGGGATATATAGGACTTGTAGGTTCACCAAGAGCCCAACGAACCCAGAGTAAAAAACTGAGCAGCATTTTGTAAAGTTTTTTTTTTTTGTTCCGGGTAAATGGCAATTATAGTGTGAAAATGTATACATGGAAAAATTAGTATGAAAGACACCTACATATTTCTGAAATGGGAACAAATTACAGAGTTTAGAAACAGTGCACATTTTCGAAATTGAGAATACTCATACTTGCATGAAAATTATTGGTCATTTTTCAAAATGACTTTTTTTTTACACAATGTCTTTCATTTGGAAGGGAGAAATGCATCAAAAATCTATAGGTAATATCAGTTGCTTTACAAATCTGAACTACCCTAAGTCTCCCGATAAAAATGGTACCTCACTTGTGTGGGTAGGCATAGTGCCCACGACAGGAAGTGGCTCAAAACCTAAGGTGAACACACCACATTTTCACACTGAAAATTTACACATTTTTTGCGAAGAGTCTAGCTGTAGTTTTTGAACCCTAGCTCTGCCGGCACCTAGGGAAACCTAGCAAACCTATACATTTTTGAAAACTAGACACCCAGGGAAATCCAGGATGGGGTGACTTGACTGCCTCCCACCAAGATCTGTTACCCAGAATCCCTGGCAAACCTAAAAATTGACAAAAAAAACACTTTTTCCCCACATTTCTGTGGTGGAAAGTTCTGGAATCTGCGTGGATCCATACATTTCAACCCACCCCGCGTTCCCCAAAGTCCTACGAGAAAAATGGTACCTCACTTGTGCGGGTCGACCTAGTGCCCGCGACAGGAAACGGCGCAAAACACAACGTGGTCACACCTCAATTTTGCAGTGAAAAATTACCCTTTTTTGTCAAAGTGACTAGCTGTAGTTTTTTAACCCTAGCCCTGCTGGCACCTAGGGAAACCTAGCAAACCTATATATTTTTGACCACTAGACACCCAGGGAAATCCAGGATGGTGTGACTTGAGTGCCTCCCACCATGGTCTGTTACCCAGAATCCCTTGCAAACGTAAAAAATTGACCAAAAAAACACATTTTCTCCACATTTCTGTGATGGAAAGTTTTGGAATCTGCGTGGATCCACAAATTTCCACCCACCCCGCGTTCCCCAAAGTCCTACGAGACAAATGGTACCTCACTTGTGCGGGTCGGCCTAGTGCCCGCGACAGGAAACGGCGCAAAACGCATCTTGGTCACACCTCAATTTTGCAGTGAAAAATGACCCTTTTTTGCCAAAGTGACTAGCTGTAGTTTTTGAACCCTAGCCCTGCCGGCACCTAGGGAAACCTAGCAAACCTATATATTTTTGAAAACTAGACAGCCAGGGGAATCCAGGATGGGGTGACTTGAGTGCCTCCCACCATGGTCTGTTACCCAGAATCCCTTGCAAACGTAAAAAATTGACACAAAAAAACACATTTTCCCCAAATTTCTGTGATGGAAAGTTCTGGAATCTGCGTGGATCCACAAATTTCCACCCACCCCACTTTCCCCAAAGTCCTATGAGAAAAATGGTACCCCACTTGTGCGGGTCGGCCTAGTGCCCGCGACAGGAAACGGCGCAAAAAGCAACGTGGTCACACCTCAATTTTGCAGTGACAAATGACCCTTTTTTGCCAAAGTGACTAGCTGTAGTTTTGAACCCTAGCCCTGCCGGCACCTAGGGAAACCTAGCAAACCTATATATTTTTGAAAACTAGACTCCCGGGGAATCCAGGATGGGGTGACTTGAGTGCCTCCCACCATGGTCTGTTACCCAGAATCCCTTGAAACCTAAAAAATTGACAAAAAAACATATTTTCCCCACATTTCTGTGATGGAAAGTTCTGGAATCTGCGTGGATGCACAAATTTCCACCCACCCCGCGTTCCCCAAAGTCCTACCAGAAAAATGGTACCTCATTTGTGCGGGTCGGCCTAGTGCCCGCGACAGGAAACGGCGCAAAACGCATCTTGGTCACACCTCAATTTTGCCGTGAAAAATGACCCTTTTTTGCCAAAGTGACTAGCTGTAGTTTTTGAACCCTAGCCCTGCCGGCACCTAGGGAAACCTAGCAAACCTATATATTTTTGAAAACTAGACACCCAGGGGAATCCAGGATGGGGTGACTTGAGTGCCTCCCACCATGGTCTGTTACCCAGAATGCCTTGCAAACGTAAAAAATTGACCAAAAAAACACATTTTCTCCACATTTCTGTGATGGAAAGTTCTGGAATCTGCGTGGATCCACAAATTTCCACCCACCCCGCGTTCCCCAAAGTCCTACGAGAAAAATGGTATCTCACTTGTGTGGGTCGGCCTAGTGCCCGCGACAGGAAACGGCGCAAAACGCATCTTGGTCACACCTCAATTTTGCAGTGAAAAATGACCCTTTTTTGCCAAAGAGACTAGCTGTAGTTTTGAACCCTAGCCCTGCCGGCACCTAGGGAAACCTAGCAAACCTATATATTTTTGAAAACTAGACTCCCGGGGAATCCAGGATGGGGTGACTTGAGTGCCTCCCACCATGGTCTGTTACCCAGAATCCCTTGAAACCTAAAAAATTGACAAAAAACCATATTTTCCCCACATTTCTGTGAAGGAAAGTTCTGGAATCTGCGTGGATGCACAAATTTCCACCCACCCCGCGTTCCCCAAAGTCCTACCAGAAAAATGGTACCTCATTTGTGCGGGTCGGCCTAGTGCCCGCGACAGGAAACGGCGCAAAACGCATCTTGGTCACACCTCAATTTTGCCGTGAAAAATGAACCTTTTTTGCCAAAGTGACTAGCTGTAGTTTTTGAACCCTAGCCCTGCCGGCACCTAGGGAAACCTAGCAAACCTATATATTTTTGAAAACTAGACACCCAGGGGAATCCAGGATGGGGTGACTTGAGTGCCTCCCACCATGGTCTGTTACCCAGAATCCCTTGCAAACGTTAAACATTGACACAAAAGACACATTTTCCCCAAATTTCTGTGATGGAAAGTTCTGGAATCTTGCAGTGAAAAATGACCTTTTTTTGGCAAAGTGCCTAGCTGTAGTTTTTGAACCCTAGTTCTGCCGGCACATAGGGAAACCTACCAAACCCATGCATTTCTGAAAACTAGACACCCGGCGGCTTCCAGGGAGGTATGGCTTGCGTGGATCCCCCAATGTTTCCTTACCCAGAATCCCCTGCAAACCTCAATTTTTGCTGAAAAAATCACTTTTTTCACACATTTTGGTGTGGGAAAGTTGTGGCATCACCGGGCTCACACAAATTTACCACCACCCAGCGTTCCCCTAGGTCTCCCGGTAAAAATGGTGCCTCACTTGTGTGGGAGGCCCAAGTACCCGCGGCAGGCAAGGGCCCAAAACGTAGTGAGGCGACATCAAAGTGGCCTATTGCAAAACCACCTGGTTTTGCAAGGGGGGTCACTTGTGTTTTTGGCCCGGTGCTCGGCGGACATCTAGGGAAACCTACCAAACCCACGCATTTCTGAAAACTAGACACTTGGCGGCTTCCAGGGAGGTATGGCTTGCGTGGATCCCCCAACGTTTCCTTACCCAGAATCCCCTACAAACCTCAATTTTAGCTGGAAAAATCACTTTTTTCACACATTTTGGTGTGGGAAAGTTGTGGCATCACCGGGCTCACACAAATTTACCACCACCCAGTGTTCCCCAAGGTCTCCCGGTAAAAATGGTGGATCACTTGTGTGGGAGGCCCAAGTACCCGCGGCAGACAAGGGCCCAAAACGTAGTGAGGCGACATCAAAGTGGCCTATTGCAAAACCACCTGGTTTTGCAAGGGGGGTCACTTGTGTTTTTGGCCCGGTGCTCGGCGGCCATCTAGGAAAACCTACCAAACCCACGCATTTCTGAAAACTAGACACCCGGCGGCTTCCAGGGAGGTATGGCTTGCGTGGATCCCCCTACGTTTCCTTACCCAGAATCCCCTGCAAACCTCAATTTTAGCTGGAAAAATCTCCTTTTTCACACATTTTGGTGTGGGAAAGTTGTGGCATCACGGGGCTCACACAAATTTGCCACCACCCAGCGTTCCCCCAGGTCTCCCGGTAAAAATGGTGCCTCACTTGTGTGGGAGGCCCAAGTACCCGCGGCAGGCAAGGGCCCAAAACGTAGTGAGGCGACATCAAAGTGGCCTATTGCAAAACCACCTGGTTTTGCAAGGGGGTCACTTGTGTTTTTGGCCCGGTGCTCGGCGGCCAACAAGGGAAACCTACCAAACCTACGCATTTCTGATAACTAGACACCCGGCGGCTTCCAGGGAGGTATGGCTTGCGTGGATCCCCCAATGTTTCCTTACCCAGAATCCCCTGCAAACCTCAATTTTTGCTGAAAAAATCACTTTTTTCACACATTTTGGTGTGGGAAAGTTGTGGCATCACCGGGCTCACACAAATTTACCACCACCCAGCGTTCCCCTAGGTCTCCCGGTAAAAATGGTGCCTCACTTGTGTGGGAGGCCCAAGTACCCGCGGCAGGCAAGGGCCCAAAACGTAGTGAGGCGACATCAAAGTGGCCTATTGCAAAACCACCTGGTTTTGCAAGGGGGGTCACTTGTGTTTTTGGCCCGGTGCTCGGCGGACATCTAGAGAAACCTACCAAACCCACGCATTTCTGAAAACTAGACACCCGGCGGCTTCCAGGGAGGTATGGCTTGCGTGGATCTCCCAACGTTTCCTTACCCAGAATCCCCTACAAACCTCAATTTTAGCTGGAAAAATCACTTTTTTCACACATTTTGGTGTGGGAAAGTTGTGGCATCACCGGGCTCACACAAATTTACCACCACAAAGTGTTCCCCAAGGTCTCCCGGTAAAAATGGTGGATCACTTGTGTGGGAGGCCCAAGTACCCGCGGCAGACAAGGGCCCAAAACGTAGTGAGGCGACATCAAAGTGGCCTATTGCAAAACCACCTGGTTTTGCAAGGGGGGTCACTTGTGTTTTTGGCCCGGTGCTCGGCGGCCATCTAGGAAAACCTACCAAACCCACGCATTTCTGAAAACTAGACACCCGGCGGCTTCCAGGGAGGTATGGCTTGCGTGGATCCCCCTACGTTTCCTTACCCAGAATCCCCTGCAAACCTCAATTTTAGCTGGAAAAATCTCCTTTTTCACACATTTTGGTGTGGGAAAGTTGTGGCATCACGGGGCTCACACAAATTTGCCACCACCCAGCGTTCCCCCAGGTCTCCCGGTAAAAATGGTGCCTCACTCTTGTGGGAGGCCCAAGTACCCGCGGCAGGCAAGGGCCCAAAACGTAGTGAGGCGACATCAAAGTGGCCTATTGCAAAACCACCTGGTTTTGCAAGGGGGTCACTTGTGTTTTTGGCCCGGTGCTCGGCGGCCAACAAGGGAAACCTACCAAACCTACGCATTTCTGATAACTAGACACCCGGCGGCTTCCAGGGAGGTATGGCTTGCGTGGATGCCCCAATGTTTCCTTACCCAGAATCCCCTGCAAACCTCAATTTTAGCTGGAAAAATCACTTTTTTCACACATTTTGGTGTTGGAAAGTTGTGGCATCACCGGGCTCACACAAATTTACCACCACCCAGCGTTCCCCCAGGTCTCCCGGTAAAAATGGTGCCTCACTTGTGTGGGAGGCCCAAGACACCCGGCGGCTTCCAGGGAGGTATGGCTTGCGTGGATCCGCCAATGTTTCTTTACCTAGTTTTCAGAAATGCATGGGTTTGGTAGGTTTCCCTAGATGGCCGCCGAGCACCGGGCCAAAAACACAAGTGACCCCCCTTGCAAAACCAGGTGGTTTTGCAATAGGCCACTTTGATGTCGCCTCACTACGTTTTGGGCCTTTGCCTGCCACGGGTACTTGGGCCTCCCAAACAAGTGAGGCACCATTTTTACCGGGAGACCTGGGGGAATGCTGGGTGGTGGTAAATTTGTGTGAGCCCGTTGATGCCACAACTTTCCCACACCAAAATGTGTGAAAAAAGTGATTTTTCCTGCTAAAATTGAGGTTTGCAGGGGATTCTGGGTAAGGAAACATTGGGGGATCCACGCAAGCCATACCTCCCTGGAAGCCGCCGGGTGTCTAGTTTTCATAAATGCATGGGTTTGGTAGGTTTTCCTAGATGGCCGCCAAGCACCGGGCCAAAAACACAAGTGACCCCCCTTGCAAAACCAGGTGGTTTTGCAATAGGCCACTTTGATTTGATTTGATTTGAATGGGATTTATAAAGCGCATGGCTGCCCGAGAGCGTCCCAGCGCTGAGGAAAATCAAATAAGTCAGGCGAAAGCGAAGGGAGGTTAAGGGAACAGCCACGTCTTTAGAGATTTACGAAAGGATAGAAGGTTGGGTTGGGCGCGGAGGTCCGGAGGAAGGGCATTCCAAATTTTAGACGCCTGATAGGAAAACCGCCGGCCTCCGGAGCGAGCTTTCTTGAACCTGGGTATTTGGGTGAGGTGGGCATTAGAGGAACGAAGAGTTCTACTCGTGGTGTGAGGGACCACGAGGTCTTTAAGGATGGGCGGGGCTTTCCCATGGAGAATTTTATGGGTTAGGCACAGGGCTTTGAACTGGACCCTTTGCTCCACGGGCAGCCAGTGGAGTGCTCTAATCGCCGGTTTGGCAGAGCAGCGATTTTTTGTGCCTGTGAGAATCCGGGCAGCAGCATTTTGCACCACCTGCAGCCTGGCTATGACTTTTTTAGGTGCGCCGAGATATAGGGCATTTCCGTAGTCCAGTCTAGAAAGGATGAGGCCCTGTAAGAGTAGCTTTCTTGACTGGAAGGGAAGTAGGTGGAGGATCTTGCGGGAGGTACGGAGTAGGCCAAAGCAGATTCCAGCCGTGTTCCTTGCTTGGGTGCTTAGGGACAGGTTATGGTCCAACCAAATCCCCAAGCTTTTGATGTCAGTTTTAGGGGTTGGGGGGGGACCCATGCACGGGGGCCATAGAGACTCCGGTCGGAAGTGGGACTGATTGCCAATTACCATTAGCTCAGTTTTATCCCCATTGAGTTTTAGTTGTGAGGCGTTCATCCAGCTGACTACGTCCCCCAGACAGGAGTGCAGGTCGGTGGTAAAATTCTCTGGCCGACTGAGGGAGACAACCAGCTGTGTGTCGTCGGCGTAGGTCAGAAGTTTAATGCCATACGGGACGACAATTTTCTCCAGGGGCGACATATACACGTTGAAGAGCGTCGGGCTCAGGGACGAGCCCTGGGGCACTCCGCAACGTACCGGGGTCTCCCTGGAGATAAAATCGCCATCCGCTACCTGGAAGGAGCGATTGTGGAGATAGGATTTGAGCCAAGAGAGGGCCAGACCCGAGATCCCAAGGTTTTCCAGCCGTTGTACCAGGACATCGTGGTTGACGGTGTCGAATGCCGCACTGAGGTCCAGAAGGATCACTGCCACTGATCCTCCTGCATCAATGATCTTCCTAGCCTCTTCGACAACCGCCACCATCGCTGTCTCAGTGCCTTGGCCCGGGCGGAAACCGGTTTGAGATGTTTTAAGCAGGTTGTTGGATTCCAGATAATTTGTTAGCTGACCATTAATAAACTTTTCAGCCATCTTGCTAATGATGTCGCTATTGATGTCGCCTCACTACGTTTTGGGCCCTTGCCTGCCGCGGGTACTTGGGCCTCCCACACAAGTGAGGCACCATTTTTACCAGGAGACCTGGGGGAATGCTGGGTGGTGGTAAACTTGTGTGAGCCTGCTGATGCCACAACTTTCCCACACCAAAATGTGTGAAAAAAGTGATTTTTCCAGCTAAAATTGAGGTTTGCAGGGGATTCTGGGTAAGGAAATGTTTGGGGATCCTCGCAAGCCATACCTCCCTGGAAGCCGCCGGGTGTCTAGTTTTCAGAAATGCATGGGTTTGGTAGGTTTCCCTAGATGGCCGCCGAGCACCGGGCCAAAAACACAAGTGACCCCCCTTTGCAATAGGCCACTTTGATGTCGCCTCACTACGTTTTGGGCCCTTGCCTGCCGCGGGTACTTGGGCCTCCCACACAAGTGAGGCACCATTTTTACCTGGAGACCTGGGGGAATGCTGGGTGGTGGTAAATTTGTGTGAGCCCAGTGATGCCACAACTTTCCCACACCAAAATGTGTGAAAAAAGTGATTTTTCCAGCTAAAATTGAGGTTTGCAGGGGATTCTGAGTAAGGTAACGTTGGGGGATCCACGCAAGCCATACCTCCCTGGAAGCCGCCGGGTGTCTAGTTTTCAGAAATGCATGGGTTTGGTAGGTTTCCCTAGATGGCCGCCGAGCACCGGGCCAAAAACAAAAGTGACCCCCCTTGCAAAACCAGGTGGTTTTGCAATAGGCCACTTTGATGTCGCTTCACTACGTTTTGGGCCCTTGCCTGCCGCGGGTACTTGGGCCTACCACACAAGTGAGTCACCATTTTTACCGGGAGACCTGGGGGAACGCTGGGTGGTGGTAAATTTGTGTGAGCCCGGTGATACCACAACTTTCCCACACCAAAATGTGTGAAAAAAGTGATTTTTCCAGCTAAAATTGAGGTTTGCAGGGGATTCTGGGTAAGGAAACATTGGGGGATCCACGCAAGCCATACCTCCCTGGAAGCCGCCGGATGTCTAGTTTTCAGAAATGCATGGGTTTGGTAGGTTTTCCTAGATGGCCGCAGAGCACCGGGCCAAAAACACAAGTGACCCCCCTTGCAAAACCAGGTGGTTTTGCAATAGGCCACTTTGATGTCGCCTCACTACGTTTTGGGCCTTTGCCTGCCACGGGTACTTGGGCCTCCCACACAAGTGAGGCACCATTTTTACCGGGAGACCTGGGGGAATGCTGGGTGGTGTTAAATTTGTGTGAGCCCAGTGATGCCACAACTTTCCCACACCAAAATGTGTGAAAAAAGTGATTTTTCCAGCTAAAATAGTGGTTGAAGGGGATTCTGGGTAAGGAAACTTTGGGAGATCCACGCAAGCCATACCTCCCTGGAAGCCGCCGGATGTCTAGTTTTCAGAAATGCATGGGTTTGGTAGGTTTCCCTAGATGGCCGCCGAGCACCGGGCCAAAAACACAAGTGACCCCCCTTGCAAAACCAGGTGGTTTTGCAGTAGGCCACTTTGATGTCGCCTCACTACGTTTTCGGCCCTTGCCTGCCGCGGGTACTTGGGCCTCCCACACAAGTGAGGCACCATTTTTACCGGGAGACCTGGGGGGAACGCTGGGTGGTGGTAAATTTGTGTGAGCCCGGTGATGCCACATCTTTCCCACACCAAAATGTGTGAAAAAAGTGATTTTTTCAGCTAAAATTGAGGTTTGCAGGGGATTCTGGGTAAGGAAACGTTGGGGGATCCACGCAAGCCATACCTCCCTGGAAGCCGCCGCGTGTCTAGTTTTCAGAAATGCATGGCTTTGGTAGGTTTCCCTAGATGGCCGCCGAGCACCGGGACAAAAACCCAAGTGACCCCCTTTCCAAAACCAGATAGTTTAGACATAATTATTGGTTTGTTTCTACAGCGTGAGAGTTTTGGAACAATATTGCAATGAAAATGTGGCAGACATTTTGAGGTTTGCAGGACATTGGGGATTAAAAATCTTTTGAATTCACAAGAGACATCACCATGAACTCCCAAGGGTTTTCAACAATATCTACAGTTGGTGGGTTATTCTTACATGGAAAGTACACCTTGGCAGAGAAACTAAAGACAAAGATTCCTGCACAACCATCTATTCCTCAAACACACACATACTGGTTGGATTTGGCACGAGGGCGAGTCATGGTTCAGTGTATTAAATTTTATTAACAAGAGATTTCACAAAAATGAAATGCACTGTCAATAATTAAATTCACAAAAAACCAAACCAATGACTCGCAGCTCGTGATCTGTAAAGCCACGTCAAGGCACCAACCACTTTACAGGCCATTCACACACCTTTCATACATGATACAAACAAGACTATTCACACCACCACGCACAAAAGCAAAACACATTACAAAATTCACAAAAAGGGACAAGGATCACCCTGTTTCAGAAAGACAAATATTACTGCACAGCCATCTAATCCTCAAGCACACACACATACTGGTTGGATTTGGCACAAGGGTGAGTGATGGTTCAGTAGATACAATTGTATTAGCAAGTGATTTCACAAAAATGAAAAGCACTGTTAATAATTGAAAGTGCGAGAAACTGAACCATTGACTCACAGCTTGTGAGCTGTAAAGCCACGACAAGGCACCAACCTCTTTACAGGCCATTCATACACCTTTCATACGTGTGAGACATATAAAACCATTCACACCGCCAGCCGCGGGCCCATCACATAACAAAACTCACACCAGCACACAGCGCCATTCAAGGGCCCATCACTTTCACACGCCCACATTCCTGACACAGCAACTACACAAGCTGATGGATTGTGTGGAGTGGCACTCAGCTAGCAGTGTGTATAGTGACCAGCAGCAAGTCACTACTCACACACAGCCAGCCGAGCGCCAGTCCACACACACCGCTAGCAGAGCGCCAGTCCACGCACACCGCTAGTCAAACACCAGTCCACGCACACCGCTAGCCAAGCGCCAGTCCAGGCACACCGCCAGCCCATCGCCAGTCCAGGCACACCGGCAGCCAATCGCCAATCCACGCACACCGCCAGCCAAGCTCCTGTCCACGCACACCACCAGCCAAGCACCAGTCCACGCACACTGCCAGTCCACGCACACCGCCAGCCAAGTACCAGTCCACGCACACCGCCAGCCAAGCACCATTCCACGCACACCGCCAGCCAAGCTCCAGTCCACGCACACCACCAGCCAAGCACCAGTCCACGCACACCGCCAGTTCATGCACACCGCCAGCCAAGTACCAGTCCACGCACACCGCCAGCCAAACACCATTCCACGCACACCGCCAGCCAAGCTCCAGTCCACGCACACCACCAGCCAAGCACCAGTCCACGCACACTGCCAGTCCACGCACACCACCAGCCAAGTACCAGTCCACACACACCGCCAGCCAAGCACCATTCCACGCACACCGCCAAGCAAGTGCCAGTCCACACACACCAACAGCCAAGCACCAGCCTACACACACTGCCAAAACATTTAGGATTTTTAAGACAAAAAACAAAACACAAACAAATTGCAAATAGATACAAATCTACAAACACAAAATCACCAACTAAATACATTGCACTAATGCCAACCTTGAAACAGAATCACATTTTCAAAAGAATACAGACCAGGCAGTTCACTTTACCACTCATGAATGCTCCCAAAAATTCTTTTGCGTGTGGTACGCTCTAAAACAAGCCGGGACACACAGCCTAGGTTTAGAAGGACAGTCGGGGCAGTACATACGAATCTCCTTCCGCATACCTCTTCGCCAACAGACTCTACATCTCCTACTGGGAAAATCTTTTGAGGGTGTGGGAGGAATGTGATCAGGAAAGTGGCGATCTCTCAATCTAGCAACATCCTCCACCACTCCAACTCTAGGAACCCTTGCCTGTTCCACTACAACAAGACTGCCTATTACAGACTCCTGAAACTTAGCAAAAGTCATCTTTGACTCAGGGCAAGAATCCTGGAACACAACAAAAGCATTAAACATTGCCAAGTGGAAAAATGGATAGCCAACTTCTTGTACCAAATGTAAGCCTTACGAAGAGCAGCGTAGGGTTCCAACCTCTGATCTACTCTGTCAACACCACTCATGTGCCTATTATAGTCTAAAATGCACACAGGTTTACGAACTTCAGCGACCTGACCCCAAACAGTCACAGGTGCAGTGCTTTCATCATGGATGGTAGTCAGCATGTAGACATCTCTCCTGTCTGAAAACTTCACAGCAAGAAGCTCCTCACAACGCAACGCACTGCACTGTCCCCGCACAAGCTTTTGACAAACCAGTTCTTTTGGGAAACCTTTACGGTTAGAGCGGATTGTGCCACAAGCAAAAGTGTCCACTTTGGCCAATTCCCTGAACAACCGCACACCAGTGTAGAAGTTATCTACATATAAATGGTGGCCTTTGTTAAAAATTCCTCTACCAAGTTCCCACACAATTTTCTCAGTCTCTCCAAAAGTGGACGGACAACCAGGGGGGTTAATACTGGATTCCTTACCGGTGTACACCCTGAAATTAGAGACATATCCAGTCCTACTGTCACACAGCATATACAGCTTAATTCCATAGCGTGCCCTCTTACTAGGAATATATTGCCTAAAAACCAAGCGGCCCTTGAACAACACCAAAGACTCATCCACTGCAATTTCTTTCCCAGGAGCATAGATCTCAGAAAATCGATCAACAAAGTGATCAAGGAAAGGCCTAAAAGACGGTCACACTCAGGGTGATCTCGTGGCAACGCTAAACCATTATCAACAAAATGCATCATCCGAAGCAGAAGCAAATACCTGTCACGACTCATGACTGCCGGAAAAATAGCAGTTGCCATCAAGGGACTAGTAGACCAATATGAAGACATTGATGGCTTCCTTAGTAAGCCCATCAAAAAAGTTAAACCCAAGAACTTCTTCATCTCTTCAAGATTTGTGGGAGTCCACCGGGTAGCTCTAGAGTGTGACTTAAGACTGGCACTGTTGTCCCTCAAAAACTGTTCGGCATACAAATTAGTCTGCTCAACAATCTCTGCCAAAAACACATCGTCCATAAACATCTGAAAAAAATGTATCGGCAAAACATTTTCAGTATTCACTCTACACCCTGGAACACCAGTAAAGTCTGGCAATGCCGGCTGCACCATGCCAGGGGCAACCCAGAGGTCATCACTTTCAAAAGGAAACCTTGCAGCCCCAGCCTGCAGCCCAGATGCCTCTTGCCGCACTACACCAACGGGAAGCCTTGCAGCCGCAGGCTGCAGCCCAGAAGCCTTGCAGCCGCACTACACCAACGGGAAGCCTTGCAGCCCCAGGCTGCAGCCCAGATGCCTCTTGCCGCACTATCGGCACATCAGTCTCCTCCTCTAACACAGGCACTTCATCCGCACTAAGAGTATCTTCATCATCCGATGACTCCATATGGAGAGAAAACTCACTGCCAGAATCGTCCCCTGCCTCCTCTCCCTCAGATGCAGAGTCAGTCTCTGAACCATGGTCAGAGGAAGACTCAAACAGCAAACCAACAACCTGCTGAGCAGTAATCCTGTGGCTAGCCATTATACTTACTAAGATAGAAGACTGCACAAACAAGTCAACAACAACCAACAATGTGCAAACCAAGAAAGTAAAGAAATGTGTACCTTTATCACAAAGATCAATGTACTCAAAAGCTATAGAATACAATTACAAGAGACAGCTACACTCACCAGAACCTACTCTGCAGTGACACAGCAAAAACCAACGATTTCCGACTAGAAAGAAGAAAAAAAAACAAATTACTCACAAGACAACAAAATACACATTGAGCACAAATGCAAACAGTTTTTGACACTCAAAAACCAAACATACTGCTATTATTACAGCATTTGCAAAAAAAATCATGCAGAGAAATGAAACACATTTACATTGCACAAAAAAAGTCTCTTACTAAACTACACAAACAGCAGAACCACCAGTAACGAAACGGCAAACTGGAAAGAGCAAAAGCCTTCACCTAGAACAAAAAAGTAAAAAAAAAACATTGCAATTGCAATTCACAAAAAAATATAACAATAAACATTATAACATGCTATGTTACTACCCAAATGGTCAATCGGGTTGTGTGCCAGGTGGGGCAGAAAACAGCAGGAAACAAAAAGGCTACTCTGTCCCGGGGAGGGTGGGCCAAATAAATATTATAAAAATTGCACCCTGGAAGCGACCCTTGCCCAAGGGGTCACTTCCATTTTTATTTACACTAATTCCCTGGTGTCTAGTGGGCTTTTCTGCCCCCCTGGGACCAGAAACGGCTACACAAAAGACCGATCTGCCCCCAGGGGGGGCAGAAAAGTCTTGAAAAATATTTGGGCCCCCAGGAAGCGACCCTTGCCCAAGGGGCCGCTTCCTTTACGCAAAAAAACACATCCCTGGTGTCTAGTGGGCTTTTCTGCCCACCCTGGGAGCAGAAACGGCGACATAAACGACCGATCTCTGCCCCCAGAGGGGGCAGAAAAGTCTTCCAACAAAAATGGTGCCCCAGGAAGCGACCCTTGCCCAAGGGGTCGCTTCCTTCACGCAACAAAGACATCCCTGGTGTCTAGTGGGCTTTTCTGCCCCCCCTGGGAGCGGAAACGGCAACAAAATGAAACCGGGGGCAGAAAAGTCTTACAAAGTAAATGGGGCCCCAGGAAGTGACCCTTGCCCAAGGGGTCACTTCCTACAACAACAAACACAACCCTGGTGTCTAGTGGGCTTTTCTGCCCCCCCCTGGGAGCGGATACGGCAACAAAATGAAAATGATCGGCCCCTAGAGGGGGCAGAAAAGTCTTACAAAAAAAATGGGGACCCAGGAAGTGACCCTTGCCCAAGGGGTCGCTTCCTACAACAACAAACACATCCCTGGTGTCTAGTGGGCTTTTCTGCCCCCCCTGGGAGCGGATACGGCAACAAAATGAAATCAATCTGCCCCAAGAGGGGGCAGAAAAGTCTTACAAAAAAAATGGGGGCCCAGGAAGCGACCCTTGCCCAAGGGGTCGCTTCCTACAACAACAAACACATCCCTGGTGTCTAGTGGGCTTTTCTGCCCCCCCTGGGAGCGGATACGGCAACAAAATGAAAACGATCTGCCCCCAGAGGGGGCAGAAAAGTCTTACCAAAAAAATGGGGGCCCAGGAAGAGACCCTTGCCCAAGGGGCCGCTTCCTACAACAACAAACACATCCCTGGTGTCTAGTGGGCTTTTCTGCCCCCCTGGGAGTGGATACGGCAACAAAATGAAACCGATCTGCCCCCAGAGGGGGCAGAAAAGTCTTACCAAAAAAATGGGGGCCCAGGAAGCGATCCTTGCTCAAGGGGTCGCTTCCTACAACAACAAACACATCCCTGGTGTCTAGTGGGCTTTTCTGCCCCCCCTGGGAGCGGATTCGGCAACAAAATGAAACCGATCTGCCCCCAGAGGGGGCAGAAAAGTCTTACCAAAAAAATGGGGGCCCAGGAAGCGGCCCTTACCCAAGGGGTCGCTTCCTTTTCAACAACAAAGCATCCCTGGTGCCTAGTGGTGGCATTCCTGCAGCACGATCGCGACGCTGTGCGCGATCGTGCTGCAAGAATGCACTGTATTGAGACATCAGGGGAGAGGAAATACTCTTTCCTCTCCCCGATGCCTCAATCACAATCAAAATCACCCCCGCGGCCCCACCAGCCAGCGAAACTTACCTTCTCCTCCCTGGGACGCCTGGAAGCAAATGGCTTCCAGGCGTCCCAGCGCTTCCTGATGACGTCGGCGCGCGCTGTGCGCGCTGACGTCATGGGGAAGCGTGGGGGGGCTCGGGGGTGGCAGCGGAAACTCTTCCGCTGCCACCCCCCTCTGTGGGGGCAGGATCGATGCCCCAGGGGGGGAGCGCCAGCGCTTCCCCCAGGGGCTGTGCTCATGACGGAGCGGTTCCGTCATAAGCACAGCCCAACCGATGCTCATGACAGAACCGCTCCGTCATGAGCATCGAAGGGGTTAAAGAGAATATTGCTATAAATGCTTCTTTTCCTTTGGAGATTGGGACATTTTGGGACTGCCTTACTAACCCAAAAAGTGCTATCTCCGCCTCTGGTTTTAATTTTCTCTGTAAGCCATCATTGAGGGCGGCGTACACTTTCTCCCAAATCTGAGTTAAGAGCGGAATAAAAAAATATGGAGCCATCCCCCCTGTCCTAGGTGATGGCAACGAAAGCACCTGTCTTCTATTTTTGTATGTATCATATTTACAGCTCTTGGTGTATAGTAGGACAACCAGCGGGATAGAAATGACATTCTTTTCAAATTTGCCACTCTTAATGCCTTAGTGCCATGCAGCGAAGTCCCCTGCCAATCAAGCTCTTAAAAAGTGCAATGTGTTTCTTGGGAAAATTTATCTAAAAAGCTTATTACTATAGAACATTTCCTTTGGCTCCACAAAAGTCTGTACCATTTTCCAATCCCCCTTAGCTTAGTTCTGTAGAGGGCTGCCAGTACTGGCACTGGAGCGGAACTAGATGGGAAGCAGTATTTTATCAAAAGTTGCATAATCTCGAAAAACCCTAAAAAAGGGCTTGCACCTCGTGCCACACCTAGCCTGATTCTCGTACCATTTTAGATACCTCCCCCTACTATAAAATGACTGAGTTCCTTAAAATCATTCTTTCCCAAAATTTTATCTTGCTATTCTGCATATACAGGCCCACATTTTTACATTCTCTAAGCTTCAAATACTCATATCCCACTGTCTGAGTCTTCAGAGAATAAAATGCCCCTATTCTGACCCCAAACTCCTGTAGTGTCTTATATCTAGTTTTCTTTGGGAGCTTGGCGGTCCTAATAAAAACCACAATCTGGGATTCTGCTTCCTGCACCATTTTATCCACAAAAAAACTATCCAGCGATCCCTTGCCATCTAACATGTAAGCCATTATATCCAAAAAAGTAGTTTCATAATAGGTTCGAACTTGGGGGAGTGCCATCCACCCTTGACTAATGTCGAGTTGAAGTACTGAGAATTTTACTCTTGACACCTTTTTCCTCCAAATTAACTGACAAAACATTACTTTCAAATCCTTAAAATACATTCTTATTGGTACATTTGTGAAAAGAAAAATGTATAATGGTAAAATAGACATTTTTTTAAGACCAACCCGACCAACCAATGTAAGCGGAAGTGGTGTCCATCTATCTAATACATTTCTGATCTTAATAACCATCACTTCCTAATTGAATAAAAAAAATTCCTCATATTGGTTTGTAACATATATCCCCAGGTATATATTGGCTCTGGGGAGCAGGCTTTGCGTTGAAGAAAACTCAGAAGAATTTGGCAGCCTGCATTGAGTAGTAGGGTTTCGGTTTTATTATGATTGATTTTGTATCCCCAATAGATTTGAACTGCGTAAACTCTATCAGCATTATTTTTATATTATGTTCCTCAGGTATAAGATAGAAAATAATATCATATGCAAACAGTTTAAATTTGGGTATACCCTCTAATGGTTTTATCTCATGATTAGCCCTAATCCTAGCAGTGAGTGGTTCTATAAAAAAGGTAAACAATGTGGGGGGATAGGGGACAGCCCTGGCGAGTTCCTTGCTTTATGCCCACCTTCCCTGCTGAATGGGAATTTATAAAGACTTGAGCCTGGGCCCCATAGAAAAGAGCATCCCAGTTAACTAGATCGAATGCTTTTTCAGCATCGACCATCATTATTAAAACAGGAAGTTTGTTGGTGTTAAAAAAATCAAATGCTTGAAATAAAACCCAGAGTTTGGTGACATATATCTTCCTGAGACAAATCCCGTCTGATCTTTGTGGATCACCATCTGTGCTACTGGAGAAAATCGATTCGCCCACATTTTCATTAATATTTTATAGTCAACATTCAACAAGCTAATCGGCCTGTATAAGTTAACATTTTTAAGGCTCTTATCCTTTTTAATAAAGCTAACTATGGTAGATTCTTTGAAAATAGATGGAACTTTGCCCCTGCTTTCAAAAAGTTAAAAACCTCTACCAAAAAAGGTACTAATTCCTCTGAAAATACTTTATAAAAATCGGTTGGAAGGCCGTCGTTGCCTGAGGCCTTCACACCAGGCATTGAGGCTGGGGGGCTCTTGATTTCTGTTATTGTAATTTCGGCACTTATTTCCTCTGTCTACTTAATTGTCAGCTGCGGAAGTTTGATACCTTCAAAATATTGACTTATCGCCTTGTTTGAAGCTGTATATTTTGTTGAATATAGCTTGTGATAGTGGTCTAGAAAAGGTTTTGCGATCTTTTCCTTGTCGGTAACCAAAACACCTGACTCTGGTTTCTCCAATTCTGTTATTACTGCGGCCTCCTGCTTAACTCTGCTTGACCAAGTGAGCAGTTTTCCCACCATCTGACTCTCTTCATATGCGCACTGCTGGAACGTCCGTGAACTAGTTATCTCTTCGAGAATAAAAACATTCTCTTAACTCCTGCTCAGGTTTAATTAATTGTTCCTCAGCTACCGAACACTGTCCCCAACCGCTATTTTTCTGCATTAAAACAGTATCAACTGCCTGTTGCAATTCAGCTATTCGTGCCCTCCGAGCCTTAGACTGCGAGGCTGAAAAAGCCAGCATCTGTCCCCGCAATGTGGCCTTGCAAGCCCCCAGACCGAAAATAGAGCTGCTGTGCCCTTATTCTCCTGAAAGAATGTTTTTATCAATTTTTTCATATCCTCCACCCATTAGGGATCCAAGAGGAGGAGACAATCCATCTGCCACAAGGACTTCTTCCTCCCTGCTGCCTCTATTAGAATCTCAATTATAACCAATGAATAATCTGAGAATGAATTGGCCCCATTTTCAGCACTTAAAAAATTAATATATTGAGGGATAAGAAAGAAATCAATACGAGAAGCCGTCTGAAATCGTCGAGAGTAACAAGTAAATTGTGAAATATTGCGATGAGCCCTATGCCATGGGTCTATTAAATGATAATCCTGTTTTATATAATCCAATTCTTTTTTAGTCCTCGGCTTCAGTTGTTTTTTTTGTTTTATTAGAGGTATCCCTTTTCAATTCTAGAATAAAGTTAAAATCCCCCCTAAGAATTTAGGACCAGCTATCCCTTTAACCAACTCATTAATCTTTATGAGGACTTTAGGATCATCTTCTATCGGGGCGTAGTAGTTTAAAAAATTAAAGAATTTCTCATTCACCCCGGCAGTAACCCACATCTACCTCCCTTGGGGGTCTCTCAAAACTTGAGAGATCTCCCAATCAATCCCTTGCCCAAAGTAGAATGCCTTCAAATAATATTTGGGGATAAAAAGTGTAGGTGTGTTTGTTTTTAAATGGGTTTCCTGAAGATATAAAATCTAAGGTGAAAAGGAAGTTAGCCACTTAATCAATCCACCATATTTTTGCTTGTTGGTCACTCCATTTACTTTATTCGAGATTATCCTTAGTTTAAGATTCAGTTCGCCTCAAAGGTAAAACCAGTTAACAATACATTTTATATATATATATATATATATATATATATATATTCACTGAAAAAACCATAGGTTTCACACATGTTATAGTTAGCGGAAATTTTACTGATAAAAAACCAATGAAATTCCCCCGTTATAGTTAGTGCAGGCAACTATAACTCACGCGACCGCAATCCTCTGCTGATGCTAATACTGTATTTAGACACTTATTTGCCCATGTCTTCTTCCATACATTTTTAGCTATACATATATTACAAATATTTTTTTTTCATAAAGACACATATGTCATCAGCAGAAGATTGCGGTCGCGTGAGTTATAGTTGCCTGCACTAACTATAACGGGGGAATTTCATTGGTTTTTTATCAGTAAAATTTCCGCTAACTATAACATGTGTGAAACCTATGGTTTTTTCAGTGAATTTGCAAGGTTTTTTAAATGCTAATTCCTAACTATAACGTGTGTGAAACCTATGGTTTTTTCAGTGAATTTGTACGGTTTTTTAAATGCTAAGTTACTTTACGCCATTCGTGGCGTGCGCGCCCATTTAACGCAGTTCGTTCCGTGCGCGCACGGTGCGCTTCGCGCACCGTGCGCGCACAGTGAGCACGCGGTGCGCTTCGCGCACCGCGCGCCCACTTTACGCAGTTAGTGCCGTGCACGCACGGTGGGCACGCGGTGCGATGACAAAGCAAGAAAGCACGTCAACAAATCTGTTTCTGCTTTCCTCCGTGACTATGGTATGGGTGCCATTTACCACAACAACTTGCGTTATGACATGCAAGACATTTATAGAGGAGATGGTGTGCACTTCAATGATGAAGGGAACAGAGTCTTCCTCTTGAACCTTAGACTCTGCATCGGTACTTACTTGTAGGTACCACTAAAAAATCATTTCATAAACACAACGGCTCTTTTTAGAGCCCCCTAATATCTAAACACTTAAATCTGATTTTCATTTTTTTTTTTTTTTTTTTTCTACCGTACGCTTACCGTAAGCTTACCGTACGCGTACCCCGTGATTTTTTTTAAAATCAATAAATGTTTTCTTTGTACTTTACAGTCCTTCTTTGACCCCCTCACAAATGTAAGGGGGTCTGTAACTCTCCTCATTGCCCCCTTTTCTTGTTTTCACTCTTTTTTTTCTGAGTGAAATACACAAAATGGCGGCCGCCGCTTCCTGGTTTCGGCCGATTCGAATGTTTACTAAGATCTAAGAGCCAATCAGAATCGCGCTCGCGCACGCCACCGTACGCTTACGGTAAGCGTACCGTAAGCGGGCTCAGATATATATATTGATTTAAAGGCTATTTTCTCAGAATCTACTGAACAGATTTACACCAAACCTACAAAAGGCACTTCCTTGACCTAGGGACTACCTCTCTGCCAAATTTCGAGTAATTCTGTTCAGCCGTTCGGGCTGTAGCTCGTTCTAAAGGTCCTATGGAAAAATGCATGGGGAAAACGCGTTTTGGGACCCCCCTTTTATCTCAGCCCCCGCTTGACGGATCCCCCCGAGACTTTCAGGGTAGGAGCGGAGCGTAGCGCCCCACCTATTTTGAGAAATTCGCGAGGATTCATTGACCGGCGCCAAAGTTATTCAAAATAGAATGTTGAGGTTTTCCTATGGAAAAGGGGTCCTAACTATAACTACCTACTGGCGACCGCCAGTAGGTAATATAAACTTCTGTTCTATATATATATATATATATATATATGAATGAAAAAACGCCACTGCCAGTGCTTCGCTCGAACACAGAGACGAGAAGCGGACCCAAACGATTAGTGCCAATCAAAAGTGCTTTATTGGTTGCCCAGCCTGTCCGCCATATATATATATATATATATATATTTCCAAAGTCCTTCAAAATGCAAATAATGCAACAGCAGGAACAGACCACTCCTTGACTGCAAAATAAAGTGCTTTTATTCTTCAAAACAGCAGCATGACGCGTTTCGACCGGGGAACACGGTCTTGATCACATGACATGTACAAAGATCACAGAGTTTAAATAGCATGTAGTGAACCGCCAAAACTGCTAACCATAGAATGGAAATAGGAAAAATACTATTCGCGATAAATCTCTACAGGTCTGAAATGTTTAATAAGGAAATTCTTATCCAGGCATTCTAAAATTAAAACAACAGGCTATAGAGTTGTTTTAAAATAGTAAACCCCTATAAACAGTGTCGGCGGATAATATAATACATTATAAAATATATAAAATATATATCAAAATATCACGCTACAATACACACTGAAAAAAAGGGGGAATAAAGATATACTGGGCAAGTGCCCATAAAATATCAATAGAAAAGGGATTACAAATCAAGCAGATCAGACCAGTGTAACTAATTCAGTTTAGCAGCTCCACACATAATTAATACATACGCATAAAAAATATTAATTCAATAAACGAATACTAAATCATAATCAATTATAGGCAAAAAACCTGTAGGCAAAAATAGTGCAAGGAAAACAAACTAATAAAGTAGATGTCAAAAAATGACAACAGTAACACGGACAAGACAATGTGCAGACAAAAAGATAGAAAATAGTTAAAGGTTTGTCCAAAAAGCAGATTCCAGAACTGAAATAAATAGAGTCATGAATATATAAATAAATTCATGACAAACAGCACAAGTTAAATCATGTCATGAAAAATCTATAATTAACAATTCAAATGGAAAGAGCAACAATCGGTATAAAAACCTACACAAATAAGCAATGCTGCATTCAAACGGGAAAATGGAATAATGGGAAACCATGATTCCAGATCCATTAATCACCAGCTGAATTAAAGCCCAATCCCAAACACCCCATCAGTATCGAGAATAAAACCGGTAAAATCAAGAGATAAAACCAGCTAAAAACGACAAAGAAAAGAGTATAAAAAGATCAGGATAAAAACACAGCTTAATGAAAAAAAGGATCTAAAATTCGATATAAAATATAATATAAAAGGAAACACAGTAGCAATAACAATAAAACGTCTCAGGATCATCATCATTTTTAAAGGGCTCTGAAAGTTAGAGATATTAAATAAGGGAAGACCAATTTATTGCATGTTATAAGAAATT
The DNA here is from genome assembly GCF_964204655.1 of Triturus cristatus. Classification (NCBI taxonomy): domain Eukaryota; kingdom Metazoa; phylum Chordata; class Amphibia; order Caudata; family Salamandridae; genus Triturus; species Triturus cristatus. The sequence goes on along the minus strand of NC_140582.1, from coordinate 305,307,189 downwards.
ATGGAGGTCTTCCCCAGTATTTAATCCATTAGGAATCTTGGTATCCAGAAGTAAAATATAATGGCTTTCCATCTGTCTGAGTCTTTTCTCTCTATCTCCACCTTTCTTGGAAGATAGGACTGCATCAATAACAAAATAACTAAGATCTTTCAAGTTATTCTGGTGAACTAATTTAAAATGACACGCCACTGGATAGCTTGAATCAGAATTAACAATAGCTCTGAGGTGTTGCAGGATACGATTAAAAACTTGAAGTTTGGTGCTCCCTATATAACGAAGATGGCAAGTGCATTGGAGCACATAAACTGCATAATCTGTTTTGCAAGTAAAAAAACCATCGATCTTCTTAACATCTTGACTAAAAGCATCGCTATATTCACAAGTATTAACACCAAATTTACACGCCCTGCACGAGCTACACTTAAAAAAACCTTTCCGGTTGGAAAGCCAATTAGTGGATTTGATAGATTCAGGACTAGCTTTAACTAAAACATCTCGCATAGAGGGAGCCCTTCTAAAGGTTATACCAGGAATTTCAGTGATTAGAGGAGCAAGAGTAATGTCGGTTTTCAAGATAGACCAATTAGACTTAAGAATATTTCTGATTCTTTTCTCATGACAACTATAGGTGGTAATAAGTCGTAAAGTCATGTCTTCATTACTAAAAGGTCTAGTATCACCTCGATTGATAACATTGGTATTGGGAATCTGAGAAGATTCATTCATAGTAATTCTCAATTTATTCATAGCATTATGAAGAACTACTCTTTTGTAACCACGAGCCAAAAATCTCTGAAAAGATTCATCAAGACATTTTTTACGATCTAATTCATTGCTACAGATTCTGTGAATTCTTAAAAATTCCCCATATGGGATACTTCTGATAAGATGTTGAGGGTGGGAGCTCGAAGCAGGAAGAATTGAATTACCTGCCGTGCTTTTTCTATGTAGTCTGGTTTGGATTTCATTATTGACAACATAGATTTCAACATCTAAGAATTCTACTCTGTCTTTGCTAATAGTAGCAGTGAATTCTAAGTTGAGGTCATTAATATTGATGTCAGCCACAAAACGGTCGGCAGTTTCTCTAGATCTGTGCCAAATAATAAACACGTCATCTATGAAACGCCACATGTGAACAATGCCTTTTTCTTGAGCCACGTTGGCGTGGCCAAGGACATGCTCCTCCCACCAGCCCACATGTAAACATGCGTAACTGGGGGAGAAGCATGCCCCCATAGCCATGCCCCGCAACTGCTGAAAAACCTCGTTATTAAAGAGGAAATAGTCATTACAAAGGCATATCTCAATCATTTTGACTAACATCTTACTATGCTCATAATGATTGATATTCCTATCCGACAGATAATATTGAATAGCACGCAGTCCATCCTGGTGGTTGATGGAAGTGTAAAGGGAGCAGATGTCCATAACAATGAAATAATAGTTCGAATTCCAATGGAAATTCAGTTTAGATAAAAATTGGCCAGTATCTTTGATGTAGGTAGGGAGGGACTCCATATAACTATGTAGGAAAAAGTCCACATATTTAGAAATGGGTTCAAGGAACCCATTCTGTGCAGAAATAATAGGACGCCCTGGTATAGGAGACACACCTTTATGGATTTTTGGTAAGAGGTAAAGGGTAGGAGTAATAGGGTGATCTTTTTTCAAAAATAAATACTCCTTTTTATTAATTAAACCCTGTCCTTTCCATTCAGATACATTTCTGTGAACCTGTTCTTTAACTCGGTTAAGCTCTGAAAAGGAGGCCTTTCTATAACAATGGGAGTCATTGAGCTGTCTTTCTGCTTCAGTGATATACACATCCCGTGGCCATAAGACCACATTGCCCCCTTTATCTGCTTTATTAACAACAATGTCACCATGGTCATTAATCTTCAGAATAAGTTTGGAATATTGTATTTCAGTATAGCTCCGCCGTTTACGGTTGAGAGAGATGGAACGGTTAAGCTGTTTGAGGTCATCAATCATACAGTCGCTAAATACATCAATAGCGTCCCTGGGCATCATGGGGACAAAAGTAGAACGGGGACAGAAAGGACTATTCCCCGCATTACTACTCTGTATACCCATTGAGTTCAGTTCTTCCTGAGTACTAAGAGGGATATTCTCACCAATGTTAGAGAGAGATTGTAAGGTTTTCAAAGTAGAAACATCAGAGATAAGAATATTTTTACTGGGTTGGGAATCAGGAATAATATTAGTAGCAACATTGTTTTTTTTTTTTTTTTTTTTGAAACCGTTTATTACAAGACTCAAAAATATACAAATATGGGCCTACAACCTTCCGGCCGGCCGCTAGCAGTGAAAGGAGCATACGATATACATTTATAAAACACATGGTGCTGCGGCAGAGCATGCATAGGAGTTAACATCGTTGCGAGCCACACCATCCAGACCCCACTATACGGTTCCATTTTAAACTTAAAGAACAACAAGTACTAACAAACCCACAAGGCAATCCTCAATCGGAAATAGCAACACGTGCTCCCCTAAAGGGGAAATCCTAGTCATCCATAGAAGTCTCAAGAGGGGGGAGGGATCAGAACTAGAGCTGGGTAAACCCAACGCCCAGGTGCCGGGGGGATGAGTTGGCTAAGGGGACGGGGCCGGCGACGGATCAGGCAATAACGGTGGAGCACAGATTCCCCCGCGGTAGGCGTTCCAGGGGCCCCACACTTTCACCCATGTCCCAGGCTTACCTCTCGCCACATACACCACCTTTTCCCGAAACATGCACCAATCCATATGTTCCTTCCAGGCTGAGACAGTCGGGGGCCTCTGGGATCCCCACAATTGGGCAATATCACGCTTGGCAACCATATACCCCAGAGTCACCCACCACGTCTGCGGCACCGAATAGTCGGTAGGCTCCCACACATTCAACAGGCATCTCCTCGCTTCGGGCAACAGCGCCACATGCGTAACCACTCGCAGCACCTCATGCACACCACGCCAGAACCCCTCCACCTCCGGGCACTCCCACAGGATATGCAGAAAAGTCCCCAACGCACCACACCCACGCTTACACAAACCGTCCTCAGCATAGCCCATACGCAGGAGTTTTGGCCCTGTCATGTAGACCCTGTGGAGTAAGTAGCAACATTGTTGATTTTATTCAACTTGAAGTATTTCATCAATTTCAGTTTACGTATGAACTTAAATACATCAATACGAGATTGTGTATATTTGAAATTGTTTTTAGGACAATAAGACAAACCCAAAGATAGAAGTTGAGTTTCGGCAGTATTTAAATCCAAGTCAGTCAAATTAATGACAGTATTAGTTTCTTCAGTGGTTGCAATCTTATTTAGTTTGCTTGGGGATTCCCTCTCCCTCTCATTAATCTCATTGCGCCGCCTCTGCCTCTTCCTCTGTTTCCGACTCTTGTTCCGCTTACACCGTCTTTCATCTGTGGTGGTCCTCTCGGCCTTAGGGTATGCTGTCTGTCCTCTATTATAAACCCCAATTCTTCAGAGGGGGTGAAGCCACTTAATGCCGGTTGGCACTCCGCACCTAGACTATCATCATCAGATTCAATACTACTAATCAATGAACTTAGGTCAGTATCAGATGTTGCTGGAATATCGGTCTGTTGGGGTTGAATAATTGGTGCTTTATTGGTCATCGCCTGACGTTTCACCGATTCAAACTTTTTTGAGAAAGTGAAGATGCGACCATTTTCGTAATTAGCTTTATCGCGTGCAAATTTAAAACTTTACGCGTTTTGTTTGTTCATGCTTCTCAAGATGTTTCTTGATCTCCTCTCTTGTCTTGATTATTAATTCCTGCTGATCACTGGCATCTAAATCTGCATTTAAAGCGTCAATTTGATGAACAATATCAGACCCATCGATTTCAGCATATTTAATATATATATATATATATATATATTCACTGAAAAAACCATGGGTTTCACACACGTTATAGTTAGGAATTAGCATTTAAAAAACCTTAGAAATTCAATGAAAAAACCAAAGGTTTCACACATGTTATAGTTAGCTGGACATTTCACTCGTAAAAAACCAATGAAATTCCCCCGTTATAGTTAGTTCACTTAACTATAACTCGCGCGCCCGCAATGCACTACTGATGACGTCACATATTACATCACTCATGACATGGTCACTGACATCACTCATGACATCACTGATGACATCTCAAATGACATCACTGATGACATCACTGATGACATCATCCTTGTGATAGAGTGGTAGACCTCCTCTTCCCCTAATATAACCATTGAAACACACATTCAAAAATAGAGACTAAAATTTTCAAAACAATGGACATACCAATACCAGTTACAACAACCTATTCAGTAATTCTAAGAAACACATACACATCCACTCATTCACCAACAGTCCTCTACAGTCACTCATACATGCACTCACTCATCATATGTATTCATACACCTACACATCCTGTTACACAACGCCACTCATCCATAGAGTTACTCACACACATAGTCACTCATGCTAATAAAGAATCAAACATCCATTTACTTGCATATACAGTTATACACACACCACCACACTTACTTCTACAGAAACTTACATATACTTACTCTTTTAAACAATCACTTATAGAAACACATACTTATTCATACAGGAATTCTTCCAATCTCTCACTCTTACATATACTCACTTATATACAGCAATAGTCACATTTACTAGTTAAATAGATATGTAGTTACTCATGAAGACACTATTGAGACAGTCATTCACTCACTAATACACCCATACACACAGTCATCCACCCATACAGTCCTGCACACATGCTGTCTTCAATACATACAAAGAGTGAATCACTCATTCATGCACCTATGCACTACATAATACCCCCCACCGAACCATACAGACACTCAGACTGATACTTAAAAAACAACTAATAGCCTATATAGACACCCATGAAGCTACTCACCAACCCATGCAGCCACTTATACACAAAGTGAGAGACTAATACAGATTTTTTCTTATTTAAACATTACTCAGTAAGCCATGTATTTACTATGATACACTTAATCAGTCATTTACACAATCAATTTTTCAAAAACAAAGCATTCATTTAGACACTTATATACCCATTTATTCTTCCATTGACCTTGAGATATACATATATAAAACATATTTAATTTTCAGAAAAACACACATTCACTGGATGATGTCATCAGTGATGTCATCAGTGATGTCATTTGAGATGTCATCAGTGATGTCATGAGTGATGTCAGTGACCATGTCATGAGTGATGTAATATGTGACGTCATCAGTAGTGCATTGCGGGCGCGCGAGTTATAGTTAGGTGAACTAACTATAACGGGGGAATTTCATTGGTTTTTTACGAGTGAAATGTCCAGCTAACTATAACATGTGTGAAACCTTTGTTTTTTTCATTGAATTTCTAAGGTTTTTTAAATGCTAATTCCTAACTATAACGTGTGTGAAACCCATGGTTTTTTCAGTGAATTTGCAAGGTTTTTTAAATGCTAATTCCTAACTATAACGTGAGTGAAACTCATGGTTTTTTAGTGAATTTGCAAGGTTTTTTAAATGCTAATTTTTTTTTTTTTTTTTTTTACATATTTTTATTTTAATTTTCTATCCTTTTTTAAAGACTATGGTTAAAATTTAAAAATTCTACAATATGTTTTTATTTTATATTTTTTGAAAAATAAACAGGTAAAATTTATTAGCAATATTTTTTTTTTTTTTTTTTTTTTTTACCGAGCGCGTACCGTAAGCGCACGTCGCGAGGTATTTACGCTAGTTTCCTACGCTGTTTGCGTTCATTTACGCAATTTACGTAGTCATACGTCACGCGCGCATAGCGCGTAACGCGTACGCTGCACGCGCACGTTACGCGGAAGTGGAGGGGCGTGCCAGTTTTGCGCATGTGCGCGTGAGGGTGTCTTTTTTACGCGCATGCGTACTTTTTGCCGTAAGCGCACCGTAAGCGTACCGTAAGCGTACGGTAGGTCATGTGATCATGAAACACAACTTTTGATTGGTTGAAACTACTTTCAGTTCTAGAACTCTCCTACACCACACCCATTCCCCTCATTTCTGCTTGTGATCCCTTAGGAGAAGGAGCTGGGTTGTCTTTGTGATACGATGGCAGAACAGCAGAGCCCTTCTGAGAGTGAGGCTAGCAGCACTACCTTGAGGCAGAGAGCGAGGAAACAAAAGACCTCTTATGTATGGGATTATTTTACTTTTCCAGAAGGCCAGCAAAAGGTAAATGCACCCTTAGTGACTTGTAAGCTGTGTGGTCGTGTACTTTCAAGAGGGAATCCTGACAGGAAGTATTCCTTTGGGAATCATACCATGATGAGACACCTTAAGGATGTACACAAAAGGACACATGCTCGACTTACTGGAGGTAACCCTTCAGTAAGTCAACCAAGCACATCCACAGCAGCTCAGCCTGGACCATCATCTGCAGGGCCGAGTCCTTTTTCTGCAGGTCAGGTGAGCCCTTCATCTGTGGGGGGAGCATCTCCTTTTGCTGGCCCTGTGGAAATTAACCCTCGGTTTCTGAGGGTTGATATTCGATGCGCCTCTTGTCATGATCTAATTTGTCATAGGGAGACCAGTGTTTCCCTAGTGAACAACAAAATAGATCAGCACACTTGTCGCAGAGACTAATTTTCCCAATCTTTCTTTCCTCTGTCCCTGCATGAACACAACGGCTATTTTAAGAGCCAACCTTATCTTTCATCTTTTTTTTATATATGTTTTTAAAAACTTTTTTTTTTTTTTTTTTTACCGTACGCGTACGGTGCGCGTAATTTTTTTTTTTTTTTTTTTAAAAACACTAAAAATCAATTATCACATTACAAGGTCCTTGAGAGACTACAATTAAAAACTGAAAATGTGATTGTAGAGAAGTAGAAAAAAAGGAACCATGATACTATTGACTTACCATACCCGCTCAAAAAAATATTTATTCATTTGTTTTTTTTAAAAATTGCTTTAAAAATGGTTCTAGGTTTTGAAAATTTTCTATATCAATCTGAAAAAAAAGAAAAAAGTATTAATAGTTTTTAAAACATTTTATAATACAGTACACATATTTACATATTTATCAAAAAATATTTTTGCCTTATTTTTGCTGTTTTCAGAATATATTGCATTTCACTATAAATTGTGAAAGCAATTGCATTCATCATTTAACAGCGGGCAAAAAAAAAATAACAATCTCAAAGATTGTATTAAAAAAGCCCAGAATCTCTTTTTACTTAAACTTAACAATATAGAAATGCATAATATTCTAAAAAAATATCATCTAATATCAATACTTATTTCTTTAAAATACCGTCTGATATTTTTGTTTCAGAAGTATAATCACAATATTATATCTCAAATAACTCCACAATACATCTGGTTCCATTTCCTTTAGGCCAAATAGTAATTTTAAAATTCTTTTTTGTTTAAATTTCCAATGGTAATCCAAAAAAATTCTAAAGTTTAATTTGTACAGATCTCACCGATTCTCTGTAACATATTGGTTCCCGAAAGATTTATTAATAATTTATTAAGTCCACAATAGAATTGGTTACCTTTCTGCATGGCCAAATAGTAATTTAAAAAATCTTTTTTGAAAAAATTTCCAATGGCACTCCAATAACATTCCAAAATTTAAATTGTGCAGATGTTACCGATTTTCTCTAAATTTTTGGTTTTCGAAAGTTTCATTAAAAATTAAAAAAGTCCACATTACAATTGGTTATCTTTCCATTAGGCCAAATGATAATTTAAAAAATCTTTTTTTTTGAAAATTCCAATGGTAATCCAATAAAATGGTAAAATTGTTTTGTCCAGATCTTGCCAAGTCTCTCTAAAATTTAGGTTTCAGGAAGATTAGATAGGAATTTGCTAAATCAAAAGGCAAACGTTGCTTAAAAACCAATTGGGAATCATTACACAGTGTCCAGCCTTTTTCACATTTAAGATAAACTGTGTAATGTCCAGAAGTAACAGTAGGTCCTTCATGGAAAATTATTGCAACAGTTACAAAAGTTTTTCCTGAAATTGATAATTGCTGTCCTGTAAACTTCTTTATTAAAGTATCCAATTTTGAACCATCAGCTCTACATCGTTACATCATTAAAATTACATACTGTCCGTATTCCTTTAAAATTAAAGTTGAAAACATGTCAGATTTACACTCACCGCATTGCATGCTATGATTAGCATCTTTAACTAATTTAGCAAAAGTGACTGTTTTACTCTCTGGCAATGTCAAATAAATAAACCTTTCATTATCAACATTAGAGCCACATATATTATAACAGTTTTCACAAATATGTTCCCATTTATAAGAGAGACCAAATAAATTATCAATGGCAACTTCTTCTTCTTCCAGTACCTGAAAAAAATACATCAAGAATTCCTGTGCGTCTTGCTGTACATTTTGAGAAAACTGTGTTCGTCCTGAACATACATCTAAAAGTTTTCTAATTTCAGTAGCACTTTCTATTTTAGTTTTATCAATACTCAGCTTTTCAAAAAGGAGACTCAGCACAGAACAGAATTTTTTTCCCTGATTTACTATTATCTGCTCTTGCAAACTTTCCAGATAAAATGCAACATTCAGAACTACATTAGCGTAGCAGTTGACACCAGAGCTATTTTCAAAATGACATCCTACAACCTGTTCTTCTTTTTCCTTATTCTTTTTGCTTGCAATTACATCACTCCTCTTTTTTTTCCTCCTCTCTACATCTTCATTACAGATATTCTCATTTCTCCTTTTACGAGAAACTACACGTTTCTCCAACACAGAATACTGACCTAAATGAGGAGCATAGCTTCTTCTTAATCTATTATACTCCTTTACACAATTTGTATCAGCACTAACTTTTGAGTCATCAAAGTCTATCATGAATAAACCTGATAATGTTTTCACTCGTGACAAAGCAACATATGCCATACCTTCTTTGAACACAGTTGAACCAATGTTCACAAATGCACAATCTACAGTCAATCCTTGAGACTTGTGAATAGTTACAGCATATGCTAGCGAAAACCGAAACTGCTTCCTACGTACATATAAGTCTTTCACAAGCATGAAACGAACTGTACAACGACAAATGTCTTTAACTTCTTCTATCTGATCAAATTTTATTTTTAAACATTCAATTCCATCTTTTTTCTGATAATTAATAAAACCCACAACTCTTCCCATAGCTCCATTAACTAAACCTTTTTCAACATCCAAATTTCTCCTTAAAAATACTCTACAGTTCATGCAAACATATAGATTTTTTTCTAATCCAGCTGTTTTGGAAATGTTCTTCTCTAGTGAATCCAATTTATTTTTCAGTGTGCCTGTTAATGTGATAGTAATTCTTCCATCCTCAATTTTGTCCACTGCTTCCAATTTCCTGATCTCTTCCTTTTCCAATTTCAAAAGCTCCTCATTGAATATTGAGCATTCACGTAGAGTTGGCATTAAGCAGATGACACTTTTGTTTTCTGCAATGTTCTTGTATATCTTCTCTGCAACTATTTCTTCCTTTGGAAATAAATTATGTAGCAGCCGACTCTGTAATGCTTTTTTGCCAACTTCAGTGAGTAGTCCAATTCTGATATCTTTCAGAATACTTCCATATTCTTCATCGCTTGCTTGCCTCATATTAGTAGTAAGTTCCTTGTACTCAAAGAAGGACCAAATATTTGTATTTCCGATGCTTCCCAATGACTTCTTCGTGTCTTCATGTGTGACAGTATTAAACACTGGTTGTCCTTTAACTGGAGTAAGTTGCAAAAGATCTCCAAAAACTATGACGTGTTTTCCACCAAATAACATGTCATAGTCTGTCTTCAGAATTTGCTGCATTCTTAAATGCACAAAGGCAAGCATTAAGTTTGAAACCATGCTCACCTCATCAATAATGAGAACTTGCATCTTCTTCAATACTCTTGAAACTTCCAAGGATGCTTCTACAGTTAGCTTGTTGTATTGTATTTTGTTCTCATGCTCCACTGGTAACATTAGCAAACGATGTAAAGTGATTCCTTTTATGTTATATGCTGCTAACCCAGTTGGAGCAGTAACAACACAAGACAAAGTAGAATCCGTTTTTTGCTGTAGGTAGCTTCTGATGACTTTAATTAGGAAACTTTTTCCAGTTCCAGCTTGTCCGCTTACATACATCCTGATTGGATGAAATGATGTGCATGAGCACTCTTTTTTTTCATGTAGAAATCCGTGATCAATTTTGTTTCTGATCTCTTCATAAATTTGTTGCTGCTCTTCATTCAGTTGTCTTTCTAAATTTTGTAAGTCTATAAATTCTTCTTGAGCTTGATTCATAGCCGTTTCCACTTCATTCATGGCTATTGATGCTTCATTTTCAACGATTGGTTGTCCTAGGGGATCTTAACTGAGTGTTCCTGAACTTTGGCTGTCCTGAGAACTGTCTCTAGCTATTTCTGCTGCAATTGTAGTTTCCTGTTCAATTTCTTCATTTAACATTTGCAGATAACTTGAGAATGTACTGCATTGTATGCTGTCTTTGCAAGCATTAAAAGAATCTTCATAGCTTTGAAATTCTCCCAGTAGTTCATCCTCTGTACGCCATGGTTTAAACAACTGTAAAAGAGCCAAGTAGTAAAATTCCTTCTTGTCAGTAGTGTCGCAACTCAGCTTCCTGTGATTTATCAAACTTCCTTTTGTTTGCTTCACCAAACATCCTTCCTCACCTATGACTTTATATTTTCCATTGTTGATGTCTTCTGTGGCTTTCCGTGAATAAATGTAGTTCTGCAGCACTTCATAGAGAGACATGTTCTCCAGATGATGACTTCTCTTGGGATAATATGTGTCCAACATGTTTGATTTCAAAATATCTGTACTTTCTGGGTCATTCTCGGCCAAATATTCAATTTCTCCAACAGATTTCAGTACCCGATTTCTCATTGCTGCAAGGCCTAAACTTGCCCAAATTATTCTTCTTGATTTCGAGTAGAGACTTGCAGATGATAACCTATCTGAACATTCGTAGGATCCAATTTCTCGATGCGATAACATCTTCAAACTGAAACTGTACAGCTTGTTACTGACAGTCTTCTCGTGAGAAATCTCTTCCCACATTTCCTTCAATTCTGTTTTTTCTGATTTCGTAATGTAAGACGTTACATATCGAGCAACAGCAATGGAATTGTCAGCTACATACTGTATATCCATGTTAGCGTTCCACATGGATAAAATGACTGGGTTGTAGTCATTTATATTTTTTGATTCTTCTTTTCTTTTTAGGTTGTAGGTATTCTTAGGTGATTTTCTAGTGATAGTATGTCTCACAGCTGACATAAAACTGTTTACTCTTCCATTTGAAAGAACAGGTCTAGGAAATCCAAATCGACATTTAGTGTAGTATTTATCTTTGCTCTTGTATTTCCGTCGACAGTATTTTCCACACCGATGACTTTGGAAACGTAAAACTTGCTCCTTTAACTTTTTCTCTTCTGTGCTTTTTGGTATAGCACATGTTGCATATTCTTCAATGTAAGATAACACTGCTTCATCAGTATCTGTTCCAAACTTTGGGGCATCCTTGATCCACAACAGCATATGAATATGAGGAGCACCTCTTGCCTGGTACTCTTTTCTCCAAAAGAAATCCACTACTTCTCCTAGAGGTGGATTTTTTTTATTGCAGATGAAGGACATCATAGCCTCAAATCTATGATTGAAATATCTGCAAACATTAACCGGATCCAATGAGCACAGTTCTCCTGCTGTCTTGTATTCGATGTTTTTAATGTTTGAATTTGCCTCTCGTAGAAAATCCAGTAAATCATCCCAAGCGTACTCGGCACAGCTTAGGGTAACGAACCATGTTGGTGTTCCTAAATTCCGTAACATGCATTTTAATTCACCATGGCGTCTGTACCAATATTCATTTGTCCCACGCTGACAAGCCATCAGATTGATCAGTTGTGTTTCCAAATGATCATCTCGGTGCTGCACTTTCTCCATAAAATCCTTAGCAGACACATTTTGTAAATGTACTCCACTTTTTAAAATGTGATTTACTGCATAAGACAGTGCAGACAAATCGCTTTCAAATAAAAGATGGAACAAATAAGGAATACTTTGTCGAAATCTGGGATCTTCAGCATATAGTCTTGTAGTCCGATACTCAGAAGCTGGAATCTGTTCCGGACGTTCATCGTATCGTCCTCCTTTTCCTTTAGGAAACAGCTGGGGAAAACATCGAGCTTCCAAGCTCTCCTCCCATACACTCACGGGAGTTCCTTTTGCTTTCTTCATCTGAAAGAGATCAATATAGTCTCCCATAACTTCTTTTGAATGAAGAGGATGTATGCTAAAATGTTCATAAATTTCTTCTTCCTTTGACTTGTCCACTTTTTCAATTTGTCCAGTTGGTGTTTCTGTGTCTTCTTGTAAATCTTCTTCTTCTTCTATATAAATTGATTCATACCATTTGTTATTCCTTTCCAAATACAAATTTGCTCTTTGTACTTTCCGCACATCTACCAGCTCCTGCCAAATCTTCTTATTCTTTGTAGGTACACCATTAACCAGAATAATTAATGGTTCAGTTTCCAAAGTATCCGCATCAATAGTTTCCATATTTTTTTTCAAATCCAAGGGCAAATACACCACTCTACCTTTTAAACCTCTCAGTAAATCTGAAGGAGGTAATTTACCAGTTTTGGGCTCCATACGTACTATGGTCTGGAACGGATGAACACATTGAATGAGTATAGACTCATATGTATTTAATTCAGAAAGTTCAGCAGGAATAGCATCCAATTCTAAATTATTATGTACAGCTCTGGTCGGCATTCTATTTTCCTCTAACTTGTTGTAACAGTATTTACAAATACGCTGATCTTCACCCAATTCAAAACAATTTTCAAGAAATATATATGTGGCAAAATCCTTCCACTTATAATTATCTTCATTTTCACTCTTTCTGTAGAGATCAACATTCCTAGTTTGTTTTCTATAATGAGTTCTGCGGCAACAAATACAAGTAAAATTTGGTCTTTCATTGGAGATTATTGCAAATTTTGTTATGTGATCATTAAATGTCTTACTTACAGAGGGTTCTACATTCTCTTCCACTTCTTCCTCATTTACTGTGTCCTTCTCTGCACTGTTTTATTCAGGACCAAAGTAACAAAACTGAATTTCATCAACAACCTTCTCTACATCTGATACCGTTCCTCGGAACAGAGCCCTATTCAATTCATTTAACTTTATTGCTGGACTTTTAGCAAAATACAACCGTCTCACAAACTTTCTCATTTCAGTATGATGAACAGCCAGCATCCTAAAATGATGGAAAACACTATTACACACTTTTCTAGATAGACAAGCCAGAGAATGACCCTGCAAACCAGTATTCTCTCTCACTCTGCATGGATCCAGACTTTGAAGCACCTTAATCTTCTGTTTTATACTTTTTTTACTATATTCTCTTAGAAACTCACGAAATTTATCAATAGATACCTGACGCACAGTGCAAATACTACTACAATTCCAAGTGTACACTGGGGCTTTAGGACGTCTCCCCATAGCCTCATCCGCCATCACTTGTACCTCATCTCTTGGAACCATTATCTCCTTCTCCATTATGCAACCATTTTTCACTTCGTAAGCACGACCTCTGGTGTCAACTGCATGCAGCAAACTATTACTTTGAAAATAGCTCTCTTCATTAAAAAAGGTTCACTACTTGAACTATGCATCCACTTTCCTAAAAACACTTTACAAAAGTTTGTTCTGTTCACTACTCTTTTCCTTTTGCTATGTGATTTCAGTACATTAACCATTTTGTCTAATGTACGCATCCTATTCAAAATTAAAATGAATAGTTTCCTTTTTAATTCTAATGCCTTTGCTGCAATGGCTTCAATTTCTTTTTTTCTCTTATAAAACTTAGCCTTTTGCTTATATTTCTTCACATCCTTTATCAAATTGGACATAACTCTTCTCTGAAACATTTTTCTACGTATCTCTTTAAACGCTGTTTTTCTGTTTATGTAAATCTTTTCAGTTGCAGAAGGTATATTTGCATTAACTAAATTCTCAATTTTTTCATGTCCTTTTCTTTTCAAAACATTCTTTCCAGTACAGACATTTTGTACATTTTTCCTTTTTTTGAATATGTTTTTTAGAAATTGTTTTGTCTGCTTACCAGAAGATTTTTTCTTTTTCCCAACATGAGCATCTTCTACTAACTTAGGTCCTCCAGTTGTCTTCAAATATAGGTTTTTTTGGTGGTCTTTTTTAACTCTGGATTTTGTAGGCATCTTAAATTTTGTTCACTGCTCTTCAGCAATACCTGAAAAAAACTAAAAAAAAAATCCTTTATTTTATTTAAATATATTACTACATTTCTTTTCACAATAGTCACAAAACGTAATTTCTTTGCCAATTTGAAAACACACTTACTACTCTTTTTTTTGGCAAGTGATAATCACTTTTACAGACTGACACATTATAAATCCACTTTTCAGATTTTTTAAAAAGCACATGTCCAAACTGCTTTTTCAGACCACCACCATGTGTAACCTGGGTGACTGCCTACACTCCAGCAAGGGCAACCAGCCTTAGTGATGCTGAATGTATTTGCATTACTGACTGAAACCTCAAACCCCACTCGCTTGTAAATTCTGTGCATGATTCCACATGGTAAGCAGCTGGGTGTGTGCTAAGAGTCTGCTTCTGCACCAAAAAATGGCTCCCCCTTTTTCCTACTAATGCAAATATAAAATTACCAGAGTAGTACACAATAAATCTCTACCTGTAATTCCTATATGCACACAGAGTCATGTTTTCACATTAGTCACAAAACGAAATTTCTTTGCCAATTTGAAAGCACACTTACTGCTCTTTTTTTTGGCAAGTGATAATCACTTTTACAGACTGACACATTATGAATCCACTTTTCAGATTTTTTAAAAAGCCCATGTCCAGACTGCTTTTTCAGACCACCACCATGTGTAACCTGGGTGACTGCCTACATACCAGCAAGGGCAACCAGCCTTAGTGATGCTGAATGTATTTGCATTACAGACTGAAACCTCAAACCCCACTCGCTTGTAAATACTGTGCATGATTCTACATGGAAAGCAGCTGGGTGTGTGCTAAGAGTCTGCTTCTGCACCAACAAATGGCTCCCCCTTTTTCCTACTAATGCAACTATGAAATCACCAGAGTAGTACACAATAAATCTCTGCCTGTAATTCCTATATGCACACAGAGTCATGTTTTCACATTAGTCACAAAACAAAATTTCTTTGCCAATTTGAAAGCACACTTACTGCTCTTTTTTTTGTCAAGTGACAATCACTTTTACAGACTGACACATTATGAATCCACTTTTCAGATTCTTAAAAAAGCACATGTCCAAACTGCTTTTTCAGACCACCACCATGTGTATCCTGGGTGACTGCCTACATACCAGCAAGGGCAACCAGCCTTAGTGATGCTGAATGTATTTGCATTACTGACTGAAACCTCAAACCCCACTCGCTTGTAAATACTGTGCATGATTCCACATGGAAAGCAGCTGGGTGTGTGCTAAGAGTCTGCTTCTGCACCAAAAAATGGCTCCCCCTTTTTCCTACTAATGCAAATGTAAAATCACCAGAGTAGTACACAATAAATCTCTGCCTGTAATTCCTATATGCACACAGAGTCATGTTTTCACATTAGTCACAAAACGAAATTTCTTTGCCAATTTGAAAGCACACTTACTGCTCTTTTTTTTGGCAAGTGATAATCACTTTTACAGACTGACACATTATGA
Source organism: Triturus cristatus (assembly GCF_964204655.1). NCBI lineage: Eukaryota > Metazoa > Chordata > Amphibia > Caudata > Salamandridae > Triturus > Triturus cristatus. The sequence goes on along the minus strand of NC_140582.1, from coordinate 305,291,372 downwards.
ATCCACTTTTCAGATTCTTAAAAAAGCACATGTCCAAACTGCTTTTTCAGACCACCACCATGTGTATCCTGGGTGACTGCCTACATACCAGCAAGGGCAACCAGCCTTAGTAATGCTGAATGTATTTGCATTACAGACTGAAACCTCAAACCCCACTCGCTTGTAAATACTGTGCATGATTCCACATGGAAAGCAGCTGGGTGTGTGCTAAGAGTCTGCTTCTGCACCAAAAAATGGCTCCCCCTTTTTCCTACTAATGCAACTGTGAAATCACCAGAGCAAAATGCAATAAATCTCTACCAGTAATTCCTATATGCACACAGAGTCATGTTTTCACATTAGTCACAAAACGAAATTTCTTTGCCAATTTGAAAGCACACTTACTGCTCTTTTTTTTGGCAAGTGACAATCACTTTTACAGACTGACACATTATGAATCCACTTTTCAGATTCTTAAAAAAGCACATGTCCAGACTGCTTTTTCAGACCAGCACCATGTGTATCCTGGGTGACTGCCTACATACCAGCAAGGGCAACCAGCCTTAGTGATGCTGAATGTATTTGCATTACAGACTGAAACCTCAAACCCCACTCGCTTGTAAATACTGTGCATGATTCCACATGGAAAGCAGCTGGGTGTGTGTTAAGAGTCTGCTTCTGCACCAAAAAATGGCTCCCCCTTTTTCCTACTAATGCAAATATAAAATCACCAGAGTAGTACACAATAAATCTCTGCCTGTAATTCCTATATGCACACAGAGTCATGTTTTCACATTAGTCACAAAACGAAATTTCTTTGCCAATTTGAAAGCACACATAGGTGCCGATCACGATCCTGCAAAAACCGGGTACGAACCGTCGGACGGAGCACAATCTCCGCCCGACGCGTACCCGGTCGTCAATTTTCACAAACAAGGAATTACGATTCGCACGGGTACACCATTACCGTACGAATCGTAAAAAAGCCCGACCGAACAAAAAAACACCTACCAATGCGATCCGGGAAAGCGCCGACCTGACGTCGGGACGCTCGCAGCCAGCCATTCACGACCCAGGAATCACGATTCGCACCGACGTCACCCCGCACGGTGAATATTTTGCGGCAGCCAAAAACTGCCGGGAAATTAGGACGACGCGAACAAGGACCACCAGTACGCGACGGACAGACGACGACGCGAACAAGGAGGACCAGTACGTGACGGACACACAGGACGACGCCACCAAGGAGGACCCGTACGCGACAGGACGACGCGATCAAGGAGGACCCGTACGCGACAGGACGACGCGAGCAAGGAGTACCAGTACGCGACGGACAGACATGGACCCGAACCTACGAGTCATCCCTGCCCTCATAGCAGTACACCTCCTCTACAGGTTACGACGCAGACGCCGCAGAAGGTCAGAATAACTAAGGGAGGGGGGAAAGTGGGGTGGGGTGGGGGTGGCACGACCAGGGCAGGCCACAAAACAACCACATAAGTCACACAACACACATGGCCTGGACATACCTGACTCCCATGCCCTGGTCACCACGAGGGGGTGGGGGCGTGTCCTGATAAGCCAGCGACCGCCACAACGGAAGTCCGTCACCACGCGAACCGGCAACACAACCAGACATGTACGTCCCGTACCCACGCCTGAAGAGCGTGGGTACGAGTCGGACCACGCCCACACACGTCACCCCAACAATGACGGGACGGATCGCACCCACGTGGCAAAGGCCTGGGTACGGGCCGCACAAACATCACATAGCGTGGGGACGGATATGTACGGACCCTACCCCCACCCCGTATGCAAGGAGCGTACCCCCCAGCCCAACAGTGTAAGTACGACCCGTACCCCCACCCACGTATGCATGGAGCGTACCCCCCATGCCAACAGTGTAAGTACGACCCGTACCCCCACCCGCGTATGCATGGAGCATACCCCCCATGCCAACAGTGTAAGTACGACTCGAACCCTCACCCGCGTATGCAAGGAGCGTACCCCCCAGCCCAACAGTGTAAGTACGACCCGTACCCCCACCCGCGTATGCATGGAGCGTCCCCCCCATGCCAACAGTGTAAGTACGACTCGAACCCTCACCCGCGTATGCAAGGAGCGTACCCCCCAGCCCAACAGTGTAAGTACGACCCGTACCCCCACCCGCGTATGCATGGAGCGTACCCCCCAGCCCAACAGTGTAAGTACGACCCGTACCCCCACCCGCGTATGCATGGAGCGTACCCCCCATGCCAACAGTGTAAGTACGACCCGTACCCCCACCCGCGTATGCATGGAGCGTACCCCCCATGCCAACAGTGTAAGTACGACTCGAACCCTCACCCGCGTATGCAAGGAGCGTACCCCCCAGCCCAACAGTGTAAGTACGACTCGAACCCTCACCCGCGTATGCAAGGAGCGTACCCCCCAGCCCAACAGTGTAAGTACGACCCGTACCCCCACCCGCGTATGCATGGAGCGTACCCCCCAGCCCAACAGTGTAAGTACGACTCGAACCCTCACCCGCGTATGCAAGGAGCGTACCCCCCAGCCCAACAGTGTAAGTACGACTCGAACCCTCACCCGCGTATGCAAGGAGCGTACCCCCCAGCCCAACAGTGTAAGTACGACCCGTACCCCCACCCGCGTATGCATGGAGCGTACCCCCACCACACCAGTGTAAGTAGACTCGTACCCTCACCTCGAATGCATTGAGCGTACCCCCACCGTGTATGTTCCAAGCGTACATATCCTGAAATCGGAGGTGTGTGTGCAGAGTCCACCCAGCAGTGCCCTGAGACAGGAGGGGTGTGTGCAGAGTCCTCCCAGCAGTGCCCTGAGACAGGAGGGGTGGGTGCCTATCACTCCCAGCAGTGCCCTGAGACAGGAGGGGTGTGTGCAGAGTCCTCCCAGCAGTGCCCTGAGACAGGAGGGGTGTGTGCAGAGTCCTCCCAGCAGTGCCCTGAGACAGGAGGGGTGTGTGCAGAGTCCTCCCAGCAGTGCCCTGAGACAGGAGGGGTGGGTGCAGAGTCCTCCCAGCAGTGCCCTGAGACAGGAGGGGTGGGTGCCTATCACTCCCAGCAGTGCCCTGAGACAGGAGGGGTGGGTGCAGAGTCCTCCCAGCAGTGCCCTGAGACAGGAGGGGTGGGTGTGGAGTCCTCCCAGCAGTGCCCTGAGACAGGAGGGGTGGGTGCCTATCACTCCCAGCAGTGCCCTGAGACAGGAGGGGTGGGTGTGGAGTCCTCCCAGCAGTGCCCTGAGACAGGAGGGGTGTGTGCAGAGTCCTCCCAGCAGTGCCCTGAGACAGGAGGGGTGGGTGTGGAGTCCTCCCAGCAGTGCCCTGAGACAGGAGGGGTGTGTGCAGAGTCCTCCCAGCAGTGCCCTGAGACAGGAGGGGTGTGTGCAGAGTCCTCCCAGCAGTGCCCTGAGACAGGAGGGGTGTGTGCAGAGTCCTCCCAGCAGTGCCCTGAGACAGGAGGGGTGGGTGTGGAGTCCTCCCAGCAGTGCCCTGAGACAGGAGGGGTGTAACACATGTGTGTGAGGCCAGAATTATCCACATGCATACTGGCTACAAGGGAACATGTCCCCATGAACTCATGTCAACAGACTCCACACACAAGTACAGTGATCACCAAGGATGCCACGATTGTTGCAGGTGGACACATGGCCCTGCATGCATGGCCAAAGTAGAAGGGCTCCGTCACACACACAGCTCATGTAGACACAGCTCTGCGCTAAACATTGGGAACACCCTGCAGGGAAGAAAGCTGGGTACACAGAGGAAGGAATACACCCTGGGACAAGTGCACCATGCAGTAACTGCTTACATGAACAAAGAAAGTTAGCCAACACCTTGTGATGGCACACAGATCCCAGGGTCCCACCAATGAGCAGTACACTACTACACATCCCACACACCCAAACCCTTACACACCACCCAAAACCATGTAGCAGCCCCACCAACACCAATACCAGCATAGCAGTAGTGTGATAATGAAAAAAAAATTAAGCTTTATTCAGCATGAGCACAATGTCCGTGGATCGCAGGCAGTTCAATCTTCACAAAGCCCATAGGGCAGTCAATGATTCTCAGCTGGATGGGGGACACAGTGGGATGCGTATCCCCTACCTTGCCTGCACAGTCAAATGGCATCGTCTTCCACACTGGTGAGGGCATCAGGGGGGGGGGAAGCAACAGGCACCGCAGGGACATCAGGGCAAAGGGGCGGCGTTGTGGGTGCAGGGATGGAGGACTCCACCACAGGGGGTGGGGCAGGGCCAAAGGCGGAGGCCAGGATGGCACTACACACCTTTGCAAGGTCCTCCAGGGAGTCCCCTGCACCCGAAGGGACCTCAGGCCCCAAGGAGGGGGGGGGGTCAGAGGGATGGGTCGCAGCGCCACTGGGGGAGGGTGGAGACAGGGGGGGAGACTCAACCACCCTGACCGGGGACCTCCTTGACCGCTTGCGTGGTGGTGTAACCGTGGGGCTCAGGGACAGAGCGGCCATGAAGGAGTCCTTGGGGGAGATGTGGCCAGGAGAGCTGAGGGGAGGGGATTTGGAGGGAGTGGACTGGGTGGAATGCGGACTCCCACTATGGCTGCGTGTCACACGTTTGCCCCCCGACCCAGTGGGTGTGCCTACCTCACCCTGTGTGTGCGTGTCAGGAGGAGTGCGGTGGACCTTCCCTGCTGGTGTGGTGCCCGTGTCCGTTGATGTGGGTGCATGCCGACGTCTGGGTGTACGTGGGACAGGCATGGGAGTGGGAAGTGTGGATGGGGCAGGGGTAGGTGGGGGGAGGTCGCGCTGCAGGAGACCCACTGCTGCAGTCAGTGTGGAGTCTATGGACCTCAGCAAGTTGCGTTGGTCAGCCTGCGATGAATGAATGCCCTCCAAGAAAGCCTCGATGTTGGTGAGGGTTTTGCCGTGGGCATGGAGGACATTAAGGATCGCAGCCTGACCAACCTGCAGTTGCCGCTGGATGTCCACAGACTCTGCATTGGCGGCAGCAGTGGAGACAGGGGCAGGGGGTGCGGTGCCTGGCAGGAAGGAGACATGCTGTGACCGGGCACGCTGGGAAGGGACACGAGCAAGTGGGAGGCGGCTGATGGAAACTGAGGGGGCGGTGCGAGGTGTTGTTCCGCTGTCAGCTGCTGGTGCAGCCTCCGCCCACTCGGAGACATCCTCCCCGGACCTGTCAGCTTCGTAGTCTGATGTGCCAGTCGACAGGTCCTCGGCCACACTCTCCTCCGCCTCTGTCCCACTCGATGTGCCAGACCCGATGTCACGACTGGCACTGGTGCTCGGTCCCTCCGCCTGGTCTGTGTCCATGTCTCCCTCTGTGTCCCCCGACGATGCTGTGGGCAGGGTGGAGAGACAGAAATTAATCAGACACCTGTACACATCTGTCACATGAGTCCAATCTACATAGGTAACATTGCATAGCCTGAAAAGGAAGATCCCTAACATCTACTGAACAGGGTACCGATGTAGGGCATGAAACACACAGTTGGTTGAGCCACCATGCCACTGAAATACCATGGAGAGCATGAGACAATAGCTAAAGACAGGAAACGGAGTCTGACATAGCACCCAGGCCCTGGGGACAATCCAGCACTGCATCTGCACCACACAGCGTTGGCGAAAATACCGATGACCAGGGACCATATCCATGAACTTGAGACACATGCTGCATAGGTAATGCTGAAAACATGCCCAACATGACTCGGTCACTGCACATTGCGTGTGTGTCCAGACACATCACACACTGCCCAGACCCAGCAAGTGGAAATCAGGATTTGACACATAGGCATTGCCCGCCCCAACAAGACCCTACACGAGGCAAATTGTTGAGACACAGGTGGCACCAACATCTCATAGTCTGGGTGATACACACAGGGGCAGGCAAAAAGCAAGATTGGACGCCAAACAGCCAAGGTGCGCCTGTACAAATAATGAGGTACCAGTGCCCATCCTCAGAAGAGTATAACAAGACACACAGGCACTGGCAACTGTGAGTATGAAGAAGGACAATCAGGTCAGGCTGCACAGTGGACACCTGTACAAAATAGCACGTCAATATACATGGTGACAGGGGACAATGGCACAGAGCACAACCTACGCTGTAGACACTGAGATTGCCCACGTTTATGATGACACATACACCACTGAGGAAGAGCTGCCCCAGGGGACAGTAGTGGGCACACAACTACATGCTACTGAATGGTAATGACTGCAACACACGTCACCATCCCTGCAATATGTGTATCGCACACTCATGCACATCATGTCACAGGCCACTACATAGGACATGCGCGCTGTAAGGCATGACACATGAGAGACCAACTCCCATGTCTGGAGTCAGCATCAGTGCCAACTGACATGGAACCCACATGCAGTGAACTTGACAGTGCACAGGCAAGGTCCCACAACCTGTTACACACCACCCCCACACATGATGCTACAGTCATTGTTCTCGTGGACAAAGCGCCAGCCTACATTACCTTGTGAAGGAGTGACTACACACAGACCAGGGAACACATTGCAAGGAGGGGAAGGGTGGCAGGGGCACAGCGCTATACTGGGGCAAACAGGATCTGCACAGCACCTTTAAACCCTGCCAGTGAATTCATGCTACTGTGCCCTTACAAATGCCGGTGACACACAACAAACACACATGTACCTACCCCCTTCCGGCTGCTGCATCGCCTGTAAGCGCCTCTCCAGGTCTGGAAAGACCACCGGCAGCACACGCCTGTGGAGGTGGCTCAGACGGCGGCGGCCGCGGTTCTTGTGGCTCTCAGGTGAGTCCCCCAGCAGGAGCCGTGCAATCCTCCGCGTCCAGCACCGGATATCCTGCCAGCGTTTCCTCACCTGGGGCAGGCTCCGCCTCCGACCATCCACACCCCTCACGGCACTGACGGCGGTCAGCCAGATCTGCTCCTTGGCAGTGGCGCCTACCTGTGAGGAGGAACAAGTGACACCACATCAATACACCAGCCACATGTCACAGAGAGACATATGGGTACAAATTAGCTGGTTACAACAAGGCATGTCATGCAGCCAACGCATTGCACCTTTGTCATAGGGACATCATCCCCTGGTGAGGGAAAAAGCAGTACGTGCCACAGTGGGTACACAGGTGGAATGATGGCAATGTCACAATCAATGATCAAGGCTCACACTGTGCATCACACCCACCCCTCATGTCTCAGGGCACTGCTGGGAGTGATAGGCCCCCACCCCTCCTGTCCCAGGGCACTGCTGGGAGTGATAGGCCCCCACCCCTCCTGTCTCAGGGCACTGCTGTGAGTGATAGGCCCCCACCCCTCCTGTCTCAGGGCACTGCTGTGAGTGATAGGCCCCCACCCCTCCTGTCTCAGGGCACTGCTGGGAGTGATAGGCCCCCACCCCTCCTGTCTCAGGGCACTGCTGGGAGTGATAGGCCCCCACCCCTCCTGTCTCAGGGCACTGCTGGGAGTGATAGGCCCCCACCCCTCCTGTCTCAGGGCACTGCTGGGAGACATCAGGCACCCCCCCCCCTGGGACCCCCCCGACAGTACATGGCATGTGTGTTACACCTGGACGCAATGGCAGAAGTCACAGTCACAACATAGGGACAGTCTGTGGCAGTGGCCTATGCACTCACCTGATACCCTGGTCGCCCATACAGCATGGAGTACTGTGGGAGGATCACATCCAGCAGAGCCATGTTCTCCTCCAGGGTGAATGGCTGTGTCCTCTCCACAGCCCTTGACATGGTTCCAGGGAATCAGTAGCAGCAGCTGGGTCGACGAATGCAAAGATGTGCAGGCAAGTGCTCCCTCATGGGACCTGGCTGCCTTATATGTGCCCTTCTGCCCAGTCTCATGCACAGGAGTACAGAGTGATTGGTCACTCACATTTGCATCCTATGTTTCCACCAATCCCTTCAAACCTAGCAGTCTGTGGGTTCTCTATCGGTTTCATTCTCCTGCATGATGTCAGCCCCACAAACACATTGCAACAAAGTAGAAGAATTCCAACTGACTTCTGCTGTGCACCTTCCAGAACAATTTCGAATTTTGAACTTGGTCTCCATGACAACCAGCATGCATGTAGGCCTTAATACTTGTCCCCTATGTAATTTGGAGCATCACACACAGGTACGATGCGTTTCGGGGCCCTAGGGCACCCCAAATGCATGGCAACGGCCCGTACATGCATGCCTACGCTCTCCATCACTATGGGTCTGCACGCGTATGCGTACTCCTAGTGATAGTGAGCGTACATGCGAGTGTACGGTCCGTACCACTACGGGTACGCATACGCGTGCAGACCCATAGTGATAGTGATCGTAGATGCGTGTGTACGGCCCCATCACTATGGGTCTGCACGCGTATGCGAACCCGTAGTGGTACGGACCGTACACACGCATGTACGCTCACTATCACTATGGGTCTGCACGCGTATGCGTACTCCTAGTGATAGTGAGCGTACATGCGAGTGTACGGTCCGTACCACTACGGGTACGCATACGCGTGCAGACCCATAGTGATAGTGAGCGTACATGCGTGTGTACGGTCCGTACCACTACGGGTACGCATACGCGTGCAGACCCATAGTGATAGTGAGCGTACATGCGTGTGTACGGTCCGTACCACTACGGGTACGCATACGCGTGCAGACCCATAGTGATAGTGAGCGTACATGCGTGTGTACGGTCCGTACCACTACGGGTACGCATACGCGTGCAGACCCATAGTGATAGTGAGCGTACATGCGTGTGTACGGTCCGTACCACTACGGGTACGCATACGCGTGCAGACCCATAGTGATAGTGAGCGTACATGCGTGTGTACGGTCCGTACCACTACGGGTACGCATACGCGTGCAGACCCATAGTGATAGGGCCGTACACACGCATCTACGATCACTATCACTATGGGTCTGCACGCGTATGCGTACCCGTAGTGGTACGGACCGTACACACGCATGTACGCTCACTATCACTATGGGTCTGCACGCGTATGCGTACCCGTAGTGGTACGGACCGTACACACGCATGTACGCTCACTATCACTATGGGTCTGCACGCGTATGCGTACCCGTAGTGGTACGACCGTACAAATGCCTGTACGCTCGCCATCACGATGGGTACACATACGGCAGCACTCCCACAGTGATTTGGGAACATGCACAGGCCCTCTCAGCAGCAGTACGGCGGTTTTTACACATCACTGTGGTGATAGGCGACACACATGTAGGAATAGGGCGGACATACTTGTCCATGGATGGACATACTTGTCCAGGAATGGACATCAAGGCATCGTCTGTGCATTACTACATGTGTGGGGCACAGGTGTCACAGGCTGTGATGTGGAACATGCCTCCTGAGTGGAGAAGGCACCAGATGTATGATGAGATGTGTACATGTGTACTGTGTGAGGGTGCAATGTGTGCCAGGCATGCCCTTGACTCCTTTGACATGTGTGCATGTGGGACTGCGCACTTGGGGTGAGCGTCACTGGCATGGCACGGACACCAACACACGGAAGTGTCCCATGATGCCCGGTACAGGGGTCATGACACATGACTTGTCACTACCCACAGTGCACAATGTGACTATGTCATATATGTGTCCGGGATTTACATCAGGTTGATGTTGTAGCACCCTCAAAAGCTGCAGCCGTTGCAGCAACCAACATGTGGCTGTGTGTAGATTGTCATTGCACACTGTTCCCAACACCATGCCACATGTGTTATCGGATGTGAGGTGCGCATGTATGCATGGGACACGGAGTAGCGTGACAAGGCCATGTCAGCAAACTCACAAGGAATGTGTGGTGAGTCATGACATGTGCACCTTCATGGCAAGGTGTGTGGGCTGGACTAGTGTAATGTCATGTGACCTGTGGCTCCAGTGTTCCGCTACCAGTCTCTGCAATCGGCATCACACTTCTGCTGATGTGTGGGTGTATGTCACTCCTGTCTTGCGTCGGCAGTGCACTTGCACTGGGACACAGCTATTTCCATGGCGTGGCATGGGGAGGTTCTCAATCACCGTGCGTAGCTGGGTCTTGGAAGGAGTGTCACCTTGCATCCATACGTGTCCTGGGCATGTAGCACATGCCTGACTCCCTATGTGGCATGTGTGTATTGCCAGATTTACATGTGCTCAGTAGACATTAGTTGTTCTCGTAGTGCACTCACTCTTCCTTGTCACTTCCAAATTACTGCAGAGCGCCTCCTGTTGCCCGAAGAATTCCAGACTTGGCTACCATGCAGGAGAATGACAGGATCCGGCTCTACCGCTTCACCCAACCGTTGATTCTAGAGCTGACGGCGAGACTGGCACCACACCTGCAACCGCAGCACAGGTATCCTACGGCACTGACACCCCAGCTGAAGGTAATGGCTGCCCTACATTTTCTGGCCACGGGTACCTTCCAAAATACCATAGCTCATGTTGGTGGCATGTCCCAGAGCATGTTCAGCGGTGTGCTGCATGATTTCTTGGAGGCCATGTTGATTCACCTGGATGACTTCATCAAGTTCCCAACCCCTGAACAGATGACTGAGGTCAAGCGTGGATTCTATGCCCTGGGAGGGATGCCCCATGTCATTGGGTCCATAGATGGGACACATGTAGGTTTGGTACCACCACACGCACGGGAGGTGGCGTACCGCAATCGGAAGCACTACCACTCCATCAATGCCCTTGTGGTGTGTCTGTCCAATATGGTGATTTCACATGTCTGTGCTCGTTTCCCAGGATCAGCACACGATGCCTACATCATGAGGCGTAGCGGGATGCCTGATATGATGATGCAGCTGCGCAACGAACGGGCATGTGTTGTTGGTGGGTACAGTCTGTCTGTCCTGTATTCTGTATAGCCGGCCAGCACGACCGCTACACCAGTTCTAACGATGTCCATGTGCTTCCCATGTAGGGGACGCTGGCTATCCCAACATGCCTTGGCTGCTGACACCTCTCCGCAACCCCATCACGCCGGCCCAGCTCCGCTATAACACCGCCCATGGCCGGACAAGGCGAGTGATAGAGAGGACGTTTGGCATGCTGAAGAGCCGATTCCGGTGCCTCCACAAGACCGGCGGTGCACTCCCTTATGCCCCGGCGAAGGTCTGCAAGATCTTCATGGTCTGCTGCATGCTGCACAACATGGCAGTTGAAAGAGCTGTGCCACTCATCCTGAATCAACATGACGAGGACCATCCACCCGTGGAGGACGAAGGGCTTGGCAATGGGGCTAGTGATGTGGAGGATGTGGAGCCGCAAGAGGACATCCGGACTCGGCTCATACGCGACTTCTTTGCTTAGTGGTGAGTACCAGTGTCTGAGTGTGCACGCATTGGTCCCCGTGTGGCATGCGTTGTGATGTGTGTCTCCACCTGCATGTATGGCACGTGGGTCAGAGGTGTGTGTGGGTGTGTCACTGGAGTGATGGTGGCAGTGATGGTAGTATTTCCCCAGTCATAATTGTGACCTAGCATGTTGTCATCCATACATGTGTCGAGTAACTGCACATGCAAGTGGCTGTGCTTTTTGTGGCTGACTTCTTGTGTGTCTCCCTTCCCCAGGTCCCTGCGCATGCCGTTTGCTGGTTGCATTGTTGTGGCACTGCTATTCCTCATGGACATGACATCGTGGGCTGACTCAGCGTTACAGGCACGGACACGTTTGGAAGTCTCCATGGGGTAAGGGATGCATCTGGGGTGTATTGGGTGTGGCAGTTGTTCACGATGTGTGCACACTGCCCCGGTCGGGGTTTGGTTCCTCTGCAGACATGTGGCATCCCCATGGGACACGACATGCAGCTGGGTACACCTGAATAGATGGGCTGCCTGGTTGTCAGTCATCAGTGATGGGATAGTGGATTGTGATGATGGCATCAATGTGTGTGACACTGCCCTCGGACACATACGGTTAACATTGTCTTGACATGGCGTGGGACTTCCACATCAGCGGATGTATGGTGTATGGCAGGCTCTCCGTGAGCAGCTGTGGGTGTTTAGCTGTTAGCCGACGCTTGTGTGCCAGTTCCATGGCTATCACGCATTTGTGCTGCAGAAGGGGGGTGCCAGTGTTGGAGCCACATGTTACTCCACATGATGTGTTCATGTGTACTTCAAGTTGCCTCTGCAATCCCAAAAACATGACTAATAAAGGTGTCCCTATGCCTCCAAGGTGCCTCTTCTCAGTCAGTGCTGGTGTGTTGGCACGGTGCATCCTGCATGTCTGGCATGGTATTCCCTGATTGTGGCTATGTGTCAATGTGTCGAGTGGCAAGATGCAAGCTGTGTGTGTGTGCTGAGACTGTGTATTGGGCATGATGTCCATGACTGTGTGGGTATTGTGACATGTGCCATCCCCATGCATCCAACGTTGTCCATGACCCCATTCTCTGCATCCACCGGACTCAAGCTTGCAGGACATGGTTCTGCCACCTGTCTACACATACCTGGGTGCCCCCCAGGACACGGGCCAGGATCCCTGACCTCTGCGCATGACTGTTGCTGTACTCAATGTGTCTGTCAGCACGGTTGTTCGGCCACCCCCTCAGCTGGTTCTGACCATCACGGGTGTGTATGGTGCTCCATGTCTGTCTTGCCTAATAAACTGTGACCCATGTGTCCTGTGCCAGACTCAGGCCCCAGGGTGTGGATGGTTGAAGTGAACAGATGACTCAGGCATGTTTAGACTGTACAAGACACATGTTAGGTAATAATGCTACCAGCAGGCATCTACGCTTAATAGTGTGATTTATTATTGGGGGGGGGGGGGACAAAGTGAGGGGCTTTCCGGGATTAGGGAATCCAAAGTTCAGTAGGGGAGTTGGTGTCCTTGCCATTGGAAATCCTCAGAGTCCATGCCACAGTCTTTGTCAACATTGGTCAGCCAGTGACCAGCAGGGCCATGTGGCAGAGAATGTCTCTTGATGCTGTGATGCTGTTGCTCCAGTGGGCCAGGTGCCAGGCCAGGTGTCCTGGGAGATGGTGATGTAGCAGCCACCCTCACGGTCCTTTCCGTGGATGACCCGGCTTCCTGCGGGGAACCTCAGCAGCAGGCCGTGACGACGTCTGGGATGCTCCGTCGGATGTTTCCTCCTCCTCCTCATGATCCCTCCCTGTGGGTGGTGATATTCTCCGCCTTCTGGCACAGGGAGGGTCGGCCATGGTGTCGGCCATCCGACGGAGTTCAGCGTGAATCCCCTGGGACGCCGTCACTTGCTCAGCCTGTCTGTCCTCCATCCTCCGTTGGTGTAGCTGTAGACAGGCTATTAGCTCCGCATGTTGCTGGGCCTGCTGGACCTTGATCCCCTCGAGGACGGACACAACCTGGGCCATGCCCGTGGTGTCCTGCCGGTATGAGTCCAGGATGTTACGGACATGGGAAAATACCGGATCCCCAGCCAACTGGTCAGGCTCGCGCCTCCGCCGTCCTCCACTCCCACCACCCCTGCCCACTTGCGTCTGGCCTGCACTTGTGGGAACATCGGGTCTCCGGGACCCCTGAGGGGTGGCATTGGCGTTGTCGCCTGCCTCCTCCTGGGTGCCCGGGACACCGTGTCCCTCCTGGCGAGCCTGGCTGCATTGTGGTGTTGGGGCAGGGATCCTGGGTGTCTCCTGGGATGTGGCAGGAGTGGGGGTGGTGGTTGGCACGGTTGTACCTGACGCAGGTGCTGCAGGTGGTTGGACACCAGAGGGGCCAGGTCGGTCGGGGTCGTCCGCAGAGTGGTGAGAGTGGTCGCTGCCGGTGGGATCGGTCTCCTGCAGATCCGGATCCTGTGAGTGTTCCCCCCCAGTGTTGGGGGGTGCAGCACGACGTTGACCTGTGTGTGAGAGAGAAAATGTTAATTTTGATCCATGCAACATCCATGTTTCATCCGTTACAAAGTTGGCACATTTCCTCTTGGAATTAGGATCTGTCTTGCATTCCACTCACAGTGCACTTGTGCATGGGTGTGTCCCTTGGACACCAATTTGGCCCCTTTAACTATGTGTGGCACAGTCTTACTTGCTGCGTCAAGTGTGACTGCAGTCAGCAGTGGAGTGTGCATGTGTGGCGAGCCATGCATTTGCGCCTTCCTTGTAGCACTGTACATGTGCACATGGAGTGGATCCACACACTTATATGATGCAGGTGGCTGTCCTTGTGCTCGTGTACAGGTTGTGACATGGCCCTACGTTTTGCCATGATGAAGAGGGGGGGTTCTGGCACTGGCCACCCTTGTCTACATGCACGCAGTCCACCTGCTGACGAGCAGACATTCCCACACACCAAAGGACTGATTTGCTCTCCCTGTGTCTCCCTCCTTCTCTGTCCCCCTCTCCCTCCCTCTCTGTCCCCCTCTCCCTCCCTCTGTGTGTCAGCCTCCTCCCTCTGTCCATCTTCCTGTGTCTCCCTCCCTCTCTGTCCCCCTCTCCCTCCCTCTCTGTCCCCCTCTCCCTCCCTCTGTGTGTCAGCCTCCTCCCTCTGTCCGTCTCCCTCCCTCTCAGTCCCCCTCTCCCTCCCTCTGTGTCCCCCTCTCCCTCCCTCCGTGTGTCACCCTCTGTCACCTTGGCCCAGCTTCCTGGGCACACACTGTTAGCAGATCTTTGAGTGGCCCTTGGCCTGTTGATGTGAGTTTGTTTCTGATCTCCAGGCACCCATTTTGTCTGCTGTGTGTCTGTGCGCTGCTGCTGTGGTGGTGTGTGCTGCCACTCTTTCACAATGTTGGATGTTCATTAGCTGCTGTCATGTGCAAAACAGTGCCTTCACCCCCATGTGTTGATGCAAGGCGTCCGCCATTTGCTGGCAAGTCATTCCTGTGTTGGGACACAGTGTTTGTCTGGCTGTGACCTAGGCCATATGGGCAGAGGGCATTGTTGTCTGCTTTGGAGTCGCACTATGTGATTCTTGGTGCCCAGCCTCCCGCCATCCGGGTTACCGTGTCATGTGTTGTTGTCTTCTGTGGCCTGTGACTTGACATTGTCCAGCTGGGTGCATGGGGCATGGTGGCAGCAGTGGCATGTGCCTGCTCATGGAGTGTGGTTGAGTCATGCGATGGCTTGTGGTGGTTGCGTGCCTGTTATAAATTTTGGTTGTGGTTGCAGTTCCCCCCATGTGAGGTGCGTTGTTTGTGTACTCACCCGGGTCTCGGAGTCCTTCTACTCCTTCAACTGCCTCCACCGGCAGTATGGCCATCACCCTCTCCTCCCAGGGATGGTACTGTACGGCTCTGCGGGAGGGCCCTCCTCCGGTGGCGTTGGCCTGGTCGTGTTCCTCCTGCCTCTTGGCTCTGACCCTCCTCCGCAGATCGTACCACCTGTTCTGGCAATCCTGCTTGGTCCTCCTGGTGTCCGCAACAGCATTCACAGCATCGACGATGGTCTGCCACATGGCTGTTTTGGCTGCCTGGCTGGTGCTTCTGACCAATGTTCCAAAGATCTGTGGCTCGACTCTGAGGATTTGATCAACAAGGACCTCCAACTCTCGGTGACTGAACTTTGGATTCTTGGTAGTGGGCATGGTGAGGGATGTGGGTGGGGATGGTATGGGTGTGGGGGGTGTGTGGATGTTGGGGGGGGTGTGGATGGTTGTGTGTGTGTGTGAATGTGATGAGAGGGTGTTTGTGAGGGTGGTCGTGTGAAGGTGTGCAAGTGTAAGATGTGGTGTAGCTTGTAGTCTGGTTCTGTGGTGTCTGGCAGCAGTGAGTCTGTTGCAAAGGCTCATGGTTTGTGTGTGTGGGCCCTTTTCATTGGTCCATGGGTGGGTGTGGCAGTGTTTGAATTTTGGGTGGGTGTGTTATAAGGAGTGGTGGTGTATTGGGCCTCTGTTTGTTTTTGACAGTTGCAGGTCAGTGATTGTGTTATTTTAGTGGTTGTTGGCCATGTTTAGTGGCTGTGTGCCTTTCGAATGGTGTATTCTTGTGTTGTTTTGTTTTGTCCTTGTTGTGTACGTGCGTTTTGAGCGTGTGTACGGTGTGTACATGGGCCATTTGGTTGTACGATTATGTCCTTGTGTGTGGCTTTGTACGACTCGTACATGCGGTTGTGATGTTGGGGCATGGGGTGCGCTCCGTACTTAGGAGGTTGTGTTGGGGGTGCGCCAGGAACGTACTGGGGTGTAGGTACACGGGGGTATGACACGTACTGGGGTGGGGGTGGGGCTCGAACGTACTGGGGTGTACATAGACGGTGGTACGACACGTACTGGGGTGGGGGTACGACTGGAACGTACTGGGGTGTACATGGACGGTGGTACGACACGTACTGGGGTGGGGGGGTGTACATTGACGGTGGTACGACACGTACTGGGGTGGGGGTACGACTGGAACGTACTGGGGTGTACATGGACGGTGGTACAACACGTACAGGGGTGGGGGGGTGTACATTGACGGTGGTACGACACGTACTGGGGTGGGGGGTGTACATTGACGGTGGTACGACACGTACTGGGGTGGGGGTACGACTGGAACGTACTGGGGTGTACATGGACGGTGGTACGACACGTACAGGGGTGGGGGGTGTACATTGACGGTGGTACGACACGTACTGGGGTGGGGGGGTGTACATTGACGGTGGTACGACACGTACTGGGGTGGGGGTACGACTCGAACGTACTGGGGTGTAGGTTCACGGTGGTACGACACGTCCAGGGGTGGGGGTACGACTGGAACGTACTGGGGTGTAGGTACACGGGGGGTATGACACGTACTGGGGTGGGGGTACGACTGGAACGTACTGGGGTGTAGGTACACGGGGGGTATGACACGTACTGGGGTGGGGGTACGACTGGAACGTACTGGGGTGTAGGTACACGGGGGGTATGACACGTACTGGGGTGGGGGTGGGGCTCGAACGTACTGGGGTGTACATAGACGGTGGTACGACACGTACTGGGGTGGGGGGTGTACATTGACGGTGGTACGACACGTACTGGGGTGGGGGGTGTACATTGACGGTGGTACGACACGTACTGGGGTGGGGGTACGACTGGAACGTACTGGGGTGTACATGGACGGTGGTACGACACGTACAGGGGTGGGGGGGTGTACATTGGCGGTGGTACGACACGTACTGGGGTGGGGGGTGTACATTGACGGTGGTACGACACGTACTGGGGTGGGGGTACGACTGGAACGTACTGGGGTGTACGTGGACGGTGGTACGACACGTACAGGGGTGGGGGGTGTACATTGATGGTGGTACGACACGTACTGGGGTGGGGGGTGTACATTGACGGTGGTACGACACGTACTGGGGTGGGGGTACGACTCGAACGTACTGGGGTGTAGGTTCACGGTGGTACGACACGTCCAGGGGTGGGGGTACGACTGGAACGTACTGGGGTGTAGGTACACGGGGGGTATGACACGTACTGGGGTGGGGGTGTGGCTCGAACGTACTGGGGTGTAGGTACACGGGGGGTACGACACGTACTGGGGTGGGGGTACGACTGGAACGTACTGGGGTGTAGGTACACGGGGGGTATGACACGTACTGGGGTGGGGGTACGACTGGAACGTACTGGGGTGTAGGTACACGGGGGGTATGACACGTACAGGGGTGGGGGTGGGGCTCGAACGTACTGGGGTGTACATAGACGGTGGTACGACACGTACTGGGGTGGGGCTACGACTGGAACGTACTGGGGTGTACATAGACGGTGGTACGACACGTACAGGGGTGGGGGGGTGTACATTGACGGTGGTACGACACGTACTGGGGTGGGGGTACGACTGGAACGTACTGGGGTGTAGGTTCACGGTGGTACGACACGTCCAGGGGTGGGGGTGGGGCTCGAACGTACTGGGGTGTACATAGACGGTGGTACGACACGTACTGGGGTGGGGGTATGACTGGAATGTACTGGGGTGTACATAGACGGTGGTACGACACGTACAGGGGTGGGGGGGTGTACATTGACGGTGGTACGACACGTACTGGGGTGGGGGTACGACTGGAATGTACTGGGGTGTAGGTTCACGGTGGTACGACACGTCCAGGGGTGGGGGTACGACTGGAACGTACTGGGGTGTAGGTACACGGGGGGTATGACACGTACTGGGGTGGGGGTGTGGCTCGAACGTACTGGGGTGTAGGTAGACGGGGCTATGACACGTACTGGGGTGGGGGTTCGACTGGAACGTACTGGGGTGTACCTAGACGGGTGGGGGTATACATATACGGGGGGTACGTGTCGGACGTACGGGGGCTGGGGGGAGTGTTGGGCGCGTATGCGGCACATGTCTCCATGGTTGCTGTAGGAGTTCGGTGCGGACGGTGTTTTTTCCATACGGTTGTAACCTCGGACGCACGGGATGGATCGTGATTCCTCGGTCGGACTTGGATTTTCACGTTTGTAAGGTAAATCGTCCGAGGACGTGTCGGACACATTTTCCAACCCGAGGACGTGTGGGGAATGATTCCCAGTGCGGTTCGTATGGACTTTTTACCATGCGAATCGTGATTGCCAGTTCGTACGGCACTTGTACGATTCGTACGGTAAAAAGACCCGATACGAGTCGCACGGGGGAATTTTTTACCGGATCGTGATCGGCACCCTAGTGCTCTTTTTTTTGACAAGTGACAATCACTTTTACAGACTGACACATTATGAATCCACTTTTCAGATTCTTAAAAAAGCACATGTGCAAACTGCTTTTTCAGACCAGCACCATGTGTAACCTGGGTGACTGCCTACATACCAGCAAGGGCAACCAGCCTTAGTGATGCTGAATGTATTTGCATTACAGACTGAAACCTCAAACCCCACTCACTTGTAAATACTGTGCATGATTCTACATGGAAAGCAGCTGGGTGTGTGCTAAGAGTCTGCTTCTGCACCAAAAAATGGCTCCCCCTTTTTCCTACTAATGCAACTGTGAAATCACCAGAGCAAAACGCAATAAATCTCTACCTGTAATTCCTATTTGCACACAGAGTCATGTTTTCACATTAGTCACAAAACGAAATTTCTTTGCCAATTTGAAAGCACACTTACTGCTCTTTTTTTTGACAAGTGATAATCACTTTTACAGACTGACACATTATGAATCCACTTTTCAGATTCTTAAAAAAGCACATGTCCAGACTGCTTTTTCAGTCCACCACCATGTGTAACCTGGGTGACTGCCTACATACCAGCAAGGGCAACCAGCCTTAGTGATGCTGAATGTATTTGCATTACAGACTGAAACCTCAAACCCCACTCGCTTGTAAATACTGTGCATGATTCTACATGGAAAGCAGCTGGGTGTGTGCTAAGAGTCTGCTTCTGCACCAAAAAATGGCTCTCCCTTTTTCCTACTAATGCAAATATAAAATTACCAGAGTAGTGCACAATAAATCTCTGCCTATATTTCCCAACATGTGTAACCTGGGTGACTGCCTACATTCCAGCAAGGGCAACCAGCCTTAGTGATGCTGAATGTATTTGCATTACTGAGTCCAACCTCAAACCCTTAAACTATTCTTTTTTTATACCAATACACCTTAATTTATCGTGAAAACATAGTCCATATTATTTTACATGTTCCTCACATTTAAATTTCTCCCAAAACAGAAAATAATAAACACAACTTCAACAAAAGGAATTGCATTTCTATTATTCATTTCTTAATTTACCATATACATCCCCTCTCAAACTCTAAACTCACCTTTAAAATTAGTTAGTTGTGAAAGAAATGTGGCACTCAAACAGCAGATTATCAGAGCCAGGATCTCTGTTCTCTACACCTCTCTCCTCTCAGCAGAACCAGATAATGGCAAAGTTTCCCTCTATTTTTCCACACATATACATGTTAGTTTCAAATCTCAGTGCTTGCCCCTTTTTTTCAAATGTAATCACACATTTCTATTGGTTGAAAACCCAACCCTTTTCCAAAAGTACCCTTCCCCCAACTTGACTTCTGCCTAGTACCCTTACCCCAACTTGACTTCTGCCTGCTACCATAGCAACAGCTCATGGAACACTGCTGTGTGGAGTTAGGTCAGAAGTTCGCCAAACAATGTTTCAATTCCACAGAGCAAGAGTGCTTGACTTTTCTAACCTAACAGCAAATCTATAGTACTGTTCTTTGGTAACACATTTTTCTGTACCAATACAAAACATGCTTCTATAAATTTACACATACAGCCTAGTTTTTAGTGTAGAATGGTATGAAACAGCCAATCAGTTCTTTTTTTTTTATAAAAAAATATGTATGCCTCCATTTCCAAACTGTCTTTCATTTCTTTTTACCATTCTACTGAAATACACCTCCTGAGTGCATCCAGATCTCCTTTGAAGATGTTCACAGTGTGGATTGTAGGACACAGCTATGTCTTCTGGAGTGAAAAGTTTGCAGAGAAAACAGGTATGGTGAGAGACCTTGCTTTGCCAAATGTAGACATTAAATGGATTGGTCAGAGAGGGTTAAAGTGGCACCAATTGATGCCATTGGTGAAATCCTTCATGCAAATCCAACACCCTGACCTCATAATAGTGCACTGTGGTGGCAATGACCTAGGCACTTTGACTGGGGTAGGTCTGGAAATGCTTATGAAGGACACCTTTGCACAACTGTTTTCACTTTTCCCTAAAACTGCCTTTGTGTTTTCTAACATATGCCAAAGGCAAAAATGGAACTGGTCCAATCATTTCTGTCCGCAGATTGACAAAGCAAGAAAGCACGTCAACAAATCTGTTTCTGCTTTCCTCCGTGACTATGGTATGGGTTCCATTTACCACAACAACTTGCGTTACGACATGCAAGACATTTATAGAGGAGATGGTGTGCACTTCAATGATGAAGGGAACAGAGTCTTCCTCTTGAACCTTAGACTCTGCATCGGTACTTACTTGTAGGTACCACTAAAAAATAACTTCATAAACACAACGGCTCTTTTTAGAGCCCCCTAATATCTAAACTCTTAAATCTGCATTTCATTTCTTTTATTTATTTTTTTGTTACCGTACGCTTACCGTACGCGTACCCCGTGATTTTTTTTTAAATCAATAAATGTTTTCTTTGTACTTTTCTGTCCTTCTTTGACCCCCTCACAAATGTAAGGGGGTCTGTAACTCTCCTCCTTGCCCCCTTTTCTTGTTATCACTCTTTTTTTCTGAGTGAAACACACGAAATGGCGGCCGCCGCTTCCTGGTTTCGGCCGATTCGAATGTTTTCTAAGATCTAAGAGCCAATCAGAATCGCGCTCGCGCTCGCGCACGCCACCGTACGCGTACGGTAAGCGTACCGTAAGCGTACCGTAAGCTGGCTCAGATATATATATTGATTTAAAGGCTATTTTCTCAGGACCTACAGAACAGATTTACACCAGACCTACAAAAGGCACTTCCTTGACCTGAGGACTACCTCTCTGCCAAATTTCTAGTAATTCTGTTCAGCCGTTCGGGCTGTAGCCCTGTCTAAAGGTCCTATGGAAAAATGCATGGGAAAAACGCGTTTTGGGACCCCCCTTTTATCTCAGCCCCCGCTTGACGAATCCCCCCGAGACTTTCAGGGTAGGAGCGGAGCGTAGCGCCCCACCTATTTTGAAAATCTTGCGAGGATTTGTCGACCGGCGCCAAAGTTATTCAAAATAGAATGTTGCGGATTTCCTATGGAATCGTGGTCCTAACTATAACTACCTACTGGCGACCGCCAGTAGGTAATATATATATATATATATATATATATATATATATATATATATATATATATATATATATATATATATATATATATATATATATATATATATATATATATATATATATATATATATATATATATAGATATATAGATATATTACCTACTGGCAGTCGCCAGTGGGTAGTTATAGTTAGGACATATTTTCCATAGGAAATCCGCAACATTCTATTTGGAATAATGTTGGCGCCGATTGACGAATCTTCGGGAATTTTTCCAAACTTTTGGCCAGCTCCGGTCCGCTCCTATCCTGAAAATTTCACGGTGATTCGTCAAGCGGGGGCCGAGAAAAAAGGGGGGTCCCAAAATGCGTTTTCCCCATGCATTTTCCCATAGGACCTGTTGACGCAGCTACAGCCCGAACTGCTGAACGAAATTACACCAAATTTGGCAAAGAGGCAGTCCTCAGTTCAGACTCGTGCCTTTTGCTTAAATGGTTTAAATCTGTTCAGTAGTTCCTGAGAAAATTAGAGTTAAAAAGATAGATATATCTGGGCGGAGCCTAACCACACATCTTATCGTGAGATCTGATTGGCTGTCAGTACTTCATCCAAGAAGTGTTGGCAGCCATCTTGGGACAAATATACATGATAGCACCTCATTAAAAAAGCATTGCAGTTAATAGAAGGTTTTAAGACTTTAGGTACATTATAAATCACTTGTTGATGGTACCATACTCATTTTAGGAATTGTGGTGAGTTCTAAGGTGATTTTACCATGTGAAAAAGCATTCTGCTGTGATATACTCATTTTAGGAATTGTGGTGAGTTCTAAGGTGATTTTACCATGTGAAAAAGCCTTCTGCTGTGATATCATGAAGAATGTTTGAGAGAAAACTATTTTCTCATGCTTTTCCCACAGAGGTTTGGAAGGTGATCTATAAGCTAAACTGAAAGCATATTTTCAGTAAATTCACATTATCTTTCTCAGTCATGTGAGAATGAAGTCTGACATTCTCAGTAAAACATGTACATCCAACAAGGGCAGAGACTGTCAGTTGATTTCTTTGTGTTCTACTGCAGCTTCCCAGAGTGTTCTAAAGAACAACTAGAGCGCTAACAGTCCTTCTTATGACAAACGTATAGCACACCTGAAGCCATCTTGATTGGAATAAAGTGGTAACACTTAAAACATTTAATTTACAAAGGAACAAAATGAGGGGGTTCATTTTGCCATAGAAATTATGATTAGTGCTGCAGAAAGAAAAATTAGTGCACATTTTGACTACTCAAATCCTCTTCTATTTCATAAAAGAATTCTGACATGCAGACTGAAACATGCACTTTGAATACCAGCAGCAGACTTCCCTGGTGAGCAGTAGCTTTACTACAGTGATCTAATGAGCAACTAAAGTGCTAACATTCAGAATTTATGGCAAATGTGTGACACATCTGAATGCCTTCTTGATGGAACCAAAGTAAAAACTGAAAGTATTTCCTACTGAGGAGACTGCAGTAAATGAGGAAATTAGGAAACTTCATAACAAATAAATCTCCCAAGATGGCCACTAGAGACAAAAGATCCCAAATGTAGCCCAAATATCACCCAGATGTAGCCCAAGTATAGCCCAATGACAGAATGTCCCAGAGTGTTCTAACAAACAACTAGAGCGCTAACAGTCTTACTTATGACAAACGTATGGCACACCTGAAGCCATCTTGATTGGAATAAAGTGGTAACACTTAAAACATTTAATTTACAAAGGAACAAAATGAGGGGGTTCATTTTGCCATAGAAATTATGATTAGTGCTGCAGAAAGAAAAATTAGGGCACATTTTGACTTCTCAAATCCTCTTCTATTTCATAAAAGAATTCTGACATGCAGACTGAAACATGCACTTTGAATACCAGCAGCAGACTTCCCTGGTGAGCAGTAGCTTTACTACAGTGATCTAATGAGCAACTAAAGTGCTAACATTCAGAATTTATGGCAAATGTGTGACACATCTGAATGCCTTCTTGATGGAACCAAAGTAAAAACTGAAAGTATTTCCTACTGAGGAGACTGCAGTAAATGAGGAAATTAGGAAACTTCATAACAAATAAATCTCCCAAGATGGCCACTAGAGACAAAAGATCCCAAATGTAGCCCAAATATCACCCAGATGTAGCCCAAGTATAGCCCAATGACAGAATGTCCCAGAGTGTTCTAACAAACAACTAGAGCGCTAACAGTCTTACTTATGACAAACGTATGGCACACCTGAAGCCATCTTCATTGGAATAAAGTGGTAACACTTAAAACATTTAATTTACAAAGGAACAAAATCAGGGGGTTCATTTTGCCATAGAAATTATGATTAGTGATGCAGAAAGAAAAATTAGGGCACATTTTGACTTCTCAAATCCTCTTCTATTTCATAAAAGAATTCTGACATTCAGACTGAAACATGCACTTTGAATACCATCAGCAGACTTCCCTGGTGATCAGTAGCTTTACTACAGTGATCTAATGAGCAACTAGAGTGCAAACATTTAGAATTTATGGCAAATGTGTGACACATCTGAATGCCTTCTTGATGGAACCAAAGTAAAACACTGAAAGTATTTCCTACTGAGTAGAATGCAGTAAATGAGGAAATTAGGAAACTTCATAACAAATAAATCTCCCAAGATGGCCACCAGAGACAAAAGATCCCAAATGTAGCCCAAATATCACCCAGATGTAGCCCAAGTATAGCCAATTGACAGAATGTCCCAGAGCATTCTAACAAACAACTAGAGCTAACAGTCTTACTTATGACAAAAGTATGGCACACCTGAAGCCATCTTTATTGGAATAAAGTGGTAACACTTAAAACATTTAATTTACAAAGGAACAAAATGAGGGGGTCATTTTGCCATAGAAATTATGATTAGTGCTGCAGAAAGAAAAATTAGGGCACATTTTGACTGCTCAAATCCTCTCCTATTTCATAAACAAAATTCTGACATGCAGACTGAAACATGCACTTTGAATACCCGCAGCAGACTTCCCTGGTGAGCAGTAGCTTTACTACAGTGATCTAATGAGCAACTAGAGTGCTAACATTCAGGATTTACGGCAAATGTGTGACATATCTGAATACCTTCTTGATGGAATCAAAGTAAAAAACTGAAAGTATTTCCTACTGAGGAGACTGCACTAAATGAGGAAATTAGGAAACTTCATAACAAATAAATCTCCCAAAATGGCCACCAGAGACAAAAGAGCCCAAATGCAGCACAAATTTCACCCAGATGTAGCCCATATGTAGCCCAATGACAGAAGTGTGCAAAGCACTTATTTTTTGTGTATTTGCAGTTTTATATAGTGCACACTTGTCAGGTATTGGAGTGCTTTACATGAGCATTGGTTACATCGCACAAGATCAAGTTCATTTTGGTTGTAGACATGGGGAGATTAAGTGATTTGACCAGAATCACAGAATGTTGAGATGAAGCAGAAACTCCAACCTGGTTCTCCAGTTGCAAAGTCTGCAGCTCTGGAAGTAACACCACATCCTCTCCCCTAGGTGCAACATTTAATCAAGTGGTCAACTGGATAAAAAGACATAAAGATTACAAATAATTTAAAAGTTCTTTGTTGCTATTTGAAAACTCAGAAAATATGTCCTCATTTTAGTTTTTTAGAGCACTAACCTTAGTTTTGATGCAAATAAAACCCTCTCATATATGTAATTTCTAAAGGAAATGCGTCAGGCGTTCCACACTTTTGTAATAAATATAGAATGTTAGCAATCTAGTTGTTCATTGGGATACTGTTGAGAGGCAGAGGCCAGGGGCACGGACTCTGAAAATTGAAGGCAGGTAGGAGAGTGCAGAGGCAACAATTTGACCATACTGGGCATGCAGGAAAGGCAGTGGCAGCACAACAGACTATGGAGGGCAGTGGAAAGGGGGGCAGGGGCAACAAACCAACAATACAGGACTGGCAAGAGAGGATGTGGCAATATAATAGACCATTGTGGGCAGAAGGAAGAGGCAGTGGTAGTACAACCATACATGCCAACAGACCCGTTTCAGCCAGGAAACGTCCAATGTTTTTAAGCTCAAATGGGCTTTATTTGATCTGTCTACTGTCTACAATCTCCTCTTTTTCAATGTAACTCAAAGGGGAAAATCAATACCCCAGTTTTTTTTCAAAATCTCCCTCTTACCAAGTTCAAAATGTTCGCAAGTATGGTACATTGGATCATGGTAGGCAGGAGGAATTGGGGTAGGGACATGGACTCGGATATCAGAGGACAGGAGGGACATGGAGAGGTGCACCAAACTCACCCTACAGGGCAGGCATCAGGGTTTGCAGCAGCACAATACACCACACAGGGCATGCGGGACGGGAGTGCAGCACAACAATCCATAGAAACCAAAAGGGAGGGGACAGGACCATGCACATGGACAGCAGAGAACAGAGGGGAAAGAGGCAATGGTAGCTAGCTGACCATAATGAACAGACAGGAGAGAAAGCTGCAGCATAACAGACCATAAAGGGCAGGAGGGACGGATCAGGGGCATTACAATGGAACAGACAAGCCAGGAGGGAGGGAATAGGGGTCTGCACATGGAAACAGAGGGCTGGGGGCAAGGGGGCAGGGCAGGAGCAGCAAGATGACGATGGAGGTCAGGCAGGATGGGCACTAGAAACAAGACACACCATGGAGAGCAAGAGTGAGACTATGATGGCATAGACACAGACCATGGAGGGAAGGTGGGAGGGGGTCAGGGGCAGCTAGCTGACCACACAGGGAAGGTGGGATGGACCATGGCAGCACAGAAGACCATGGAAGGCAAGTGGGAGGGTTAGTGGCAGCACAATGGCTATGATGGGCAAGAAGGAGGGTGCAGGGGCATGCACAAAGGACCATGGAGGATAGAAGGGAGGGTCAGGACCTGGGCACAGACAAGAGAGTTCAGGGGCAGGGGCCTCACAACAGACCACACGGGGCAGGCAGGAGGAGCAGTTGCAGCACAACAGACCAGGGAGGGCAAAAGGGTGTGGCAGTAAAATGGACCATGGAGGACAGGAGGAAGGGGATAGGGGCATGGCATGTGGACAGGCAGGGTGGAGGTGGCAGGGACAGGTTACAGTCATCTGACAATGCTAGGCAGGTGGGAGGGGAGTGGCAGCTCAACAGAACACTCAGAGTAGAAAGGAGTGGCAGGTCCATGGAACATGGTGGGCAAAAAGGATGGAGCAGGGGCATGCACAAAGACATCGGAGGGCAGGGGGAGGAGAATAGGGGCAGCAAGCTAATCACAGAGGCTAAGCAGGAGGTCAATGATGGGCCATAGAATTGGGCAATGGAGGGCAGGAGGAGTGGACTGGTAGATCATGCTAAATGGAGGACAGTGCCAGCACATCAGACCATGCATGGCAGGAGGGAAGAGGCTAGTCCATGGATTCAGACAACAGAGGATAGGGAGGAGGTGGATGGGGCAGCAAGCCAACTGTTCAGAGAAGGTGGGTATTAGGAACTTTATTGTTTTTAAAATGTGTATCTGTGCAAACTACTTAAAATATGAACAAGTATGCAGCATAATCTCACTTTTATTCAGGAAGAAGAGGACGTTTGTGACTGTGATTCTGGGCTCACATGGCAGAAACACCCCCTGACCCTCCACCCCCCATCGCAAAATGTAATGCCCGTGAAAAGGGTAAGTGGACGCAGTGTTATATAGAAAATAGTCCTGAGAGCACGATTGAAAATGAAAACTAGATATAGTATATGGTATAAACTATGCACCAAAAACTGTGATATAAGATGAACCGGGGCGTGAAATAGAATATGCAATACATTGTGTGCAATGACAGATTTATTGGAGAGTGCAAGATAGCACAGGCACTAGCGCGTGCTATGCGATATGCACCTTGGAGTGTAATATGCACAGGGCAGTGTTGTGCAACCTAACTAGTCTCTAAAGTTGTAATATAAAATATGTGCTGGGGAGTGTAACGTTGCATATGCACTGTGACAAAGATATGGATCCCAGATTGTAATATGTATGGCATAGCGCTGTGCGTTATAACATAGGCATCGAGGAAGGCACGTTAGATGGGGCAATATAACCCGTGCAAAGGCAAGTGTGGAATGACCTATTCACGGGGTGGTGTTACAGTGCACATGGGCTAGAGAGTGTCATAGCATAAGCACTAGCTGGTGGAATACAACACAGAGGTGTGTGGCACTCGGCGGGCACTGGTGGGTGTAACACAGCATTGGGCTCAGCCAGGAGCACGCTGTGACTCTCAAGTGAGGTTTGTCTCCTTTCCAGGGGCGCCGGGATTAGGCACGGTAGGGCGTCAGACACATCAGAGCTTCACTAGCGGTGTAAATACATTCCACGTGGATTAATTGTATGCATAGTCGCCTTTTAATGAATATCACGCAAATCGTCATGGTGATAGGTACATACGGTTTGTCCAGCATGTCCTAGGTGTTTCTATAAATATATATTTTTTTAAATTATAAAAAACAAAGTCCAGCCCCGGGGGAGGGGGTCCCCGTGGCTATAAGTGACCTGAGGAGGAGGGCAACACAGCCCCCCTCCTAAAGAATAAAAAAAAAAAGGCCATGTCCCGGGGGTTGGGGTCCCCGGGCCGATTAAGGCCTTGAAAGGGCCAAATTAATTTTTTGCAACAAAAAAAATTAGGGTGCAGGCCCTGGGGGATGGGGCCCCCAGGGCAAATAATTTAGAAAAAGAAGGGGGGCACACAGCCCTCCTTCTTAAAATAATAAAATAAATAAAAGACCGGCATCGCGCCGGAGGCCATGCCCCCTCCTTGCAGCACTCTGCAATCGCGCCCCCTGGCCAGTTGTAAGTTGGGGAATTAATTCCCCTTCAATACTGAGGGTCCCTGAGGGCCAACTAGCCCAACAGGTATCTCCAGTATGCGCCAGGGAGCTGTGTTGCAGACAGGTGTTCTGAGGCCACGCTCCTTTTTACACCTCTATGCAACGCAGCTCTGTGGTGCTTTCTGGAGGTACCTAGTGGGTTAGTTTGACCCTAGGGACGCTTAGGATTCAAGGGGACTTAATCTCTCAACTTAGAACGGCAACAGGGCGTGTTTACACAGTGGTGAAGGGAAGGGACGGGGCCTGAGATGACGTGTGCAAACACACCCTGTGGCGCATTTTAAGTTGGGGATATAATTCCCTTTCAATCCTGAGGGACCCTGGGGGCCAACTAGCCCACCAGGTGCTTCCAGTAAGAGCCACTGCTCTGCGTTGCAGAGAGGTGGTGCAGGCCGTGCCCCTTTTTACACCTCTCTGCAATGGCACTTACTGGACGTACCTAGTGGGCTATTTTACCCCTAGGGACCCTCAGGATTCAAGGGGACTTAATCTCCCAACTTAAAAAACGGCCACAGGGCGTGTTTACACAGTGGGGAAGGGAGGGGACGGGGCCTGAGGTGACGTGTGCAAACACGCCCTATGGCACGTTTTAAGTTGGGGAAATAATTCCCCTTCAATCCTGAGGGCCCCTGGGGGCTAACCAGCCCACCAGGTGCTTCCAGTAAGCGCCACTGAGTTGCGTTGCAGAGAGGTGGTCCAGGCCGTGCCACTTTTTACACCTCTCTGCAATGCAGCTCTGTGGCGCTTACTGGAGGTACCTAGTGGGCTAGTTGTACCCTAGGGACCCTCAGGATTCAAATGAACTTAATCTCCCAACTAAAAACGGCCACAGGGCGTGTTTACACAGTGGTGAAGGGAGGGGACAGGGCTTGAGTTAACGTGTGCAAACACGCCCTGTGGTGCGTTTTAAGTTGGGTAAATAATTCCCCTTCAATCCTGAGGGACCCTGGGGGCCAACTAGCCCACCAGGTGCTTCCAGTAAGCGCCACAGCACTGCGTTGCAGAGAGGTGGTCTAGGCTGTGTCCCTTTTTACATCTCTCTGCAACGCAGCTCTGTGGCGCTTACTGGAGGTACCTAGTGGTCTAGTTGGACCCTAGGTACCCTCAGGATTCAAGGGGACTTAATCTCCCAACTTAAAACGGCCACAGGGCGTGTTTACACAGTAGGGAAGGGAGGGGATGGGGCCTGAGGTGACGTGTTCAAACACGCCCTGTGGTGCGTTTTAAGAGGTAGTTTTAATCCCCTGCCCTATTATATACTAGCGGCTTACAGAGGAGGTCATGCTAATCACAGGAGGACACCAACACATAGTGTTCCCTAGTGTATGTAGGTGTTTTCACTGTATTCTGAGTGTCTTTTAACATAGCACTGGCTCTAGGACTGGTTAGTCAGACTCAGTTACCACCAGTATCCGTCTGAAAAAGTTGAGGGTGCAGGATGATTTTGCAACAAGTCTTCTTCTGTTTGTTCTTTCTGCACGTTATCCTTCTTCCTGCACTTTTCTTCGTCTTTGAGGACTTCTCTTGCTTCTTTCTGCATTTCTTTTTTTTCTTTCTGTGCATTTTTCTTCTTTCTTCACATGTCCTGTCTCTGTAGGCATAGTTAGAAATTAGCAGTTAAAAAACCTTTGAAATTCACTGAAAAAGCCATAGGTTTCAGGGGCGTTATAGTTAGCTGGGCTTTTCACTCGTACAAAACCATTGAAATTCCCCCGTTATAGTTAGTTCAGTTAATTATAACTCGCGCTCCCGCAATGCACTGCTGATGACGTCACATATTACATCACTCATGACATGGTCAGTGACATCACTCATGACATTACTGATGACATCTCAAATGACATCACTGATGACATCATCCTTGTGATAGAGTGGCAGACCTTCTCTCCCCCTAATATAACCTTTGATACACACATTCAAAAATAGAAACTACAATTTTCAAAACAATGGACATACCAATACCAGTTACAACAACCTATTCAGTAATTCTAAGATCCACATACACATCCACTCATTCACCAACAGTCCTATACAGTCACTCATACATGTACTCACTCCTCATATGTACTCATACACCTATACATCCTGTTACACAACACCACTCATCCATAGAGTTACTCACACACATAGTCACTCATGCTAATAAAGAATCAAACATCCATGTACTTGCATATACAGTTATACACACACCACCACACTCTACAGAAACTTACACATGCTTAGTCTTTTAAACAGTCACTTATAGAAACACATACTTATTCATACAGGAACTCTTTCAATCTCTCACTCTCACATATAATCACATATATACACCAATCGTCACATATACTAGTTTAAAACATATGTAGTTACTCATAAAGACACTATTGAGACAGTCATTCACTCACTAACACACCCATGCACGCACTCATCCACCCATACAGTCCTGCACACATGCTGTCTTCAACACATACAAACAGTGAGTCACTCATTCATATTCCTATGCACTACGTAATACCCCCCACCGAATCATACAGACACTCATAATGATACTCAAAAAACCGACTAATAACCTATATAGACACTCATGTAGCTACTCACCAACCCATGCAGCCACTTATACACAAAGTGAGAGACTGATACAGATATTTACATATTTAAACATTACTCACTAAGCCATGTATTCACTAAGATACACTTAATCAGTCAGTTATACAATCAATTTTTCAAAAACAAATCCTCCATTTAGACACTTATATACCCATTTATTCTTCCATTGACCTTGAGATATACATATATAAAACATATGTAATTTTCAGAAGAACACATATTCACGGGATGATGTCATCAGTGATGTCATTTGAGATGTCATCAGTGATGTCATGAGTGATGTCACTGACCATGTCATGAGTGATGTAATATGTGACGTCATCAGCAGTGGATTGCGGTCGCTCGAGTTATAGTTAGCTGAAATAACTATAACGGGGGAATTTCAATGGTTTTTTACGAGTGAAATGTCCAGCCAACTATAACATGTGTGAAACCTATGGTTTTTTCAGTGAATTTGCTAGGTTTTTTAAATGCTAATTCCTAACTATAACGTGTGTGAAACCTATGTTTTTTAAGTGAATTTGGAGGTTTTTTAAATGCTAATTTCTAACTATAACGTGTGTGAAACCTATGGTTTTTTTTGTGAATTTGTAAGGTTTTTTAAATGCTAATTTATGTATGTATTATTATATTTTTTATATATTTATTTTACAATAAACTACCTATGTATATAGTTATAGATTGACTGTATCCTGTAATATGGAACGGCTCAGCTCTTTTTTTTATTAATTTGGATAAAGTTCAACAGCATAGTTAATATCTTCTATAAACTTATAAACAGTTTAAAATGTTTTTTTTTTTTAAGGGTTTTTCACCGTGTGCGCACTGTGCGCGCCCCGTGCGCGCACCGTGCGCGCACCCTGCAATTTTTTGAAGAAAAATAAAATGTTTTTTTCACCCTTCGGGGTCCTTCAGGGAACCCCTGACAAAGGCTAGGGGGTCAGGAACTCTCTACCCTGCCCCCTTTTCACGTTCTCCACCTTACTTTTTCACTGTCACACACAAAATGGCGTCCGACACTTCCTGATTTCGACCGATTGGAATGTTGACTGACATCTAACCACCAATCAGAATTACGCTCGCGGACATTTGGTGCGCGCCCCGTGCGAGCACCGTGCGCGCACGGAGCGCGCATATAGATATTTATGTACTTTTAACTGCAATTTTCTCAGGAACTACTGAACAGATTGACACCATATATGCTAAAGGCACATGCCTGACCTGAGGACTACCGCTTTGCCAAATTTCAAGTAATTCTGTTCAGCCGTTCGGGCTGTACCTTCGACTAAAGGTCCTATGGGAAAATGCATGGGGAAAACGCGTTTTGGGACCCCCCTTTTTTCTCAGCCCCCGCTTGACGAATCACCCCAAGACTTTCAGGGTAGGAGCTGAGCGGAGCGCCCCATTAGTTTTGAAAATTTCACAAAGATAAGTCAACCGGCGCCAAAGTTATTCAAAATAGAATTTTCAGATTTCCTATGGGAACTCGGTCCTAACTATAACTATCTACTGGCGACCGCCAGTAGATAATATATATATATATATATATATATATATATATATATATATATAGTACAGAAGTTTTACAAATTCCTTCTGACGACGAGCTGCTGCTGCTGACATATCGGAGAAAATGCGGCAGCTAGGAACTTCGCGAGTTGAAAATTGTCTCTTTTGGATGGCCCTGGTCAATATCTGTTCTTTGACCTGAAAATCTGTGAATTTCACTAGGATTGTAACCGGCAACTTTGAGTTCGGCTATTGCTGGGCTGGGACCCTAAATACTCTTGTGATAGTAAGATCTCCTGAGAATTCGGGCAACACATTGTCCTTGATAAATGTCTCGACCCATGCTCCTTCACAACATTCTGGAACCACATCCAGCTTCAGGTTGGAGCGTCGTGAGTGATTTTCCAGCTCTTCCAGCTTACTTTCGAGTAAGATTTTCTTCTTTTTATCCAAAGTAGCCTGGTGCTGCTTCGTGTTCATCTGATCTTCAAGCTGGGATATCCGAGATTCGGCATCTTGCATTCTTGCCGGATAGCTACCAACTGCCTCTTCGATTTTTGAAAATGATGATGCAATGCTCTTATCTCGCTTGCTTGAGTTGCTTTAAGGTCATGTATCTCATCCAAGATAAGATTTAACATGGTTTTGATATCATAATGGACGACGCCCACTTCTTCTGACGTCTGTTTTCCTTAGGGTTCTTCTGATGTTTGCCAAGCCTGATCTTGCTGTCCTGCCTCTGGGATTTTACCCTAGATGGAGGATAGAGGCTAACCGTCCATTAAGACCCTCTTCTGCTGTTCTAGGGGTCGAGGAGGCCCCTTTTCTTTTTCCAATACCATCTGAGGCGAAGTAGGAGCTTGAACGCTTTGTGGCACACTCACTTCCATATTACTGACAGGCTCTTGCTCTTGAACTTGAAATTTTGCGAGCAATGAGGATATTTTAGATTTCATAAAATACGGGTATGCCTGGGTTTTCCTTTGAAACAAGCTAGAAGAATCTTCCTTTGAGATCTCTTGATTCGACCTCTCCTCTATATTTCCTATTATCCAGCTATCTTTATAAATGTCCTCTTTACCGGCTAAGCCAGATTGTGCTGGGGGTAGCTCCTCAGAGCCTAATTCCTCAGCTGATCTTCCCTGCTGAGGATTTTCCAAAGTTTGACTACCCCCTTTAACCCCTACTCTGTGGTCCAAAAAACATCCTCTTCTGAGCTCAGAGGTCCTGATATTAGGGCTGACCCTCGGCAAGCATTTTGCGACCGCTCGGCTCTTGCTGCTGCTGAAGCTGTCTTCATCTGAGCTGTTCGAATTTTAGATTTAAAACCTACATATGAGCCAACATGAGCCATTACATTGGCAATCTTTAAATGCTTCCCCATCATGACATGGGTCAAAAAGCCAAACCGCAATGTATTTTCCTTATACGGAAGATAACTGCCCCAATGGCATCCAAATATGAAAAGCTATATGCAAAATTATATGCCTGCTCCTTTTACTGCTTTCTCAATAATTCTCAAATTCAACGCTTTAACGAACATCAAAGGGCGAGATAATAAATTGCTGCTGCCCACCATCAAAAAACAGTACTACCCGCACCTTATATTTAAAAAAAAAATTGTAGATTTAAGCGCTCTACAATGTGTAGGATTCAGCTTATCCTTTACTACAAAAGAGATAATGTTGGGGTTAAAGGTGTGTGAGCATCTTGCTATAAGGAGTTTTTTATCTCTCGTGTTAGTAGCTGCTTGTTTGTGCATTGCGAGTGAGTGGATTTCGACTAATCTTCCTTCTTTCTTTGACTGGCTGGTATTTAGGAAAGACATTTATGAAAGAGAACGAGCACTAGCAAAAACAAGAACTATACATGCATTGCAAAAATTTGGTCGAATATGGCAATATTTTGAGTAAAAAAGGCGGTTATTATGATTTATCTGTAACTATAGGAATTTTGAATTATTATCTGCTTTGCAGGACCTAACTTTACTGAAAATGTAGCTTATTATGCTATAGTGCTTATTATGATTATTAGTTGGTTTTTTTGCATCTCTCTTTGTGTATATGACTCTTAAATATATTGTACCCTCTGTCAAAATGTTAAAATGAAAAAAAAAACATTTAAAAAAAGATTTAAGCGCTATGACAGCGCCTGCCAAGAAGCATTCACCGCTTCAGAGAGTGCCCTCACAGCTCCATAGCGCCTGCCAGCAGTTAATATTCCTTTTGATTACTCACAGAGCCAAAAGAGCCAGACGATGGCTGCCTTGGTCTCACAAAAGCACACCACAATTCCTGTTTTCTTTTCCCCAGGGCTCAGCTCCCATTGCCTTCCCTGCCATCATGACAGTACTCCACAGCATCTGAAGTAGTGCCCAATGAGGGACCTCTTGGGGCGTCCCAGGCAGCAGCAATAAAGATACAGAAAATGTAATGTCTCTGAGGCCCTAAAGAGCCCACTCAGCTTGGGTTGCCAATCTGTGAGGGAGCGGCCTGACCTCTATACCTTCGCCATCTGACTTCGCAGCTGAGCAGACCGCCCTCTGCCACTGCTGCACTCTCTTTTCGGCGGACCCCCCACTGGGCATTGAGGTCCATTCAGGAGCAGGAAGGGCCTTCACAATATCCCGGGCAGCACACTTGTCCGGCACGAAAGATAGAAGCAGGCTTTGGGTGCCTCTGCGTCTCTGCATCTCCTCATCTCGCTGCTGGCTTTGGAATCAGCTCAGAGACAGGGGGAGGGGCTACGCAGTCACCTGCGGCTATCCGAGGTGGGATTTGCCATAGCTGCCCATCCCATTTTCAATGGAAAATTGATTGGTTTACGTTTGAATGGATTTAAATGTAGAATTCCATCAATCAATCAGGTGTTTGTTAAGCACGACTACTCACCCGTAAGGGTTTCAAGGCACTGGGAGGTGTGGGGGGGTCACAGGTTCTAGTCCATCAAGGAGGGTTTCTGTCAAAGAGCCAGGTATTGAGGTTTCTTGAGAAGATGGGGAATGATGTTGTCTGTCTGAGGTGGTGCGGAAGGTCATTCCAGGCTCTGACCACGCGGAAGGAGAAAGAGCGGCCTCCCGATCTGGTGTTTCTGGCACGGGGGACCACGGCGTAGGAGAGCTGGGCTGATCGTAGGGTCCTTTGGGGTGCGTGGAATTTGAGTCGGCTGTTCAGGTATGTTGGTCCGTTGTCGTGGAGGGCTTTGTAAGCGTGGATTAGCATCTTGAAGGTGACTCTAGCTTCGATGGGGAGCCAGTGGAGTGTGCGCAGTAGCTGGGAGATGTGGCAGTGTCTTGGCAGGTTGAGGACCAGTCTTGCGGTGGCGTTTTGGATGTTTTGTAGCTTGTGGTGAGGTTTATGTTTATTCCGGCATAGAGTGCATTGCCGTAGTCGAGCCTGCTGGTGACCAGGGCGTGAGTGACGGTCTTTCTGTGTTCGAGGGGGATCCATTTGAAGGTCTTACGTAGGAGGCGGAGGGTGTGGAAGCAGGAGGACGAGACGTAGTTGATCTGGCGGTGCATTTTGAGTTCTGAGTCCAGGATGATTCCCAGGTCGCGTGCGTGGTCCGTGGGGGTGGGCGGGCGTCCGAGGGTGGGGGGCCACCAGGAGTTGTTCTATGCATCGGGGTTTGGGCCCATGATGAGTACTTCCATTTTGTTGGTGTTTAGTTGTAGGCAGCTGTTTTTCATCCATTTGGCGACGGCTTCCATGCCTTCTCGGAAGTTGTGTCTGGAGGTGTTGGGTCCGTTAGATAGGGAGAGGATGAGTTGGGTGTCGTCTGTGTATGACACAATGTTGAGTCCGTAGGTTCTGACGATGGGGGCGAGCGGAGCCATGTAGACGTTGAAGAGCATAGGGCTGAGGGAGGACCCCTGGGGGACTCCGCAGGTGGTATGTGTAGGGTCCGAGAGATAATTCAATGGGAAAAGTTTTTGTTTTTCATCAGAACACTGCTGGCATGTTAAATTTCTTCTTCTCATGGCTGACCAGTGAGGAGGCGTGTACTGGTACAGCATTCAAATTAAAGTGTTGTGACAATAGAAACAAATTATCCCCTCAAATTTTTCATTTACTCTAAGGCTTAATTATTCTTCCTTGACCTATCCCGATTTATGCCATAAGTTACTCCTTTAAACAAGGCTGAACCTTCAAAGCAGTACAGAATCTCAACTGTCCTCTCAACCCAAAAATATTTATACACATATAGAATCATGTTCTACAGTTTTATGGCTAATGGGTTTATGATCTTGGAGATGGCAAAGGTTCTCAGGAAGCGAGATTTGGATTTGGGGTTCATGTGGTATAGTTTTATGTAATTGAAAAAAAAAAGTATCCTATTATGCACTGCCAGGCTGGGGCATCCCACCCTATTCTATCAGCTTGCTGTTGGTACCATTGTTTTTCGTGTTGGAGGTCGAGACATGCTTTAATTTGGATGTGACATAATATTTGCATTTACAATCCAATCCAATCCAACGGCAGGTGGGACTTGTGAAGAGCCATACAGGCGGCTTCTTAATGGTACCATCTTTAGATACTCTCCACATTTGCTGTAGAATAGAGACAAGAGGGTGGACGAGTGATGTGTATTATAATAGGAGGGATACGTGTGTATACCAGTCAGCGTAGACGGAATGTGTAAATTATCTTATACACAGTTCAATGATGGGCTTCAGATGTTCCATCTGTCCAGCAGTTCTGAATAAAACCTAAAAGAAAATGTAGAGTAAAAAATGTCTTGTGGAAATTGTAAAACTGGATGAATGACCCAACTGCATGCACTACTTTAGGTAAGTTAACTGGATGAATTAAAAAACTTTATGGAAACAATAAAAAGACTTTAAAAAAAAAACTCTATGGAAAAATACACTGATCAAGTATGCGTGACCTCTGCACACTGCGAGGGCATTTTCCGTGAGAAGATCAGTTGTCTACACAGATGAAGACGCAAAGCCTTTAGATAGATATGCAAAATACAGAGCTATAGCAGGTTTGATTTAGTGAACATTTATTATTTTGATGTGGATGTTTAGGGGAATGAATTATGAATTTTTTCAATAGATATTTTAATAACAGAGCTGACAGTACAGGTTCAGGCCAAATGCGGTCCACCTGGCGCGTTGAACTTAGTATTATTTTTGAAAATGTGTAAAACAAACGACAGAGGAAGATTCTGAATTCTAACCTTGTTTTATACACATTGGCTGTTTTAACAATGGAGAGGCAACTCAGATGTTTCGCAAATATAAGTGAAAATGTATCCACGGTAAAAGCATCTAGAGTATTATAGATGGTAAATATTTATGATCTAAGCAGCAATTGTGAAACTCAGCAGGCAGAACGAGGAGGCCACCGTTTTTGCTGCTATTGATGGCATTCTTTGGCTCCACCTCTCCTGTAAAGGTGTAAAAGAACTAGCAGGTGAGGGATTGAAAGTGCAGCTGTCCCTTGACATGTTTGAAGACCTTGGAGGTCATTCTCCGTGAGTACATCATAGCACAGCTCTCTTTGAAACATGAAGAGAAGCCTGCTTCCTCACCGAAGAGTCCCTCACCATCATAAGCATATCAATTAGGGCAGCTTGAATGTCCCCCAAGAAATCCAGGGGAATACTGTCAAGCGTGCCTGAACAAATTAACATCCAGAGAATTCAGAGCGAATCATCTTTTGTCAACCGAGTCCAATCCGCATTTCAGAATCTGTATTGAAGCATCAAGGCTATCCTTACCCAACTCAGAAAAATGACCACCCATGTGATAATGGAATCTCATTGCAGCCAGCTTCCCCCTGTACCACCCGTCGTGGTGGTGGCAGTGCTTAGGGACTTACAGCTACAGCAAAAACGTCGCACCCAAAGGAGTCAAGGCTTTTGGAACCAGGGCCTGGGGATGCCATAGGAAAGGCATGGGTAGTACAAGTTTATTTAAATGCATGAACCACCACGTATCGGTGATAATGTTCTATCAGAGGAGGCCAGAAGCCTATAACGCCGAGTGATCTGCCTGTGAAGTGCTGGGCACAAAAAGTAGGTTAGATGGAGGAAAGAAACTCTGCAGAGGTTCCACGTGGTCTGCTAAAGGTCCTCAGCCTGAAATATATCCATGAATGGAGAAATAATCTCGGGAAGAAGAAACGAGCATCGTGGACTAACATTCCAACTCACTGAACAGTTCTGGGGCTGTTTCTTCAAAGAAGAAGATTTCTGCTTTCCCTGGTAGTTTTTATGGGAAGACCCTTTAAAGGATCTATGAGACGTAAGAGGAAGGGTATGGAGACCATTGTAGAGTCCTCTTATGGGTCTGAACAAAGAAGAATGTGCCCCAGACACCACTTACACATGTCATTGGGCTCTGACAGGGAAATCGTGTTGTGACATTGATTGTGGTTGATGCACAAGACATTATAAAATTACCTTATTTTGAATCCACAACTGCCTGGGTAGTGACGATCGGTGCCTTGGGTTCAAACCACCTGATGTTCACCCTAGATTAACACATAGGAGCAAGGGAGTTGTACGTGCATTGCTTCGGTGTACCAAAACCTCTGCAGATTTATGATAGCTCCAATAATATGCTAGATTTACTTCAAAAAGCAAAACACAGATAATCCTAATGCCCTATTTACCTCACCTCCTAAAACCCCGTACTTCAATTTGTTTAGGTAAAAAACTGTGATATACCCATAGGAAAATCACAGTGTAGACAGGATACACAGGGGTGTGCACACTTTATTCTTATTTATGCTAGAAATCATGGGGAAAAGTGCAGTGAAGATGAACAAACAATGCTTCATACAATTTGGCCTGCCTCCCAAGGGAAAATGTGTGTCTCTGCATCGTGCATTAGGGAATTGAGATAATCTTTGGGTTTTTTACAGTGGAATGTGCTAATAGACACATGCTTTCTCTGTCTATTAGGGAGGACAAATTATAATTTCAATGGCAATGTTTTGTTAAATTGGGAAACATTACAGTTTCAGGAAATTGCAATATTTTTTACCTTTAGTCTATTTGAATTGGGAAATGCCCTTTCGCCATACACAAGCTCTAAATGTTTAGCCAAAAGCAGGGACAAAGAGCTGAATGTTTTTTACACATCAGGTAGCAAATATTTAGGGCCTTATTATGAGTTTGGCAGTCCGACCGCCGTAGGATTGTGTCCGCCAGCAGGCCACGGCGCTGGCGGTCCAAAGACCACTGTATTACGAGTTGACCATGGGGCCAGCGTGTGAAGGCAGAGATCTTGTAGTGGTGGTGAGTATTTTTCACAAATATATCGATGCCTATGTGCATTTCGACTGTAGATGCATCGGATGCACACATATGCATGATATATGTGGAAAAATACCATATACCCATTAATGGGGTTCAGCCTATGTGGGCAGTCCTGGCAATGAGTGTATGGTTCGAAAAGGACTCACCTGTACATCGCCACAAACAGGGTCGTTATCCTTAGCGTGAAGATCCTGCTGTGAAGGGGGGACCTGGAGAAAAAGATCCAGGTCAGAATCTGCCTGGAAAAGGAAGAAAGGAGTGAGTCCTTCATCACCACCACATTGAAGCTGGCGGTTGGACCGCCGCTATCCAATCGTGAAACAGGCTACTCATAATACGAACAGTGGCACAGCTCCCCTTTACCGTCCTATGATGGCTGCCTTTCCCCGACTGTGAAACCAGCGATCTGCTAGCAGTCTTGGTGGTCCAGCAGCTGTCTTCGCAAAGCCGATCCACCGAACTTGTAATATGGCGGTCACACCGCTGAGCTCACTGTGCTCGGACTGCCACCACCAATATGGTGGTCCATGTGGCTGCCATACTGAGAATAAGGCCAACTGTCTGTGTAACAGGTCCTAGGATCCCACTAGGTCTCCAATAAGGACAGAACCTTGTTTTCACGCAAGGAAATTGACAGTGTAAATGGCACACCCCATGACATGGAAACAGCCTTTACAACAATGCCTTTATGACACAAACCCTCATACTGCCACTGACACAACCGCTCACTCACCAATACAGCCAATCACTCACTCACATGGCTACTCACACACCCACTTATACACCCACACAGCCACTCACACACCCATATAGCTACTCAGACACACACTCACACACTGATACTCACAGCCACATACATATTATATGGCAAAAGTAGTATCACTCATTAGTAGTACACCTGGTATACTAATTAAACATTTTTAATAGCTAAGTATGTATGCTTAACCCTCATTAACCCTTAGAAAACACTTACACTCACTCATTGGATGATGTCATCGGTTATGTCATTTGAGATGTCATCAGGGATGACATTGATCATGTAATGACTCATGTAATATGTGAGATCATAAGCAGT
Organism: Triturus cristatus; assembly: GCF_964204655.1. Lineage (NCBI taxonomy): Eukaryota > Metazoa > Chordata > Amphibia > Caudata > Salamandridae > Triturus > Triturus cristatus. The sequence goes on along the minus strand of NC_140582.1, from coordinate 305,250,432 downwards.
GCAGTGCGGGGTCATAAGTTATAATTAACTGCTGATTTTATATGGTTTTGTACGAGTGAAATCTGAGCCTACCTTTAACCTTTGTTTTTTTCAGTGAAAATATGTATATATACATCATGCTCACTCCAGTTATTGTTCACCACCTAAACAGCTGCCTAAAGTGTATAATATATCACTTCATGGATACAGCACAGCGGGGTTATAAACTCATTTTGTTGAATTTTGAGCACCATAAAACAACAGGAAGCATATGCATTTCGGCAAACGCCTCCAACCAGGCCAACCCATTTGCATTCACCATAATGCCTGTATACAGTCCTTCTTCCGTTGCATTACCACACGGATTCAACAACTAGACCACCACTTTTACATTTACGCTTTCAGTTTGCCTGCACCATGACAGTTAAAACTTTGAAAGTCTAAAGTTCAATATCTTGTATACATCTATTGCACATCCCTCACAGCTCTTATTGTGTTTCTTATCTCATGTTTCTGTTTACATTTTGCTCACCACATATTCTTTCTCAGTCCTAGTCTCGAACACTTCAATGTCAAAGCGGGTGAAACCAATTGCTTTCCACATAAGACCATACAGTATCACAGTGCAAATCAGTATCAGCAATAATCAATTGTAAACATTTCAAAGCAGCTGGTTTAAATAGCAGCATTTCAGATCGAGCTGAATCAATTGATTAATTTATTTTCTCTTCATACCTAGGACAGTCCCCCGTATTGTATCGTCAACAAAGATCAGTTGATTTCTTTCATTTCATGTCAAGGATTATCCTCACATCATACCATGTGTCTTGGATTCTTTACGTTGTATCCACACATAAAAGGGTCAAAGTATAAATTAAAATCTGACATCGTCTGTGTTGCTACGCAGTCCAATTTGCATGTAGCTACAGAGTGTCACAGTTCAAACCTGCTTCAATCATATTCACTTTTCTGTTTTCACTGCAGCAGTTAGCAGCAATTGAACTATATAAAGTGTCATAGTGCAAATTTAATTCCTAGTCACAATAATTCATATACAATCCAATTTCCAAAGAGCTATAAAGTGTCACAGTGCAATTAAACTCCAACCATGTTCACGTCAATGTTCTCATGACAACAAAATATATAATAGCACATTGAGCTAGGTAGGATAGGCTGTGTTAGTGACTCAGCCGCTTACTGTTTGTGGCATACAGCTATTATTTCAACACAATGCGTATGAAATCCCTTTTCTTTCTCCTACATATATTAAGGAGTGCCATGACACAAACACAATTGTAATACTAGCTAACATAATGGATCCATGATAGCATGTTAATTATCATAACTCTAGTATAGCTATTTGCTCTCCTCAGGATGTAATTTGTCCCAAAGTGTTCTATACATATGGACCGATCCTTATGTATCTTAATGATGTCAATCTAACAGTGTCCTTGAGGTATGTGTGTTTCAACATGAGACATACATAGTGCAATGTGTCATTCTGTGTAAATTAAGCAAGGAACTGATCCAATCTCTAATCAATATACGACCTTATCATGCAATTGTACAAATTGGCTTCATAAAGTGTCATTCTGTAAGGAAATCAAATTCATGGTGGCAGTAGCTGATCTATCACTGACAGTGTTGCATACTCAAATACTTTTCAAATTATCATCAAGGTATAGACATTCACTATGATGGTTTCAATGCTATAAAAATGTTCAACGATTCAACCAGTTTAACTCAATGACACAGCGACTGAATTGAGATAGAGCACTTCTAATGTTCGTGTGCGCATCTCTAATCAATATCACATGGCAATAAACTCTTCATATTTCCCCGGATAATCATTTAGGGCCCAATATTCACCACGAGCCCCATACTGTGTTCTGTTTGACAGGACGCATACTGTCCAGTGTACCACTGAATTTGCATGTGGAGTTCCGCATCAAGATTATGACCCCATAGTTGCTCAGAGCCCAATAAGATAATCATCTTAGATTCACATCTCTGTAACTCCAATTCACATTTTGTGGATGTGCCTTAATGTGTTTGATCCAGTGGCGGCACCTCCACTATGGCGGAGGAGCGTCAACTTCCCCACTACTTTTAAGCAGTGCAAAGAAGCATAAAATGATAATAACTTCTAGTTGACATGTTCTGGTGCTTTGCGGGCCGGTGGGTGGGCGGTGCTGCTCTACTCTTGGATAAGGGCAGGGGAGGAGTGGTATGCTAACTCCTAAGGGTGCAATGACTGTTTGGTCTGCCCTCTTGGGCCGCCCAAACCTGTCATGCGCACTTTCCCCTTTCGCCATGCAGGCTACATTACAGCCTGCATGGAGAACAAGTACAGGCTCCCATTCCTTTGTTAAGCGTCCAACCTGCCACGATGTTGGAGAAGGCTCTTCCACCCATTCTGGCTCTGAGGCTGTGTGGGGATTCAACGAGGGCAAGGTCGGCGGAGTGGAGGTTTCTCTTGTGTACGTGAAGGAGATTTTTTTTGTTGAGACATTGGAGTCTGGTGTTCTGTAGGTGTGGGTGAGTATCTTGAGGGTTACTCCCTTCTTGACGGGGAGCTAGTTGAGGTCATGCAGGTGTTGGGTGATGTGTTCATGTCGAGCGATCCCGAGGATGAGTCTGGCTGCGGTGCTCTGTATGATCTGGAGCTTTTGGAGCAGAGATTTGTTGATCCCTGCATAGAGGGCATTTCTGTAGCCCAGTCAGCTGGTTATGAGTGGGTGAGTGACAGTATTTCTTGAGTCGGGGGGATCCATTTCAAGGTCTTGTGAAGGATGCTGAGGGTGTTGAAGCAGGTGTATGTGACAGCGTTGATCTGTCAGGTTATGGTGAGGGAGGAGTCGAGTATGATGCCGAGGTTCCAGGTGTGGTCCGTGGAGGTCAGGGGCTGCAGAGGGCAGTCAGCCACCAGGTGTTGCCCTATGCAGAGGGGGATGGAATGAGGACGAGGACTTCTGCCTACTCCAAGTTAAGCTTCTGACAGCTGCTACTCATCCAGGATGCGACGTCCTTCATTCCTTCCTGGAAGTCTGATGGTGAGGGCGTCCTTGGTGATAGAGAGGATGAGCTGGGTGTCGGCACTGGATACTATGCTGGATCCATGCTGTCTGACAATGGCTGTGAGGGGTGCCATGTAGATGTTGAAGAGCGTGGGGCAGAGCGACGATCCTTGGGGTACTCCGCAGTTGATCTCTGTGGGTTTGGAGAGGAAGAGGGAAGTCTACCTCATTTCATTCTGCCGGTGAGGAAGGAGCAGATCCAGGTAAGGGCGGTTCCCTGGATGCCGGCGTGATGGAGTCTGGCGGTGAGAGTGCGGTGGGAGACAGTGTCGAAGGATGCAGAGAGGTCAAGTAGAATCATGGCAGCGGTGTAGCCTTGGCCGAAGAGGGTGCGGATGCATCTGTAGCGGCGAGTAGGGCGGTCTCGGTGCTGTGGTTGCTGTGGAATCTGGGTTGGGAGGGGTCAAGGATGGAGTTCTCTTTGATGAATTTCATTAGTTGAACATTGACGATCTTCTTGGTGACTTTGGCTGCAAAAGGGAGGAGAGAGATGGGTCTGTAGTTCTTGAGGTCCATCGGATCTGCTGAGGCCTTCTTGAGGAGGGGCTTGACTAATGCTTGTTTGCAGTCATCTGGAAATGTGCCGGCTTCGAAGGTTGCATTGATGGTACGTCATAAATCAGGTGAAATGGTGTCGGCGGCTCTGTGGAAGATGTGCGGAGGGCAGGGGTCCATGGGGGATCCTGCGTGAATGCTTTTTAATGGTCGATGCAGTGACTTCGGTGGTGACTGGGGTCCAGGAGGAGATGGTGGGCTGGTTGCCGTTGCTGAGTGGAGCAGTGTGTTTTGTATCCGGAGCCAGTTTGTTGAAGTTGTAGTAGAGGGATCTTATTTTCAGCTGGAAGTAGGAGTCAAGTTTGTCGCAGAGGTCCTGGAAGGGTGTAACGTCTGTGGCTTCGTTGGAGGGCTTGGTGAGTTCCTGAATGATGCTGAAGTGTTCTTTGGCGTTGACGTGGATTTTGTTTAGGATGAAGGTCCTTTTGGTGGATTTGATGAGTTGGTGGTATTCTGTCGTGGCATTCTTGTAAGTGGTGTGGTCCTCCGAAGTTTTGCTGTTTCTCCAAATCTTCTTGAGAAATCTGCAGGTGTGTCTGGATTCTTGGAGGTCGGCGGTGAGCAAGGTGGCTTTCCTGGGGCATTGTCTGTCAGGGTTGCGTAGGGGGGCGAGCTTGTCTGCGCAGTTGGTTATCCATCTGTGAAGTTCTTTGGCTACGGAGTTGGTGTCGGTCGAGGTGGAGGAGCATCGCTGTTGAGGGTGGAGCTGAGGTGCTCCTCTCTGACCTTGCTCCAGTTCCTTCATGGGGGGGGTGTAGGTTTGGGGTGGTGGGTTTGTCAACGTGGAAGTGTATGCAGTGGTGGTCCGTCCAGGGGGTTGCATGGTGTGGCTGAAGTGGATGTTGTTACTTCCTGTGAAGATGGGGTTGTGTGTGTGTCCTGCCTTGTGGGTAAGGGTGGTGATGAGTTGTTTCAGTCCAAGGTTGGCAAGGTTGTCCAGGAGGGTGGCAGAGTTGGGGTCGCTGTGGTTTATTGAGGTGGAAGTTTAGGTCTCCGAAGAGTATGTAGTCCATGGAGGTGATGGCGTGGGTGAGATGAGGTCGATGATAGTAGTGGTGAACATGGTTTGAGGTCCGGGGGTCTGTAGGCAAGGGTGCTGCATTGGGTCGTTCTGAGGCTGCTCTGGATCTGGATCTGGAAGTCATTCGTGCTGGAGGTGGTGAGTTGGAGGGAGATCTTGTGTGATGGTGAGTCCTCCTCCTGGGCGGTTGGGGTGGTCCTTCCTCTGGATCTTGTATCTGTTGGGGATGGCGGTAGCGATGTCGGGGTGGAAGTGCGGTTGGTCCACCTTTCCACGAGGAAGACGAAGTCTGGTGAGAGGGTGTCGAGGAGGTCCCAGATCTCATGCAGCATTGAAGTTGAAGTTGAAGTTGAAAGGTTTTATAGAGCGCTCTACTACCAAGCGGTTTCTTGGTGCTGAACAAAGACTATCATGAGAAACGTAGGGAGGATACTACAATGAATAGGCCATGGAGAAGAGGTGGGTTTTAAGAGCTTTGCGAAAGTCCATGTGATTGATTATTTGGACCTGGCTGCGCTTTCATCCGGAGAAGAGCAACAGTGAAGATGTGGGACCCAGCGCAATGGTAAGTTTATTTTATTTTTACATTTAAAAAATATATATATATGCGCGACCCTTAACCCCCTCGCGTGACCTGCCTGCACTGCCACCTGTGAGCCATGCTGGCCGCAACTGGTTTGAGCCCATAATACTGGAAGCTACTGGAATTCCAAAGGAGAACCTCCCAAAAATGCTAAGGACAGAATGGTTCCGTTCTAAGCGGTGGTCATATGCTGAGGATGGAACTGTTCTGTTCTCCGCACATGACCACCAAATCCCTCTGCTGTTCACAGCAGAAAGATTTCATGTTTTTTTTAGCCTCAGGAGCTGAGGAAGAGCTTCCCCAGCCACGAGGCATTTTTTAAATGTAATGCATTGGCACACTGGCGTCATTACATTGAAAGTGAAAACGAAATTAGCTGATTGGCTCATTTAGCTTTCACTGATTTGGTGCTCATTGGGCTACCTCAGCCCCCCCAAGCACTGAAACACACAAGAGAGGTATCATTGGAAAGGGGACAATCTTCCCTTTTCAACGGTACCTTTCCCTAGTGGATCTGTGCTTGAGGATTGCCACAGGAGGGTGATCCCCGAGCCTCAATCCACCACTAGACACCAGGGAGTGTTCAGTGGCCCCTTGCACAAGGACTTTTGCACCCCCAGTCAATTCAGTCTTTCTGCCCCCCTTGGGGGGCAGATGTGGGGTACAGCCCCCATCCTGCCTTCCCAGTGGGGCAGAAAACCCTCTAATTAGGCACCAGTGACAATTTTTTTCTTTCCATAGGGGTGGGAGCTAACCAAGAATGGGAATGCCAATGCCCTCATCCCCCCAAAATAATGTGCACTGTCCCCCCCGGGGGGGGCAAATATGGGCTACAGCCCCCAATCTGCCACCTCAGGCATCAGGGACTATTTTTGTCTTTGTAAAGGGGCTGCCCAGAATGGTCATGCCGATTCCCCATACCCTCAAACCTATGGACAGTCTTCCTGCCCCCAGGGGCATCATTTTTTATTGGGAGACCTAGGGGAATGCTGGGTAGTAGGACATTTTTTTGCAACATTTTAGGTTTGCAGGGGAGTCTGGGTAAGAAATCATTTAGGGATCCATTCAAGCCACACCTCCCTTGACGCTCCTAGGTGTCCAGTTTTAAGAAATGTCTAGCTTTGGTAGGTGTCCCTAGATGGTCCCCGAGCATGGGACCAAAAACACAGGTGACCCCCATGTAAAACCAGGTCGTTTTGTGATGGATAATTTTGATGTCTCCACAATACGTTTTGGGCCCTTGACTGTCACGGGCACTTGGCCGACCCACACAAGTGAGATGGCATTTATTATCGGGAGTCCTGGGGGAATACTTGTAAGTTGTAAATTGGTGCTGGTCCGGGATACCACAACTTTTCCACATAGATATGTGATGAAAATGCAATTTTGTAGCTAAATTTGAGGTTTGCAGGGGATTCTGGGTAAGATCTATGCACTTTTATCATTACAGAGAGAGGTCTCAGCACAGAGGATAGTCTCTCCATACACCCTACTATGCACAACAGTCATCTGAGAGAGAGGTCTAAAAGGAGAGGAGTGTAGGCCTGGGTGGAAAAGTACACTACGCTCACGGAGTGTGCGTAGTTTGCGTAAATACGCGTGTCGCGAATCACATGTAGCACAGTGTAAAAACGCGTAGCGGGGATTTTTTGCTCGCTCGCGGTCCTCAACGTCAAGTTGGCGACCGCGAGCGACCAATAACAACATTCTGGCGACACTTTTTCCTCGTTTGCGATCGGCAACATCAACTTGACGATCGCGAGCGTGGAAAATAAACCTCCTGGTGAGATTCTCACCGTGGGGAGGTCAGATTTTTCATTGCGAGTGGTCACGTATGCTCGCGACCGCTCGCGATGAGAAACTACCAGTCTGCGTTGAGAAAGCTGCCGCTCGAGTACAAATCTACACGAGTGGCAGAAAACGACCGCTTGCACAGTGCATGATGCCGTTCGCAATGATTGTGGACAAGCATCCGGCACTGTGCAATCATTGCAAACAGCATTTCCCTACCGCACTACCCAGTTTGCGTAGCTACGCATAGCTGCGCGTAGCGTGACTACACAAACTACGCCCAGGGTTAGAGGAGAGGGCAGTCGCTCCCCACATCCTACCACACCCACCATCCATCATCTGAGAGAGAGGTCTGAAAAGAGAGGCTATTCCCTCTCCACACCCTTCCACGCACACCGATCATTACAGAACGAGATCTCAGCAGAGAGGACAGTCCCTCTACACACCCATCATCTGAGGGCGAGATCTGAAAGGAGAGCCGAGTCCCTCCCCACACCCTACTATGCACACCTGTCATTACGGAGAGAGGTCTCAGCAGAGAGGTCAGTCCCTCCACAAACCCTACTATAGGTGCCTGTTATCTGAGAGATTGGTCTAAAAGGCGAGAGCAGTCTCTCCCCAGACCCTACTACGCACACCTATTATTACAGAGAACAGTCTCAGAAGAGAGGCTAGTCCCTCCGCATACCCTACTAAGCATACCAGTCATCTGAGAGAGAGGTCTAAAAAGAGAGGACAGTTCCTATCCACACCCTACCATGCACACCCTGAGAGAGATCTCACCAGAGAGGTCAGTTTCTCTTCACACCCCACTACGCACACCCATCATTACAGAGAGAAGCCTCAGGAGAGAGTCCAGTCCCTTTACACACCCTACTTCTAGCACCCGTCATCTTGGAGAGAGTTCTGAAAGGAGATACCAGTCCCTCCTCACACCCAACTATGCATAATTATCATTACAGAGAGAGGTCTCAGGCTAGAGGCCAGTCTGTCCACATACCCTACTATTTACACCCATCATCTGAGAAAGAGGTCTGAAAGGAGAGGGCAGGACCTCCACACACCCTGCTATGCATACCTATCATTACAAAGAGAGGCCTCAACAGAGGCTACTACCGCCACACACCCTACTACACGTACCTGTCATCTGAGAGAGAGTGCTAAATAGAGAGGGCTGTCCCTCCCTACACCCTACTATGCACATCCGTCATCTGAGAGAGAGGTCTGTAAAGAGAGGTAATCTGTCTCCTCATGCTACTAACCACACTCATCATTACAAAGAGAGGTTTCAGCAGAGAGGCCAGTCCCTCTACAGACTTGTCACCTAGAAAGGTGGTCTAAAAAGAGAGAGCAGCCACTCCCCACACCCTATTATGCAGACCTATCATTACATAAAGAGGTCTCAGAAGAGAGGCCAGTCCTTCCCCAAACCCTATTACTAATACCCTTAACTGAGAGAGAAATTTAAAAGGGGTGGGCCGTCTCTCCCCACACCCTGCTATGAACATCTTTCATTGCAGAGAGAGGTCTGAGCAGAGAGGCCAGTCCCTCCACATACCGTACTATGCACACCAGTCATCTGAGACAAATGTCTAAACAGAGAAGGCAGTCCCTCCCACACCCTGCTACACACACCCATCATCTGAGAGAGAGGGCTCAAAGAAGAGGCTTGTCCATTCATACAGTCTACTGCGCACGCCCTGTTATCTGGGAGAGAGGTCTCAAAGGAGTTCATCCGCACACCCTACTATGCACATCTGTCATCTGATAGAGAGGTCTGAAAGCAGAGCGCAGTACCTCTCCACACCCTACTATAGACACATCATTACAAAGAGAGGTCTCAGCAGAGTCCAGTCCCTCTACACACCCTACTACACACACCAATCATATGAGAGAGAGGTCTGAAAGAAGAGCCAGCTCTTACGATCCTACTATGCACACCTATAATTACAGAGAGAGGTCTCAGAAGAGAGGCCAGTCCCATTAAACAAACTACTACCAACACCAGTCATCTGAAAGAGAGTTCCAAAAAGGAGAGCCCAGTCTCTCCCCACACCCTACTGCATAAACTTCACTACAGAGAGAGGTCTCAGCAAAGAGGCCAGTCCCTCACCAAACCAAACCTGTTATCTGAGAGAGAGGTGTGAAAGAAGAGGCCAGTCCTCCAAACACCCTACTGCGTACACCCATTATTACAGAGAGAGGTCTCAGCAGAGAGGCCAGCCCCTCCTCAAATCCTACTATATATACCTGATATCTGAGAGAGTGGGCTAAAAGGTGAGAGCAGTCTCTCCCCAGATCCTGCTACGCACATCTATTATTACAGAGAAAGGTCTCAGAAGAGAGACTAGTGCTTCCACATACCCTACTATGCATACCCATCATCTGAGAGAGAGGTCTAAAAAGAGAGGACAGGCCCCCCAAACCCTACCTCACATACCCATCATCTGAGAGAGAGGTCTGAAATGAGAGGCCAGTTCCTCTCCACACCCTACCATGCACATCCTGAGAGAGATCTCTCCAGAGAGGTCAGTCCCTCCCCACACCGTACTACGCACACCCATCATTACAGAGAGATGTCTCAGGAGAGAGTCGATTCCCTCTACACGCCTACTACGAGCACCCGTCATCTTGGTGAGTTCTTAAAGGAGAGCCCAGTCCCTCTCCATACCCTACTATGCACACTTATCATTACAGAGAGTGGTCGCAGTGGAGAGGCCAGTCTGTCCACACACCCTTCTATGTACACCCATCATCTGAGAGAGAGGTCTGAAAGGAGAGGGAAGTCCCTCCCCACACCCTTCTATGCACACTTATCATTACAAAGAGAGGTCTCAAGAGAGGCAAGCCCCCCCACTCACCCTACTACACACCCCGGTCATCTGAGAGTGGTAAATGGAGAGGGCAGTCCCTCCCTACACTCTCTTATGCACATCCATCATCTGAGAGAGAGGTCTTTAAAATGAGGCTAGTCCGTCTCGTCACGGTACTAACCACACCCTTCATTTCAAAGAGAGGTGTCAGCAGAGAGGCCAGTCCCTCTACAGATGTGTAATCTGAAAAACTGGTCTAATAGGAGAGCAGCCTCTCCCCACACCCTATAATGCAGACCTATCATTACATAGAGAGGTCTCAGCAGAGAGGCCCTCCACAAACCCTATTACGCTTGCTCTTAACTGAGAGAGAGATCTAAAAGGGGAGGGCGGTCCCTCCCCACACCCTGCTTCGCACATCTTTCATTTCAGAGAGACGTCTCAGCAGAGAGGCCAGTTCCTCCACATACCCTACTATGCACACCTGCATCGGAGAGAAAGGTCTAAAAAGAGAGGGCAGTCCCTCCCACACCCTTCTACACAAACCATTCATCTGAGAGAGAGGGCTCAAAGAAGAGGCTAGTCCATACATAGAGCCTACTACGCACCGCCCTGTTATCTGGGAAAGAAGTCTCAAAGAAGAGGTCTGTGTATCCACACACCCTACTATGCATATCTGTCATCTGATAGAGAGGTCTGAAAGCAGAGCGCAATCCCTCTCCACACCCTACCACACACACATCATTACAAAGAGAAGTCTCAGCAGAGAGTCCAGTCCCTCCACATTCCCTAAAACACACACTCATCATATGAGAGAGAGGTCTGAAAGAAGAGCCAAGCCCTTTCCTACATCCTACTATGCACACCTATAATTACAGAGAGAGGTCTCAGAAGAGAGGCCAGTCTCTTTAAATAAACTACTACCAACACCAGTCATCTGAAAGAGAGTTCCAAAAGTAGAGCCCAGTCCCTCCCCACACCCTACTGCGTAAACTCTACTACAGAGAGAGGTCTCAGCAAAGAGGCCAGTCCCTCCTCAAACCCTTCTATGCACACCTGTTATATGAGAGAGAGGTGTGAAAGGAGAGGCCAGTCCTCCTAACACCCTACTGCGCACACCCATCATTACAGAAAGAGGACTGGGTAGAGACGTCAGTCCCTTTACACACACTCCTACGCACACTCTTCATTACAAGAGTAATGGCACCTCAAAAAAGATTGCTGGTAACATGTCTTTATATCAGAATAACAATAACAGAGCAAATAAGCAAATTCTATTGAATATTTATCTGTTTAATATTAATACACATGTTACAGAGAATCTGCAACCTGTGAGCCATATCCATTTTGTTACAATATGAAAACATTAAGAACACCACATATATTTCATATAAGACATTCTACCATACATACACTTACAAAAATAATTAATTTACTTTAAAAAAAACACTAGAAATTTACTGAAAAAAGCAAACGTTAAAGTAACATTATAATAAGCTGTAACAAAAATATCTGTTCTTTTTTTTTTTAAATCTAAGAAATTTACTAAAAAAACAAAGGTTAAAGTAACATTTTAGTTAGATGAATTTATCAGTATGAACATTAACGTTTTGAACTAAGAAATTCACCAGTTATAGATAGCAGAGCTAACTATAATTTGAGCCCCTGCCATTCACTGCTTATGGTTTCACATATTACATCATTCATGACATGTTCTGTGATATCATTTATGACAACAATGATGAGATCGTAAATTACATCATTGTTGATATCACTGATGACATCATACAATGAGTGTGCTAGTTTGTTTTATAGTTTGCATAGTGGAGGGTAACTGCCATATTACTTTTCTACCTAATTTTGTCAGCCTGTGTCTAGATAATGAGTGTAACTGTTTACAAAATGCATGTGATCCTAATGCATCATAGGTGTGAAAGGTATTGAACACGTTATAAATATTTGTATTGGATTTTAACTCTGTGTTCAGGTGACATTTGACGCTTTGTGTTCAATATGTTCCACACAAATTGTTTTTGTACTGCAGAAAAAGTTTCCAGCAGGGCAAAGGTTCTGTGTAGTACAAAATAGGTGGCATATTTATGAAGAATACGGCGCAGGGCAGTGCAGCAAGTCGCCTTGCTGCACTGTGCTGCATCACAGTGATAGGGCAGGAATGCAATATATTTAAGGCATACAGTGCTTTTATGTCCTTTTCCCCTGAGCTGGCTGCCCTTTTGGCAGTCTGTCGCCAATGCAGGAACCTCTGCACCATTGTGAAAGAGTGAGTGTGTTGCAGGCAGGATTGTTTTTGTGCAAGAAGGGACACCTACCTTTACAAAAAAAGACATTTTGCTCTTTCTATGTGTGCTGCACAGTGCAGCACACATAGAAATAGGAAACAGCAAGGGGACGTATAGATATTTCTCCTTGTTTCACCTCCCCAGGAAGATTTTGGCAAATTCCCAGGTTTACAAGTAATTGTAAATCTGGGAATGCCCAAAATCCATAGAAATTGCATGTGTACACTCAACCCAATGCCCATGGAGCACATACCCAGGGCAGAGTAAGGCAACGCAGTAAATTATATCAATAATGAATGAGATTTATAGAGTGCACGGCTACCTCCAACGGAGTTGTCCCGGGAGATCAACAAATTGATCTGTGTTGCCTCACTCCAGATTTATGAAGCCACTCAGAGCCCTGCAAAGTGGCTTTGCGTGGCTTCATAATTCTGTCCTAGAGGATTGCGTCATGCATGTACCACGTTGCATGGTGCAAGCCATGACGCAAATCTTCCATAAAAATGCCCTTAAGTATTGTAAGCAGTCTTAAGTAACAGAATCGTCTCAGCATGACAATTTCTACTTAACATAGAAGACTAGGGCCACCAGGGATTAAGCTATGCACATGTGCTTGTTTTGCTCAAGAAGATGATTTATCTGTAAAGTTTTCACCACAGTATAAAAGCAGCAGGTACTGTGATCTTTAGCACCTTCAGATCTCTATTATGTTGAGTGAATAGTTACGTTTGGTAAGGTTTAGCATAGAGTTAGGGGTGGGCGGAACTGACGGAGTTACTGTGAGCGGGCAGAATGCAGTACGCAGTGCTGCTCGCGCTGATTTTTAGTGCCAGGTAACCCTGGGCGTAGTTTGCGTAGTCGCGCTTCGCGAAGCTTCGCGAAGATGTACTTGCACTACGCGAGCTACGCGAAGCTTCGCGAGCTTGCGTTGGTGCTTGGTGCACCTGTGCGCGATGGCTTTTTCTTGTTCGGGAGCGCGGTGAGCGTGTTCGGGGAGCTGTTTGTATGCTCGGGGATAATATCTCGCGATCTTACCCATGTGGTCGCCAACGGGCGTGGCCATCTTGTTTTTCAATTGTCCCGCCCGCTCGCGATGCCTTATTTCCTGTTCCGGTTCGCGGATAGCATGTTCGCGATTTGCATGGACGTGTTCGGGAGCGCATTTTATTTGTTCGCGATGAATAGTGCATGTTCGCGAGAAATATCGTGAGAACTTACCCACGTGGTCGCGAATGGGCGCGGCCATCTTGTTTTTCACTCTATGCTATGGTTCTGTGCCTACTTTTCTTTCCTCCCTTTATCTTTGCAATCCTTTGTCTTTAAAGAATTTTTTCTGACTTTTTGTAGTTATCATCTATCTCTCTCTTTGCCTAAGTTTATATTTTTCATTTTATTTCTACTTTTACTGTGTTTTTTTTACTTTTATAAAGATCTTTCTTTCTTCTTCCCCCTAACTTTTTTTTCCCCTACTAACTTTTCTTTTCCGCCTCCCACCCACCACAGAACCATGGCCAAGGGCACAGCTAGTGCCAAGGGCAAGAGACCTGCAGGAGCAGCAGGCAAGGTCCGCCTGCCTTGCGGCAGAATGCGTCCTGCAGGGGTGCAGGCCCGGCAACTGTTTGGGGAGGAGGAGGTGGCCGCCCTTGTTTTTTTCATCCAGCGCCACCTCCCCTTGACCTTGGCAGCAGGCGGCAGGCTCCGGGTACGCTACCCAGGAGCGGCACCGTCGGTGGGCGAAGGTGCGCCGGGCAGTGTTCCGGTGCTCTGGGTTCCGGCGCACCCACAATCAGCTAGCCTAACGGTGGTCCGACATCCTGGACCGGGAGCAGGACCTGTTGGACCTACTAGGTGTCAAGGTCATTGGGCTTGGCGAGTAACTTATTGTGTATAAATTAAATTTGACGAACAACAAGATTACTGCTGCGTGCCAAGCGTTGCTGGTAAATTACGTTCCAAAAAGCAAAATCTTCTTTGATTTAAGGACCCAGGTGCTCGGTGGTACTCTTACTTGTTTGCAACTTAGTTTGCGCTAGCTTGTGCTGATTATGTAAGAGTTTATTTTACAGAACTGAAGTTAGGTAATGCGATTTGCTAGAGAGACTCTAGTCCTTCCATTGTCCTACTGTGAAATAGTGGTGGATGGATATTGGATACTAGGTTTAGTTTGTTAGTATTAGTTAATAATTGTTTTATCATGCGGTCTGCGTGACGCCTCCTCTGTCACTGAGTGCTGCTTACCCCAGTCCTCCGTAGAACCTTTTGTACTTTGTTTAGTGAGTGGTAGGCTTAGCATGGTCAGTCAGTAGCAGAACTAGATCAGAATCATGCAACCAACCCACAATTTGTTGTATGTATGTATGCACAAATGTATGCATGTGTCCTCCAGCTCATCTATGCATTTGATGGCTGAAAAAAATGGAAATGCAGACTTAGTGAACAATTGGCCCGTCTGGAATAGGTGGTGTAGGTCAGGTGGTACTCACTAGGTTTCGTATTGTAATCAGAATGATTATGGAACACTGGAGTGTTCATAAATAAGTAGACGATCCGTGAATGCAGGAAGAAGCCAGTAGTCGATCCATCTGATTAGATAGGTCAATTTTATTGCAATTGTTGTTTCCTAAAATGTTGTTTGACTTATTTTTCCAAATGATTTATTATTATTTGTTTCACAGTACTTCTTAATGTTTGTCTCTTTCTTTATTATATTTTACATGCTCATCAGCACCACCCAGGGGCAAGAAGACAGGGTCGGAGTCAGCGGGAGAACCACAGGACCGCTCCTCTACCGAGGCTCCTGCTGCTGGCCCCAGTAAGTCCTCCAGTGGTTATATTGACATTTAGATTTCCCTAACTTTTACTGCATCTTTTTTTTCCGAACTATAAATTATGGTTCCTCTTTCTAATTCTATTTTTTATAAAAGCTTACTTCTTTGACCTTGACTATCTGTTTCCAAATTCTGTTTATCCCTGCCTCTAACTAAGTTGCTTCTAACTGCCTCTGCTATGACTCTCTGTACTACTACTACTACTATTACTATTATTACTCTGTCTGTAGCGAAGCTTGCACAGTTGCCCACTCTTTATTGAAGGTTTTCTTTGGAATAATAAAACTCTGATTGACCAATAGCTCTAGCCACTGTGTCCTGTCCTTTGGGTTGTCCTCTTCTAGTCTTCTCAATGTTGAGGCTTTGACAATTAAATTTACCACAAACAAAATGGCCAACCAGATATTTGACTAGTATTTTTGATCGGATAGTACATGATACTACTATTGTCTAGTGATTCTGCAGAGCCACATACATAACTATGCACAACAAATAAGGATGTTGGTGATGGAAGGTTGGACCTTACTGATCACACCTCAGTCTGAAGAACCCACGATCCCCTGACTGACTAGCTATAGTGTCTCACATTAGGGTCCCACTCCCGACCCCCCCCCCCCACGAAGGAGATACACAATGATGATGATGACTGAGAAAGACAACCCAGAACATAATAACACCATTTTGCTCACTCACTTGTGTAAGTCCCCCCCACCACACCAAATACCACAGAGTCTATATGTAAGTTCAAAAGGTTTATTTGAAACAAGTAACAAACTCTGTACATCGTTAATATGAAATTTAATTTACCACAGCCATAGTCAATAAGCCAGCAAAAAGCCTAAGATTAAAACAGTAAACATTTACAAGTGCATGACAACAAGAACAAGAGCCAAGATCTTTTGAATTCTGGAAGACCCCTCACCGTAGAATGTAGAAATACTGGTTACATTATCTTGCATCATAATAAGCTCTGTGAATCTCTGGTTTGTAGAAGGGAATCTTCCGCCTATTATATGAGAAAAATGCTGCGCGTTAGCCGTTGGATAGTATACTGGTGAATGCAAGCATTTTGCAGTCATGGCAAAAAGTGTAACATGTATGTGATGGCTAAGCAATATGGACTAAACAAACTCAATAAGTGGGTTGTTTTTCGACCTCTTCACTTGTACGCAACAGTCAAGTGGCCTCAAAGGTGTCTACTGCACATGTCAATAAGCTGGCAGGTATAATTAAATATGCGCCAAAAGAGTAGTAGTTGACATGATGAATCTAAAAGGGTTACACATGGCTCAGGCTAACTTTCAAAAGAGTAGAGTAGGACTAGATGACCCTAGGAACCATATCACTACTAGTGTCTGTCTACTGACTGTACTTACTTTCTAGTGCTGATGTATGTTGGATTAACTTTTTTTTCAATGTTCTAAGTGAACACTATTAAAATAGGGGGAGGTTACCAGGCATCTAAAAATTTGTGATGTTTTTTTCTAGGCACACTACCATCCACCAGTGCCGGCGGGGCCAGCGGTGATGCGGTCATTCCGGAGGGGGCAGGAGAACTGGCGGCACCTGCAGGAGAGACAGGGGGGGAGCCAGCAGCAGTGGCCAGCGGCGGTAAGTTATATTCATTACTTCTTGGCATTACTACTAGATGTAAGTGTGTTCACTATTTCACTGTACTGTGCGACTTATTAAGTTGTAGTGAACATTATACAACGGTTGAAGAAGACACCCTTTACTTAGCATTAGCAGCGTGAGTTGAGTAACCAATGGCCTCTTCTATTTGACTCCAAAATCAGCTGGGAAGGTTTTATGGAGAAGACAAACTCAGATCAGATGACCTTGATGGATGTGTTGAACAAAGAGGGAAAGAACTAAGGGTGGAAGGACGGGCGAGATAAATAATATGACTGGCTGGCAGAGAAGGATATGTTGTTGGAAGCATGCATAGGTGGCTGATAGTAATCAGCTCAGATGCATGGGTTGTTGAAGGATGGGTGGAAGGTGAAAGAGAATGCCTGCCTGGGTGGACGACACAGTATGGGTGGATAGTGCTAGATAGCAAGAATCAGCGGTGTTTGGTTCAAAATCAAACTCAAAGCCAAGGCAAGCAAGGAAGGAGCGGAAGCATGGGTGGTTGTTGGTGAAACCAACTAAGTATGAAATATATAAAAAAGGAGGATAAACGTTTACCTTAATGGATGTATGCCTGGATGTACTATCATCAATAGACAGTATAGGTGGAAAGTGTCACTGGAGATTCTTACTTTGAAGAAAATGTAAAAGAAACTGCGCCACAGTAGCAAAGCGTAGGGGAATATAGGTAGTAGTATCAGAATACAGTCAACTTGCAGTAGTTTGCAAGCACGTCATATATATATATATATATATATATATATATATATATATATATATATATATATATATATATATATATATATATATTACCTACTGGCGGTCGCCAGTAGGTAGTTATAGTTAGGACCCTGTTTCCATAGGAAATCCGCAACATTCTATTTGGAATAACTTTGGCGCCGGTCGCCGAATCCTCGCGAAATTTTCAAAATAGGTGGGGCGCTACGCTCCGCTCCTACCCTGAAAGTCTCGGGGGGATTCGTCAAGCAGGGGCCGAGAAAAAAGGGGGGTCCCAAAACGCGTTTTCCCCATGCATTTTTCCATAGGACCTTTAGACACAGCTACAGCCCGAACGGCTGAACAGAATTACTTGAAATTTGGCAGAGAGGTAGCCATAAGGTCAAGGAAGTGCCTTTTGCAGGTCTGGTGTAAATCTGTTCAGTATTTCCTGAGAAAATAGCATTTAAAAGCATATATATATGTGGGCGGAGCCTAACCACACATCTCATCCTGAGATCTGATTGGCTGTCAGCACTTCATCCAAGAAGTGTTGGCAGCCATCTTGGGACCAATATACATGATAGCACCTCATTAAAAAGCATTGCAGTTAATAGAAGGTTTTAAGACTTTAGTTACATTATAAATCATTTGTTGATGGTACCATACTCATTTTAGGAATTGTGGTATGTTCTAAGATGATTTCACCATGTGAAAAAGCCTTCTGCTGGGATATCATGATTGAGAGAAAAATATTTCCTCATGCTTTTACCACAGAGGTTTGGAAGGTGATCTATAGGCTAAACTGAGAGCTTATTTTCTGTAAATTCACATTATCTTTCTCAGTCATGTGAGAATGAAGTCTGACATTCTCAGTAAAACATGTACATCCAACAAGGGCAGAGACTGTCAGTTGATTCCTTTGTGTTCTACTGCAGCTTCCCAGAGTGTTCCAAAGAACTACTAGAGCGCTAACAGTCCTACTTATGATAAACGTATGGCACACCTGAAGCCATCTTGCTTGGATTAAAGTGGTAACTCTTAAAACATTTAATTTAAAAAGGAACAAAATAAAAAGTATGATTAGTGCTGAAGAAAGAAAAATTAGGGCACATTTTGAGTGACTTCTCAAATCCTCTTCTATTTCATTAAAAAATTCTGACATGCAGACTGAAACATGCACTTTCAATACCAGCAGCAGTTTTCCCTGGTGAGCAGTAGCTTTACTACAGTGATCTAATGAGCAAAAAGAGTGCTAACATTCTGAATTTATGGCAAATGTGTGACACATCTGAATGCCTTCTTGATGGAATCAAAGTAAAAAACTGAAAGTATTTCCTACTGAGGAGACTGCAGTAAATGAGGAAATTAGGAAACTTCATAACAAATAAGTCTCCCAAGATGGCCAAATGTAGCCCAAATATCACCCAGATGTAGCCCAAGTATAGCCCAATGACAGAATGTCCCAGAATGTTCTTAAAAACAACTAGAGCGCTTACTGTCTTCATTATGACAAAAGTATGGCACACCTGAAGCCATCTTGATTGGAATAAACTGGTAACACTTAAAACATTTAATTTAAAAAGGAACACAATGAGGAGGTTCATTTTGCCATAGAAATTATGATTAATGCTGAAGAAAGAAAATGAGGGCACATTTTGAGTGACTTCTCAAATCCTCTTCTATTTCATTAAAACATTCTGACATGCAGACTGAAACATGCACTTTTAATACCAGGAGCAGACTTCCATGGTGCAGTAGTTTTACTAGAGTGATCTAATGAGCAACTAGAGTGCTAACATTCAGAATTTATGGCAAATGTGTGACATATCTGAATACCTTCATGATGGAATCAAAGTAAAAAACTGAAAGCATTTCCTACTGAGGAGACTGCAGTACATGAGGAAATTAGGAAACTTCATAACAAATAAATCTCCCAAGATGGCCACCGGAGACAAAAGAGCCCAAATGTAGCCCAAAATCACCCAGATGTAGCCCAAATATAGCCCAATGACAGAAGTGTGCAAAACACTTATTATTTTGTGTTTTTGCAGTGTTATATAGTGCAGACTTGTCAGGTATTGGAGTGCTTTACATGAGCATTGGTTACATCACACAAGAACAAATTCATTTTGGTTGTAGACATGGGGAGACTAAGTGATTTGACCAGAATCACAGAATGTCGAGCTGAAGCAGAAACTGCAACCTGGTTCCCCAGTTGCAAAGTCTGCAGTTCTGGAAGTAACACCACATCCTCTCCCCTAAGTGCAACATTTAATCAAGTGGTCAACTGGATAAAAAAACATAAAGATAACAAATAATTTAAAAGTGCTTTGTCGCTATTTGAAAACTCAGAAAATATGTCCTTATTTTAGTCTTTTAGAGCACTAACCATAATTTTGATGCCAATAAGACCCTCTCATATATGTAATTTCTAAAGGAAATGCTCTAGGTATTACAGTTTTGATTACATCAAGATGATGTCAGGCGTTCCACACTTTTGTAATAAATATAGAATGTTAGCAATCTAGTTGTTCATTAGGATACTGTTGAGAGGCAGAGGCCAGGGGCACGGACTCTGAAAATTGAAGGCAGGTAGGAGGGTGCAAAGGCAACAATTTAACCACACTGAGCAGGCAGGAAGGGCCGTGGAAGCACAACAGACTATGGAGGGCAGTGGAAAGGGGGGCAGGGGCAACAAACCAACAATACAGGACTTGCAAGAGAGGCTGTTGGAGGGAAGATCTATTACGGGTCAAGGAAGCTAGGGGCGGTCCCCAGATCCCCGGGAGCCACCACAGAACTGAGCAGGAGAGTGAGTCAGGGACAAAAGGGGCACCTTAATTTGAGCCGGGGTGCCTAGGAACGCTTGCTCCAAAAATGAAGAAAACAGACATATGAGACATGGAATTGGAGGCAGAATACAATGGCAGTTTAATGAGAAGATGCAACTTCAAAGAAACCGCAGAATAGAGACATAAAGTACAAAATACAGAATCCAGATAATCATACAGCTGTCATAATATTCTCTGTATCTCAATTAATGTACTGACAGAGAGAGAGAGAAAACACATCTATAAATGCATCATGAGAAACAAGTTACACCAAGGAAAATGTTACCTATGAACACTCACGTTTACTCTTAGAGCAAGCATTCCTGCAATTACAATACAAAATCTTTTAAATGCAAAAGTAAAGAGAACAATGGTTAAACATAAGATGACATTTCATATAGGTAAAATAGAATAAGACACTTCAAGCAAAGCAGAGCAAGACATTTTAAGCTCCCAGCTCTTGGGGAAAACCTGCACTGCCTGTTAACCTACATACAGACGGCGAGGTAGTCCGTCGATATCTGTGGGTGCTCCCTTTTTATATCATTTTGTGGGCTCCTTTGCACGCTACATCTACCTACATATGCTACCCAAAAGCTTCGTCTGCAGATTTTACCAGACATTTCGTCATTTACCCACTTAATGCTGACAATGGACTGGGTGAAAAGGTCAGTCTCTCAGGCCAATCGCTTATCGTAAGTTCCATAGAGCAAGCAGAAAATAATGGGTATTGTACGGGAATTCAATATATTCATGTATAAAATCTCCTCAGTTCTCCTAACTTGACACTCTGCGGTTGCCACTTCCTTAAAAGCGGGAAACCTGCCCAGGAAGCAAGTACCAGTCCAGGATGCAGCCTACTGTATGTCGACAGCTTCAGGGGGATGTTGAACTTTGATACCGAGCACGGAGCACTCGGGTAGGGTGGGGGCTACTAGTTTGGATCAGAAGGCCTCGCAGACCTGCCTTCAGACTGCTATACACTAAAATTGCAGAGCTATGGTCAATTTAACAAAGAGGCCTACATATTAAACAGAAGGGCCTACACAGGGGTTTATGCTGGCTGAGTGGTAAGGATGTCTCAGGATAATTATATAGCAACACAGGACCCGCTGGTCAATTTAATACGGCCTACAAATGCAGCTGGCAGGGCAAGGACAAGGGTCTCATACTTCAGGTGTGGACAGAACGGGCCAGGGGCCCCTGTGATACAAAATCTACCCTCCTTCAAGGCTGTGGCAATGTAATAGACCATTGTGGGCAGAAGGAAGAGGCAATGGTAGTACAACCATACATGCCAACAGACCCGATTCAGCCAGGAAACGTCCAATGTTTTTAAGCTCAAATGGGCTTTATTTGATCTGTCTCCTGTCTACAACATCCTCTTTTTCAATGTAACTCAAAGGGGAAAATCAATACCCCAGTTTTAACTCAAAGGGGAAAATCAATACCCCAGTTTTTTTCAAAATCTCCCTCTTACCAAGTTCAAAATGTTCGCAAGTATGGTACATTGGATCATGGAAGGAAATGGGATAGGGACATGGACTTGGATAACAGAGGACAGGAGGGAAATGGAGAGGTGCACCAAACTGACCCTGCAGGGCAGGCATCAGGGTTTGCAGCAGCACAATACACCACACAGGGCATGCAGGACGGGAGTGCAGCACAACAATCCATAGAAAGCAAGAGGGAGGGGACAGGACCATGCACATGGACAACAGAGAACAGAGGGGCAAGAGGCAATGGTAGCTAGCTGACCATAATGGACAGACAGGAGAGAAAGCTGCAGCATAACAGACCATAAAGGGCAGGAGGGACGGATCAGGGGCATTACAATGGAACAGACAAGCCAGGAGGGAGGGAGTAGGGCTGGGGGCAAGGGGGCAGGGCAGGAGCAGCAAGATAGCCATGGAGGTCAGGCAGGATGGGCACTAGAAGCAAGACACACCATGAAGAGCAACAGTGAGACTGTGATGGCATACACACAGACCATGGAGGGAAGGTGGGAGGGGGTCAGAGGCAGCTAACTGACCACACAGGGAAGGTGGGAGGGGCCATGGCAGCACAGAAGACCATGCATGGCAAGTGGGAGGGTTAGTAGCAGCACAATGGCTATGATGGGCAAGAAGGAGGGTGGAGGGGCATGCACAAAGGACGATGGAGGATAGAAGGGAGGGTCAGGACCTGTGCACAGACAAGAAAGTTCAGGGGAAGGGACCTCACAACAGACCACACGGGGCAGGCAGGAGGAGCAGTTGCAGCACAACAGACCAGGGAGGGCAGAAGGGTGTGGCAGTACAATGGACCATGTAGGACAGGAGGAAGAGGATAGGGGCATGGCATGTGGACAGGCAGGGTGGAGGTGGCAGGGACAGGTTACAGTCATCTGACAATGCTAGGCAGGTGGGAGGGGAGTGGCAGCTCAACAGAACACTCAGAGTAGATAGGAGTGGCAGGTCCATGGGACATGGTGGGCAAAAAGGATGGAGCAGGGGCCTGCACAAAGACATCGGAGGGCAGGGGGAAGGAGAATAGGGGCAGCAAGCTAAGCACAGAGTTTAAGCAGGAGGTCAATGATGGGGCATAGAATTGGGCAATGGAGGGCAGGAGGAGTGGACTGGTACATCATACTAAACTGAGGGCAGTGGCAGCACATCAGACCATGCATGGCAGGAGGGAGGAGGCTAGTCCATGGATTCACACAACAGAGGATAGGGAGGAAGGGGATGGGGCAGCAAGCTAACTGTTCAGAGAAGGCGGGTATTAGGAACTTTATTGTTTTTAAAACATTGTGTCTGTGCGAACTACTTAAAATATGAACAAGTATGCAGCATAATCTCACTTTTATTCAGGAAGAAGAGGACGTTTGTGACTGTGACTCCGGGCTCACTTGGCAGAAACACCCCCTGACCCTCCACCCCCTATCGCAAAATGTAATGCCCGTGAAAAGGGTAGGTGAACACAGTGTTATATAGAACATAGTCCTGAGAGCACGATTGAAAATGAAAACTAGATATAGTGTATGGTATAAACTATGCACCAAAAAGTGTGATATAAGATGAACCGGGCGTGAAATATAATATGCAATACATTGTGCGCAATGACAGATTCATTGGAGAGCGCGAGATAGCACAGGCACTAGCGCGTGCTATGCGATATGCGCCTTGGAGTGTAATATGCACAGGGCAGTGTTGTGTAACCTAACTAGTCTCTAAAGTTGTAATATAAAATATGTGCTGGGGAGTTTAACGTTGCATATGCACTGTGACAAAGATATGGATCCCAGATTGTAATATGTATGGCATAGCACTGTGCGTTATAACATAGGCATCGAGAAAGGCACGTTAGATGGGGCAATATAACCCGTGCGAAGACAAGTGTGGCATGACATATTCACGGGGTGATGTTACAGTGCACATGGGCTAGAGAGTGTCATAGCATATGCACTAGCTAGTGGAATACAACACAGAGGTGTGTGGCACTCGGCAGGCAATGGTGGGTGTAACACAGCATTGGGCTCTGTCAGGAGCACGCTGTGACTCTCAAGTGATGTTCGTCCCCTTTCCAGAGAGTAAAATAAAAAGTATTACACATCCGGCAGTGGATGTGTGTTTTATTAACCGTGAGGGGGGTTTCTTGCATAGTTTTGGTCAAATTTTTGTCGAATCCCCTTTGAATGGCTTGGTGTGCATGTGTATTAAATGTGCCCGTCAATAGCTACCCATGTTTGTATAAATAAACGACAAGGGTGTCTACCAGGATTAGGCACGGTAGGGCATCGGACATGTCAGAGCTTCACTAGTGGTGTAAATACATTCCACGTGGATTCATTGCATGCATAGTCGCCTTTTAATGAATATCACGCAAATCGTCATGGTGATAGGTACGTACGGTTTGTCCAGCATGTCCTAGGTGTGTCTATGAATATATATTTTTTAAAAATAATAAAAAACAGTGGCCGGCCCTGGGGATTGGGGTCAAAAAAATATAATTAGGAGACTGGCCCTGGGGGATGGGGTCATCAGGGCCAATAAATTAGAATAAGAAGGGGAACCAAACAGCCCCCCTTCTTAAAAAACTAAAATAAATAAAAGACTGGCATCGTGCCGGAGGCCATGCCCCCTCCGTGCAGCACTCTGCAAACGCGCCCCCAACAGGCATCTCCAGTATGCGCCAGGGAGCTGCGCTGCAGCCAGGTGTTCTGAGGCCAAGCCCCTTTTTACACCTCTCTGCAACGCAGCTCTGTGGCGCTTACTGGAGGTACCTAGTGGTCTAGTTTGACCCTAGGGACCCTTAGGATTCAAGGGGACTTAATCTCTCAACTTAGAACAGCCACAGGGCGCGTTTACACAGTGGTGAAGGGAGGGGACGGGGCCTGAGGTGACGTGTGCAAACACGCACTATGGCACGTTTTAAATTGGGGATATAATTTCCCTTCAATACTGAGGGCCCCTGGGGGCTAACTAGCCCACCAAGTGCTTCCAGTAAGCGCCACTGAGCTGCATTGCAGAGAGGTGGTCCAGGCCGTGCCACTTTTTACACCTCTCTGCAACGCAGCTCTGTGGCACTTACTGGAGGTACCTAGTGGGCTAGTTGGACCCTAGGGACCCTGAGGATTCAAATGAACTTAATCTCCCAACTAAAAATGGACACAGGGCGTGTTTACACAGTGGTGAATGGAGGGGACGGGGCCTGAGTTAACGTGTGCAAAAACGCCCTGTGGCCTGTTTTAAGAGGTAGTTTTAATCCCCATGCCCTATTATATACTAGGGGCTTACAGAGGAGGTCATGCTAATCACAGGGGGACCCCAACGCATAATGTTCCCTAGTGTATGTAGGTGTTTTCACTGTATTCTAAGTGTCTTTTAACACAGCACTGGCTCTAGGACTGGTTAGTCAGACTCAGTTACCACCAGTATCCGTCTGAAAAAGTTGAGGGTACAGGATGATTTTGCAACAAGGCTTCTTTCTGCTCTTCTTTTTGTTCTTTCTGCACGTTATCCTTCTTCCTGCACTTATCTTCGTATTTGAGGACTTCTGTTGCTTCTTTCTGCACTTCTTTTGTTTCTTTCTGTGCATTTTTTCTTCTTTCTTCACATGTCCTATCTCTGTAGGCATAGTTAGAAATTAGCATTTAAAAAACCTTTGAAATTCACAGAAAAAACCATAGGTTTCAGGCACGTTATAGTTAGGAATTAGCATTTAAAAAACCTCAGAAATTCACTGAAAAAACCATAGGTTTCAGGGGTGTTATAGTTAGCTGGACTTTTCACTTGTACAAAACCATTGAAATTCCCCCGTTATAGTTAGTTCAGCTAACTATAACTCGCGCGCCCGCAATGCACTGCTGATGACGTCACATATTACATCACTCATGACATGGTCAGTGACATCACTCATGACATCACTGATGACATCTCAAATGACATCACTGATGACATCACTGATGACATCATCCTTGTGATAGAGTGGCAGACCTCCTCTCACCCTAATATAACCTTTGATACACACATTCAAAAATAGAGACTAAAATTTTCAAAACAATGGACATACCAATACCAGTTACAACAACCTCTTCAGTAATTCTAAGATCCACATACACATCCCCTCATTCACCAACAGTCCTATACAGTCACTCATACATGTACTCACTCATCATATGTACTCATACACCTATACATCCTGTTACACAATGCCACTCATCCATAGAGTTACTCACACACATAGTCACTCATGCTAATAAAGAATCAAACATACATTTACTTGCATATACAGTTATACACACACCACCTTACTTACTTCTACGGAAACTTACACATACTTAGTCTTTTAAACAATCACTTATAGAAACACATACTTATTCATACAGGAACTCTTTCAATCTCTCACTCTCACATATACTCACATATATACACCAATAGTCACATATACTAGTTTAAAACATATGTAGTTACTCATAAAGACACTATTGAGACAGTCATTCACTCACTAACACACCCATACACACACTCATCCACCCATACAGTCCTGCACACATGCTGTGTTCAACCCATACAAACAGTGAGTCACTCATTCATGCACCTATGCACTACGTAATACCCCCCACCGAACCATGCAGACACTCAGACTGATACTCAAAAAACCAACTAATAACCTATATAGACACCCATGTAGCTACTCACCAACCCATGCAGCCACTTATACACAAAGTGAGAGACTGATACAGATATTTACATATTTAAACATTACTCACTAAGCCATGTATTCACTATGATACACTTAATCAGTCAGTTACACAATCAATTTTTCAAAAACAAATCATCCATTTAGACACTTATATACCCATTTATTCTTCCATCGACCTTGAGATATACATATATAAAACATATTTAATTTTCAGAAAAACACACATTCACTGGATGATGTCATCAGTGATGTCATCAGTGATGTCATTTGAGATGTCATCAGTGATGTCATGAGTGATGTCACTGACCATGTCATGAGTGATGTAATATGTGACGTCATCAGCAGTGCATTGCGGGCGCGCGAGTTATAGTTAGCTGAACTAACTATAACGGGGGAATTTCAATGGTTTTGTACAAGTGAAAAGTCCAGCTAACTATAACACCCCTGAAACCTATGGTTTTTTCAGTGAATATATATATATATACATACACATACATACATACATACACACACACACATAGACACACACATACATATAGCTGAAAAAGCATGGCAAGGTGAAGGACATGCGGCTTGACATGCGGCCAAATCCAGTGAACCCTGTGTGAAAATCCACAAATTGTTAACTGCATTAAAAATTGTCCTTAACTCGATACATTTACCTCATGAGAGAATACGGATGCAAACTGAGTATGTAGCTACGAATAACCGGATAATGGGGTAGTCAAAGGGAGCACGACTTAATGATAGGGTGATTATCCGCCCCACGTTTTGACCAATCCTGTAGTTAGAAAGAGTGATTTAGCAACTTTAGTGGGATGGACTCTGTATGGTAAGGATATAACGAATAGGTGATTTAGGGGCGGGGTTGGAAGCGAGGGTGGCAGATGCGGCTGCTGCATTAGGCGTAAGGAGAGAAAGGGTGTGCTGCTGATTATCGGGCTGCAGAGAGGCCTAGCTGTTCCAGTCCTAGCCTTATCCTGATATTTGAGTCTTTGATCCCTGACTCTTTGTATGGGGGTCCCCTGCTGCTACCTAGGCCTGAGTTGTGGTTTTCCTTGTTCGTATTCTTTGGGTTGGTATTCTTTGATCATTCAAAGTTATAATCCATGTTCTTTTGTCTCTTCATCTATCTTTCTCAAATCGAGATTTGATTATGCTCATGTCTGATGTCTCTTCATTTATCCCCTCCATGCAACTTATGTTATCTCGAGATTGATTGTTGACAGATTCGAATGTATTTTCTCTCATGAGGTATTTTTCTAAGATTAATGCATTTTGAGTTAGATCAATTTAACAAAATTGCAACCAATGAGTCTGTGATTATTTTTGTCCAATTATTATTTGAGTAAATGTTGCCTTGAATTTTTCAACTAATTGGTCCATTGACCAAGAAGATGGAAATTTGAACAATAAGGTTTATAGTGTGGAATATGATCTGTCCAAAATTTCAGTTATTGAATATGAAATGGTAAGAAATTTGTAAACTTGACACCAGCGCCACAGGGACTTGGGTGTATGTATATGGGCCAAAGTAAATTAAATATTTAAGTGTTCATCCCTGTCCCAAATTATTGGGTCTGCGCTGGATCACACACATATATATATTTTCTACTGGCGGTCGCCAGTAGATAGTTATAGTTAGGACCGTGTTTCCATAGGAAATCTGCAACATTCTATTTGGAATAACTTTGGCGCCAGTTGACGAATCCTCGCAAAATTTTCAAAATAGGTGGGGCGCTCCGCTCCGCTCCTACGCTGAAAGTCTCGGGGGGATTCGTCAAGTGGGGGCTGAGAAAAAAGGGGGGTCCCAAAACGCATTTTTCCCATGCAATTTTCCATAGGGACCTTTAGTCCAAGGTACAGCCCGAACGGCTGAACAGAATTAATTGAAATTTGGCAGAGAGGTAGTCCTCAGCTCAGGGATGTGCCTTTTGCATATATGGTGTCAATCTGTTCAGTAGTTCCTGAGAAAATCAAAAGTAAAATCACATATATATCTGGGCGGAGCCTAACGACATCTCATCGTGAGATCTGATTGGCTGTCAGTACTTCATCCAAGAAGTTTTGGCAGCCATCTTGGGACCAATAAACATGATAGCACCTCATTAAAAAGCATTGCAGTTAATAGAAGGTTTTAAGACTTTAGTTACATTATAAATCATTTGTTGATGGTACCATACTCATTTTAGGAACTGTGGTGTGTTCTAAGGTGATTTTACCATGTGAAAAAGCCTTCTGCTGTGATATCAAGAACCATGTTTGAGAGAAAACTATGTTCTCATGCTTTTCCCACAGAGGTTTGGAAGGTGATCTATAAGCTAAACTGAGAGCATATTTTCTGTAAATTCACATTATCTTTCTCAGTCATGTAAGAATGAAGTCTGACATCCTCAGTAAAACATGTAAATCCAACAAGGGCAGAGACTGTCAGTTGATTCCTTTGTGTTCTACTGCAGCTTCCCAGAGTGCTCTAAAGAACAACTAGAGCGCTAACAGTCTTACTTATGACAAAAATATGGCACACCTGAAGCCATCTTGATTGGAATAAAGTGGTAACACTTAAAACATTTAATTTACAAAGGAACAAAATGAGGGGGTTCATTTTGCCATATAAATTATGATTACTGCTGCAGAAAGAAAAACTAGGGCACATTTTGACTTCTCAAATCCTCTTTTATTTCATAAAAAAATTCTGAAATGCAGACTGAAACATGCACTTTGAATACCAGCAGCAGACTTGCCTGGTGAGCAGTAGCTTTACTACAGTGATCTAATGAGCAACTAGAGTGCTAACATTCAGAATTTATGGCAAATGTGTGACACATCTGAATGTCTTCTTGATGGAATCAAAGTAAAAAACTGAAAGTATTTCCTACTGAGGAGACTGTAGTAAATGAGGAAATTAGGAAACTTCATAACACATAAATCTCCTAAAATGGCCACCAGAGACAAAAGAGCCCAAATGTAGCCCAAATATCACCCAGATGTAGCCCAAATGTAGCCCAATGACAGAAGTGTGCAAAACACTTATTTTTTGTGTATTTGCAGTTTTATATAGTGCAGACTTGCCAGGTATTGGAGTGCTTTACATGAGCATCGGTTACATCACACAAGATCAAATTCATTTTGGTTGTAGACATGGGGAGATTAAGTGATTTGACCAGAATCACAGAATGTTGAGCTGAAGCAGAAACTCCAACCTGGTTCCCCAGTTGCAAAGTCTGCAGCTCTGGAAGTAACACCACACCCTCTCCCCTAGGATGCAACATTTAATCAAGTGGTCAACTGGATAAAAAAACTAAGATTACAAATAATTTAAAAGTTCTTTGTCGCTATTTGAAAACTCAGAAAATATGTCCTCATTTTAGTTTTTTAGAGCACTAACCATAATTTTGATGCAAATAAGACCCTCTCATATATGTAATTTCTAAAGGAAATGCTCTAGGCATTACAGTTTTGATTACATCAAGATGACGTCAGGCGTTCCACACTTTTGTAATAAATATAGAATGTTAGCAATCTAGTTGTTCATTGGGATACTGTTGAGCGGCAGAGGCCAGGGGCACGGACTCTGAAAATTGAAGGCAGGTAGGAGAGTGCAGAGGCAACAATTTGACCACACTAGGCAGGCAGGAAGGGCAGTGGCAGCACAACAGACTATGGAGGGCAGTGGAAAGGGGGGCAGGGGCAACAAACCAACAATACAGGACTGGCAAGAGAGGCTGTGGCAATATAATAGACCATTGTGGGCAGAAGGAAGAGGCAGCGGTCATACAACCATACATGCCAACAGACCCGTTTCCGCCAGGAAACGTCCAATGTTTTTAAGCTCAAATGGGCTTTACTTTATCTGTTTCCTGTCTACAATCTTCTCTTTTTCAATGTAACTCAAAGGGGAAAATCAATACCCCTGTTTTATTTCAAAATCTCCCTCTTACCAAGTTCAAAATGTTCGCAAGTATGGTACATTGGATCATGGTAGGCAGGAGGAATTGGGGTAGGGACATGGACTCGGATAACAGAGGACAGGAGGGACATTGAGAGGTGCACCAAACTGACACTACAGGGCAGGCATCAGGGTTCGCAGCAGCACAATACACCACACAGGGCATGCGGGACGGGAGTGCAGCACAACAATCCATAGAAAGCAATAAGGAGGGGACAGGACCATGCACATGGACAACAGACAACAGAGGGGAAAGAGGCAATGGTAGCTAGCTGACCATAATGGACAGACAGGAGAGAAAGCTGCAGCATAACAGACCATAAAGGGCAGGAGGGACGGATCAGGGGCATTACAATGGAACAGACAAGCCAGGAGGGAGGGAATAGGGGTCTGAACATGGAAACAGAGGGCTGGGGGCAAGGGGGCAGGGCAGGAGCAGCAAGAAGACCATGGAGGTCAGGCAGGATGGGCACTAGAAACAAGACACACCATGGAGAGCAACAGTGAAACTATGATGGCATACACACAGACCATGGAGGGAAGGTGGGAGGGGGTCAGGAGCAGCTAGCTGACCACACAGGGAAGGTGGGAGGGGCCATGGCAGCACAGAAGACCATGCATGGCAAGTGGGAGGGTAAGTGGCAGCACAATGGCTATGATGGGCAAGAAGGAGGGTGCAGGGGCATGCACAAAGGACCATGGAGGATAGAAAGGAGGGTCTGGACCTGGGCACAGACAAGAGAGTTCATGGGAAGGGGCCTCACAACAGACCGCGCGGGGCAGGCAGGAGGAGCAGTTGCAGCACAACAGACCAGGGAGGGCAGAAGGGTGTGGCAGTAAAATGGACAATGGAGGACAGGAGGAAGGGGATAGGGGCATGGCATGTGGACAGGCAGGGTGGAGGTGGCAGGGACAGGTTACAGTCGTCTGACAATGCTAGGCAGGTGGGAGGGGAGCTCAACAGAACACTCAGAGTAGATAGGAGTGGCAGGTCCATGGAACATGGTGGTCAAAAAGGATGGAGCAGGGGCATGCACAAAGACATCGGAGGTCAGGGGGAAGGAGAATAGGGGCAGCAAGCTAAGCACAGAGGCTAAGCAGGAGGTCAATGATGGGCCATAGAATTGGGCAATGGAGGGCAGGAGGAGTGGACTGGTACATCATGCTAAATGGAGGGCAGTGGCAGCACATCAGACCATGCATGGCAGGAGGGAGGAGGCTAGTCCATGGATTCAGACAACAGAGGATAGGGAGGAGGTGGATGAGGCAGCAAGCTAACTGTTCATAGAAGGTGGCTATTAGGAACTTTATTGTTTTTAAAATGTGTGTCTGTGTGAACTACTTAAAATATGAACAAGTATGCAGCATAATCTCACTTTTATTCAGGAAGAAGAGGACGTTTGGGACTGTGACTCCGGGCTCACTTGGCAGAAACATCCCCTGACCCTCCACCCCCCATCGCAAAATGTAATGCCCGTGAAAAGGGTAGGTAGCCGCAGTGTTATATAGAACATAGTCCTGAGAGCACGATTGAAAATGAAAACTAGATATAGTATATGGTATAAACTATGCACCAAAAAGTGTGATATAAGATGAACCGGGCCTTGAAATATAATATGCAATACATTGTGCGCAATGACAGATTCATTGGAGAGCGCGAGATAGCACAGGCACTAGCGCTTGCTATGTGATATGCGCCTTGGAGTGTAATATGCACAGGGCAGTGTTGTGTAACCTAAGTAGTCTCTAAAGTTGTAATATAAAATATGTGCTGGGTAGTGTAACATTGCATATGCACTGTGACAAAGATATGGATCCCAGATTATAATATGTATGGCATAGCGCTGTGCTTTTAACATAGGCATCGAGGAAGGCACGTTAGATGGGGCAATATAACCCGTGCAAAGGCAAGTGTGGCATGACATATTCACGGGGTGGTGTTACAGTGCACATGGGCTAGAGAGTGTCATAGCATACGCACTAGCTGGTGGAATACAACACAGAGGTGTGTGGCACTCGGCGGGCACTGGTGGATGTAACACAGCATTGGGCTCAGCCAGGAGCACGCTGTGACTCTCAAGTGAGGTTTGTCTCCTTTCCAGAGAGTAAAATAAAAAGTATTACACAACCGGCGGTGGATGTGTGTTTTATTAACCGTGAGGGGGTTTCTTGCATAGTTTGGTCGAATTTTTGTCGAATCCCCTTTGAATGGCTTGGTGTGCATGTGTATTAAATGTGCCCGTCAATAGCTACCTATGTTTGTATAAATAAACGACAAGGGTGTCTACTTGGAGAGTACCCACCAGCGGGGGCGCCGGGATTAGGCACGGTAGGGTGTCAGACATGTCAGAGCTTCACTAGCGGTGTGAATACATTCTACGTGGATTCATTGTATGCATAGTCGCCTTTTAATGAATATCACGCAAATCGTCATGGTGATAGGTACATACGGTTTGTCCAGCATGTCCTAGGTGTTTCTATAAATATATATTTTTTTGAAATAATAAAAATCAAAGGCCGGCCCCGGGGGATGGGGTCCCCGGGGCCATACGTGGCCTGAGGAGGGGGGCAACACAGCCCCCCTCCTAAAGAATAAAAAAAAAAAATAGGCCATGACCCGGGGGTTGGGGTCCCCGGGGCCAATTAAGGCCTTGGGAGGGCCAAATTAATTTTTTTCAACAAAAAACATTAGGGTGCAGGCCCTGGGGGATGGGGTCCCCAGGGCTAATAAATTAGAAAAAGAAAGGGGGCCACACAGCCCTCCTTCTAAAAAAAAAAAAAAAAAAACGGCATCGCGCCGAAGGGCACGCCCCCTCCTTGCAGCACTCTGCAAACGCGCCCCCTGGCCAGTTGTAAGTTGAGGAATTAATTCCCCTTCAATACTGAGGATCCCCGAGGGCCAACTAGCCCAACAGGTATCTCCAGTATGCGCCAGGGAGCTGCGTTGCAGACAGGTGTTCTGAGGCCACGCCCCTTTTTACACCTCCATGCAACGCAGCTCTGTGCTGCTTACTGGAGGTACCTAGTGGGCTAGTTTGACCCTAGGGACCCTTAGGATTCAAGGGGACTTAATCTCTCAACTTAGAATGGCCACAGGGCGTATTTACACAGTGGTGAAGGGAGGGGACGGGGCCTGAGGTGACGTGTTCAAGCACGCCCTGTGGTGCGTTTTAAGAGGTAGTTTTAATCCCCTGCCCTATTATATACTAGGGGCTTACAGAGGAGGTCATGTTAATCACAGGGGGACCCCAACGCATAGTGTGCCCTAGTGTATGTAGGTGTTTTCACTGTATTCTGAGTGTCTTTTAACATAGCACTGGCTCTAGGACTGGTTAGTCAGACTCAGTTACCACCAGTATCCGTCTGAAAAAGTTGAGGGTACAGGATGATTTTGCAACAAGGCTTGTTTCTGCTCTTCAGTTTGTTCTTTCTGCACGTTATACTTCTTCCTGCACTTTTCTTCGTCTTTGAGGACTTCTGTTGCTTCTTTCTGCATTTCTTTTTTTTCTTTCTGTGCGTTTTTCCTTCTTTCTTCACATGTCCTATCTCTGTAGGCATAGCTAGAAATTAGCATTTAAAAAACCTTTGAAATTCACTGAAAAAACCATAGGTTTCAGGCACGTTATAGCTAGGAATTAGCATTTAAAAAACCTTAGAAATTCACTGAAAAAACCATAGGTTTCAGGGGCGTTATAGTTATCTGGACTTTTCACTCGTACAAAACCATAGAAATTCCCCCGTTATAGTTAGTTCAGCTAACTATAACTCGCGCACCCGCAATGCACTGCTGATGACGTCACATATTACATCACTCATGACATGGTCAGTGACATCACTGATGACATCATCCTTGTTATAGAGTGGCAGACCTCCTCTCCCCCTAATATAACCTTTGAAACACACATTCAAAAATAGAAATTAAAATTTTCAAAACAATGGACATACCAATACCAGTTACAACAACCTACTCAGTAATTGTAAAATCCACATCCACATCCACTCATTCACCAACAGTCCTATACAGTCACTCATACATGTACTCACTCATCATATGTACTCATACACCTATACATCCTGTTACACAACGCCACTCATCCATAAAGTTACTCACACACATAGTCACTCATGCTAATAAAGAATCAAACATCCGTTTACCTGCATATACAGTTATACACACACCACCACACTTACTTCTACAGAAACTTACACATACTTAGTCTTTTAAATAATCACTTATAGAAACACATACTTATTCATACAGGAACTCTTTCAATCTCTCACTCTCACATATACTCACTTATATACACCAATAGTCACATATACTAGTTTAAAACATATGTAGTTACTCATAAAGACACTATTGAGACAGTCTATCACTCACTAACACACCCATGCACACACTCATCCACCCATACAGTCCTGCACACATGCTGTCTTCAACACATACAAACAGTGAGTCACTCATTCATGCACCTATGCACTACGTAATACCCCCTACCGAACCATACAGACATCAGACACTTATACTGATACTCAAAACCCAACTAATAACCTATATAGACACTCACGTAGCTACTCACCAACCCATGCAGCCACTTATACACAAAGTGAGAGACTGATACAGATATTTACATATTTAAACATTACTCACTAAGCCATGTATTCACTAAGATACACTTAATCAGTCAGTTATACAATCAATTTTTCAAAAACAAATCATCCATTTAGACACTTATATACCCATTTATTCTTCCATCGACCTTGAGATATACATATATAAAACATATGTAATTTTCAGAAAAACACATATTCACTGGATGATGACATCAGTGATGTCATCAGTGATGTCATTTGAGATGTCATCAGTGATGTCATGAGTGATGTCACTGACCATGTCATGAGTGATGGAATATGTGACGTCATCAGCAGTGCATTGCGGGCGCGCGAGTTATAGTTAGCTGAACTAACTATAACAGGGGAATTTCTATGGTTTTGTACGAGTGAAAAGTCCAGCTAACTATAACGCCCCTGAAACCTATGGTTTCAATGTTGATTGTTGTCATGGCACTGACATTTGGGATTATATTCAAAGAATTGGACTGTTTTACTTGTATTATATATTTACCTTTGTCTCAATTTTTGTCTCTCCCTCTTAGACTGGACCTATGAAGCCTACAAGCACTACTGTTATTGTTAAGTGATACGAGCACGGAGACTCAGAGGGTTGTCCACAACCACCTTCTCCTTCTCCCTTTGGGAACATAGGACCATGGGCCACATCATTATATTGCACCTTGTGATTTAAGCTAAGTGCACTCCCAGTTGATAAAAGTATAGTATGTCGGGATTGCTTATGGAGACACTGGTTTAGTGATTATTGTCTTTCACACACTGAAAGTTCGTTCTTCAAAACGGGTACTACACCTTAATTTTTCTTTCTTTTTATATATATATATTTTTTCTGTTTCATGCAGTCCGAATGAGATATTTGTTCCAATGAGACATTGTAAATTTGGCTATGAAATGCATGTATCGTTTTTTTCATTTCTTCTTATCATATTATGCCATGACAATTTCCTTGACCACAGAAATATAACGCTGTGAAATAAATGTTGTTTATTTAATATGAGTCACCGCAGTAAATAACACAATTGCGTTTTGTAATACTTTTAGGAAGTCTTTTCTTTATTTCCTTTGGAGGTCTGTAAATAGACTGAACTCTGAACTTATGGTCATGTGACCAAGAGCTTGTATGCTCGAAACGCGTCTTTTTGCCCTGTGATTAAAACGAAGATTATTGGAAACTGGATTCGTGTGGCTCTTTCTTGCATCAGGAAAGGATTTGCGAGTTGTTTGGGAATATATATATATATACACATACATACATTTCCCAAACATGACCTCCACTGCACTAGGTCACAAATTGAGGCGCACACTAGAGAAATTACTTTTTAAATATTTATTACACCACACGACTACTCGGACAGACGCGTTTTGGCTTGCACGCCTTCTTCAATGTAAAAAAAAAAAAATATATATATATATATATATAATATATACACATGTATACACATACATATGCATATATATATATATATATACACATACATACATATGCATATACATATATATATATGTGTGTGTGTATGCATGTATGTATATATGTGTATATGCATATGTATGGATGTGTGTATATATATTTATATATATATACACACACATATCCATACATATGCATATATACATACACATACATACATATATACATTCACTGAAAAAACCATAGGTTTCACACATCTTATAGTTAGCTGGACATTTTACTCATAAAAAAACAATGAAATTCCCCCGTTATAGTTAGTGCAGGCAACTATAACTCACGCGACCGCAATCCTCTGCTGATGCTAATACTGTATTTAGACACTTATTTGCCCATGTCTTCTTCCATTAAATATTAGCTATACATATATTACAAATATTATTTTTTTCATAAAGACACATATGTCATCAGCAGAGCATTGCGGTCGCGTGAGTTATAGTTGCCTGCACTAACTATAACGGGGGAATTTCATTGGTTTTTTATGAGTAAAATGTCCAGCTAACTATAACATGTGTGAAACCTATGGTTTTTTCAGTGAATTTGCAAGGTTTTTTAAATGCTAATTCCTAACTATAACGTGTGTGAAACCTATGGTTTTTTCAGTGAATATATATATATATATTTATATATTTATATATATATATATATCATCAAGCGGAAGCCCCTTCCTCCCACTCTGGGGACCACTCCCTACCTATTATTATTAATGTATTTTCGATTGGGTCAGCCAGCCTGCAAAGGGTGGCCTATCTGTTGTTTATGGTTATTGGTTACACAATCAATGAAAGCAAAGCACCCTCTGCAGTAGCGGTTGGTGGTGGGAGTGCTGGCGGGCGGTGACATGGGGAGGGGCAGGGTGGGTGGCACTGGCGAGTAAACTGTGTATTACGGCCAAATACAGGTAATCAACATAAAAATAAATAAAATTATTTTCCTTGTGCGCACTGCACCGCCGAATGCGATGCAGTGCGTCCAACAATTTTTTATTTTTTTTAATGTATTGTTTAATTACCTGTGATTGTCTTTAATCCATAGTTTACTATCCCCACCCTGCACCTTCCCACGTCACCGCCCGGCAGCACTCCCACCACCGACCGCTACTGACCTGATGTCGTATTACCATCTATAATATGAATATAAGCAATAATCATTGGATCAGATAAATAATCAGCCTTTTTGTAGTACCCAGGGCAGGGTGTAAGTGAAATTGTTCATTTGCCTTCATGTAACAGACAGAGTATGGCCAGTGCCACCGGCCGTAAGGCGTCATACAAAAATATGAGCTTCCCCACCTGCAGTAGTAGTAAATAAAATTAACGTGAGTCTACATCATGTGGCTCATATCTGTTTCTCTTGGGTGCAAGCTTAGCTGACTGAGCTGGCATGCCGGCTACAACAAGGTTATGTAATTGCGCTGAACTACAGATTAGAACAACACGACTGGTGTACCGGAGTACATAGTACGGTAATTATGTCAGAAACTCCCACAAATGTTAGAGTCCAAGGAAGTAGGAGTAGAGATACTTACCACCAAATCACAAATGTTATGAACTGTGCTTGCTAGTGATACTGTGACACTATGGGGTTGATTCCGATCCTGGATTTTTTTTTCCCGTACGACTCGTATCCGTATTTTTTTTCGTACGAATCGTACAAGTCCCGTACAAACGGCGAAGTATGTTTTGTACGTGAAAAATACATACGAATCGCCTCAGGAAAAGTCTACGAGACGTCCCCGGACAGTTTTACATACAAATCGTAAAACTGAAGTCCGAGCGCGCAAGTACGATCCGTACCGCCCGTCCGAAAACACAAGCGCATGGAAAATGACCCGTACGGAGCGAACTTTGTACGACCCCTACCCCGGGGTCGTACAAACTTTGTACGGCCCCCCCAGCCTCCCACCCCTCCCGCGTATGTCCGCACCGTACCCCCCACCCCCGTATGTATGGACCGTACCCACTACCCCGTATGTACGGACCGTACCCCCCACCCCCCGTATGTACGGACCGAACCCCCCACCTGCATATGTCCGCGCCGTACCCCAGGCGTAACCCCTACCCGCGTATGTCCGCACCATACCCCAGGCATACCCCCCCACCCGCGTATGTCCACACTGTACCCCAGGCGTACCCCCACCCGCATATGTCCACACCGTACCCCAGGCGTACCCCCCACCCATGTATGTCTGCATCATACCCCAGGCCTACCCCCCACCCGCGTATGTCCGCACCGTACCCCAGGCGTACCCCAATCCTCGCGTATGTACGGTCTGGACATACGTGGGTGGGGGGGTACGCCTGGGGTACGGTGCGGACATACGTGGGTGGGGGGGTACGCCTGGGGTACGGTGCGGACATACGCGGGTGGGAGGTACGGTCCGTACATACGGGGGGTGGGGGGTATGGTCCGTACATACGGGGGTGAGGGGTATGGTCCGTACATATGCAATGTTGGGGTACGCACCATACATGATTTCACGTATGATGTGGGTGATGGCGTGTACATCGCATAGCGGGCCCCCTTTTCATCGTGCATCGCAGCGTACTTAGCTTTTCCGTCACTTTTTGGCTCCCATAAAAATATAGCTGTGCGGAGTGCTGTAGGTACGAATCGTACTTGCGGTCCGTAAAACGCTGCCTGTCGCGGACGCGCTGTCCAGGATCAGAATTGTATGTATTTTTTCGCCGTACGGTGTTTTTTACGATTCGTACGGAAATGGTATTTCTGTACGAATCGTACTTGCTGGTTTGTAAGGTGGAATTCCCGGGTACGAGTCGTACGGAGAAAACGCTCCGTACGACCATTCGTACCCGGGTTTTACAGGATCGGAATTGGCACCTATGTGTTGAATGATTTTAGTGTTTCTGTTTTGCTAAGAGTATTGGCTACAACATGTTCTTTTTCTTTCTTGATATACATACTCCTTCCACATCCA
The DNA here is from genome assembly GCF_964204655.1 of Triturus cristatus. Classification (NCBI taxonomy): domain Eukaryota; kingdom Metazoa; phylum Chordata; class Amphibia; order Caudata; family Salamandridae; genus Triturus; species Triturus cristatus. The sequence goes on along the minus strand of NC_140582.1, from coordinate 305,211,132 downwards.
CACCAAAACCATCTCGGAAGGAGTTTGCCGCCAGGGCCCGACGCCGTAAACTGGAGGCCATTTGCGAAGAATATCGCCGGCTGGTGGCTCAGGCGGAGGAGGAGGAGGCGGCTGCAGCTGCAGCCTCCTCCAATGCCCCGGGCCCCAGTCAGGCCCTGCCTCCAGTTTCACGGCGCCGTGGTCCGGCAGCCGCCCGCCGCCATGCCTCCATCTCAACCACTGCTGCCCCCCACCCTGCATGTAACTGCAGGGCATTTCGCCGCCAGCTGCTCCGCCGGATAGCCCGCTTAGAGGAGAACCTAGAGGAGCGGGTCAAAATCCTGGTGGACAAACACCTGAAGGCCCGTAGACTATAGAGGACCTTGTCATTTGCCCCTTCTTTAATTCCTTTTGTTGGTGGGTGGGTTTTTGGGCATTGGGGATTCGTTCGAACATTGGGACTCTTGGACTTTCGTTTCGTTTCGTTGTGGACATTGGTTGGGGTTAGGGAGGGGGGTGGGTTAGGTCAGAGTGGGATAGTTTATTTTTGTTAGGGGATATTACATTTTATACTATTTACTTATACGATGTTAATGTTTTGTGGTGGGTTACTGTTTTCCGAATTCAATCTAAGTTACATGGTTTGTTACTTTGTTTCCGTGCTGCTGCATGCCCACAGCCAGTGTTTGATTTAAAAGATCTGCCGATTTTGTAACACACAAACCGATAGATGCAGTACCCCTCACTGAGTTATTTTTAATTGTCATAATAGTACTGTCAGTCTCTCCTCCTAGTCCATACCTCCCACCAAACTTATCTTACCTGTGATTGATGATGAAGTTCCACACACTGATTGCTGCGTGGTTGGTTTCCCAAATGAACGGAGAAGATGCCATTATTGTGGTGGTAGTAGTAGACACTGGCAATAGCATTTGAAAAAAGAAAGAGAAAGTCACTTGACTGAGAGACTGTGGGAGGAGTAGTAGAACAAAGTAAACTACAGCATGGGTGGGCAAGCAGAAGATCCTTGCCCTGCCTTAGTTGAAATTCAATTAGTGTTGCACATCTGCCCCAGCAAGCGTGTGATCAATTGTTGGTGAACATTTAATGTAGTCACATCACACCTCAATATAAATCACACAGCCCGGGGGTAGAGGGTTAGGGATTGATGAATGGATGGGAAGTGGGGTTTTGGGAAAGGTTTGAGAAAGAAAAACAGACAGTATGTATGGACACAACAAAAGTAAAACACAATCTTGTAAGACGACCATGATCCATTATCAAAGAAATCAAAGTATAAAGTGAGAAAAAGCAAATGCATGCATGCTGAGGAAGAGAACTTGATGGTTAATGATAATGAGTTGTACTTACTAACTACTATTACCCAATGAGACAGTACAGGGAAGAAATTATTAATATGAAATTTGCCTTGCCTGTCTGCCGCCCTCAGAGCTCAGACCGAACCAAATTACATGCTGGACCGGGCTTACTTTTATTTTTCAAGCTAGCAAAGGAAATGAAAAAATAGTTGTAGGGATCAATTACCAAACAAACCACAACACACAGTCGTAATGATTGAAGAGAAAAAATGAATCAAATACATTTAAAGACGAATTATGAATGATACTAAAGTTACTGTATTATCCTGGTCCAAATGTGGAGTTGCATCATTCTCGTCATTCCTCTTGGTCCTCCCTTCCATGGACACTCCGCACATCAATCTTGGGTACCACTGCCTGCCTGATGCGGATTGGTAAGGTAAGTGTGAGTTGTTTCTCCCACTATAGCACAGGTTAAAGGCCGGCCTGTAAGTGTAGATGGAAAAACAAACAGGGTATTGAAAAATTACTGCATTTAAAACAATAAACTCAATTACAGTGGAGTGCAAGAAGAGAAGACAAGACTCTGGAGAGAACACTTTCAGACTGAGGCAGCTTGGATAGGATACATAGTGTCTACTCTACAGCATTAAGCTACAACAACAACGGGACAAGACTCAAGAGCCAGCACAGCCACAGAACAGGAGAACCGCGGCACAGGCCAGGCACCCTACCCCTTACTTACATTTTGACCGACCCAGACAAATGTCATATGCACTGCAGCAACCTAGCATTTTCCAAATGAAGTGACTAAATCAATGCGCCACTGTCCCTCATACCACTACACTCTACTCCAGTCCACACCACTACACGGACATGTAGCCTAGGTCTGTTGTGGTTCTTGTTCAAACTGTTTACCTTTTAAGTCAGCCCATGAAGCGCAGTTATTCCATCAATTATCTCCGATCCAACTGGCTGTGTGCAAAGATAGTATGCTCAGCAGCATCATGATGATGACCGTGTGGTACGTATTCTCCAACACCAACTCAGTCTGTAGTGACTGATTAAGTTTATAATATATTCCATATTACAAAATTGCAATGGATATTGGCCGGCACCTGCTGTGGTAGGAGTACAATGTGGTTATTAAACAACAAGGAAACATTAACTGTCACCTCACCTGAGTCACTTTTACTTTGTCGATAAACTAGTATAGTTCTACTTCATGCACATTCATTCGTAGTCAGCCAGCATCCAATGCAATGCATGCCATCATTCACAATAATCACTCATTACCTGTCTTGCTGTTCTCTTTGGCTGTCAGATCTGATGCCTGCCTAGCCTTCTGACAGTCAGTGATGAGTTTCTTTCGGCTTGGAAACAAAACGGAATATAGCTGGAGTCATGTTTCACTTCTTATGGAGGGACTGTTAGAGGCAACATGTATTGTACTATTCTCCATCTCCATCCAATGTCTGGCTTGCTTGAAATGTATTTAGGGAGAGTAAGGAAGATGGAGCAGGACCCTGAGGAGTGGAGTGGACAGTTATGCACAGACGTGCAACTCCAATAGGGAAATAAAAATAGGAGACTGTTGATGGATTTGTTGTGATTAGATTTTGAACCAGAAAAACAGATACCCAGTCACACACAAATAAAGGAAGGGAGAACAATTTGAAAGCCTAGTTGTCAGGGAAGAGGAGCTCGTCCTCAAACTCTGGGGGTTCCGACAACGTAAGTCTAACAACCCACTACTTATGTCATCGAAGTCGCTCTCCTCTTCCTGCTGTGATTCACGTATTTTGTACTCCGGTGGTATAAAGTGTTGATTCATTTTGATCATGGTTAACCTCTCAACGCTTTTGAGCGAGAGACTGGTCCTTTTGAAAGTAACAATGGCACCAACAGCACTGAAAACACACTCTGAAGAGACACTTGCAACAGGGCAAGCCACATACTTTATCGCCAGCCTGCTGAGCACTGGCCATTGGCTTCTTTTCCCATACCAATACACCAATGGGCTTTGTTCCATGAAGACCTCTGTTGTGTCATCTAGATAGGCCTGAACCATCCGCTCAATGTTTAGGGGTGCTCCGATTTGCTTGGCTTCTTTTGCCTTTGCATCAGTCATGGACGTACAAAACCCTTTCCGTAGAAACCAATCCCCTGCTGTTTTTTTTAAATGTGCCTGATGATCCTGTTGGTGCTGTTGATGTTATTGCTGGCAGTGTTGTTGACTGCTGGGAGGCAAACGCACTGCTCTCGGCCTCTGAAGTAGAAATTGACTCTGGGTGCCCTGCAGTACTTTTTCTGCCCTGGGGGGGCGGGCCTCTAATTAAGATCCGTTCATTTTCAAAGTCAGTGGCTTCCTCAGCTATCAAAGTTTTGTACTGAGCAACATCCACTTCTGAAAAAGGAATTACTTCATTACTGCGCAGCAATAATTTGTAACGTGGATCCAAAATTGAGACAGTAATGTAATGTGGATGTGACACAATGTTATTTTGAATCCTTGTATCGTCAGATAAGCGAGCGACTAAGGTGTCTGCCAAATAATATGCGTCTACTTTGTCATCCACACCTACGTACATTTCTGACACCTCCTTCAGCTCTTGCTCTAGCATGTACAACAATGGGATAGCTTGGCCCATAGTACAGTCCTCCCTACTCACTTCACGTGTGAAGACCTCAAAAGGAAGTAGCATCTCTGTCAGGCATTTGACGAGGTCCCATTGGGCCATCTCAATGGTCATGCCTTTCACAGTAGGATCTCCTGACCTTTTCATGACATAAGCATTAAGTGGTATGTACTGCTCAAACAGACGCTCAAGCATGTAATACGTTGAGTTCCAATGTGTTGGCACCTCCTGGATGAGTGCTTTGACTGGCATTTTATGCTCACGTTGAATGACCCTCAGCTGCTTCCGGGCTTTAAAAGAATGGTTGAAATGTGTGCATATTCTTCTGCAGGTGGTCAGTAAGCTGCTGAATTTGCTTTCATTTTTCAGGAAGTCTTGAACAGCAATGTTAATGCAGTGTGCCAAACATGGGACCCTGAAATAGCCACCATCTTTCATGGCCCTAACTACATTACTGCCATTGTCCGTGGCAACAAAACCAATGGTAAGCACTCTTGGTCACAGCCACTCAAACACCTTGCTGTTAAACTCATCCAAAATGTTTGCAGCAGTATGAGTTTTCTCCATAGCAAACATGGCTACAGTTGCATGTTTGCGAGTGTCTTTAAAAATCTCAGCGGTGTCAACAACACCTTCAGATATCTTATCTTTAACACCCGAAAAAGAGACCCAGTGTGCAGTGATGCACATGTAATCAGTGGCTTGGCAACTGGTCCACATGTCTTTTGTCAGGTGTATACTCTGAACAGCACTCTGTCTTAAGGCTTTTCCAAGCAATTCCAGCACGTCGTGATGTAGTGCTGGAACAGCAACTCTTGCGAAATAGTAGCGGCTGGGAACTTTCCATTTTGGGCAGATGGTGGTCCCAAATTCAAGAAAACCCACCCCTTCAACAAAAGAAAAAGGGAGAAGGTCCAGCTTCGCATTGTACAAATGTGCTATTGGGTGGTTGCGTTCGTACTGCCCCTCCGGCCTAGTAAACATGCTAAGAATGGTAGGCTGCATGGTATTCCTTCCTGTGGTCAACGTCGCACTTTTTGGGCCAGCAGTACTCCTTGGTGTCTCAGGCTGACTCTTACTCTTGTGCCAATGAGATGTGGCTGAGGATGTGGGCGTTACCACTGCAGTGCTGGGGACAGGGCTACTTTGTGTACCACTACCACAGAGAATGTCTCCCTCTTCTTCCTGTTCCACCGTGAGCGGACTTTCTACTCGTTTATGCCCAACAGCAATGGTTCCAGTTTTCATGCGACTAAGGTGCTCCTCCCACTGGATTGCGTAGTGCTTTTTCAGATGGGTCATTTGGCCCCCGGTACCATAGTTTGTACCAAGCTTACCATGACTAACAGAGGTATGACAAACGGAGCATATAGCAATGTTCTCCTCCTTTCCGCTAACCGTAAAGAAGTCCCACACTGGGGAGCTTAACTTTTGTCTCCTGCTGGAGGTGCCACTCCCACTTCCAATGCCGGATGAACTGGAGGGTGTGTGTTGAATTTGACTCTGTGCAGTACCACTACCTACTTCTGCTGAGGTGGTGCTTGTGCTGGATGTAGGACGCTGCCGGCCCTTTGCTAATGTAAATATGGAAGCTGGAGGTCATGTTGGTGTTACCTGTGTTGGAGGTATGCGTGCTACATCCCTCGCAGCCATTTTGGATAGTGTAAAAATGTTGGTCTCCATCTCCTCAGGCCCGGGAGTGATGTTCGTGATGACAGGCTCATCATCATCATCATCATCCTGCTCTTCTACATCAACCTCCATAAGTGTAAGGCTTTCTGGAACCTTCCTTTTCCCATGCCTGCTCTTGTGACGTGTTTCCCTCTCAGACTCAGTTTGTGGCTTCCAAGGGGCATCTAGATCATCAGAAGGGGGCTTGGTGAAGAACTTGATGTACTAACCCTCCTTTTCCTTGCTGGAGTTTTGGAAGCCAATGGAACTTCTAAAGGAGTGGCTTCCTCTTCTTCCTCTGCATGAGGCTCAATTTCCTGAACTGCCCCTACTTTGGGAGGAACCACAGCTACTATTGCAGGCGGTGAATGCGGCTGTTGACCACTTATCTGCTGTGTTCCCTCCTGCGTTTGAGATAGCGATAAGTTTAGTTCAGGCTCAGCATCACTGCTTTCCACCATAAGGCTGGCTACCTCTTCCACACTCATCTGCTTGGGCCTGGGTTGGTGGGTTGGGCCCACTGATGTGGAGGTACTGCCCCCAGCTTGGCCCCCCGACACCGCTGCTGCAGGCATCATTTTTGGTGTCCCAAAAAAGGTTTTGGGAGGCACACCAGACTTAAGTAACACTTCCTTCTTCTTCTGTTCCTTCTTCTCCATGGCAACTTTCTTGGTACCGGAGGACCTGCTACCTGCTTTCTTTGGGGGCATCTTCTACAGATGTCAAAACAGCACTCAGTTGCACAAGTTGCAGAGATGCCTGGTCAGGTCACTCACACGTCACGTTGTGTACAGCAGCAGGACGTCGGTCTGGCACCACAACGGTCGATGATGATGACACACCTCCTCTGTCTTTTGTGCACCTAAAAGCAAAAAAGCCAGAAGAACATCAGTCAGAAGATCAATAATATAATCTATAACTTCTTAGTGTCTGGTCACAATTATTAAATTTGATCAAGTCAGTAAACAACAACAGTATAGCCATTTAAGAGACTGACAAGGCCAGGGCTCCTGGTGTACTTGTACTGTGTACACTCAGGAAGAAGAATAGCAAAGAACAAAAACATAAATGTAGTGTAGCCTGATTGCCCTAAATAAAAATGTGTGCATCTTATGGGATGGATGCAGCATCAGGGAGCAACAACAACGAACATATACACATAAAGACTAAAGGCATTTATTTACAACACCCAAAAAGGGAAATGTACCCCCGAAAAAAAGTAAAGCCCACATTTTACAATTCAATCCAAAGCCAAACATGATGTTGAAATTTAACGCACAACACAAAAACAGTTGTTTAAATTCCATGCACCCGTGATGATTGATGAGTAGTACCCCTGGGCCTACTGTACGACTAGGCCACAAGCTTGGAGGCCTACGGAAAAAGCACAGTGGCTGGTACCACAAAATGGCCACCACCACATGGCCAGGCCACTCACAAAAACAAGAAAAGGTCAGGAATACAAGACAGACAATGCAGGCCTATTGCAAAAACACAATGCCTGCCTCCACAAAATGGCCGCCACACATGCTCAGGCCACCCACCACAATAATAACAAAAAAGTGATTACAAAGGACAGGAACAGGAAGTTGTAGTCTCTGTGGGACTTACTTCCTCTCTTAAAAATATATATTTTTTAAATAAAACCTTCTCCGTGCTCCAAAACTACAGCAGAATGACAACCTGAGGAGTTTTTTTTTTGCAAAATGCACAAAATCAGCGTTTTCGAGAAGGATTTATGTTGCTCGCGACATATTGTTTGCCCGATTGCAAATGCTGCGTGTTCGGGATCGCGAACTGTACAAAAAGGCTTTATCGCGTGCGCGAACACGCATATTGAGAGCGCAGAAATGATGAAAACTGTAAGTCCGCGTTGTCGCGCTGTGCAGAGTTACCGAAAGTATGCGAGCTGAATCCCTAGGGTTACCTACTGGCTGAAAAGCCCTATTTATTTAACACACACCCAAAAACTGCTATTCCACCCCAAAAAACACCTTTTGCAATGAAATCCAAAGCCATCCATGATGTAAAAAAATAATTCAACAGACAACACAAAATGTAAATTTAAATAATGCACCAAAGATTTGAGGATGACTACCTCTGGGCGCACTGGCAGACTAGGCCACAAGCTTGGAACAGAATGGCAAAAGCAAGCACACTGCTTGGATGGCTCCACAAAATGGCCGCTACACACCCACAACAACAAGAAATGGAAGACAGTCAATGTAAGCCTATGGCAAAAGCACAATGCCTGCCTTTCTAAAATGGCCGCCACACACATGCTCAGGCCACCCACCACAATAATAACCAAAAAGTGATTACAAAGGACAGGAACAGGAAGTTGTAGTGTCTGTGGAACTTACTTCCTCTCATAAAAATATTTTTTTTAAAATAAAAGTGACACCGTGCTCCAAAACTACAGCTGAATGACAACCTGAAGGTTTTTTTTAGCCAAATGCACAAAATCAGCGTTTTCGAGAACGATTTATGTTGCTCGCGAGATATTGTTTGCCAGATTGCAAATGCTGCGTGTTCAGGATCGCGAACTGTACAAAAAGGCTTTATCGCGTGCGCGAACACGTATATTGAGAGCGCGAAATTTACGAAAACTGTAAGTCCGCGTTGTCGCGCTGTGCAGAGTTACCAAAAGTACGCGAGCTGAATCCCTAGGGTTACCTACTGGCTGAAAAGCCCTATTTATTTAACACACACCCAAAAACTGCTATTCCACCAAAAACACCTTTTGCAATAAAAACCAAAGCCATCCATGGTGTAAATAAAAATCAACAGACACCACAAACTGTAAATTTAAATAACGCACCAAAGATTTGAGGCTGACTACCTCTGGGCCTACTGGCAGACTAGGCCACAAGCTTGGAACAGTCAATGTAAGCCTATGGCAAAAGCACAATGCCTGCCTTCACAAAATGGCCGCCACACACATGACCAGGAGGACACAACAACAACAAGCATAAGCCAAGGGGAACAAAGAAAAGAAATGCAGGCCTTTATGGAAAAAGAAGCACACATTACTAAACTACCACCACAAAATTGCCACAAGCCACATGGGCACTCACAGTCACAACAGGCCATGGAAAACAATGAACTGAAGCAGGCCTATAATATATGACCGGACAAAGGAGGCCTGCTAAACAACACAGCTTTAATACAAATATGAAAATCAACAGGGCTACGAAAGGATTGCAAAGAAGTTACACATCAAGCACACACATCCAACAAGGGTATTTCACACACACACACACACACACGCACACACACACACACACCAACAGTGAAATACACCACAGCCACATTTAGCATTTCACTCCTATGCCATCCATGCCCTACATGATGTTGAAATTCTACAGACACCACGAAACATGGACCCATGGGTACCCTACTGGCTGAAATTGCAGAGAAAAACAACTAGGCCCCCATTGAAAGTACAGGCGACCCGCCACAACAATAATTTTTAAAAACAATGAAAATCCCAGAAAAATGTAGGTACAAACAAGCCCCAATGAAACAAACACACCAATTTTCCAACTTACTTGTAGTAAATTAAATCTCAAATCAAAAAGTCCTCAAATAAATCCAATCCAATGGTATGATGCAGCAGACAGACACAAAAAGTGATCCTTCCAGCTCCAAATCCAAATGAAAGTGAACAGCACATGCACAAAGCACTGGGAGGAGCCTGCTGGACAGGAACAGGAAGTTGTAGACTCAGGGCCGCTTCCTTCCTCTTGAAAAAAAGAGTTTAAAAAATTAAAAGACTACAGCAAAATCACAATCTGAGGAGTTTTTCTGAGCAAAATGATCATTTTAGAGAAGGTTTTATGAAGCTCAGGAGATATTCTTCGCCAGATTGTAGTTTTTGCATGTTCGGGATCGCGAACCTTACCAAGACAGCCGCCGGAATGACGTGTTCACGTTCGCACACTCTCGCCGGCTTGGGCAGCCGTATTACAAATCTCGTGGCGCTCGCGAACGGACAGAAAAGCAAGTTGGCGATCGCAGAATCACGGTAAGATGTTACCGCGCGCGCGAGAATGAATATTGAGCGCGCGAGGAAGCAAAACTACTATGCTACGCGCTAGATTGCGTAGCAGTCTGCAACTTCGCACTCTACCCGAATCGCGAAGTTACCTAAACTTCGCAACCTCTGCGAACGGAGCGTAGTTGAACGCCCAGGCTTAGTGCCAGGATCTTGTTCTGCACTGTAAAATCAGCACAAATGCACCATGCAGCACGCCAGAGTGTGCTGCTTCTATCTTCTGCTTAAGTAGAATTTCCACTTGAGCGGCAGCTTTCTCAACATGAACAATCGTGACCTGCCATGACCGCCCCCTTTGAAGAATGTCACCAGGAGGCGTTCTAGCACCCAACAAAATCGTACCAGAGGACGCAAATTCTTGCTCGTTTATGAGAGAAAACTCCACGATAGGGCAGTTGATGGATGTTTAATGAAACTCCTTGTTACAAGTCTAACACGGAGTGCACAAAACTCCATGAACTCCGCCAGTGGATCAGAGTTTATCGCCCACTTCTAGATAGAGTGTGCACTGTTCTTAGTAGATACTCTTTAATACTCTTTGGTGTATTTCTCATGAGAGTTTCACTGTCTGCAAACAGTGTGGTACAAAGTAAACTCTCTCCATAGAGTAAACAGTGCTGACAGTACCCACTTTTCCACTCATATGCACTTCATTTCTTGTTGTAGGTTCAGTGACTGTGAGATGTATGATACAGGGAAACACTGTCCGTAGTAGAGCATTAGTTGTGTCACAGGGCTTGAGTATCTGGAGGAACTTGGTTTTCCCTGAACAGTTGTATACATATTGAACACTGTATGCAGTACAGTTTACCTTTATATTTGTGGTTGATAGTCAACATAACTTGGCTACCCATGAAATGTATGGTACAGGGTCAATGTTGGACATAACACAAGCTTGCTTCATCTATAGGGGTTTTATGTATAATAGCAGTTATGTTAAATGTTATGTTAAATTAATTTATAGAGCGCAACGGTTACCCTGGGGTGTCCTGGCGCTGTTACCAAATCCTATGTAGCTAAATTACCAAGGAGCTTACAGTGGAGTGCGCAGATTTAGAGGATGAATAGCCATGTTTTTAATGCCTTTCTAAAGTACAGTAGATCATGCAGATTTCTGAGCTGAGCCGGAAGATCATTCCAGGCCTTAGCTGCCCCCATGACAAATCTTCGGCCTCCCCATGAGAGCTTTTTTATCTTGGGGATAGAAGCCAATTTCGCACCCAAAGACCGCAGATTTCTAGTGTGTATGTACCACTTTAAATGCTTTTTTATTTTTTTATTTTTTTTATCCTCATTCGCCATTAATCTCACTTCAAATTGCGCTCAAGGTGTCTGTACTTACTCTCAGAAACTGAGGAATTTAGGCTGTTAGGAATGAACGCCCGCCTACTAGAATCAGAAGCACCATAGAGGTCAACCTGAAAACCACTGAGATCTCATCTCCCAAGCTCTTAGAGCAAGATGACATTCACCGACAAGCCCACCACCAAACCTGGTGGTACACGGCTTAGCCAGAAGAATTTAAAAAATGGCATAATCATTGGATTATTTTAGGAAAAAAAAAAATAAAAAAAACTCCATGATTTTTACTTTATCATCTGGTCCGCCCATCTAAGTTGTAAAGGCTTCCAAAAGGCCTTCTTTTTGTCACTCCCTTGTCTGGCCAAATCCAATTTAGAGACTGCTAATACTGAAGACTGCCAGTCCAGCAGAGTAGGAGAACTTGATTCCGTCCATTTTATGCAGATTTGTCTCCTAGCTAATAAAATGGAATAGAAGAGAAGCAGTTCAGCAGGGCCCTTGATGTTGTCTGCAAGGCCAAACATTATCAAAGCTAAATTCATATTAACAGTGCGGCCCAAAACACTCGTCAGGAAGTCGCCAACCTCTCTCCAGAAGCTGACCAGGGCAGGACATTCCATGAACATATGTATGTCTGAAGCTGATACCTGACCACATTTTTTACAGCTAACTGTTGGCCCTTTGGAAATTAGTGACAACTTATGGGGAGTAAAATAGGCCCTATGGATGGTAAATAGATGATTCCTTTTTAACCAAGTTGGTTTCACAACTTCGTGTAGAGTCTTACATGATTTCTGCCAAAGTTTAGACCAATCTTGTGTAGGTAAAGAGCCCCCCCATAGTTCCTCAGCTAGCTTGAATTCGCCGTCTACTTCGTCCAATAGGCTTTGATACCAGAAGGAAACTTCTTTCCTGCCCGGGAGCTTATTTACAAGCTGATGTTCTAGAATGCTGCCACTATCCGAGGTAATTTTCCGTAAACAGGTTTGGGCCCAACTTATGATTTGATAATATTTGAAGCGAGAGAGACCTCCCCCAACCTTATCCCGGAGAAGTTCCCAGGAAATAAGGGTGCCTCCAAGGAGGAGGTCTCCCCGAACCGCCAGCCCTGTCCCTTTCAAGGGTTGTCCCATAGAGGGGCTAGGCTGGAGAAATAATCAAGCCCTACCGCACTTCTCACCTTAGTCCAAGTTTGGGCTGCACCTTGGAGAACCTTCAGCTTGATTTTTTTTAAAAGCTTCGGGTCCCCAATTTAAACAGAAAGCCCTCTTCTGCCAGTTTAGCACCCCTAAGCATGGCCAAAAACATCCCACCACTACCGAAGTTCACAGGCATTTTCAATAACATGCGTGAGTGTGAGAGTTGGAAAGCCCAAGCATACAACTGGATGTCCGGCAACGCCAGGCCCCCCTTTTCTCTTCTCCGCCTCAACTTTTTCTAAGCGATTCTCGGTGATTTAGATGCCCAAATAAATGAATTAATTTCCCTCTGAAGTTTGTCAATCATGGATTTTTCAAAGTAAAGGGGAATACAGTTAAAAAGAAATTTAATCTTTGCTAAAATTGACATCTTGATCAGATTGATTCTTCCAATAATGGTCAAAGGAAGTGTAACCCAAGATTTCAACAGCCTTTTACATTTCTTTACCACTATACCCAGATTAATCTCAGCGATCTTTGTAATATCCTGAACCACATGAACTCCCAGATACCTCATTTTGGAGCTGGGCTGGTAATGCTGGTATGTCACTGTTATATTCCAAGTCATAAGCTCTGTTTTTGCCGCATTGATCTCATATCCAGAGACAGAGCCAAAATCCTGAGCTAGGCCAATAACTGTTGGGAATGCTGTTTGTAGATCAGATGAAAGAATCAAGATATCTTCGGCATACAGGGCTACCTTCCTCTCCCACTCCCCATATTTAAAAGGCTGAATATTAGCATCTGACCTAAGACGCTGAGCAAATGGCTCAATGTAAAGGTCAAATAAAAGCGGGGAGAGTGGGCAGCCCTGTCTAGTGCCTCTGGTGATACTAAATGGGTCTGTAACATTCCCATTAACCAGTATCCTGGCCATAGGGCTATGATAAATCAACTGGACCATGTGACAGAACTTTTCCCCCAAGCCAAACTTCCTCAGAGTCTCTGACAGGTAAATCCAGTTTACTCTGTCAAAAGCCTTGGTGGCATCCAATGTCATAGCCACTAATGGGAGAGAATATGCTGAGGCAAGGTCGACAGCACCAATTAGATCATACGTGAGGTCAGAAAGCTGTTGGTTCCTGACGAACCCCTTCTGATCTAAGTGAAGAACATCTCCTATCATAAGACCCAATCTCGCTGCCATAATAGAAGTAAAAATCTTATAGTCTACATTTAAAAGCGAGATGGGTCTATATGACCCGCAGCTTGATGGAGGTTTCCCGGGTTTCAATATGAGAGTTATTAAAGCATCATTCCAAGAAGCTGGGAGCCCTAGACCGATTTCCAGCACATAGTTAAACAACTGCGTTAAAACGGGGACTATCTTATCTCCCAGCAACTTATAAATCTCCGATGGAAGACCGTCAGGGCCTGCTGCTTTCCCTGTTTTGCAGCGTTGAATAGCTTCTCTAACCTCCGCTTGAGTAAACGCTTGGTCCAGATATTTTTGTTGGTCCGACCCAAAAGAGGGAAGGGGAATATTCCCAAACCAATTCTGAACTCTGGCTGGGTCTACCCTTTGGTCCTCGCGATAAATCTCCTGAAAATAGGTCTGGAAGACCTGGCTAATTTCCCCATCTGAGGAGAAGGTTACACTTTCGCTAATAATCTCTTTAATGTTATTTCTTGCTCGGTCAGACTTTGCTTTCCAAGCAAGAAGCTTAACTGCACCCTCCCCATATTCAAAATGGGCAATTTTACTAGCCTCCCATCTACGTATAAGCCTGGATTGGAGAATGTTCTCCAGCTGCCCCTTTAAAGTGGCCAATTTAGTTTTTTGTTCCTCCTGGGTTTCAGGAGAGGCTAGAAAAGATAATCCAATCTCTACTTCTTTTATTTTCTCCTCAAGAGATGATATCTCCGCCTTATATCTTTTATTACTGAAACTGGCTCTACTGGTAATCTGACCCCGTAGGAAGGCCTTAAAAGAGTCCCATACATTAGTTATTAAGGTTGACCCTAAATTTATCTTAAAAAACCATTCCGTTTCCTGCAATAAGAAAGTTTTTTCATCCTTCATTGAAAGTAAAGAACGGTCAAACGACCAGGTGCGAACGGGTGCTACCATTGGATGAATTAAACTTAGCAGGACCCCCGAATGATCTGAAAGATGATTAGCCAAGTATGAAATATCTTTGACTTTTTCTCTCAGTAAATTATTTATTAATATATAATCTATTCTCGATTGATGTTGATATTTATAGTTTCTAAACGACACACCTGGTTGCGAACCTGCCCTTTCTCTCCAAATATCTACTAACATAAATTGTTCCATAGCCTCCAAAAGGAATTCCCGGGATTTCAAAGAGGTCACAGCTCTACTATTTAGAGATTTATCCAGCACAGGATTTAAGACAATATTAAAATCCCCAGCTAGAATTATCGGATCAGTGTAGTCTAATAGGTGGGAGAAAATGACCTTGAGACTAGAAGGGTCATCAAAATTTGGTCCATAATAACCGACCAAAATATACAAAGTCCCCTCCATCCTAACCTTAACAATCAACCATCTACCACCTTGGTCCACCACTTGCTGTAAGACCTGTGCCTTAGCGGATTTCTTAAAAATTATGAGAACTCCTCTTATGTTGGTTGTCTGGTTCGTACAGACATATGAGTCCACCCATCTTTTATTTTTAAGGAGGGAAGATATCTCTTCTTTCATCTGATGGGTTTCCTGGAGAATCAAAACCTGGGCCGATGAATCTTGGAGATACTGTAATATCCTATCTCTCCTCGGCCTGGTTCGCAAGCCATTGATGTTCCAAGATAAAATTTGTATGGGGCTCATATTAAGTCATCTGAGAATTGGTATATGAACCAGCCCAGCTCCAGCTCCAAACACTATTCCTAAAGATAACGTAAGTACAAACAACAAAAATTGGAGAATGATTTTTTTTTCTTTTTTTTCTTTGCTACACCCTAACCCAACCCAGTGTCCCCCCCAACCCCTCCACCCTCTCTGGTAACCCATCCCCCAATTATCTGGACAGATGGAGTCCAGGTAAGAGCAACCCAGAGACAGCCGTCCAGTCATGTGAACAGAAAGCAAAAGAAAGATAAAAAAAAAGACTACATTAACACTTTAATAGTTCTAATTCCAATTCTACTTATTTCCATGTCAAAGCTTTCTCTCGCATACAATCTAGAGTTATTTAATTTCTCTATATGAGAGAGAATAAATAAGAACAGCCCATTCCCACACCTGCCTACCTGCTAGCTACCTATAGTAGACTACATTGTACTGACCCTACTTATAGACCTACTATGGCCCCCCTTTACTGATGTTATTGAGCAGCTCATCTGCTTCTTGCACCGATCTTATATTGTGCATTTTGTTGTTATACATGACCTTTAAAAAGGCCGGAAACTTTAATTGAGCTACTGCTCCCAGCTTTTTGAACTCCTCCAGCCTCTTGCCCAGTTCCCATTGCCTCTCCACTGTGCATCTTGAAAGGTCTGACCGTATCTCGAAGGAAAAATCCTTAGCCCGCACTGATTTCAATTTCAGTGCAGAATTAAGAATCCTATCCTTCAGAGCAAATGTAAGAAAGTTAATGAGAATTTTTCTGGGTTTGGGCCTGCTGGGTATCCTGCGAAAGGGGTCCCTATGTACCCTCTGTATATCCCGACTAAGTTCTTCCTCCGAGTCTTCAAGCTGTAACGAGGTCTTAACCCTTTCCGTGCTTGTGACGGAGCGGTTCCGTCATGCGCGGCGGTCGCGCTGTGCGCATGACGGAACCGCTCCGTCATGGCCCAGCCCGCGCACGGAACCTTCAGCGTGGCACGGAAATCCGCGCCGCGCTGAAGGGGTTAAGTAATGAGACAATATAGGTGCATATATCGGACCCCTCACAACCTTCAGGTACATTCAGTAAGCGCAGGTTGTTTCTGCGTGCATTATTTTCCAACTTCTTGATCCTCTCTCCAAAGTCCCGATGTTCAACCCTCAGCAATTGCATATCCAATTTTGCCTGCCCCAAACCTTCTTTTAGTTCATCTACTTTATTCTCAAGGGCGGTGGTCCTGGAGTTTTTTTTCCAGAGATTCACAGTAACTCCTTATTTCCCCTTGATTCACTGCAGATGCAGCGAACCCCCTTTCTATATCTGCAGATAATTTAGCAAAAAGGCCTTCCAGGCCTGCTGGTAGAGCGGGGGATTGTGAGCCTGGCGGACCTAGCGACGTATGTCCAACTCTATCTTGCACCTCATCCATTTTACTGCTTACAAGATTGGCCAAAATGTCGTTGCTCGAATTACTGCTAGCCTCTGGAAGCCCCTCCGACTCATTTTGCTGAGGGGTCAAAACTAAACCTTGTTCTGGTATTGCCTCCATCCCGTTAATAGGAGTAGTGCCCAAACAATAACCTGCTGTTATGGGAGAAGTTCTATCAGGCGAGCACTGCACCAAGGATTCGGGTTGTACTCCCACAACCAACACCTCTGGTTGAATCCTAAAATAGGAACGTAGCGACGGAGTCACTTTGGCAACACTAGTAGTCCCCTTGGCCCTGGTTCTTAATTTCTTGGATTTAATCGACTTCCCTTTCACTGGATAAACCTGGCAGAGTCCCCCCTTGAAAAGCTATCTCCCGCCTCCAATCCGCCGGACGGAATATTGGCAATGGCAGTGGGAATATGTGGTGGATTGTTGTCAGGGGTATCTCTCCCGCAATCTGCTATACTGGAGGCTGCTTTAATTTTTTCTATAGACTTTGCCTTCTTATTATCCACCGCAGCCCTCTTCTTATTTTGCCTTTGTGCTCTTCTAGTCTCTGTACATGGCAGGCTTACGGCAGCAGGGGGGGAATTATCTTGTGGGTCTTGTGATTCCTGTAAGTCTTGGAGGACCTGAAAACGACCCAACAGATGTCCTAGTGAAGGACCCGACCCCCTGACCTCCAATACACCACCAGTTTCTTGATCCAGTTCACCAGCCGCCTCTCACCCTTCCAACACCTTACCAGTGATGCAGTCCTCCTCCCGCGCAGGAACTACGTGGGAGAGATCGAATTCTCTCACTCGCCGAAAAAAGCTGCCAATGCTTTTCCCATTCCCCCTGAAAGAGCCACGCGCTGCTGCCTTACGCCCTCTTCGCAGCTCCAGCGCGGCTGACAGTAGGCGGGGGGGGGCGAGGGAATACGTGTCGCTGCCTCCGCCTCCTCTCCACACATTCAGGCGCTCAGGCGCTTTGCTGCCCGGGTCGCGAGTCTCGCGTTTTCTCCGCAGGAGGGGAAGGAAACTCGTTGCAAGTCCGAGGGTGAACAAACGAAAAAATGCAGGTAGTTACATTAATCTGAGCTTCTTGCTCAGTTCTCACTTCATATTTTCACAAATACCGCTTCATCGGGTGACTGGAACGGAAAACTCCGGGAGCTCCGGACTAGCACGACTAACGTGCAGCCGCCATGTTCCCACTTTAAATGCTTTTGCAAATAGTCAGGCCCGGTGAAGTGGAGAGCCTTGCTTAATGTTTTGAAGAGTTTCCTTTTCCTGACTGGAAGCCAGTGTAGCTTCTGAATTTCTTTGGAGATCGGTGCAAATTTGGGGATCCCGGTCAGTAGTCTGGCTGCTGCGTTTTGAAGCCTTTGTAGCTTATTCAGAAAACGTTCCTGGATGTTTAAATAGAGACTGTTACAGTAGTCAAGTCTGGACATCACCAAGGCAGAGACCACTGTTTTCTGGCTTCCTGACAGCAGGAACAGCAGAATTTTTTTCACTGTCCGCAGCACAAACGTTGTAGAAGAAGAGACTGAATTAATTTGGGCCCCCAGATTCAACTTGTCATCTACAATTACTCCCAATTTTTTTACTTTTTGAACTGGGACTGGGAGGTTCCCCATACTAGCAGGCCACCATTTAGCATTCCAAAAGTTTGGTGCATTTCCGAACACTAGGACCTCTGTTTTATCGGAGTTCAGCTTTAGGCAGTTTTCCGCCATCCAGTGGCTCACTGCCATCATGCAGTCATGAAATCTGTTTACCAAGCTGCCCTCCTGTCCTGGCTGCAAGGATACCACTATTTGGGTGTTGTCTGCGTAGGATGTTAAGTCACAACCCAAGGTTTTAATAATGGGGGCCAATGAGGACACGTAGATATTAAACAGGGTCGGGCTCAGGGACGAACCCTGGGGGACTCCGCACGGTAAGATAAACGGTCTTGAACGGAAGTCACCCATGGAAACCACCTGGGATCTGTCAGCCAGAAAGGATTTTATGAGATACCAGGCTTTGCCCTGGATACCGCATGCCCAGAGCCGATCCAACAAGCGTTGATGGTGGACTGTGTCAAAGGCAGCGGATAGATCTAATAGTATCAAGGCTGCTCTTCCTCCCGAATCTACCGCTCTTCTGATCTCATCCGTGGTTTTCAGAAGTACTGATTCTGTACTGTGGCCACTTCGGAAACCATACTGCGTTTCATCTAACGCCTGAGATCTGAGAAGAAAGGCCGCTAGTTCTATATTGAGGGCTTTTTCCACCATTTTGGCTGGTAATGGGAGCCTAGATATAGGGCGGAAATTAGAGGGTTCCAATGGGTCTAAGTTGGGTTTTTTAAGGAGGGGTAAGATTGATGCTTTTTTCCAGAGCCTGGGGAAACATCCGATCTCAATCATAGAATTGAATACTGGGGTCAGAGCTTTACTCAAAGGTTCGGCTACTGACTTTGCAATGGACACCGGGCAGGGGTCATAGGGTGATCCCGATCTAACTGTTTCCAAGAGAGAGCGTACTTGGACAAGAGGTAGAACCTCAAATTTCTCCAGGACTACATTAGGGGCATAGTTCCCCCTCTGATCACCCTCGTCACTCCCCACTGTCGAAGAGCCATTCTGGGCCGAGAAGATCACTTCAACTTTATTCAAGAAAAAGGATGCGATCCTTTCACAGAGTTCTGTGCTTGGTTGCAATTGGACAGAACGCGAGGAGGACAGGTCCAGAACAGTTTTAAAAAGGGCTGTGGCCGAGTCTTTAGCGATCTCAATTTTATTAACAAAAGCTTTTTGTTTAGTGGCAAACAATAATTGTTTGTAATTTACTAAACCTTTCCTATATGCCACCTTATCAGATTCCTTATAATTTTTCCTCCATAGACGCTCCAGCCATTTACAGGTATGTTTACCCTGTTTCAGTTCTTCTGAAAACTAGGGGGCCGACGGAGTGAGTCTTTTGGGTCTAATGCTCCTAGATGGAGCAAGTTTGCTACAGGTAGTATTAACCCAACATGTATAAGAGATCGCCCCTTCTTCTGCTTCTAAATTTGCAGGACTAATGGAGGCAGAGAGGAGATCTTGGAGTTCCCCTGTATCTAATCTATTCCAGGGTCGGAACTTAATACGTTTCTTGCTCTTTGGCCCCCCTAGTGCGTGTCCCTGACTAACAAGGTCAAACAAGATGGCCAAGTGATCAGTCCATGACAAAGGTCTGACTTCTGTGACCTGCAGGACGGGGTGGTTGGAAAAAATGCCATCAAGCGTGTGTACTGCCAAATGAGTAGGATCCATAACCTGTTGTGTAAGTTCCACGCTGTTCATAATATCTAGAAGCATGGCTGTGTCAGGGTTTAGGAGCACCTCCAAATGATAATTAAAGTCTCCCAAAACTGTATAAGACCTCTGACAGATGCTGTCTTCCAGCAAGTGACCAATAGCAGAAACAAATGTCTGCTTATTGTTCGGGGGTCTGTATAATAAAATGCCTTTGAAAGTGTGGTGACTCGATATATTAAAATTAAAGGCCAATGCTTCACATCCCGCGTTGGCTATAGGGTGAAAGATTGCCTTAAAAGATCTGGGGTAGATTATAGCCAAACCCCCCCCTTTCTCCCCCCCTCCCCTGTTCAGTACGTGGCACACAAAGCCTGGTGGTGTTGCTTCCAATAGATCCGGGCCTGAGGCATCATCGGTCCAGGACTCAGTTATAAACGTCAGCTGGATGTAATTATCCTCGATGAAATGTGCACATTCAGTGCTGTGTTTAATTAGGGATCTGGCATTTACCAAAGCACATTTGCAAGCCAGGGCCTGGGCCTTTCGGTGCTAAAGCCCAGTCTCGTTATCCTTGTACGGTGCCAAATATAGCAGGTCTGTTAGCCTGGAATTGCAGGAGACACAAGCCCCCGATTGGAGAGGCTTCTCTGTATTAAATGCCCACACCTCGCAATTAGGTGTCCTCCCTCTCCCTCTTAGACTCATAAGTTCCAATTTCGAGTAGACATACCGAAAGGAAGTACCCATGACCGGTGACACAGGGGCTGTGGCAGTCATGATCCTTCATATTATTCTAAGCTATTTTGAACTTACTTTCAGGCCTCTAATGCTATACTTGTTTATAGAGCAATGTGTGCAAAAGAAGTTTGGAAGCCTGGATGATGTCATCAGTAATGTCATCAATGATGTCATTTGAGAAGTCAACAGTGATGTCTCAAATTATGTCATTGAACATTTCATGAGTGATGTAATACGTGAGGTCATAAGCAGTGATGGTGGGGGTGCAAGCTATAGTTAGCTCTGCTAACTTTAATTGGTGAATTTCTGTGTTTCATTTTTGTTCAAAATGTTAATGTTGTCACTGACATATTCACCTAATTATAAAATAACTTTAACCTTTGGTTTTTTTCTCAGTGAATATCTGGTTTTAATTTTTAACATAATGTAATATTTCCTTACCATACGTTAAGCCAACCCCCTGCTGTGCACATCTTTTGCTCATGTGTGGCATGGGGCTAGCTGCATGGCCTGTGTTGCAGCTAGGCCATGCTTCCAACTCCCTGCAGGAAGCCAACCCCACGCTGAGCACAGCCTTAGGCCATGTGCAGCAGGAGGTTGATCCCAGGGCTTGGCCTGCTGCCACACCTTGTGGAAAGCTCACGAGCTGACTGCCAACCCCATAGTCCTTTCCGTGCAGAGGGTGGCCTGTGGACCCCAAATCTTGGGGCCAATGCATATACATATATTGAGTGGAGAGGGACCGTGCAGCCCCCTACCTGACCATTAATTGGCCCCAGGGACCCCATCTCCTGGGTCCAAATAGAAATACAATTAAACAGGTGAGGAGGTGGTGCATCCCCTTCCCTGAGCCTTAATAGGCCCAGGCCAAATACAATAGAGAGTGGGAGGGGGGCCTGTGGCCCCCCTCCTGAGCTTTATTAGGCCCCAGGGCTCCTATCGCCATTCCCCACAGCCATAATCTTTTTTAAAAGAGGAGAGTGGGCTCCATCCCCTTGGGCCTTAGGTATTGTAAATGGGAGTGGGGCTGTATGCCTCCCTCTCCAAGGATCATTAGCCCTGGGGACCCATCCTCAGGGCCCTAATGTAATTTAAAAGGGAGCGAGGCTCGTGGCTCCCCTCCCGAGCCTTAATAGGCCCTGGGGACCCCATCCCTCTGGGCTGTTTTTTTTCTAAACAGGAGGAGGACCGCATGGACCCCCTTATTAGAACCTGGAGACCCACCCCCTAGGGCCTTACGTAATTTAAAGTGGAGGGGGCCTAATGGTCCCCCTCCCCAAGCCTTATTAGGCCATGAGGACCCCATCCCACAGGGCAGGTTTTTTTTTAAAGGGGAGGGGTGTCATGCGCCCTCCCTACCCAAACCTATTTAGGCCCCAAGGACCCCATCCCCCGGGGAACACTGTTTAAAAAAGGCTGGTTCCACTGTGCCTTCCCAGGGCACCCACCATGCGGATGTTGGGGACTGCAGGGGGATCCCAGATCCCCTGCAGCCTTAGCCGGCTCCCCAGAGCACATGTGGAGCTGGCTGGGGCTAGAGGGCTGTGGGTCTCCGTCCAAAGCACCCAACGACCCTCAGCCTGCATTGCTCCTGCTTGCAGGGAACAGCTATTTATGCTGATCTGTTTCCCTGCCCGCATTGGGGCAGGCAGGGAATAAGATCAAAAGTCAGGTCCCAGACAATGGGAGCATCTTTTGAAGAGAGTTCGCTCCCATTTGTTGGGATGTAAAAGAAATGCTCCCACTAGATGGTGCGGATTAGGCAGGGAAACTGCTGAGTCCCGAGGGTAGGCTGCCGATACCCAGCAAGTGAGCTATCCCTTGGGGCTATAGAAGGCTCGGGGGACATGTGTCCCCTCTCATTTAATCTAAGTAGCAGCCCTGGCGGATGGGGTCCCCAAGGTCTTTTAAAGGCCCCCTCCCCTAATTATTTCAATTGGGCCCCTATTTAAAAAGCTTCATTGCCCGCTGCTGTCACATTAATTAAAAATGAGGGGGGCCACGTGGGCCCCTCAATAAGCCTTTGTAGGCCCCAGAGATGCCATCCTCTGGGCCAGCTCAGTGACAATGTCAAGGGGATCCCACCCTGGGGCACGGTAGTTTCCCTGCACTACTTACCGTGGCCAGGGAAACATGTGGTTGCTCTCGCCTGGCTGGAGCAATATTTAAATCTACCACCAAGTGAGAGAAATCAAATAAGTCTGCTCCCAGCCGACGGAGATTTATAGATGCTCCCGCTGCCTGGAAGCAGACTGGATGGAGCAAGCAGAATAAAGCTGCTCCCTCTGGTCGGGAGCAGTGCTGGCTCCTGCACCATGCGGGGAGCCGCCTGGGCCCCAATGTGGTGGTTGATGGGTACCCCGGGTGGGCACCGGGGCACCCACATATAATTAATATAGGCCCAGGAGGATGAGGCTCCTAGGGGACAATTAGGCTCAGAGAGGGGAGGTTAGAGCAGCCCCCTCCCATTTAAAAAATAGATGGCCCAGGAAAATAGGGTCCCAGGGTCACAAGAAAGCTCGGGTAGGGGGACCATGCAGCCCCCTCCCCTTTTAAAAATACACACAGCACCAGGGGATGGGGTCCCTGGTGCCTAATAAGTCTTGGGGAGGGGGGTTACATGCCGCCTCCCCTTTTTATTGTATTTGGTCAGTGTGATGGGATACCTGGGCATATTAAGGCTTGGGGAGGGGAGAAGCATGCACCCTCCCCTTGGATTTTGGCACCAGTGGATGGGGTTCCAGGGGCCCAAAAGGGCTCAGGGAGGGGGGCTGTGCAGTATCCCTCCCCTTTTTCATTCTATTTAGCACTGGAGGACGGGCTCCCAGGGGCCAAAAGAGGCTCAGGAGGGGTGTCTCACAACCTCTTTCCATTTAAATAAAATACGTCCCCATAGAATGGGGCCCAAGAGCACTCAGAGAGAGGGGCCACAATCCACCTTCCTTTAATTATGTCATTTCACTCTGGGTGGTATGATCCCAGGGGCCTTGGAAGGATCAGGGAGAGGGGAAACATGCCTTGCCTCTTTTATTGGCTTTGGCCCCAGAGATAGCATACCCTGGGCCTAATAACGCTCAGAGAGGATGACTGCATGGCCCCCCCCCATTTTTTATCATATTTGGCCCCGGGGTATATGATCCCTGTGGCCAAATCAGGCACAAGGAGGGAGCCACATGCTCCCTCCCCTGCTTCATTTTATTTGACCCCAGGGGATGGGGTCTCGGGCCTCTTAAGACTTGGGGTGGGGGGCCACGCAGCCACTCCTCTTTTTATTGGATTTGTCCCTGGGGAATGAGGTCTGCGGAGCAAGTCATAGATCAGGGGCTGTATGCCCCCCTCCCTTTAATATACATGTTTTGGCTCTGGGGCATGTGGTCCATGTGGCATAATGGCCAACTTTATGCTGAAAACCCAAAAGCTGTGCACAGCATGTGGTTGGCAGCCTGCCAGGGGTTTGGCTACTGGGTCTGGAGGCAGATGCTGCAGCAGCCCCCATGCCCTGCATGACCAAATGTCGTGGGCAGGGTGGGGTTGTCTGCCTGCGTGGAATTGGACTCAGGCCTGGCTGTAAGCCAGGCCCTGTAGCCAACTCCATGCCATGCACAACCAAAGGCCATTTGTGGCATGGGGTTGGCTGCCTCTTGGTGTGCCTGCAGGGAGTTGCAGCTAGACTCTGCTGCCTACCCCACATTGTGCATAATAAAAGGCAGTGAGCAACATTAGGTCGGCTGTCCGCAAGGGGGGATTGCTATCGCTGGGTGGGTTGACTACTGGACCTTGTCAAAGCCAGACCCTATTTCCAACCCCCTGTTCTGCTTGACCGATGAGGTTGGCTACCTGCGGGGCTCTTGGGTGCAGGACCTGGCGACAGGCCAAACTGTGCAGGACAGCCCCACCGCTCATGACCTGCAGTGGGGGGTTGACTTTACGTATGACAATACAATATTCCTGTACGTTAAAAAAAACTGAAATTCACTGAAAAAAACAAAGGTTAAAGTAGCATTATAGTGGAGTGTGATAAATAGATCTTTTTTGTTTAAAAAAACCTTAGAAATTCACTGAAAAAACAAAGGTTAAGGTAACATTATAGTTAAGTGTGATAAAAAGATCTGTTTTTGTTTTTAAAAAAACGTAGAAATTCACTAAAAAAACAAGAGTCAAAGTGATGTTATAGTTAGTTGAATATGCCTGTGGCATAGAGTGGAGTGGCTTGAAGTGCAGTGCCCATACTGGAGTGGCGTAGAGTGGAGTGGCATACAGTGGAGTGGCATGGAGTGAAGTGGTGTAGAGTGGAATACCATAGAGTGGAGTGGCTTTGAGTGGGGAAGAGTCAGGTGGCGTAGAGTGAAATAGCATAGCGTGAAGTGGAGTAGAGTAGAGTGGAGTGGAGTAGAGTGAAATAGCATAGAGAAGAGGGATGTATAGTGGAGTGGCATACAGTGGAGTGGCAAAGAGTGGTGTGGCATAGTGTAAGTGACGTAGAGTGGAATAGCATAGAATGGAGTGCCGTAGAGTGGAATACCATAGAGTGAAGTGGCATAGAGTTGAATGGCGTAGACTGGAACAGTGTAGAATAGAGGATGTAGAGTGGAGTGGCTCAGAGTGGAGTGTCGTACACTACAATTGTGTAGAGTTGAGTGGTGTAGAGTGGACTAGCGTACAGTGGAGCGGCGTAGAGTCCAGTGGCTTAAAAATTAATAGTGTAGAGTGGCGTGGTGTAGACTGGATTGGCATTGAGTGGAGTGGCATAGAGTGGAGTTGCATAGAGGTGAATAGCATAGAGTGGCATAGCATAGAGTGAAGTGGCATTGATTGGAATGTGTAGAGTGGCGTAGAGTTGAGTGGCAAACAGTAGAGTGCTGTACAGTGGAGTGGCATAGAGTGGAATAGTGTGAAGTGCTGTGGAGTGGCACAGATTGACATAGAGTGGAGTGGCGTAGAGTGGAATAGCATAGAGAGGAATAGCATAGAGTGGAGTGGTGTGAAGTCCAGTGGCGTATACTGGAGTGCATAAAGTGTAAGTGCCGTAGAGTGGAGTGGCGTGGTATGAAGTGGTGTAGAGTACAATGCCTTAGAGTGGAGTGGCATAGAGGGACATGGCATAGAATGGAATAGCGTAGAGTGAAGTGGCGTAGAGTCTATAGGCATTAAGTGGAATAGCATACAGTACAGTGGTGTAGAGTGAAGTGGCATACACTCAAATAGCATAAGGTGGGGTGGCATAGAGTTGAGTAGCATAAAGTGGAGTGGTGTAGAGGGGAATATCTTAGAGTCGAGTGGTGTAGCATAGACGGAGTGACATAGAGTGGAATAGCGTAGAGTGGAGTGGCGTTCAGTGGAACAGTGTAGAGTGAAGTGGCATAGAGTGTCTTTGAGTGCTTTGTGCTATTCCACTCTACATCACATGTAGTGTCCTTAGCGAGTTTCCAGCAGTGTGTACGGAGGTGCACGAGTTATAATAGTTTGAAGGTGGAGTGTAAATTATGAATTTAAATATAACTATGCCTTTAGAATTTCTAATGGTTGTGTCGTTTAAATCTGGTTTGAATAAAAAGAATAAATAAAGTTGAATTAATTTGAAGGTGGTGTGTAAATTATGAAAGGCATTTAGGAGTAGTAAAGTTGGGATTCCTAACTTTGCTACTCCTAAATGCCTTTTGTGAATACCGAAAGTCGTAAAGTTAGGATTTTGTCTCAGTTTAGGAGTAGTAAAGTTATGAATCCTAACGTTACTACTCCTAAATGCCTTTTGCGAATACTGAAAGTCGTAAAGTTAGGATTTTGTCTCAGATTACTTTTGTGACTCGGGCCCAACATTTTTTACCTATACATTTTATTTTTGGAGTGAATGTATGTGGTGTGCAAAATCCCTTGGCAAGGTCCTGCACTTCATAATAAATATATTGAACGACGCAAAGCGTGCATTGTGTTAACGTGCACTTGACATCTTTTCTCCCCACAAAATATTTTCTTTACCCATGTGGACACACAAATCAATGCATTATTTTACAATGCACACAACACAGGATTCCGAAATCATACAAATAGGAGAGAACAATTGTGGATAAAACGTCATTACATATAGGGGCAGATTTACAAGCCCCTTGCACCACTTTTGCGTCACTTTTCCCATGTTAAAAGTAACGCAAAAGTGGCGCAAGGGGCTTGTAAATCTGCCCCATAGTGTTCAAGCAGTATTTCAGTCCCTCTGAGCTCCTCCTTCCAACAAAAACATTTTTATTTTCACATTTTACATAGGATAGTTCTTTAGCTCTGTCTCTTTCTATTGTTAAAAACTCATTGAATCATTTAAAAAATGAAACAGAAATAAATTCCAAACTACACACCTACATAACTTTGAAAATATTTACATATTGTCACGATGTGCAAATGCAGCATTAAATATAGTAAATCTCAACTAATATGCACATATTCCATTCACCATATTTTAGTAGTTTGTATTCTGGCTATGATATTTTTGTAGCACAGTATTTACGACTCAATATTTTATTATTAAACCCTAACCCTAACCCTTACCCAACCCAGTGTCCCCCCCAACCCCTCCACCCTCTCTGGTAACCCATCCCCCAATTATCTGGACAGATGGAGTCCAGGTAAGAGCAACCCAGAGACAGCCGTCCAGTCATGTGAACAGAAAGCAAAAGAAAGATAAAAAAAAGACTATATTAACACTTTAATAGTTCTAATTCCAATTCTACTTATTTCCATGTCAAAGCTTTCTCTCGCATACAATCTAGAGTTATTTAATTTCTCTATATGAGAGAGAATAAATAAGAACAGCCCATTCCCACACCTGCCTACCTGCTAGCTACCTATAGTAGACTACATTGTACTGACCCTACTTATAGACCTACTATGGCCTCCCTTTACTGATGTTATTGAGCAGCTCATCTGCTTCTTGCACCGATCTTATATTGTGCATTTTGTTGTTATACATGACCTTTAAAAAGGCCGGAAACTTTAATTGAGCTACTGCTCCCAGCTTTTTGAACTCCTCCAGCCTCTTGCCCAGTTCCCATTGCCTCTCCACTGTGCATCTTGAAAGGTCTGACCGTATCTCGAAGGAAAAATCCTTAGCCCGCACTGATTTCAATTTCAGTGCAGAATTAAGAATCCTATCCTTCAGAGCAAATGTAAGAAAGTTAATGAGAATTTTTCTGGGTTTGGGCCTGCTGGGTATCCTGCGAAAGGGGTCCCTATGTACCCCCTGTATATCCCGACTAAGTTCTTCCTCCGAGTCTTCAAGCTGTAACGAGGTCTTAAGTAATGAGACAATATAGGTGCATATATCGGACCCCTCACAACCTTCAGGTACATTCAATAAGCACAGGTTGTTTCTGCGTGCATTATTTTCCAACTTCTCGATCCTCTCTCCAAAGTCCCGATGTTCAACCCTCAGCAATTGCATATCCAATTTTGCCTGCCCCAAACCTTCTTTTAGTTCATCTACTTTATTCTCAAGGGCGGTGGTCCTGGAGTTTATAAGATCTACTTTTTTTTCCAGAGATTCACAGTAACTCCTTATTTCCCCTTGATTCACTGCAGATGCAGCAAACCCCCTTTCTATATCTGCAGATAATTTAGCAAAAAGGCCTTCCAGGCCTGCTGGTAGAGCTGGGGATTGTGAGCCTGGCGGACCTAGCGACGTATGTCCAACTCTATCTTGCACCTCATCCATTTTACTGCTTACAACATTGGCCAAAATGTCGTTGCTCGAATTACTGCTAGCCTCTGGAAGCACCTCCGACTCATTTTGCTGAGGGGTCAAAACTAAACCTTGTTCTGGTATTGCCTCCATCCCGTTAATAGGAGTAGTGCCCAAACAATAACCTGCTGTTATGGGAGAAGTTCTATCAGGCGAGCACTGCACCAAGGATTCGGGTTGTACTCCCACAACCAACACCTCTGGTTGAATCCTAAAATAGGAACGTAGCGACGGAGTCACTTTGGCAACACTAGAAGTCCCCTTGGCCCTGGTTCTTAATTTCTTGGATTTAATCGACTTCCCTTTCACTGGATAAACCTGGAAGGCAGAGTCCCCCCTTGAAAAGCTATCTCCCGCCTCCAATCCGCCAGACGGAATATTGGCAATGGCAGTGGGAATATGTGGTGGATTGGTGTCAGGGGTATCTCTCCCGCAATCTGCTATACTGGAGGCTGCTTTAATTTTTTCTATAGACTTTGCCTTCTTATTATCCACGCGGCCCTCTTCTTATTTTGCCTTTGTGCTCTTCTAGTCTCTATACATGGCAGGCTTACGGCAGCAGGGGGGGAATTATCTTGTGGGTCTTGTGATTCCTGTAAGTCTTGGAGGACCTGAAAACGACCCAACAGATGTCCTAGTGAAGGACCCGACCCCCTGACCTCCAATACACCACCAGTTTCTTGATCCAGTTCACCAGCCGCCTCCCACCCTTCCAACACCTTACCAGTGATGCAGTCCTCCTCCCACGCAGGAACTACGTGGGAGAGATCGAATTCTCTCACTCGCCGAAAAAAGCTGCCAATGCTTTTCCCATTCCCCCTGAAAGAGCCACGCGCTGCTGCCTTACGCCCTCTTCGCAGCTCCAGCACGGCTGACAGTAGGCGGGGGGGCGAGGGAATACGTGTCGCTGCCTCCGCCTCCTCTCCACACATTCAGGCGCTCAGGCGCTTTGCTGCCCGGGTCGCGAGTCTCGCTTTTTCTCCGCAGGAGGGGAAGGAAACTCATCGCAAGTCCGAGGGTGAACAAACGAAAACATGCAGGTAGTTACATTAATCTGAGCTTCTTGCTCAGTTCTCACTTCATATTTTCACAAATACCGCTTCATCGGGTGACTGGAACGGAAAACTCCGGGAGCTCCGGACTAGCACGACTAACATGCAGCCGCCATGTTCCCACTTTAAATGATTTTGCAAATAGTCAAGCCCGGTCAAGTGGAGAGCCTTAAAAACCGTGCTTAATGTTTTGAAGAGTTTCCTTTTCCTGACTGGAAGCCAGTTTAGCTTCTGAATTTCTTTGGAGATCGGTGCAAATTTGGGGATCCCGGTCAGTAGTCTGGCTGCTGCGTTTTGAAGCCTTTGTAGCTTATTCAGAAAACGTTCCTGGATGTTTAAATAGAGACTGTTACAGTAGTCAAGTCTGGACATCACCAAGGCAGAGACCACTGTTTTCTGGCTTCCTGACAGCAGGAACGGCAGAATTTTTTTCACTGTCCGCAGCACAAACGTTGTAGAAGAAGAGACTGAATTAATTTGGGCCCCCAGATTCAACTTGTCATCTACAATTACTCCCAAATTTTTTACTTTTTGAACTGGGACTGGGAGGTTCCCCATACTAGCAGGCCACCATTTAGCATTCCAAAAGTTTGGTGCATTTCCGAACACTATGACCTCTGTTTTATCGGAGCTCAGCTTTAGGCAGTTTTCCGCCATCCAGTGGCTCACTGCCATCATGCAGTCATGAAATCTGTTTACCGAGCTGCCCTCCTGTCCTGGCTGCAAGGATACCACTATTTGGGTGTTGTCTGCGTAGGATGTTAAGTCACAACCCAAGGTTTTAATAATGGGGGCCAATGAGGACATGTAGATATTAAACAGGGTCGGGCTCAGGGACGTACCCTGGGGGACTCCGCACGGTAAGATAAACGGTCTTGAACGGAAGTCACCCATGGAAACCACCTGGGATCTGTCAGCCAGAAAGGATTTTATGAGATACCAGGCTTTGCCCTGGATACCGCATGCCCAGAGCCGATCCAACAAGCGTTGATGGTGGACTGTGTCAAAGGCAGCGGATAGATCTAATAGTATCAAGGCTGCTCTTCCTCCCGAATCTACCGCTCTTCTGATCTCATCCGTGGTTTTCAGAAGTGCTGATTCTGTACTGTGGCCACTTCGGAAACCATACTGCGTTTCATCTAACGCCTGAGATCTGAGAAGAAAGGCCGCTAGTTCTGTATTGAGGGCTTTTTCCACCATTTTGGCTGGTAATGGGAGCCTAGATATAGGGCGGAAATTAGAGGGTTCCAATGGGTCTAAGTTGGGTTTTTTAAGGAGGGGTAAGATTGATGCTTTTTCCAGAGCCTGGGGAAACATCCGATCTCAATCATAGAATTGAATACTGGGGTCAGAGCTTTACTCAAAGGTTCGGCTACTGACTTTGCGATGGACACCGGGCAGGGGTCATAGGGTGATCCCGATCTAACTGTTTCCAAGAGAGAGCGTACTTGGACAAGAGGTAGAACCTCAAATTTCTCCAGGACTACATTAGGGGCATAGTTCCCCCTCTGATCACCCTCGTCACTCCCCACTGTCGAAGAGCCATTCATGGCCGAGAAGATCACTTCAACTTTATTCAAGAAAAAGGATGCGATCCTTTCACAGAGTTCTGTGCTTGGTTGCAATTGGACAGAACGCGAGGAGGACAGGTCCAGAACAGTTTTAAAAAGGGCTTTAGCCGAATCTTTAGCGATCTCAATTTTATTAACAAAAACTTTTTGTTTAGTGGCAAACAATAATTGTTTGTAATTTACTAAACCTTTCCTATATGCCACCTTATCAGATTCCTTATAATTTTTCCTCCATAGACGCTCCAGCCATTTACAGGTATGTTTACCCTGTTTCAGTTCTTCTGAAAACTAGGGGGCCGACGGAGTGAGTCTTTTGGGTCTAATGCTCCTAGATGGAGCAAGTTTGCTACAGGTAGTATTAACCCAACTTGTATAAGAGATCGCCCCTTCTTCTGCTTCTAAATTTGCAGGAATAATGGAGGCAGAGAGGAGATATTGGAGTTCCCCTGTATCTAATCTATTCCAGGGTCGGAACTTAATAAGTTTCTTGCTCTTTGGCCCCCCTAGTGCGTGTCCCTGACTAGCAAGGTCAAACAAGATGGCCAAGTGATCAGTCCATGACAAAGGTCTGACTTCTGTGACCTGCAGAACGGGGTGGTTGGAAAAAATGCCATCAAGCGTGTGTACTGCCAAATGAGTAGGATCCATAACCTGTTGTGTAAGTTCCACGCTGTTCATAATATCTAGAAGCATGGCTGTGTCAGGGTTTAGGAGCACCTCCAAATGATAATTAAAGTCTCCCAAAACTGTATAAGACCTCTGACAGATGCTGTCTTCCAGCAAGTGACCAATAGCAGAAACAAATGTCTGCTTATTGTTCGGGGGTCTGTATAATAAAATGCCTTTGAAAGTGTGGTGACTCGATATATTAAAATTAAAGGCCAATGCTTCACATCCCGCGTTGGCTATAGGGTGAAAGATTGCCTTAAAAGATCTGGGGTAGATTATAGCCAAACCCCCCCCCTTTCTCCCCCCTCCCCTGTTCAGTACGTGGCACACAAAGCCTGGTGGTGTTGCTTCCAATAGATCCGGGCCTGAGGCATCATCGGTCCAGGACTCAGTTATAAACGTCAGCCGGATGTAATTATCCTCGATGAAATGTGCACATTCAGTTCTGTGTTTAATCAGGGATCTGGCATTTACCAAAGCACATTTGCAAGCCAGGGCCTGGGCCTTTCGGTGCCAAAGCCCAGTCTCGTTATCCTTGTACGGTGCCAAATATAGCAGGTCTGGTAGCCTGGAATTGCAGGAGACACAAGCCCCCGATTGGAGAGGCTTCTCTGTATTAAATGCCCACACCTCGCAATTAGGTGTCCTCCCTCTCCCTCTTAGACTCATAAGTTCCAATTTTGAGTAGACATACTGAAAGGAAGTACCCATGACCGGTGACACAGGGGCTGTGGCAGTCATGATCCTTCATATTATTCTAAGCTATTTTGAACTTACATTCAGGCCTCTAATGCTATACTTGTTTATAGAGCAATGTGTGCAAAAGAAGTTTGGAAGGTTGGATGATGTCATCAGTAATGTCATCAATGATGTCATTTGAGTAGTCATCAGTGACGTCTCAAATTCTGTCATTGAACATTTCATGAGTGATGTAATATGTGAGGTCATAAGCAGTGATGGTGGGGGTGCAAGTTATAGTTAGCTCTGCTAACTTTAATTGGTGAATTTCTGTGTTTTATTTTTGTTCAAAATGTTAGTGTTGTCACTGACATATTCACCTAATTATAAAATAACTTTAACCTTTGGTTTTTTTCTCAGTGAATATCTGGTTTTAATTTTTAACATAATGTAATATTTCCTTACCATAGGTTAAGCCAACCCCCTGCTGTGCACATCTTTTGCTCATGTGTGGCATGGGGCTAGCTGCATGGCCTGTGTTGCAGCTAGGCCATGCTTCCAACTCCCTGCAGGAAGCCAACCCCACGCTGAGCACAGCCTTAGGCCATGTGCAGCAGGAGGTTGATCCCAGGGCTTGGCCTGCTGCCACACCTTGTGGAAAGCCCACGAGCTGACTGACAACCCCATAGTCTTTTCCGTGCAGAGGGTGGCCTGTGGACCCCTAATCTTGGGGCCAATGCATATACATATATTGAGTGGAGGGGGAGCGTGCAGCCCCCTACCTGACCATTAATTGGCCCCAGGGACCCCATCTCCTGGGTCCAAATAAAAATACAATTAAACAGGTGAGGAGGTGGTGCATCCCCTTCCCTGAGCCTTAATAGGCCCAGGCCAAATACAATAGAGAGTGGGAGGGGGGCCACAGGCCCCCCTCCTGAGCTTTATTAGGCCCCAGGGCTCCTATCGCCATTCCCCACAGCCATAATCTTTTTTAAAAGAGGAGAGTGGGCTCCATCCTCTTGGGCCTTAGGTATTGTAAATGGGAGTGGGGCTGTATGCCTCCCTCTCCAAGGATCATTAAGCCCTGGGGACCCATCCTCAGGGCCCTAATGTAATTTAAAGGGGAGCGAGGCTCGTGGCTCCCCTCCCGAGCCTTAATAGGCCCTGGGGACCCCATCCCTCTGGGCTGTTTTTTTTCTAAACAGGAGGAGGACCGCATGGACCCCCTTATTAGAACCTGGAGACCCACTCCCTAGGGCCTTACGTAATTTAAAGTGGAGGGGGCCTAATGGTCCCCCTCCCCAAGCCTTATTAGGCCATGAGGACCCCATCCCACAGGGCAGGTTTTTTTTTAAAGGGGAGGGGTGTCATGCGCCCTCCCTACCCAAACCTATTTAGGCCCCAAGCACCCCATCCCCCGGGGAACACTGTTTAAAAAAGGTTGGTTCCACTGTGCCTTCCCAGGGCACCCACCATGCAGATGTTGGGGACTGCAGGGGGATCCCAGATCCCCTGCAGCCTTAGCCGGCTCCCCAGAGCACATGTGGAGCTGGCTGGGGCTAGAGGGCTGTGGGTCTCCGTCCAAAGCACCCAACGACCCTCAGCCTGCATTGCTCCTGCTTGCAGGGAACAGCTATTTATGCTGATCTGTTTCCCTGCCCGCATTGGGGCAGGCAGGGAATAAGATCAAAAGTCAGGTCCCAGACAATGGGAGCATCTTTTGAAGAGAGTTCGCTCCCATTTGTTGGGATTTAAAAGAAATGCTCCCACTAGATGGTGCGGATTAGGCAGGGAAACTGCTGAGTCCTGAGGGTAGGCTGCCGATACCCAGCAAGTGAGCCATCCCTTGGGGCTATAGAAGGCTCGGGGGACATGTGTCCCCTCTCATTTAATCTAAGTAGCAGCCCTGGCAGATGGGGTCCCCAAGGTCTTTTAAAGGCCCCCTCCCCTAATTATTTCAATTGGGCCCCTAATTAAAAAGCTTCATTACCCGCTGCTGTAACATTAATTAAAAATGAGGGAGGCCACGTGGGCCCCTCAATAAGCCTTTGTAGGCCCCAGAGATGCCATCCTCGGGGCCAGCTCAGTGACAATGTCAAAGGGATCCCACCCTGGGGCACGGTAGTTTCCCTGCACTACTTACCGTGGCCAGGGAAACATGTGGTTGCTCTCGCCTGGCTGGAGCAATATTTAAATCTACCACCAAGTGAGAGAAATAAAATAAGTCTGCTCCCAGCCGACGGAGATTTATAGATGCTCCCGCTGCCTGAAAGCAGACTGGATGGAGCAAGCAGAATAAAGCTGCTCCCTCTTGTCGGGAGCAGTGCTGGCTCCTGCACCATGTGGGGAGCCAACTGGACCCCAATGTGGTGGTTGATGGGTACCCCGGGTGGGCACCGGGGCACCCACATATAATTAATATAGGCCCAGGAGGATGAGGCTCCTAGGGGACAATTAGGCTCAGGGAGGGGAGGTTAGAGCAGACCCCTCCCATTTAAAAAATAGATGGCCCAGGAAAATAGGGTCACAGGGTCACAAGAAAGCTCGGGTAGGGGGACCATGCAGCCCCCTCCCCTTTTAAAAATACACACAGCACCAGGGGATGGGGTCCCTGGTGCCTAATACGTCTTGGGGAGGGGGGTTACATGCCGCCTCCCCTTTTTATTGTATTTGGCCAGTGTGATGGGATACCTGGGCATATTAAGGCTTGGGGAGGGGAGAAGCATGCCCCCTCCCCTTGGATTTTGGCACCAGTGGATGGGGTTCCAGGGGCCCAAAAGGGCTCAGGGAGGGGGGCTGTGCAGTATCCCTCCCCTTTTTCATTCTATTTAGCAATGGAGGATGGGCTCCCAGGGGCCAAAAGAGGCTCAGGAGGGGTGTCTCACAACCTCTTTCCATTTAAGTAAAATACGTCCCCATAGAATGGGGCCCAAGAGCACTCAGAGAGAGGGGCCACAATCCACCTTCCTTTAATTATGTCATTTGACTCTTGGTGGTATGATCCCAGGGGCCTTGGAAGGATCAGGGAGAGGGGAAACATGCCTTGCCTCTTTTATTGGCTTTGGCCCCAGAGATAGCACACCCTGGGCCTAATAACGCTCAGAGAGGATGACTGCATGGCCCCCCCCATTTTTTATCATATTTGGCCCCGGGGTATATGATCCCTGTGGCCAAATCAGGCACAAGGAGGGAGCCACATGCTCCCTCCCCTGCTTCATTTTATTTGACCCCAGGGGATGGGGTCTCGGGCCTCTTAAGACTTGGGGTGGGGGGCCACGCAGCCACTCCTCTTTTTATTGGATTTGTTCCTGGGGAATGAGGTCTGCGGAGCAAGCCATAGATCAGGGGCTGTATGCCCCCCTCCCTTTAATATACATGTTTTGGCTCTGGGGCATGTGGTCCATGTGGCATAATGGCCAACTTTATGCTGAAAACCCAAAAGCTGTGCACAGCATGTGGTTGGCAGCCTGCCAGGGGTTTGGCTACTGGGTCTGGAGGCAGATGCTGCAGCAGCCCCCATGCCCTGCATGACCAAATGTCGTGGGCAGGGTGGGGTTGTCTGCCTGCGTGGAATTGGACTCAGGCCTGGCTGTAAGCCAGGCCCTGTAGCCAACTCCATGCCATGCACAACCAAAGGCCATTTGTGGCATGGGGTTGGCTGCCTCTTGGTGTGCCTGCAGGGAGTTGCAGCTAGACTCTGCTGCCTACCCCACATTGTGCTTAATAAAAGGCAGTGAGCAACATTAGGTCGGCTGTCCGCAAGGGGGGTTTGCTATCGCTGGGTGGGTTGACTACTGGACCTTGTCAAAGCCAGACCCTATTTCCAACCCCCTGTTCTGCTTGACCGATGAGGTTGGCTACCTGCGGGGCTCTTGGGTGCAGGACCTGGCGACAGGCCAAACTGTGCAGGACAGCCCCACCGCTCATGACCTGCAGTGGGGGGTTGACTTTACGTATGACAATACAATATTCCTGTACGTTAAAAAAAACTGAAATTCACTGAAAAAAACAAAGGTTAAAGTAGCATTATAGTGGAGTGTGATAAATAGATCTTTTTTGTTTAAAAAAACCTTAGAAATTCACTGAAAAAACAAAGGTTAAGGTAACATTATAGTTAAGTGTGATAAAAAGATCTGTTTTTGTTTTTAAAAAACGTAGAAATTCACTTAAAAAACAAGAGTCAAAGTGAGGTTATAGTTAGTTGAATATGCCTGTGGCATAGAGTGGAGTGGCTTGAAGTGCAGTGCCCATACTGGAGTGGCGTAGAGTGGAGTGGCATACAGTGGAGTGGCATGGAGTGAAGTGGTGTCGAGTGGAATGCCATAGAGTGGAGTGGCTTTGAGTGGGGAAGAGTCAGGTGGCGTAGAGTGAAATAGCATAGCGTGAAGTGCAGTAGAGTAGAGTGGAGTGGAGTAGAGTGAAATAGCATAGAGAAGAGGGATGTAGAGTGGAGTGGCATACAGTGGAGTGGCAAAGAGTGGTGTGGCGTAGTGTAAGTGACGTAGAGTGGAATAGCATAGAATGGAGTGCCGTAGAGTGGAATACCATAGAGTGAAGTGGCATAGAGTTGAATGGCGTAGACTGGAACAGTGTAGAATAGAGGATGTAGAGTGGAGTGGCTCAGAGTGGAGTGTCGTACACTACAATTGTGTAGAGTTGAGTGGTGTAGAGTGGACTAGCGTACAGTGGAGCGGCGTAGAGTCCAGTGGCTTAAAAATGAATAGTGTAGAGTGGTGTGGTGTAGACTGGATTGGCATTGAGTGGAGTGGCATAGAGTGGAGTTGCATAGAGGTGAATAGCATAGAGTGGCATAGCATAGAGTGAAGTGGCATTGATTGGAATGTGTAGAGTGGCGTAGAGTTGAGTGGCAAACAGTAGAGTGCTGTACAGTGGAGTGGCATAGAGTGGAATAGTGTGAAGTGCTGTGGAGTGGCACAGATTGACATAGAGTGGAGTGGCGTAGAGTGGAATAGCATAGAGAGGAATAGCATAGAGTGGAGTGGTGTGAAGTCCAGTGGCGTATACTGGAGTGCATAAAGTGTAAGTGCCGTAGAGTGGAGTGGCGTGGTATGAAGTGGTGTAGAGTGCAATGCCTTAGAGTGGAGTGGCATAGAGGGACATGGCATAGAATGGAATAGCGTAGAGTGAAGTGGCGTAGAGTCTATAGGCATTAAGTGGAATAGCATACAGTACAGTGGTGTAGAGTGAAGTGGCATACACTCAAATAGCATAAGGTGGGGTGGCATAGAGTTGAGTAGCATAAAGTGGAGTGGTGTAGAGGGGAATATCTTAGAGTCGAGTGGTGTAGCATAGACGGAGTGACATAGAGTGGAATAGCGTAGAGTGGAGTGGCGTTCAGTGGAACAGTGTAGAGTGAAGTGGCATAGAGTGTCTTTGAGTGCTTTGTGCTATTCCACTCTACATCACATGTAGTGTCCTTAGCGAGTTTCCAACAGTGTGTACGGAGGTGCACGAGTTATAATAGTTTGAAGGTGGAGTGTAAATTATGAATTTAAATATAACTATGCCTTTAGAATTTCTAATGGTTGTGTCGTTTAAATCTGGTTTGAATAAAAATGATAAATAAAGTTGAATTAATTTGAAGGTGGTGTGTAAATTATGAAAGGCATTTAGGAGTAGTAAAGTTGGGATTCCTAACTTTGCTACTCCTAAATGCCTTTTGTGAATACCGAAAGTCGTAAAGTTAGGATTTTGTCTCAGTTTAGGAGTAGTAAAGTTATGAATCCTAACGTTACTACTCCTAAATGCCTTTTGCGAATACTGAAAGTCATAAAGTTAGGATTTTGTCTCAGATTACTTTTGTGACTCGGGCCCAACATTTTTTACCTATACATTTTATTTTTGGAGTGAATGTATGTGGTGTGCAAAATCCCTTGGCAAGGTCCTGCACTTCATAATAAATATATTGAAAGACGCAAAGCGTGCATTGTGTTAACGTGCACTTGACATCTTTTCTCCCCACAAAATATTTTCTTTACCCATGTGGACACACAAATCAATGCATTATTTTACAATGCACACAACACAGGATTCCGAAATCATACAAATAGGAGAGAACAATTGTGGATAAAACGTCATTACATAAAGGGGCAGATTTACAAACCCCTTGCACCACTTTTGCGTCACTTTTCCCATGTTAAAAGTAACGCAAAAGTGGCGCAAGGGGCTTGTAAATCTGCCCCATAGTGTTCAAGCAGTATTTCAGTCCCTCTGAGCTCCTCCTTTCAACAAAAACATTTTTATTTTCACATTTTACATAGGATAGTTCTTTAGCTCTGTCTCTTTCTATTGTTAAAAACTCATTGAATCATTTAAAAAATGAAACAGAAATAAATTCCAAACTACACACCTACATAACTTTGAAAATATTTACATATTGTCACGATGTGCAAATGCAGCATTAAATATAGTAAATCTCAACTAATATGCACATATTCCATTCACCATATTTTAGTAGTTTGTATTCTGGCTATGATATTTTTGTAGCACAGTATTTACGACTCAATATTTTATTATTAAACCCAATGTGACTTCCCTTGCTTCCCTTGCTCAGCCTTGCATCCAATTTGCCAACATTTAGGGACACCATCTCTTTGCCGTGCTTGTTTGATCTATAGGGGCAAAGGAGTGACTGAACACCATTTTGCTTTATGTGCATGCTCTGCCTCCATATCTGCCCTAATTAGGATATCTAGAACGTCCCTCCCCACTAAACAGCCTGGGAACATTTTTGATTGTGCAGCCTCTCCCAGGGTCGGACTGGCCTATATGGCAATCAGGCAGTGATCGATGGGATGGTCTGACAAGTCAGTGTGTGGGCCAGTTTTTGTTCAGTTTGTAGGCGTTGATTTCCCTGATTTTAAAACAAACATTGCCTGCAGCAAACAAAAATTCATACAGTCTTCCATTCAATGTAAATTATACAGACAACATGTCTTTATAAGTTCAAAACTGGCCTGATTTGCCATTTCTTTTTCTATCTGGTTCGCTAAGGTGGGCCAGTTACATTTTGGTGCACAGGCCTATATTTTGTTCCAGTTCTACCATGGCCTGTCCCGTTTACCATGTTCTAAGTCTTCTCAGAAAACATGCGTGGCCATACTCAGGAAGCCCAGACTATATTTTCTTAAATGACTATTTGATCTCTGACTATTTAGAACCTGCCCCTACCCCCCTTTGGTAGAAACTCCCTATTAGTTTTCTAACATTATGGGTTCCTCTGAATTGACCCTCCTGTGAATCAAAAAAGCTCTACATCATCAGGTTTTAGTGATATCAGACAAAATACAGGCCATAATGTGTTACTGCTACCCACAAGTCTAGGACTAAGCGTACACATTCAGAGATGGGTTGATGCTATGCCATCCTGGAAGATTGGACAAATGTTGCCCATGGCATGAATAGAGTGACATGTCCATTGAATCAAGGCCCCGCTGTCTGGATCCATGTGGAGGTTGACACAGGGTATTGAGCCAGCCCTGGAGCCACATGAGTCTGCAGTCAGCTTGCTACGACTGAACCCAAAACATCAGCTGCCATGACAGGTTTAAAGCATCATAGTCCTATGACTCGTTGTGCCCTGTCTTTATTTTAAAAAAATTCTATGTGTAATGTACTTACTTAAGGGGGTTTTCAGTCACATTTCTTCATCCATCTGTCTGTTGTTGTCATTCACATGCTACTTATGTCTAGTACAGCATACATCATGGGCATGGGGCAATGGCTCAGGCTTCTTAAGCCACTGGCTAACTTCATTTTGACTAAATCACTGGCATAATATCGAGGTAAACAACATCATGTCCCTATTCTTATAATAGTAATTAAAAAAACATATAGAGAAAAATATCGTTGACAATAATATCGTCAAAAATATACAAACATTTATTTTTTATATAAATAGAATAAAAAAACGTAAATGTTAAATATTTTAATATATACATTTAAATTAATATGAATTAAATTCATTCCACTAATATTTAATACTATAGATATGTATATATGTATATATATAGTTTTTTTTATAAAACCTAAATATTTCAACATATAGCATTAATATAATGTAAATTAAATATGTTTAAATAATAGTTAATAATATAAATAAATATTTACTAACTTAAACCCACAAACATATATTTGAACGTATGTATGTTTATATACACATATATAATAAACTATTTAAAAAATGTTTTTATCATATATTATATTTTTATAATGGTTTTTAAATTTACCAGTATAATTTAATTTAATATGAATTAAATTCATTCCACTAATATTTAATACTATATATATATATATATATATATGTATATATATATAGTTTTTTTTATAAAACCTAAATATTTCAACATATAGCATTAATATAATGTAAATTAAATATGTTTAAATAATAGTTAATAATATAAATAAATATTTACTAACTTAAACCCACAAACATATATTTGAACATATGTATGTTTATATACACATATATAATAAACTATTTAAAAAATGTTTTTTATCATATATTATATTTTTATAATGGTTTTTAAATTTACCAGTATAACAAAGATATATATATAAATATATATATTTTTTTTTTTTTTTTTTTTTTTTTACCATCACGAGACTGCACCACGAACCGGAGGGCTCTTCGCTTGTCGTGAACGCGTGTCTACGTGGTGAGTGATCATCGTTTGCCTTTCTGCGCGCCGAGTGAAACTCTAAGCCTCAGTCCTGAAAAGCAATAGGGAGCATGTTAATGGCAAGTTCCCTCCTCCCCGAATAGTTCCGTTAATAATTGGACATCAGCATTGGAAAACATGTCAAGCCTCACTGAGAGAGAGGAAGCGGCCGCAGATATATTTAAAACAAGCATTGGTGCTACCAACACACAAGCCAAAGGTGATTTAACGCAGAAGTCGCCAGAAAGTAATTTGGCCATACTGTACCAAACTTTGGAAAAAGTACAAGAAAGAGAATTACGAAAATGGTGGGAAGGGACTTCACTTCAAAGATACATAGACTGTGACAGAATCCCGAGAGGTCTCCGCATCTTTACCGTCCCCTCTTATGAACATCCAGATCCGGCTCTCTTAAAGGAATGGGCAGAACATACCACGGATTCTGCCAAGGGAATGGTCAGGATCCTCATCAAGTACGCTTGGAGCGACCGAGAAAAACTCCTGGTGGAAATCAAAAGGTTGGAAGATCTAATAGCCAAAGAAAAGGATGTCACCTAGCAGAAGAGTTAAGGAGTGCCATGATTAAACGCCTCAAGGACTATGAGTCTATCATCCGCAAGCGCAAACAAACCAAGTTCTTGAGAGATGAGCAAGACTACGCAACTGGACGAGTCTTGACTTTTGCCAAAAAGTTTGACGGACCCAGGAGAAAAATGAACCAACAAGGTACGAGCAGGAGTGGCTACATAGACACTTCAGAATCGGAAGTTGAAACATCAGAAGGTGAACAAAGTACAGCACCGCCAGAGCCAAGCAGAAACATGGAATCCTCTCCACCCCCTCCTTTTTTTCAGGAGTACCAACTCATGAGGGAAAGCCGACAACGACCAACACCAAGAACCCACCCTCCGCAACAAACCCTGCCACGAGGGAAAAGAAACGAAAAACAAGGAGAGGAAAGAAAGGCAGGGGGAGACAATACAACCCCGAGAGTTACACGGAGCAGAGGGAGGAGGGGGAAATGGTAAATGAAAGGAAAAATGAAATGACAGTCATCAATTTATCGAACAAGATTCTGACACAGGAAGAAATTAAGGTCCTGCAGCTAGGACCTACTTTTTGTCCCACCGCAGGCTTTGACTATGCACGGACTTGAATTGACCTGTTTAAATACATCAGAAAGCTGAAATTTCAGAAAATATATCTTTTGCATCCAAAAACTGGAGGTCTGACAATAACAGAAGATTTAGGA
Source organism: Triturus cristatus (assembly GCF_964204655.1). Lineage (NCBI taxonomy): Eukaryota > Metazoa > Chordata > Amphibia > Caudata > Salamandridae > Triturus > Triturus cristatus. The sequence continues at coordinate 305,169,104 of NC_140582.1, read as the reverse complement.
ATAAGCGAATCAGATGCCCTAACAGGTCACGATCTGGAAACTTTGATAACAATGAGGGAATTAAGCTCCTCACTTCCAGACACGCCGTCAGGCGAATCACTGACTGATGAATACCTGGCAGGATCTGGTGTCAACCAAGTAGGCGGACACAGTAACCTCAAGCTGAAGTCTCGAGCAATTCCGAAAACACCTTTTGATGCCATCGATGTCTTCAGTGAGGCAGTAATTCTAGATTTGAAAATCTTGGCCAACCGTAAAGATTCTGATGAACGTCGCTACAATATCCCTAGGAAATATTGGGAGGCCCTAAAATCTTTGGAGAAAGACGAAACCATTGAAATTAAACCTTCAGATAAAGGGGGAAACATGGTGGTTTTTAACAAAGAGCAGTACCAGGATGAAGCGATGCGGCAACTTAACGATAAAGACTGTTATTTGCCAATATCCAGAGCAATTTATCTTGAAAGCATCGACAAATACCATAATCTCCTACAAATTTGGAAAGCAGATGGTCTGCTAAATCAAGATGAATTCCTATTCCTGAAATGTGAGGCACCCACGATTCCAACTTTTTACCATCTTCCTAAGGTGCATAAAAGTACAATCAATCCCCCCGGTAGACCCATTGTGGCGTCCATCAATAGTCTATTGGAAAACACATCTATCTACATAGACCTATTTTTGGCCCCACTAGTAAAAGACTTGGCCTCCTACATCAAGGACACACAAGACTTCCTAAGATTGATTGAAGGAACTGCCTGGGACACTGATATGCTACTTATAACTCTGGACATTACCAGTCTATATACCTGCATTGATCACAACAATGGCATCTTGGCTATAGATTGGTTTCTGAATAGAAGACCGATGAAATATTACCAACATAACAAAATGTTGATACAAATGATCACTTTCTGTCTTACCAACAACATTTTCACTTTTGCAGGAAAGTTATATCGACAACTGCGAGGGACCGCGATGGGAACGTGCTTCGCCCCCAGCTACGCGAATCTTTTCGTGGGCTGGTGGGAGAAGCACGTGGCCTGGGGCGAGGCGAATGAATGCTGGGTGGAAAAGATCGCTCTTTGGGCACGATACATAGACGATCTTTTTATAATTTGGCGTGGCAGTCGTACCTCGGCTGAGGAATTTGTGGCTTCCCTTAATATAAATGATCTCAACTTAAGATTCACGGGGGAAATCAGTGACAAATCTGTCACATACCTGGATCTAGAAATCTACGTAGACAATGATACACTGTCTACCAAAGTTTACAGAAAGCCCACAGCAGGCAATACCGTCCTGCATGCTGACAGCCACCACCCACGCAGTACCATCAAGAATATACCATTTGGGGAATTCATACGCCTCAAAAGGAACTGCTCCAAAGCACAAGACTATGCCCAGGTAAAGACAGAAGCCACCAAAAGAGTCAGGGAAAGAGGCTATAACAACGCAGACCTCTCCATAGCTGATACTAAAGTCAAAGAGATTGACAGGAAAGATCTATTAATTGCTAAAAAAGCCACTGAATCAACAGAAGGACAGGTTAGGATGATAACCAATTTTAATGAAAAATCTAGTCAGATCATGCAGATCTTCAAGAAAAATTGGCACATCCTACAAACAGACAACATTCTTAAAAGGAAATTACCAGCACACCCAGTCATTACCTACAAGCGTAGCCTATCCATTGGCGACTACCTTGTTCATAGTCACTTTGATCCGGTCCCAAGAGTCAAAAACAGAATAGGCCTTACAGGATTTTATCCCTGTAACCGCTGCAAAGCCTGTAAATTTAGTGAGAAAACAACAACATACTCAGGCAGACCCAATGACCCCAGACCTGTACGCAAGATGAAACTTTTCCTCAACTGTAATTCAGACTTTACTGTCTATTGCCTCACTTGCCCGTGTGCCAAAAGATACATAGGAAGTACCATACATCCTACTAAAAAACGCATTTTGGAGCACATGCGGGCAATTTCCAACAAAGATCCAGCATATCCGGTTGCTCGACATTTTGAGCAATATCATCAGAGCAACCGTGATCTCTTAAAATTCTATTGTCTGGATCAAGTAGGCAAGTCGGAGAGGGGTGGCGATAGAATACGAAAACTTCGTATTCTGGAGTCAACATACATAATAGATCTCCAAACTAAGGCCCCAATAGGGCTTAACAATGATGAGGAACTATGGGTCCACCTGTGAGAGGGTGAAAACTTTTAAACCTTAGGTCGGGATATCTATTGTACCTAAGACACCCCTGCATTGGGTCTCTAATGTTACAAAATCTTATTTAGATCAAATATAATTGTCACATGTTGTTGTTTTATTCCTACATGTTCCTCCTTCTTTTTCCACTCCGGTAACAGCACATATCTAAGTACTCTCTCTCAGCAGTTGGCTTTCTGCCCATTCAGGGCTTTATTAATACACAAGGACAGGTGACTAGGTAATCTGGAGGGAATGCCTGACTTTAGGGGGGCAGCTTGACAAACTAAACATTATACGAACTAAGTTCGAGCATTCAGTATTATTCTAGTCTGCTTACCCCCTAAAACTTGTAGATTAACTAACAACTTTGAGGATTGCATACATCCTGTAGATCCTAGTCAGTCCAAAAACTATTTTAGAACATTATGTATCTAAAATCGTGCGTCTTTCCCATCTCGAACAACGCAATATATAAACATCCTATTATCACCTGTCACTTATGCTGTTTGCCAACTTGAAAAAAATTTTAATCTGCACATATGTTATTTTTTGTATGAATGCTAGGCACTTTATTTGTTTATATTTGCTACTAGAAGATGGCCGCCATGAATTTAGATACAATGTTGCTGCTAACCCATCTTCTATGTTTACGCATTCATTGTCATGTGACACTTTGTTGAACTTTAAATGTGCCGTTTTAACATAATGGAAACTGACATTGAAAAAGCCAGTCGGCGAAACGCGTCTGTCAGCGTTTCGGGGGTAGCACGGGGGGAACTTGCCAAATAAAGCATTTATGCTTTGAAAAACATTGTCCCTGGATTTTTGCTGGAGTGCTCTTCATTTTACACGTTTATACGTGTTGGTTGTTTCATAAATATATATATATATACATTCACTGAAAAAAACAGAGGTTTCAGGGGCGTTATAGTTAGCTGGACATTTCCCTCGTACAAAACCCTAGAAATTCCCCCATTATAGTTAGTTCAGCTAACTATAACTCGTGCCCCCGCAATGCACTGCTGATGACGTCACATATTACATCACTCATGACATGGTCAGTGACATCACTCATGACATCTCAAATGACATCACTGATGACATCACTGATGATGTCATCCAGTGACTGTGTGTTTCTGTAAAGTTTAAATATGTTTTATATATTTATAGTGAAAGGCCTGTGGAAGAATGAGTGGGTGTATAAGCGTGTGAGTGGATGATTTTCTAGGTGCGTAACTGACTCTATAAGTGAGTCATTAAATGTATCTTACTGCAGACTAGTGACTAAACTGTGTGACTGTCTGTATGTGTCTGTGTGTTGGTGTATAAGTGGCTGCATGGTTTTGTGAATAGCAATATGAGTGTCTATATGGGTTATTGATTGGTTGTCTGAGTTGGTTGTCTGAGTATCTGTAAGGATGCCTGAGTGTTTGTGTGGGTAGGGTATGTGTGACTCTGTGCATAGATGTGTGAGTGGGTGACGCTATGGGTGCATGGTTTTAAGAGTGCAACTGTGATGGACTGTATGGTTGGGTGACTGTATGTAAGGGTGTGTTAGTGATTGAATGTATATCTCAGTTGTACATGTGTCAGTAACTACATATGTGAAACGCAGTGTATATGTGTGTAAGAGTATATAACTATCTATATGTGAGAGTGTGTGATTGCGGGAGTGGCTGTATGGATGAGTGTGTGCTTGTATCAGTAATTTTATAAGAGCGTCAGAATTTGTTAGTATTTTTATGAGTAAGTGAACTTGAGTGTGTTTAACTGTATAGGTGAGTAAATTGGACTGTGATTATTTATTTGCATGACTGACTAGGTGTGTCAGTACATCAATGGATTATTGGCGGTGTGTGAGTGTCTATATAGGTGTATAAATGCATATGATAGTCCTGTACGGAGTGACTGTAAGTATGAGTGACTGTACAGGTGAGTGAGTGGAGATGTATGTAGACCTAAGAGTCAATGAGTGGGTATGTAGTTATTGGTATTGGAGTATCTATGGTTTTCAAAATGGCCGTCTGAAATTTTGAGTCGGTGTATCAAAGTTTATATTAGGGTATGAGAAGATGCACTAATTTATCACATGGATGACGTCATCAGTGATGTCATCAGTGCTGTCATTTGAGATGTCATCAGTGATGTCATCAGTGATGTCACTGACCATGTCATGAGTGATGTAATATGTGATGTCATCAGCAGTGCATTGCGGGGGCGCGAGTTATAGTTAGCTGAACTAACTTTAACAGGGGAATTTCTAGGGTTTTGTACGAGGGAAATGTCCAGCTAACTATAACGCCCCTGAAACCTATGGTTTTTTCAGTGAATTTCTAAGGTTCTTTAAATGCCAATTCCTAACTATAATGCCCCAGAAACCTTTGTTTTTTTCAGTGAATTTCAAATGTTTTTTAAATGCCAATTCCTAACTATAACGTGCATGAAACCTATGGTTTTTTCAGTGAATTTCAAAGGTTTTTTAAATGCTAATTCCTATCTTTAACTTATCTCTGAAGATATCATGTTTAATGATTTTGATTGGATTTCTATATTTTTCAAAATCAGTGTGTCAATTTCATAAATTTTTTTGTATTTAAATACTTTTTTATCACCATTTTTTAAACTTATTTTTTCAATTAATTCTTTTAAAAATTAAAAAATATTATTTGAATTTAATGGGTTTTTCAAACATATTGTTTTATATTTTTCAAAATAGTTTTTTAACTATATGTTCAAAACTTTATTTTATATATTTTTTTCCATGTTTTTGGATCCGCGCACCCTAAGTGCACAGCTCCCGATCCCTACGCGATAGCATCCGCGCATGGTATGCATCGGGTACGTGTTTAGTGCGCGATTGCAATGCGACCGGTACGCGACTCCCAGCCTATATGCGACACGTTCGATGTACGTAACGTGACGTTTGCGCGCTTCCGCGATGCGTCATCTGCGTCTATGACGCGGTAGGTGTGCGGATCCCGCGAAATATTTAACATTTTAAAAAACATATATACATGTATTTCATGTGAATATTAATTGAAGACAAACTCTAAAGTAGTTTTAAAACTAATATATTTTTACATCTAATCCTATAATTTTTTTTAATTCAATTCCGCGGATGCGCGCTGGGTGCGTGCTGCGTAAGCGCAGTGTGCGCGGATCCCATGTGACCTGCAAAAAAAGAGATTTGATTGGTTCATTACACTTCCTCTTCTAACTATTGAAAGACCCCACCCAATTCAATCATTCTTCTTTGACCTTCTTTGGAGGAGCATCTCTTTGCAGAGAAGAAGATTTTTTAGACTAAGTTTACACTTAGCTCTAACTTATCTCACCTAAAAATGGCTTCAGGGCATCAGGCATGACCTGCATCTCCTCATACATCTGGGGATGAATTTTTGGTGGAGGCACCACCCAAAGAACGTTTTTCTTCAGTGATGTGGAAATGTTTTACTTTTCCCGAGGGGCAGAATAAGACCAATGCCACCTTGGTCACGTGCAAGATTTGCAAAAGAGTACTGTCACGGGGGGATCCTAACAAGAAATACTCGTGCGGCACGGCAAGTATGATGAAGCACCTGAGGACCCTTCATCCAAACAATCTTGCACGACAAGAGTGCAAACGGATGAGAAACACTCCTGCTCCTGCGCCTTCCACCTCATCGCAGCCGAGCACCTCAAGAGTGCATCCATCAACCCAAAATTTGGACATCCGTCCTCAATTTCAATATTTAAAAATATTCTGCACTAAGTGCAATGCGACTTTGTGCTACGGTGAGCAGTCGATCGATCTGATCTGCCACCGGCAAGAAAGTCACAATTGCTAGTTTTTTTTTTTTTTTTTTTTTTATTGTTCCCTGAAGTTCATTGTTTGGTTCCTCCTTTTTTTTTTTTTTTTTTGCAGAAAAACCAAAAATAATTAAAAATTGTTCAGAAACCCCCCAAAAAAATATAAAAGAAGAAAAAAAAAGTTCTTGTAAGAACTAACTTTCCTGGTTGAAAAAAAGAGCTAAATTTCTTTGTTAGTGTGTGAAAGTTTAGATGAATGTATGTGTAGTCCATAATTGACTGAATGAATGCATTAGTAGCGTATGGTGAATGTATAAATGCAGAACTATGAGGATGTGCTGCAGCATCACACAGTAACCTCTTTAACTGCAGTGTGCTGTAGTACTTCCGAAGCACAGGGATGCAACATATGTACATAAATATGTTGCAAATCTATGCTTCTCTCTGCACGGCTGCTTAAACTGCAGCCATGTGCAAGGATATCTGTGTCATGTGCTCTTTGTTTTTCTACAGGAAGACACACCTTCCTGCACAAAAACAATGAGAAAATGTATTTTTCTCCTTCAATGTATGCTGAACATTTCAGCATGCATTGAAGATATAATAATTGTGGAGAAATTAAAACAATTCTCCTTGTTGTGCTTTCCTACACCAATTTTAGAATGGTGCAGCATTCACACACATATCGAGATTTATGATTTCTGATAAATCTAGACATGTGTCTTGTTCTATGAGTATTAAGTGCAATCATGCACAACAACACTTATAGAACACCCTTTCAGCACAAAGTGGTGTGCATGATGAGGTTGTATTTACATGGAATATAAAAAGTGCACAGAGTGCCTTTTCCTCTCTTTGTAAATATGAAAGAATATCTTGCACAATAACTATGTTACAAAAAGTGACATATTTCCGTTTTTAAAATTCTTTGCAAATGATAAAAGGTAAGCACAGAGTTTTGTCTGCAAAGATGTTCAAAGAAGAATGATTGAAATAATTGCGGTCCTTCAATAGCTAAAATGGGAAATATTATGAACTCCTCAAATCTCGTGGAGGTGGAGATTTCGGCCATGGCTAAATCTCCGCCACCGGCCGGAATCCCCACCTCCGGACCGGAAGCTCTGCCTCCGGCCCGTAAGCCCCGCCTCCGGGCCGGAAGCCCCGCCTCCGGGCCAGAAGCTCTGCCTCCGGGCCGGAATTTCCGGCCCGAGTGCGGACGTAAAGTTAGTAGTCGTAAATCCATTCTGTGAATACCAAAAATAGTAAGTGCAGTCTGTGAATACCAAAAGTAGTAAGTGCATTTTGTGAAATACCACAAAGTAGTAAGTTTAGGATTTAGTCTTAAGTTCATTCAGTGAATCGGGCCCAGGGTGTTTGCTAGAAGTGTATGAATACTGATTGGGGAATTGAAGGTGTGAAAGAGAACTGTGTAGGTGATTAGAGGCCTGCATGCATAGTGAATATGCATTTGAAGCAGTCTATGTGCTAAGGCCTGACTCACTGCATGAGTACTTGGGAACTGACGGAATGATTAGATTACAGCAAAGAGAGTGCCTGAGTGAATTTATAAGTGGTTGGCTTTTGACACAGTGAATGGATTAGTACTTGGTACTGAATGGGTCACTAGAGGAGTGCAAAGGGAGTGACAGGATGTTTGCTGGACTGTTTGGATACTGACTAGGGAATTGAAAATGTGAAAGACAAGTTTATAGTATGTTAGAAGACTGCATGCATACTGCATAGACATTTGAAGCAATCTATGTGGTAATGTATGGTTCACAACATGAGTATTTGGAAACTGACTAAATCATCAGACTACTGCTAGGTTAGTGCCTGGGTAAAACTTTTACATTTTCAGTTCTGGCACAGTGAAGAGAATAGTACATGGTACTGCACTTTAGTGTCAAACCTGACTCATTTCATCAATGCATAAGCAAAGAATAGCTTCTAAAGCTACTAAAACTTGACAACATGGCCGATTTTAAAACAGTTATCTGTCAGCAAATACACGATGTTACCAAATGCTTCTCTCACAATCCTTACCCAAATGTACACAGACTCACAGTGTGATTTTAGACAACAACACTATCCCTAGCAGTTTACCAAAACTCATTCACTAGTCTAGAAGAGGTAATGGTACTGCACACAATCTACATATTTAAGTACAGCACATTAGTGTCAAAGCATGACTCATTTAATCAACGCATAAGCAAAGACTTGCTTCTAATGCTACGAAAACTTGACAGCATGACAGGTTTTAAAAGAGTTATCTGCCAAAAAATACACAATGTTACCAAATGCTTCTCTCACAGTGGTTCCCAAATGCACACAGACTCAGTGTGATTCTAGACAACAACCACTATACCTAGGAGTTTACCAACAATCATTCACTACTGTGGAACTGATAAGGGAACTGCACACAATCTACATATTTCAGGACTGCACTATTGTGTCAAAGCCTGACTCATTTAATCAAAGCATAAGCAAAAACTGGCTTCTAATTCTACTAAAAGTTGACAACATGACAGGTTTTAAAACAATTATCTGTCAGCAAATACACGACGTTACCAAATGCTTCTCTCACAGTGGCTCCCAAATGCACACAGACTCACAGTGTGATTCTAGACAAGCAACACTATCCTTAGCAGCTTACCAAAACTCATTCACTACTGTGGAAGGGGTAAGGGAACTGCACACAATCTACATATTTCAGTACTGCACTTTACTGTCAAAGCATGAATCATTTTATCAATGCATAACCAAAGACTGATTTCTAATGCTACTAAATCTTGACAACATGAAAGGTTTTAAAAGTTATCTGTCAGCAAATACACAATGTTACCAAATGCTTCTCTCACAGTGGTTCCCAAATGCACACATACTCACTGTGTGATTCTAAACAAACAACACTATCCCTTGCACTATACCAAAACACATTTCTTCATCTAGAAGGAGTACTACATTTTAATATAGAAACATAACTCATTTCACAAATTCCTAAACAATGAATGGTTTCTAATTCTACCAAAATCTAAAAACAGCACAGTTATCTGTCTGCAAACACTTGAAAAACACAAATGCTTATTACAGAATGGTTTCTACATGCACATACACTTTCAATAAGATTGTAGAGAAAAAAAAGTACTCCCTACACTTTAGCAGGAAAAATACATTAGTCTGATTAAAATAAAATTAGTCTACATGCATCCCCTCACAATTAAATAACTCACCTTTCAAGTTGTTTTGTAGAATAAGAAGTATATCAGTCACACACCAGATTTTCTTTTACAGAATCTCTGCACTGTGCACCTCTCAGCAAAAACAAAGAATGGAAAAGTTTCCCTTTCATTTTCCACACATATACATGAAAACATCAGATCACAATCCTTCACACATAAATTCAAAAGCAAACACACATTTCTATTGGTTAAACATTTTAACCCTTTCCAACTGAAATACATTTCAACCCTTCCCCCAATCTGCCTTCTGCCTGTTACCATAGAAACAGGTCATGGAACACTGCACTGAGCACACAGGTCACAAGTTCAGCACACAATGTTGCTAAACAAGACAGCAAGTGTGCTTGACTTTTCAACATATCAGCTTATCATATATAATGTTCCTTACAATCTGTTTTTGTTAACCAATAAGACTCATACCTATAAAAAACAGAAATATACACCCTACCTTTCAGTGTAGAAAGTAGTCATACAACCAATGATTTCTTGTCTTTTTTCAATTTTATTTTCCTTGGATCCGCGCACCCAATGCGAGAGAATCCGTGCACCCAACGCGATAGGATGCGCGCACCGTGCGCGCATTCGCCGTTTAACAAAAAAAAAAAAGGGGGCCCCAGGTGGTCCTTCTGGGACCCCCTAAGCACCTCTAGAGGGTCAGAGTATTTCCACTCTGCCCCCTTTATATGTTTTACACACTTATTCCCCTTGCTTCTTCAGCCTCGCTTCTACCGAGGCAGAAAATGGCCCCCAACAGTTCCTGCTTTCGAATGTAGACAGACACTCGACAGCCAATTAGCATTCAGCGCGCGATCGGGAGGGTGCGCTCTTGGTGCGGGGAGGGTGCGCTCACGGTGCGGGTAGGGTCCGCGGATCCTCCCCGGCCATAGATATATATGCACTTTTAACTCAAATTTTCTCAGGAACTACTGAACGGATTTACACCATTTAAGCAAAAGGCACGAGTCTGAACTGAGGACTACCTCTTTGCCAAATTTGGTGTCATTCCGTTCAGCGGTTCGGGCTGTAGCTGCGACAACAGATCCTATGGGAAATTGCATGGGGAAAACGCGTTTTCGGACCCCCCTTTTTTCTCGGCCCCCGCTTGACGAATCACCACAAAACTTTCAGGGGAGGAGCGGAGCGGAGCTGGCCAAAAGTTTGGAAAATTTCGCGAGGATTCATCAACCGGCGCCAGACTTATTGGGAATAGAATGTTGCGGATTTCCTATGGAAAATGGGTCCTAAATATAACTACCTACTGGCGACCGGAGTAGGTAATATATACATACATATATATATAGGAGAAAGGTTTACCCCTGAAACGCGTCTGGCGTAGAAGTATTGACTTTGCTGTCCCTTGATGGTTCCTGCTGGCAGGCTGTCTACCAATAAATGCGAGCGCAAATTTTCCTTCGTGTGGCTCTACTTCAAATGGCTTTCCTGTGATTGTAGATTTAAAGGCGGCCCTTACCCGGTCGCGAAGAGGAGCCCACCGCTGCGTGCGGGTCTCAGGCAGCACCACGCTGGCGCTGCCTCGTTTGGAACGAAGGTGAGCTGGAGCCCTTACAGGGAGGGAGCTGGTTCGAAGCTCCGGTTGGCAGCCACAAAGCGGAGCAGGTCCCGCCTTGGACATGTGTCAAATAAGTTGCAATTGGACTGTGACTATGCACCCACTTGGGATAACCATGAAAGCACTACATCACCCATAAGGCCGTGAGGAAGGGCACGCCCACCTGGGCAGGTGATGGAAATTAAGTTGTGCTCACAGTTGCACTTCCAGTCATTCAGCAACAAACGCCACTGAAGAAAGGTTTACCCCTGAAACGCGTCTGGCGTAGAAGTATTGAACTTCTCTGTCCCTTGATGGTTCCTGCTGGCAGGCTGTCTACCAATAAATGCGAGCGCAAATTTTCCTTCGTGTGGCTCTACTTCAAATGGGTTTCCTGTGATTGTGGATTTAAAGGCGGCCCTTACCTGGTCGCGAAGAGGAGCCCACCGTTGCGTGCGGGTCTCAGGCAGCACCACGCTGGCGCTGCCTCGTTTGGAACGAAGGTGAGCTGGAGCCCTTACAGGGAGGGAGCTGGTTCGAAGCTCCGGTTGGCAGCCACAAAGCGGGGCAGGTCCCGCCTTGGACATGTGTCAAATAAGTTGCAATTGGACTGTGACTTTGCACCCACTTGGGATAACCATGAAAGCACTATATCACCCATAAGGCCGTGAGGAAGGGCACGCCCACCTGGGCAGGTGATGGAAATTAAGTTGTGCTCTCAGTTGCACTTCCAGTCATTCAGCAACAAACGCCACTGAAGAAAGGTTTACCCCTGAAATGCGTCTGGCGTAGAAGTATTGAACTTTGCTGTCCCTTGATGGTTCCTGCTGGCAGGCTGTCTACCAATAAATGCGAGCGCAAATTTTCCTTTGTGTGGCTCTACTTCAAATGGGTTTCCTGTGATTGTGGATTTAAAGGCGGCCCTTACCCGGTCGCGAAGAGGAGCCCACCGTTGCGTGCGGGTCTCAGGCAGCACCACGCTGGCGCTGCCTCGTTTGGAACGAAGGTGAGCTGGAGCCCTTACAGAGAGGGAGCTGGTTCGAAGCTCCGGTTGGCAGCCACAAAGCGGGGCAGGTCCCGCCTTGGACATGTGTCAAATAAGTTGCAATTGGACTGTGACTATGCACCCACTTGGGATAACCATGAAAGCACTACATCACCCATAAGGCCGTGAGGAAGGGCACGCCCACCTGGGCAGGTGATGGAAATTAAGTTGTGCTCTCAGTTGCACTTCCAGTCATTCAGCAACAAACGCCACTGAAGAAAGGTTTACCCCTGAAACGCGTCTGGCGTAGAAGTATTGAACTTTGCTGTCCCTTGATGGTTCCTGCTGGCAGGCTGTCTACCAATAAATGCGAGCGCAAATTTTCCTTCGTGTGGCTCTACTTCAAATGGGTTTCCTGTGATTGTGGATTTAAAGACGGCCCTTACCCGTTCGCGAAGAGGAGCCCACCGCTGCGTACGGGTCTCAGGCAGCACCACGCTGGCGCTGCCTCGTTTGGAACGAAGGTGAGCTGGAGCCCTTACAGGGAGGGAGCTGGTTCGAAGCTCCGGTTGGCAGCCACAAAGCGGGGCAGGTCCCGCCTTGGACATGTGTCAAATAAGTTGCAATTGGACTGTGACTATGCACCCACTTGGGATAACCATGAAAGCACTACATCACCCATAAGGCCGTGAGGAAGGGCACGCCCACCTGGGCAGGTGATGGAAATTAAGTTGTGCTCTCAGTTGCACTTCCAGTCATTCAGCAACAAACGCCACTGAAGAAAGGTTTACCCCTGAAACGCGTCTGGCGTAGAAGTATTGAACTTTGCTCTCCCTTGATGGTTCCTGCTGGCAGGCTGTCTACCAATAAATGCGAGCGCAAATTTTCCTTCGTGTGGCTCTACTTCAAATGGGTTTCCTGTGATTGTGGATATATATATATATATATATATATATATATATATATATATATATATATATATATATATATATATATATATATATATATATTATCTACTGGCGGTCGCCAGTAGATAGTTATAGTTAGGACCGTGTTTCCATAGGAAATCCGCAACATTCTATTTGGAATAACTTTGGCGCCGGTTGACGAATCCTCGCAAACTTTTCAAAATAGGTGGGGCGCTCTGCTCCGCTCCTACCCTGAAAGTCTCGGGGTGATTCATCTAGCGGGGGCCGAGAAAAAAGGGGGGTCCCAAAACGCATTTTCCCCATGCATTTTTCCATAGGGACCTTTAGTCCAAGGTACAGCCCGAAGGGCTGAACAGAATTACTTGAAATTTGGCAGAGAGGTAGTCCTCAGGTCAGGGAAGTGCCTTTTGCAGGTCTGGTGTCAATCTGTTCAGTAGTTCCTGAGAAAATCAAAAGTAAAATCATATATATATGTGGGCGGAGCCTAACCACACATCTCATCCTGAGATCTGATTGGCTGTCAGCACTTCATCCAAGAAGTGTTGGCAGCCATCTTGGGACCAATATACATGATAGTAACTCATTAAAAAGCATTGCAGTTAATAGAAGGTTTTAAGACTTTAGTTACATTATAAATCATTTGTTGATGGTACCATACTCATTTTAGGAATTGTGGTATGTTCTAAGGTGATTTCACCATGTGAAAAAGCCTTCTGCTGGGATATCATGAATGAGAGAAAAATATTTTCTCATGCTTTTCCCACAGAGGTTTGGAAGGTGATCTATAAGCTAAACTGAGAGCTTATTTTCTGTAAATTCACATTATCTTTCTCAGTCATGTGAGAATGAAGTCTGACATTCTCAGTAAAACATGAACATCCAACAAGGGCAGAGACTGTCAGTTGATTCCTTTGTGTTCTACTGCAGCTTCCCTGAGTGTTCCAAAGAACAACTAGAGCGCTAACAGTCCTACTTATTATAAACGTATGGCACACCTGAAGCCATCTTGCTTGGATTAAAGTGGTAACTCTTAAAACATTTAATTTAAAAAGGAACAAAATGAGGGGGTTCATTTTTCCATAAAAAGTATGTTTAGTGCTGCAGAAAGAAAAATTAGGGCACATTTTGAGTGACTTCTCAAATCCTCTTCTATTTCATAAAAAAATTCTGACATGCAGACTGAAACATGAACTTTCAATACCAGCAGCAGTTTTCCCTGGTGAGCAGTAGCTTTACTAGAGTGATCTAATGAGCAAAAAGAGTGCTAACATTCTGAATTTATGGCAAATGTGTGACACATCTGAATGCCTTCTTGATGGAATCAAAGTAAAAAACTGAAAGTATTTCCTACTGAGGAGACTGCAGTAAATGAGGAAATTAGGAAACTTCCTAACAAATAAGTCTCCCAAGATGGCCACCAGAGACAAAAGAGCCCAAATGTAGCCCAAATATCACCCAGATGTAGCCCAAGTATAGCCCAATGACAGACTGTCCCAGAGTGTTCTTAAAAACAACTAGAGCGCTTACTGTCTTCATTATGACAAAAGTATGGCACACCTGAAGCCATCTTGATTGGAATAAACTGGTAACACTTAAAACATTTAATTTAAAAAGGAACACAATGAGGGGGTTCATGTTGCCATAGAAATTATGATTGATGCTGAAGAAAAAAAATGAGTGCACATTTTGAGTGACTTCTCAAATCCTCTTCTATTTCATTAAAAAATTCTGACATGCAGACTGAAACATGCACTTTTAATACCAGGAGCAGACTTCCATGGTGAACAGTAGTTTTACTACAGTGATCTAATGAGCAACTAGAGTGCTAACATTCAGAATTTATGGCAAATGTGTGACATATCTGAATACCTTCATGATGGAATCAAAGTAAAACACTGAAAGCATTTCCTACTGAGGAGACTGCAGTACATGAGGAAATTAGGAAACTTCATAACAAATAAATCTCCCAAGATGGCCACCGGAGACAAAAGAGCCCAAATGTAGCCCAAAATCACCCAGATGTAGCCCAAATATAGCCCAATGACAGAAGTGTGCAAAACACTTATTATTTTGTGTTTTTGCAGTGTTATATAGTGCAGACTTGTCAGGTATTGGAGTGCTTTACATGAGCATTGGTTACATCACACAAGAACAAATTCATTTTGGTTGTAGACATGGGGAGACTAAGTAATTTGACCAGAATCACAGAATGTCGAGCTGAAGCAGAAACTCCAACCTGGTTCCCCAGTTGCAAATTCTGCAGTTCTGGAAGTAACACCACATCCTCTCCCCTAAGTGCAACATTTAATCAAGTGGTCAACTGGATAAAAAAACATAAAGATAACAAATAATTTAAAAGTGCTTTGTCGCTATTTGAAAACTCAGAAAATATGTCCTTATTGTAGCCTTTTAGAGCACTAACCATAATTTTGATGCCAATAAGACCCTCTCATATATGTAATTTCTACAGGAAATGCTCTAGGTATTACAGTTTTGATAACATCAAGATGACGTCAGGCGTTCCACACTTTTGTAATAAATATAGAATGTTAGCAATCTAGTTGTTCATTAGGATACTGTTGAGAGGCAGAGGCCAGGGCCACGGACTCTGAAAGTTGAAGGCAGGTAGGAGGGTGCAAAGGCAACAATTTAACCACACTGAGCAGCCAGGAAGGGTCGTGGCAGCACAACAGACTATGGAGGGCAGTGGAAAGGGGGGCAGGGGCAACAAACCAACAATACAGGACTTGCAAGAGAGGCTGTGGCAATGTAATAGACCATTGTGGGCAGAAGGAGGAGGCAATGGTAGTACAACCATACATGCCAACAGACCCGATTCAGCCAGGAAAGGTCCAATGTTTTTAAGCTCAAATGGGCTTTATTTGATCTGTATCCTTTCTACAATCTCCTCTTTTTCAATGTAACTCAAAGGGGAAAATCAATACCCCAGTTTTTTTTCAAAATCTCCCTCTTGCCAAGTTCAAAATGTTCGCAAGTATGGTACATTGGATCATGGAAGGAAATGGGGTAGGCACATGGACTTGGATAACAGAGGACAGGAGGGA